>NC_141685.1:1551218533-1553618533 GCF_964263255.1 Lissotriton vulgaris | reverse complement strand
AGCGGCGGCACAGGCACGGAGGCAGGCCACTAAGAATGCGGGAGTTCCTGATGACCCACACGATTATGCTGTCGGAGACAAGGACAAGGACAAGGAGATCGCTGTCAAAAGAGGTGCCAAGATTCGGCAGAACGTAGGCACTACAGCTAAGGAAACCAGTCTTCGTCAACCTACCTTGTATGAATCCTTTCCCGCAATGCCAGTGAGCCTCGAGGCACCCATTGCTGGAAGCACTCTCTTTCTGGACGAGACACAGACCCATGCGATCCCGGGAATGTAGGAAGAGAGAAAGCGAGCCGAGTAATGAGCACGCGGAGGATGGGCCTAAGGAGCAGCTCCCGCAGGCACCTAGAAGCAAGCTAGAGCAAGCACAAGGGAACCGCGCGGACTCCGAGAGCAAAAGAGCTGCCCAGCTCGCGATTCAGCCCGAGATTCAGACGGAGTCTGGAACGGAACCACACGTATCATAGGTACTGGGTCGAGCAGCAGAATCAAATGTGGGGTTCGAGCCGCAGCCGCGAGCAGTAGCGGATGCAGACTTAATCGCTAATGACGGCTCACGCGGCGACGAGGTCCCACTTCAAGACACTGACTTGAGCAGTGAGCCGGGCACTTTGGCCATTACGGTAAAAGCAAAAAAGAAATGTTAAAGACACGGTCATTGATCCCATTCTTGAGGCCCCAGGAGACGGGCATCTACCTGCAGGGTCGCAAGTAGCTCCATCGACGTTGCTTACTGCCACCGGGCAGGCTGCCCCTAAGCAGAGAATGGCTCCCCCCGACTCAGTCCCAGGTTCTCCCAATGATGTTTGCTTCTTTTCCCTGAATGATGATTCAAAGTCATCGTTATCAAGTGGGGAAAGTCATACTGGGCACTCTGACTCTGATCTCTCTGCAATAGAAAGCACTTCAGTCCAGAGGGCTTCAGCTATTCAGAGGGCAAAACACCAGAAAGATAGGCCCCGCTCCAAAGCGAAGGTGGCAGGGAGCCCATCACAGTCAGAGGTGGTTAAGAAACTGGATTGGGACTACTCCGCTACTTCTCAGCTGTACCACGAGGATGGGGGTACGAATGTACAGCAGCAACACCACTCTTCTAGCCCTCCACAGACCCCTACCATGGACTTGTTGTACACCACCTTGAAACAGATGCAGGGGAAGCCATGTCCGAGAGCTGAAGGGCCAAGCAGGCAAATAGAAAAATACAGGGGCCATAAAGGAAAATGAATAAGCTTTACGCAGATATAACAGGCAGAGTTACCCAGGTGGAGGAAAGGATGGGGAAACTGGAGGATTAAGTTTCTAAGTGGCAAGAATTCAAGGAGGCACAAGAGAAAATCGCAGAGGATGTACAATGGAGGCTCGAAGATTTCAAGAACCGTCAAAGACTAAATAAAATTAGACTGCTAGGTGTTGCGTAGGGGGCAGAGGGGCAGGATGTCCGGGCATATGTCATCGCCTTACTCCGGGGGGCTTTTCCCAACTTAACAACATGGAACTGAGAGAACGAAGTGCAGGGTGCTCACTGGTTCCCTTTGACTCAGAGGAAAGGATATGCGGCATCCCAGGCTGATAGACCCAGGGAATACTTGTCTATGTGGGGAATTATCTTCTCAGACAGGAGGTTACGGACAGCGCGAAACCAGAGGCCAGGCGATCCTACAATGGTACGACATTCTTTGCCCTTCCAGACTTTTATCACGCCACAGTGAAGAGGAGATGGCGGCTAAGACAATTGATATTTGCCTTTCAGAAACAGAGGTGTGAGGCCTTCCTGTTATTCCCATCTTGTCTTAAGGTGTTGGTAAACGGTCAAGTCAGGATGTTTTTCTCGGAAATAAAAGCCCAAGCATATTTGACAGAGCTAAAAGAAAAAAGGGAGCAAAGGGGCACCAGTGTTGCATTGAGATAAATCTATGTAATTAAGCTTGCAGCCACATTGATGTAGTAATACATTCATCATCGAGAGCACTGCAATAGCACAAGTTTATTAGGTTAGGACACACAGGGCACACGACTTCCTATGGGCTTGTCACCCTCCGGGCAACTCCTCATAATTCGGGGTTCAGCTTTCCGAGTTGATTGCCCACTGTGCACTAGGAAACTCTAACAACATAATTCTGGGCGACCTCAATCTTAAATAACCTACTTCTAGCTAACAATCTGATTCAACACTGCGTAGAAGAAACTCACTACAGAGGAGCTATCCTTGACGCCATGATAGCCGAAAGCAAGGATATCTCCATCGATCACATCCTTCCCGTCGATTGGTCTGACCATCACATAATCCTTTTTCACATCACCCATCCGATCCAGACCAACACAATTCCCAAATGAGACCCTCCCAAATGGGTCGGGAACACAGCCCAAATTCCACGAGCGGACCTAGAAGAAAGAATCAGCTTGCTGCTCCCCATCTCCACTGAACACCTCCCAACCAACGATCTCACTTCTCTTTACAACTCCAATATGACGCTTACCCTGGATCAAATTGCTCTCTTGAAGCTAAAGAAAGCTAGGCACATTCCCTCTAGAGCATGGTTCACCACTGACATCAACAATGAAAGAAGACTTTTAAGAGCCGCAGAAAGAATCTGGAGGAACAATCCCTCAACCCTCCATCAACTCCAAGCAGCCCGCAGGTCATACAAAAATCACATTAAGAACAAAAAGCCAGCTTTCTTCTGCTCGACATTAGACAATGCTAAAAACCGGCCCAAAGAACTTTTCAATATCATAAGGAATCAAACCTCCAAACCCATACCTCCCTTAACTCAGGCATCCAAAGCTCGGTGCGACAGCTTTGCAACCTTTTTCAACGACAAAATCACCAAGATCGACCTCACATTGGGCTTAAATCCCTCCTCTCTCAAAGAGATCAAATTGTCCAAAAACCTTGGCAACGCTTCCGTGAAATCTCCAAAACAATGGTCTTCTTTCATCCCCATCCAGGAGGCAGAAATAGTCAATCTAATCTCCAACGCCAAGCCCTCAGCCCACGCCCTGGACCAGCTTCCCCCTCTCATGACCAAAGACCTGAAGCTAGTCCTAGCTCCAATTTGGTGCAAGATCATTAACAGCTCACTGAGCTCTGGAATCATACCAGACTGCCTCATGGTAGGACAAGTCACATCACTATTAAAGAAATCAAGTCTAGACACTAATTTCAGACCGGATTCTGACCTTTCTTATTTGGCCAAAATCTTGGAAAGATATGCACTCCCCAGCTAACCCAGCACCTAGAAGACATCAAACTACTAGATCCCCACCAATCGGGCTTCAGAAAGGGATGCAGCACTGAATCTGCAATCCTAAATGTCATAGACGATCTACTCAAGTCACTAGACTCGGATCAATGCTGCCTTCTTATCCTCCTAGACTTATCGGCTGCATTCGATACAGTCAACCACAATCTACTCCTAAGGGTTCTGCAAGAAAGAGCTGGTTTACAAGAGACGGTCCTTCACTGGTTCTCGTCCTTTCTTCACAACAGATCTCAGAAAATAAAAATAAAAAAGTTCGAATCGGACCTCCACCCTGCCATCAGAGGTGTCCCACAAGGTTCTGTACTCTCCCCACAGCTCTTCAACATCTACATCGAACCCCTCACCTCTCTACTCAGAAAATCTTACATCCCCTTTCATTTATACGCTGATGACTCGCAGCTCTATCTGGAATCCTCCTCAATCGATGACATCCAGAGACTAAACAACATGCTCAAGGAGGTCCAAGACTGGCTCACAAACAACCACTTGAAACTAAACCAAGAAAAAACAGAAATACTACTCATTTCCAACAAAGATTATAACCCTCAAATCGAAGAATGGCTCAAAGCCATAGATGCCCACAATGGTAACCTCTCCCTGGCAGACTCGGTGAAATCTCTGGGGATCACCCTAGACCCAAAATTAGACATGAAGAAACAAATCTCAAGATCTGCTAAAAGTGTCTTTCTCAACCTAAAATTGCTATACAAAATAAAACCCTTCCTCCCACCCAAGGACCTTCAACTAGCCACCCAAGCTTTAGTACTCTCTAGAATAGACATTGGGATCACAACCTTGACGGGGACAGCAAAAACCCACCTTGCCCCCCTGAAGACTACACTAAACGCAGCAGCAAGAATGGTCTCTGGAATTAAGAAATTCAAGCACATCTCTCTAGCTCTCAGAAAACTCAGATGGCTCCCAGTAGAGTTGCGAGCCAGCTTTAGAACAGCAAGCCTCACACACAAAGCCCTGCATACAGGTAAACCAGAATACCTGGCTGCCAAACTCAATAGGGCAGGCCAGTCCAGAAATCTTAGGAACTCCAGCTCTCTACTACTCATCCCTCCAAAAACTCTCAAGCAAAGAACCAGAGCCAAATCTTTAGCTGGAAAAGCACCTAAAATCTGAAACTCTATTCCTCCCAACATCAGAACTATCCCCTCATTTTTAAAATTCAATAGCCTTCTCAAAGACCTCTTCCTCAACTGCATTTGAGGGAACTGACAGAACTTGGACAGTCCTATAATTTCCACCACATCTTTACTAAACTTCAAGTCAGACAACACGGTCGCAGCTCAAGAAACCCTATATCCACAAACATTTTGTTGATTGATATTGTTTGGCTCTTTATCAGACCCTTTCCTCTGCAGCAGCTCAAGAATTCGTTCTATGTTTAATCTCTGTGATTCTCGACTATGTATGGCTGAATATCAGATATCCCATGCCTGCCCTAACCCACATGTTCCCCTACCCCCCTTGATCCCCTGGTTCTCTTGTTTCCGCATTAATGTATGTGATATATATGTTGTGAAGTGCTATGATACCCTTTGGTCCAGCCAGCGCTATACAATACCTCTAAAATAAAATAAAATAAAAATAAACATAGGTCAGGATTGACCTATTTGCCTGTCGGGGGAGGGGTTAACTGAGTGAGGGGGTTTGGGGGGGAGTGGGGCGGGGTACAGGCACAGGGCACAACATATATCGGCACTGTTTTGAATATATGTACTGCACATGTTGGAGTATGCAATATAAATTGATTGTGGAACTGGATCTTGGTGGATTAGAAGATGCTAAAGGGAAGCTGACCATTTTGCTGCTGGTTAATTGGCTAGGACAGGCACCAGATGTATTTTAATGTCTACACGTATAGTTACGGTTAATGTGTGCGGCCTGAATGATCGCCTTAGGATGCAACGAGTATCTGCAGTATTGAGAATTACGCGAGCAGACTTTGTGTGTCTGCAGGAAACGCACATTGAGGGAACCAAAGGATTTTTACTAGAACAGTTAGGGTTTCACTTGCTTGCCCACTCAAAACAGGGGGTTAAAACTAGAGGGGTGGCCATATTGTCTAGACTTAAAGATGTGGTGGTGAGGAAAAAACTTGAGGATCAGTGGGGCATATGGGTTTTAATAGAATGTATGATTAATGGGGACTGGGTTACCTTGGGGTCAATATAAGTCTCAACTGAGGACGACCCGGAGTTGTTTGCCTTTTTAGATTTAGAGTTAGCTACATGGGCACCACGTGTCATTCTCTGGTGGGACTTTAATATTAACGGGGTAGGAGGTTTGGGTTTGGACTCTTTCGGGAGGTATCACAGCCGGAAGAAGAGAGTGTGTCGTGCAATCCTTAGTCTGGCAAAGAATAATGCATTAGTGGATGTATGGGCAAAGTTAAAGCCTAGAGACTTTGGGATTACCTAATACTCGGCTCCCCATAAGGTCTGTGTGAGATTAGACTATTTCTTTGTCTCTAATTGTTTGTTATCAAATTCGCAGATTGAAAAATTGCCTCGAACCATTTCTGACCACAACCCTCTGTTTTTTTCTTTAGATGCACCAAGGAAAGTCAGGCAGGAGCGTTTGCGGACTTTTGAGCGGGGGTTATTAAAGGATGATAATTACGTTTGGCACATGAAAGAGTGTATTAAAGGCTTCTGCGAAATTAATAGGGGTAGTACTGCCTCAGGAATTGCTTGGGATGCCTTTAAGGCAGTGGTTTGGGGGGAGAAACTAAGTTTTAGCTTGTTTAGAAAGAAGCAGGAGCGGTTAAGGATTGCAGAGTTAACCAGGGCGCTTGTAGATGCTGAAAAGGATTTGGTCCTTTGCACAGCCACAGTAGGCCGCTCGAGCAGGCACTCATCAAGCTTGCCTGGACGTAAGCTGAGGCAGAGGAGAATATATCTAGTAAGGCAGCTGCCACATATTTAGCAAAAAGTGAGCAGTGTTATGAACTCAGCGAACGTGTGGGTCATACTTTAGCAGTTCACGCTAGTCAGAAAGCAGCTATAGGCGAAGTAAAAGAGATCACGGATAGTTCCGGGTGACTCCTTATAGATTGTGAGGGGATTCACAAAGTCTTCAGACAGTTTTGTGCTACACTTTATGCTGAGCGGTACAAAAGGGGGTGGTGATGGATGGAGCATCTGAACCAATCAAACACTCACACCAAGTCAACAGATCTGGGTTTAATCCATCACCGTTCTTTAGCCTACTCTGCCACCACAGTTCAGACATGGCCATATACAAATCAGTCGGACCCTGTGCCTCATGGGAATAGTACAGCCAGAACTGCCAAGCCATGCCTTCCGTGGACCGGAAACAAGCTTCCTAGGACCGGTTTCTGGCATTCCAGCCGTCTTCAGCCAGGCTTGCTTGAATCCAGTGGCAAAGTGAGCAAGGGACTCACGCCTGAGCATACCCTGCCAACTTATGGTGAACAAAGAAGTAAAAAAAGGGGGTGGTGATGGACGGAGCATCTGAACCAATCAAACACTCCCACCCAGTCAACAGATCTGGGTTTAATCCATCACCGTTCTTTAGCCCACTCTGCCACCCCAGTTCAGACATGGCCATATGCAAATCAGTCTGACCCTGTGCCTCATGGGAACAGTCCAGCCTGAACTGCCAAGCAATGCCTTCCCTGGATCGGAAACAAGCTTCCTCGGACCGGTTTCTGGCATTCCAGCCGTCTTCAGCCAGGCTTGCTTGAATCCAGTGGCCAAGTGAGCAATGGACTTACATCTGAGCATTCCCTGTCAACTTATGGCGAACAAAGCGGCACAAAAGGGGATGGTGATGGACGGAGCATCTGAACCAATCAAACACTCACACCCAGTCAACAGATCTGGGTTTAATCCATCACCGTTATTTAGCCCACTCTGCCACCCCAGTTCAGACATGGCCATATGCAAATCAGGCTGACCCTGTGCCTCATGGGACCAGTCCAGCCCGAACTACCAAGCCATGCCTTACCTGGACCGGAAACAAGCTTCCTAGGACCGGTTTTTGGCTTCCAGCCGTCTTCAGCCAGGCTTGCTTGAATCCAGTGGCAAAGTGAGCAAGGGACTCACGTCTGAGCATACCCTGCCAACTTATGGCGAACAAAGCGGTACAAAAGGAGGTGGTGATCATGGGCGTCCGCAGAATTTTTTCCAGGGGGGAGGCAAAATGTTAACGTCATTACCATCTTCCGACATGATGTTTGTCAGGTGGGGCACAAGAAAAACTGGGGCGCAGGAGGAGCAGGAGCAGGCCGCTTATGATCTCATACACCATAATGACAGAAAAACGTTCAACAGCACACTCTAAAACCAATGAATAAATAAATCAGTCAGTCCTGAATTAAAACTTGCGACATGAATACTTATGCACTCATGAGTCATATATTCTGCCTTGTGGTGTGTTACTTTTTCAAATCCCCTTCTGCTCCAGGGAACCCATGCAGGTTTCTTCTATTTCTCGCCTGTGGTTTCCACACCCTTTCGATTCCGAGAAAAGAAAAATCGAAATATTTTCTCGCTAATTACAATGTTTTTCGAGTCTCTTTCTAATACCAAGACGCGTTACTAAAGGTGATTTTCATCGGAATAAGCGGCAATGAGGGTGAAGGAAGCGTCGCGCGTTGCACGTTTCCCACCCAGCGCACGCGAGAGCGTGCGACTGCTGCTGACGCCTTTTCACCTCTAACAATAACGATAATGAAGCGAACACCAACGTGCCTTCCTGTTGTGTTTATTCACTCCACACACACTGCATATTCACAAAAGCTCGCCCCAGAGTGAAAACATTCCTGTAATTTACTCCGGGGTATCTGTTGCTATTCATTAACGTCGCACTCCCGAGGTTTGCGCAAGCAGTGGGGCGTCTCAAGAGGAATACGGTCCGGGCGCGCCTATTATCCATCTACCACACGCAAGGTGTATTTCCATTACAGAAAACACGTTTTTTTTGTTCGACTACGTATACATAATGGTTATTCAGTCCCCCATTGCTGGTGTCTTGTGGAATTCCCGAAGGATTTTTTTAATTCCACTAGGGCGCTACCAGCTGGTAAACTCCCAGCAAGGATATTGTGAATAACATCGGATCTTGCTTAACCGCACTCTCCATTTGTGTCTTGAGTGCACGGTGGAATGCCTTCGGGTACATACAAAGACCCAATGAGGAAGATACGCGCTTTCTGTTCTTAACTAAGTCATTCTTAACATGTGTATTTAAAAGGCGCAATACGTTGTAACAATTTCAAGTTTTTACATCATCTAGACTGTCTCCCATTCACCCATGAGTAACCAGATAATCGATTGCCAAAGTGCAAAATAGTGAAGTATAGAGAACTGTGATCTGGGGTACGAAAGTGTGGGGGGGGCAGTAACACTGGGGGCTGGGCGAGTGAGGCATGCACTTGATACAGTGGCTATCGATGCATTACTATAACTTCATACGTGGTTCCTGTTACGTCCCGGTTACAGACTGATATCCACAGCAAGTGGAGTAACATACAGAGCTGAGCAATCTTTCTCAAGTAATAAGCAGAACTTTCCGGCAGGTGCATTAACCCACCCACTCACTGTACTATCTCCAGAAGGTTATAAACAGATCTGTGCTGCAGGTACATCAGTCTACTGAGCTACCTTGGAACATGCATATGAGGGCGTGGATAGCTCCACGCGGCTTGCACAAGGATATCTCTTGTGCAGTTTAGGACATGCTTTGACTCACTTACTTTCAACTTCAAGCTGTGGGTGGGAGCAGGCAAGCCCGGGCCTTCAATCACGCTGTAATCTTGCAGGCCGTTTTCCTGAATTCCTACTCCTACGGTGTCACGGCCCTGGCCTGTAAACAAACACCACTGACTGCACTCCATTGTGGGGATGGGGGCTGTGACATTACGCGCAGGCATGGGTGCGCAGTACTTTGCAGCATAAGATAAGTGGCGCTTTGTGCAGCACTCTCCGTCTGCCGCCATGATGTCATAGGGATTTCCATGGTGCTGCTGCCTGCTGGCCTAAAATTATACAAAAAAGAGGCCTGCCTGCTCACAAAATGAAAAGTTCCGATCTCCGATCATCATCCATTCTAATATATACCAAACAATGCATGGAAATTAAAATGGAAAATAAAAATGCCACTGACTCAGCACCAGACATTGTAGGCCGGGTGATCATCCAGGGAGGGGCAAGTGCCCCCCCTTGCCCATCCCTGCGGACGCCCATGGTGGTGATGGACGGAGCATCTGAACCAATCAAACACTCACACCCAGTCAACAGATCTGGGACATGTCTGAACTGGGGTGACAGAGTGGGCTAAAGAACGGTGATGGATTAAACCCAGATCTGTTGACTGGGTGTGAGTGTTTGATTGGTTCAGATGCTCTGTCCATCACCACCCCCTTTTGTACCGCTTTATGATGAGGCACAGCCAAAAGACCCCTGTGAAATCCAATCTTATCTTAGTGACATCCCCCTCACTTGTCTTTCTCACGAGAACAAAGAAATCCTAGATGCACCCTTGGAGGTGGAAGAGATTATGGCCGCCTTATCAAGCCTGTCGTCTGGTAAGGCAGCAGGGCCAGATCAGATCCCTATTGAATTCTTTAAAGTTTTCCGGGATGTAATCAGTTTGGATCAGATTTCCACAATACAACAGGCTCAGCTAGGGATATCTGTTCCGGGCACCTGGGCAGGAGCGGATATTATGATTATTTTAAAGAAAGGGAAGCCACCTACATAACCAGGGCCTATAGGCCAATAACACTGATGAATTCAGATGCAAAGGTTTTTCTAAGGCGTTGGAAGTAAGGTTATCAATGGTAATAAATACACTGGTCAGCACAAATCAACATGGCTTCGTCCCAGGAAGAGGTACGACGTAGCATACTCGTAAGGTAATTACTTTATTCGATGCCATTGAGGTTCCCGGAGACCCGATAGCAGTTATGTTACTGGATGCTGAGAAAGCATTTGATCAGGTCTCCTGGGAATTTCTTTGGTTAACTTTAAGACGATCTGGCTTTGGAGAGATCTTTATTAAAAAGGTTCAGGCGTTATATATAGCTCCTACAGCTCGAGTTTGTGTGAAAGCTGGAAACACGTTGCCCCTTCAGATTAAACGAGGTACAAGACAGGGCTGTTCTTGTTCACCACTCCTCTTTGCTTTGTATATAGATCCTTTAATTCATAAATGAAGGTGAACAATAGGATCCCTCCTATAGAGACCCAAAGTGGACAATGTAAGATTCTGGCGTATGCCGATGATGTGGCGGTTATCACCCCAGCACCCGCAGAGGTTATAAGAGAGGTGGAGTTGTAAGCGGCGCGTTATGGTCAGGTTTCTGGATATGCCCTGAATAGGTCCAAGACGCAGATAATCAAGAATGAGAAGGCAGAATGTTTGGAACCTCGGGTGGTGCAATCTGGAGTTTACTTGGGCGTTAATACCTCTGCAGACTTGGATAGGTTGGTAGAGATGAATATAGAGCCGATAATTAATAAAGCTAAGAAAGATTTGGACAGGCTACATAATCTTTATTTGTCTATAGTAGGGCATACTAATATTGTCAAAATGATTCTCCTGCCAAAGTTTCTCTATCTTTTCAGGGCAATCCCGCTTATGTTTGAGGCAAAATGGTTTACTATATTAGAACAGATGATAAATAGATTCATTTGGGTGCACAGCAAGACCAGAAGGGCTCATCAGTATATGTTACTCCCTAGGGAAAAAGGAGGGTGGGCCCTACCTGACTTGAAAATATACTACTGGGCAGGAGCCCTGCAGTACATGGCTGTGTTGTTAGGGGTTGGAGAGACTGAATCAGAGGATGCTCTAGGTTCTATAGCTATATACGCTTTGGTGCTTGATGGGGATGCAGAGAATGGCTTTTTGAAATACACAGACCCCAGTTATTTCAAAAGAGCGTAGTTTAAAACAGTGTTTGCAGCACACAATATTTGAACAGCATTTAGGAAAAAAATTGGCTTGGAGAGGTTTAATGCATATACCCGACTATTTGGGAATCACACCCTCACAGGGGAAACATTTGCAGATTCTGTTTTTTCAGATTGGGGGCGGAGGGGGGTAACGAAGGTGGGGGACTTGGTGGGGGCAGATGGAATGTGTCAATTTTCTGATATTCAGTTAATGTATGGAGTTGAAACAAGGACTTTCTTCAAGTATTTATGGTCAGGAGCTTTCTAGTAACTAAAAAAGGAGGACCGACAGGGTTTGGGAAGAATGCAATTATGGAAGTGATACAAGGTAGAGCCGGTTTTGGGATCAAAAGATTTTATGCCGAGTTCATTGCGAGTAAAGAAGATGCCCTTGGGAAATATGAAACCAAATGGGCTGATAAGTTTGGGATAGGGCAGGATAGTTCTCGCCTGTCATTAGAGTATGGCCGAAACATTCTCTGCTCAGCGGCCCTTCAGGCCCAGCACTATAAAACAATTTATTCGCTATATTATATGCCTGCTAGGATTGTGCAATGGCGAGGAACAGTCGGAATTAACTGCCCTCGCTGTGATAGCTTAGACGCCAACTTAGTACATATCCTTGCCACATGCCCACACTTACAACCACTTCATAGAGCTATAGAATCATTCTTATTGAGATCATTGGGAGTAGAGACAACTTTAACACCATCAAGAATTTTGCTTGGGGTAAATGGTGTAGGCATAGAGGTTCCAGCTGGTTACTTTATATTCTTAGCTATAGCAATGTTATGAATCTGTATAACCTCTGCATGGCTTGCTCGAATACCACCTACCTTACACCAATGGTTGGCTAGACTGCTCTCTGTTTATAACCTTAAGAAGGGGATATATGCAAGGAAGGGTAAAAGGGGAAGAAGACTAGGGCTACAAATATGGGAGCCTATAAATAACTGGGAGGAAAGGCAAGAACCGACTACTTAGCTACCACTTTCTTTACCCTTCTTGAATGGTTTTCCTTATATTACTTACACTGTAATGTTTATTTATTTAGGTATCTTGGATCTTCTGCCTGCTCCTACAAGTGGAAAAAAAACCATTCTCTTTTTCTTTTGGGGCGTATATATATGCGGTTATGATTCTGATTATAACATGTGCTTCAGTTTATGTGTTTGTTTTTGTACATATTGGTTTTGCTTTCCATGACTAATGTGCCCTGTAATAAAGAGAACATGGTTAAAAAGAAATAAAAAATGTAAAAAGGAGAACACAAGGAGATGATGGACGTAGTGTTGAAACTTTTCAGACACTCATCTCAGTCACAGATCTGGGTTGAACCATCATCGTTTTTTAGCTCTCTACAGTTCAGACCCAGCTATATGAAAATCAGTCTTGCCCCTATGCCTCATGATAACAGTCCAGCTTGAACTGCCAAGACAGGTCTTTCATGGACCGGAAACAAGCATCCTGGGAACAGTTTCGGGGTGACGCCCATTATCAGCCAGGCTAGCTTTAATCCAGTGACAAAGTGAGCAAGGGACCCATGTCTGGACATACCCTGCCAACTTAGGGCAAACAAAGCAAACATAAGGAGATCATGGATGCAGCACTTGGAGTTCTGGACCGAATTAAGGTCCAGAGGTGTTAGGGACAACACCCGAAGACCCCTGAGTTCTACCTGTCTCGGTGCACAAATAAACAGAAACACGGGCTTCTCGATGGTGGCGTCAGAGACCAAAGGTTTATTACTGCAGGGATACAGAAGTCACAGAAACTACACACGGGCAGATTCTAGGAGCCTGTTCGATTTGAACTAAGTGAGTTGCTCCTTAAATACAGAGTTTTTGGCTGCAGGCAACATTCTTCACGTGCTAGTACATTTCTTTAAGCTTTGTATCCTAAACAATAAATATTTGGCGTCAAACAGGAATTGTCAACAAATTTCTGATGTTCAAACATTACGAATGAGAGGTTCTCACTGTTCGATCATAATCCCATGTCATCTTCTCATTCAAGAGCCGGACCGCCTCATCGTAAATTTCGTTACCTCCCCCTAATAAAGGCCCAGAAGGAAAGGAGCAGAGCCAGGTGTAGAAGATAGAAAAACAGGATAAGAGATGTTTGTGGGTCGTAAATGGGCAAGGCTACCGACTTCGGCCACCTAATCATGATCAGGCCAACGTACACAAGAACCAGTATAGCAGGACTGGCCTCGGGCAGAGGAGGCAGCTTCTGCCGAGTCATGCGGCCACAGCGTTTCTGACTTAAGGTGTACGTGTCATCGACAAGGTGAATCGCCGGCTAAAGCCTACGTGTCCTTTGAGTGTAATGAATTGATCAGAGGTCACTGTATGTTCATTGACTATGTGAGGGCAAGAAAACAAGATGGATGCCATAATCTAAAATGGATACCATCGGTGTACCAGAAATGTGCTCATAACAGGAGTGCTCTTGCTCGCAGCATAGCGAAAACACCAGGATATACTATATGGATCATTTACGGTTCACTGGTACCGAAATTATGGGTTTACGACGATGTCGAAAACACAGGTTCGAATCGTCATGGAACCTCACACTGAATCTTTTCAGACACTCAACCCCAGTCACTGATCTGGGTTGAATCCATCATCGTTTTTTAGCTCACTTAGCCACCCCAGTTCTGACCCAGCGATCTGCAAATCAGTCTTGACCCTGTGCCTTATGGAAACAGTCCAGCCCGAATTGCCAAGCCAGGCCTTCCCTGGACCGGAAACAAGCATCCTGGGACCGGTTTCTGGGTAACACTAACTTCCCATTAAATTGTAGCATCCATCACATTTCTTACCCATGCAATATACTGTTCCCCCATAGAGGGCAATCAGAATAATTTTGCACATGTGTGCCTGTGTCTGACGTCTATATGTTTTATCAAACCTCCTGAAAAAGAACAAAGATTTTACTGGCTTATTGTTTTGAATAGCACGATCTACTTCATACACCAAAATCGAAGTCAACACCACTCCCAGGTATGTGTAGTTGTATGTTATCTGAACAATGAACCATAATCAATTAAAAGTTACACACCAAGAGAAAATTCTCCCTGTATGAACCAGATTTGCAGCAGGCAAATGAAGCTCTGCTGTGCCCAGGAATGTCACCTAGAAACGCAACACCACTTGAGAAAATCAGACTGAAATTCACTTATTTAGCCCCTCATTATGAGTGGCCCATATCATTCTGGTTTATGCAGTAACTACATTCCAGATTTATGAGTTTGACAGCTAAAAATATATTTGACAGCTAACACCACACATTCACATTTTTCCCCAGATAAATTAGAACCTGCCAAAATTACCTGTTAAGTAATTTGTAGGACGTGTGGATTTTGATGTAGTAAGCATCATATTTTGCATCATTTCGGATGATATTTATGGCGCCCTATCAATTTCACCTCTTGCAGTGTTGGATTTCATTTAGCACAGACATTGCAGTCCAAAACCAAGGAACTCATACATTAATGAGGGCCTTACTCACTTTTTATCGTATGATGCACACAATTGATGTTGCTACATTTGAAGACCTTTGTGAAGGTTGGTCATTTATACTATGAAACAATCTAAAGATATTTAACTCAAGTGGCTGTGAATGGACTAATGCGGGGGAATTTAACATGCATTTTAACAAACTCTTATGAAGAGAATGAAACAATGGGCATAAATTTTACTATTGCTCTGTACCAGTCGGAAACACCCTTAATGACAAGAGGAGAGACACCTTTTTGTACCACGCATCCTTCTTTTCTTATATGATGTTAGACCTGGCATCCTTCACCTCTATTTTTACCTTTACCTCCTGTATTTTTACTGTGTGTTGGACGTTGTATTTGCTGGTCTAGTGGGTTTGGGCACTTTGCCACTGCTGTTCAGTGTCAAAGTGCAAGTGATCCCTCTATAAATTTTGTTTATGGATTGATGATTTAATTTTGGCATGTTTGATTTACTGGTAAATCCCTAGTGCATTGCACTGTGTATGCCCAGAGGCCTGTAAATCAAAAGCTTATAGTGGGCCTGCAGTACTGACTGTGCCATCCACATGAGCAGCCTGTAAATGTAACTCAGACCTGCTACTGCAGTGTCTGTGTGCAGTCTAGTACTGCCATGTCGACCTGGCAAGTGCACCCGCTTGCCAGGTACTAACCTTTCCTTTTCTTACATGCGAGTCACCACTCAGGTAAGCCCAATGTACCCTTGTGGGCAGGGTGCAGTGTATGTGAAGGTAGGAAATGTCCTGATGTGTGTTACTTGTCTTGATAGTGAAATACTGCCAATTTTGTTTTTTACAATTGAAAAGCTATCTGTCCTATAGGATAGAATGGGTGTTCATCTTATACATTTAACTTCCAATTGGGACAAGATAGGAAGGTAAAGTTTAGTATGCCTGAACTCAGAATATAAAGATGCATACTTTAGTGGGGCTGATTTTTACATTCTATGTTTTAAAATACAACTTTGAGAAAGTAGGTATTTTCTTGCTTAGCCCTCCTGTGTGCCTCTGCTAGGTTTTTGTATTGACTATCTGGCTTTTGAGTGACAGGGGCTAAGTATGTGCATTCTGTTCAGACAGCCACTTGAGGGGGGGGGGGGGTGAGGAGTGTCCTTCCTTTCCCCTACGCAGCAGTAAGGGACCGAGGCATCACTTGCCCCAAGCAAGGAAATAACGCATCGCCTTCCCTGTGTGTAAGGAACCGACCTTCACCTGCAACCGTTTTTGCTTGTCTTTTGCACTCCTCCAAGGTAATTTGTGTTGAAAGTGTTGCATCTATAGTTTGCTATGAACAGAACTATTTCTAACTTTTTAAAAGTCATATTTTGATAACTGTATTGTGGATTATGGTCGTTTTGGTCTTGTTTAGTTTAGATAAAGATTACTTCTTTTTCTAAACTGGTGTGGTGTCCATTTGGAGTGTTTTCACTGTATTACTCCCTGTGAGATAAGCCTGTCTCCTCGAACCAATCTAACAAGGGGGTGAGCAGGGGGTATTTTAGAAGTATATCCCCCTTACCCTGACTAGGAAGAAGGGCCCCTACATGGACAAAAGTGCAAACCATTCCCAACTAAAGACCCCCATTTCTAACATATCATATATGCTATCACTGTGCCGAAGCACTGAGTCGAATATCCATATTTCCCTGTAATAGACCTTTTGAGATGCCTGAGAAATAAAGAAGAGTTAACATCATCCAAGAGACCAGTTGGCTACACAGTGAGTACCTTAAGTCAGTATAGTCAGTATAGGGTTGAAATGTAGGTTTATTACAAATGTAAAGCCAAATTAATGTATACAAAACCCTTGCGATTTGCATACTTACCAAATTCCAAGTGATAAGGAAGATTTAAAATCATTTATTCATGCATAAAATCAAATGTCAAGTGCCCTACTGTGCAACTTATTGTTCCTGGTCTCAGGGTGAGAATCAAGCAGCTCATAGTGCCACGTGCTGGTCCTAGAAGTATGGTATGCTTGCAGTGTGATTTTGTACAGTTTTCCAAATAAATGCTTTCCGCTTGTTTAAATATCTGGGAAGCAGGCTATTTGCTCAAAGTGCCACGTACTTGATCATGGAATACACACATATCAATAAAATGCGACGTGCCCTATGAATACAAATATCCTATGAGTGCAGTAAGCTATTCACTGAAGGTGCCACATGCTAAACAAAAAGTGCTAAAGGACAGAATACCAAATAAAATGCGATGTGCCCTGTGTTGATAACATAACATAATGTAACCAAGTGCATCAGTTCAGAGCTGTCATTAATATTCACTCTAAGTTGCTGTTCCAAAGTCCTACTCCTCAGTTGATGAGCGGTGCAAAGGGATCTTCCAGCTTCAGAAAAGAGCTTGCCAATCCGTAATATTTCCATTGGGTCTGTAGTTGTATAAATATATCTCAGTGCCTCTTTACAGGTCCTTATCCCATTCTGCAAGAATGTTGTTCTTAGGAGCACTTGACTCTGGTGTTTCAGTGCAGGGATACAGCAAACAATGTGTGCAGCCGATTCAGAGTGGTATTAACACAGGCAAAACTGCTCATGGTAGATGAGAATGATTTTCAAATGTTGCCTGTATTTCATTATAGGAGAGCTAGAAGTTTGGTCCACAGTATTTTCTGCAGGGCTTTTCTTCTCAAAGCCACTTTCAATTATGGTTGGCACAAATGCCCCCATGTGATTTGGCAAGGCCCTCCATGCCCAGGGCGTTTCTAATTTGTTCTATATCCTGTTCCCTAGATATGCACAGCCTTGCACATTTGCCAGCCTCTTTAGTCTGTCCATTGTTATCAATGGATCTGTTGTGCACTCTAGGGCAAGGTTAATTCATTTCCGGCACTGCTCAAAAACTTTGCCACACTGCTTTACGTTTCCCAAAATATCCCATTCAGTGCTCCTCTCATTGTATCAGGATCCGCACTGGACACACTAAAGTAATACTTAATCAAATGTTTTTTTTACATTTGATGTCGATATTCAGAAGATTAAATTCTATCCAGATCAATGAGTGCCGGCTTGATTTTGGGATACTGAGTATTTTCCAATATGCAGTTGTGTGGCATCACTCTACTGACTGGGAGAGCATGTCGGAAAAAGTCATGTGACGTAAGTTATTGTTGGTAGCAGTTTCGCCCACAGGACTTGTCAAATTACCTCTGCTTAATGGCTTTGCAGCTAGTGATGTAATTAGCATCATTTATACGATGTCTTAGCAGCTTTATCCACTAGTGCCTTAGCCTACAAGGTCGATTTACCTGTGTCTGAGAGCCAAACACCTGGATAGTTGTATTTACTGGGTGTACTTATCCTTAACGGGCCCAAATGCCATTCCAGGTGATGTTTCTTAAATTTGTGGCCAAATATCAAGGCTTTAGTTTGTGTGACATTTACAAGCTGACAGTTGCTGGTGTTAAACAGATGTTGTAGTATGTCCAACGCACTCTTTATGGCAATTATGGTTGATCCAATAACACCAGATTGTCCACATTCTTCATGGGAGATTTGTTTCGTTTGTTTGTTTGCACTGGACCCCTCCTGAGGCGACTAGCCGGGAGGTAGACTGCTTCTGTATTGCTTCTCTATGTTTGTTTTAATTGCTGAAATACGAGCATTTTAAAACGGCGAAATTTTAAATACTTTATTTCTTCTCTGCACTTACCAAAATACTGTCACCACTAGATTTAGACCCAGCATATTGACGGTTCTGCCGATTTGCGGGCTGAACACCGATTTTATTGGTTTTAGAATCGAAAACGGCGGACATGTTAGGTGGGAGGCGTGAGCTTTAACAGCGCTCTAGCCATCCCTACTTAAGGAGCCCTCTGCAGTTCATCGCGAGATTTGTTTCGTTTGTTTGTTTGCACTGGACCCCTCCTGAGGCGACTAGCCGGGAGGTAGACTGCTTCTGTATTGCTTCTCTATGTTTGTTTTAATTGCTGAAATACGAGCATTTTAAAACGGCGAAATTTTAAATACTTTATTTCTTTTCTGCACTTACCAAAATACTGTCACCACTAGATTTAGACCCAGCATATTGACGGTTCTGCCGATTTGCGGGCTGAACACCGATTTTATTGGTTTTAGAATCGAAAACGGCGGACATGTTAGGTGGGAGGCGTGAGCTTTAACAGCGCTCTAGCCATCCCTACTTAAGGAGCCCTCTGCAGTTCATCGCGAGATTTGTTTCGTTTGTTTGTTTGCACTGGACCCCTCCTGAGGCGACTAGCCGGGAGGTAGACTGCTTCTGTATTGCTTCTCTATGTTTGTTTTAATTGCTGAAATACGAGCATTTTAAAACGGCGAAATTTTAAATACTTTATTTCTTTTCTGCACTTACCAAAATACTGTCACCACTAGATTTAGACCCAGCATATTGACGGTTCTGCCGATTTGCGGGCTGAACACCGATTTTATTGGTTTTAGAATCGAAAACGGCAGACATGTTAGGTGGGAGGCGTGAGGCGTGAGCTTTAACAGCGCTCTAGCCATCCCTACTTAAGGAGCCCTCTGCAGTTCATCGCGAGATTTGTTTCGTTTGTTTGTTTGCACTGGACCCCTCCTGAGGCGACTAGCCGGGAGGTAGACTGCTTCTGTATTGCTTCTCCATGTTTGTTTTAATTGCTGAAATACGAGCATTTTAAAACGGCGAAATTTTAAATACTTTATTTCTTTTCTGCACTTACCAAAATACTGTCACCACTAGATTTAGACCCAGCATATTGACGGTTCTGCCGATTTGCGGGCTGAACACCGATTTTATTGGTTTTAGAATCGAAAACGGCGGACATGTTAGGTGGGAGGCGTGAGCTTTAACAGCGCTCTAGCCATCCCTACTTAAGGAGCCCTCTGCAGTTCATCGCGAGATTTGTTTCGTTTGTTTGTTTGCACTGGACCCCTCCAGAGGCGAGTAGCCGGGAGGTAGACTGCTTCTGTATTGCTTCTCTATGTTTGTTTTAATTGCTGAAATACGAGCATTTTAAAACGGCGAAATTTTAAATACTTTATTTCTTTTCTGCACTTACCAAAATACTGTCACCACTAGATTTAGACCCAGCATATTGACGGTTCTGCCGATTTGCGGGCTGAACACCGATTTTATTGGTTTTAGAATCGAAAACGGCGGACATGTTAGGTGGGAGGCGTGAGCTTTAACAGCGCTCTAGCCATCCATACTTAAGGAGCCCTCTGCAGTTCATCGCGAGATTTGTTTCGTTTGTTTGTTTGCACTGGACCCCTCCTGAGGCGACTAGCCGGGAGGTAGACTGCTTCTGTATTGCTTCTCTATGTTTGTTTTAATTGCTGAAATACGAGCATTTTAAAACGGCGAAATTTTAAATACTTTATTTCTTTTCTGCACTTACCAAAATACTGTCACCACTAGATTTAGACCCAGCATATTGACGGTTCTGCCGATTTGCGGGCTGAACACCGATTTTATTGGTTTTAGAATCGAAAACGGCGGACATGTTAGGTGGGAGGCGTGAGCTTTAACAGCGCTCTAGCCATCCCTACTTAAGGAAACAGTGACATTCCGCGATAGCGGACGCGAATTGTGGACGCGCCTGCATCAGCGCCGGAGTCACGCCTGAGTCAGCCCGTCTGCGCCCGTCCGCGCTAAGGCTGCGCTAGGGCAGGACCCTCCGGTCATTATTTAATATGCCTTCTGTGAGTTATCTACATGGCTTAAGGAATAGGACAGGTATGTGTGCTCACAGTGAGCTCGATCCTTTGTGCGGCCCTTATCAGTGCCCTGACTGCCTGTTTGTGCTTCCAGCACCCTCTTTGGTCAATGCCCTCAGAACTATGGGTAGAACTCCTGGGAAAGCGACCCATTTGGCTGCTACTTTAGGTCTGAATACTTTAAAAATCTTTCACCTTAATGTTAGATCATTAGTATGTCACTATCTGGATGTTTTCTCCATACTTACGGATGAAAAGCCGGATGTTTTTTTTCTAACTGAAACGTGGCTGCATGCCGATGCTACGGCAGCAATCAATCTTGCGCTACCTATGGAATACACTATGTATACTCTTCATCGTGATTCGAGGGGTGGCGGGATTGCGGCCGTGGTTAAGGCATGCTACCCATGCTCCTGGAAGGCTACGGATATAGTGGGTTGTGAAAGCGCTCATTTCGCAATCTCTATAAACTCTCAGTTTACCATCTCGGGTCTTCTTATCTATAGACCCCCCGGCCCTGGCGCTGCTTTCCGCACCGCCCTACCGGAAGCAGCTTCTTCCTTGGCCCTTAAATCTGCGAATTTCTGCATAGTGGGGGATCTTAATCTTCATCTGGACTCCCCTCTATCTGCTGTGTCGAGTAGCTTTCTCGCAGACTTTGAGGCTTTACAACTGTACCAGCATGTCACTCACCCGACTCATGTAGGCGGACACTTATTGGATCCTTTCCTGACTAATCTCCCCGGGGTTGTCTCCTGTCCATCTAAACCCATGGCCTGGACCGACCACTATCTGATTGAAATACAGATTTCTTCGATTAGGGCCCCTTTCAAAAGTACGATCCCTACAGTCTTTAAACGTCCTTGGAGGAAACTGAGGCTGGCTGACTTTCATCAGCTTCTGGCGCAACATCCACCTGATCCTCCTACTGACGTTTCTTCGGGGTATGATTACTTCTGTGACTGGTTGACTCAGGCATTGGATACTCTGATTCCAGCTGGATGGAGTAAAATTCGCACTGGTCCACCTAGTCCATGGTATGACGACTCTCTGAGGCTTCTCAAAACGGCATGTAAGAGGGCTGAAAGAGCCTGGCGCAGGACATATGACTCTGTCCTCAAGCAGAGTTACCAGGCCAGCATCAAGCGCTACCATCATGCAATCTGCAAGGCCCGGGCCTCCTTCTATGCCTCAGAATTCAAAAATAATCCCAATCCTACTAAACTTATCTTTAAAGTCATTAAAGATCTGACTAGTAGGAAACAAGTAGGCATGGAACAATGCTCTCAATCTCACTGTGAAGAACTAGCAGCCTTCTTTGTGGAGAAAGTGGCGGCCATTTACCGGTCCTTTCCTTCCTCAACCAGCCCAAATAGTGACTCATGCCCCACACACCTGACTATTAGGCCGCTCGCATCAATACCTGAGCCATCTCAAGAAGAGTTTAAATCTTTAGTTCTGAAAGTTAAGTCAGGGTCACCTGCGGACCCTTTGAGACCTGCACAACTTAATGAATTTGCTGAAGTCTGCCTTCCTCCTTTGCTTGACCTTATTAGACTATCTTTTTCCTCTGGGACTGTACCTGTCAAATGGAAGCAGGCCACGGTTATCCCGATCTTAAAGAAGCCTACTCTAGACCCAACTAAACCAGAACATTATAGGCCTATCTCTCTTTTCCCCTCGGTCTCTAAGCTGGCCGAGGCTCATGCTAATAAAATTCTATCATGTCATCTACAAAATCTGGGTGTCTTAGATCCTTCTCAGAATCGCTTCCGCGCCGGCCATAGTACAGAGACAGCTCTGTTAGCTATGGTAGAACATCTGCGGAAGCTGTTAGACTTAGGGCAGATGGCGGCACTGATCCTTTTGGATCTCAGTGCCGCTTTCGACACTGTTTCCCACACTATCCTTGTCCAACGTTTAAAAGAGGCTGGTGTGGAGAGCACAGCTCTCGAATGGTTTCACTCTTTTTTGACTGAGCGTACCTTTAAGGTTTCTACCCCCCCATTTGAATCCGTTTCCTGCTATATCCCTCAAGGGGTTCCGCAGGGCTCGGCATTGAGCCCGACCCTATTTAATTTATATGTGCAGCCGCTGGCTGCGGTTGCAAAAAAATGGGGTCTAACCATAGTGTCTTACGCTGATGACACTCAGCTTGCGGTGGCACTAAATGGGGACACCATGATTGAAGCCTCTAAGTTCCAGGCGGCCCTTAAGGACGTGGCTAGTTGGATGACAGATAACTGTCTCCAACTCAATGCTTCTAAAACCGAAGTCTTAATCCTGGGCAAACAGGCTCAATTATGGGGCGACTGTTGGTGGCCAGAGGAATTGGGCCGAGCACCCACTCCGGTGACAGAGGTAAGGAATTTGGGTATCTGGCTGGACTCAAATTTATCATTTACCCCCCACACGAAAAGAGTTGCGGGACCTGTTTTGGGGCTCTTCGGAGCCTTAGACCTATTTTTAAGTTTTTCGATGCCTCTACTAGGCAACTTATTCTCCAAGCTGTGATTTTGTCCAGATTGGACTATGCCAGCTCCCTTCTCCTAGGTGTCAACCAAGCTGAACTAACTCGGTTACAACGTGTGCAGAACGCGGCAGCCAGTATGTTGATCGGTTTGCCTTAATTTTGCTCTGCCAGGCGTACCATCTCCGATCTACATTGGCTGCCCGTTGGGCAGAGGATCAAGTTTAAAGCCTTATGCCTGGTGTTTAAGATCCTAAAGGCTGCCTCGCCCCCCATTCTTGCTCAAGCTATCGTCTACTACACCCCGGCCAGAACATTACGCTCTACTGGACAATTTCTGGCTAAGATGCCTCGCTTTAAAAAAGCCAGAATTGGCGGCCGTTCTTTTGGTGTTCTGGCAGCAGAACTATGGAACTCACTTCCTGTTAACATTCGTTCCATTCCTGACCTGCTGCCTTTTAGGAAAGCCGTGAAGACATTTCTTTTCACCTCGGTTAAATAGTCTTTGTTTCTGGTTTGGTCCTTCATTGTGTTGTGTTGTACTGTCCATCATAGCGCTGGGACGCCACTTGGCTGTGGCAGCTACGCGCTTTATAAATAAAATAACATAACATAACATAACATAACATGATAGGGAGTCTGTGATGCCCAGCTTAGTCTGGAAGATATTTCCTCTGTGTATAAATTGAACAAGGTGGGAGTGATGACACATCCCTGCTTTAAACCTTTATTGGTATAAGTCTTTTCAGTAGCATGATTCTGGGAGATCTTAGTCCGGACCCATATACAGGTATACAGCTCTGTAATGGCTGCACAAAGCTCCCTCTTTATTCCCCATTTTGTCAGTTTCGACCTAAGGATGTTACAGTCAATGCCATCAAAAGCAGAGCTGTAATCAACAAAACAGGCATACAGAGGCATAATGTCGTTTCTCCAGCCTTAGCTGCCAATTAGGAAAGGGTGATAGTGTTATCCATATTGGGAAAATTTGGTCTAACCCCATCTGGCATTGAAGTATAATGTTATTCTTACTGATCCAAACCTCCATCTCATTCAATCAGAATCACTTTCAGGAAAGCCTTACCTTTAACTTCCAGTAGGGTAATCCACCTGTCATTTTCCAGAAGGGAATTTTCTCCCCTTTTATGTATAGGATGCAAAATGGAGCCTTTCCATGAGGCTGGTATGACTGATGTTGAAATACATGCTGTGCACATGTCCAGTAATCCCGGTCTTTGTTAAAGATGTTACCCGGTAGGCCATTTGGTCTAGGGGCCCGATCTTTATGAATGCTCTTCAAAATACTTTTTGTCTCCTTTTCAGTTACTGTCATCAGGGACTCCTCCAAGACTTCTAGATTATTTTCAAGTGTCTTTTGACAAAATCCCTGGTTTTCATCAGGGTCAATGCAGAGTTTTGTTACCTAGGCCACCCATTCGTTCACCAAAACAGCGTTCTCCTTATGGGTTCTGCTTGTGAGGTTGTTTATGTATGCCCAAAAATTCCCTGGCTCTGCAGTATATGTGCTTCCTTTCCTTCACTATTTGTTCATGTTTTAAGATCCAGGCAGTAATTGTGTGCAATTTCCTTGCCTCTTTCAGCATGCTTTCCATTTGGGAGCTCTTCTCTCTTCTATTTCGGTGCTCAGCCCAACGTCACTCACTTCTTTCTTTGAATTCTTTATTGTGCAGATGTGGCAAGGGCCTACTTCTTGTTTTCACTCTTTGAGAGTTTCAACACTTATGTACGGTCAAGGCTTCATATAGCTTTCCCTTTATTGCTGTCCAATATTTTACAATGCCCATGGTCTGAAAAACACAAGCTAGTTTCCACCTTGAGTATCTGGCCAGGCATGCAGAGCCCCATTTAATTATATTTATAGATGGACCAACATTGAAGGGAAGTATTTGGCCTGCAGGATTGTATGCCTCATGCATCATCCCACTAACATTAACAACAATGGATATTGGATGACGGTTGGTTTCAGTTCTTTCTTGGACCTGTATGCTTACGCACCTGCTTAGGAGCTTCATACTTAGGAAGATGTAGTCCAATGTCGAGATGTTTTTAAAAGTGGGCTTTGTTTTACCCTCCACAAAGCCTGATTTATCAGCGGAACCCAACTCAAATTCACTAATGATGGCTTCCAGAATGTTTCGTCCATGATTCCCTCTGCTTTTCTCAGGATGACACATAGCTCAAGCGTTTTAAATCTCCAGCCTCAAGGCACTCATGCCCTGTATGGTCATAGAGGAACTCTGGTGTGCAGACAGAATATCGAATAAAAAATATCGAGTTGCACATATATTAAGTAATAAATATTGTGGCTCCGAAATATTGACAGCAAGAATATTGTGGTCAAGAATATCGACTTAAGGTAAGTAATATCGATTTTATAAATATCAAAGTGTTTAATATCATTTGCAAAAATATAGTTGTTAAAAATATTTTTGCTACATGTAATTAATATTTTAATATGTTTTCTTGGTATATATTTAATATATTTATTTTTTTCATTTTTTAAATATTGTTTATATATATTTTAACTGTTTGAGTGTGAACAGTAATTTGTGACTTTACGCTATCCAACACTTTCCCTAATTTTTAAATCACTGGAGTGGGAATAGTAATTTTTACCTCTCCGCCATCCAGCAGTTTCCCTACTGTTGCACTCACTGGAGTGGGAATAGTAATTTTTACCCCTCCACTATCCAGCACTTTCCATACTGTTGCACTCGCTGGAGTGGGAATAGTAATTTTTACCCCTCTGCTATCAAGCACTCTGTACTATTGCACTCAATGGAGTGGGAATAGTTAATTTTACCCCTCCGCTATCCAACACTTTCCCTACTGTTGCACTCACTGGAGTAGGAATAGTAATTTTGACCCCTCCGCTTTCCAACACTTTCCCTAACATTGCACTCATTGGAGTGGGAATAGTAATTTTAACCCCTTTGCTATCCAACACGTCCCCTACTGTTGCACTCACCGGAGTGGAAATAAAAAATGTTACCCCTCTGATATCCGCAAAAAACACAGTTGATGGACAGAATGCAGAACAATGTCTTACATTCACCCCAGTACAAAGATCTGGGCCTAAATCCATCGCTTTTTTGCACTCCACACCACCCTATGTCAGACAATGGCTATATGCAAATCAGCCTTGACCCTGTGCCTCATGGGAACAGTCCAGCCCGAACTACCAAGCCATGTCTTTCCTAGACCGGAATCAAGCATCCAAGGACCGGTTTCTGGCTATCAGCCTTCTTCAGCCTGGATAGCTTGACTCCAGTGATGTGGAGAGCCTGGGACTCACGTCTGAGCATACCAAGCCCACTCGGGGTGAAAATTGCAAAAAACACAGTTGATGGACAGAATGCAGAGCAATGTCTTACATTCACCCCAGTACAAAGATCTGGGCCTAAATCCATCGTTTTTGTGCACTCCACACCACCCTAGGTCAGACAATGGCTATATGCAAATCAGCCTTGACCCTGTGCCTCATGGGAACAGTCCAGCCCGAACTACCAAGCCATGTCTTTCCTAGACCGGAATCAACCATCCAAGGACCGGTTTCTGGCTATCAGCCTTCTTCAGCCTGGATAGCTTGACTCCAGTGATGTGGAGAGCCTCTGATATCCAACACTTATCCTACTGTTGCATTCAGTGGAGTGGGAATAGTAATTTTTCCCCCTTTGCTATCCAACAATTTCTTTACTGATGCCCTCTTTGGAGTGGGAATAGTAATTTGTGCCTATCCGCTATCAAACGCTTTCCCTACTGTTACTCTCACTGGAGTGGGAATAGTAAATTTTACCCCTCTGCTATCCAACACTTTCCCTACTGTTGCTCTCACTGGAGTGAGAATAGGAATTTTTACTTCTTACGCTATCCAACACTTTCCCTACTGTTGCACTCACTGGAGTTGGAATAGTAAATTTAATTCCTCCGCTACCCAACACTTACCCTACTGTAGCACTCACTGGAGTGGGAATAGTTATTTTTAAACCTTTTCTACCCAACACTTTCCCTACTGTTGCACTGATTGTTTTGTGACATTTAAGTTTAAATATTTTTTAATTATTCAATGTTTTACTGTATTATAATTTTTTTTATATTTAAATCATGAATATATATTTTTATTTTTTATATTATTTTAAACTTTTAACATGAATTAAAAATAAGAGTTTATTAATTGTTTTAAAGTAAATGTAAAGGTATACATTATTATGTTTGCGTGTTTATTTTTTTAATTAAGTTTATTCGTGATATTTTTTTGATGTATAGTAAATGTTTTTTATTTTGTTAAAATTATATTTAATGTTTAATATATTTATTATATTATTCTATTTTATATTTATATAAAAGTCGATATTTTATGCATCTATATGTTTTACATCAATATTTTTTAGTCAACATTTTTGTACCTACCTGTTTAAGTATAGGAGTCGATATTTTTGTTGTGTATATTTTGTACTCAATATTTTTAACATCAATATTTTTTACATCGATGTTGAGTCAGTGAACCAGGAACTCTTATATCATATGAGTGATCTTCATGGCATTTGCTTCCTTCTCATCCCTACATGGATTAACATTGAGATTTACCACTATGATTGCGGTGGAGATGCTGTTAACTGTTATGACATTTATGTTGAGAATCTGCTCCAGTATTTTATTTATATCCGCAGATCTACTTTCACATACACGGAGAGGCCTCCGATTGGTCTTCCAAATAGATTTTTCTTATAAGCCACACTGAGAATTGCCTGGAAACCAGGAATGGTCCTGAGCATAGCCAACCACATTTCCTACAGGCATAGGATGTTGCCAGTTTGTAAAAATTCCCTGGAATTTTTATTAGCCATTACTGAGTTAGGGCCTGCCACGTTCCAACTTATTGTACTAATCATGGAACTTTAGGCCTTCTCCCTAGGCATTCCTCAACCCCTTTGATTGTAGGACTACTGGTAACTAGGCCCAATCAGATTGTTCTCCATGTGTGAGGGCTGATGCTTATGTGGTGCAGAGCCCCTTGTCAGCTGTACTGTGTTCTTTCTTTCCCCGGGCTGGAGAATGATTTTTGTAGAGCCTCTCAGAATGTTTATTGAAAACGTTTTTGAACTGGATGAAGGAATCTCGGTGTTAAGATGTGGGGATATTTTTCTGTTACAGAGTTGCTCATGAGTATGCCTCAGTCTGTAAATTGGTATTTTTCTGCAAAGATGTTTCGGATGTCAGCTATGTCTGTCCATTCAGTCAGTGTACACTCTCTTTGGCTTACCCAGGGATAGTTCTTAAATTGTACTGTAGGAAAGGGAGGATATGCTCTTTAGGAGGAGTAGCATGTTGGACCGATTCTAAGTATCACAAGGCCCTCCTGTTTCAAAGTCAGGGGTGAAAATCACTAGAGCAGCTGAGGATATCATCAAATTGTCTTCCTTTTCTCCATGTTCATGTTCTTGTGGATGGAGTCCATCCATGCTTTTGTGTCGCAAGTATTTAAGTGTTGCATATCTGGTCGATCAAGTGGAGATTTCTCCCTCACATAAGGTGTCTGTTGGGTGTCAGAGACATATCTCTTGTGATGTTCCTCAATGGGTACCATTTTGTTGATTCTATCCCCCTGTTCTGATTACCCAGTTGCATGTCCACTGAAATTCCATTGGGTTTAGTTATGTTTTCCTGAGCAGCGGTTCCCCTAACTGCCTCATATGGGACGGTGTTCTGCTCAGCTATATATGATATTGCTTGCCCGACAGAGGTGTATTTGGCACCAGAGTTCACGACCAGCGAGTAAGTTATTTCTAAAGGGTTATGTGCTATGTGAAGCAATGTCTGGGTGGATTTCCTTTTTCTGCTTGTATCAAGCCAGTAGGGTTGTTTCCTTTCAAGCATTCTTGATTTTTTGCTTCAGTTGGCTGTTTGGAGGTTCTTTGTCTTCTTTGAAAAATAGGATAGTTTTCTTTTATGCTCCTCTCATTCCTAAACGCTATCCTATTGTCTGGAGTCTTTACTGTTGGCGATGTGGTCTCTGTCTTATTTTGCATTGTATACATCAGCTAATTTTCTTTTACAGCTTTTCAGTGATTTCCTTCATTTTTTCTTTTGTTGTCTGGAGCACTATCTCTATACCCTCACTGTCTATTCTTTTAGCTCTCTTTCCTGGATAGATAACACATCTTTGGTAATTTTTGCAGGTGTGGAGTTGTTATTGCTGAGAATATTACACCCCCCCCCAGTGTTCTGATGCTTGTTCGTACAACAGGCCTTTTGATTCCGATGTTACATTGTCCCCCTTGTGTCTGGATCAACCAAGTTAGGCTTTTTTCTGCATTGTATGTTGCTTGCCCGTGTTTCTGTGCAATGGTTTATCAAGGTCGATAATAATTCAGGCACTGTGGTTAATTTTCCAATAATGGCATCGCTTGGGTTACTGGGCTACCTTGGACTGGAACATGTCCAGCTTCTTACTGATCGTTAGCACACTCTGTGCAAGCATATGTATTAGCTCCACTTGAATTTTAATTTGTGAGATTGCCATGTGAGTGCCTTAACCACTGCTAACAAAGAGGAATTGATGGTGTTTATGATATAGGGCCATATGTATGAAAACTTTTTCCCATAGACACAGAATGGGTAAAAGTAACCCTTTGATACATATGCCCCAAAATGAGGACAATCTCCCCTGGAGGTGTGGCTCTTCTTGCCCCCTTGAGATCCGATCCATCTTTGGCTTCCTTGAGGCATTAAGCTGTATGTCTGCTGAAGGGGTTGAAGGTGTTCACTGGGCTGTTGCCATAACACCTTCCTAGTTTTATCCATTGGGGTAGAGCAGTTCTGTTTGAACCTTGCGTCTTCTGCATTTTTAGGGTCATATAGGGCATTCAGGGCATTCAATTGCTGGTTGTTTGGCGGATGTACAAGTGCCTCTGTTATGTCCTTCTGCCTTCTTTGAGTTGTTTCCAGATTGCCTTAATTTGGAGCAATAGACTCATTTAATCCTTGCCCCTGCATTATCTGTGCCAAATAATGTGTCATTTGTTTACCTCTTGTGTCGCCTGCATTCATTATAGAGGAGATTTCTATAACTTCTACCTGCTCCACAGGCATGCTTTGGTTAAGGAGATTATGGGAGTTGTTTTGAGAGTTACTATTTTCCACCGCAGTTTCTGACAACCTCATCATCTCTACAATTATGGATTATTTGAGACTTGGGCAAGTTATGCAGTCTGCAGTGTGAGCATGTGTATCACGCTGCTTTGTCCCTTCCGGCCCCACCTGGCCCTGATCCTCCCATGAATTCCGACAATGCTCCTGGTTTCCCCATGGGCTTCCCTAATGGTTCTCCCATGTCCACTTTCATTCTTGTGTACTATTTGTATATAACGTTATTAGTTGATGCCAAGACCACAGATTTGGGCCAGTGAGCCCCTGGAGAGATGCTGTACTGCTCCCCCATCCTTATCTTGGATCAGACTCCTCTCTGGGATGCAAAGGGGCTGGAACTGGGACTTGGGCTCAAGCATCCCTCCCCACCACCCTTACTGCTTCCACCCTTTTGCTCTAAAGCCCAGATCTACCGGATCTGATTTTCTCTGAGCCCTTCCTGTGTTGTTATTTTTTCTGCAGGCCTTTAAACTCTATGAGATAGTTTCCAGTTAGCGCAAAAAGCAGAGACCTCCTGCCGAGGCTTGCGTATCTGAGCTGTGGGCCTAACTTGCACTGACAAGGGCACCCAAGAGCATGCAGTCACTCTACCCATTTCAGCTGACATGTACACCTTGCTCATGATATTCCTTGCACTGGCTTAATGAGCTTATGGTGCTTTAGTTTACTGTTGGATAACTTAGATTACTTTTAGGTTCCTTTTAGATTGCTTTTTTGTCATTTTAGTCCCCTTTCGGTCCCTTCTTGGTCCTTCTATGGCAGCTCACTTGGAAATGAAGGTGCATTTTGGGCAGTAGGCAAGGAGAGCACACATGGCCTCTATATCTTGGCGTAAGCTACACCAGCCTATTACTGGCCACTTCCGCACCACAACAAGGGGTCACAGCCTAATGCTTTGTGCCCTACACTCGTCCTGCACGCCATCCTGCCCACTCTGTTCCTGTCTCCCCGTCAGGAGCCTTCAGAGGGCTTACTCCTTTCCTCCTTGCTGCCTCCCCACGACTGGCTGCACCTGGGTTGCCTCGCATGGGACTCCTCACAGGGAGGGGGGAGGGGGTGGTGCTGGCGTTGGAGTCCAGGAGAGGCCTGGGGCTGAGGGAGATAGAGGTAAAGATCCATGGTCCGCCATCAGTACGCAGAAGTCTGCGTCTGCATCCAGTACGAGCAGGATAGGCGGGTTGCAGCAGTTAAGATGTGGGAAGCGGAATTTACCGAGACACGCAGCGTGTTCCGCAGTGACTTAGGGTTTACCCTTACTCCTAGTCACTCCCGGTCACCACACTAAGCACAATCAGCAATACAACAACCTCCAAGCATTCACGGATCCGCGTAGCCCAAACGCGGCTCTCTGCTCCTCTGCCGCCTTGCTCATTGCGCCTCCCAGCTGATGCGATAAGCACTAAGCGAAGGAAAAAATATCAAACAGAAATGAATTATTGTGTAAACATTATTGCATTTATATAGAGCTTACTACACCTGACGAGGCGTAAATGTTAAAGATCAAGAGATATACTAAATTAAGATAGACACAAGGTTTGCTTTCCTAGGGGGGGCTTTAAAGATTGTGTTGCCCATGCGTTAAAATGTCTCTGAATTCATCATGTAAGCAGAAGAATTGATGTGCCAATTCTAATGGTAATGCACCCTACTAATACTGAGACTCTAAATGTGAATGTGTAACCATCAGCCTCACCATCAGGTGACTCATCAGAAGAACGGGGATAAGAATAACCCTGTTTCAACGGAGCTGAATGAGTTTAAATCATGAAATTCCATTGTAGTTGTTATAAAAAATATATTCTGCCAGCCCACCTAAAAAACGAATAGCACATCTTCCTGTTTTTTGCATGAGGTTCACCATGATAGTTGTTATTCTTTATGACATAGATTATTCTATCGCAAAAAATCCTCGGAAGCTTGTTTCAGGTCCAGGAAGGCATGGCTTGGCAGTACGGGCTGGACTGTTCCCATGAGGCACAGGGTCAGACTGATTTGCATATGGCCATGTCTGAACTGGGGTGGTGTGAAGTGCAAAAAAACGATGGATTTAAGCCCAGATCTCTGTGCTGGGGTGAATGTATGACATTGTTCTGCATTCTGTCCATCAACTGTGGTTTTTTCATTTGTCACCCCAAGTGGGATTGGTATGCTCAGACGTGAGTCCCATGCTCTCCACACCACTGGATTCAAGCAAGCCGGGCTGAAGACGGCTGGAATGCCAGAAACCAGTCCTCGGAAGCTTGTTTCCGGTCCAGGGAAGGCATGGCTTGGCAGTTCGGGCTGGACTGTTCCCATGAGGCACAGGGTCAGACTGATTTGCATATGGCCATGTCTGAACTGGGGTTGTGTGGAGTGCAAAAAAACGATGGATTTAGGCCCAGGTCTCTGTACTTGGGTAAATGTATGACATTCTTCTGCATTCTGTCCATCACCTGTGGTTTTTGCATTTGTCACCCCGAGTGGGATGGGTATGCTCAGATGTGAGTCCCATGCACTCCACACCACTGGATTCAAGCAAGCGGGGCTGAAGACGGCTGGAATGCCAGAAACCGGTCCTCGGAAGCTTGTTTCCGGTCCAGGGAGGGCATGGCTTGCAAGTTCGGGCTGGACTGTTCCCATGAGGCACAGGGTCAGACTGATTTGCATATGGCCATGTCTGAACTGGGGTGGTGTGGAGTGCAAATAAACGATGGATTTAGGCCTAGATCTCTGTACTGGGGTGAATGTATGACATTGTTCTGCATTCTGTACATCAACTGTGATTTTTGCATAGATTATTCTATCATCACGTACATGAGACTGACAGAGTCTTTTATTGTTTTCCTGTAGAGACTCTGAAATTGCATGGCCTACACGTCCCATACTTCATACCACTCAAGCTGAGTTTTCTAGAATGGTTTATCGTTGCCAGACATATATGGGCACTTATGCCTTTTGCTTGTTTCTAGTCCAGGGAGGACCTGGCCTGCAGTTTGGACTGACTGTTACCACTGGGTGCAGGGTCAAGACTGATTTGTATATGGCTGGGTCCAAACTGGCATGGCATGGTGAACAAAAAAATGATTGGTTTAGGCCCAGATCTCTGTACTGGGGTGAATATATGACATTGTTCTGCATTCTGTCTATCAATTGTTCTTTTTGCATTTGTCACCCTGAGTGGGACGGGTATGCCCAGACGTGGGTCCCGTGTTCTCCCTGCTACTGGAGTCAAGCTATCCTGGCTGATGAGGGTTGAAATCCCGAAACCGTTCCTAGGATGCTTGTTTCCAGTCCAGGGAGGACCTGGTCTGGCAGTTCGGGCTGGACTGTTCCCACTGAGTGCAGGGTCAAGACTGATTTGTATATGGTTGGGTCCAAACTGGAATGGCATAGTGAGCAAAAAAACAATGGATTTAGGCCCAGATCTCTGTACTGGGGTGAATGTATGACATTGTTCTGCATTCTGTCCATCAACTGTGGTTTTTGCATAGATTATTCTATCATCACGTACATGAGACTGACAGAGTCTTTTATTGTTTTCCTGTAGAGACTCTGAAATTGCATGGCCTACACGTCCCATACTTCATACCACTTAAGCTGAGTTTTCTAGAATCGTTTATCGTTGCCAGACATATATGGGCACTTATGCCTTTTGCTTGTTTCTAGTCCAGGGAGGACCTGGCCGGCAGTTTGGACTGACTGTTACCACTGGGTGCAGGGTCAAGACTGATTTGTATATGGCTGGGTCCAAACTGGCATGGCGAACAAAAAAATGATTGGTTTAGGCCCAGATCTCTGTACTGGGGTGAATATATGACATTGTTCTGCATTCTGTCTATCAATTATTCTTTTTGCATTTGTCACCCTGAGTGAGACGGGTATGCCCAGACGTGGGTCCCGTGTTCTCCCTGCTACTGGAGTCAAGCTATCCTGGCTGATGAGGGTTGAAATCCCGAAACCGTTCCTAGGATGCTTGTTTCCAGTCCAGGAAGGCGCTGGTCTGGCAGTTCGGGCTGGACTGTTCCCACTGAGTGCAGGGTCAAGACTGATTTGTATATGGTTGGGTCCAAACTGGAATGGCGAGCAAAAAAACAATGGATTTAGGCCCAGATCTCTGTACTGGGGTGAATGTATGACATTGTTCTGCATTCTGTCCATCAACTGTGGTTTTTGCATAGATTATTCTATCATCACGTACATGAGACTGACAGAGTCTTTTATTGTTTTCCTGTAGAGGCTCTGAAATTGCATGGCCTACACGTCCCATACTTCATACCACTCAAGCTGAGTTTTCTAGAATGGTTTATCGTTGCCAGACATATTATGTTCAAGACTCTGTGCATTAGTCAATGTACAATTATAACCAAGAACCATCTTTTCTCATCAACAGAGCACAGCATTATATCCGAGACTGATCTCCCAGATCCTTTTCTTTACTCCACATTTATCAGACACTGCAAAACAACAACAGTATACTGAGCCTTTTCAGCACTGGCGCCACCCCTGAGGAATGCACTTTGTATACACATAGGGGTAACTGAGGTTCACCTAAAGATGAGAAATTCTATTGAAACGAGTCTTTCTCCATAAATTAGCACATTAAGCAGTGGCTTGTTTTATCTATAATTAGAACATTGGAATGTTGGAGCTCCATTGAAGACAAAGGAGTGGTCCCTGCTTCTACGGGCCGGTAAAGGCCCGCAGAGCAACATTCCAATGTTTTCCAATGTTTTACAAAGGCTACTTGGAGCTCGAGGGGATTTAAATCCCCTCGAGCTTCGAGAAGCCTTTGTTTTATTTGTTAGAACATTCTGCCCTCTAGTGGCAGAATGTGTTCGAACAGCCTTATATCCCTTCGAAGTGCGGCTATACTGGCTATTAAAGTCCCATCCCTAGTTAAAGTCCCTCTACTTCAGCTCGGGCCTTTAATGCAGGAGCGGGCCTTTAATAGCCATAGCCCGCTACAGCGGGTAATAAGGCTATATTATTATCCTGTTTTGTTACCAAAATATCATACAAATTACGACAGACGCAAAAAGTTAGATATGATAAGATCTTGTTAGGAGTCAATGGCCAGGCTGAATTAGAAAGTATTTCCAATTGAGACATTTTTTGAGGGATGAAAATAGGGGCAGAGCCAAGGATCAGAGAATCTCAAGGGATCCACAGCATATTAAGCTAGAGGAAGGGACGTGTAATATAGTATAATCATACACTGGAACCTGCAATCCCATTATTAAAGTCTGCCTTTAATTTGCTTATAACAGTTGAGTTGTGACTTCTCTAGTTGTGTGTAATAATGGAATGATGTAGCTGCTCAAATGTAATGTTCTTCCAGTTGAGTTCTGACATCATAACGCCTACTGCCAGAGCCAGCAACCCGCTTTTTCTTCTGTAATGTTTTTCCAAAAAGAGTACGTGATCTTAAGCAAGGAGATATTTATGGCATCATGTTTATTATTTTCCATGCTTTGGGTATTTAGCAGAAAATAGAATGTCTCCATACAATTTGAGCCACATCATTTTTTATCTAATTCAAATACTGACTGCTTTTTGGTGTGTTTAATTTCAGAGTACAGATTCTGCCATACATTTAAAGGTAATTACAATTCACCTAAAATGTCCATGACCTTTTAAAGGAACTTGACCTTTGGCCTCATTCCCCTACATGGAACTTCGTAGTGACTTGCAATATCCTTATAATACATGGCAGAGGGGGCTTCATCTCATATATAACTAATTGCCAAAGCCTGATCGTTAAAGGCATTCTAACCGAATAATAGGCCTGGACAGCAGGTAAGTGCCTAGAACGAGGGGGAGACCTATAATGACTGGCTTGGCTCGAGGAAGAAGGCCTATTTAAAGATTTACACACAGTTCATCCACTACAGGGAGAATACTTTAAATTAAACGGGGCCACATATTACTACAAACATTTTATTTTGGAGGAAAATATTGATACCAGTTGTCATTTGCCTTCTGTCGTTGTCATCAATGACGTTTACCGGATCACAATGTTTTGATTTGCATTATACCAAAGATTGCCACTCCTAAAACGAGTGCTTTAAACTGTAACTCATTTGCTTGCAAAGCTACCTCTGGGATACAAAAGCTTATGTGTGATGTTTTACCTTTACTAATTGACAGTTTTCAGCTGAAAAAGGGAAGTGAAGAAACATGTTCAAAATAAATGCCACTCAACCACTAAGCCTATTGAGGATAACGTTACTAGCTTGAGGGCAGTGTGAAAGACAATATTTCACAGTAGGTATTCCTGACTCCTGTGTTGCTATCATTGGTCTGCACATGACATTTTCATATCAGGACGAATCTGATAGTCAAATATTTGTAGTCCAAGAATTTCAATGTTTTTTTAATGCTCCTTAATAAGTACTCAGCAGGCCTGAAGCTGTTCTAAGCAAGTCTACAATCTGATATTCTCTTTGCCAATGATTATCCACAAATATTTTTCTAAATTCTAAAATAAGGGAAATATTCTTCAGGCTCATGAGAACATTTTCGTCACATATATTATTAAGCTTATTTGTTGCAATAAAAGCGCAATAAAGCCATAACTAAATACATTTTTAACGATAATCTGCAAAGAAAATGATTAGGAAATAGGCATTTGATTCACAAAGTGTAAACAGTCCCCAGAGAACACATTCCTATTTTTTGAATCAGTTGCCACCCCACCTTGGTGGTCGTAGCTCATCAAAGTTTTGCGAGTGCAGCTGCAGTCACGAACCATTGATGCCCCTTTCACGCTCCCCTTCCTATTTGTGGTTCGCAAAGGATCGCAAAAGCCCTTTAACGAGTTGGAATTAATTTCCCAACTTGTAAAAAAGGCTTTTGTATGTTAAAAAATCTATTTTGTGGTTACAAGCCCTCTAACTTTGCGGATTGCAGGGTTTGCAACCACAAAACCACTGTGTACATTAGGCCCTACCTCGGTTGTAACACAGCTGGTTCCCGAATTTGATACTACAAATGTAACTAGTCTGCTTTTATAATTTAGAAACTGAATTACGAAGGTAAACTTACAGTTGGTAGTACGGCTACCACTTTATCAGAATTCACAAACCACGTACTGAGGGGCATATTATCAAGACAGGCGATAAAATTATCGCTGTTTTAGCGGCAGAAAACTGCTGTTACAACAGCGATAATGGGCTTGATAATATGCTCTATGGTATTCCAATTGAAGCCCATGTTAGATGTCCTTCACATTTAATATGGTTGTCAATTGGAATTCCATAGAGCATATTATCAAGCCCATTATCGCTGTTTTAGCAGCAGTTTTCTGCCGCTAAAACTGTGATAATTTTATCGCCTGTCTTGATAATATGCCCCTGAGTTTTATGACTCCACACACCCTATACTTGCTTGTGCTGAGTTCTCCACACCCGGAGACTCTGCAGTTGGGGCGGAGAACTCTGTGAACAATAATTATAGGGAGTGCAGAGTTGTAAAACTCTGCACATAGTTTGTGAATTACATTTTTTACTGTGTTTGTAGTACTACAAAAAGTACTGTAAATAGCAGATTGTGCATAAGGCCCTTACTCCAGCCAGCAATGAATGGGTCGAGGCCTGACGATCCCTTTGCTTTTTTCGGTTATTTTAAAATCTGTCTTCTGCATCACAAAGCCACCTGAACACCCTTTTTGAGCATTCATGTTTGCCTTAGATCCAATATACTCTGCACTCTTTCCTGCTTCTGTAGTCTATACCTCTTTTTTGCACATTGCCGTGCCCATGCTACGTCTTGTGTTCTCTGTCATTATTGGCTTTCTTCCTGTTTGCATTTTCTCTCATGTCACTGGCATCTGTGTCCGTTGTGGTAGTTAAGATTATCTAGTATTATACCCGGCTGCAGTTTCTTTCAATGGGAGCAGAGGCTGCGCCCACTGTATTACTGGGCAGGCAGTGGCAGTTCGCATTTCTATTTAAAATGCTAAGTAACATCAGTAGGAATGTTACTTAGCATTTTAAAACAAATGTGGAAGCCTTGTGCCAGCCCTGGTGGTGCTGCCTGTCTGTCTGATAGATGACGCTCCAAGTCAGACACGGTTGTCAGACAGGACAGGCAGGAAGTCAGGCAGGTTTCTTGTGACACATGTGCTTGAAGTTATTAAACTGAGCTGATATGATGGCAGCCCTGTAGTCCCTGTTTGGAGGCTTTTAAAATGGCCCACAAATGACTAAGTGTGGGCGGAAAATTCGTTCAGCTCGCGGAATTTGCGGATTTTCTGCAATTTCGCGATCCGCGAATCTCGCGAAATTGCAAAAAAATCCACAAATCCACGAGCGGGACGGATTTTCCAAAACTAAAGTACATGAAGCACTTACAGGGTTACAGCAAGTGTCCAAGTTGAAGCTAATTTCTTTGTAACCATTTTGTAACCCTGTAAGTTCTTCCTGAGCGGTGCCTCCAGAGAGTTTGTTGCCTACTTGCAACTATTCTCTGACCCTGCTCTGACCGTCGAAGCAAGGGCAGAGAATAGTTACAAGTATGGTACAATGCTGCTGTCACAAAAATTAAACCTCAACAGGAAGTACTTACAGATATAAATAAAGCAGGTGCCCGAGTTGAAGCTCAAATTCAGTACCGTTTTAATCAGCCCAAAACATTATTGAGCACGGTCGAGGCTGGGCAAGTGTGCTTTAACCCCGTCTCTGCCATCGAAAATTAGCTTTAATACTTCGGGGAGGTCTTTGCATCCATGCATTTCTCGAGCGTGACCCCCTTGTAGTTCCTGTGACCAGGAGGCTGCTTTCTCCTCACCTGCTGCCCTGCTCGCTCTCTGACCCTTTACACAAGAGGCATGTGAACACGCATAGAAGCCCTGCCCGTTTGGCCCCACACTACACACTAGCGTTATCAAAAGTCTTCCCGCCCTTTCCCAACTATGATGGACAACTCACTCAAGGAACCTCGACGCCTTTTGGCGCGGTGGCAAAGTTACAGGCACACGTGGTCAGTGGAAAAAAATCATCTGGCCCTTTACGCAGTTGCAGTGTAGGAACAGCACTATACATTTTCCCAACGAGGTAGCACTTACTGATAAGCCAGTAAAAGTACTCCAGTTGAGTAGAGGTATTGCACAAAACAGTGGCATCTTCGTGGATAACTATGCAGGGCAGGGTTCATTATGGCACAAGCTCCTGTCACAAAGATTAAACCTCAACAGGAAGTACTTACAGATATAGCAGGTGCCCGAGTTGAAGCTCAAATTCAGTAACATTTTAATCAGCCCAAAACATTAGTGAGCATGGTCGAGGCAGGGCAAGTGTGCTTTAACCCCATATCTGCCGTCGAAAATTAGCTGTAATACTCGAGGAAGGTCTTTGCATCCATGAGTTTCTCGAGCGCGATCCCCTTGTAGTTCCTGTGACCAGTAGGCTGCTTTCTCCTCACCTGCTGCCCTGCTCGCTCTCTGACCCTTTATACACAAGAGGCATCTTGACAGGCATAGAAGACCCGCACGTTTGCCTCGCGCTACACACTAGCGGTATCAAACGTCTTCCCGCCCTTTCCCAACCTTGATAGACAGCTCACTCAAGGGACCTCGGTGCCTTTAGGCAGGGTGGCAAAGTCACAGGCACACATGGTCAGTGGAGACACATCTTCTGGCCCTTTACGCAGCTGCAGTGTAGGAAAAGCACTATAGATTTACCCAACGAGGTAGTACTTACTGGATTAGCCAGTAGAAAGTACTCCAGTGCAAATCGCAAAAAAATCCACGATTTCACAGGAAAATCCGCGAATCCGCAGATTTTTTGCGATTTTGAGCGAATTTGCAGACCGCAAATCAGCAAGAGTAATTTTTACACGCAGCCCCGGGCAGGTGCAGTATAAGCCCTGTCCCTCCCGAGGCTTCAATGTCTTAAGCTCTGCATGATTCTTTTCTTTTAATTTTTTTTATTTTTAAAAGACTTTTATTGTTCAAAGAAACAAAGAAAACACAATTGTACATGTCACATAGCCTGCCATCCGAACATTCAAATGAAAAACTGGTTAGGCAACACAGCCAATTAGATGGCAACCCTGGGGTCCGGCGGCGTAGCTCAGAAAGAACACGGAGACATTATTTAGTACACAGTACGGTAACAATTAGGTCTGTAGTTTTTGTAATTTTTGTCGGTTTAAACACATAATTGCATTTCTAGCATCTGCACTATATGAGCTGTAGTCCAAGTCCACATTGCAAACTAAAGACGGCAGCAACTATCAGGTAATGTGTGGACTAGGAATAAAGGTACCGAAGATCTTGTGCCTGTGATGCCACCATGCTGTGTGCTGGCGTATAGTGGTATAGCTCACTAATGCAAAGTGTTAGTCACATATAGTCGACGACGCCAGGTTACGGCCGCCACAGCGGAATCTCAGGCATTTGTTGTCTCAGTGTAAACTGAACCCTCCGACGTCTGCGATATATGTATGGTTGCCAGAGGCGGAGGCCCGCGTGTGGGCTCGTTCGGCCGGTGTCACAGAGCAATTATCTCAGGTATGGCTCGCGTCCCGTGCATGTGGTGTGTTGTGGCATGTCATGGCAACAGAGATGCAATGTATCCATAGGTGCGTGTCATTCCACTACATTGTCACAGCGTGTAGGATGTCTTCGTCAGTAATAATAAAGGGCTTGGTCAGGGAACGTGACCATTAAATAAACTATTACCGGAACCAACACAATGGTGAAAGAACTAGGGAAGGGAGGGTGAGGAATCAGTCGCGTCCATCGGCGCGTTATGGGGGGTAGCTGCAGCCTTGGTGAGGGGTCTTTGGTTCTGGGGCGGGGTGTGGCGGGACGGCGTGAGGGGGCTGAGTGAAGGCGCACGCTTGATTACTCCAGAGTGCAGATATCGAAGGGATCCTTGTCCGAAGGGTATGGTCAGGATCCGTCGTGTAGGGGACGCCATTTGACGCATCAGACACACCGGACCGCTATCTATGGCAGGGCGCGCGCAGTAAGCGGGTAGGAGTAAGCGTATGAGTGCGGGCTCGGCGCTGCGTAAGCATGGATCATGTGGAAAAGGGGGTGGAAGCGCCAGCAACCGTTGGGGCAGCGTGTCGACAAGGGGGTGGAAAAGGGGGAGCATGTGTGGTAGTTGTCCGCAATTCTCCTCATTGTCGCGGCGGAGTAGGGACACGCTAGCTCAAGCTATCCCCTGTTCCTGACAGGCTTGCTGAAAGGACGTAAGAAGATCACCCCAGAGCTGCGCAATGGGGAATTTCCGGAGTCCTGCTGTTTCCTCTCGGAGGAGCACCGTACCCTCTGCCCGTGCCCAATTGATGAAGGATGTGTGCCAATGTCGGGTGTGGGGGGGGTATTGGCCTTCCAATGCTTGGTAAGTAAGCGCTTAGCTGTGATTAGGCCCATATCCCAGAATCTTGCTTGTACTTTGTTGAGTTTTGTGCGCTTATAAAGCCCCAAAATACAGGCTTCTCACGTCTGCGGCACATGTTCGTCCGTGCACTGCGTGAGTAATGTCGTGATATCGTCCCAGTATGTTTGTATGGCAGGGCAGTGCCAAAGCATGTGCAGAAGATCCGCCCCTATCAAAGAACATCGTTGGCAGGCAGTGTCAGTGACCGAGAAGTATCTGTTTATCTTGTCGGGTGTGAGGTAGGCTCGGTGCAAAATATAGAATTGGATAAGTTTGAAACGAGGGTTGCGTGGGATATTAGTCGGCCCAACTAGTATCATTGCCCACTCCTTGTCAGTCCATTCCCTCCCTCTGTCGATCACCCACTTTTCTCTGAGTGGCAGTGTGGAAGGCTGCGTGTGTATCAGTAGGGCCTGTGCTAGCCAATGTATAATATGCAAGCCGTTATCCATGACATGCAGATACAGCATAAAATAGTGCATCAGCAGTTCCTCTGATATATCGCCCCAGGAGGTGGTTAGTGTGTGGATAAGGGATGCGTGTAATAGAAATTGTCCAGCAGGGAGGTCCGTGCTAGCGGCGAGATCCGCAAAAGAGAGCAGCGCGCCATCTGCATAGAGGTCGCCTAAAGTTTCCACCCCAGCACGCGTCCAGCTGGCCAAAAGAGCTTCCGACAGCGCTCCTGCCATTCCGGGAGTGCCCAGGAGAGGGAGTATCGGGGCATACGGCTTTGTGGCATGGGTAAGCCGTAGACATCGCAGAAAGCATCTGCGTGCAACCGCCAGTTCTAATTGTGGGGGACAGGGGGAGCAAGTCATAGGATGGAACAGTGTGCATACTTGCGTCTGGGTCCAAACAGTAGTAACCGAAGCAGTGTCCCCCAGGTTCTTGCCGCAGAGCCATCCCGACACCCATTGCAGCTGCGCCGCTAGGTAGTATAGCTCCATGTTGGGAACCGCCAAGCCTCCCGATTCAGTGGTCATGTACAGTTTAGTCAGCGCCACTCGGGGTCGACCCGTATTCCAGACAAGGTCACGAAGTAGGACCTCCAGTTCCCGAAACACTTTGTTGGGTACGTACGTCGGGATGTTGGCGAAGTAGTATAGACGCCTTGGCAAGACTATCATCTTGGTCAGTGCCACTCGACTAGGCACATTTAGGGGCAGGGTCTTCCAGAAGTCAATTTGGGCACGGATGGAGGCAATCGCCCGTAGTGGCTTCCCTTCCAGGACGTCTGCCGGGCCAGGTAGATATGGATTCCCAGATAGCGGAACGTGGTGGGGTACCATTGCAGCCTCTCTCCGCCAATGCGGATGTCACTTTCAGGCATGTCCGGGCTGAAGGAATAGGCTCCCGACTTGGACCAGTTGACCCGCAGTCCTGACATGTCTTCGAAGGTCCGGAAAATATCCGTGAGAGACTCCTGGACACTGGTCAGATCTTTGACATATAACAGTAAGTCGTCTGCGTATAGGGAGACCACATGGAGTCCATCTGCCATTGGGATTCCCCACTCCTGTCCCTGGGTCCTGAGGATCGTGGCAAGGGGCTCCATGGCCAATGAGAACAGCAGTGGTGACAGGGGACAGCCCTGCCTGGTGCCTCTCCGTACGCGAATGGTTAAGCTCTGCAGGATGACCATTTCCTTTCACAAGTCGTCACTGGATGGGGAGGGGCCATCAAGCATAACTGACCCCCACCCATCTCTGTGACGAGTCAGGAAAGGTAGGGTTTTTTTTTATACTGCCTCGCTCAACAACCCATATTGTTTTTTTATTCACAGCTTTTATATAGTACACAGGTCAGTTCAAGTCAGTTCAATCATGTGCTGGTGTCACGCAGGGTCTCAAAAGGAGCTGACATTTTCTCGAGGGAAGCACCTGGTGGAATAATGCTAATTGGAGCATTGGACGTTTAAGGTGGAATTTGGGTGGTAGTGCGAGGGGCGGAAGATGAGAGAGAGATCGCAATTAGGGAACTTCTTTACTGGGAGGTGTGATAGTAATTACCTAACAAGGGATGTGGACCAGGCTAATTGTAAATGGGGACACAGTGATTATTACAGACGGGCCGGGGATCACTGCAAACAAGGGCTTTGAGATGACTGCAGACAGTGTCGCATGTGCCTCACTTAGTGGTCGTAGTGTGTGGTTTCTAAGGGGAATGTTGTGGCCATACTGTTATAAAATTTAAGAAAAATAGCTGCCCTACTTTCTCTGAAAAGAGAATCATCCCAGGACAGTTAGTTGTGACAGCTAAAATGCTTCTGTTGAAGCATAAGGCATGGAGTCTCCTGTGCTGGGAATCTGAGGGAGGTGCTAAAAAGGTAAAAAAGCCTTCTTAGCAGGTTGCCTGCTTCCCTGAAAGAAATAACAATCCGCGCAACTGGTCAATCTGAAATTATAATGGATGCTTGGAAGCTGATCATGGCTTTAATTGATTGAATGACTTGAAGCTTCCTGATGACATGATGTGTTTTTCTAAAAAATCAATTATCATTGTTTTGTTTTCATTTAAATCCCTGTGGGCCTCTGTCCACTGACCTGATCTTTCTTTATTGATGACTTGCTCTGCACAACATTTATATCTTGGTCAGCTCTTCAGCAGCTGAGGCCCAAATCTGTCACCGCCCAGGAGTGTCACAGTATACTTACTCACAAATTCAGCAGGAAAGACCTCTTGAAATACCTCAGATGATTAAACTGGAGTTCTATCTGCATAATTCAAAGGAAAGCGGTCACAAGTTATACATGACGAACAGTAATCACTGCTCTTTCCATCAACATTGATCGTTAATTGGTGTTCACTTTGTCAGAATATAGGCATATTCATGTCAGCACACTTATAGAGTAAAGTTGTGTTTAGCCGATTAAAAAAACATGGCGTATCTGAGGACATAAATTGTGAGTTGCAGACTTCAGCTTCCCATGCAATCTCTTTCCTCTTGTACTGTGCATGCTTTTAACTGAGTCACCCTCAGATGTTTATAACGATCCACCATTGAGAGCTCATCGACCAATGGCTGAAGGCAGGGCAAATTTCGCACAGTGCCTGTCAGTGAGTCAAAAAGTTTTCAGAATAATTGATCATCCAATTTTCGGACCCTGAGCTGAACAAACAGTAAAGGTCAATTACTCTAGTTGCAATTGTGATTCTGTGCAACAGAGTGTGAAGGAAGTACACAGTTGCCAACATTTTGAGAAGGCAAAAGTAAATGAAACTACTGTGCTCACAGGTGAGTCAGTGCGTTGTATGCTTTGGAGTTGTAAAGGGAAGGAGATGCAACGAAGTGCATTTAGGAAGCTTCTTAAGATAAGATATCCATATGGACAAGATGTGAAGAGAAAAGGTGCCCGGGTCTAACATTGAATGAGCATAACAGGCATGATTGAGACAATCTGAGAACTACTACCCCTTCAACAGGATGTTTAATTCATAGTTTCACAATTTCAGGACTGAACATTTTTATTAATTTGATTAACCATCTTGCTTTCCCAAATTTGCTTGAAAATGCACAATTTGCCAGCTTTTTAAAAAAGTTTTCTAGGGGAAGAACCTCCCCCAAAGCCCCCTTACTACAGTCAACCTCACTCACTACGCTCACTCGCCACAGGGTCCACTTGAACGTTTACGGCTCACCACTTTCAAATGTCACTAGCCACCACTGATTATACCATTATGATAATCATGACTAGGGACTTATCCATACTGAGGCCATGAAACACATACTATGTGGTGGCAATGGTGAATATGAGTGGGCTTTATGCACATTTAATTGGTGACATCATAGTCACTGATTGCCGATGGTCAGAGTTTGTTACTTGAAACTGTTTATTGGAGGCATGTGGCTCTTGTGTACTGATTGTTATACAAGACTACATTTGGCTTCAGATGAAGCTTTCACAGAGTTGTAGATGTTGCAGATCATTTTGTCACTACTGTACAATAACCTGTCTCACACTGATTTTAAACATAGGTAATTTGTGAGGAAACAACGTTTACATCGCGTCTCATGTATCCATCCACACCCATTCATCAGTAGCGGCTGCCGGGCGGTGATGTGGGGAGGGGCTGGGTGGGGGTAGTACTCTATGGATTACGGAGGATTACAGGTAAGTAAACATATAAATAAATTTTAAAAAAATTTGCTGCGTGCACTGCATCGCATTTGGGCATGCAGTGCGCGCAACAAACTTTGTTTTATTTATTTATATGTTTACTTACCTGTAATCCTCCTTAATCCATAGATTACTACCCCACACCCTGCCCCTCCCCACGTCCCCGCCAGGCAGCTACTCCCACCACCGACCGCTACTGCCATTCATTCATTTACCTTTTCACACCTGTGCTTTCATCTAGTCCGAAGCAATACCAAAGGGGATGACGGACGGAGCGTTTGAGCAAATCAAACACTCACAACCAGTCAACTGATCTGGGTTTAATCCATCATCATTCTTTAGCTCACTCCACCACCCCAGTTCAGACATGGCCATATGCAAATCAGTCTGACCCTGTGCCTCATGGGAACAGTCCAGCCCGAACTGCCAAGCCATGTCTTCATCTGTTAGTCAACCCTTAATGGGGCATTCTTGATCCACCCGACTATTACCCTTAATTGACCCACCCATCCATTCAATTGTGCCCATGCATGCACACAGTCTTCCAATAATATAGACACACACTCAACTGCACACTCATTCTTCTTTCCTCATATGTGCAACCATTTATCCACCCACACACATGAATTCATTCATCCTTGAAGCCAGTGACATACGTCCAATCCATGCACCAAATGATCTACCCAGCCACTAGCTATGAATCCATAAACATCTGCACATAAACAAACACACCCATCGATACTTCTGCCCATTCACATTCTCATCCTTCTATGTGCGCATATTAACAACCATCCTCGCACAAATACCAGTACACTCAGTGGCAACCGCCACATACAAAAAGTGGTGGGGAAAGGGGTAGGTAGTGGGGGTAGCATGTGAGGGGGCATGGGGAAGGGGGGGTGAGGGACTGTCTAAAATAATAACAAAACTAAAAAAAGTTAAACGTACCTGCTTCCGTCCGTCTTCCCCGTTGCTCCTCAGCTCTGGGACTTCTTTGTCCCTGCAGACACTGTGAATACATCACAGACTCACTGTCCAATCGATTGGCCCGAGCAGGCTGGAAAGTCTGGTGAGTCTGTGTGGTTTCTCTAACCTCGCTGTTCAATACACAGGGGTTAGAGAAACCTAAGTGCGAATGTCTGTTTTGGTCAGCCTGAGACAGCCGGCCAAAACACATATGAACACTTAGGGAGTGCAAGTAGCACTCCTCCTCCCCCCTTCCATGCTTCAGCCCGCCGCTCCCTGCACACAATGGCACAGCCAGCAGCTTAATGTGAAATAATAAAAAGATATATGCTTTTATTTTTTTGCTGCTGGCTCTGAGCCAGTGGGGCGATGCTCCTCCGCCCTTGAGAAGGAGCCGCCCCTGAGTACAACCCTAAATCCAATCTCATGCATTCATTCATTAATCTGCACTCATACATCTGTTCATCCACCCTGGCGCATCATTCCATACATCTATAGCAAATCACAGATCCTAAATATTATGTACTTACTTTCAAACTCAATTTTTAAACACATTTATCACCATATTACCCATTCACTCACTAAAACGTACCTACCCACATCCATTCATTTATCCATCCTATACCCATGATTGCAACATCCACCCACACACTTAATATCATTTTCCAACCACCATATATTTATCAATCCACTAAAATCCCTGCATCCAGTCCCCAAATTCATAGCTTTGTCCATTGACCCATACTAGTGCATTCATCCTCCATCCTTGCATTATTTAACATCTATTCTATGTCCATCCGCCAAACCTTTATCCATCTGTTGGAGCTGGAATTTTCTGCAGGGTTGCCCCAGATTTTTGCCTTCTATTGACTTACTGTCCTGAACCTGTTTTTTGGTCTTTAGTGCTCTTTCCATTGACTCCTGCTAATCAGTGGTAAAGTGCTTGTGCTCTCCGTTGAAAACATGGTAAAATTGGCCTAACCCTGATTGGTACATTTAATGTACTTGTAAGTCACTAGTATATGGTACTACATGTAAGCAAAGCCTGTAAATTAAATGCTACTTGTGGGCTGAAGCTCTCATTGTGGCACCAGCTAAAGTAGCATTTTAATACATGTCTATTGTCTGTCACTGCAGCCAGTAGTGCAGTTTTAAACTGGCATTTTTGCCCGCCAAATTAAAACTTTTGTCAGACCTAAGCCTTCCTTTTGAATAATTATACGTCACCCTTAAGGTAGACCCCAAGGCTCAGTATGACAGGGAGCATGGTATTTAAAATGCAGGACATGTGGGTCCAAGGTTTACATGCCCTGGGAGTGAAAAACTCCTAAAATAGTTTTCATTGATCTAAGGCTATCTCTCACATACACCAGCACTAGATTACCTTATTTTTACTAGTAACTTCGGGTTGGGATCAGACAGAGATATGCTGTTTAAACTCAAATGAATTGCAATTGGAAGAGGCAAGATTTAAAATGAGTATTCTGGAAATGCCACTTTTAGAACGTTGTCATGTTTCTGCCTAAAACAAATGTACTTTTCTGCCAGTGTTTCAGGGTCACATTTTGTGAGCGGCTCTTCTATGGTGTTTTGTGAATTTCTTCAAGACATGGAGACAAAAGGGCCATGGTTGTGGGGTAAGGTGTTGCTTTCCTCAGCAGGTTGTCTTGGGGGGGGGGGGGGGTTGTACTCAGCCTTCCTGACTTCTAAGAGCAACTACTGCTCCAATGCGGTAGACCTGAACTTTCCCGTCCGCCACAATCAAATAACAATGGTTGGTGTTTTGTGCTTTTTTACACTATTTTCACTAGAAACTTTAAATCTTCAGTTCTACTTAATCTTTGCATTGAAATGTAGGAAATGGGGTTACTAGTTGTGTGGCCTGTACAAGTAACAGGTTTGCAATCTGCTTACTGGGAACCGGGCACCCCGCTGTAGCGCTTGATTCTCTTAGGATAGTGAGGTAGAGCACTCCACAGCTTACTCAGGTGAAGTGGTGCGCATGAGTAATCACTGCTCCCTGGCATGCAATAAAAGCACTCAATAAATATTTGCCTAGGCAGTATGTTTTCTTTGCAAAAAAAGAGTAGTACATTTATTACACACACACCACTAAATACTACACAATAATTCACAAATATGTACATTGGCAGATGAAAAATACCATATATGACTTTATATAATTCCATTGACCCTCTAAAGGGTGAGTCTATTGGTTTTCTCAAGGTTCAAGAGTAACAACCTACTTGTTAAAATCATCATTATGTACTTAAATGCAAGCATGAAAAATAATATTCTTCAGTAAATGCAATTATTAATGTTAATATAGTGTTTTCATGTTGAGCCTAATCATTGACATCATCAAATTAATAAAGCATTTAACATGAGCAAAATATGTGTTTGTGTATATTTTATATATTTTTTCACCATTAAAATGCAATTATAAAAGCAGTCCTTAGAGAATGCCACAATGAATTGACATTGCATTGCAACCATAAACCTGGCTCCTAGAGGGTGCTTCAAAGTGTGTTACTTCTTTAACAATGTTCAGGCCATGGTGGGGAGCCATCAAGTCCTATTTGGGGGAAGGCTGCCCACCTCATGTTGTTGTTGGTGGTGACCCCACCATCCTCTGGCCACCACAAGGGAGAAACATTCACAATCTGGACCAAAACAGGCAACAATGATCCAGCCCCATAGGTCATTGTGGGGCAGTGCATATTTTATTGGTGGCTCTCCTGCTGTGTCTAGAGAGAGACGCATTTGTGTTTTTTCTTCATTCTCTTTTTTAAGGGGTGACCCATCACATCGGTGAAGGAATCTGCATGTGGTCCATGTTGGAGAGCTGCCAGGGAGCCCACCCTTAGCTGCCCCCACCGGCTCCTCACCTGATCAGGGGTGCTTGAATCTATCTAAAACGGTTTCCTTGAATTACTAACCAGTTGCGCTACAAAGTAATCTTTGTTTTTTCACGTTCCTGTGCAGTCATGGCACAAGCCGTGGACATCCTCCAGCATAGTCACATTGCGGTGCGTGATCATTTGCGGACTTATGATGTACCTTTGGAGGGCTTGGCTGTGGTTCTGGTGGTGAGTGTGGAACATGCTTACCCATACGAACTGTTTTATTCGTGGGTGACATTTCCGGCAGTGGACGCAAATTCTGGTGTGTTCCACTCGTACACTGCGTCACCTGTACCTGCTGAATATGCTCCGTACAGAGCACAGGAAGTACCTATTGATGTTTGGCAGCATGGAGTTTGGTTTGGTGGCGCCCTACCCCACTCTTTAACCGCTCCGAGGTTAGGTCCGTTGTCCATTCCGGGCACAAATTGGCCCGCTTTGGCTGGATTTACTCCTCACCCTAATCACGCCACTTGTAACTTAGCTGACCTTAGGCGACTTCATGTAGTCGCCATTGCCGTGATTAGAGCCCTTGTGCATTACACGAGTCGTAATGTTCACGGGGTGCCCCCAGAGGTGCGGCCCTTCTGGCAGGGCAGGCTGGTTTGAAAATCAGTCCTGTCATGGTGAATTCCGTTATGGGCAAGAAGCCTCTTGATAAGGATGATTTTCCTTTTTGGCTTGCCGAGAAATTTGACCAGCTGGAGGCGGTGTTTCCTAATACGACTCCTGGTGAAAAACACCGGATTCTTACGCTAAGTTTGCCGAAGGATTTGGCCCCTGAACTTGTTGACTGTGAGACCTGGGGTAAGACTTTTGCGGCTGTCTATTCAAGGTGCTTTGGCTCCCCGTCTGTGTCCAATCTGTCTACGGTCCTTACACGTGTTCAAGATGATCACGGGCCGGAATCGGCTGTTGAGTTGGGTATGCGCCTGTGTGCCTCCTTTGAAGTGGTTTGCGATCTGATCCTTGCGAATGTCAAGGGGGATGCTGTGAACTTTCAGGTGGCTAACGCTTTGGCGCTGGTGCCCAATGCCCAGAAACCCCGACAGTTAGCAAGGATTATTGTGGCGGCTTATAAAACAGTGGGCCGCAATAGTAAGGGTAATAAGCCTTTTCCTACTAAGGAGAAGAAGCAGCCCCAGGAACAGGCTTCGGAAACTGACGTTCAACCAAAGTCCAAGAAACAAAATTGGCCTAAAAGACAGAATCAGGGTAAGCAACAGCAACAACAACAAACACTGGTTTCGCGTCCTGCGTCTCCGTTGCCTGCGCAGTCGGAACGAGTTTATGATTTGCGCGATCGCGCGATGATTGAATCACCTGAACGTTTTCAGGCTTCTGACCAACGCTCTCCTCGTTCCTTTTAGGACTCATCGGCTCCGTCAACCGGTGGTGGAGGGGGCGGCAGAGGCCGGGGTGGCCAGCAAGGACGTGGTCAGCCCCGCCCGCGCAACGGTGCAGACAAGCAGGAGGGCTCAACGCCTCAGAGACTGCAGTTTGCCAAGAAGAAAGTTGCAGCCTTAACGGCGCATCGATATGCCCCAGGTTGTGAGAACGCGGCTTCGGAATATGACTTGGGCTCTGACCTTGCTGGACAGCGCGGCGGAGTTTACCATAGTGAGAGAGGCCCTCCGTCCACTACTGAAGGTGACAGCGACTGACACTTATGTTGTGATTGAAACAGCTGATACAAGAGTTGCTCCCCCTGATAGACTTTTTGAAATTGTCCTGTTAATTGAAGGTGACATACAGCGTACCATAAAAGGGGTATTTTGGGAAAATCTTTCGTCTACGTATGACATTTTGCTTTCGGAGGCTGACTGGCCCCCACCTTTTGTGCTCGCAGCTCCGAGAGGGGAGGAGGTGATCCTCCCCAGTTTCGTGAACACTGTTTCGAGAGTGGAAGTGCTGCACTTTGCAGAAGAGTGGGCTCTGGCGCTTGCACCGGCTGTGTACCGCAATCAGTGTGCCTGGGATAAATTGTCCCCAAACCACGAGATTCCTTTACGGTCTCAGCCGCAGCCTCAACCTCAATATCCCATAAGACATGAAGCCAAAGCTTCAGTCGCAGCGATCCTTGAACAATTGGAGTATCAAGGTGTAATTGAAACATGTGTGTCACCGATGAATAACCCCCTTTTTACTGTAAACAAGCCGGACGGCTCCTATCGTTTGGTTTTGGATTACCGGCATTTAAACTCGCATTGCCGTAACTGTGCAGTACAAAATACTCACGGCTCGGCCCTTGTAAATAGTCTTGTGCGTAAGCGGTTCAAAACCACGCTTGACATTTCCGATGGTTTTAATGCCCATTCATTGGACAGTCTAAGTTCCCAATGGACTTCTTTCACATGCGGCAGTGTCCAAAAAATGTTTCGGCGTCTCCCTATGGGCTATAAGAATAGTCCTGGAGTATTTTCCGCCCGCATAGTCTCTCTGTTGGAGAGGGTTGACCCAGATGCTTGTTCCTATGTGGATGATATCCATCTCACAGACGACGAACTTTGGGAGCATCTGTGTCGAGTGAACAGTATTATTTGTATCTTTGCAGACATGGGTTACAAGTTTAATTTTGCAAAATCGCACATTGCAGAGTACACAGTGTTGTTTCTAGGCTATGAATTAACCAATGAAGGAAAAGGCTTGGCTCCTCACTTCCTGGAGAAATGCGCACAGTTGCGCTCTCCGACAACACTGAAAAAATTACAGTCTTTACTGGGCTTTTTAAATTTCGGAAGAACATACATTCCGGAGTATGCCCAGCGTTTCAAGCCTTTGTATGCTTTGATACAACCATCTTTTTCCAAATCATGCTGGCTGCCTGAGCATTCAGCTATTCTGCAGTCTTTGCAAGCTGATTTGCTCGCTTCTGAATACTTACAAACTCGTGATAACCAAACCAACCTGGTGATAAGAATTGTCCCGGGGACGGTAGTTTTCACGTACCTAACTTTTAATGAGGGAGATACAGTACCTATGGCTTACAAGTCACACTTGTACACTTCGGCTGAAATGCGCTTTTCCACTGTGGAGAAAGTTTTGACGGCTGTGCAGATGGCAATTCTCAAGGAACGTGCCCTGTCACAGGGAAAACGCATGTTGGTTGTTACCCCATGTCCTGCCTTAGAGGCAGTTACGAAAGCCAGTGTACCAAATTCTTAAGCTTTGCACCCTCAGTGGATTCAATGGGCTGCTTCCTTGTCATCCCAGGATGTCACGTTTATTTTTGACGCCACTTTACGGTCGCAGGAGTACTTACAGCATGAATTTGTTCATCCTTCTCCTTTAGCAATGCGGCCGTTGGAGGGTTTCCATTGCATCATTTACACTGATGGTTCGGCGCAGGTTGCGCATGGCTCTAAACATGCCTACGTTTCCGCTTGCGCCATTGTGGTCGGTGCCATGGTAAACGATGAGTTCAAGTCCAGTGTCGTGCACACGCAGACGCTTGGGGACTGCACCGCAAAATTGGCAGAGCTTCGTGCTCTGATGCTTGCATTGGAGTACGCGGATCCTAGTGTGACGACTTTGATCGTAAGTGACTCTTACTTCTGTGTTCAGACTTACAATGAGAACTTGTTCTTTTGGATTCAGAATGAATTTCGTGATTCCAAAGGTAGCACAATAAAACATAAAATGATCTGGGTCCGAGTGGCGGAACTCAAAGAAAAGTTGACACTCGTGTTTGTAATTCATACTCTTGGCCATCAGCACGTGGGAGTCCACACTGTCGGTAATTCGCTTGCTGATGAAGCAGCGAAGTCAGCAGTATCTAAATACTTAGTTGCAGCAGTCACGAGGACCAAAAGTAAGATAGATGATGACATCTTGGCGGCTGTTGCTGCCACTGAGAAGGGAGGTAAATATCTTGCGGGGTTCCCTTCGAAGTACACATACCACTTAAGTCCCTATAAGGTTCCTTATGTGAAAATTCCTGATGTTGGCGAACGTTTAATTCCCAACTCGGATCGCAGAGCTTCTTTGATTACAGCGGCTCATGAAGGTGTGGCGTTTGCGCATGCGGACGTCTCAGCCACTGTAACTCAGCTACAACAGATGTTCTGGTGGCGGGGACTGTACAAACAGACGCGCGATTATGTCCTTCAATGTGACATTTGCCAGTAGATTAAGCCTTCAACTGCTGCGCGTCCGCCTCAGACACAGTTGTACATTTCTAATAAACCACTGGGGTGCGTTTATTTAGATCACTGCGGTCCTTTTTCTTCTGATACTGCATGTAAGTACATCTTAGTAGCAGTTGATTCATGCACACGCTTTGTGTGGGTCTGTCCCCATCGGAGCGCTGATTCACGGACTGTCATTAAGGATTTGCGAGTCTTTGTAGGGATTTTTGCCTGTGGTACCTTCCATTCGGATCAGGGTCCGGCTTTCGCCTCTAAGGCGTATAAGGATGCTATGGTTTCGTTGGGGGTCCAAGTCAAGTTTTCGTCTCCGTACAGACCCGAGGGAAATAGTGTAGTGGAACGAATGAACCGTGACTTAAAGCAATCTTTGACAGCTCGAGTTATAGGCACTGGCAGAAACTGGTTAGCCCACCTCAATGGCGTGCAGCGTGCGCTTAATAACCTCCCTAGAAGGTCTCTGGGTGGGCGGACCCCATACGAAATGCTCTTTGGTATCAAGATGTACATCCCTGACCTCGACGGTCTAGACTGCAAAAGGCCCAGGCCGCGGCCTTTGAGGTAGATGAACATTTCAATGTTTTACAGGATCTACAAAAGACCAGAGACAGGATAGCAAAGGAACATTTGCCCTCCACATCGGATGATGCGTTGCAGATCCCGGTAGTTGGCTGGGTACCCCAAGTTGGAGAACTGGTTCGAGAGAAGATCGATAACAAGAAAGAGTTTGGTCCCTCATATCGTGCACCGGTTCGAGTTCTTGGAGTGAGGGGCACGAGAACAGTCATATTACCACCACTTCCAGGTCGTAAGGAAAACAGATTTATCTCTATTGACAATGTCAAGACACACAGGGTGGCCGATTCTTCATAGCATGACACCGGCTGTATCCTGTCCTTCCATGGTGAGGCATTCTGTGCTGGCTATTACTTCTGGTGCAGAACAGGAGGTGTCCCTCGAGATGCCTACTATATCCAGTCCTTTATTAAATACTATTCCTGTTACTAACATTGATGAGCTGAACTACACCTATCCTGCTGATTTATCCATGCCAGGTTTGCAGACTCGTTTGGCCGACCAGTCCAGATTCTCTTTTGACTCTGTTTCGGAACTTTCAAAGAAACCCTCAACTCTTGCAAAATATGCCACTTTATTTAAAAAACATTTTTTAATTCCCCCTTGGACATACATTTGGTTGATTTTATTTTCATTTTACCTTTTTATGTCGATTGGTTTTGTGTTTTATTTTTTCCGCCTGATCGATGGCCACTATGTCAAAGAAAGAACAGGAGTTCGGTACCTTAATGGAACATTGACCCCTCTTTCCTCTTCACATTCAGCACACAGACTGAAACGAGACTTGAATACAGTCAATATTACTGCTTGGCCTGTCCTTGATGGGATTGTGTGGGATGCGGTTAGATTTCAGATACATGGGCCCACTGAAGTGATTAATGTTCCGAATGTGCTTAGAGTAAACATGGGGGATGTGATTAAACAAAATATACGTTCTGATGATTGGGATATTCAGGCCGTAGAAGCTTTATTCTCTGATTTAAAATATTATGCAGCTTTTGATGCTGAGGATTTATATTTAGATTCTATTAATTATGGTGATTAGTTTTGCTTCCAACATTATGGTAATCATTTTCTGCATAAGACGAATTCCAGGAGGGTTGCTGTAAATTACACACAGTGGGAACACTGCCCAGCTCCAATAGGAGGCAGCTCCAGTACATTTCTGAAAAAATATACTTATTTTACAGACTTTAATCAATCAAATCCTGAGTCATTTTATTTCAAAATGACACAAAAGCTCATGTCCAAAGTTAGACTTACCGATACAAAATTGCTGTATTCGAAGTCCTTTCTAGACAGATTAGCTGTAGATGGCTACGAGTTCTGGAAAGGAACAATTGACCCTAAATCGGTTTGGGGTACTAAAGATTGGCAGGTACAAGGCACTGAGGCTTTGCACCGTGCATGTCTCATCCCGAATCACATGTTGTTTCTAAATTCTACTATTTCCCAAACAACATGCTTTGGATTGGCTACTTCTAAAAAATTAAATGCACCAATTATCCCAGAATTGGAAGAATATTCAGGTTGGGGTCATTTTACTGAATTGTCTATTCGTGAGTTACAAACTCTATTACACAATTCATCCTTTAATGTATCCAGTTTGGATCCGAAGGGTTGGCTGATGTGGCAAAGAAGTGCTGATTCTTGCCAACGTCGTTTTCTGGGTTTGGCTGAAGGGTTCACACAAGTCAGACCTGATCCCCGTTTTGAGACTGATTATACTGTCACCATTTACTCTGTGGGGAAACTGTGTCAGAGTTGGTTACAACATTCCACTTTAGCTGCAGTTAAACTACATCTGTCTCAGTTGACTGATAATGTGGATTTGAATGATTTTATAAAAGGCCCGGCTAAGGGTAGGTCTAAACGGTGGATTTATGCAGTTTACAATGAAATTTGGAAATTTTCGCAAATTGAGGCTGCTAAACGCCTAAGGGCGATTGACCAAGCAAATTTGGAAAAAGTGCTTGCAGTTGTCGATAACAGTATTAACATGCTTTCTTCCCGAATTTACACGTTGAACAATATTGTCTCTTCTGTAGTTGACATTGTGAATGATGAGGTGTCTGTATTGTACCATGGACAAAATCAATTGCGTTCTGTGATGCAGTTTGCATGGACACTACAAACTCTTAAGGCGGGTCGCGTGCCCTGGAGTTACATGAGCGTGTCATCCCTATTTGCCCCATTTAATTTAACTGACAAGCAGCGCATGCTTTCCATGCGAGATGCATCATTTTCTATGTTACACATTGAAAAGTTAGAATCTTTGCCCTTTTCTGTAGCTGAGGCTGCTGCTGCTACATGGCTTATCCATTGTGTTATTACGTTGCCATTTGCTTTGTACAAATTTACCAATTGTATGCAGTATATTGCAATAGGGCGATATGAACCACTAGGCAGTGCTTTCCTCCATGAGGCATTGTCTTTACCATACACGTACAGATGCCTGAAGGATGGAAAGGAAGTGAATCTGAATGGTGAAGAATGCACACAGTCGCCTGACCGTTCACTGATATGCAGACACATCCAGTTGCATGGTTCTTGTAATCAGGACCGGCCTAATTTAGCCTGTGTTTTAAAAGGCACACCAGTTCCTGCAATAGTTCCCACATTCACTTTATTGACAAACGGTAGTTATTTGCTTTTGAATAACGAGGAGTGTTGTGGGTTAATGGTCGGTATCGCCTATGTGGTTACTGTATCAAGACGTGTGGTGTGTTGCAAGAACGTGTTATATCCACCCACGCATGGGAATTCAGATGTTTCCATCTGGCCGCGCATCCCAACCTTGAATGCGGAGTTCAATGGTATGAGCAGAATAAGGGCTCTTTTGTCTCAAAAGGAAGTGGCTCTGAGCTCGGCCCGTGAAACTTATGTCCTTCACATAGCTAACACACGCACAGAGGTGCAGGCACTTTTAAATACTGACTTGCCGTTTCATTTCTGCGAATTAGTTCATCAAATCTTTAATGCCTCCTCCACGTCTGGCTTAGCTCATTTTTTTAAATTGGTTAGCAGTGGTCTTGTGACTACATTTGAAAAAATCTTTGGTGTCATCCCCGCTTTCTTCCATTCAATATTTTCGAGTTTGTTTGGCGGATTCCCTGTTTTGCTGGCTTTAGCTGCAGGCGTTTTGATTTTATTCTGCTTCCTAAAACATGGATGCCCATCCTGCGCAAGAAGCCGCTCAGCCCCTTCTGACACTGTTTCGCAACCGGATGCTTGATTATTATGGCACCCTGCCGTTTGCGACCTTAAGCACGGCATTTGGATTATCGTTTCGATTTTCCTATTTCACATGTGTCCAGCCTGTGTTTCATTGCCTGAGCTGCGATTTTGACTGGGCCATTGATTTGTGTCTCTGCTTGCCGTTATCTCCTGAAGTCGATTTTAATCACCTGATGGGCCCCGTAGTTGCTCATGAGTTGGTTTGTTCTGGCGAAAGGATTATGGCCTTTGTAGCGATGCATGGACTAATGGGTCAGTAGGACATCCCCGCAGCTGCGCAAGAGTTTCTGGCACATAGCGTTCTTGAGAACCCACCGAGTTGTCCTCTGATGTTGCTAGAGGGTCCGTGCTGGAGGAGCATGTATGTTCTTTCCCATTGCTTAATTGGATGGCTGAACTGTTTTCGGATGATGACAGTGATTTCATGTTGGAAGCTGTGGCTACCTATTTTGCATATTCTATCCACCCATGAGTGGTTTTGGAGACTTTCACTATACTGGCACGTGACTTTTTAGTAATTCTGAATGGTGCCTTTTTTCTTACGGACATTCGACTTTATATGTTCTAGGCCTATGATTTTATATTTGGCCTCAAGTTCGAGACTTTATTACATTTTGTTTGGCCACTATAGGCATTCATACATATTTTTGTATTGTTATTTTTTATATACATCTACATACATTTAGCTTGGCTCAATATTGTTGAACTCTGCTTTCATGTTATGCCTTTATTATATTATTGGCTTGTTTTTGACCGTCCTCGGATCATTGGGGGGGTGTCATATAGTTACTGCTTTTCTATATATTGTGTTAAGTTAGCATGAGTTTATTAAATGTTTAAACAACATATTTTCCTTCGGCTTCAGTTTGCACACGACACATAATTGTTATTGTAGCTTTCAACCTAGACGAAAGATGTGATTTATTTGAGAATAATCTGTTATTGCTCTGATATCAGTTGTTCTTGGTACACTTGGTACACTGTCTGCAGACTGAGAGCTGAACCCTCTAAGAATAACCTAACACAAGGTTGCTGAGAGGCCTGATCCTCGCACCACATTAGACATAACACAAATAAAGTTGCTGCCAACATTGGGCTCTACGCGGGTTTAAGATAGAGTTACTGAGAATGCATAACACACTTGATGGTGCTTCGCATGCAGAGAGCTGGTAGCTGATGATGTGATCTTCTCCTACTGACATTTAGAGGTATGGGCCCGCCCTGCTAAAGCCCAAATGAGACCTTCTTAGATATAATATAGTATGCTAAATAGGGTGCGCGAAAATATCGGTGATATAGATTTCTATTGATTTTGCATTATAATATGCTATCACCGTTCGCTTACTATGGATTAGTGACTATGCTGATAACTCTGATTTTTATAATATGTATTCTGGTATTATATAAAATACTGCGTTTGAGAACCTTGCATTGAAAATAAATATTTCAAACTTGCACGTGTCTTCTTATACTCCCCGTTCTGGTTTGAAATGATTATAGAGCGAAAGAGTGTTCATGAGTTCCACGATACCTGAGGTAACCCAAGTTCATGTTCTGGTTTGTCTAAGTCATTGGGAGTTTGTTATGACCAATGAGACACTGTAGCTAGTTCGGTAAGGGGATTTTGGAAACTAAGGTGGGTTTTGGGTCACCCTAATTCACAGAGGTTCTAGATCTCTGTGCACAGTTCTGTGGGAGAACGGAAACCCTGCTACAACATCTGATGTGAGTTGTAAATCAAATTCTATCAGGCCACCTCCTCCTTTGATCCTTTCAATGTTGATAAAATGATAAACATTAAACTGTACTACAGTCACATCTATAGTTTTCAGTGATTAGAGTTGAGCGGCCTGAAATATAAAGAAGCACTTAAAAGTAAGTTAATAATATTAGAACTGATATAATACTTTACTAACTTCTCACAGGCAATGCCTAAATATATTTTTGAATATTTGCAAAAGGAAAGTGGTAAAGAATTCACAATCAACATTTCACAAGAAACAGGTCTCTGGTTGCATTCGACACTGTGCCTCAAGCCATGCTTCTCAACCGCCTGTCAGAAATAGGCATCTCGGGCGCGGCCTGGCCATGGATTAGATCCTTTTTGGAAGGTCTGCGACAACAGATCTGGCTCCCTCCGAGTGCCTCCGCGTCTTTGCCTGTGCCCACTGGGGTACCGCAGGGGTCTTCACTTAGCCCTCTCCTTTTCAACATCTATGTGACTCCTCTGGTGTATCTTGCGGAGTCACTGGGGGATAAGGTGATGGCATACGCGGATGACACCCAGTTGTTGTTCATTTGGATCAAGGAGGACAACTTGCTTGAGTGAGCTCAGCATTGCCTGTCCTCAGTCTTCCATTGGCTGGCAGAGGCACAGCTGAAATGTAATGAAGGGAAGTCTGAGGTGTTGTTGTACAGCTCCTTCCCGGTGGTTTTTAGGGAGAGGCTTTGGCCTCCTGGCTTCCCTCGCCCTCTAGAGAGGAAAGGTGCCGCCAAAAATCTGGGCGTCTGGTTTGATGAAGATCTGAACTTTGCGACGCATGTCAAGAAATTGGCTGGCACTTGTTTCGGCATGCTGAAAAGCCTGAAGAAGTTTTTTCCCTTTTTGCCTAGCAGGTTTAGTGAAACTGAGGTCCGTGCTTTGATCTTGTCCCGATTGGATTATGCCAATGCCCTCTTGTTCAGCTGTACGGGTTTCCTTGTGAGGAAATTGCAGGTGGTGCAAAACTCAGCGGCCAGACTTTTAGTGGGTCTGTCATCTAGGCATTCCGTTCGGGCTCACTTGCGTTCGTTGTACTGGCTTCCAGTTGATTCTCGTTTGAAATTTAATATGCTGACAATTGCTCATCGAGCTCTTTATGGTTTAGGTCCCATCTATTTGCAAAAGAGATTCGCCTTCTATACCCCAGGGAGACAGCTGTGCCCTTCTGCTCAGTTGTTGATGCAGACTCCGAGGTTTAAGAGTCAGTGTCTAGGTGGAAATTCTTTTCTGCGCAGAGCAGGCTTGGCTTGGAACATGCTACCCTTGGCCCTGCGGAGTATTCAAGATGCACTGTTGTTTAAAAAGAAACTAAAAACGTTGCCCTTTTAATTTGGATTAGTGTGCCTCTCTTTCTTTTCGGAAGTTAGCGCTGAGATACTCTCGAGTAGCTGTGCACTCTATAAATTAAATGTAGCATAACATAACATTAAATGTAAATCACCACAGCATAGTAATAAAAAATTAACGTTCTGGAAAGCATATGAAGGAGACGTTTTCATTTGGCTTCCAATTTTCCTAACCATTACTGCTGAGTATCTAAGTATTTTAGTAAGAATACAACCAATATTTCCTTAAAAATTTACATCAGAAAAGTAACTGTAACTTGCGCCCCCACTATGCAATGTTGTCACAATTATGTAATGTCAGATATTGTAGTGATGGTATCAATGATTTTATAGTACATCATGAGTGATGTATTATGTGAGGTATGTCACAGAGCACTTACTATAACCTGCGGTCCGGCCGTCACCATTTGCAGTGTTTTCATCAGCGAAGTCATTTCAGATATTGTAGTGATGTTATCAATGATTCCTAACTATACCGTCACTTTAACCATTGTTTTTTTCAGTGAATTTCTGTGTTTAAAAAAAATGTAAAATAAGATGGCTATCGCTGCTGCACATGGCCTTCAGCTGTGCAGAGTGAGGTTGGGCACTGGGCCAGACTTGTTGCCAGTCCCTGCAACCACCCACCCAAGGGTGCCCAAAACCTTGCCTTGCCTTTGACTGTGTGCATCATGGGGTTGAGTGTAGGGCCCGGCCTCCAGACGGACCCTGTGACCAACCCTTCTCTGGCTTCCCATGTGGCGGGTCACATGGCCTGGTGCTCTCAAAGGCACCTTACCATCTACAGCACACATGTTTGGGGTTAGGCGCAGGGCTGACCTACACCTACACCCTGCGCCAAACACCTGCAGACATGTATGGCTGACAATATGATGTAACAATAGAAAGGGTGTCATTTTATTTAAGGCAGAAATACTGACTATGTGAATGGGGCAGAAGACCTAAATATAAAAATCTGGCATAATGGTCTTTGTGAGGGGGTCAGCACATTGGCACATATAAAGCTGACCTATTGACTTTGATAACAAAGTCACCAATACCCATCATAAATTGTAGAGTTATCAAATTCACACATTACAGTGTTAAATAATAGTGATAACATATATTCAATAAAACATTTTAAAGAAAATATTAACACATCTTTGAATTTTTGTTAACATTTTTCAGACCACAAAGTGCAGCCATAATTACAACCTCTATTGGTCCATGCACTGTAGCTGAAGAGTGTACAGCTGCAGCTCGGAGTGCTTTAAAAAATGATGGTAACCTCTCTTGAGGTCATGGATACAATGATCCAGGAGATGTTTGGTCTTTTTTAATGTTGTTGGGGGGGCTGCTGCACTCCCTACAGCTAACCACACCATTGAGGTGCCCGTAAAAGAATCAGTGTTTCAGGGAGGGGTCCTATCCTATCCTCCACTCATTGTAATTGTCTTCATCAGGAATGAGGTCCCTGTGAATTCTAGGTGAATGCATGAGGGAGCACACTCACCCCCTCGCCTTAAAATAAATTATCGGCCACAGAGGATGGGGTCTCCAGGGCCTGTCCAAATCTTGTGCACGGAGCTGTGTTCCTCCCTCCCCTTAAAATAAACTAGTGGTCCACAGAAATGGAGTCCCTGGTGCCTCACAAAGGCTCTTGGAGGGGCACAGCAGGCCCTCTCCCCAAAAGATTTCAAGGCGCTTACCTCCTGGGCCCTGTCCTACACTGAGGCATTTATAAAAAAACACCTTTTTTTCACCAGTGCCTCCACAGATCCGCAACATCAATTTAAAAGATTTAATTGTTGGATCCTCAGGGATCCCAGTCCCACCAGGCCCAGGGGTGCCAGGGTGTCAGGGTATTTCCTTTTTAATTTTTTACTTTTTCCTAAGAGAGGGCAGTGAGGCTTGAGTCCTAAAATGGCTACTGCCACATCTTTATTAATGTTGTGATAGCCAATCTTATCTTATCTCATGATCTGTTGGCTTCATGGATCCTCCACAGAATGATAAATACATACATTTTGAGACTTAGGGGTCTATTATGATGGCGGGTGGGCCGCGGGAAATGGGACCGCCCACTTAGGGTGCGGCAGTCCCGCATGGGTAATTAGGATGCGCCCGCCACACTAGCATTACTCGCAATACAAAAGGGCATGTTTGCATTTGCATGCACAACGTGGCAGGCACCGCGAATTGCCTGCCACGTCGTCCATGCAAATGCAGGGGGGTAACAAGTGTACCCCCCATGAGCCTCCCATCCCCCAACATCCTGGGGGCCTGCAACCGTCCTGAAACTGAGGAAACTGCATGCTTTTCCGTGGCTGCCTCCCGCTGCCATCATAATATGGATGGCGTTGTCTAGCAGACACCACAACCATATTCAACCCTTTTCCGCCCGGTCGACTCGTTGCCCGGGCGGAAAAGCAGTTGACTGTCTTCCCATCCGCCATGGTCCTCCCCAGCATCATATTATGGCGGGGGAAATGGGAGGTGGCAGGTGATGATGAAGATTATAGAAGAAGAATCTTAAAATCTTAATTTAGGAAGGCTCATGGTGAGGGGTGTGTAGTTAGTAATTAGTGTAAGGCCTCACTAATAGTCACATTCTGTTTGGATGACTGACCGTTGTCGGGCTGTCCTGGGCTTGGGGAGTTGTTCATGATGTGGGTTTCTTAGTTATAGTTTTCCCTTTTTTGTTTGTTAGGGTGCTTCCAGGGGATGGCGGTGGCACATACACTGGGGCATTGGCGGGGGGCTCCCTCATGACACCCCTGGAAGAGTTCCTGTATAAAAGATGGATACACATAACACTGTGAGGTTGCTCACGTGGATCATCCGCGGAATGGAAACGATAGACAAGCGTCATAACATATACTCCTACCTCCGACGTGGGGATGTGCACACCACCTTTCTCCCAGAGACACATCTCAATGCAAAGGAGGCTGGTAGGGTGCGGAAGAGGTGGCGGGCAGATTTTTGCGACCACCTTCTCGGCCTTTGCCAGAGGGGCTTTAATTTGGGTGATACCTGGGGTCCATTTCCTACCTGAATGTACATGGCTTGATCCGGAGGGAAGGTACGATTGGCGGGGCCGGAGGTGACCCTAGGCAATATTTATGCCCCTAACCAAGATCAGATCGGTTTCCTGGAGACCTTCTCTGCCTCACTGGCCCAATATCTGACAGGTTCCATCATATTGGGGTGAGTTTTTAATTGTGTGGCGGATATTTTTATAGATTGCTCGCATCCTCCCCTGCCGGGGACCCAACCACATCGTACTGCATCAGACTTCCGGGTTTGAAAGTCCCGTTGGGGGTTGGAGGACACCTGGAGATTACAACACACAAACGATAGGGAGTGCTCTTTCTTTTCCCCAGTACACCAAGTTCAAACAAGGCTTGATATGTTCCTTTGCTCTCCGGCATTTAGTGGTTCAGTGTCTCATACAGAGTGTTTGGGGCATACGCTATCGGACCATAGCCCATTACTTATGCTATACCAATCGCTGGGTTGGCACCCCGATTCCAACTTGGAAACTGAACCTGCTCCTACATGATGATGCCCCCTTCCAGCCTCACTGGCTGTGGTGGTATAATTATAAGGACTACTTAGACAAGGTGCAAAGGGAGGAAGGAAGGGTGGGCTGACTGTTAGCAAGTTTAGTCAGCCTGAGATGGGGGCGTCCTTGTCACGCGGCTTGGCTTAGATGCAGGAAATACAGCGCATGACCCTGATGTTATTAATGAAACTTTTTTGCGATACTATGAGTGTCTGTATGAAGCCCCACCAGTGGCCCCTTTGCCCGATATTCGTGACATTCTGGCCCCTCTGCAACTCTGCATGTTTGAAGAGGGCGATCAGGAGGAACTGGGGGTGGGGGGGTTGTCATGGTGCAAGACGTTAGGGCCGCTTTAGCTGATTAGGGCACTGTGACCTGACGGCCTCCCAGCCGGATTTTACGAGTGGTTTGTTGATGTCTTAGTGCTGCATTTTGGTTATGCTGTATGCAGAAGCTTACGAGGGCGGGGTGTTGCCTGAATCCACCCAGACAGCGTTAGTGATCCAGCTCCCCAAGTCCAAAGAACCCAATGCAGGAGTAAGAGTCTATTGGCCACTCTCCATGTTGAACTTAAACTCCAAGATTCTTAGTAAAGTGTCAGCGGGCAGGCGCTCCCGCATATGAAATCCCTGATTCACCGAGACCAAAACGGGTTTATCCCCACACATAGCACCTCCTATAATCTCCGTAGGCTTAACTCCGTGCTCTATCTCTTGGATACCCAGGCTCTGCAGCAAGCAACGGTTTTATCGGTAGATCTAGATAAAGCACTTCACAAGAAGAGTTGAAATACTTATTTGAGGTGATGCGTTATATTGGCTTGGGTGATGACTGGGTGCAGTTGGTACAGCTTCTCTATGTCTCGCCCACTGCGAGGGTCAAGACGGGACAAGCCATATCTAGGCCCTACAGGACCTTTTGTGTCTCCCGACAGGGTACCAAATTTCGAATTTTTTATGCTGGCCACCCAGGTAAAATGGTTGGTGTAATGGGTGGAGGTTGTGAACGAGGAGGGAACATGCTTAGTGGATCCTGCCTCTAGTCATGGACTAGTGATGGCAAAGCAGTTACTGCCAGCCACATCTGTCCCCTCCTGCTCTCTGTTGCAGTGTAAAGCCTTCCAGATGTGGAAACGATGCTGTAGCAGGCAGCAGCACCTGGTACGGTACTCCGCCTTGATTCCCATAGTGGGACTTCCACACAGGGACCCTCAATCTGTATTTACGGACACCCAACTGGAAAGATGGTCGGATGTTTGACAGGAAACGGTAGGGAATTGTTATTTCAACAAAGCTCTAATACCTTTTGTGGACCTAATGAAAGATAGTGGACTTCCTCCGGGCCAGTTCCTGCGCTATGAAGCATTGACACGCACCTTTGTGCAGCTTTGGGGCCCTGGAAGGGAAGCGCCGGATACGCACCCTATCCTACATGTGATACTCACCCTTGGCATGGCGGGATACCTTACCCCGCCCTGGTGGTGGCCTCAACTGACCCGCTGGACAGAGTACGAACACTTTGGGACACATTGAGAGGTAGAGTCCTTATGGATCCAGAGTGGTGTAAAGTTTTTAGATATTCTGGGAAAGTCTCCCGGAACACAAAAACTGAAATATACACAATTTAATTATAGGCACATGACCTATATGACACTGCATCGGCTCAATGTGACGTACAGAGGGGAACTGAGACTCTGCCCCAGGTGTGCACATCTAGATGATGACTTTGTACATTAGACTTGGGATTACCAGGAGCTACGCCCCTACTGGGAGGCAGTGCTGGTTAAGATTAAGATCAAGAATGTGCTCGGGAGAGAGTTGGCCTTAACACTTCAGACATGCCTGCTGGGCCTATTCCCAAGACCCCCTAAACATAAAGTTGGGAACTGCCTGATTCATCTCGCCCAGGGCTTGGCTAAACATAGGATTGCGATGGATTGGAAATCTGTGAGGGCCCCATTGATTTTGGTTCGGAATCGGGATGTCATTGCGTGAGAGGGAGCGGAGGGCAGAGCCTTGGAGTGGGAGGAGGCCAAAGGAATGAGGAAGCTTCCGATGGCTCAACAATGGCAGGAAGTATTAGCAGCATGGAAGTGGTCAGCTGGGTCGGGCAGTGATGAGGGAGAGTCGGATCGTTTGTCGTGAACAAATAGAGAGCACCAGGCAATTGGGCCGAAGTCACCAAGGGCCTCTAATGCCTAAGGCCAGATTTAGGAAAAGAGATTGGATGGATTTGGCCCACATCCTGCCACGGACAAGACCACCAAGCTAGTACAGATTAGATGCTGGGGGTGGTCCCCTTCTCTAGGGTTGGGATTATTCCTGACCCCACTAGATATTAGCATGTCCAAATGCTTACACCACTCCTCTGCACTGGTTATTCATTACTTGTTCACAATTATTTTTTTATTTTTCCGTTTTCTCTTGTTATTGGTTGCATTTCTACAACAATATTGGCATATTAAGACTCACCTTATGAACAGGCAAGCACATGCTGAACTGGCTCTCTAAATACATTGTTGGTATGGTAATCTTGTATGGATGGAGCTAAAGCCATTGATTGTGGACGATAATAGCAGACATGGTATGCTTTGTCTCCCTTTTCTTTTGTTTTTTGTTTTATGTGTCAGATTTTTTTCCTGGTTGTATTCAAATACCTGAAGTTTGCGAAATGCCAATAAAAAATATTTTTTTTTTAAAAGGAAGGCTAATGGTTGAGTATATGTCCCTCGGACCTACAAAGAAATAAATATATGAATATAGCTGTTAAGATACATGTAATACAGAAAACCTATTATGGTAAAATCTTTGTTTGGGAAAAAAGCAGCATCTACTTAATTCGACAAGTCTTCATAAGTTTCTACACACTACACAAAGAGCAGTGGGGATGCATACCCATCGATATTATCACTGAGTACCTATGTGCACTTTGAGCTCTTACTCATTATTTAACCCATGAGGTAACAACATTTCCCAGGCGTCCTGCGCTACGCCTCCTACCTTCTCCTTACCTGGACATTGACACTGTGGCGCAATCCTCTGCACTTTCTCCAAATCTGTGAGTCAGCCAGCAGGAGCCACAGGTAGGAGGGATTTCACAAGTCTGGGTACAGCAGTCGCCGGCAAGTCCGCTGGTGAACCTCCCAATGCAGTTGATGCAGCAAGGCCCCCTTTAGGCGGAAGTTTCAGCGCTCCCGCCACACAAGTGGGGCGCAGCTCTGAGGCCTCACCCTCCACAGCATCCTGCCAGCCCAACATCATCTGGCCTGTGATGCAGAGAGGCGGCACCCACCATTGAAATCTCCTCCATGTACCTCGGTGTAGTGGTGGATCGTAGTTTGCGATGCAGACCTCCCTACGTTGGGGCGCAGGAGCGCCTCTACTATTAACAGCTTCAAGATGCACAAGGCGGTCTTCTCACACAGGTCAGCAACGTGTCTCCATGCGACCTGCCAGACTTCACCACCAGGTACGGGCGATCATCGCGCCTCAATGTCTACCGGCACAGCTCATCGACTCCATAGCTCCTCCGCATCCCTCTCCAGGCTCCAGACGCAGGTCCAGCAAATCATACAGGCTCCAGGCTCAGGTCCAGCGAGGCATCCAGGCTCCAGACACATGTCCAGCTAGGCATCCAGGCTCCAGGCACAGGTCCAGCGAGGAATGCAGGCTCCAGACACAGGTCCAGCGAGGCATCCAGGCTCCAGACGCAAGTCCAGCGAGGCATCCAGACTCCAGACACAGGTCCAGCAAAGCATCCAGGCGTAGGTCCAGCGAGGCATGCAGGCTCCAGACGCAGGTCCAGCAAGGCATCCAGGCTCCAGACGCAGGTCAAGCGAGGCATCCAGGCTCCAGACGCAGGTCCCGCGAGGCATCCAGGCTCCAGACACAGGTCCAGTGAGGCATCCAGGCTCCAGGCGCAGGTCCAGCGAGGCATCAAGGCTCTCATCCTGGTCATGCTGGATGTTGGCTGGCTTGGTGAGTTGTTAATGTGTGCTGCACTTGGCGCTGGCTGCTCCATTCTGCCTTTTATTGTTTTTTATGCCTATTTTATATTGGAGGTTAAAAAGAAACCTCATGTTGGGCTGAATAGCATGAGTTTTTTTGCCACTAATGGGCCTATCGGTAGTTATCACCTGCTAATGCCTGATTTACTATCGCCATTGTGCGGATGTTAGCCGCAGTTTTCACCGCCGTCCCCTGATACAATCACCATGTAGCGGCAGCTGGGTAATACACCGCTAACATGGCGATACTTTTCAGGGTTAGGGGGCGAAAAAATAACTGCCTCTAACTGTCGTTTGCGATAGGTATCGCCTGTCCTTGAGAATATCCCCCTTAGTATTCTACTTAGTGAAAACAGCCCACATTACTAAAACCCTTTTTATGCAGGCATAAATAAATCATTAGTAACTTTAAATTACTCCTAAAAAGTGCTTGTGAGTGAGCAGCTAAAAAAGAGGAGGATCTTAAACTACTAATTGGAAGATGTATGAGTGAGGTTTTCAAGAAAGAAAGGTTCTTTTAACTATTGCTTTTCTAGATGGTATTGCTAGTGTAGTTTTGCTGCTAAGTTGTTCATATAAAGATAATTTATAGCGTGGACCTTTGCTCTGGCCATTCATGGTTTACCTATCAAACCGTATAGAATGACTAGGTGCTTGTAAATTGTGGATTTAAGACTGGACTGTTCCTTCGTCCCTGATTATCACTGGATAATTTTTATACACAGGTAGTATGAAAACCCCAAAAAGTTCTCACTGTATTTATATAAAATGTATGATATACTTCGATTGTTCTATTGCTAGTTTACATTTTTTAACACTGCTTGCATACAATTGCAAATGTTAAAATTATTTCCACCTACCGAGTAACCACATTGATTCTAAGATTATTCTGAAATCACATTTTACTCCAACTGCAGCAACACCTTTATGTGATTAAAATCCTTACAGGCGATCAGATGGCACTACAAACTTGCTTTGGGACTAAGCAAAGAATAGGTGTCTCCGGACACTATTTAATGATCTTTGATAAGAGAGATTTGAGATTGTGCTACAGGTAGCGTGGTTGATTGCTCAACATGGGATGTGTCATTTCTCAGCACAGTGAGAAAAAAACCTTCTACCATCATTGTCTATAGGTCCCGAGGGGCCAGATCCATGACAGATTCTCAGGATATCCACATAAAATAAATGTACCTAAGTCACTCATTTAAATAGGTAGTACTTTTTCTGAAAATGTGGTATAGATTCTTCTCCCTGGGACCAACACTGGGTACTTGTTACATACATAGAGTAGTGCTGAATATTGCCCATACGTAGGCGACAAATATTAAGGCTTAGAAAATATAGTTATAGGATTTGAGATATGGACACACGCCATATGCTGTCGAGTGAGTACATATTTATTTATTTGTGGGTTTCTAACGCACTAGAATCGACTCCCGAAGGAGTATTTCTGCGCTATAGACCGCTGGGGAACCCGTCCTGGCATTCCCTGTGAGATGGTCCCTACTGGGTATCTCTAAGGTGAAACCAGGCATCCCCGGCGTATGTGGGGGCCGTTGTAGAGATGAGGCAAGCTAACGCCCAGAGTTGCCGAGTGTGATCCCTGGTTAGAGTAGGCACCGAGGTGAGAATTATGTGTCCTTATCGAGTCCGCTGACCCTGGTCCACAACCCTGTCGCATCAGGAATTGAACCCTGGTCCCAGGCCATCCTCTGCTCCTGGGTCTACCGCCTCTAACCAGTGAGCCACACCACTCCACATAGGACCTATTTATGCAAAGTAGATAAAATACTCTTAAAATGGTGTAGCAGCAGTAGGTAAGCACGGAAGTATTTGGGAAATAAATGTGACTTTATGGTTCAATTGCGTTTTTACAGTATTTTATTAGAAAATATAATTCATGTTTTATGTTGCATTGCCTTAATTAGTGTTCTGTTTTTGTGTTTCTGTTTAAACAGGACAATGGGGTGTCCCTACTGTGAGTTTGTCGTCTGTTCTTGGCATGATTTCAGGAGTCCTTGCATCAACAGTAGAGTCCATTGGTGATTACTACGCTTGCGCCAGACTCTCAGGAGCGCCTCCTCCACCGATCCATGCCTTAAACCGAGGGATAGGGATGGAGGGTATTGGATGCGTCCTCGCTGGCCTTTGGGGCACAGGAAACGGGACCACGTCCTACAGCCAAAATGTTGCTGCTCTGGGCATTACTAAGGTATGGAGATCGAGTGTAAACATACACATGAATAACAAGTGAGTAAATCCTGTGGTGAGTGATATAATGGTGCCTAAAAGTACAGAGCTACGTTTATGTTAGCCAAAGAATATATACAAACGACAGCCACATAGATAACTTGCAAGGAAGGGCAATGGAGGTCGAACAGGTCCGCGATGGATGACAGCGAACAGTGTAAGTCTGGGGGAGGGGAGGTCTAAGAGACAGAGAAATCATAAAAAGACCTGAACAAAGACTTTAGAAGAACAATTGCCTTAGAGCATAGAAAACGGCAAAAACAGAACTTGCCTAATACGTAAATAAGTTTACACTTGAGTCATGCCTCTCTGGCTCTTGTCTAAAAAACACTGTGATGACATTGGAGTCTGCTCTTTTGCCTGAAAGCGGATAGGCCTGAGGATGCTCACTTTACTAAGTAACCTTAGAGACCGAGACCTGGACTCAATCTCCCCTTCATGCTCCATACATGATTATTAGATGCACAATCATTAAAAAATGCAAGTACAATAAAGAATGATTGATATGGACATCATAATACACAAGATTGGATTGTCACATTTGTGCATCCTAGCAATGGACACTAAAAAATTATTATAATGTTTGGACATATATGTGATAATTGCTACAACTGAGCTACTCACTATTTGTGAAGTATTGAACTCCGCATCGTTAGCTAATGACATTATTTTACATATACACCTGTATGAAAGTCTTTCTTCTGATGGATTAATTCTTCATTTATTGTAATATGAAGGCACGATTTTCACCCTTTTATGATGGTTTTGCTCAAATGCTTTTATTTAATTGTGTTAAAGTAATTTCCTTGGTTGCCCGAAGTCTTTTCTAATACATGTATATCCATATACAAATTCAGCTATTCAACAACATGCATGGGCAAAATGGCATTAGCAAGTGTGCATTTTTTTCCAAACATGAGTTTGTAAGCCTGGCACACCAGCCCTAGAACTAAAGTGCACTTCCTTTCTGGTGGCTGTGCGAACGCCACCTGGCAAAATACCATCACTCACAGCACAATACAGCCAATTGATAAAGTGGATTAACTCATTGCCCCATGTGGTATGCTGTGGCCGATGAAAATAAAAATGTATTGCCATTTGAACAGTTGATGAAGAAAGCTGACTGTAAGCAGATCTCTTTATGTATATGTCTACATATGATATTAGGATTTTTGTGTGAAAACATGAGCCAGTGACACAGCTAAATTGTCTCTGGGCCAGACTTAAAAATGAATTAAAGCCACATATTATTTTGCTTTTTAATTTGTTTGTACAGTGTCATTAGAAAATGTAATTGGATATCATTACATCATTTCAGCATTCTTCAATATACAATTATGCAATAGTTTTCGCATTGCTAGCTCCATGGCAAAGGTGCAAACGAACTGATAAAATGAAATTCAAATACAAACCATTCACATTTATCGTCCATGGCTAACGTGAGGACAGTCGTTACTAGTAAATCAGATTTTTTTTTTTAATTTACTAAGGGTTAAATGTAGGCTGAACACAATGCTTGTGCACAGCAACATTAAAATCAGAGATGTGAGACCATGGCGACTTATTTAAATTGAAGACATGTTTTTTAAGTTTAAGCGCAACCTTTGACTCAGTACAATGTGCCGACAACACTTAAATTTAACTCTTAAACATTTGGGAAGTTTACAAACCTTGCAGGTTGGGTAAGCTTCGCAACTTTCAAAATCTTCAGAAACCAAACATCCAGACATAAACAAAGAAGAACTTTTTTGCTGAGAATTCACCCACTAACGTGGTCTTCGATGGGAATTCTGTTCCGCAAGAATGACTATTTGCAGGAATCTTTTATTAAATTTGCAAAAATTGCAACCATAACCAATGGTGCAAAACTTACAATGTTCTAGGGGGGGGGGGCATTTGTGTTATCCAACATCTGCAACTCAGCAGTCAGCACACTACTACTCAATACAAAGTAGAGATGTAATTATTTGAATCAGGGTTGCTCCTGAATAATTTATTCTAATGACTTCCCCAAAGGCGGTAATACGAAGGTGAGCCATTTTAAGGGGTGATAATCTATTGTATCTTAAACACCACGCCTAAGATGTGCTCTGTGCTGGCTGTGCATATCGAATTTAATATTTTAAGTCGGGATTCTAATTAACAATAGGACTTCCAAGAACACAAACTGTTCAGCACATTGAGGACTCTTTCAGGACAGGGAAGGAAACCTTCCGTACTGAACCTCCCCCGACTATGTCCTTGCAGTTGCTTTTATGATGGCCGCAGGGGTTCTCGACGTGGGCCCATCTGCGCGCATATTTGAAATACAAATAGAGGCCACGATTGAACAGCCTTGTGTAGTGTAGGAGGATATTTCACAGATGTGTGAGCTCTCTCGCAGCAGACACCCAAATCACTGCCTTTGTTGTGTGTTTATTTGGGCTTTGCCCAGAATAAATTAAATAGTATGGGGTATGATAAAAGGGAAAGAAAGACTTATATTTTATGAGACTATTCATTTTGCTGTTGAGCATGTCATAAACAAAAAAGAGAAAAGTAAAAATAAAAAAAATCTTCTCATGTCTACCAGGATGATATGTGTTTTATACTGGAAAGTGAGAAATAACAATCATTCAGCAAGATGGCTGCTTGACTCCAAAACTCTACTGCCCCCACCAATGTCTATTTCTGGGGGTAATTTGAAGCTAATAAGCTTTCTCAGGGATGTCAAAAAAGAGAACAGCAGCAAATCGAAAATCATGCAGGATTCTATACCCTCGCAATCAGGGCCTGCTTTAGGGTGGTTTAACGGGTGCAGTGGCACCTGATGCTGAGGTCAGGGGGGAGGGGTGAGAGGGTTGGCGGAGGACGCTGTGTTTAGCAATATCATATAGGGTGACAGCACCTGCTGCACAGTTCCTTGTGTGTCCAGCTGTTTTCAGGCAACAATAAAAATGGCAAGATAAATCTGGTGATTAATGTTCCTGCTGGAGAGAGAAATGAGTTTTGTCTAGTGTCAGGTTTGACTGATTTTTGAGGAGCACAGTAGGCTAATATGCCTTCTGCAAAGACCATGTACCCTGCGGACCACAGATCTGTATTTTATGTGGATGGCACAGTGCATTGCTGCTTTTTGTCACACAAATCCTTTTGTTACTTGTTGTTCATTAGTTACAATCCTAAAATAGCACAGTGATCTATGAACTGTCATCAAAGAGCTGCATGCAAACTGCATTGTATAGGTTTGAACATTATGTTTCCCAGTATTTTTCATTATCCTAATGTTGCTAAAAACAGTTCATATGGGTAGAAATACATTCTTATTATTAAAGCCAAGCCCAAACACTGTGGTACGTTTAAAATCCAGAGTTTGTGCTTCTCCAGACGAAACAGGCTTCAAATATACTGCCTACGAGTATGGATGACATGATTCCTACACTTTGTAATCCTCATTGTCCTATGTAACATTTCCTATAGACAGATTTACAATTGTTCGACTCATTATCTCTGTATAATGAATGTGTGATCGAAAGTGCTCTGGCACCCATATGGGTATTAGAAGCCATGCAAAAACAAATGAAATGCAAGTTTGAGAAAGGCTATGGAGAGATGAGGGGGCACTGTTGGAGGGTATTAGTGAGGAAATCTCTGGAGAAGGAGATTACTAGAGGTTGGGGAGTGACAAAATGATTGCCACACTGGATGCCACTGGCGCTAAAGCTGGGTCACAGTTCATTACTGGCATCAGGGCCAGACTGGCAATGGGCGTTTTCCCTGTGGGACAGAAGGGTGGAGGCCGGTTTTTGACCCGTGGGGACCGGTTTTGTTACTAGGGTCCGGTTTTCCTTGTAAATACACAGAACAATGCGATGGAATAAATCCTAGAATAATTAAATGGATAGGAAAATATCAATTAATCCTCCCACTGAGACAAATTCTCAAAATGATTTAATATGAATGAATGTCACCAACACAAATTGCAGTTCTCAAACAAATATTTTTTTATATTTGGATATATTGTATCAAAGTATTTTTTGACATACAAATACTCATACACACCAATTACATAAATATATACCAAATATACAACACAATAATAATGAATCTATATATACCCAGTAGCGGTCGGTGGTAGGAGTGCTGCCGGGTGGTGACGAGGGGGAGGGGGAGGGGCAGGGTTGGGGTAGAAAACTATGGAATATGGACAAATACAGGTAAGTAACATAAAAATAAATAAAACAAATTTTGTTGTGCGCACTGCATCGCCAAATGCAATGCAGTGCTCGCAATGAAATCCATTTTATTTATTTTTAGGTTTACTTACCTGTATGTGTCCATATTCAGTACTTTACTAACCCCACCCTGCCCTTCCCCCTCCCCACATCACCGCAAGGCAGCACTCCTACCACCGACCGCTACTGTATACACCTCAAAGTATCCTGTACCCTAATGATTAATACAGATGCTGAACCTATGTATTGTAAGCATTCTGTTTCTAGAGATCGCCCTCTATATTTAAAGGAAAGTACATCATTCTTTTCAAATGGTCCGGAGTCTTTCCAGAAAAATGTACCATTTGGCAGTCATTGTAGATGTCTATGCCACTGATTCGCTCATAGGTATTTTTCAAATGCTACTGTAAGCGCTGTGGTGCAATGAATATTTTTTAGCCTTCTTATTTCTTTTCCAAAATATTTCAAATGGCGGGCAGTTTATCCGGCACGGCTGAGGAAATAACAATTCCTCCAAGTTCCTGTTCCATCACTAGAAACCCCGGTTTTGCGCAGTGCAGCAATATCGGCCCCCTTCAACAAAAGTAGCAGCAGTGCTTAACACTAGCAACCCCTCTTCTGCCTCCCCAGGCCAGTCGAGTGAAATTGCCAGGGCTGGTTTCTGTTCCCAAACTGGCACAGTGCAGTACCCAGCAATTATTGTGCATTGAAATCAGCAATTGAATTCCTATATCATATAAATTCTTACTTGTCCTAAATCCTTCCTAACAAACCAGCTAGGCAGAAATGCCCTATCAAGTGGAGCTTTCAAGCATTACCAAGACTTAATGTGTAAGTGTCTAATTTTAGTAAGGGCTGTGCTCTTCTTAGACGCAAGAAGCTTTGCAGTAAACATGCACCAAAAGAAAAAGTCTCTCATTTAGAGTTTGGTAGGGGAGAAGCACCATAGTAAACCAGAGGCGTGCCTACCCAAACAAACCTAGGTTCCCCTGTTATTTTTAAAGTTCTGGAGGTGCTATGTTTACATTGGTGAAGGTTCTGGTAACTCTTCCAGAGTAACCTGTGATCTGATAGCCCATCTGCCACAGGGATGTCAGGACGAATTGACAGTCGTCTTGCCCTATTTAAGGCAGAGCGACCAGTCTCAGTTTCTCCACAGGCATCCAACATTCAAGGCAAGAGGCTCTGGGTGGGGAAAATGCATAATAGCCCCATTGTTTATTTTTTGTCTTAAAAAACAAACTCCCAGTCTCATATTTTGATTCTTGAAAACTAAAAGCTTTGCTGAGCTGGTTCATCAAATATGGCTCTAGCTTGGCAAGGCTTCAGTCCTTACAATGGAGCAACCCAGCAGTGGCTCTGTGAAGGCACATGGATACCTGCCTGTCTGGATGTCATCTCAAAATCCAGCATTTCATCAAGGAAACTGGGGCTACAGCCTGGTGGGCTGGGCAACCAGAGGTGTGTAAATAACACCCAAAGTAACTAATGATCTTGAAAACAAACTCAACTCCCAACTATACTTTTGCAGTTATGTTGATATGCACATAGATTTCCATAGCCAAATGTTTTTTTGTTGACTCCTCTGCCTCTTGGGCAATCTCTACTTGTCCCTTAGGGTCTAGGAAATATGGATCACTTACTAAATATCGAGGGACAAAATATAGACTACCCAAAATATAGATTCCAAAATATCGACAGACAAAATATCGAATTCCTATCTACAAACAGGTGAGTACAAAAATATCGACCCCATAATATTGTTTATATATATACATGATAAAAATATCAAATTTCTTAAAATTAATGTAAAATTAAAAAAATATTAAAAATAAATACCTAAAATATACTTAAAAATACTTAAATTACCTTAAAATTAATAAAGAACTAATTTAACTTATAAAAAAATACAATCATATCTGTTAAAACATATATATATTAACATAATATTAATAACACATACACAATATTATTACCGTAGGATAACGGAGGTGTAAAACTTAGTATTCACACTCCTGGAAGTGCAACAGTAGGGAAAGTGTTGGATAGTGTAGGGGTAAAAATTACTATTCCCAGTATTCCCAGTCCGAAGAGTGCAACAGTAGGGAAAGCGTTGGATAGCGTAGGGGTTAAAATTACTATTCCCACTCCAAAGAGTGCAACAGTAGGGAAAACGTTGGATAGCGCAGGGGTAAAAATTACTATTGCCACACCAGAGAGTGCAACTGTAGGGAAAGCATTGGATAGCGTAGGGGTAAAAATTACTATTCCCACTCCAGAGAGTGCAACAGTAGGGAAAACGTTGGATAGCGTAGGGGTGAAAATTACTATTCCCACCCCAGAGAGTGCAACAGTAGGGAAATCGTTGGATAGCGTAGAGGTAAAAATTACTATTCCCACTCCAGAGAGTGCAACAGTAGGGAAAGCGTTGGATAGCGTAGGGGTAAAAATTACTATTCCCAATCCAGAGAGTGCAACAGTAAGGAAAGCGTTGGATAGCGTAGGGGTAAAAATTACTTTTCCCACTCCAGAGAGTGCAACAGTAGGGAAAGCATTGGATAGCGTAGGGGTAAAAATTACTATTCCCACTCCAGAGGGGGAAACAGTAGGGAAAGCGTTGGATAGCGTAGGGGTAACATTTATTATTCCCACTCCAGAGAGTGCAACAGTAGGGAAAGCGTTGGATAGCGTAGAGGTAAAAATTACTATTCCACTCCAAAGAGTGCAACAGTAGGGAAAGCGTTGATAGCGTAGGGGTAAAAATTACAATTCCTACTCCAGAGAGTGCAACAGTAGGAAAAGCGTTGGATAGAATAAGGGTAAATTTTACTATTCTCACTCCATTGAAAATAAATTAATATAATTCACATAATTATCAATGAATCAATTAATAAACATTAATTCTCAATTAAGAATTAATTAATTATCAATTAAAAAGTAATTAACAATTTGTTCAAAATAAATACCAATAAATTAATTAACATATTTAATTAATTATAATTAAATTACTTCCCACCCTATTCCCCTATAAACCCACAACCCGCTACAGAAAATAAATTAATATAATTCACATAATTATCAATTAATCAATTAATAAAAAATAATTATCAATTAAGAATGAATTAATTGCCAATTAAAAATTAATTAACAATTTAATCAAAATAAATACCAATTAATTAATTAACATATTTAATTAATTATAATTAAATTACTTCCCACCCTATTTCCCTATAAACCCACAACCCGCTACAGAATTAAATTACACAATAATTAAATAACATAAAATTAATTACTTAAAATAAATTACAAAAATATATACACTTTTCACACATATACTAACATAAAAAACACTTTAAAAAATTCGATATTATTAAAAATTCGATATTTTTAATAAACTATATTATGTATTTCAATATTTTGACTGTCTATATTTTTAAAATCGATATTACATTACTTACTTTCAAAACGATATTTTTGATGTCTATATTCTGTCCATTCGATATTTTGTCTATTCTATATTTTGGACTCGATATTTTGGTTTGTCTATATTTTGGAATCGATATTTTGCCCATTTACCGTCCAATATAAGTCAAGGGAGTCCGAATCTATGGCAGAGTTCAAGATATCTACAGAAGATACATTGCATGCAATGCATTCCCATATAACTAATTTACATAGATAATTGCCATCCCCTAAATCAGTCATGGTTTTGAATGGTACTCATGAGCCTGTTTTGAACAGTCCCTGGGGTTAATTCTCTCTTGTCAATACCATTCTTGGAATGCAAGTGAATTTGAAGCCTCCAGTTTCTGATCAAATGTTGTTTCTCATAGGTTTACTGCAAAATCATTATCCACTCAACAGCCTATTGATTTATTCAAAGTGTGAGGCAATACAGGAATTAAGAATCTTGCTGCCCAGGTGACATACAGGAATTATAAACGTCAGGCATGATTGTACAGATTTCCTAAAGAATTAAATATTTCTGCACTACAATCCATGGTGTTAAGGTGTGGTAGCCTTGGTTGAGTTTTGGCCATCCTATTTTGCATCTCTGTTTTAGTGAAAATATCTCATATGCTGCTTGGTTCACTGATCGACTCCCACAATATCCCCATACAAAAATATTGAGTTATAAATATCGGTGTAAAAAATATCGACATCCTGTATTTATAATGGTAAGTACCAAAACATCAGGGGAAAAATATCGATGTCAAAAATATTGTTGTACAAAATATCGTTTTTAATATATATATCGAAAGTCATATTAAAGATATTTAATAATAAAATTAACTTAAAAAATAAATTAGATGTAATATATATTTTAATAAATATCACATATAAATGTAATATATATGGATATACATACACCAATAACATATAATCTAATAAAAAACATTAGATTATATATTAAAAACTTGCACTATTTAAAAGTATTTAAAAGTCTTTAAACTAAAATTTTCCACTCCAGTGAGTGCAACAGTAGGGAAAGTGTTGCATAACGGAGGGGTAAAAATTACTATTTGCACTCCAGTAAGTGCAACAGTAGGGAAAGTGTTGATAGTGTAAAAAATATTAAAAATAAATACCTCTCCAGTTAGTGCAACAGTAAGGAGAATGATGGATAGCGCAGTAGTAAAAATTACTATTCCCACTCCAGTGAGTGCAATAGTAGGGAAAGTGTCCCCAACCAGCAATGTGCCAAGACGAGCGTTTGCAGAAGTGTGTAAAAAAGGCGCGTGGTCGTTGACCACCTCTCAGCAATCCCACTGTGTGGGGCTTTCTTGAGGTGCCTAGTGGGCTAGTTGGCTCCTAAGGACCCTCAGCAGCAACAGGGACTTCATTCCCCAACCAAGGTGACACCAGGAGGCGCGTTTACAGAGGAGTGGAGAAATTGTGCGGGGCCTTCGGCAAGTTGCTAGTTCGTGTACCTTTTTTATAATTTAGGAAAGGGGGCTGTGTGGCCCCCTTCCCTTAGCACTTTTGGGCCCCGTAGACCTCATCCCCCAGGGTTAGGCTTATGTTTTAATTATAATTGGTGCGGCCCCCCTCCCCAGGCCGATTTCGGACACAGTGACACAGTCCCCCAAGGCCTGACTAATTTGTTTAAATGTCTTTATTTTAAGGGAGTGGGGCCGAGCAGATTCCCTCCTCCAGGCTTATATCTGCCCCTGGAACCACATCCCCTGGGGCCAGGCCATTTAAAGGCCTCTCGATGGGGAGCACAGGGGGAGTATAAAAAGACCACTGCAGTCCTTGACAGCTCCACGCCTCCTTTGGGAGCGACATTGCTTTTGGATAGAGGGAGCTGCTCCCTCTGTCCAAAAGCATTTCTGCTCCACTTCATGGAAGCAAGCATTTCTCATGCTCTCTCTTTCATGAGGCGGACCAGAGTTTGCTACAGCATGTTGGGAGCAGTGCTTCCACCATGCCATAGCAAACTGCAATGTCCTGGGGTGGGCACCCCAGGACATTGCTGGAGCTGGTGCTGGGGGTTGGTGGTCCCCAGGCCCATGGAGGACTCCTGGAGCGGAGCCGCACAGCCCCCCTTCCATCTTCTCTATAGTCTTGGGTTGTGGTTGTACCCAGGGCGGCCAGTGGCCCACAACAGACCTCCGCATTTACTTAATTTGTGCCCCGGGATGGTGGTGGTACCCGGTGCTGTGTGGGAGGAGGCTCGAGCCTCCCCACACAGTACTTTTAAAAATAGCCCTGCTGATGGCTGTGGGGCTGCAGGGGGCACGTCCCCCCCACATTAAAGATAATTATCCCTGGGAAGGTGGTGGTCCCATGGGCTGCGTACCCCCCCCCCCACATTGAAGATAATGTGCTCTGGGGAGGTGGCGGTCCCCGAGGCTGCAGGGGCCCTTGTATCCCCCCATTCAATTTAAGCCCTGGAGAGGTGGCAGTCCCCCACATTTCATTTGTCATTGCTCCTGGAAACTAGCTCATCCCAGACCGCGCTCAGTTTTTCAGACTTTTTCAGTGGGATTCGCGGACACAATGCGATTCCAGATGACTTCTCTTTTAAAAAAATCTTTTTTTGGCCTTGAGCAGGCCTAGGGGTCAGGGTGTTCCTACCCTGCCCCCTATTCTTGATTTGTAACCTTTTTTCACCTGTTTTCGTGTAACACTTCCTGGATGGAACTGTTGAAAGCCAATCAGATTGCAGGCTCGAAATCAGGAGGGTTTGTGAATGCTTTGCGTCGATTTATGTATATGCTCAGGAACTACAGAACGTATTTACACCATTTAACAAAAGATGCGCTTTCTGAACCAAGATCTACTGTTTTGCCAAATTTTGTGTCATTCCGTTCAGCAGTTCGGGCTGTAGCCGTGTCCAAAGTTTCCTATGAGAAATTAACATGGAGAAAACACGTTTTGGGACCTCTCCCCCTTTTTCTCAGCCCGGCTTGATGAATCTCCCCAAAACTTTCATCACAACAGCTAAAGTGAGTTGGCCATCAGTTTGGAAAATTTCTCAAAGATTCGTCAAACAGCACTAAAGATATTGCAAAAGAAAAAACACTTTTTAAATAGAAACAGGGTCCTTACTATAACTACCTATTGCTGATATATAAATGAACATTTAAGTTCAGCTAAAACCTTGGCCTTCAGTAATGCTTTCGACCTTACTTACGAAATGTAGAAGCCCCAAAACACATCAAATGCACCAAAAGCGGCCCCGCCGGAAAGGCACCATTGTTGTCTCGGTACCAAACGCCGAACTACCCAATGCTTTGGAATTACAAATACTTTCCGAAGTATCCTTTTCCACAACCCCACACCAAAAAACAAACTATGTTGCAACAAATATTACATTTTAGAAATGTTTCTGCTCTCCATCTGCATAACATAGGACATATAAAAATAGTAACCAAAAGACGACACAGAAATATGCCATTGTGGGTTTTCGTACAGACAAAGGCCAAGGCACTTTTTCATGACTTCTACACTTGTAATATGAATTTTCTCTGAAACAGTGTGTTGCTCAGCTTTTTGTAAATGTCTGCTAATTAAATATATGTGAAGAGGGCAGGGGAACCAGTATCAACCCTCTACTGCACTAAACAAGCATAGCGAACGAGTTTGACCGACTCTATGAATAGGCATGGAGTGCTTGCCATAGGTAAATTCTTTAAAAGTGACCCATGATTCTGCTACAGAATCAAGGCATATTGTTTCGCATCAGAAGCAGCACTTTCTTTTATTCTAGCAACCCACTGAGCAGTTAAATCAAATCCAATCAAAACAAGCTTTATTCGATTTTAGGCATTAAAATCATAAAAGCAGGCAGTGAAAACATCATCTCACATCTAAGAATTACATTAAAACACATTGGATAAAGACAAATTCATAAAAAGAAAAATTAATTTAACAATAACTATTTCTTTTACATCCGGGAATTTTTTTTTTTATGCTGTGCTTAGTATATACCTGTATATACCTTCTCATGACTATGTTTCTCTCATATGTTTTGAAAACGGCATTCAAATATTTAGGGACTTTCTCACTCTATGTACACTTTTTTAAAAACCCACCATAGATCCGATACAATAACAATTTCCCAACATTCCCACTGAGCAGTCACCTTTCTTGTGCCTTAGTACCGTTCTCATGGTTTAACCCACTAGGATACAATACTGTGATTGGCTGCTCACACACACTACCACCGATAGATCAAAGTCAGTGAAAGAAAAGATGTACTTCTGATAACCTATGTTTCTTTTCCTAAGGTGGGGAGTCGAGTGGTGCTGCAAACTGCTGGTCTACTTCTAATAATGCTGGGCGTCTTTGGAAAGTTTGGATCCATTTTTATCACCATCCCAGAGCCAGTTATTGGAGGAATGTTCATGGTGATGTTTGGAATGGTAGCTGCAGTAGGGATTTCAAATTTACAGGTAATCTCTCATTTCCTTTTGCGTTGATTTGTGGTTTAAATCTGTTTAATACTATACTAGTAAATAAAGCAAAGAGGGTTGTGTATACATAGCTTCCATGATGGAATTATCCTCGGAGGTAGCGGAGACCCCATTTAACTGTAATAGCAAACTACTGCAACAACATGCCTCACAGACACTTTTCTAGGATACATAAGGGTCGAACAGGAGGAGGGAAGGGGATAGCAGTGAGACAAGCGATAGAAAGCAACTCAAAACTTGCATCATAAGAAAAAGCTATAACTCTCAGCTAACTCTTTGAGAAAACAACTGCTCCATCACCATGAGCCAAACTTTATGCTGCAGCACGCATAGAATGAGGAAATCACCTCTTGTGATTGTTTTTTGCCGAAAGGTGTCCCTACCTGCACAAAAAAAAATCTCCCAGCAATGCAGGCACCCTTGCACCATGGTGCAAGGGTGTCTGCATCGGCGCATGGCAGACAATGGTGCGCCAGTGCAGGTGGGAGCAGAGTGATCTGTCATATCGTTGTAGATATGATGCATCCCTGTGCTTTGTAAGTAACTCATTGCGGTTTGCAGGACCGCACCTAGTCAATTTGTTATAAATAAGGCTCATATTTTTCCTACCGTTTGACAATTAAATTAACATGGGGAGCATATAAAAGGACCAGGTGCCATTTAAATTTGGTGGCTTATTTACAAGTCGCTTGTGCCAATAGTGCATCACTTGTTCACATGTTTAAAGGACGAACCTGCGGCGCAAGGGACTTGTAAATAAGTCCCTCAGTTCTTTTTTAGTTGCTAGTGTGTCTTTCGTCCTGGTCAGGAACTCCTGACAAAGATTTTGGAACAATAGAATGTAGTTAGTATCAAGCAACACGTTTTTGCAAGTTCAGTGGTATTAACTCCAACTCGAAACCAACTCCAGTGTCGAGATCTACCCTACTGTAGTCCCACCGAGGCATGTCCTAAGATGGAAAACTTCAGGCTTTGAGCACTTTCACATGCTCTATTGCGCTTCCTCAGACCCTAGTAGCTTCTGAAACGTTGCTTATGTCGCTGCTAAGAAAAGTCTTCAATAGACAGGAGGATGTCCATCCCCCTAGGCTGCCCATCTGCACGCAGATTGTTCAGCAGCTCACATCCACTCTACTCTTCCACAAGGCTTCCCACTGCACAATTCTCAAAAGTCTCCTTTTCCTGTAGGCCAGCTCCTCTCACACTGCAAGAAGGGCAGCTGGGAAAGGAAGCAGGTATGGCCAGGGCGTTCTCCAGGTTGGGATCCTGAATGCTGTTCCTCATTAAGTGCTCTTGGAGCTGCCGGGTGCTCGACACCCCGGGGAGGGGTCTCTGGACGCGTCTGGGGCATTGTTAACATTTTATCCTTTCTCCTCGCACTCAGAATTACACACATACCGTCAATCGTAAGAAGGCAAGCTCAAAAGTCTGACACCGTGCCTTTGTAGGTAAGTACTGTGATCGGGGTGGGGGCAGAGCAGCTTGAGGCATTGGAGTCATTGAGGCAACCCAGACACGGGGAAACAGTGTGCTTTCTGACATGAATATTTGTCTCCGTAGATTGAGGGAACCGTGGGATTGTTAGTCCAGCATGGATGGCCAGGGCTCTCCCCTCTTTTCTCGCAGACGTCCCAAGTGGAGGACTCGTTGCCGGATGCCTCCCAAGATGCACAGTGGGCAGCATTTATACAGATGGCCAAGACAAAAGGACTGGCTTGGCCACAGGGATTTAAAAAAACGGCAATCCGGAGTACTCGGGTGTCGTATGCACAAGGAGGCTGGGTCCCAGCTGGGTTCCTCTCAGCTTATGAGGTTGTGACCCCTCCTGACATTCTATCGGCTGCAGCTACATACTCAACTCGTGAAGACCTGGGTAAGCTCACAGACACACTGCAGGACTTTATGGCAGAGCTCAGGGCCGATCATTCGAGCGCCTGCCCCAAGCAGTTGGGCACAGTGTCTCCCACGGGTGAGGGAGGGGCGCTGATGGCTGCGGGTGTGTAGCCAGGCCAGGGGAGAGAGCAGCAGGCACATCAAGGGGCATCCACTGTTGCCGCCCCAGGGGGGCAAAGGAGTGTGCGGTCACACCAGGGTCTAGCAAGGTGCCCTGCACCTCGGGGGGTTGCACTGCCAGCGAACCCCAACATTTCCCCCTTGTCATCGACTTGTAGCCTGGGGACATTGGGGGGCGCGGCAGACATGACAGGGGCTGTGTCGCTCAACAGGCATGACAGGCGATGTGTCGCTGTGCAAGCCCTTTGAGTACTTGTTCCCCAGCCAGCGAGGTGGTCCCCCCGTCATGAACTCCCTAGCCTGGCAAGTTCCCCAGGCAGCCAAGGAAGCAATTTGGAGACGGGAACTGATAGATATATTCTCACTGCTCTTGCTGGGACAGGATGGCTTAGACGCCAAAAAAGCGGGAATGAAGGAGGACAAGAAAGTGAAGTTTCAGACAGAAAGGAGCATTGAGAATTGGCTAGATGCTTTTTCCATTTTGTCCACAGTCATCCTGGAAAAACAACTGGAACTGGCTCAAGGGCTTGTACAATACAATATGGCAGGCTAATTCATAAGGAGGCTGTGAAGTGGGGTGGGCAGGGCTGCTTGAATTATGACCGGGAGTTCAGGAAGAAAATGTCCATGTGTCCAGAGATGATGTGGAACCAGAAGGAGGTCCAGCTGTGGTTAGACCATATGGGATCACGCACACTACAAAGGCACAGTGATGTATCCTAAAGTTCAGACAGGAGGGGCACCAGCCAAGGGTTCCTTCCACACAGACACTCGCTGGGCTAGGCAGTCTTTTCGGGGAGAGAACAGAGGGGGGCGGGAGCCAGAGGGGGATTCAGAAAGTCTTGCACGGGGACCTGCCGCCTTTTCAACTCTGGGTCGTGCTCATGGGGCAAAACGTGCAAATTCCTGCATGCATACAACAGATGTGGGGGGCCTCACCAAACGGTCTCTTGCCACAGTCAGCAAGGGGGTGCCGCCAAAGGAAATCAGGTTAACTGAAGTTGGGTGGTGACAGCTGGACCACCCAACACCCCTTTCCTCTCCACAGGCGCAGCAAATTCTTTGTCCCCACAAGTGCACCAGGCATCACCTCTTCCACCCTCCCCGCCATGGACCATGTCCCCAACCACTTGCGCACAGTTAAGGGCCCCTTGCCAGTCAGCCTTACCAACCTATTGCCTCTCCTTAGACAATACCCAAACAATCAAGACAGCCGGTTGCTGCTAGCAGGATTTAGTGAAGTCTTCAAGATCCCTTATGTGGGACCCCAAGGGTGTAGGGAGGCCAATAACCTGAAGTCAGCTAGGGACCTGCAGGCGATAGTCAGGACCAAGGTGGAAAAAGAGAGGGCCCTAGGCAGGGTGGCGGGGCTTTACCTGCGGCCTCCATTGGACAACTTTGTGACCTCCCCTCTGGGGGCCGTTCCCAAGAAGGAGCCAGGGTTTTTTTGGTTAATTCACCACCTGTCTTACCCTGAGGGTGGGTCAGTCAACCATGGACTGGAGGCGGGATCCTGCTCTGTGTCGTATTGTACCCTGGACGTAGCATTGGACTTAGTCAGGAGGGCGGACAAGGGGGCCTGGTTAGCCAAAGCGGACATCAAATCCGCTTTTCGCTTACTGCTAGTTCACCCAAGCAATCAACACCTGCTTGGTTTCAAGCTGCAAGACAGGTACTTTTACGACAGGTGCATGCCCATGGGTTGTGCGATGTCCTGTGCCTACTTCGAGGCTTTCAGCAGTTTCCTCCAGTGGGCCATACAAGCAAGTTATGGGGTTGTAGGGGTTACGCACTACCTGGACGACTTCCTCTTAATCGGGGGGAGAGCACACAGGACTGCGGGAACGCACTTGGGGATTTTGAGAGGCTGGCCAGTCATTTGGGGGTTCCTCTCGCGCCTGGAAAGACGGAAGGTCCGGCGCAGGTGTTAACATTCTTGGGGATAGAACTTGACACTATAGCTGGGGAATCCAGGCTGCCAGCTGACAAAGTCCAGGATCTCACACTTCAGATCCAGACAGCCTTAAGCCATGACAAGGCCACCCTGGGTTTCTTACAGAGCTTCCTAGGAAAGTTAAATTTTGCAGCCAGAGTAATACCAGCAGGGAGGGTGTTTGCGCGGAGGATAGCCAGGGCAACGGCAAAGGTCAAGAACAAGAATCACCTTGTGAGGTTGAGCAAGGGGATGAAGGAAGACCTGGTTAGCGCTCTAGTTGGAGGCAGAGATGGGCTATTTAGGCTGAGTGTTCCTGCGGCCACGCTGCGGTAGGGAGGACGGTGGCAGTGTCTCTCCCGTTCCGGTTTTGCGGTACGGCCGTCTAAGGCAGCATTCTTTTGTCTCTCTTTGCTGAGTTGTTTTAACATTGAATTTGCCATTTTTAATCTGGGAATTTACAAGGGGGGCTGCTGTCACTCACTTAGTGTGGAATCCTGTGCTCAGTTTCTGCTCCTGCATGTCCCGGTCCGATGCGGTGGCTAGTACATTTGCGCGGAGGCCGGGGCAGGGAGAGCCAGGTACTTCTGCATCGGAGCGATTAGAGCTCTAGTTGGATGCAGAGAGGGGCTATTTGGCCCTCATGCCTCAGCGATCGCGCAGCGGGAGCACCATCGACGCACCGAAGACGCACCAAAGACAAGCCCGTCTGCGCCTGTCCGCAGCCTGCTGGGGCCTGGGGCCAGAACCCCTGTTGGGTGGGCCCCAGGTCTGCAGTATAGCTCTCAACAACTGTATGCCTTGTGCCCTGAGATGGGTGTGGAGTGTAAACATAGTATAAAGGCAGCTGATAGTAACAGGAAGTGTAGTCACCTGTGCTTATAGCGTAAGTCCGCAGTTGATATCTAGGGAGGTCGGCCTGAGTTTGAACCTCTCCCTTATTAATTGCCGTTCCATTAGAAGGCACAAACTGGACATTCATGACTTGCTATTAGAGGGCCAGTTAGATGTCCTGTTCCTCACTGTGACGTATTGCAAAACAAATCACCTATAGATCTGTACTTACCCCAGCTCGTCTAATGTGTCATCGATTAAATAATCAGTCAGTTGGCAGCGAAGAAAGTTCAATCGTTTAATAAACAGAATGCTCTATATAGAGGAGCCTCTCACGACCTCATCCCTCGAGGTGCGCAGAGAAGACTGCTGGCTTACAGTCAAAACAGATCATATAGACTTTTTGAATACACGTGCAATCACCCTAAATAGAAAATTACAGGAGGCTTCTAGTGGCCTCAAGGAAAGACCATATTAGACACACAGAATTGGCTCAGAATAACTCTATTCATTATAGTAAGGTCAAAGGGGTTGACTCCCCTCGCCCCAGCACACGGGAGTACAGGCACAGCGCCTTCAGGAATGTGCTTTTCGCATTCAAACCCAGATGTAACCTTGGGCCTTCAGACAGAGGGAGAGACAGTCCACCTTCAACTGCTACTCTATAACTCAAAGAGAAAAGGGTCCTGTCAGTAGCAAAGGGAACATGTGACTTTGCCTCAACACAGAACAGGGCTAACAAAATGGCGTCTGCACGGATCCTAGGCCTAATGTACTAACACACTAAAATACTCGTGTTTGTATAGAAAGCATATAGAATGATACACGTATATGACATATACCGGAAAATATATAGGTACATCATGCTAACAACTATATAATTAGGTCTAATACCGATAACAGAGAAAGAAATCGAGTTTTATCCTTAAAATCCACCCTTTTAGTATGATGTAGCTAACTAACTGTAACTCAGTCCCTAAAAATACCTTCATCAATCTTCATTAGGTCATTTATGTCTTGCTGAACCATCTGTTTATTTACCGCATAATAAGAAGGAACTATGGCAGACGAAAGTCTAGTGGCACAATAGGAACAGAAAGCTGGCCCACAGTGTATGCAAAGACAACAAATAAATATAACCCCAATTATCCCTACAGGAATCATTAATAGCTTCCAACCCCAGGTGGACAGTAATCCCCAGAACCACCCAGAGAGAGACCAGGTGCCATTTTTTTGGTGAATTTCTGAAGCTAAGCAAAGCAATTTCTGGATAGCCAAATGAACAGTAGGGGCCGAATCAGGAATATATATATACAGCAGGAGCTGCCGATCATGTGACAGGCTCCTCCTCGATCAGCCAAGATAACATCTAATACCATTCGATTTTGAAGCAAGACGAGTCTCGTCTCCTGAAGCTCCACTGTCATGTTAGTGAAGATATCCGTTGTGATATTAATGACTCGCTCAACTACTCTAGACAACTGTCGTACTTCTCTGCTCGTTAATATTGGCCCGCATATAGGAAATATTCCCTTTGCAATATCAGAGAACTCTTGCAGGGGGGTATATGTTTGATCTACATCAGAAGTATCTATCTGTCTCCTATTTCTAATGATTGACAGGCTTGGATCATCTAAACGATGATCTTTATGATAATTGGAGGGAGCTATATAGACGGGGGTACAAAAAGGACAAATAACATCGTCCTGACCATCCACATGGAAGCCACGTGTACGCATTTCCCCCGCACACAAAATATACATTCAGGGGAGTCAAGAGCAGGGGGCTACTAAATGTTTTCAGACGATAAGTGTAATTACACCTACTTTCTTCTACTGGGACATGTCCTGCTCCTTGCACGCAAAACGCTGAGGGGATATTCAAAATAGGTATAGGCAGTGTTTTATCATCAGCAACATTTCTTTCAATAAATTGCTGAAAATACTGAGTATGGTTGAACTCAACAAAATCAAGAATTTAATTCTGGAGCCAAGTAGCATTCTCGTAGGTAGTATACAGATTCATGCAAGCATTAGGGTCTAGTGATCCTTCTCCCTCCCCACCTTCTGGGTCAAAGCCTTGATGTACTTCTATATATGCTAAAATCATGGTATAATCTTTTTCAGAATATCGTTTGGGGTCTACGGTATAATGCATGTACATGGCAGACAATAACTTGAACCAGGCCTCGCAACTCCCTATATAATATAAAGGCAATGATATGAATAAATCATGCTTATGCATTACTCATGGTAAGAGACTACATACCCAACAATTTGTCGTATTGGTTGCTCTATGAGTTTGGTGAAGCATTTCAACAAATAAGTTCTTTGCATAGGTTTGAGGATGTCGTTCCTTGTGAGGGGCAAAAGTGAAAAACATATGTTCTGGCGGTGAGGCAGTAGTTCCTAATACAGTATGCATTGGGTGGCGTAATTCTAAATACACAAAAACACTCATGATTATTATAAACAAAATCATAATAGTAATCACAAAAGCAAATTTTACACGGGTGGTCCAACTAGAGAAAACTGGTATATAAGCTGGGTAATGACGGGGTACAAAAGGTCATTCCTCTTCAGGGACAAATCGGGCAAAGGGATACATACTTGCTAAAAGTCCAAAACTAAACTCGGGCAATGCAGTCCAACCTTCCAGAGGGTGCTTCTTTCCTGTGTCCGTCTAGAGCCTAACAGGCACGCTCCTATCGTTCATCTCAAAGCGATCCAAACAGATCCTCTCGTTGGGGTTATGCCCATCCACAACCCTTGAAGAAAAAATACAACCTGGGCCGCTTAACTGCTTCTGAGTCTTTCTTTCTGAACAGAGCAATACCAATGTTCCCAGCTCTCAACTAGTTCAGTCCAGTGTCTCGCTCAGTACTCCAGAGCGGGTTCTAACAGACTCTGTTACTCAAGTTTTTCCCTATCTCCTACCAGCTCCATCTGGTGTACCGTGTCGTTTTCTGGGCAGCAGGTTGTAACGAACATGGCCAGGTGTTTCCTGATCAGCAAACAAAACAGGAGAAGATGCATCTGCCACCTCTGGAATATCAAGAGCTAGCTGACCAGTTGCAGAAACTACAGATCTCGGGGCAATTGCCGAGGCTTTTGGCAATACCCTGTCTACTTCTGGAACTCCTCTTTCTAGCCCTCCTTCAACTTCCTGGGCGTCGGAAAAAGGAACAAAGCAGGTGGCTCGCTCACTCCCCTGGGTCAAGATTCCTTCTGGGGGCTGCTGATCACCAGGAAGCGGCAGTGGTATCCTTTTCACGTGGGAGACATGATCCAATGCCTCTTACCATCCACCTTTACTGCTGTCCGTGTGGCCAGAAGAACCTGGTGCGGCTTAAACCATCTGGGAGCCAAGCTGGAGTCTCGCTGATAATTCTTGACCGTACCCACTGGCCAGGTTCCAAGTGATGTCCCGGCCCTCCGGCAGGGGCTGCAGTACTGCTGATACCTGCTGATGAATGGAACGAAGATCTTTAGTCAATGCATACAAATAATTGCCAACATAGGATACTCAATGCCTCTAAATTACCTAGGTCTTGGCACCCCCCAGACATTTGCAGGACGTCCAAAGACAACCTCATAAGGTGACAGTCCTGATCGGGAATAAGGGGTAACTCTTACTGACATCAGAGCTAAGGGCAAAGTGTCGGGCCACTTTAGTTTCATTGTTTCCTGTATTTTAGCCATTTTCAATTTCAGTATTCCATTGTACTTTTCCACTAACCCTGCAAATTGTGGATGTTGAGCTGCATGGAATTTCTGTTTAATCTGCAGCACATTATAGACATGGTTTACGAGTTCTGCATTAAAATGCCCCCCCCTTTATCTGTCCAGATCACCCGAAGCAATCCATAACGGAGGAAAATCTCTTTGAGTAGAGCCTTTGCTGTGGCCAGAGCAGTGTTCTCCTTGGTCGGATAGGCTTCCACCCATTTACTAAAAGCACATACTACAACCAAACCATACTTCAAATTATTAGCACGCTCCATATGTATGTAATCGATCTGGAGAACTTCAAAAGGGAGGGTAGGTGGTGCAAAATTACCACTAAGAACAGGTTCCCTGCCTCCCGGATTATGCTGTAAACAGATCATGCAATATTGGACCAAATGTGCAGCTGTCTTTGCTATATTCGGGTTATTCCACACGGGATCCAGTAATGCACAGATCCCTTTTGCACCAATGTGCGCTGGGCCATGGGCCATAGTCACTACAGCATTCACTAATGCATTGGGTAATAACCATCTTTGCTTGTCAGTCAAATCAACCCAACAGTTATTCTCATCCAACCTTCCCACTTCCTTTTCCCAATAGGCCATCTCAGCAGGGGTAGCTTCTTTCTGTATTTCCCAGACACTTTCCATAGTGTTATCAAACATTTCTGAATCCGCCACCCACCTAGCCGATGTAGTCACAAACATCGGGGTCATTTTGGTCTGGCCTGTTTCTTTCGCTATCTGATCTGAAAAGGCGTTGCCCTCACCGACTTCATCTACCACCGCTTTATGAGTACTACACTTCACCACTGCCACCATCTTAGGTAATGTTAAGGCGGTCAGCAATCGCAAGATCAAAGGGCCATGTTGTATTTGTTGCCCATGGGAAGTAAGGAAACCTCTTTCTGCCCATAGCCTCCCAAAACTATGGGCCACGCCAAAGGGGTATTGGCTGTCCGTGTAAATGTTTACTCTCAATTCTTGACTCAATTCACAGGCCCGTAATAGTGCCACTAACTCAGCAGCCTGGGCTGATTGATTGGGCACTCGAGAAGTCTGAACTACTGTACGAAGGGTTGCAATGGCGTATGCAGCTGTCGTGGTACCATCTGCTAACTTGAAACAAGAACCATCCACATACAATTCCCCTTGGGGGTCAGATAGAGGAATGTCTGTGAGGTCCACCCATCCCTTCCTCTCTTCTTCAGTCCGAAATATGCAATCATGCACGTCATTATTTTCTTTGTAAGAAGGGAGGGGTAGTAACGTGGCAGGGTTCAGAGCAGCACAACGTTCAATTATAATATGGGGAGCAAACAAAGTCAATTCGTATCCAGTAAGACGTGCACTCGTAAGGTGCTGGGTCTTCGTCTTATTCAATAACACTTCCACAGCGTGTGGTACCATCACTGTGAGGTTAGAATTTAGAACCAGCCTTTCCGATTGGCGGATGGCCACCGCTACTGCAGCCGTGGCCCTCAGACAGCTAGGAAGTGCTTTTGCGACATTATCCAATACTGCTGAAAAATAAGCACAAGGTCTCTGCTTACCTCCAAATCATTGTGTTAACACAGACAGTGAACAACCGTCCACCTCGTGTACATAAAGCACAAAAGGCTTTCTGTAGTCAGGAGTACCCAAGACGGGTGCAGAACAAAGTGCAGATTTCAAAGAATCGAAAACTTGCTGACATTCATCAGTCCAAGGGAGGGGTTCATGCACATCTTTAGTAGTTAAATGTAACAGAGGTTTAGCAAGAAGAGAGTAATTAGGAATCCATTGGTAACAGTAAGAGGTTTTGCCAAGAAGAGCACGGACATCACATTGAGTACGAGGTACAGACATGTTAGAAATGGTAGTAACGCGCTCAGGGGTTAATCTCCTCCCCGTTTTCGACAGTAGATGACCAAGATATGTCACCTCCTGTCGACAATATTGGAATTTGGAGAGGGATACTTTATTGCCATTGGCTGCCAAATGGCACATTAGTTTTTCGGTTGCTTCCTTGCAACCTTCCTCAGTGTCGGAAGCCACCAATAGGTCATCGACATATTGCAGGAGCACATTTCCTGGGGGCAATGTCAATTCATCTAATACATCTTTAAGGGCTTGACTGTATATGCTAGGACTCTGTGTATCCTTGAGGGGCGCAGCAAAATCGGAAGCTTCGACCAGATAATGAGAAGCCAAATATTTGTCTGCTATGTGGATGAATAGGAATACTGAAGAAAGCATTCTTTAAATCAATTACTGTGAAATATTTCGCAGTTGGAGGAATCATTGTGAGTATAGTAGTAATATCTGATACGACAGGGTACTGGGACACTACAATCTTGTTGACCTTCCGCAGGTCAATCACAAAACGATATTTATCTATATCTTCAGAATCACTTACAGCAGGAGCCTTTTTTTAAATCGGTAAAATGGGGCTATTACAAACATTGGCAGCAGTTTCTTCTACTACACCCTTGTCAATCAAATCTTGTATTATAGAAAGTAAGGCTTGTTCACCAGCCGGTGATATTTTATACTGTGGTATCCGGGGCAACTTTGCATGTGGTTTCAAGGTAATGGAAACAGGTGGAATATTCAAAAGACCACATCCGCATCCCCCGTTGCCCATAACGTGGAAGGAACAGTGGCCAACTCTGGAGGGAGTGGTTAGTTTTCAGCAAAACACTGTCTGTCAGGAGAGTGTAGAGTTAAATAGACACCATCAGGAGAGCAATGGATCTTAGCATTCAATCTTTTCAACAGGTCCAGTCCTAATAAATTCTCACCGCACTGCGAGGTTAGCAGACACGGAGAGTCCACTGTGATTGGACCTATGGTAAACGGGATAGGTTTCGAAATGGGGCTCACCACTGGGACTCCAGAGAATACTACTGAAACAATATTTTGCCCGGACAGAGCAGCCCCTGGGACCAGTGAATGAGCAATGGAACTATTCATTGCACCCGTATCAATCAAGAAGTTCCCAGAAGTTCCCTTCAAATGCCCCTTCACATAAGGTCCTTGCTGATCGACGGGTACAGACACTTGGTCCCCACTCTGTCCATGGCTGTCCTATGCATAGGTATACCCATCTGTTCCCCCAAACATACAGTCTTCGTTGTAATATTGCCTACCTTTTTGGTTCTCAAAACAATTTTTCACAGAATTACTAAGGCCCACTTCTTCCCTTCGCATGTCGCTCCGATCTGTTCCACCTCGACCTCTTCCCCTCCCTCTTACTGCCCCATTCTGAGTCAATAACAGTGGACACTGAGCCCGCCAATGTTCTTCCTGTTTACAATAAGCGCATTGGTTTATTCCTAAAGTAACAGCCGGACCTTCGTCTCGTCCACTTCCCACCCCCCTTGGGGTGAATCCTCTACCACCTCTCTCTCCCCCTTGTCCTCTAACGACTTGCTGCATCAGTACTCTAGTTTTTAGATCTTTAGCTTTATTCTCTATTTTGTCTTTACTCTCATTCTCCCTATGCTCGTAATACTGAGCCATGCTCAGTATGACCGAAGGCGTGGAGGTAGTCCAAGTGCTTTCGGCAGCCTGCAATCGGGCCGAGACCTCAGGCAACAAGTTAGTCACGAACCGATTGACAAACAATCGAATGCCACCTTCTGTTGATAGATCCTGACCACTGAAGTCGATAAATACACCTTCAAATCTAGTAAAAAAATCGGAAACACTCTCTTCCTTTTTCTGCTTACATGCCGTCAACTTATCCCAATCTACCTTCGGAGGTGGAATCAGAGAATGCATGTAAGTAATTATTTTAGTCGGCAGATCTGTTATTTCAGCTCGGGGTTTATCACCCGGTTTTCGGTCCTTGTCCCAATCCTTGAACTGGTCCCAAGTCCCTCCCAACTCAGCAGCATGATCCTGGTCATGCACTTGACGCCACACATCTATCGGTACCAAAAGTCCAAAAAACAATTCTATATCGGCTAAGGTCATGACGGCTGAAGAAGCAGCCTCCGTCAGTTCTTTATAATAAGACGTAGGATTTTTCAGCGGATCGGGAAGCTGTGAAATGGGATGTACTTCCTGCATTGGATGCTGGGAATCCCAATTTGGACATTTCAAAAACATTCGCCCTCGATATTTCCCTAAAGTCTCAACATTCCTATACACATCCTCCGGGCTTAGTTCAAACTTATGAGCCTGATCTAAAATATCATATATCACCCGAGGGGCTTGTCCATCCAGGAAACATTGTTCTCACATAGAGAAATGAGTCGATTAGACATATGTTCTAATGCATATTGCTGCATCACAGGCTCGTAGTCTCTCATAGTACTCCATATATCAATAACCATATATATATATCGTTCCGCATCCACTGGGACGCCTGATTCACAACTATTTCTTTCTCTCCATACCCCACTGATGCCCGTGTATATAATTTCCAGGCACCAAGATCCCCTGGAGCTTGTAGAGGAGTCAAGTCTGTCAAAGCAGGCGTTGTACTTTCAGATTGGGAAGTGAGAACCGAGGTTGGAGGGGATAAGATAAGAGAGGACCTGATAGGTGGGGATAATGCATCAGGAATCAGAGAAGCCGGTTCCCCCGCTGAGGTAAATGGGACGAAAGAAGTTCCTGTAGGGGCGGAGGGAAGGGTTACTGCAGAAACTTGGTCCAACGGAACTGCGTCTGAAATTAAAGGGACAGCAGGATACACGTGCTGAGGGGCATACGGGGGAGGGGGCCTAGTGTCCAGCAAATCTTCTACTTCATCCTCCGGCTCTTTCAGAGTAACGTAACTTTTGTATACTTGTAGCCTAAACAGCCTGTTTAAGCAATCCTTATTCTGTTCGATCTGACTTTTATCATATGCAATAGCTTTCTGCGTAATAGTTTGTCCTGCTTTGGCCTTACATAATTTTTCTTCCCAAATGCGTCTACGCTGTGCTTCCTTCTGCCAAATGTTTAGGGTATCGAACATCGCCTGACAGCTACGTTTAGAAAACAATCGATCCTGTAAATACTGTATCTTTTTCTCATCGAAAGACCCTGTTTGGGGCCATTGTAATTCCACATTATCTTTTGTATACCTATGCCACAATGTATTAAACTAAAGGGGTGTAATACCATGCTTACAATATATATCATGACTCGGACTTCCCTCCGGAGGTGCAGGCTGACTTTCATCCAATCGCGTGCCTTTTCGGCAACCAAATCCAAAGCACAATTTACTGAAACACAGCATTTTGTCGTACTCACTCACCATCAAATTTCATTCTGGAAAAACGATCACTCAAACATGGCCATGTTCATACTTTCGGTCCAATTCATTCAAAGGTACAAGCAAGACAATACAAGGCATTACAAACGACAAAAACATATAACAAAATATTTTCAAATTGACATGTCTTTTCCAAACCAAAAGAACGGAGCCCGTCAACTCCCGTTCATGGAGCCCTTAAATCAATTCCGATTTCCAGACCAACAGATACTAAACTCAGGCAGTCCAAAGACTACCAAGAGATTGCCGCACAGGATTTAACCACAGACCGACCTACGGACAATCCTGCAGCCCCCCTGGTTCACCCCTTGGACTATTCTGGCTATATTCTGACTAAGCCCGCTGCCTTAGCGTTGCTCCAGATGTGTCCAGGGACTACCCAGGTGTGACTACAGGCATTTCCGAGAGCAGCCCGGCCGAGTGCGTAACACGCAGGCCACACCAAGGCGTCCGGTCGATATCTCTATTGTTCACCAAACAAGTCCAGGGAGTGTCCTCCCGTGTAGCCGCAATGCTGCCCCGTCAGACATCCGAAAGTTCTCTGTGGTCCACCGACCACCAAATCCAAAAATAGTTAACTGTTCCGACAAATACTGATCCGACCAAAAACAAGCCGATTCACTCACCTGGCGCGCTCAGGTGTGATTGCGGTTTCTCCACTACCAACTTCTGCCGACCAACATGGTCAGCTTCCTGGGTTATGCACGTAGGACTCGGGCGAGGGGCCACTAGCAGAAGAAGCTCTCTGATCGCGAGAGAGTAACTCCAAATCTCTGGTCAGTCCACCCCTCGAGCAAAGACACCCTTTTTTCGTTGTTCTCTGTTCCCCGGTTACGGGAGGACGACCCCAACTCGGAGTCCTACCAGAGTCGCCAACTGACATATTGCAAAACAATCACCTATAGAGCTGTACTTACCCCAGTTCGTCTAATCTATCATCGATTAAATAATCAGTCAGTTGGCATTATAGAAAGTTCAATCGTTTAATAAACAGAATGCTCTATATAGAAGAGCCTCTCACGACCTAATCCCTCGAGGTGCGCAGAGAAGACTACTGGCTTACAGTCAAAACAGATCATAAATACTTTTTGAATACACATGCAATCACTCTAAATGGAAAATTACAGGAGGCTTCTACTGGCCTCAAGAAAAGACCATATTAGGCACACAGAATTGGCTCAGAATAACTCTATTCATTATAGTAAGGTCAAAGAGGTTGACTCCCCTCGCCCCAGCACACGGGAGTTTAGGCACAGCGCCTTCAGGAATCTGCTTTATCTCATTCAAACCCAGATGTAACCTTGGGCCTTCAGACAGAGGGAGAGACAGTCCACCCTCAGCTGCTACTCTATAACTCAGAGAGAAAAGGGCCCTGTCGGTAGCAAAGGGAACACGTGACTTTGGCTCAACACAGAACAGGGCCAACAAAATGGCGTCTGCACGGATCCTAGGCCTAATGTACTAACACACTAAAATACTTGTGTTTTTATAGAAAGCATATAGAACGATACACGTATCTGACATATACCGGAAAATATATAGGTACATCATGCTAACAACTATATAATTAGGTCTAGTACCGATAACAGAGAAAGAAATCAAGTTTTTTCCTTCAACGGAAACATGGCTCAATGAGGACTCAGCCCCTGATATTCTGGAGGCCCTCCCTAACGGTTATATTATCAGTAGGGTTGACAGAACCACAGGGAGAGGTGGAGGGATTGCGATGATTTTTAAACACTCTATACAGTGCACCTATGAACCCACTAAAATCGTGGGCAGTGAAGCGGGCTTCTTCTCAATAACTTTCTCTAAAAGCTATGTGATAAAAGGGATTCTGGTTTATAGACCTCCAGGTTCCTTTACACAGTTTGTATCTAAACTGAGTAAATATCTAATCCACCCGGCACACCGGTATGAGAAACTACTGGTGTTGGGAGATTTGAATCTGCACTTTGATGATGCCTCTGACTCGGGAGAGCAGGGGATCTGCCAGGAACTGAAAGTACTCCAGGTGATACTTAAGTCGGATCACCCTACGCATAGACAGGGTCATCTACTTGACCCAATCTTCGCTAATTGGGATGCTCTTGAAATTGAGAAACCTTTGCCGGTTCCTTGTTCGGATCACTATGTGATCCCTTTCAAGATGTGGATACTGGCTCAAAAGACTCAAGTGAGGGTTGAACAAAAAAAGAAATACAGGAGGTGGGCGACCTTCTCGCAAGACAACTTTAGTACGGCCCTTCTTCAGGGGTGACCTCCAGGTGGTAAGGGAAATTGACACAAGTGTGAGGCCCTAGACAGGCGCATTTTAGAAGCCTTCGACATTTGCATACCCTAGGCAGCTAAGGCTTCCAAAAGACAAGCTAAATCCGCCCCCTGGTTCAGAGACGAACTGAGACGGGCGAAAGCGTCCTGTAAACGCCTTGAAAGAGAAGAGATTCTGGATACTTTTAGCATCCCTAATCCTGAGATCCTAATGAGTATAGCCAGTAACATCAAGTCGGGTTCTCCGAGTGACCCTGCTAGGGCCTAGGGTGCTGAAAGGTAGTATGGAACTTCTTGAACCAGGTATTAGGCATCTGTTAGAGCTCTCTTTTAGCTCAGGCATGGTACCTAAAAGATGGAAGGAAGCGTTGGTCCTCCCATTGAGGAAGAAGCTGAATGTCAACATGGACCAGTTAGACTTACGCCCCATCTCGCTACTCCCCTATTTTGGGAAAATTGCAGAGAAGGTGGGGAACATCCAGCTAACATCTCATATTGGTAAACATGATCTTCTCCATCCCAGTCAGACTGGTTATCGCGCACTGTATTCAACGGAATCTGCTCTGCTCCTCTCCACTAAGATCATTCAGAAGTACGTTGATGAGGGTCAGACGGCGGCCTTAATTTTACTAGATCTGAGTGCCGCCTTTGACACTGTTGCTCACTGTACGTTGCTCCAGTGTCTCAGGAAGGGAGGGGTGGGTGGGAAGGCATTGGCATGGATGGAATCCTTTCTGCAGGATTGCAGCTTTCGGGTGGCACAGGGACTGTATCGGTCAAAGTGTATCATGCTTAATCAGGGGGTGCCTCAGGGGTCCACCCTCAGCCCGATCCTATTTAATCTTTATGTTGAACCAGTGGCAGACATTACTGGAAGGTACGGGGTCAAAGCAGTGTCGTACACTGATGACACACAGCTGGTGGTGGCCTTAACACAATCGGATGAGAACGCGGCCTCCAACTTTAACTCCTGCATGCAAGAACTGGCGGTATGGATGGGTGAGAACTGCCTTAAACTGAATGGGTGTAAGACAGAGGTTTTGATTGTTGGTAAAGCACCCTCTGTGTGGACATCGGCATGGTGGCCTCAGACCCTGGGTCCCGCCCGGCTCATAGTGAGCAAGTTAAGAACTTAGGGGTGTGGTTGGACCCCAAGCTCTTGTTTGAGCTTCAGACGAGGGGAGTGGCAGGAACTTGTTTTGGTATCTAGTGTAGCTTGCGCTAGACTTTGGACATCCTGCCTACTGGAACTAGGAAGACCATGGTCCATGCCTTAGTAACTTCAAGGCTGGACTACGGGAATGTGCTCTACCTGGGGGCCAATGTTAGCTGTCTACAAAGGCTTCAGCATATACAGAACTCAGCAGCCGCCTGGTTCTGGCGCTGCCCAGGAGATCATCTTCAAGGAAGGCGTTAGTCGCTCTACATTGGCTCCCGATTAAGGAGCGAATCCAGTTCAAAGCTCTCGGTGTGTGCCATCGAATCCTGCAAAGGAAGGGGCCCGCATACCTTTATAATCTTCTGAGTCCGTATGTCCCCTCCCGCCAATTAAGTTCTAGTGGGGTGGGACAGGTTACTGTCCCTAGAGTCAGGACGGTAAGGATGGGCGGGCGCTCCTTCAGGTTTGTAGCAGTTCCGCAATGGAATAGATTCCCGTGGGGGCTTCGGATGGAGACATCGTAGGCGACCATCCGTAAAAAGCTGAAAACTTTCCTTTTTCCAAATGAGTAGCTTTCTGATGTTGCTCTCCGATGGGAAGGTGACCTGAGAATGACATCATCATCATCAGAACTAGGGTAGAGCTGAGGGAAATGTTGCGGCACCACATGCCGGTGGCTTGCAGTGGAGTGTAATGAAGTATATTCTGTTTAGATGTGTATGAGTGTTCAATTTTAAATAAAACAAGTTTGCAAACCTTCACCTCTTCATTTACCAGTAATGAAGGTCTGGGTGATGGGCCATTCTGGAGTCCTGAGGGTGGCACTGTGGGGCAGAAAGCAGGAAATGGAGGCACAGCTTTATTGCCACAGAGATTATTTGGCTGGGATCACCAGACATGCGATGGAATCACTTGATGAAGAAACTTCAACAGAAACTGGGAGGGGGGACTCTCGGCCCGATGTGTTGGTGATTCACCTGTGAGGCAATGATCTGGTTTCCCTGGGTAGAAGGGCCCTGCTTCAAGATATGAGGGCCGCAATGTGTGAATTGAGCAACAAACTAGGTAAATGTGAATTATGATGGTCTGAAATCAAATAACCCCCGCCAGGTGTGGCAAGGGGCGCATTCAGGGGAAGCCATGGAGACCTTGCGCAGGAGGGTGAACTGTGACATGCGTAAATTCACAGAGCAGAGGGGTTTTGGTTTTATCCGGCATGGGTTACTGCATGCCAAGTCCACAGGGTGTTTCGATGCAGATGGGATACACCTGTCCAAAGTGGGAATGGACCTATTCTTGCTTGATCTGGGGGAGGCCTTGGAATCAGCAGGGTGTGGGTAACTAAGTATATAATGGTGGGGGACCCTGGGGTGACGGTGGCCACACCCAGTGCTGTGGTGGAGTTACAGGGCGATCCAGATGCTGTAAGGTACAGAAGGGTACCCTCTGTAGGAGCACAGTAAGGGTGCTAGAGACAAATATCCCCAGGGAGGTCCTCGTGTTGGACCCTGGAGGAGCGACAGCGCCCCGTTAGTCCTACGGGCGGTTGTGGACCTGAGCAACCGGGGGTTGCCTGCAACTCTCCGTGCTCCCCTTAGCTGGGAGGGGCATGAGTATGGGGTTGGACTGGCGGTCCGCTGGTGGAAGGGGCTATCCCCTCCCCCAAATCGACAAACACCGATTGGCTAGGGCTAGGTGTATTTTGGCTCATCAGGCGGGCAGGCTGCGAGGGGCTGCCTGCCCTGGAATCGCTCGTAAGATAACCCACCATGTTCGCATATTTGTTATGCAAATAAACCTGCAGCAATTTTCTTCACTAAAAAAGGTGTTGTGTCTTTTTATTTCTCAAACATATTGATGTGGGAAGGATGGGGAGTGTTGCCGATATTGGCACTAAGGTCTGACCCTACGCTTTCTGCAATGCAACCAACTCAGTCATGGTTTGAGATCATGCCATACAATGGTCCTGTTCTGAGAAATGTAGTCACCGATTGTTGTTCCATTTACAATCCAGCAGCTAGCGCTTTCATCTTTTCATCCACAGAGCAAACCTCAGTTGAACGCCTTGCAGTAGGTGTCAGCTAGGAATGTAACAATATTTTCTGCCGCGGTTAAGTGTCTCTGCTTCAGAGGTGATTCAGAAAAGGGGGTGGTGATGAACAGAGTGTCTGAATTAAGCAGACCACTCTTACCCAGTCCACAGATCAGGGCTTGATCCATCACCGTTTTTTAGCTCACTGCACCATCCCAGCTCAGAACCTGGCTATATGCAAATTAGTCTGTCCCTGGCCCAGTGCATCATGGGAACAGGGCAGACCAGACTACCAAGCCAATTCTTATACTGGGAAGGAACCAAGCTTCCGGGGACCGGTTTCTGGCATTTCAGCCGTCTTCGGCCCGGCTTGCTTGAATCCTGATGGTGCAATGAGCAAGGGACTCACATCTGAGTATACCCTTCCACGCTTATGGTGGACAAAATGATTCAGAAAAGGGGGTGGTGATGAACAGAGTGTCTGAATTAAGCAGACCACTCTTACCCAGTCCAAAGATCAGGGCTTGATCCATCACCGTTTTTTAGCTCACTGCACCATCCCAGCTCAGAACGTGGCTATATGCTTATTAGTCTGTCCCTGGCCGAGTGCATCATGGGAACAGGGCAGACCAGACTATCAAGCCAATTCGTATACTGGGAAGGAAACAAGCTTCCGGGGACCGGTTTCTGGCATTTCAGCCGTCTTCGGACGTTTTTGGCCACTATAGGTGTGGCAGGGTATACTCAGACATGAGTTCCTTTCTCACTGCACCATCAGGATTCAAGCAAGCCGGGCCGAACACGGCTTAAATGCCAGAAACCGGTCCCCGGTAGCATGTCTCCTTTCTGGTGAAGAATTGGCTTGGTACTTTAGTCTGCCCTGTTCCCATGATGCACTGGGCCAGGGACAGACTGATTTGCATATAGCCTGGTTCTGAGCTGGGATGGTGCAGTGAGATAAATAACGGTGATGGATCAAGCCCTGATCTTTGGACTGGGTAAGAGTAGTCTGCTTAATTCAGACACTCTGTTCATCACCAACCCCTTTTCTGAATCGTTTTTGGCCACTATAGGTGTGGCAGGGTATACTCAGACATGAGTCCCTTTCTCACTGCACCATCAGGATTCAAGCAAGCCGGGCCGAAGACGGCTGAAATGCGAGAAAACGGTCCCCGGTAGCTTGTCTCCTTTCTGGTGAAGAATTGGCTTGGTAGTTTAGTCTGCCCTGTTCCCATGATGCACTGGGCCAGGGACAGACTGATTTGCATATAGCCAGGTTCTGAGCTGGGATGGTGCAGTGAGATAAATAACGGTGATGGATCAAGCCCTGATCTTTGGACTGGGTAAGAGTAGTCTGCTTAATTCAGACACTCGGTTCATCACCACCCCCTTTTCTGAATCGTTTTTGGCCACTATAGGTGTGGCAGGGTATACTTAGACATGAGTCCCTTTCTCACTGCACCATCAGGATTCAAGCAAGCCGGGCCGAAGACGGCTGAAATGCCAGAAACCGGTCCCCGGTAGCTTGTCTCCTTTCTGGTGAAGAATTGGCTTGGTAGTTTAGTCTGTCCTGTTCCCATGATGCACTGGGCCAGGGACAGACTGATTTGCATATAGCCAGGTTCTGAGCTGGGATGGTGCAGTGAGATAAATAACGGTGATGGATCAAGCCCTGATCTTTGGACTGGGTAAGAGTAGTCTGCTTAATTCAGACACTCTGTTCATCACCACCCCCTTTTCGGAATCGTTTTTGGCCACTATAGGTGTGGCAGGGTATACTCAGACATGAGTCCCTTTCTCACTGCACCATCAGGAATCAAGCAAGCCGGGCCGAAGACGGCTGAAATGCCAGAAACCGGTCCCCGGTAGCTTGTCTCCCTTCTGGTGAAGAAGTGGCTTGGTAGTTTAGTCTGCCCTGTTCCCATGATGCACTGGGCCAGGGACAGACTGATTTGCATATAGCCAGGTTCTGAGCTGGGATGGTGCAGTGAGATAAATAACGGTGATGGATCAAGCCCTGATCTTTGGACTGGGTAAGAGTAGTCTGCTTAATTCAGACACTCTGTTCATCACCACCCCTGAAGGACTGGGTTCTGTAGGACCCAGCGGTGCCAGGGCACAACACCTGAAACCTTCGTGGGTAACCTGCTCCGGCGTACGAATCACAGAGACACGGGACACTTCCTTCGGCGTCAAAGATTCAAGGTTTATTTTACTGCAGGGAATACAGTAGTCACGACAAGCAACACACGTGCAACTTGGGGAGACTGCTTCAAATTGGTTCTGTGGATCGCTCCTTTTATACAGTTTTTACCCATAAGACAACATGGCACACAAAAGTTCACAACCCGGTTCCCACCATCATCCCCCAGAGGGGTCGCTTTGGTCACTTTAAAACACACAAGGTCCGGATCATAAGTGCGGAAACATTTGGCGGTTCCCAACTGTAAAAACCCATCTTCCCAACATTAGTGCATTCCAATCGGTAGTAAAACAGATCGAAATAGGAACAAAGACAGGTGCAGAGGAAGACGGAGACAGTGGGGAGATCGGAAAGGGTGTAAAAGGGGAGGTATCGGGAAACACGAGATACAGGCATCAAAGGGACGTGCCTAATGAGATGCACGGCTGAGACAATAAGTCCGTGCAGCAAGATGAGCCTTGAGCGGCGCCATCTGCCTTACAGTAACATCCCCCTCGTCATAAAGACACTTACAAAGGACATGTGTCTTCCGCAAATATCTTGGGAGCCCCAGGGTCGCGAAGCGGACAGCGTCCGTTCGCTGGCTACTTGAGGGCAAGAGACAAAATGGATGCCGTATCTAAGATGGAACCCGTGGGTACAGATGAAAAACCCACATAACAAACGAACGGTTCAAGTTAGCACAGCGAAACTGCGCACACTTACTAAACTCGTCATTTGCGGTTCTTAGATACCAGACTCGACCATATTCGTACGAATCGAATGCACCACTTACAATTGTCGAGGAACCTCAGACGCTCCTTTTGCCCTCATGTAGGCAAGCACTAGTCGGAATCATAATCGATATTCATCAGACCATCGAGATGTTGCTGTAGCATAGCTCTGTCCAACCGAGTCCCATTGGTAACAGGCGGCTGTCTCATACACGTTGTAGCACAGAGGCCACATAAGGCAGGACCGCACTGCACACAGAGGCAACACGTGAACAGGAACACCACAACGACCCCGATGATCATCAGAATCTTCCAACCCCAAGTCGACATCAGGCCCCAAAACCATCCAAGTAACGTCCAATCCCCTACATCCACGTGTATGGATTCGGAGATCTTATGTAACCTCGAGATGGCTTGATAGACAGTCGGAGCGTTATCCGGAATGAAAATGCAGCAGCTCGAATGGATCACCTTACATACCCCACCTCGATCTGCTAGGATGACATCTAAAACCATACGGTTTTGTAACGTCATAAGTCTCTCCGCCTGAAGTTCAGTGGTGATAATACCAAGGGCACTGGCAGTAATATTAGCTGTCGATTCTACCACTCGAGTCAACTGTCTCAGGTTCCTACTATTAACCATAGGTCCCCAAAACGGGAGGAAACCCTTGAAAAAGTCTCCTGCCTCTTGACCGGCAGTATCCTCTTCGCTAATTACGCCTCTCACAACTCTAGTCTTGTGATAATCGGCATCTACAGTGAACGTCGGAGGCAACAGATTTGCAATGAAGCATGAGCCCATGAAGTCAGCGGGCAACCATGCGTATGCACGATCATAGCAGATAAAGTATGTACCCTTGGCAGCCAGAAACACAGGGGACGAGAACATTGGCAGAATGTAATTTTCAGTGCAAGCACTTGCTCCAAGTCGGGCTTGTGATCTTCGGCCACGACCCATAAGACAAAAACTACCAGTGTGGGGTACGACCCATATTGGAGGCGAGCTTTTAAGCTGCTTTTCGCTAGTGAACGCACTATATTCACCTCTACTTAGGACCCTATAGGCTTGTACCTCTTCTTCGGGAATAAGCGAGGGATCATAGATATCGCTATCTAAATCCTCTATTGCTATTGACAAAGGTTTTTGATACGAGGTAGGACCAGAGTAGGGGGAACGTGGTTCTCGAATGGGGTGGAAACCCAGTGCGCTTCGAAACATTGTTTGAAATGCTCGAGCAGACCCTTGGGAACTATATGGTAACATCAGATATGGAATTCCCTTATCCGTAGTATGTGGCATCAACCCACACACCCAACAATTAGTAGTGTTAACCACTAACTGATGTTGATGAAGGAGCTGAATAAAGGAATTGTTGCGGAATTCTACACGTCTAGCCTGCTCATGTTCCGGTAACATATGAAAGGAATGAGGAGAAACAGTAGAGGTAAGGTTAGGGTCAGAAGTAGGAGTAGGTGTAGCAGAAAGTAAAAAGGAGGACATCGTGTAATACACCCCACCTGCCAAAAGTGCAGAAGCGGTCAAAAACAATACAAACAGTTGGAATATAAAACATTTGGTACGACTGAGTTGTTGCAGCTTGAATCTATGAGCTTGTGCTCCTTCCAAATCGTTCAGCTTTGAGAATGCCATACCCTATGACCGTCCGCAACGTTTCTTGACGCACTTCGTTCTGTGTAGCAATAGTCAATCCCTAGGAGTTCCCAGGAACCGACGGCCCTTAACCTAGCGTCAAGACCTACTATCCAGAAGGAAGTACGCGCGCGGCCCTACGGCCTTTAATGCACAATATGTATATATATATGCAAAAACAAAGTCTCTTCAGCTGTGGAAGCAAAAAGTATAAGGAATGAAGCTTAATATATATATATAGGAATAATTACAGTAATATAAATGTTCAAAACTGATCACGGAAAACGGGATAATGCAGTTGTCAATACAACAAAGCAGGATCTTTTATTAGTTCTTAGTACGAGATCGCAGAAAGTATCGGGTTTTCCCAAGACGTGTCTGCTCGTCGAACAAAGGATCCGTTGAAGAGGCAGCGTCCTGCTGATCAGTTGGGTGTTCTGGTCTTGAGTCTTTCGATGATAATTGTTCAACAGAGTCTTTCTGCTGCGCTGAGGATTCTCCAACAGGCTGCGCGTCGCTGAAAGGTACAAACGCTGGCAATGCTTCGGTTTCAGTTGATGCAATGCCTTTCCTTACCCACGGGTCTGCCGGCGAAGGGATAGGGACCTTTTTGGTGTGGGTGGCATGCACCCAATTCTTACGTCCCTCAAGACGAACGGCAGTCCTCGTGGCCAGGAGCACCTGATAGGGTCCAGTAAACCTCCGGTCCAGGTTATTCTTACGTGAAAAATTTCTCGTCACCACCCAATCTCCGGGCTGGAGCTGGTGGCCTGGACCCTCCGTCGACGTCGGCAATGCGTCGTAAACCTGTTGGTGAATTAACCTCAGTTTAGCAGTCAAGTCATGTAGATAATCGATCAACATTGGATACTCAAGATCAGAAAACATTCCTGGCCTAGGAACCCCCCACACATTCGCAGGACGGCCGAACACTATTTCATAGGGACTAAGCCCTACTCGGGAGTGTACAGTCGCCCTAGTTGACAGTAATGATAAAGGTAAAGCGTCAGGCCATGAAAGACCAGTCGTAGCCTGAATCTTCGCTAGCTTTAGTTTAAGGGTGCCGTTGTACCCTTCAACCAAACCAGCTGACTGGGGATGATTGGCGCTATGGAATTTCTGATTAATTCCAAGGCCCTTACACACACTCTTCATCACACTACCCACAAACTCACTTCCGTTATCTGACCACACGACTCTAGGCATTCCGTACCGAGGAAAGTATTCCTTCAGTAGGATTTTCGCAGTAGACAAAGCAGTATTGTCTTTGAGAGGATAAGCCTCGATCCATCGGGAGAATGCGCAAACCACAACTAAAACGTATTTCAGGTTATTGCATCGCTCCATATGGATGAAGTCCAATTGGATCACCTCAAAGGGACATGAAGGGGGAGCAAAACTGCCAGGAGGAGTTGGGGTTCCTTTGCCAGGATTGTACATCATACACACCATACAATTCTTCACCAGACGTTCAGCACATTTCGTGATACCATCATTCTTCCATACAGGAGACAGCAACTTACAAATACCTTTCGCGCTAATATGCGCTAAACCATGCACCATTGTCACAACGGCCAGCACATACGCATCGGGCAACAACCATCTTTTCTGATCCGACAAATCAATCCAACAACCATTCGTATCCAACTTTCCCGTGCTTTCTTTCCACTTCATCTTTTCAGTCTCGGTGGCCTCATTCTGAATTTCTTTCACACTTTCGATAGTATCCTCACACATGGTCGATTCTGTAGGCCACCTAACCGAACTCGTCACATACATCCGAGTGCTAAGGTTCCGGGCAGTCTCCTTAGCAATCTCGTCTGCAAACGCATTACCACGACCAACATCGTCCGTCACCTTACGATGCGCACCACATTTAACAATCGCTACTTGCTCAGGCAACGTCAGTGCATCCAAAAGATCATTCACAAGCTGGCCATGCTGAATCTTCGTACCATGCGACGTCAAGAAACCTCTCTCTCTCCACAATCGTCCAAAACTGTGTGCGACGCCAAATGCGTATTGGCTGTCGGTAAACACATTCACACGTTTCCCTTTTGCTAACACACATGCTCTAGTGAGAGCAATCAATTCTGCAGCTTGGGCAGAATTCTGATTCAACCTTGCAGTCTCAACAACAGTATTCAACGTTACAACAGCATAAGCAGTAGTCACATCACCATTTGGCAACTTAAAACATGACCCATCCACATACAATGTACCATCCGGATCTTCCAATGGGGTGTTTTTAAGGTCCACTCGACCTTTTGTTTCTTCCTCTGTCCTCAAGTAGCAGTCATGCTCTGCTATTTCATCTGACTCTGTGCTAATTGGTAACAAAGTTGCCGGGTTCAGAACATTACAACGTTTTATCTGAATGTGGCTTGCCAACAACGTCAACTCGTACCCAGACAACCTCGCACTCGTCAAATGCTGAGTTTTCGTACGATTCAAAAGAGTATCGACTGCATGCGGAACCATCACCGTAAGCATATTATCCATGACCAATCCTGCTGATTGTCGGATGGACACCGCAGCTGCCGCAGTTGCTCTCAAACAACTCGGCAATGCTCTAGCTACTGGGTCCAAGGTCGAGGAAAAATATGCACATGGACGTTGCTTACCACCAAAAGGTTGCGTCAAGACACTCAAAGCACAGCCTTCTCTCTCGTGAACATATAATGTAAACGGCTTACTGTAGTCGGGAGTACCCAACACAGGAGCCGAACACAATGAATCACGCAGTTCAGAAAAACTTTTCTGACATTCTTCCGTCCATGGTAAAGGAGTTGAAACATCCTTGCACGTAAGAGCCACCAATGGTTTCGCTAGCAATGAAAAATTAGGAATCCATTGCCTGCAGTACGACGTGATACCTAGAAAGGCACGCACATCTCTTTGGGTTTTTGGCACAGCCATTCGCGCAATCGCTGCAATTCTCTCTGGGGTCAACCTCCTTCCCTCCTTTGACAATAAGTGACCTAGATAGGTTACTTCTTGACAACAATATTGGAGTTTAGTAGGTGACACCTTGTGATTCAACTCACAGAGATGTTGCAGCAACGACACCGTAGCAATTTTGCAAATGTCCTGAGTATCGGCCGCCACCAATAAGTCGTCGACGTATTGGATTAAGGCCGCACCAACCGGCAACCTAAACGCATCCAGTTGACCCTTCAAGGCCTGACTGTAAATCGATGGACTCTCACAGTAGCCCTGAGGAGCGCGCTTGAACCGGAAGCTGCGTCCACCGAGAGAGAAACCGAAAAGGTCCCTGCTCTCCTCGGCAATCGGGATGCTGAAAAACGCATTTTTCAAGTCAATCACCGAAAACCACGATGCAGAAGCTGGAATCAGAGTCAGTAATGCCGTGATGTCAGGCACAACAGGGAATTGAGGAACCACATTTTTATTCACTTCCCGTAAATCGATAACAAAACGATAAACAGGCGGTTTGGAAGGATCCGTACGTTTAAGAATGGGCAGCACAGGGCTGTTGCACACGTTTCCCCGAGTCTCTTCAATAACATCTTTCTCGATCAAATCATAAATGATCGCTAACAACGCTCGTTCACCATCAAGAGAGATACGATACTGGGGAATACGTGGCAAACGCACATTAGATTTCAACTGAACAACATAGGGCGAGATATCAAGTAGGCCCACGTCATTCGGACCCGTTGCCCACAAAGACGCAGGAAGAGAACTCAATTCCGGTGGGAGCTTGTCGAGAGACAAGTACATGGGAGAGACAACCCTTTCTCCTAACGTAAGCTTTACACCCGCCGGAGAACAATACAGAGTTGCATACAAACGTTTAAGCAAATCCAGGCCCAAAAGGTTTTCACCACAACCAGTAGTCAAAATCAACGGAGCTTGAAGCTCACGTGGCCCAATTGTAAGGGGCAAAGGGCACGAAACTGGATTGCTAACGGGGGCGCCAGAGAATCCAACGGAAACATTTGTTAAGCCAGACAAAGGTGCGCCAGGGAGTTTCGAATGCTGAATGGAACTTTTAGCTGCACCAGTGTCCAACAGAAAAGGCTCAACGACGCCCGATGTAGCTACTGCGACGTAAGGCCCTCTCTGATCAACCGGAACTGATACCACTCCCTCTCCTTGTCTTCGGCTGTCCTAGTAATTACTGTCGTCAGTTCCCTGATCGACGTAATAGTCGTCTACATTGTACTGCGCAGATCGTCCTTGCGATGATCCACGTTGATCGAAACAATTATTATTATTAGAGGAGTTATCAGAACGGTCATTCTGAGCACCACGACCTCTACCACGTGATGCCTGCTGCGAACCACCACGACCTCCTCTAGATGAGTTACCACTATTACGTTCATTCAAAACAGGGCAATTGAATTTAATGTGTCCCTCCTGTCTGCAATAAGCACATTGATTGTACCCTAACGACGATCTTTGGGAGGAGGAATCATTACGTGTTTGTGATCGATTCGATTGCAACTGCGACCTATTCTGTTGGGATGCATTCTGATTTGAACGCGGATATGCTTGTTGAAGCAATACTTTAGTTTTTAGTTCTTTCGTCTTTTTATCAGCACGGTCGTTCTCCTCTTTCTCTCTATTCTCATAATATTGTGCTGTAGCCAATATCTGAGCTGAGGTAGAAACGGCCCATGTACTTTCCGAATTCTTTAATTTATTGCTCAAATCGGGCAATAAGTTTGAAACAAATTTATCCACAAACAATCGCTGACCACCCTCGGTACCCATATCCTGTCCACTATGGTCAATGAATGCTTCCTCGAACCTCGTAAAGAAGTCGGAAACACTCTCGTCCTTCTTTTGCTTACAAGCTGACAATTTATCCCAATTTACCCTCATGGCTGGCATAAGAGTTTTCATTAACGTTATTATTCGCTGAGGAAGAGCAGTAATCATCTGCTCAGGTTTAGCCCCACCAGTTTGTAACCCATCCGCCGCCACAATGGCAGCCCAATCACCACCTAATTCATTCGGATGATTTTCCTGCCGAATCTTAGCCCAAACAGGTTGCGGTACGACATTGCCGAACAACATATCAATATCGGCAAGATTCATTATCGTAGCGTTTACAAGCTGCGATAATTCCTTGTAATACCCTGTAGGATTTTTGCGAGGGTCAGGCAAAGATTGCTTCACCTGCAGCACTTCTGAGCGTTTCCATGGGAGATGTATCCACACTCTCTGGAAATGCGGGGGAATAACAGGATTAGCTGTAGCATCACCTGGCATCCACACCGGTGGCACTTCACGCATGGGAAACTGACCAGACTCATCTGGCAGTCTTTCAATATCCTCGATAAACAATGCATGAGGGATCGGAGCGGGGCGAAAAGATAGCAACCGCTCAACAGCACGTCGAACATTAGTATCCACTATCAGTCCCTTTGAGAACTGAAGCTGAAGATCAGACAAAGCGGCCAGCACCTCGTCAGGCGCATCAGCCGATATCTGATCGCGAAGGAACTTACACATTTCATCAAACACGTATCTTTGGGTTGGTATATTGAATTGACAAAATGTTTCGAGTACAACACGAGGCGGATTTCTAAGAGGGTTCACCATCCAACCCATCGCCATATTATATAGCGCAACGCGTTCTCTGTTTCCAGGAAGCTGACTACGTCTCTGAGGACCATCGGAGCTAGCGGACCCATGAACAGGCCCGAGCGAATGAAAGAAACTAGCCGCAAGAGGAGTAGTACGAGAACGAGTCGAGGGAGAATTATAGGACACAGGACTAACAAGTGAAGGAGTAGAAACAGTAGCAACAGCAGGAGTTAACAAAACAGGAGCAGTAGCGGGAGCAGGAGTATGTGGAAGCGGAGGAGCAGTAGGGATAGAAACAGGCAAAGGAGCAGGAACAGTCGGAAGAGCGGGTGCAGGCTGAGGAACAGGCGGAAGAATAGGTACGGCAGGAACCACAGGAGCTGCAGCTGCGGTACCCTGTACGTACGGAGGTGGCGACTTCATGAGATAAGACATTAAAGGATCCTCAACTGGCTCTTCCTTCTTTTCCGGCTCCGTAGGCAAAGCGGGATAACATTTATCTACGGTCATACGCTGTAGTCTATCAAACACTTCCTTATCCTTATCCTCCTTATTACGCTGAAACTGCTCTGCTTTCTTCACTATGGTAGCAACATTATCTCGCTGATTACGTTTATTCTGTCTGATTTCCTTCTGTCGGGCTTCTTTGCGCCACAACCGAAAGGCATCAAACATGGCCGGCCTTGATTTTCTTTCGAACAGTTTGATCTCTAAATTATCTAAGATCGGGGCCTCGAAGCTACCATGAGGTGGCCAACGAAGGTCACCGTCCTTCTTCGTGTATTTAATCCAATAATCATTAAAGGTAATCGGACCTAGTCCATGTTTACTATATAGTTCATAAGTGGGAGTTCCAACCGGAGGTATCGGACACGAGTCCTCCAGTCGGGAATCCGTACCACAAGGTCTGAAACAAATAAACAAAGTACTGCGACCAGGCATCTTGCACACTAGCCGAGTTTCACAAACCTCAAGGGTTACGGGATTTACCAAGTCCCAGCAAAGAACAAAAACCCTCGGTTTTTGGCGGCTGCAGTCGTCAAACAACACAACAAAGTACGCTAGCAAAGTGTCACCGACAAAAACACTCACACAGCGTTAACAACAAAAACACTCGCTAAAGTGTCAACAACCAAGAACTCTGGGAGCGACCCACAAATACTTAACTCAAAGATCAATGGCGTCACCAGGAAGGCCCGTCTATCATCTCGCTATACCAAGGTCTATGCCAGGCGCCAAAACAGGTCTACAGTCAGGGCAGCAGTCCGTCGCAGCCGTCAGGAGGCGGGAATCTTCGCGGGAAAAGTCTTCGGGCCACTTATTTCGACAACAGGATCGATGAAGCGGGGTGCACCTTCCCTCGGAGATTTCACACGAAGTTCCTCACGATCGTCGGGCTTGGACCGGTACCACTGATGCAGCCCCACGTTGGGCGCCAACTGAAGGACTGGGTTCTGTAGGACCCAGCGGTGCCAGGGCACAACACCTGAAACCTTCGTGGGTAACCTGCTCCGGCGTACGAATCACAGAGACACGGGACACTTCCTTCGGCGTCAAAGATTCAAGGTTTATTTTACTGCAGGGAATACAGTAGTCACGACAAGCAACACACGTGCAACTTGGGGAGACTGCTTCAAATTGGTTCTGTGGATCGCTCCTTTTATACAGTTTTTACCCATAAGACAACATGGCACACAAAAGTTTACAACCCGGTTCCCACCATCATCCCCCAGAGGGGTCGCTTTGGTCACTTTAAAACACACAAGGTCCGGATCATAAGTGCGGAAACATTTGGCGGTTCCCAACTGTAAAAACCCATCTTCCCAACATTAGTGCATTCCAATCGGTAGTAAAACAGATCGAAATAGGAACAAAGACAGGTGCAGAGGAAGACGGAGACAGTGGGGAGATCGGAAAGGGTGTAAAAGGGGAGGTATCGGGAAACACGAGATACAGGCATCAAAGGGACGTGCCTAATGAGATGCACGGCTGAGACAATAAGTCCGTGCAGCAAGATGAGCCTTGAGCGGCGCCATCTGCCTTACAGTAACATCCCCCTCGTCATAAAGACACTTACAAAGGACATGTGTCTTCCGCAAATATCTTGGGAGCCCCAGGGTCGCGAAGCGGACAGCGTCCGTTCGCTGGCTACTTGAGGGCAAGAGACAAAATGGATGCCGTATCTAAGATGGAACCCGTGGGTACAGATGAAAAACCCACATAACAAACGAACGGTTCAAGTTAGCACAGCGAAACTGCGCACACTTACTAAACTCGTCATTTGCGGTTCTTAGATACCAGACTCGACCATATTCGTACGAATCGAATGCACCACTTACAATTGTCGAGGAACCTCACCCCCTTTTCTGAATCGTTTTTGGCCACTATTGGTGTGGCAGGGTATACTCAGACATGAGTCCCTTTCTCACTGCACCATCAGGATTCAAGCAAGCCGGGCCGAAGACGGCTGAAATGTCAGAAACCGGTCCCCGGGAGCTTGTCTCCTTTCTGGTGAAGAATTGGCTTGGTAGTTTAGTCTGCCATGTTCCCATGATGCACTGGGCCAGGGACAGACTGATTTGCATATAGCCAGGTTCTGAGCTGGGATGGTGCAGTGAGATAAATAACGGTGATGGATCAAGCCCTGATCTTTGGACTGGGTAAGAGTATTCTGCTTACTTCAGACACTCAGTTCATCACCACCCCCTTTTCTGAATCGTTTTGGCCACTATAGGTGTGGCAGGGTATACTCAGACATGAGTCCCTTTCTCACTGCACCATCAGGATTCAAGCAAGCCGGGCTGAAGACGGCTGAAATGCCAGAAACCGGTCCCCGGTAGCTTGTCTCCTTTCTGGTGAAGAATTGGCTTGGTAGTTTAGTCTGCCCTGTTCCCATGATGCACTGGGCCAGGGACAGACTGATTTGCATATAGCCAGGTCCTGAGCTGGGATGGTACAGTGGGATAAATAACAGTGATGGATCAAGCCCTGATCTTTGGACTGGGTAAGAGTAGTCTGCTTAATTCAGACACTCTGTTCATCACCACCCCCTTTTCTGAATCGTTTTTGGCCACTATAGGTGTGGCAGGGTATACTCAGACATGAGTCCCTTTCTCACGGCACCATCAGGATTCAAGCAAGCAGGGCCGAAGACGGCTGAAATGCCAGAAACCGGTCCCCGGTAGCTTGTCTCCTTTCTGGTGAAGAATTGGCTTGGTAGTTTAGTCTGCCCTGTTCCCATGATGCACTGGGCCAGGGACAGACTGATTTGCATATAGCCAGGTTCTGAGCTGGGATGGTGCAGTGAGATAAATAACGGTGATGGATCAAGCCCTGATCTTTGGACTGGGTAAGAGTAGTCTGCTTAATTCAGACACTCTGTTCATCACCACCCCCTTTTCTGAATCGTTTTTGGCTACTATAGGTGTGGCAGGGTATACTCAGACATGAGTCCCTTTCTCACTGCACCATCAGGATTCAAGCAAGCCGGGCCGAAGACGACTGATGCCAGAAACCGGTCCCCAGTAGCTTGTCTCCTTTCTGGTGAAGAATTGGCTTGGTAGTTTAGTCTGCCCTGTTCCCATAATGCACTGGGCCAGGGACAGACTGATTTGCATATAGCCAGGTTCTGAGCTGGGATGGTGCAGTGAGATAAATAAAGGTGATGGATCAAGCCCTGATCTTTGGACTGGGTAAGAGTAGTCTGCTTAATTCAGACACTCTGTTCATCACCACCCCCTTTTCTGAATCGTTTTTGGCCACTGTAGGTGTGGCAGGGTATACTCAGCTATGAGTCCCTTTATCACTGCACCATCAGGATTCAAGCAAGCCGGGCCGAAGACGGCGAAATGCCAGAAACCGGTCCCCGGTAGCTAGTCTCCTTTCTGGTGAAGAATTGGCTTGGTAGTTTAGTCTGCCCTGTTCCCATGATGCACTGGGCCAGGGACAGACTGATTTGCATATAGCCAGGTTCTGAGCTGGGATGGTGCAGTGAGATAAATAACGGTGATGGATCAAGCCCTGATCTTTGGACTGGGTAAGAGTAGTCTGCTTAATTCAGACACTCGGTTCATCACCACCCCCTTTTCTGAATCGTTTTTGGCCACTATAGGTGTGGCAGGGTATACTCAGACATGAGTCCCTTTCTCACTGCACCATCAGGATTCAAGCAAGCCGGGCTGAAGACGGCTGAAATGCCAGAAACCGGTCCCCGGTAGCTTGTCTCCTTTCTGGTGAAGAATTGGCTTGGTAGTTTAGTCTGTCCTGTTCCCATGATGCACTGGGCCAGGGACAGACTGATTTGCATATAGCCAGGTTCTGAGCTGGGATGGTGCAGTGAGATAAATAACGGTGATGGATCAAGACCTGATCTTTGGACTGGGTAAGAGTAGTCTGCTTAATTCAGACACTCTGTTCATCACCACCCCCTTTTCTGAATCGTTTTTGGCCACTATAGGTGTGGCAGGGTATACTCAGACATGAGTCCCTTTCTCACGGCACCATCAGGATTCAAGCAAGCAGGGCCGAAGACGGCTGAAATGCCAGAAACCGGTCCCCGGTAGCTTGTCTCCTTTCTGGTGAAGAATTGGCTTGGTAGTTTAGTCTGCCCTGTTCCCATGATGCACTGGGCCAGGGACAGACTGATTTGCATATAGCCAGGTTCTGAGCTGGGATGGTGCAGTGAGATAAATAACGGTGATGGATCAAGCCCTGATCTTTGGACTGGGTAAGAGTAGTCTGCTTAATTCAGACACTCTGTTCATCACCACCCCCTTTTCTGAATCGTTTTTGGCTACTATAGGTGTGGCAGGGTATACTCAGACATGAGTCCCTTTCTCACTGCACCATCAGGATTCAAGCAAGCCGGGCCGAAGACGACTGATGCCAGAAACCGGTCCCCAGTAGCTTGTCTCCTTTCTGGTGAAGAATTGGCTTGGTAGTTTAGTCTGCCCTGTTCCCATAATGCACTGGGCCAGGGACAGACTGATTTGCATATAGCCAGGTTCTGAGCTGGGATGGTGCAGTGAGATAAATAAAGGTGATGGATCAAGCCCTGATCTTTGGACTGGGTAAGAGTAGTCTGCTTAATTCAGACACTCTGTTCATCACCACCCCCTTTTCTGAATCGTTTTTGGCCACTGTAGGTGTGGCAGGGTATACTCAGCTATGAGTCCCTTTATCACTGCACCATCAGGATTCAAGCAAGCCGGGCCGAAGACGGCGAAATGCCAGAAACCGGTCCCCGGTAGCTAGTCTCCTTTCTGGTGAAGAATTGGCTTGGTAGTTTAGTCTGCCCTGTTCCCATGATGCACTGGGCCAGGGACAGACTGATTTGCATATAGCCAGGTTCTGAGCTGGGATGGTGCAGTGAGATAAATAACGGTGATGGATCAAGCCCTGATCTTTGGACTGGGTAAGAGTAGTCTGCTTAATTCAGACACTCGGTTCATCACCACCCCCTTTTCTGAATCGTTTTTGGCCACTATAGGTGTGGCAGGGTATACTCAGACATGAGTCCCTTTCTCACTGCACCATCAGGATTCAAGCAAGCCGGGCTGAAGACGGCTGAAATGCCAGAAACCGGTCCCCGGTAGCTTGTCTCCTTTCTGGTGAAGAATTGGCTTGGTAGTTTAGTCTATCCTGTTCCCATGATGCACTGGGCCAGGGACAGACTGATTTGCATATAGCCAGGTTCTGAGCTGGGATGGTGCAGTGAGATAAATAACGGTGATGGATCAAGACCTGATCTTTGGACTGGGTAAGAGTAGTCTGCTTAATTCAGACACTCTGTTCATCACCACCCCCTTTTCTGAATCGTTTTTGGCCACTATAGGTGTGGCTGGGTATACTCAGACATGAGTCCCTTTCTCACTGCACCATCAGGATTCAAGCAAGAATGGCCGAAGACGGCTGAAATGCCAGAAACCGGTCCCCGGTAGCTTGTCTCCTTTCTGGTGAAGAATTGGCTTGGTAGTTTAGTCTGTCCTGTTCCCTTGATGCACTGGGCCAGGGACAGACTGATTTGCATATAGCCAGGTTCTGAGCTGGGATGGTGCAGTGAGATAAATAACGGTGATGGATCAAATTTTGATCTTTGGACTGGGTAAGAGTAGTCTGCTTAATTCAGACACTCTGTTCATCACCACCCCCTTTTCTGAATCGTTTTTGGCCACTATAGGTGTGGCAGGGTATACTCAGACATGAGTCCCTTTCTCACTGCACCATCAGGATTGAAGCAAGCCGGGCCGAAGACGGCTGAAATGCCAGAAACCGGTCCCCGGGAGCTTGTCTCCTTTCTGGTGAAGAATTGGCTTGGTAGTTTAGCCTGCCCTGTTCCCATGATGCACTGGGCCAGGGACAGACTGATTTGCATATAGCCAGGTTCTGAGCTGGGATGGTGCAGTGAGATAAATAACGGTGATGGACCAAGCCCTGATCTTTGGACTGGGTAAAAGTAGTCTGCTTAATTCAGACACTCTGTTCATCACCACCCCCTTTTCTGAATCGTTTTTGGCCACTATAGGTGTGGCAGGGTATACTCAGACATGAGTCCCTTTCTCACGGCACCATCAGGATTCAAGCAAGCAGGGCCGAAGACGGCTGAAATGCCAGAAACCGGTCCCCGGTAGCTTGTCTCCTTTCTGGTGAAGAATTGGCTTGGTAGTTTAGTCTGCCCTGTTCCCATGATGCACTGGGCCAGGGACAGACTGATTTGCATATAGCCAGGTTCTGAGCTGGGATGGTGCAGTGAGATAAATAACGGTGATGGATCAAGCCCTGATCTTTGGACTGGGTAAGAGTAGTCTGCTTAATTCAGACACTCTGTTCATCACCACCCCCTTTTCTGAATTATTTTTGGCCACTATAGGTGTGGCAGGGTATACTCAGACATGAGTCCCTTTCTCACTGCACCATCAGGATTCAAGCAAGCCGGGCTGAAGACGGCTGAAATGCCAGAAACCGGTCCCCGGTAGCTTGTCTCCTTTCTGGTGAAGAATTGGCTTGGTAGTTTAGTCTGTCCTGTTCCCATGATGCACTGGGCCAGGGACAGACTGATTTGCATATAGCCAGGTTCTGAGCTGGGATGGTACAGTGAGATAAATAACGGTGATGGATCAAGACCTGATCTTTGGACTGGGTAAGAGTAGTCTGCTTAATTCAGACACTCTGTTCATCACCACCCCCTTTTCTGAATCGTTTTTGGCCACTATAGGTGTGGCTGGGTATACTCAGACATGAGTCCCTTTCTCACTGCACCATCAGGATTCAAGCAAGAATGGCCGAAGACGGCTGAAATGCCAGAAACCGGTCCCCGGTAGCTTGTCTCCTTTCTGGTGAAGAATTGGCTTGGTAGTTTAGTCTGTGTTGTTCCCTTGATGCACTGGGCCAGGGACAGACTGATTTGCATATAGCCAGGTTCTGAGCTGGGATGGTGCAGTGAGATAAATAACGGTGATGGATCAAATTTTGATCTTTGGACTGGGTAAGAGTAGTCTGCTTAATTCAGACACTCTGTTCATCACCACCCCCTTTTCTGAATCGTTTTTGGCCACTATAGGTGTGGCAGGGTATACTCAGACATGAGTCCCTTTCTCACTGCACCATCAGGATTGAAGCAAGCCGGGCCGAAGACGGCTGAAATGCCAGAAACCGGTCCCCGGGAGCTTGTCTCCTTTCTGGTGAAGAATTGGCTTGGTAGTTTAGCCTGCCCTGTTCCCATGATGCACTGGGCCAGGGACAGACTGATTTGCATATAGCCAGGTTCTGAGCTGGGATGGTGCAGTGAGATAAATAACGGTGATGGACCAAGCCCTGATCTTTGGACTGGGTAAAAGTAGTCTGCTTAATTCAGACACTCTGTTCATCACCACCCCCTTTTCTGAATCGTTTTTGGCCACCATAGGTGTGGCAGGGTATACTCAGACATGAGTCCCTTTCTCACTGCACCATCAGGATTCAAGCAAGCCGGGCTGAAGACAGCTGAAATGCCAGAAACCGGTCCCCGGTAGCTTGTCTCCTTTCTGGTGAAGAATTGGCTTTGTAGTTTAGTCTGCCCTGTTCCCATGATGCACTGGGCCAGGGACAGACTGATTTGCAAATAGCCAGGTTCTGAGCTGGGATGGTGCAGTGAGATAAATAACGGTGATGGATCAAGACCTGATCTTTGGACTGGGTAAGAGTATTCTGCTTAATTCAGACACTCTGTTCAGCACCACCCCCTTTTCTGAATCGTTTTTTGGCCACTATAGGTGTGGCTGGGTATACTCAGACATGAGTCCCTTTCTCACTGCACCATCAGGATTCAAGCAAGAATGGCCGAAGACGGCTGAAATGCCAGAAACCGGTCCCCGGTAGCTTGTCTCCTTTCTGGTGAAGAATTGGCTTGGTAGTTTAGTCTGTCCTGTTCCCATGATGCACTGGGCCAGGGACAGACTGATTTGCATATAGCCAGGTTCTGAGCTGGGATGGTGCAGTGAGATAAATAACGGTGATGGATCAAGCCCTGATCTTTGGACTGGGTAAGAGTAGTCTGCTTAATTCAGACACTCTGTTCATCACCACCCCCTTTTTTGAATCGTTTTTGGCCACTATAGGTGTGGCAGGGTATACTCAGACATGAGTCCCTTTCTCACTGCACCATCAGGATTCAAGCAAGCCGGGCCGAAGACGGCTGAAATGCTAGAAACCGGTCCCCGGTAGCTTGTCTCCTTTCTGGTGAAGAATTGGCTTGGTAGTTTAGTCTGCCCTGTTCCCATAATGCACTGGGCCAGGGACAGACTGATTTGCATATAGCCAGGTTCTGAGCTGGGATGGTGCAGTGAGATAAATAACGGTGATGGATCAAGCCCTGATCTTTGGACTGGGTAAGAGTAGTCTGCTTAATTCAGACACTCTGTTCATCACCACCCCCTTTTCTGAATCGTTTTTGGCCACTATAGGTGTGGCAGGGTATACTCAGACATGAGTCCCTTTCTCACTGCACCATCAGGATTCAAGCAAGCCTGGCCGAAGACGGCTGAAATGCCAGAAACCGGTCCCCGGTAGCTTGTCTCCTTTCTGGTGAAGAATTGGCTTGGTAGTTTAGTCTGCCCTGTTCCCATGATGCACTGGGCCAGGGACAGACTGATTTGCATATAGCCAGGTTCTGAGCTGGGATGGTGCAGTGAGATAAATAACGGTGATGGATCAAGACCTGATCTTTGGACTGGGTAAGAGTAGTCTGCTTAATTCAGACACTCTGTTCAGCACCACCCCCTTTTCTGAATCATTTATGGCCACTATAGGTGTGGCAGGGTATACTCAGACATGAGTCCCTTTCTCACTGCACCATCAGGATTCAAGCAAGCCGGGCCGAAGACGGCTGAAATGCCAGAAACCGGTCCCCGGTAGCTTGTCTCCTTTCTGGTGAAGAATTGGCTTGGTAGTTTAGTCTGCCCTGTTCCCATGATGGACTGGGCCAGGGACAGACTGATTTGCATATAGCCAGGTTCTGAGCTGGGATGGTGCAGTGAGATAAATAACGGTGATTGATCAAGCCCTGATCTTTGGACTGGGTAAGAGTAGTCTGCTTAATTCAGACACTCTGTTCATCACCACCCCCTTTTCTGAATCGTTTTTGGCCACTATAGGTGTGGCAGGGTATACTCAGACATGAGTCCCTTTCTCACTGCACCATCAGGATTCAAGCAAGCCGGGCCGAAGACGGCTGAAATGCCAGAAACCTGTTCCCAGAGCTTGTCTCCTTTCTGGTGAAGAATTGGCTTGGTAGTTTAGTCTGCCCTGTTCCCATGATGCACTGGGCAAGGGACAGACTGATTTGAAATATAGCCAGGTTCTGAGCTGGGATGGTGCAGTGAGATAAATAACGGTGATGGATCAAGCCCTGATCTTTGGACTGGGTAAGAGTAGTCTGCTTAATTCAGACACTCTGTTCATCACCACCCCCTTTTCTGAATCGTTTTTGGCCACTATAGGTGTGGCAGTGTATACTCAGACATGAGTCCCTTTCTCACTGCACCATCAGGATTCAAGCAAGCCGGGCCGAAGACGGCTGAAATGCCAGAAACCGGTCCCCGGTAGCTTGTCTCCTTTCTGGTGAAGAATTGGCTTGGTAGTTTAGTCTGCCCTGTTCCCATGATGCACTGGGCCAGGGACAGACTGATTTGCATATAGCCAGGTTCTGAGCTGGGATGGTGCAGTGAGATAAATAACGGTGATGGATCAAGCCCTGATCATTGGACTGGGTAAGAGTAGTCTGCTTAATTCAGACACTCTGTTCATCACCACCCCCTTTTCTGAATCGTTTTTGGCCACTATAGGTGTGGCAGGGTATACTCAGACATGAGTCCCTTTCTCACTGCACCATCAGGATTCAAGCAAGCCTGGCCGAAGACGGCTGAAATGCCAGAAACCGGTCCCCGGTAGCTTGTCTCCTTTCTGGTGAAGAATTGGCTTGGTAGTTTAGTCTGCCCTGTTCCCATGATGCACTGGGCCAGGGACAGACTGATTTGCATATAGCCAGGTTCTGAGCTGGGATGGTGCAGTGAGATAAATAACGGTGATGGATCAAGCCCTGATCTTTGGACTGGGTAAGAGTATTTTGCTTAATTCAGACACTCTGTTCAGCACCACCCCCTTTTCTGAATCGTTTTTGGCCACTATAGGTGTGGCAGGGTATACTCAGACATGAGTCCCTTTCTCACTGCACCATCAGGATTCAAGCAAGCCGGACCGAAGACGGCTGAAATGCCAGAAACCGGTCCCCGGTAGCTTGTCTCCTTTCTGGTGAAGAATTGGCTTGGTAGTTTAGTCTGCTCTGTTCCCATGATGGACTGGGCCAGGGACAGACTGATTTGCATATAGCCAGGTTCTGAGCTGGGATGGTGCAGTGAGATAAATAACGGTGATTCATCAAGCCCTGATCTTTGGACTGGGTAAGAGTAGTCTGCTTAATTCAGACACTCTGTTCATCACCACCCCCTTTTCTGAATCGTTTTTGGCCACTATAGGTGTGGCAGGGCATACTCAGACATGAGTCCCTTTCTCACTGCACCATCAGGATTCAAGCAAGCCGGGCCGAAGACGGCTGAAATGCCAGAAACCGGTCCCCGGAGCTTGTCTCCTTTCTGGTGAAGAATTGGCTTGGTAGTTTAGTCTGCCCTGTTCCCATGATGCACTGGGCCAGGGACAGACTGATTTGCACATAGCCAGGTTCTGATCTGGGATGGTGCAGTGAGATAAATAACGGCGATGAATCAAGCCCTGATCTTTGGACTGGGTAAGAGTAGTCTGCTTAATTCAGACACTCTGTTCATCAGCACCCCCTTTTCTGAATCGTTTTTGGCCACTATAGGTGTGGCAGGGTATACTCAGACATGAGTCCCTTTCTCACTGCACCATCAGGATTCAAGCAAGCCGGGCCGAAGACGGCTGAAATGCCAGAAACCGGTCCCCGGAGCTTGTCTCCTTTCTGGTGAAGAATTGGCTTGGTAGTTTAGTCTGCCCTGTTCCCATGATGCACTGGGCCAGGGACAGACTGATTTGCACATAGCCAGGTTCTGATCTGGGATGGTGCAGTGAGATAAATAACGGCGATGAATCAAGCCCTGATCTTTGGACTGGGTAAGAGTAGTCTGCTTAATTCAGACACTCTGTTCATCAGCACCCCCTTTTCTGAATCGTTTTTGGCCACTATAGGTGTGGCAGGGTATACTCAGACATGAGTCCCTTTCTCACTGCACCATCAGGATTCAAGCAAGCCGGGCCGAAGACGGCTGAAATGCCAGAAACCGGTCCCTGGTAGCTTGTCTTCTTTCTGGTGAAGAATTGGCTTGGTAGTTTAGTCTGCCCTGTTCCCATGATGCACTGGGGCAGGGACAGACTGATTTGCATATAGCCAGGTTCTGATCTGGGATGGTGCAGTGAGATAAATAACGGTGATGGATCAAGCCCTGATCTTTGGACTGGGTAAGAGTAGTCTGCTTAATTCAGACACTCTGCTCATCAGCACCCCCTTTTCTGAATCGTTTTTGGCCACTATAGGTGTGGCAGGGTATACTCAGACATGAGTCCCTTTCTCACTGCACCATCAGGATTCAAGCAAGCCGGGCCGAAGACGGCTGAAATGCCAGAAACCGGTCCCCAGTAGCTTGTCTCCTTTCTGGTGAAGAATTGGCTTGGTAGTTTAGTCTGCCCTGTTCCCATGATGCACTGGGCCAGGGACAGACTGATTTGCATATAGCCAGGTTCTGAGCTGGGATGGTGCAGTGAGATAAATAACGGTGATGGATCAAGCCCTGATCTTTGGACTGGGTAAGAGTAGTCTGCTTAATTCAGACACTCTGTTCATCACCACCCCCTTTTCTGAATCTGCTTCAGAGGAGCTTTTTGTTCACATTCGGTGACTCTCTGAGTTTTACGAGGTTTAAAGAAGATGTCCGTTTTCGTCCTCTTTTTCTCCATATCAGCTGCAGTTACACACATGGTTGCAACATGTTCGTGTCGCCGCACTCGAACAAAAGCCTCTCCTATGAGATGTAATGGAGGACACAGTATATTGTCTCCCACATAAGCCAGGGCAATTCACCACCCGGAACTGCACTGAGGATGAGGAAACAAGCCCCATACAAAGCAGGGGTGGGTTCTAGATGGCAAGGGGTCGGGGTACCCACCACTGCCCTCAGCCACCACCCTACAGGCCATGCTCCTGCCCCCGCTCCTATTACTGCAACACCAGCAGTCCTGTCTGTCTAGATTTACCACAGGTATCATTGCTGCTTTTGATTACTGTTGCATCCTATAGTCCTAAAGACTGTTCACGCCCTACCACAACCGAAAGTCCAATGCCCATCATGAGTGGGTGTCCTTAAATTCTACACCACTTCTTGCAGCTTCTCAGCAGCACCCTTCGGGTGCATGGGACCCTGTGTCACATGCATTCCATGGGCTCGAGCCAACTCAGCAGCACCCTTGGGGTGCATGGGACCCTGTGTCGCATGCATTCCGTGGGCTCGAGCCACCTCAGCAGCACCCTTGGGGCGCATGGGACCCTGCGTCGCATGCATTCTGAGGGCTCAAGTCACCTCAGCAGCACCCTTGGGGTGCATGGGACCCTGTGTCGCATGCATTCCGTGGGCTCGAGCCACCTCAGCAGCACCCTTGGGGCGCATGGGACCCTGCGTTGCATGCATTCCGAGGGCTCGAGTCACCTCAGCAGCACCCTTGGGGCGCATGGGACCTTGCCTCACATGCATTCCGTGGGCTCGAGCCACCTCAGCAGCACCCTTGGGGCGCATGGGACCCTGCGTCACATGCATTCCGTGGGCTCGCGCCACCTCAGCAGCACCCTTGGTGCACATGGGACTCTGCATCACATATTTTCTTTGGGCTTGAGCCACCTCAGCAGCACCCTTGTGGTGCATGGGATTCTGTGTAAGCATGAGCGGGAAATCCGTTAAACTCGCGGATTTTGCGGATTTTTGGGAAATCCGCAATCCGCGAATTTTGCGGATTTCCCACAAAATCCGCAAAAAAAATCCGCGAACGTAACGGGTTCAAAAGTTGAACCCCCACTCATGCAACTATTTTACAATGGCGCCAGAAAGCTGCCAGCACCGTTGTAAAATAGTTACAAAGTTAGCTTGCACAGGAACCACTAGATAAAACGAAGCAGGTGCTTCCTGTGCAAGCTAACTTTGTAACTATTTTACAACGGCGCTGGCAGCTTGCTGGCGCCATTGTAAAATAGTTACAGCCTTACACAGGTCACTCAAGGGACCCCTGCGCCCTTTAGGGCGATTGCATAGTAACACACACATGGTCACTCGAACTAGTTGATGCTCAAAATCAGTGACTCATTCATTAGCCCAAAAACAATCATGAGCGTCTTCGAGGCTGGACAGGTGTGCCTCTTCCCAAATCTACTGTGGAAAATCAGCTGTGATCATGGGTAGAGGCCTTTGCATCCTTGACTTTCATGAGCGCAATCCCCATGCTGTTCCTGTGACCAGGAGCTTCTTTCTCTTTTTTTTTTATGTTCGCACGGGTTGCTGCAAGTTCGCACGCGTTTTGTACAATTTCGCAATTTGCGAAATTGTACAAAACCCTCGCGAACTTGCAGAAACCCGTGCGAACATAAAAAAAAAATCTGTGCGGATTTTGCGGATTTTGGCAATCCGCAAATTCGCAAATCCGCAAATTCGCGGATTGCCAATCCGCAAAATCCGCTCATGCTTAATTCTGTGTCACATCACATGCATTCCGTGGGCTCGAGCCACCTCAGTAGCACCCTTGGGGCGCATGGGACCCTGTGTCGCATTCATTCCGTGGGCTCGAACCACCTCAGCAGCACCCATAGGGCACATGGGACCCTGCGTCGCATGCATTTCATGGGCTCGAGCCACCTCAGCAGCACCCTAGGGGCGCATGGGACCCGGTGTCACATGCATTCCGTGGGCTCGAGCCACCTCAGCAGCACCCTTGGTGCACATGGAATTCTGCGTCAAATGCATTCCATGGGCTCAAGTCACCTCACCAGCACCTTTGGGACGCATGGGATTCTGTGTCACATCACATGCGTTCCGTGGGCTCGAGCCACCTCAGCAGCATCCTTGGGGTGTATGGGACCCTGTGTCGCATGCTTTCCTTGGGCTTGAGCCACCTCAGCAGCACCCTTGGGGCGCATGGGACCCTGCGTCGCATGCATTCCGAGGGCTCGAGTCACCTCAGCAGCACCCTTGGGGCGCATGGGACCTTGCGCCACATGCATTCCATGGGCTCGAGCCACCTCAGCAGCACCCTTGGGGCGCCTGGAACCCTGCGTCACATGCATTCCGTGGGCTCGAGCCACCTCAGCAGCACCCTTGGTGTACATGGGATTCTGCGTCACATGCATTCTGTGGGCTCGAGCCTCCTCAGCAGCACCCTTGGGGCGCATGGGATTCTGTGTCACATCACATGCATTCCGTGGGCTCGAGCCACCTCAGCAGCACCCTTAGGGCACATGGGACCCTGCGTCGCATGCATTTTGTGGGCTCGAGCCACCTCAGCAGCACCCTTGGGGCGCATGGGACCGGCGTCACATGCATTCCGTGGGCTCGAGCCACCTCAGCAGCACACTTGGTGCACATTGAATTCTGCGTCACATGCATTCTGTGTGCTTAAGCCACCTCACCAGCACCTTTGGGGCACATGGGATTCTGTGTCACATCACATGCGTTCCGTGGGCTCGAGCCACCTCAGCAGCATCCTTGGGGTGTATGGGACCCTGTGTCGCATGCTTTCCTTGGGCTTGAGCCACCTCAGCAGCACCCTTGGGGCGCATGGGACCCTGCGTTGCATGCATTCTGAGGGCTCAAGTCACCTCAGCAGCACCCTTGGGGCGCATGGGACCTTGCGCCACATGCATTCCGTGGGCTCGAGCCACCACAGAAGCACCCTTGGGGCGCATGGAACCCTGCGTCACATGCATTCCGTGGGCTCGAGCCACCTCAGCAGCACCCTTGGTGCACATGGGATTCTGCGTCACATGCATTCTGTGGGCTCGAGCCTCCTCAGCAGCACCCTTGGGGCGCATGGGATTCTGTGTCACATCACATGCATTCCGTGGGCTCGAGCCACCTCAGCAGCACCCTTAGGGCACATGGGACCCTGCGTCGCATGCATTTTGTGGGCTCGAGCCACCTCAGCAGCACCCTTGGGGCGCATGGGACCGGCGTCACATGCATTCCGTGGGCTCGAGCCACCTCAGCAGCACACTTGGTGCATATTGAATTCTGCGTCACATGCATTCTGTGTGCTCAAGCCACCTCACCAGCACCTTTGGGGCACATGGGATTCTGTGTCACATCACATGCGTTCCGTGGGCTCGAGCCACCTCAGCAGCATCCTTGGGGTGTATGGGACCCTGTGTCGCATGCTTTCCTTGGGCTTGAGCCACCTCAGCAGCACCCTTGGGGCGCATGGGACCCTGCGTCGCATGCATTCTGAGGGCTCAAGTCACCTCAGCAGCACCCTTGGGGCGCATGGGACCTTGCGCCACAGCATTCCGTGGGCTCGAGCCACCTCAGAAGCCCCCTTGGGGCGCATGGAACCCTGCGTCACATGCATTCCGTGGGCTCGAGCCACCTCAGCAGCACCCTTGGTGCACATGGGATTCTGCGTCACATGCATTCTGTGGGCTCGAGCCTCCTCAGCAGCACCCTTGGGGCGCATGGGATTCTGTGTCACATCAGATGCATTCCGTGGGCTCGAGCCACCCCAGCAGCACCCTTGGGGCGCATGGGAATTTGTGTCACATGCATTCTGTGGACTTGAGCCACCTCAGTAGCACCCTTGGGGCGCATGGGACCCTGTGTCGCATGCATTCCGTGGGCTCGAGCCACCTCAGCAGCACCCTTAGGGCACATGGGACCCTGCGTCGCATGCATTTTGTGGGCTCGAGCCACCTCAGCAGCACCCTTGGGGCGCATGGGACCGGCGTCACATGCATTCTGTGGGCCCGAGCCACCTCAGCAGCACACTTGGTGCACATGGAATTCTGCGTCACATGCATTCTGTGTGCTCAAGCCACCTCACCAGCACCTTTGGGGCGCATGGGATTCTTTGTCATATCACATGCGTTCCGTGGGCTCGAGCCACCTAAGCAGCACTCTTGGGGTGCATGGGAATCTGTGTCACATGCATTCTGTGGACTCAAGCCACCTCAGCAGCACCCTTGGGGTGCAAGGGACCCTATGTCACATGCATTCCATTGGCTCAAGCCACCTCAGCAGCACCCTTGGGGCGCATGGGACCGCCAATCAGAGCAGCTAAAACCAATGCCACCTCGCTTTAACTACAAAAGGCCAAGTGTTTCTTGCTGCCTGCCACTCCTGGTTCATCTGGACAATCGAACGAGGGGGATTAAGCTTGTGAGAAGTGCATCCATTATTGCTCTCTGCTTTTTTCATGTTGATTTGCACACTACAACAATGTATCTCGTATGTAGACATTACATTCCTATCTCATTGCAGCAAACTGTAGCTTCAACAAGTAAATATCAGAAACACACTCGAACTACATGGCGTGTTTCAAACACCTGGGACGTGAACTTGTAAAGAAATTAATCCCTGTTTTAGCATTGAACTCGACAGCTCTGTGCAGCTATTCTTTAAAGAGGAGGTTGTTTAATCTAACACATATTTAAAGTGATGTTAGAATTCTGTTGTCGTGTTAGGCTATGGAAAGTTCTACTATGTCTGTCTCCCCACTGCCTGCTCCACTGTACCGGTTTTGTTCCAGTTGGTATAATTTCGATTTTGAAAAATGAATATTAAGATATTTTAAAGGTATTGATCCCATTTGCATGTATCTTATCTGAGCACTTTCTTGACAGTGTGGCTTCTTGGGACACCCACTTCTCTCTTAAAAGGTAAAATTAAAATTTACAGAATATCTACGAGTTACAAGTTTAGCATGCATTACCTTCATATACATATATACATACTAGATATGTACTCACAGAGGCAGCCCCCAAAGGGGGTCTAGAGGGCCAGAGCAATGACCGAGCCCCGGACGTAACCGGTTTTTCACGCCAAGGAGACGGAAAGCTCCCGCACTAATCCACCCCCCCCCCCTCCCGCTGCGGCCGTCAGAGAGGTGCTGTGCCGCCCCCCCCCCGCCCCCGGCCAATGGGGGCCCAAGCGCGGTACAATTCCCCCTAATAAGGGGAAACCAGGTACAGGGCGGGAAAGTGCTGGGGGGATATAAGCGCTGCTCCCCCAGGTAAGCTCCTATCTTCTGGAGCAGGGAAGCACCATCGGCGAGGAAGTTTTTTCATAGACGAGGCGAAGCTCTGTCGGCGAACGGGGCAAATGGAAGCAAAAGGACGACCGGGTGCCCACCCCGGTTCCCCTGATTACAGACAAGCCTCGTTGCTGCAACAAGGACAAAGGATGTCCGGGTGCTGGCTTAAACCACCCCCTCTCCAGCTCTCGAGATCACCCTTTGTTCGGGAGGGTAATTCGCAGCGGAGCAGCGACAGTAAAGAAGACCTTTTTTCAATATGCGTCTTGCAGGTGTGCATGCATTAGGACTTTTTCCAGGGGCAAGCCAGGCTTGTGCCTTGTAATAACTTTGCAAACGGGCCTCCAGCCAGTTCCAGAAGGACCCAGTATAGTTGTAACAAACATCCTTTATAGAGATGGCAACCTTCGGCTGTCTAACCCTAGGAAGAAATGTTCTGTTGCTCATCCAAGGAGATTATTATTCCTGAATTAATTTTTCATTTTATTTTTGCAGGAGTTGCATGTGTCTGTGGCCTTGTTAATGTCCAGATGAGGTGTGATTGACATTAGGATGGGAAGGACCATGATGGCTATGGCTTCTGTCTCAAGGTTGAATGTGTCCCTGAACCACATTTTCTCTTTCTTGAGTTGTACGAATGTTTTGGTAGGGAAAATGGAATCTTCATGTGATCAGCCCAGTCAAATGGGATGGGGTCATATGTCTTTATGTTGGGGGAGCTGGAAATTATCAGATCTAGAACAGAGCTTTTGCAGTGTGTGGGTGTTTGGCAGTGTTGTTGAAGTTCATTGGCATTGAGAAAGGAGGTAAGAGTGTCCATGTAATTATTACCAACGTCTCCCCAGTGCATGTTGAAGTCACCAAGGAAGATATTGTTGTCTGAGCTGATAAGTTGCGAATTGAAGAAACCTATGCAATCCTTGATAAAGGTGTTGATTTGAACCGGTGGGTGGTAAATCACATTCAGTCTGAAGTTGGAGGTAGTGGATGTGGACAGTTCCACCGATATGATTTTGAAGAACTGCAAATGAGCCGCTGGGAGCGTTCAGCATCTTAGGGAGTTTCTGTGAATGAGTGTGAGCCAACCACCATGTCCATATTTCTGGTTAAGATGCAATATGGAGTACTTGGGAGGAAGAAGAAGGTCTAGAGCATGGTTAGATGAGGCATTGGGCCACGTTTCTGTACCCACGGTCAGAGATAATGAATTGCGGAGGTTAGAGGGAAATGGTGCGTGGATAGTCTGTAGCGGGCTGTTTATGGTCTCATGTTAGCGTTGAGCTACTGGTTGTAAGAGGCCTCATGGATTGTTGGAGTGTTGAAGGGTGCTTTCTGGGTGGAATTACACTGGAGGAGAGTGGGTGAGGGGTTTAATGGGTAGACTGAGAAGGGGAGTGTGAGAAGTTGGCCTAATATGTGATGTCCACTGTTCTAGTGGGCACCCTGTATCAGTCCACACAACCCTTATGGTGATGGTTGTAAATTCAACCTTATAGACCAGCTATCCTAGTGGGAGCATGGACAAAGCAGTCTTAGGCTAAACTCAAGAGGGCATGTGAAGCCAGCTGTTTTACCATATGTAACCCCTTTAATACCAAATGAAATGACACCACACAGGTTATATATAAAATATATATGTATTTATTTACTAACACAACCCCTCTGAACTCTTTATGAGGTCAGAGGCACAAGCACATAACAAAATACTTAATTATCATACAATAAGTTGCACAATATACAGTAGAGCCCTAGGGGCACTAAAACCATATACTAAAATAGTGGTATACGAACCACGTCACTAACAAGGAATAGGCCTAGGGCCTAGGGAATCTCTGGGGCTACGCTGTACTACCAAAGGTTAGGAAGCAGGAGGCCCACGGGAGGCGTGTGCAGTGTCTTAACACACACGCGAGTTACCATAGAGTTATAATGGGAACAAAAGAAATGGAAACTAGTTCTTTTAGGACACTTCCGGATGGACTAGGAGACAGCTACTGAAAACTAGGACACTAGGATAGTTAATACCCACAGGAACACCGGAGTACTCACGTTACCTCACCCACAGGAAGCTGGTGCATAGGTGTCAAAGTGTGTCGGGTTTCGTTGCTGAATCCTATGGAGCCTTGGAGAAAGATGCTGCAGGCGACCAGGAGAGAAGTGTCCGGTTGCATCCAAGGGCAGATCAAGGATGAAGAATACCTGAAAGCAGAGGAGACAGAGTCTGGGTCACTAGCCAGTGACCAGGAAGGAACCAGGCAATGTCGTGAAGCAATCAGGTGATGTTGTGAAGCTTGTCTCTGCAGCCACATAGACCAGGAGGTGTCGACGACAACCAGGGGCTGAGCAAGGATTGTCCCACAAAGGGTCTCGCTGTGGGCGGTGTTGGCTTCCGGATTGGAGTCAACAAGCCATGTCAAAGGCAACCAAAGCAGGAATCAAAGATGGCTTCTGGTGCAGACCAGCAAGGTCTGCAGGGCTTCTCCTTTTCAGGGAAGCAACGGCCAGCCTGGAGCAACCAGGCCAGTGGTGTAGATTTGAAGGTTCGTCATCACAGAGTACACTAGCCAACGGGCAAGTGACCGGACAGACGCATCAAGAACGAAAACACCAGCAGGCCCCACGCGGCACTCGTGGAGTGTGGAGGGCTGCGCGTCGGTGTAAAAGGAGCTCGGGCTTGGGCTTCTCAATTATCAATGCATAGCTTCGAGGGTGCCTCTGAAGCTGCTCATGTAGCAAGGTGCAGGTTTTTCAAGATGGTCGGTCCCACGTCTCTCATCGCCTCCAAGGGTCTCAGCTTTGCAAAAAATCTGGGGTAACCATAGTCAGGTATCCACCTACCTACAGGGAGCATGGAGGGTCATTGGTGGGCCAGAGAGTGAGATATATTAAGTTGATTTTGTTCAGGATGGCGTCATTGGCTTGGAACGTGATCATCCCAAAATGGCTATAGAAAGGCTACCTGAGAGGCCAAAGGGTGAAGACATTTGAGTTTGCGTCCAAAGGGGATGTTAGAGAGAGGTGAGGAAGGGAGAGTATTGCATAGGGACCTGATCCATAGGTCAGTCTTGTGTGTGAAGAGGAGGAGGTTAGTTTTTATTAAGCCTTTGCACTGGCAATGGTATTGGTCTGCGAAGATGGTTTCGGGAAAGTCCTCAAGGTTCTTTGTTTCAGGTTATTCATTGTGTGTTTAGAAAGATAAGGGGGTATTTGATCGTGAAAGCATTGGCGCCAGATCTGGAAAGGGACGATGGGGGGAGCTGGTGGCAATGGAGTCATCACCATGTTGGTGGCTGATACCAGTTGAAGGTTATAAGTATGACCTAGACAACCAATTACTAGGGTAAAGATGGTCATCCACAGCATTGTGAAGCGCACTGTGTTCTCCGGGTTTAAAGGGGTCCTCATTTAATAGACTTAGGTAGAGAGGAAGATGGAACTGGGATTGGGATCCTGGAGTCGTCTATATGATGAGCTGGTGGGATAGGACAGCTATTTGAGGTAGGTTAGACTAGTTTTGTAGGAGTTCTGGTTCCAGAAATGTGCCAACTTTGCAGGAACTTCAATGAAGTCTAGAAGGCTTTAATATGGCAGGGTGGTTGCAGAGTTACAAGGGTCAAGCAAAGGAACACCACTCAAAGAAGGCTGCCCCCTTGTGCATGTTCAAGCTGTTGAAGGTCCTCTTTCTATCCTCATTGGTTTGGGTGTAATCAATTTTGTTAGATAGGGTGTAGGAGGCTGGCTTGGTATGTGGTGCACCCTTATTCAAGTATAGCACCCTGCACAACTCCAGACAACCTTTATGGTATTTGTAGTGCTTTAGACAACCATAGAAAGCTCTCTAAGTGGTAGCTGTCAGAGCAGCCTTCAGGCTTAGTCTAGGAGGAGTATGAAGTTAATGTCGTCCAGTACACTTGACCTCTCCTTGTATGAACGTGGCTTTTATCCTTTTCTGACTGCTGCTTTGCAAATTATAATGTTTGAGAAATTCTTTTTTAATAATCTATTTTAATCGCTAACTACACTATATGGTCACTCTGTCGATAGCTTGCCCCCACTCACCTGTGCTTTCGAGCTATTCTTCAATCTTGTGGACTTCCTGCTTACCCTGTCCGCCACAAGCACCTCTGCTTAATTGTTGTGGAAGGAAGCAGGCCCCTGAGGCACTTGTGGTCTCAGAGAGGGGAGGGAGAATCAGGCAGTTAGCAGTCTGGTGTTTACACTAGACTCTCCACTATAAGGCCCATGTGTACGCGGACGTGCAGCGGATGTGCACAGCGGGTGCACCGCTGGCGCACCGAAGGCAAGCCCTCTGCACCCGTCCGCGTCAGGACTGCTCCTCAAACCCTGGTTTTAGCAACTGAGAACAGGTAACTAGACAATTATTATGGAGATACATTTCTATAGACCAGAGAGAATGGGATTAAAAAGAGTGGGAAGTCCCCCTCCTGTATCATCTTCCCCTTTGGAAATCTATATCAGCAGCATCAATGTACATGTGCCTCTTGTGGCTATTGTGTGTCCTTATGCCAAATCCTTACTAGGCCCACATGGTTATGAAACCCATTATTAACTCTGGAAACTCCAACCCCTGTGATGGAGAGGGATATAGTGGTCTTCTTTTAAATGATCGCTCCCTCATAAAACACAAGTTGGAGTTTGCCTTCTTTTTAGCAGACTTTGAACCTGATTGGGTCCTTATCACTGAAACCTGGGCCAAAAATGCTTTAGGACCCGATCTAGTAAACATAATCCCAACTGACAACTTTATCCAGAGGGTAGAAAGGATGGGACCGACGGGTGGAGGTCTGGCTACTGTAATCAAATTTATTATCCAAAGGGAGGGACTGAGAGCTGGGTTATGAGGTCCTGCACACAGGCTCCCAAATGAGACTAGTGTTTAAGAGGGTATGCAGTTCCTATGTGAAAAGAGTGGGGGGGGGGTTGGGGAGGAAAAAGGAGTGAAGGGGAAAGACAGGTCTATCTTTGTGATGCCCTCACACACCCCGGGAGGTGTCATGCTTCATCATAGGGTAGGTGTCCCTCGTCAGGCCAGCGCTGCAATACCTGATGGGTCCCTGAAACCGGGGCTCTTTGTCAAGGATCTTCTGAAGAGAATTGTATTCAAATCTCATTTTAGATGTTTGATGGAATCAGGCTATAATCTACAAACCTGTGAAGCCCTCCACTTTAAACTCACTACCTCAGCCACCTGCTCGTTTGGGGGGTCTGCTGATTTATAGACCCCCAGGTCCTACACCACCTTTTCTCAGGGAACTTAAACTGCTTCCAGAACCTTTTGTAGCTGGGAACTGGATGAGCATCTTCGGTGACTTTAACTTTAACCCAGAGGAGACGGACAACCAAGATTCAAGCTCCATTTTAGAGGCTCTCCCTAATTTTGGATTGTCACAACTGGTATCCTCCCCCACCCACAAGGCGGGCCATACTCTGGATGGGATTTTTACTAATGATACCAGACAGATTTGCCAAAAACCCATCCCTATCAGCTTGTCTGATCATAGCGCAGTCGCCTTTGATCTTTTACCCCTTCCGGCATCCAGAAACAATAGAACTACTCGCCTCTCTGATAAATCTAGAAATTGGAAAGGGATCTTGGCCAAGGATCTAGGCGAAATTCTAAATAGTATACCCTGAGTAATGCAAGATGACTTTGATAGCGGGGCAGAGACCTTTGCTACATTTCTGGAGAGTGCAACCAATAAATTGGCCCCTCTGGAGGCAATCGCACATAAAAGGCACTCTCTATTAGCTCCCTGGTACAATGATAGGCTGAGGATGCTTCAACAAGCATGCCTTAATAAATAGCGGGCATTGAGGAAAACCTAAGACGAATAAGAAAAAACTCATTTAAATTGAGTATTAAAGCATGTAAGCTTGCGGTAACTGAAGAAAAGGTATTGCACCCATTAAATTTAAGAATGCCCCCTCAGCTAAAAAACGTTTTAAGCTAGTACAACTGCTTTCGGCCTTGCAACCCAGAGCGGAGCCAGGGGGCTCTCAAATGTTCTGTAAGCAACCTTCTTCCACTCCAAGATTAAGGATATTCATGCAGGTTTTGGCCCAACCCCCATTCTGCCCTCCGACACCCAAAGAGATGTCATCATGTTCAAGTCAAGAGCCGAAAGGTCTCTCCGTGTTACCTATACTTGCTCCCAAGTTGGTAGAATAATACCTTCTGAAAACCTATTCAGGATTATCTCTAGAAGCCTGCCCACCAGCTGTTCTCCATATGGTGGCCAGGCTACCCACTCCACAAATTAAAGAACATTGTGATTCTATTCAGATCTTCCCTCAGAGCTGGGAGAAGGCTATCAATAGGCCTCTCCTAAAAAAAAAAAACCTGGATATCACGGACTGTAAGAACTATCACCCGCTTTCCCTGCTTCTTGTTCCAGCAAAGATTCTGGAGATGCACCTTAATATCCATTTGATGGAACCTGCAGAACAGCAGCACTGTTTTGCATGACTCCCAGTTTGGCTTTAGGAAACATCATGGGACAGAAACTGCATTAATCTCTGTTACAAACTGTATAAGGCATCTAGTGGATGAAGGACAAGGGGTGGCGTTGATACTCTTTGATCTATCCACAGCATTTGATAACATCTCACCTGCACTGCTGCTGGATAGACTCCAAGGTCTTGCCATTTCTCGTCAAGCTTTAGCCCTCTTGTCCTCTTTCCTTAGGGAAAGATCCCAATTGATGAGGTTACAGCACTTTTACTCAGAGGCCTTTTCTCTGCCCTGTGGAGTGCTGCAGGGCTCATCATTGAGCCCTACGCTTTTAAATCTCTATGTGGTACCATTAGTGGCTATAATCCATTCGTTTGGAATGGAGGTAGTGTTGTATGCAGACAACACTCAGATTATGGTATCAACCCCCAAAGCTCTTGCCCGGTTGCAGAGAACGTCTCACATTGCATGACCAAAGTGGCAGAATGCATGGCATTTATCTTTCTAAAACCCAATGGGCAAAAGACGGAAGTGAGGATTTCTGGCCCAGAGGCATCCAGCTGATACAGCTGCTGTTGGCCTCACTCCTTAGGGACCTGTCCTACTCCGGGAAGAAAGACCAAGAACCTTGGAGTGCTGATGGACACTGTTAGATTTGGGTGTCTCTAGTTGGCACAGGTAGGTATTTTTGACAAATAGAGACCCTTGCGTCTAGTCAGGGTAAGAGGGGAAAATAACCCCTGCTCACCCCCTTGTAGCTTGGCACAAGCAGACAGGCTTATCTCAGAGGCAGTGTGTAAAGCATTTGTGAACACATACAGTAATCAAGTGACAACACTACAGATGGACACCACACAAGTTGTATATTAAAAATAAGTATCTTTTATTTAGATTTAAGACCACAAACGACAAAAATCCACAATACTGTACTTAAAATGGTAGAATTCGCTTAGTTTTCTCTTGGATGTAAAATGCGACACTTTGAGTCAATGTACCTTAAAATGCGTAGCGCAATACAACAAAAGTGTTGCAGGGAAGGTGATGAGTCAATTCCTTACACGCAACAATGATGATGCGTCGGTTATCTACTGCTGCGTAGGGGACGGTGATGCGTCCGTTCTTCTCTGCGAGGGTAGGTGATGTGTCAGTTTCTTACTGCACATCCGTGGCGATGCGGCGAGCAACACCGTGATACGATGAATATTTGGTGCACAGAAATTAAGATGTCTTCTTATTGGTGCGATATGATGCTGACCGTGACAGGCCCTGCGACACGCTTCCCGGTGATGCGGTGGCATCTGATGCGATGTCAATCCTCTTCTCTGGCGATGTGGGGTGCTTCGACTACAATGCAAGCCGCAACAGGCCCTTCAACACACTACCCGGTGAGGCGGCGGCGTCTGCTGTGATGTCAATCCTCTTCTCTGGCAATGCAAGGTGCTTCTGTGGCCCTGTGATGACTCAGCGGTTCTTGTCAGCCGCGTCAGGCCCTGCGACACGCTTCCCGGTGATGTGACAGCGTCTGCTGCGACGTTGATCCTCTTCTTTGGAGATGTGAGGCGCTCTCGTGTTGTGAAGCGACAGCGGCAGTTCGGCGTCACGCTCGTGAGTCACGCTTCCAGCTCCTTGAGATACGCAGTTCCTCAAAAAGTCCAGCACAACTGCAGGCACTTCCAAAAGAACTCTTGGGGAGCTGGTGGGTGAAGTCTGTTGTCCCTGAGACTTCAGCAGGAGGTAAGCTCTTTTCTCAAGCCCTTGGAGATCCTTACAAGTTGATGCAAGTCCACACATAGTTCCTCTCTCCTTTCTTTGGCAGTCAGGAAACCACTGCAGGCCAATCCCCCAAGCAGCACTTTAGTTTATGGATAGTCTCTCCTCAGTCTCTCTGGTTCCACTCCTCAGCAAAGGTTTCTTCTTGTTGTCCAAAAGTGATCTAAAGTGCTGGGGTTTGGACCCCTCTTTTATATACAGTTTCTCTTTGTTCTCTGAAGACAGAGAGGCCTTTGCCTAGACCAAACCAGTTCTGGTCAGTCCTGGAGCACTCTGTTTACATGACTCCTTCTTTCCTTTCACAGTGCAGGGCAGAGACATCAGACACACCACAATAGGTAGAGCCAGCATTGTTGAGGAAAGGCACAGCTGTATTCAGGTCCCAGGTGCAACTCCTCCCTCCCATCTAGATTCAGATCTCTCTATTCAGCACTGGGCTGACTCACCCTGTCTCCTGGAATCCCCCAGCCCCTCTCACTCAGACTCCAGACAAGGAATACACAACCTAGCAGAGGCATACTTGGATAGTTAGACAACAAAATACTTACTTTCTAAAAGTGGTATTTTCAAACACAGAATGTTAAAACCAACGTCACTAAAAGATGTATTTTATCATTCTGAGTTCAGGCATAGTAAACTCGAATTTCTACCTAGTTCCCTGAGTCAGTTAGGATTATAAGATGTAATAATAAAACTGTCCATTCTGGCCTATGGGGAATAGGTAACCTTGCAATAGTGAAAAACGAGAATGGCTGTAATTCACTATTAGGACCAGACACAAATATCATGGCTTGTCCTACCTTATACTTACAATGCACCCGGCCCTTGGGCCTACCATAAGGTTGTCTGACATGAAGAAAAGGGAAGGTTTAGGTACTGGCAAGTGGGTGCACTTGCTCAGTCAGCATGGCAGTACCAGACTGCACATTGGCTCTGCAATGGCAGACCTGAGACACACTTTTACAGGCTGCTTCTGTGGGTGGCACAATCAGTGCTGCAAGCCCACTAGCAGCATTTGGTTTACAAGCCCTGGGCCCACTCAGTGCACTGTGATAGGGTATGACAAGTAAACCAAATCAGCAAATCATGGAATCACTCATCCATTCATCCGTTTACAATAGGTAGAGCATATGCACTTTAGCACTGATCAGCAGTGGTAAAGTGCCCAGAGTCATAAAACCAACAAAAACAGGTCAGACAAAAATACAGGAAGAAGGCAAAAAGTTCAGAGATGACCCTGCAAAAAGGGCCAAGTCCAATAGACACTGAACTCAACTTTAATGCCCAAGTGAATCGCACAATAGCAACATGCACCCGGTTCATAAGGATCCTTAAGAAACTTTTTCCATTCATCTAGCAGTCTGCTCGTAAGCAGGCTGCTCTTGCCCTAGTAATGTCTGGACTGGATAACTGAAACTCATTGTACCTGGACTCAAACAAAAACACGCAGCATAGACTCCAGGTGATGCAGAATGCACTGGCTCGACTTGTTCTGGATATTCTCAGGGAACAGTCGGCTGCAAAGGAATTGGAGACTCTTCACTGGCTTACAATTCATAAGCGCATCAGCTTTAAATCTCTCTCCATGGTACACAAGAGTCTTTATCTCCCATATCCAACACGATTAAAAGCCATGTTTGGCTGGTACATCCCAGGCAGCCACCTTTGTTCATCTCTTCAACTCCAGCTCACGGTGACAACAACTAAAAGAAAGAAATGGGGTGACAGAGCATTCTCCTTGTCCGCGAGCCTACTCTGGAACACCCTTTCACGAAATATGGAGGCCATCCCCCAGCTCTTGCCCTACAGGAATGCTCTTAAGGCCTGTTTTTTTTCCATGTAGACATTTTTTAAATCTGGAGTGCTAGTGAACTTTTCCGGATGGTGATCTATAGGACCTTGATGCCTTCAGGTGATTGCTGTAAATTTAAATCAAATTAAATCAAATTAAAGCAGCTTGTTTCACTAGTATCTAATCTTATAGTGCAGATTAAGTGAAAAAGAACAACACAGTGTAGTTATAAAAATAGTTATTTATTACAGACAATCATTAACCCAAAACAATATCTCCTACCCGGAGATATAATTACAAAACACACAGTACTTTGATAATACCACAGGTAGCACGATAATACAGTGGGCTCCCTGGGAAGACCAAATTATATACAAAAATAGTGGAATGTGACTAATGACACAGAAGACTTAGAAGTGCTGGGGAACCAAGGAACCACCCGAGGTAAGGACCCAGGAACCCCACGGAGGCTGTATGCTAAGTGAATACACGACTGCGTGCGCAAGGAAAGTCACTGGGGAAATCGCAGTTGGAATTCTTAGAAAAAAGGATCCTTCCCAGAGAACTTGGAATACACTTGTGGATACCCAGGAGACAAGGTTACCTGCACCAGGGAAGCAGTGTGCATAGTTATGAAGTGACATCTGAAATTGCTGTGGAGACCAACTTTAAGCAAGATGCTGCGAGCGAATAAGCTGGAAGAGTCTGATGGAATCCGATGGTGGATTAAAAAAAAAGTGTACATGCAAGCATAGCGGACAGAGTCTATGTCACTCAGGAGTGAACAGGAGGCAGGGGAGTAGAGGGCCCACCAATGTCGGCTGTTGCAGGAGAGTTGACGGTGCCCTTGTCTCTGCAGGTACACGGACCAGGTGATGCTGAGGATAGCCAGGGATGGTGCATGAGCTGTCCCACATCAGATGCCGATATCCAGAGGGGGTCGGTGTCTGGTAGGAGCACCAACAAGCCTTGGCAATGGCAATACATGGAAGAAGACAAAAAGGTACAGTGCCGGGACCAATAAGGTCCAATAGACTCACCACGTTCAAGTAAGTCAGGGTAGGCCCGAGCAAGCAGGAGAGCCCACTGGAATCCAAGAAGACCCTCAATAGGGCACGAAGATCTCTGTAACCGAGAGTTGCCCAGCCTTAGCAACGGCCAGCCAATGTAGTACACAGGCACTCAATTCCCGCGCTGTCAACGAGGGATCCTGGCCTCAGACTCGGTCTGTAGACAGTGCAGGCCTCGAAGAAGCTTCAGAACTGCCTCCTATGTTACCAAACCTGTTGAAGTCTGTAGGAGTCCAGGATCAGCAAATTGGTCAGTTATGTTGTGGTGCCTGCGAATGCAGGGGAGTGACTCCTTCAATCGATCAATCATTTGTAAAGTGCACTACATACCCACGAGGGTCTTAAGGTGCAGTTGGGGGTGCTACTGATCGAACAGTCAGGTCTTGAGTATCCTCCTGAAGGTCAGCAGGTCTTGGGTCTGTTGTAGGCTCAGTGGGAGGGTGTTCCATGTCTTGGCAGCGAGGTGGGAGAAGGATCTCCCACTAGCGGTTGTTCTTCAGATGCGCGGGACGGTGGCGAGTCAGAGGTCGGCGGAGCGTAGTTGGCGGTTGGGGATGTAGAGGGAGAGCCATCTGTTGAGGTAGGATGGGCCGGTCTTGTGGATTGCCTTGTATGCGTGGGTGAGGAGCTTGAAGGATATCCTCTTGTTGATGGGGAGCCAGTACAGGTTTCTCAGGTGGGGGGTGATATGTCCGTGGCATGGTGCATCGAGGATCAGCCATGCCAAAGCGTTTTGGATGCGTTGTAGTCGTCTGATCAGCTTGGTCGGGGCTCCCCCGTAGAGGATGTTTCTGTAGTCGAATCTGCTGCTGACAAGGGCCTGGATGGCTGTCTTTCTTGTATCTGTCGGGATCCATCTGTAGATCTTGCGGAGCATGCAGAGGGTGTTGAAGGAGGAGGAGGAGATGGGTTGACTTGCTTGGTCATTGAGAGCGTTGAGTCGAGGATGATTCCCAGGTTGCGTGCGTGGTTGGTGGGTGTTGGGGCTGCCCCCAGTGCCGTCGGCCACCAGGAGTCGTCCCAGGCTGAAGGGTTGGAGCCGAGGATGAAGACCTCCGTCTTGTCCGATTTCAGCTTCAGACGGCTGGTCTTCATCCAGTTGGTGACGGCCTTCATTCCTTTGTGGAGGTTGGCTTTGGCGGTGATGGGGTCCTTGGTGAGGGAGAGGATCAGCTGAGTGTCGTCGTCGTAGGAGATTATGTTGAGGTTGTGCTGTAGGGCTACGTGTGTGAGCGGGCCATGTAAATGTTGAACAGCGTCGGGCTGATTCTTAAGGGTGTCTTTGGATGTCCGCAGGCCCCGGATAGAACCTGTATGGAGCATGGACACTAACTGTGCAGCCGGCTTGCAGAACAAAGAGATCAGGAGCAGACAGAGTCTTCCTAGTTGCATTCTTGTTTTCCAAAGTGAAGTCCAATGCGGTCTGTGTGGCACAGTCAGAATGTCCAGACGGTTGAAGAGAATGCAGAGTTGGATCTAAATCGAATCCCACGATGAATCTAGGGACCCACCCTCAGGTAAGCATTTTAGTACCCTAAGCAAAGGGTTGGTATAATTCATGGGTCCCACCCAGAGGACAAGCTGGACAGTGGAGAGGATACTCCCATGCCCTTTATCCAGTTTCGTGCCAGAGCAGGAGCCAACTGCTCCCCAAACTGGTTTGAGCTGGAGTTTGAAAGGAGGGCACCAAATGTGCCCCTCAAGCAATCTGAGTGGCACTGGCGCGTGTCCCCCCTCCTTTCCCAAAATACTAAACCCTGTCTGGGAGGTGGTCACAACTTTTTCCTATTTTTCTGCCTTCCCCTGCACAAACTTGGCTCTCATGTCGGCAGCCGCCCTCGCTTGCCGTTTGGTTCTGGAAGACTGGTACTTGGAGCACTGAGGGCTTCCTGAAGGAGATTTACAGTGCATGGAATCATACCTCTCACATCGTTTACGGTGTGGGCGGTATGATTCCAACATGTTTGATACCAAATATGACAGGGTTCATTACAGCCAGTTTAGAGACGGTATTTGCGTAATGACGCATTGCCACTCTATATATCGTAGTGGCTGATGCACTGACAACCCAGGAAAATGGACTCTGAAGGTTGCAATGGTGTCCTGCACATGCAGAGCACCCTAACACTTAGAACCGAGCACCCTACCTTTGGGACTGAAAGTCCAACTAGAGGGGTGACTTAGAGGTTTTAAGTGCAGTGATGTTAGATATAAGGAAACATATCTTTTGTGAGAGATGAAAGCACCAACTCATACTGGCTGCAATGGCATACCTGTAGTCAGAGTTTGGAGGGTTCCTTATGGGTGGCATAATACATGCTTCAGCCCATATGGGACCCCTGGTGTACCTAGGCACTAGGTACTTTAGTACCATATACTACGGACGTACTAGGGTACACCAGCAGCCAATCAGGAAAGTGCCAAGGTACTCACTATAGCCAATTTAGGGAGGAAGCATAGTGACTGGGTACTTGTTTAGCAGGATCCCAGTCAGACTGTCAGAAAAACAGCATGACACCAGCAAACAGTGGAGGTAACCATGAAATCAGATCCTACTTTCCTACACAGGGTATAATGGAGAGGCCTGCCAAGCATTTATGAGAGGGCTTTACAGTAGAGCAGTAGGAGGTATTGGCCACTTGCTGAAATAACCCAGTTGGTGCACGGGGCTAGTTAAAGATGCCCAATCTTTCTTCTGCCCTTACTCGCAGGTGAAGGAAGCTTCTCACTAAGAAGAGCATCTCACACAGGCCGGGGGGCTGCCAAGCCAGGGTCAGTCAGGGGTACGTACGGTGTCAGGGTTCATGGTGCAGCACACTAGGTTTTTGATTTGGGTATGGGTTCCCACTGCCTTCCCCCCAGGGGATTGCTACTGTCACATTCCCTCGTGGGGCCATCTAGACCCCTTTGGGCAACTTGGTGCTGTAGTGCAGGACCACAGTCAATCCAGTCCTATGTCACCGCACTCGCCGATGGTTTCCAAGGGTTCTCGACAGTCCCCCTTCCCACAGTTGGCTGCTAATGTATTGCCCTTCCCTGCGGGGTTTGGGAGCTTCTCACTTTCTAGTTCTTCTTTCGTGGGCCGGGTGGGCCACCATTTTGGGATCAGGCAGAGCTCTTGGTGAAAGTAGATTTCCCAGCACCACACTTGAGGTTGTTAATTCAAGAAGGTGGTCCCAGCTGTCATTCATGTCGTCCTCCTTCTGCAACTTGCTTCAGTTACGCTCACACACGTGCTCCTTCAGTTCCCCTTGGGGGATTTGAAGCTACAGTGCAGGATCACGGTCACTCCAGTCCTATGGCACTGCATTTGCCAGAGGCTTCCAAGGATTCCTATGGGATCAGAGCCACAGCGCAGATTTTGACAAAGTCAGGGAACCGCACGCCGCCCTCCCCACAGCTCCAGCAGCTTCCAGGACTCCACTGCATCCCCTGAGACTCTCTAGCACCATGAAGCTCGAGCTTCAAGCAGCGGCGATGTAAGCGTCTAGCATGAGTTGAAGCAGCCCATTGCTAGTCATGTCTAAACACCATCATTTATGATTTACAATTTGTCCAGTCCAACATTCTTTTTTAAAGTTAGAGGGCCTGAGTGTGTGGAGAGGAGGGAGTGTGTATTTATATGTAGCAACTTAACCCGGTTGAGAAGGCATGTTCCTGCAAAGCTGTCGGGCTCCTGCAGGGCAATGTATCAAATGTTCCTCTTTTTCATTCTTTATAGTTGAAGCCAAGCACAGCAAGTGGTGTCCACTTTATTTTCACTAAGAAAGAACCATCTACTGCTTTGCAGCAGAGATTATTGCATTTACTTGGTTCTTAGTACTCTGAGCCAAATTAAAACTACCGCCTGCTACCAAGCCACACTTTGTAAAAAAAAAAAGCTATTTCCTGAAAATAAAACAGTGCTTTCCATGTATGTGGTTTCTAAGATCTGCTGGTGCTGGTAGTATCTTTATTATTGAAGTTAAAATACTTCCATCAGCTCCTACTCAAGTACAGAAGCATAGAGCAGTCTATTTACTTTGCTCTGAGCCTGGTAACAAAATGTCTACCATCTGCCACATAGTTCGTGGCCATTAAACAATGTGCATATTAAACAGATTACAATTTACTATTATATCTGATAAGCAACATATGGTGGCTTTTTATGTTACAGTAATAATAACAAGCATTTGCAATGCAATAGGTCTAGATTTTGAGCTATTGGCATTGTAAATGACAATGCCTTTAATTTACATGTTTAAAAAAAACCCGCAATAATGAACGGCATTGTCATTTACAACACCAATAGGTCAAAGTTTCGAAAATGCGATGAAAAGGTATTTTGCAATGTGGTAAAATAATGACCTGGTGAGGTGCAGAGGGAATGGGAGAAAGGAAGAACTAGGCGCAGGGGGCTGATAGTTAAGTTTGCAGGAAGGAGCGAGAAAACAAGAGCAAGAAATACAGAAGGAAAGACAAAAAGAAAGAGAGAGGGGCGATAAAGGGAGAGGACAAGAGAGCACCAGTGGCTCATGCAGATGAGCAAACGAAAGAGAGCGATGGCAGAAGAAAAAAAGGAGGCAGAGAGGAGGGACAGTGAGGAAGCAAAGCGAAAGTAGAGGCAGAAAGAACAAGCATCATATGGACTGATATTACCTGCCTGAGCTACTGATAAAAATGACTCCAAGACTTGCAGTATAAAAGGGTTGTTCAATCTGTTTTCTTTTAGTTTTTTCTTTTTATTTCTTTACTCCCAAGCTGATCATGAGTAGGAGAATGCTCGAACACAGGAGTGAACAACGCTGGTATAATAGGGTAGAATGGACGCAAGATTTACAGGCAATCCAAATGGGAAAATGTGCATACAATTAGTCTGAACGGGAATTATCGACATAGTCAGTATTTATCCTGAAAATCCGGCAAGGATGCAGCCTTCCTGTACACATATTGGGCCCCCTGGAGTTATCCACGGTTTAATCCAAAAAAGTGAAAGTGCAGGTTGGTAACAACTGCTTACTACCATCTAGTCACATCTGCATAGTTAAGAAGTTTGACTTCTAGTAAACTCATATAATCCACCTGATTACTGCATAATACCAGCCCTTTGTGGGGATGGGCTAGTTCTCAAGAGGAGTCCCTGAATTAGATCTTCGTGTAGAGCATCCATCATATGAGCACTTAGGACAGCCTTGGACAAATCAGAATGACCTCAAACATTGCTCTCTCTTTGAACTATGGATGTCTGGGCGCACATGTGGCGCAGGCAATTCCCACCAGACACCCAACCCTGTAATAGACATCAGTTGCTTCATGAAAGCATTTTATGAAATATGTGGACTTTTGTGCTGCATGAACGAAAATGGACCTTTTAAGACATTAATGTGATAATGATGACTTTGTGCTAAATGTTTTCAATAACCTCTCCTTGAAGGTCTTTGATCTGTTACCGCCATGCTGACTTAAAAAGAACAAGCAGAGGGAGTAATGCATACCATACTGAAACACGGTCAACAAACAATACAAATTCAAACTCTGAGAACAAAACAATACAACACAAACCCAGCTGAGTAAACAACACCACAATGAAACACCCAAAAATAGATATCAGAAAAACACTGAAAGAGGGTGAACAATGTCCTAAGAAACAGAGGGGCACACAAAACTACCTCAAACAAATAGACTGATTCAAGAAAAAGTAGGAAAGGTTACGGCACAGATAGATGTCTCCATCTCAGCAAATTGTTCCCACCAATTGTCTAGGCACAAAACATTCCACAGAGGCACTCCTGGAAGGCAGTGCCAGGTGCAGATTTCCGGGTGTATTCATGTTAAGGTAATGGGGCTTTCTAAGCAGCTCCAATTCCCACCATACAAGAGTTCTCTATGGTGGAAAACTAAGCATAGTGGGAATAGGGCTTCGTGTGCAAGTGCATTTTTCCATATATAGGGACAAAACTATTTCCCGTGAAGAAAGCCCTCCCCCCACAACCTGCTATTGCTCCGGCTAAATTTGGGGGGGGTTTTGATCAGTTTTGTGCTGGAGTAATTTGGCCATGCTTTCTAGAGTGCAAAGGAGATGGTGAAGATTACAGGTCACTGACAATCGTTCACCTGGGGTGTTCCCGAACTTCCAATGCAATCCACACTTTTTAAAATCGGATTTAGGCTATGGAAAGCAGGCAGAGTGCATGACTTCGTTCTAGAGGTGTGCCAGCCGGCACAAGCAGGTTCACATACTAATTACCGACAGAAAGCAAGTGTAAAAAATATGTATGTTGAGGCAGAGAAAGAATGAACACGGAAGTGCTCGCCCCAGAGCAGGAGGGTGAATGAATGCTCAGTTTAACAAGCAATGCTGCATGAGTTATGTCAAGCTGCTTGTTTTCCCTTTCAAGATAAAGACCAAACCTAAAATAGGTTTCTAAAGAAGGGTTAAAAACAAGTTAACCACGAGCAGGCAAACAGCTTGCGCGCAGGGAGGAAGCAAGCGGCTGTGCCGTAATTAATCAAGCATGCGGTGGGAGATGCCATGCGCATGCACATTGCCTGTCCGGCGACGAGCGCGCACATGGTTTGTCTCCCTTCGCGAATGAAAGCGACAATAATAGAGTCTCGTCAAGGCGATGCAGCGCATGCACTGCGTTCGCTAGGCGAGAGCTAAAAAGGTTAGCTGCAGTATGGAGTCTGTAATTAGGGAAATACTAAATCTTGTTTTTAAAAACTTATTTTTGAAAAAGTTACTCTGGCGAGCCTATCTACCAATACATAGAATAAAATTTGACAAAACGAGGGTCAGATTTAGTGAGTACTTGGTTTGCCCTTGCCCGAAGTAAGACTTTGCAAGGCAACAGAAATCCTTAAAGAAGATTTACAGAGCCCTACACGCGGCTATTTTAACTGCTTATGTGACTTAGTAAAGAAATCCACTGCTTTGCATTACATTTTGTTGGGGCAGATGTTTCATGGGTGGAGCATGGACATTCCCATGCATCCACTCATAAAATCTTATAGAATAAAAGATTCAATAAAGGCAGTAAACCTGTGATTGAATTAAAATGGTGCATCTAAAACAGAGAGGCGTAACAAGGAGAAACAGCTTTATTTCTTCTCATTACTTTCTCTTTGTGGGGCTGTTGCATTCTGCATCACACACAGACAGGGGAACTTGCCTCTTATGATTGTTACTGTGCAAGAAGATATACCTTCCTGCACAAAAACAATTCTGCTTGTAACACAGGCAATCTTGCAGCACGGCACAAGGGTGCCTGCATCAGTAGTAGGTACCACACAGTGTGCCAGGGCTAGGAGAGAGCAGAAGTGTGGGCATATCCTAGTGGATTAGACTCATTTCTGCTCCCTCTCTTTCACGCAATGCAGCAAGTAGCCTCGCTATGTTGCATGAAATATTAGTAACTCTACCCCTCAGTGAGGACTCCAAAATCCCACCACACGTTTATGGCAAGAATCTGGGGTCCTTGGAATATTCACAGGTTACCTACATTATTATGGGGAGACTCATGAATATTCACAGTTCAGTTTTAGGTGAGGATGATCAGACCTAATAACTTCTTGCTTGAGTAGGTGTTTGCTTTGTTAAATGTTTATGACCCTCGATGTTCATCTCTGAGACTTAAAGAACCTGGAAGAGTGGATGGATTACATCATTGAGGAAGAGGGATATATATAGTTTTGATATTATGATCAGTTCAGTGTGTGTATTTGAAACAATTATTTGCAATCCTGTTTACACTTCATGTAATCTTTGCGGGATGTGGGAGGACTGATAGTGTAAACATTTATATTCCCATAGATGTTGGACTTTGCTTTAAGGGTTTTGTGTCTGCTATCGGGAGCCAACATTAGGGATGTGTAGTTGTACCACTCTGGTTCCAGCTACCCAAATACCTTGGTAGCTAAAAATCATGTAAACCCCCCAATGTATTACAGGCAAGTAAACAGATAAACAACTATTTTATTAGATGTTTAAGTAAGAGTGCACATAATTTCTCCAACATTTATATTTGTCTTGATTTGTAGTTTGTGGACCTTAATTCATCTAGAAACCTATTCGTGTTTGGATTTTCAACTTTCAGTGGCCTTGTTATTCCAACGTGGCTGAAATACAACCCAGGTATCATCAACACAGGTACGCTACGAAAAGTGTGAAAATGATTATACCTCACATCCTTTTCACTTTTGTAGTACATTTCTAGTGCTTCACCATCTGGCAATCCTTCCCTTTGGTTTCTAAAGTGTCCATATGCAAGTGAAATACACTATTTCATCTGTTATGTCATTTATCAATTATATCTGCCTTTTATTTTACAAATCAGTTTCCCGCGAATTGTTATAAAGGATCGACTTACGCCTAGTTATTGCTGTTGTGGAAATAGTCATTTATGGAAAGAATCACTATTATCATTTTCAACAGATTGATTATCATTGATGATTCATTTGTTTATGCCCTCATGCACAGCTATGTCCAGTTTATTGGTGCAATTCACCACAAGGTTCTTCATACGCTGAGCTACAGTGGAAATATACTTGGTAACAAAAATCCCCCTCGAAAATGTATGAATTAAGCTTATTCCAAAGCCAAAATTTTGACTTCAATTAATTATTTACTGTACTTAGTGCAAATAATTTCTCATCGGCCTCCCACGAAACCCCAGTTTGGCTTGCCGTATTTACACCACAACTCAGTATCACTGCTTCAGCAGACGAGCACAGGCAGCTGGGGGACTCCTGTAAAAGGAAAGCAGAATTTATTACCCTATTTCATGGTTTGCAAATGCACTGTTTTGCTTGGCATCCACTCCTAAATCTTCAACAGTCAAATATAACATCTTTTAGTTCCTTCTATAAAAATCTGTCTGAGACCCCAGGGAGCAGACTCCAGACAGCAGGCTCCCCTTTAGCACAAGTCCTTGCTAATGTACGGAAAAATATAATTGTCATGGTTTATTTTTTATTAGGGTCAGCACAGCGTCCTTTCCCTTCAAAGACTTGACTGTTCTATTACTTTGATTTACTGGTTACATTTTATAACTCTAATACATGGCTTTTCCTGATTTGTGATCTTGTTTTAGGTGCCTTTTTCATTGTATTGCTTCTCATTCACATCATACATTCTTGCAAGTGAAGGTGTATCTCAATTGTAATATAATGACTTTTCCATTTTGGGGACACTTTTAATGCTATATAAAATTAATACATAGTGACCCGCAGGAGTTTCATCTTTCTATTTTAGCCCTAAAACTGGTGCTCTTTTGTATGTTTCTTTGTGTGTCTTTCGTATTAAATTCAGTCATACGCTTTATATCTACCCTGCTATGCTCCTGTACTGTTGAAACTGTTTTTTTTCACACTGTGATCTGTCACATTCCTGAATCCCTTTCTTGGACTACCAGCCCTGTACAAACACCATATGCGCACTACCCTTCGACTACGACATGCTGAACCAAACGCTGTGCAGCAACCCTTACTTTCTCACCATCACCACCATCCCTCATTTATTATTTACATTTCAGGGTACTGTATTGGGCTTAACAGGTCAAGTATGCCGATATCAGAGCCGCATTATCCAGAGGACCATGGGAAGCTCAGCCTGCCCTTATGTAGTGTACTTGAATTTGTTCTTCACCCCCACCTACTTCCAGGGTTGGGCTGGTGGCGGGATTTCGAGCCTGAGCAACTCTGCTTCCAATTAGGTTTACACACTTACATTATTTCTGGGTAATGGGTTCATGGGTGACTTCACAGTCCCTGCTCCAGCAATTTTAAAAATATATATTTATTTCTTTTGGGGTATTTACATAGCATGGACCATACTGTGCAGACAGCAAAGCATCTTGAAGAAAACTGAGAATCAGGCAATGCTACTTCCAATTTGTAGGCTCATGGGTGGATGTTCACAAAAGTCGGGGAGAAACAGAACACCTCACAGTTACAGTTAGACGTACTGTATAACGATGAATACTTTACAAAGTTAACACAGTTTACATGATATACTTTGCGAGGTCTGTGAGGGAAGATGCAGTGAGAAGAGATAGTCTTTGAGCTCTGATAGGAAGGAGTGATGAGCATTAACATGTTTATTTGACAGTAGCAAAAAATACCTTATAATCTCCTATACTGCTGACATATTAATAAATATGATTTTGATATGAATGAGTGCTGTTCAGATGTACTGAGGAAATGTATGTAAAATTAAAATGCAATTAAAGAAAATAAATTGCCATCCAAATGAGATGGCATAAAGAAAACTCCAACACAAACTTCTGAAGAAAAGGAATGTACATCAGAACTAGTGGCAATGGGGAAATTAATTTGCATGTACCCAAACTAATAGGGAGAGGTTTCCAATTAGATTATCCGGCTAATTCTGGAAGAAGAAGACCCGGGTGCTATGTTTCTTCCGGAAACTTGGATCACCAGTTCACTAGACCCGGTAGTGGTCCAGGCTCTTCCACCGGGTCATTTGATCCAAAGACTAGATCGGACTTAGAGTAGAGGAAGGGGCCTGGCCATTATTTATAAAGACTCCTTTAACTGCCGGTTCACAGCGGGATTGATTTCTGGCTGTGAAAGTGCCTTGTTTGCCATTAGTTTTTCTCACACCTGTATTTTCTCTGAGGTCTTAATTTATCGACGCCCAGGAGCTGCTGGGCATTTTAACAGTGACCTACCTGAAACAATAGCCAGTTCAGTGAGCTCCCTGCCCAATTTCTTGGTACTGGGGGAACTTAATGTTCACTTTGATGATATTTTCTCTCCTAATGCGGAGGAATTGACCGATAGCCTGGGTACCCTCTCACTTAACTTGAAAGTGACCTGTCCCACTCACCTAAAAGATCATTAACTTCTATCTTCACCCACATTATTAACTTAATGGTGGAGAATCCTACTCCATTACCTTGGACTGATCACTATCTGATATCCTTCTCATGGGCCTCCCTGATTAGTGATCTGCCACTGGAGCATGTAATGAAACTCAGCCGTAATTGGTCTAAGCTTCCCATTGAGGCCTGGGCACTTACTCTTAACAATACCCGCTTGGCATTGGAAGCCGATCCAGAATCTGTCAATAATAAGTTTAATCAATAGATCGAAGCCTCTCTAGACTTGGTGGCCCCGAAGAAATGGACAAACAATTAGAAGGGCTCTACAAGGATCGCATGGTACACCCCCAAGCTTAGAGAGCTGAAACTAAAATGTAAACAATCGTTTAAAGGCAGTGGAGGAAAGAGTTCTCTGATGAGAGGAAGTGCGTCTACAGGGAGGCTACAAAAATGTATAAGCTAGAAATTAGAAAAGCCCAATCCCTGTACCATGCAACTAGAATAACCTCGACCTCGAATTCATCGCGTGAAATTTTTAGAATTGCTAAATCTCTTATTTGCCCCCGTCTCCAGCTTTACCCGCTGCTGATACCCTAGGACGCTGCAAAAACTTAGCAGAATTCTTTTTTTTTTATTCAATTAATTTATTCAGCATTTCTGCCAGTCACAACCCCTTTAAAGGACCTCCAATTGGATAATAGGTCTAAAGCACCTTTCACTCGATTGGAGGTCCTCCCTCCCCTGGACATGAAATCCCTAAGAATCTACTTTAATAAATTAAAATCAAGTTCCCTCAGAGACATGGCCCCACCCACCGGTCTGAACCAAGTCTTTGAAACATTTGCTCCCATTATCCTAGAACAGATGTATGTTAGTACATCGCATTCCATTACAACGCGTGCTTTTACCATGCGTGTAATACTTCGCAAACACCGTTACACCGGCCATTTTCACAACGCACGGCGTTGCAACGCAAATGCAGTGTTCCCTATGGCCAAGTACATTACATCGCACACACTCAAAGCGCACGTCATTACAATGCATATCACGCATATTAAACTGTCAGAAGCGACATGCAACGTTTTGGGCTCCAGAGGACCTCTCCCATGAAACAAACAAAATCTAAGAGGAGCCCAGCTCTCCAGCACAGTGAGGCTTTACTTTAGTTCTGTCTTCCTTGGAGTTTGACAGAAGCAAGAAAGAAAACTGCTTATCTGCCTTTCCCTGAATGCAGCTTGTTGCATTTCGTCTACATAGTCTAAGCACTTACACCTTGCTAGCTTCCCTGCTGCGGGTGGAGCGCTTCTCGTTTGCCTCAATGTTTGCGAGGACATGCCTGCCTTGCTTTAATTTGCTCGAACAAAGACCACCCGCTGACAGGAATGGGAAGAAATAGAATATTAACAGTTCCGCACAAAGATGATGGGCAGTTCCACCTTCGAGGAGCTGGAGAGTGAAGGGTACGAATGCAGCGACGACGTGGAAATCCTGGTCTATGTCGGGGGGATGCAGCACCTTTATCTATGGAGACATCCTGAACTGAAAGAATACAGTTTAAGTCCCTATGTATTGTAGACAACATTCTTTCCTCCAAGGGCCCACCTATCTTACATTCCATAATTTCTCCTTACTGTCCCAGTACAGCCTTTTGCTTGGGAAAAAACCGTATGGCAGTAGTCCCTAGAATATATAGGTCTAGAAGTGGGGGAAGACGATTCTCCTACATCGCCTCCAAGAACTGGAATTCTCTTCCTAACTACATTCGTCTTGTCGACGACTATATGTCCTTCCATAGACAGCTTAAAACATTCTTGTTCCCGGTCACCTAAAGCTGGTCATTTGTGTAGGTTCTGTTCCTCAGCGCTGGGAGGCCTTCTGGTAGCCATGCGCTCTACAAATGCCAATTCATGTATTCATTCATTCAACTGTTGAGCCATACAAAATTAAATTAGAAAATTGTACTTTTAACATGATACTTTGTCAAAAACAGTTAACCACAAACCAAATTTTGTATAAAAGATTACTAAACTATATTTAAGGAAATTCCTCATGACGTATCAACCCACGTACGTAAAAGTCAGTGATTATGTGAATGAACAATGTGAAGGGTGGGACTCCTAAATGGGCCTGGCCTATGTAATTAGGATCCTGACATAAACATGTCAACTACATTTCTGTGATTCCCACAGATTGACACCTGGCTGGCATTTTGATTCTTCTATGAGATTTCTGTTATTGCATCAAGATATATAAATGTCAATTTACACACCTAACACCGGCCAGGACTATTGGCTTTGTCAATTGGTGTTAGCTGTTTAAGGTAAATGAGAACCAATAATGATTTTAAGTAAATAATTACCATTGGAAATATTTTTATGCAAAAATTGTCTGACTGTGAATTAAACATTACTGAGGCCTGTGGAAGAGGCAGTGGTCTTCAGAGTGTTCCAAACACTCCTGATATGTTCTCTCTATGTTAGACATGTTCGCCCTTTTTCCCTCCAAATGTCATCCATCTGCATATCTTACACCTCAATTCTTTCCTCACCAGCACCCTCTTTTCACTCTCTACTGAATGCACTTCCTCTCATCTCCTTCACTTCACCACCCCAAAGACACAACGCACCCTCTCACCTGTAAGCACTGCATTTTCTTTTACTTTTGTCTTGATAAAATTTTGATGACTGTGTACCTCCTTTACATACATTTCCTCAGCATCACCATTAACGCTGTATGCATTGCCATTGCTATCTGTGCTCGACAAAGAGGCCAAGGATTGGATGAGCATATATTCTGAAAACCGTTTTTGACCCACTGATAGGCACTGTTAGTGGCATCCACTGTCTTCAGCCTCAACTCCAGTGTTCTCAATGATGGCCCATTATAAACATCTGGAAGGAACTCAATTCATAGTACGCACTATACAACAGTAATATGGTGAATGAAAAAAACGTACAAAAACACAAAATCCTGAAAATAGCTAAAATTCTTAAAGAATACACGATTAAATAAAACATGTGAAATATAAATAGACACTAAATCTCTGACATACAGTACATTAACATTTTAGTTTTTCGGAAATCGACCAGTGTTTTTACCACTAAAATTAAGGACATGAATATTGGGCGCAACATGCACCCATTTCAATGTCCGTTTTTAATTACTATTACTAATTACTATTACTACTGGGTCTAAGACCCAGAGGGACCCTCCCACTGAAAGCCCTTCCAGAATCATTGGACATGAAAAAATAACTTGAAGAACAGGCAGTGGTTCAATGGTCTCATGTAATCCATTCTTTGCTCATTGAATTTCGAATTGCACATAGATTCTGCACACATTGTTAAGAAACTGGCAATGTGTTATCATGCCACACATCTATCTGTGCAAAGAATGAAAGAGAGAGAGAGAAAGAGAGAGAGAGAGAGAGAGAGATAGAGAGAGAGAACTAATGAGAACGCTTGACTGCTTTAGATTAGATTACGTGACATCTACATTGCGGACTAAAGCTGAATCAACCAATTCCAGAGCTCTCATTGTGAGGGGGAGCATGATGCGCACCCATTGTGTTTCCACAAAAACCCATTAACCTAACATTAGAGCAAAGCTGTCTTTACTCACAACTGTCTGCTGTTGTAACTGTGACATTAACAATAGGCCTTCCCGCGCCATACGATACTACAGAGCGCACATGTTTTTAATATAGAAGTCGGACATATGGGACCGGGGTACAGGAAAAACAATCTCTGTCTTCCTCCACTGCTTTCCTTGACCTTCTATTACTGTCCAATAATCATGAATTGGCAGTTACATAAAAGGATTACTTGACATCAAAGAATGCTTCTCCTGTAGTTGACTCATAGTCACATCAATCCACCCCCTCCCTTGATTACCCAAATGGCCACCGTTCCTTAGTTTCCCGGAAAGGTGAAACTGAGTATTAGCCTCTGCTCTTGGCTGTAACCCTCCAACCTACCATGATCGCTGATTCAATTGGGTCAACCACCTTCCCACTGAACAGCTCTTCCCATTTTGTGTAACTTATGGTTGACCCCCAAATCATTCATTAAGTTACCTCCATGATGTTACCCCTTGGTGAGAAATATCCCTACCCCTTTCATGACTACCAATCACACCTCAAAAACCCCTGGGCGAACAGAAGTCATGAAGTCAGGGGCTACTTTCATCACAGGACAGTTCTTTTGCTTCTGGAATCCTGCCCCCCCTACTAGAGTTGGAACCTACTAGGTATTGCTAGACAATAAAGCCAGGGGACTGTCTGGTTTTTGTTCAAGGAAAACCTCCATCCATGTTTCACTCCAAATATTTTAAGCACCTCTTCTCATTGGAATGTGAAGGAGGATTGGCAGTGACGTAACCAGTCACATACCTGGCCAGAGAGGCAGGATATTTGGATTAAGGGATTGTTTGATTTAGCTTGAGGGAGAGTGTTACAGCATTGTTCAGTGCCAAACGGACTAAACTTCTGCGAGTCCCCGTGCATTCCTTATTACCCTGATCGAGTAGGTTACAAAGTGCATGCTATTGCCATGTCATCGTGATAGGCCACTAACACATCCAACAAAGCCAAGTTAGAATAAGATATAAAATATATAACATACAAAACGTATTAAAACTAGCTGTAATGATGTTCTCACAAGAAATGTGTGTTGAATCTCTCGCTTTTGTGAGAAAATGCACCCACAGCTTCTGATCAAGGCACCCTGTTACTAAGAACATATTATTAATGTGATGAATTAATCTTGTTGGGTAGTTCCTCAGCTCCTTCTGACCAGGTACAGAAGTAGCTTTTCAAGTCAAAGTAAAAAACCCGTTTATTTAGGATATAAAATCAATAAAACCACAACATTCAGCAAACATATGGGATAGGATAAATAAACATACCAAATTAGAATGACAATACATAAAGAGTAATGAATAAAGTGCCATCAATGGCATACAAAGTGCCAGTGCTGATGCTTTTAAGGAGAGAAAGAGACGCAATCACTGTGACGTTCCAGAGCAATAAAACGATCTATGCAGACACTGCCAGACTGCAGACATTGACAGACTGATTCTTAAAAATCATAACATCTTAAAAAGTACCAGCAATATGACAACAACAATTAAGTGAAAAGAATAAAGTGCAAATGCTCGCTCAAAGATCTCTCGTATCGATATCTTAACAGGTGATATAACCAAGTCTGTGAGACACAACAAAAATAATCATGTCCCCACAGTGAAAATCTTATAGGGAAATACTGCCTAGACCTGTTGAGGAATCCATCGTCTACACTAGGATAAAAATAATTCACATACAATACCGAAAGACTATGGGGGATTTTCACAAGGAAATGGTGGAGAGAGGCGTCAGCCTTCTTGGTTTAACACCTCTCTCCGCCTCTTCGGAAAAGCAAGGCTGCACCATATTCACAAGGATATGGTGCAGCCTTGTGTTTTGCCCTGCAATGGCGCTAAGTTTCACAACTTAGCGCCAACACATGGAAGTTTGTTTATGTACAGGAAGGTGTACCTTAAAATACACAATACAGGAAACAAAATACAGGAATATTATTGAGGTCTAGAAACACATCTGTCAAGCTACCTGCCTTAATTCACTTCAGTTCTCACAACCACAAATACTCCTTTAAAAACGTCTTGACGAAGGAGCGAGAAACTAACTTCACTGTATCCGGAATGTCCCACAGGGAGGGCAACCCAATCTCATAAAAGATGGATTTGATATATGCAAACCAAAGGATTCTCTCACAACCAAAGGATCTTAGGTGCAACTTTATAGTTAGTGATTCTATTTAATCTGTGGTCCAGAGTCTGTGCCATTACATAATGGGTCGAAACGTCAAACTAACTTAATCAGATAGATACCAATGTCCATAAATTGGGGGGAGGCGGGCGAGGAGAATTCGTAAGGAGATTAGGAAGACTCCTAAAAAACATTTTCTGCCTTTGAAACATTGTCAACCTTCACATGACACCAAGCTGTGCTCCGTACATGACTGAACTATTTGCTTTTAATCGCATCGCTGCGGCGGTTATTTTTCCGCGGGGCGGCTTTTTTCAAAAAGCCGCGTTAGATGACGAGCTCAGCTCGTCATCCGCACACGACCACCGTGGCTGATGACGAGCTCAGCAGCGAAGGGGTTATTGTGTGTCAGTTTCGCGCCGCCGGTGCGTCACTTTTTGTGATGCACCAGCGGTGTAAAAAATGCGCCTTGTTGCGCCATATTTAAAAAGTGACGCATCTAGGTAGATGCGTCACTTTTTAAACCCCTGCGCCACATTATACCTGCGTCAGGTATAATGTATGCAGAGGGGGCGTTCCCCCGCAAAAAGCCTCGTAATAGTGACGCAGTGAAATCTATGAGATTTCACTGCGTCACTTTTAGGACGCTGTTGCGTCAAAATCTTGCGCCTGCCACACAGCAGGCGTAAGACTGACGCAAGCCCTTTCACATGGGGCTTTCCCCATGTGAAAGGACGCATTGCTGGATTTGCGTCACCTATGTGACACACTCCAGCAATGCGTCACTTTTGCGCTTACAGATACGTCAGAAATACTGACGTATCTGTAACTCCTTGCGACATGATGCGTCATACATTAAATATGACCCATCAGGAATGTCGTAAGGAGTGCGCAGTGAAAAGTGACGCATCGCTGTTTTCACGCAGCGATGCGTCACTTTTCATAAATGAGGCCCCTGGGCTTTCTAAGGCACTTTAATCACTGTGCCCGATTCCAGCTAGAGTTTAAGGGGGCTCTTACCAATGTGTGCAGACCGATTCATCTTATGCCTCAAATAAGCTCCTGAATTTGGTCCAGGGTAATCCTTTACCCTGGACCAGAATTTTCACCTTTCCTGTTTTGTAGGGGTTAAATATCATAAGAAGTAGCTTTTACCAGCACACATTTATTGGCCACCTGTCATACAACAATAAGTCTTTCTCAAAGATGTGTATCGATTATCAATTTTCATTGTTTCTCATGTCATAAAACTCTGACTTCAAATACTTGTAAAAAAGTTACATTAACTCTCATTCATGGGTCTGGTTCTCATTAGTACAGGATGTACCATGGCACCAATGTCCAGGGGATTAAGTGAGCTATTACACTCCAACTATTACTGTCTTGTATGACCCATCAGGGAGCAGATGTTCCCATTTTCTTGCTGCCATTAGCACCCAAAGCAACCTTGCTAAGTCACTGCTCACATGTCCTACTTGAGACCATTTTATCAAAAACATATACATCACACCAAAGCCATAAACTGGGCACCTTTGGTTTTGCAATGAGAGGTACTTTAACTATACTCAATGACCAATCTTCCCTTGCACCGACCAAAAGCTGAACATATCTTCTGTGTCACTTCATACATCATGTGTGTAAGAAAAGGGGTTGTTGGTTGGCTGGGGTGTGAACCCTGGAAAGCAGCAATTACAATCCTTCTCAGTGTGGTCATGAGCAAATTCTAAATTAACCTGTGCTCAACCCTCGGGTAGATTGGCACAGAGCATTCAGTATTAACTCAGAGGCAGTCTGTAAAGTATTTGTGCAACACCGGAAATGGTGACACAGTGAAAACACACCACAAAAGGATCCCATGCCAGATTAGAATAATCTAGTAATTTATAATACATAATACAAGAACAAAATGACAAAAATCCAATCAGTAGGACTGGAGATATTCAATATTAAATATTTAAGTGTAAAATAGCACCATAAAACACAAAGCACAACCACGGCTATCTGGTCATGTGAGATCAGGAGTAAATCACAAGTTCAGGCTGACTGCAACAGAGCGTGGGACAGATACAGGGACCAGGTTAGTCCTGTTGAAAAGTTTCCTTATTAGTCCAACACAGAGTCCTGTTCACTGTGGAAAGGGCAGCGAGGAGCAGGGAAGCATCGCTGACAGCCATCGATGTAGTGCGGAGAGCAGGCTGAGTGTTGTGGGAGATTGTCTCTGTAGTGCGCAGATCCTATTGTTGTCACAAACAGACAGGCAGAAGCTTCGCGGTGTCACTCGGTGAGCAGCCAATGCAGTAACCCAAAGGGTTAGACTGACAGAATTTTGCATTTCCAGGCTGTGCGAGTGACAAGGATTCAAGGCCAAGGGACCTGTTTGTGACCAAAAACTTCGATTCAATGGTGTGGCATCTCTGAAGCCACACCAAGCGTCCAGGATTTGAAGGGCATCACCTAGGGTCAGGGCCTTGGTCCAGCTGGATCCTGGTGCAGGTGGTTGGGAGCCTGTTATGTTCCTGTGGCTGGGAAAAGGAGGCCAGCAGGCTAGCCCTTGAAATCACTCTGGGAGTCCTGGGTTCAGGTCCAAATCCCTCTGACTCAGGCAGGAGGTCAGCAGGTCAGCAGGTAACAGGCAACAATACAGCAAAGCAGCAGATCAGCAAGGCAGTAATCCAGCAGGGCAGCAGTATAGCAGAGTAGCAGTCCTGTCACCCGCACGGCAGTCCTTCTTCCTGACAGGGTAAATTAAATATGCCAAATGTGTATGAGCCAGTGTTACTATGTTTTTAAGGAGTGAGCACATGCCCTTTAGCACTGGTTAGTAGTGGTAAAATGCACAGAGTCGTAAGGGCAGCAAACACAAGAACAGCTGAAAATGGAGGAGAAATCAAAACTTTTAGGGGGGAACACCACCGTAAGGCTGACAGGTCTAACAATGTGCCTACTGCATGACATGAAATTAATAACATTCGACAACCATCACAAACCTTGCTTGTAATAAAAGCTCCATAGGATATTCGCAGGTGGTCTCCAAAACCAAACTCTTATGCCACACTCTCACTTCTGAGTAGATTGCTTAGTTGATAAATTAGTCATAACAGCCATCAGCAATGAATACCTGCGGAAACTGTCCTGGCAGTAACTCTAAAAGCAACTTTTTATAAAAAATGTTCAAAACAGCCAAATCGCCTGCCTATGACGAAGAACAGGTAAGCTTGCGATCACACACTCCGTTCAGATCTCAACTACAGCATGGATACCTGCGATTTATTGCAGCCATACTCGGGTACCACTTTTGCTGATTAGGAATTAAACTTGCAGTAGAAAGCTTTTAAGATAGATATTGGCAGCAGATTGTTGCTCACTATCTTTTTGCAATTAATGGAGTGTCTGAGTTACTTAGCGTTAGTTCACTCAGGCGCGAATATCACTGTAAATAACTCGATTATGTTATTGAACCAAATAGTATGTCTCTTTGATTTTCCTGAAATGTCAATAATCAACAGAAGCTTTTTTTTTTACTGTTGCTGTTATCCCCTATAGAAGCCAGTAAAGTCTTTTGTATTTGACACAAGTGGACTCTCAATGCCACCTTTGGAATGGTTAGATTTAGAATGCTTCATTAATTCAATCATTGTTTTATCTTACCTCCACATGCATTGTTATATTGTGTGAGTGCTTTCAACACTGGCTCGCTTATACCCATGGAGAAGAGGAGGCGGTGTGTGTTACATCTTTTAGGAGTGGGTTTATTGACTGTGCTTCGGGTTAGTTGAGTTTGGTACATGGCTGTCAAAACCTTTACATTTTTGATGAAGTGCATTGTAATGGCAGTGGAGATATCTTGTAAATCATCATTCATAATATATTTTGGAGACCGCTTGTGAGAGAAACGGTACTAGCCCGGAGATAATCTATGCAGTTTCTCGACACCATTACTGGGCAATTGTGGGCTATTGACTAGAAAATGGGGAGCAACACGTAGGATGTGAAATTTAAGCATGTGTCTCCTCATGCTGAGCTACTACCGGGCATGGGTTCGGATCCTTTTGCTTTTGTCAGGTATTTTAACTATGCATGAGTTTCGGTAACTGTAGGTAGAATACTTTGGGACAGGATGTGGCGTAACAGGCAGAGTTGACAATTTTGTATTTGGGGAACCAGGGGGCATATTACCAAGCAATAGCGATAATTATCGCTATTACTTGGTTAGCGGGAAAAAATATCGCCGAGCACCGAGGATTTTTACCGCTAAGATACCTTGATATTATCAAGGTTTATCTCAAAAGCGGTAAAAATCCTGCAAAATGCATGAATATCGCTGAAAAATCAGCGATATTCATGCATTATCGTGACAATGCTCTTAGCCATGTTATCCACCTTCCATTGGATAACATGGCTAAGAACTGCTTTTAGCAGGCGTTAGCTTTTGGAGATATTCGCGCTTAGGGCGAATATTTCCAAAAGTTGTTAATAGGAGTAAGAGATGTTAGCGACTGTTTTCAGTCGCTAACATCTTGGCACGCCCACTTTGCATGTCATTAGCGATAATTATCGCTGACATGCAAAGTGGGCCCCTAAATGCCCGCTATCGCCTACAAGCTGTCGCTAACTGGTGTTAGCGACAGCTTGGTAATAGGGCGATAAAATTATCGCCGCATTAGCAGAAAAAAGTCCCGCTAATGCGGCGATAATGCCCTTGGTAATATGCCCCCAGGTTCGAGTCTCAGCACCGGCTTGACATACTGTTATTTGGGGAAAATCACGCAGGGGCAGATTTACAAGCCCCTTGTGCCTCTTTTACGCTGCAGTTGCGTCACTTTTGTGACGCAGCGGCGGCACAAAAGATGAAACATGCTGCGTGGTATTTACAACGTGACACATCTGGGAGATGCGTCACGTTGGAAAGCCCTGCACCAGAAGTAGGCGTTCCTGCTCAGGGAGGGGCGTTCCGGTGCAGGAACGCCTTCCAAAAGTGGGTGAGTGAAATCTACAAGATTTCACTCAGTCACTTTTGAGCCCATGCTGCGTCAAAACCCTGCGCCTGCTTGAAGCAGGCGTAAGGTTTGACACAGCATTGTAAAGATAGGGGCCCCCAGAGCATTGCTGGAGCTGCGTCGCGCTTGCGATGCAACTCCAGCAATGCGCCGCATTTACGGCCCACGTATTGCCCCACGGTGCGCTGCATTTACAATGCGGCGCATTCATGGTGGCTGAGCCGTGGTGCACAATAACTGGTGCATTCCTGCTGATATGCAGGGATGCGCCAGTTATTGTACATCTGCCCCCAATCTTCGCGCGCCTATCAACAATAAATGTGCCCATGTGTAATGTAACTGGTGCTCATGTAAAGCGCTCCAGTGGCGAGTTCGGACTATATAAAACTGCACACAAAAAATGACTCCCTAGAAACGTGTAATTTCATTTCGACCAGAACCTGGAGTTTCTATTGGAACAGGATTGCTTTTTCACTTGGGATCGAGGGCTGTGGTGCAGGAAATGGATATTAAACATCACTGGAAAAGTTTCTGAGGAAGCACAAAGTGAGAATTTTGTGGGTGCTCAAAGGCATTCCGAATATTTAAACTGCAAAGCTTTCCTTGGACGCACACCTGCTACCACCAGTACCCCTCAACATATGAGTGGGGAAAGTTTGGCATGGTTGTAAAAGCTTCATGGCTTCAAATTCGACCTACGTGTATGATCGTGATTGCACAACACATCTAGTGCATCATGGGCATAGTTGCTATCTCACAATTTCAATAGGTTCAAAATGAGAAGAAATAGAGTGCAAACCCCGTTTTGAGAAGCATTATGCTGAAAGCAACATCTTGCAACTCAAAGAGTCTTTAACACAATGGTGTAAGACATATCTCCACGGTCGAAGTGGTTGTCTCACATTCATTGTGCATCAACCAAGGCTACAGGGCAGCTTTGCACAGTATATTTTAGGTCACGGCTACAGAGAACTTTAATTATTTGCTGTCAAAGAACTACTTTCTACAATACAAATACATAGAGTGGGCTTGCGGTCAGACCCTTGTGTGTGGGTGGATAGTTTTCTTGTATATCTCAATATTCCATTGCGTATTTGATGGGGTTCACTCCAATTCTTATGTTAGACCCACCATTAGAGCTTTGCTGCTTTACATTCAATAGGAGTATGTCTTTTTTTTACCTCTCTCCTCATTCACTTATTGTCCCTTTGCATCCACGGCCACGGCTCTTTCTTTCTGCTTTCAACCAGAGCTTCAATTCTCCAAAGTCCAGCTCTCTGCCCCCTGCCCCTTTTTATGTCACTTTACATTTGTAATAGTTTCTTTTATTTTTATTTCCAGGTGCCCGGCATGTAAGATCAGCCATTGGGCTACTCACTTCTCTATTCGTACTAACTAATCCACACGTTATTTTTTACGTTTTACATTACCACTCTAAAATGCAAGGTTAGATTGCTACAGTAAAAAAGCCAAAATGGTGTGACGATGCATGCCAAGATGCCTGCCGCGTGCGTGCGTCAGTGCACATTTGTCATGACCCACCAGAGGTCATTTTGGGGCATATTTGCGAGCCCCTTGCGCCGCTGGAGCGTCACTTTTTGTGACACGCCTGTAGTGCAAATCTCAAACCTTATCTATGAGGCCACGCAAAGACACCATGCGTGGCTTTGAATGGTCTCATTGATATGGAGTAAAGAAAGTAGTGCTTCTTTTGTAAGATTAGAAGTGCAGGTGCTGAAATGTTTTTGTAGGAGGCCACCACCCCCTTTCCTTGAACCACCCCCATCCTCCATTGGCTCCATTCACTTACACTATTCGCTCCAATGATATGTAACCCATGATGTGGCCTAGATGATGGCTGATGGAGCAAATTAGGCTAAAAAGGCTAATAAGTCAAAGGCAAGACTGATTTTTGTGCATCGCACATCCTGAACTCCTGTTTTTTGAAGGCGCTCTGAAAGTGAAAATGAACAAAACGGCTATTCGCTCAGTTAAATAAAGTATTTGCCAATAATCACACCGTTTGATCAAGCGTGAAAGCCAAGATTGACCCCAGATTCTCCACTTTCACAGTCGGCAATTTACAAACTTTAAAACTTTGTCTTTAATCCATGGGGCATAAGATTAGTGCTGGGGTATGGAGCAGAATCCATATTTTTTTGTTGCTGTTTTACATGGTGCAAACTCTGACGTGGGCAGACAGAGGAGCGAGCACAAAAGAAATACAGACTATGTTGCACTTTTTTTCCTGGCACATCCAAATTTGCCGGAATTCAAAGGGTGTTACTGAGCCCTGGGATTTGAACCTGCTTCCCTATGTCTCTCCCTTGCCTTTGCCTCCCGTGCAAGCTCCTCAGACTTTCAGCAGCTCACTCACCTCCATCATAACAACACACACACACACATACCCAAAAAATAAGCAGCAAGGGCCAAGCACCGACAATGGTCTCTATATTTGCCTAAGATCACAAAATTTGGTTTAGCAGGATAGCTGGGATTCATGCCCAGGATAATTCCCTTTTTTTGCACTGTACAATTCAGTCATAATGATTAAATGGGCATACCTTTCTGACTTAAAGGGTTAGTGCTATGTCCTTAATTCATGGGGGATGAGATTTGACATTTAAAAGTATTTGAGGGGTGCCATGTTGGAAATCCTGAATTGATGAGCTGATGACCTCTATTTAAAAATAATTTGTGCCTGTAGAGATTTATTGCGTATAGTAATTCACACAGACCTCAGCTCTTACCCTGGTGGCACGCTACTAATGATCATTCTATACATTAGCAGCAGCAGCACAAAATTGCCATATAAGGAGACACTGGAGCAGAAAAGTGATTTTAACGATAATACTGACCTAAATATGCTATACAGACTGTGGCATATCATATAACAATTTCGTATACAGTGCGCAAACTTATCTTACATCAGGGGGGTAATCATCTCATTTCCGGAATCATTTTATAAAGTTCTTCAAGTTCAAATAACTTTATGTTCATTTTGAAAGTCTGCACTCTATATGGGACTTAGACGCTCACACTTCACATAAAAAAAGCATGATGAAGAGAGCAATGGCCCGATGCAAGAATTAATAGATACCAGTTTAAGTAATTAGAGTAATTAATCCGTTAGAGGAAGAGAAGAAAGTTTGAAGACAACCTAACCCACCGCAAACACCTACATAGACATGGGTATGGGCAACTCTTTAGCAACCTCGACTTAATCTACTAATTGAATGTGACTTGAATTCAATTACTATTTCAGTCACAGATACAGACCCAGATGAAGGCTTAGACTCACTTTCAGAGGACACAGGCATATACGATTCTAGCCTGACACAGCCCTGCCATCAAAACTACAGTACTATTACTAAACGTTGTGGGGAATTATAGACAGTGAGGCTAACAAAAGTTGCATATGTGCTTTGAGCTTGCTTTTCATTTGCCGAGCAGGCCTTACTGAAAACGCCATATTTGCGCCTGCGTTGTCCCAGCATGCCACAGCGTAGTTCATGGCTTCATGATAGGATGCCGTGCTGACATCACAAACGTGATGATGCATCGTGATGATCGTGCCTGGGCCTCGGTGGGCCAATTTGTGAAAACAGATCAGGAGCCACCCAAAGGACAGGTACATTTATTTTTTAAATAATTATCAGGTCCACTGCACAGGAAGAAAAATGGTTTATCTCCGGCCCTGTCAAATAAGTGCCGGTGCTGAGCACCAGAAAGCACCGGCACAAATTAAGCACTGAAAGCAATGCTGCGCAAATTGCTGCAGTGCCTTACACTGAGCTTGGGAGGCATTCCATGGAAGTTGCGGTGGGTTTCGCATGAAACACCCTGGGGAAGTGCCAAAACCTTATGCCTCCTGAGGTGAGGCATAAAAAGGAGAAATACATTTGTTTCTCCTCACTTTTTCCTCTTTCTATGTGTGCTGCCTTCTGCAGCACATATAGAAAGAGTAACATGCTTCTTAGAATTATTTCTGTTCGGGGAAGGTTTACCCGAATAGCAGGTGGCAACTTACGCAGCTCTCTCTGCGTATAGAGCAGTCTGTGTGGCAACACAGCCCTCATCAACCATCTCTCTACCAGATAGGACAGGTCATTGCCAATCCAATACCACGAGTCGTCCAAGACCAAGAGGTGGGAAGCTGCGTGATATTATTGGATATTAAGGGTCTCTATACGTCCACAGTAGGTTGATTGAAAGCATTTTCTAAGTGGCACTCTAGACCTGATCCTGCCACAGAAAGCTGCTCAACCTGGAGTTAAGCTGTTGGAACCAGGAGATTGCTATCTGAAAGAGGTGGTTCTGCAGTTGGTATAGAAGGCGAGGGAGAGACACCATTTTGAATATTGCCGACTTACCCAGTATGGAAAGAGGCATATGCATTCAAGACTCCATCTCTGTCTGAGCACGCATCCAGATGGGAGCAATGTTCTTCTTCCATGACACCGATTGAGTTTCTGAGATGTACACCCCGAGATATTTCAGTTCGGTTGTGGCCAGTGTTACTTCTGCTGTTCAGGTGCCCATGTCCGAGCCATCACGAATAGGCCACAAAATATATTTCTTAGAGTTCATACGTAGGCCAGTATACTGGCAGAAAATCTGCATGATGCAGAGAATATTCGGTCTTGTCCGACGTGGATCCATAAGGAAAAACAGGACATCATCCTCATGAAGAGTGATCCGATCCGAAAACCCGTGCGGCCATTCGAAGCCCCTTACCTGTGTGTCAATTCAGACCCATAAGGCTAGCGGTTCCATAGCTAAGACAAATAGATATAGGGAGAGCGGGCACCTTTGCAGGGTGCCACGTCCTATAGAGAAGGAATCAGATAACGCACCGGCTACTCTAACCGAAGTCGAGAGGTCGGTATAAAAGTCTAATATATGACATGAGGCATGGGCCTATGTTCAAGTGCTGTAAAAGAAAAAACAGTTAGGTCTATCCCAATTAGTCAAATGCTCTGCCTATGTCGGATAATAGCAGAGCTGCCGGGCCCCCCAGGTGATCAATTGCCACAACTGCATTGTGCACTTGTCAGATGTTATGATGGGTAGCTCGATGGGGCATAAAGCCAGCCTATCAAGTTCCTTTTAACTGCAGTTGTGACTGCCTGTTTAGTAGTAAAATTTTGCAATTATAGGTGTTTCGTGGAGTGTCTAGAGCTGTTGGTCCTGTGTCACTGCACCTGCTGCACTATTTAATTCATTACCCTGTTGTCTGCAAGGTAACTTTACTTGTTACAGCCTGTTTAGTTTTATATTTTAGCAATATTCTGAGCTTAGTGGGGTCCTTAAGTTTTTGACCACGGTGCAGCTGCACCATTCAAATCAAGTCCCTATAACTGCAAGGTAACTGACATTGTGACTGCCCGTTTACTTGTAAAATATAGCAAAATATGTGTTTAGAGGAGTTCTGAGAACTTTTGGGCCCCGTGCTACTTCGCCTGCTGCACTATTCAAATCATGACCCTGTTGTCTGCAGGGTGTTCACTTGTGGCTGCCTGTTTAGTTGTAAAATATAGCATAGCTCTTGTATATTAACTTTATTTTTAACATGCAATGTTTATTGCAACATTTTAAATTCAGTCATAAAGACTAAATAGGTTACGTCCGATAATGACTACAAAGGGCACAGAAATGTACTGAGGCACGAATAGGAAATGCCACAAACATTGTAAGGTTAAAACATCTGCATTACACAACTAACTAAAAAAAAGCAAGCATTCCAGCATAATGTTAGAATCTGTCTGCCTTTTCCATGGGAAGAGATCTTATCTTGACAGTGAATGGGTCTTAAACAGTGTGAGCAGCTTCAGTAGAAGTACCATAAATGCTTGCAGCCAGTGGAAGTTAACAAAAAAAAGTTACACACAAAAGCGAATGAACACAGTGATTTGGTCTGGGGAACTGATAAGAGCCCACTTTTAAGATATGTTAACCACATTAGATTTCAGAAGCACAGCGCAAAAAACGAAGGTAAGGAAACATAAGACCTTAATGAGAGGAGACTCAACTGTAACATTTATACATAAATGCATTCCAAAATATTTTGTACTATGAACTGTGAGTACATTTTTCGCAAGTATTAAAAAGTGATTCTGCTATCATTTTACTATAAATAGCGGTTGAAATACTTTTTAAAACCATGTATTTATTTTTTTCTACCAACCTAAGAAACAAACTTAACAAAACTTGAAATTTGAACTTATAACTAATAAAGAATGTTGGACTCTACCTAGAACTAAGACATAACTGCATAGTCACCACACACACATATATTTATATTTATAAGCGTTACAGTGAACTGTTCATTGTCTTGCAGTTCCTCTTTGCTGGACCTTCACTTACTATATTCTTCCGTGCTTAGTGTTTTAGTCTTTCTTCAGATTTCCTTGAATTAACACACCAGATATCAATGACCTGGACATTACAATTGAATATCAGGGTACTAGAGTGTTCCAGCATCCCAAAATATAGGTACATGGTTTGGAATGGCCATGTCCCTTGCATGGTGTACAGTCATGTCCCCAGCCCTAAGTGCAGAACTGTGAGTATCTGGTATCCTGTTCTTTGGAGATTTGGCCCCAAACTTACACTAATCTAGCAAGTGTGCAAAAGCCTAGGCCTGTTCCTTGATGTGAGCATGGTTCCTAAAAATGTCCTGGTGCTGGAGGGGCACATCAAGTGCTCTCTGTTGTGATAGGGGACTTCTGCCCCTGTCACAGGCTCTCGCATGTGGCGAGGTAGTGGCAGAATACTGTGCCTTTAGTAATACTTATGTGACCAGATCTTTTTTCTGTGTCACTGGAGTGGTGACATATTGGCCTACTCGTGTAAAGTTCCACTGCTACAGGTGAACCCTGATCCTTACAGTAATATCCAAGGAGTATGTTTGCATGTATATATATTTGTGTGTTCTGCATGATGCACACCTCAAATGTCTGGGTGAACCAGAGTGAAGAAGGTCAGTAGGTTTCATTGTGGAAGTCCCTGGCCTGTTCAAGTGCAAAAGGTTGAGATGAGGTTTCTTTCCCAGTCCTGAGCCTAGAGGGAAGTTACCTACACCTTCCCTTCTTACCTATACTGAAGTGGGGATAGAGGAGATAGGCTCCCTTTAGAAATTCAATGAGTTTCTCTTGCTGCAGAGGGCTGATGAGTAGTCTCCGTGAGCACTATCATTTGGTGGATGGTGGGGGTGAAATTGGGTGAAAGAGTTTCTTTTGTCGGAGTGTAAAGGTTTCTTTAGAAAAGGGTCAGCCTTTTGTGTATCTACCTGATCGCTGTTCGGTGTGGCTGTGATAGACAGGTGCAGAATGCTCACACTTCTTTGTGCCTCTGTTGCCAGTAATCCAACCAGGAAATGACCCTGGTTTGAGGAGCATCACTAGTCTAGTCTAAGGCTGACTATGAACGACAGCCTGAGGAGGACACATCAGAGAAGAAATGACCCAGATTGGTCCTGGGATTCCATAAAGAGTACATACATTTCCTGTTTTCTATACTTGTATAAAAGTGGGAGCTTTGAACCCACTAGTTATTCTGATATTAGGTTCTCAATGATTTAGGTGCTTCAAAAGGTACAGAGAAAGCTACTGTGCATCAATAGCTGGTGTGTGCCTGACAGCCTGCTTCCCAGAGGTGAGGGGACATTACCGGGGAAAACTGTTTCCCTGGCCTGGAATGCCTGGAAATTGGTGCCTAGCAGAAGAGGGAAGGATCAAGAAACCCTACAGGAGGAGCTGACTACTGGTATGGGCAAGAGCAGTTGAACGCAGTGCTATGTGCTCAAGTAGCTCCTAGGATATGGAGCAGCTTCCTAATGCATCTTTGGCTGGCACATTTTCCCACCAAGTGAGAGGACCAAGAGTGAACAGCAAGAGACCGGAGAGAGGCCTACCATGTACACAAACTATTAGTGTAATATCCACTGGCAGACTGCTTGCTTTCTATTGCCTACCAGAAGACAAGTGGCATGGGAGTGTGACAAATGTGCCTAGACCCAAAGGGAGGTGGTGGAATAAGAAGAGGGGGCATTTGCTATTAGAAGGAATAGCCCCAATCCAGAGAATCTAATTACTTGATACCTTTTGTAAAGTACATTGAGTTTTGTTGTGTATTAAAGTTTGTCTCTTTTACAAATATATGCACCCAAATGAATACAATTTTGAATGTCTGTTGAGTATTGAGCTTGTTGTACCACCACATTTACTTCCTTGAGAATCCTGTAACTGCTCGTCATTGCAAACACTGAAAGTCAAATACTGAAAGGTGTTGTACTTGGCCGAGTTTGCAGAGCCGCAGTAGGACAGAATACAGGACATCAGAGGCAAATGACCACAGAACCCACAGCAGTGGCCCCTTTCTGCTTGCCCCATGAACCCCTGGAACAGGGTCTGAGAGCATGTATGTGTCTTTACAGGATATTCCTAGAAGATTACCAGGCTAACGCTGTACACCGCTTTAACTATACCACAAGGTTGCAATACATATGTGTCTCTTAGATCTTCAGCACATCTCTCACCTCTCCTTGAACAAATAGTCCATCTTGTTGGTCCATCACTATGGACAATGCCTCATGGTAAGGTTTCCATGTGACTTGATGTCACAGGGACACAACTTTTCTTCAATTTCCTTTTACAAGTCTGTTTTGGGTGTATTTATCACATTGATTCCCTAGAAGCAACCAAGACAATAGCTCTCATAAAGCCTTAATTTGTCAAATGAAAGTCTCACAGTAGAGATGAGGTATTTCAGTGACATGGTGTGATGTGATGTTGTTTGCTTGTGGTCAATCAGTTGCCTGGCGATGACCAAGCTACATCATTACTGTTCCTCAAACGAGCATACTTGTGATCATGTATAATACAGAAATGTGTGGTTTTCAGTGTCAGCTGTCTCTCGTCAGCATGACACTCTATTTACAGGCCTGAGCTTTCCATTAGCAAATCATTACTTTCAAATAAGTTAGTTTAATTGGTTCAATTGAAGTGTGCATGTACTGCAACACCCAGAATGCACCAAAATCTAAATAATTATCCAGAACTGGACAACTGGCATCTCACTGAGTGCTAACAAGAAGGGATCATGCAAACCAAATATATTGTATAATTATCATTCGTGGTCAATTCAGATCTCATTTTGAGAACAGGAAATTTTAAATAAAAAAAGATATACTACTATTTGCGCGTCTATTGTTGAATATCCCAAAACATAAATCGGCCTCCACTGCGCTTAACAAGCTTCACTGGTTGCCAGTGAAAAGGCGGATAGAGTTTAAGGCTCTCTGCATCATGTTCAAAGCCACTCATGATACAGAGCCAGCATTTTTTAAACAGAACCTGCAGCCTTATGTTCATGCCCACCAGCTTCGTTCAGCACGCTATCATAACTTTGTAGGTCCCAGGTTTAAAAAGTGCTCCTGGGGTGGCACGAGTTTCCTGGTCAGTACGACCGGACTTTGGAATACATTTCAGGTGCAGCTTAAGGAAGTAACTCACCTGTTTTATTTAGGAAGGCAATAAAGATGTGGCTTTTTCATCTCTGAGGCTGCCTTTACTGGTCCGGTATGTCCTGTGTAGAGCTAGCACCATGATACCCTCGGGTGAATGTCTTGCGCTTTATAAATTTAATTTAATTTAATTTCATTTCAAATTATGCTATCTGAACAATTGGAAACGTGAAGACATGGAAGACATCCTATCTCATCGATAGTCCTCATTACAGGGGATGTATGTCAGAACAACTCATTCGGTTGTAATGCATGCCATTACAACTCAGCTGTTACAGTGCGAATGCCTTTACCACGCATAACCTTTACCACACATATGTTTACAATGATTATGCCTTTACCATGCATGCCTTCACAACAAATTGTTTTAAAAGCATGAATGTTAAAGGCATATGTGTGGTAAAGGTGTTCCTTAATCCTAGTCCTGGGCCCTAAAACTGGCCCCTGGCCCTCGAACCCCCCAAAAAATCTAACCCCTGCCCTGAGCCCTAAACTGGACCTCGGCGCAACCCTCCTCTGGTCCCCAGTCCTGTAAATAAATGCCCGGTACCAGCACTGAGCCCTAAAACGTGACCCCGGCACAACCCCTTCTAGCACCCAACCCTTGAAAAAAACAGGCCTCAGCCCTGAACCCTAAATCCAGCCCCCAAGTGCAACCCCCGCCTCCCAGACCTAAAAAGAAACACCCCCAGCGCAGAGGCCTAAACGCGGACCCGCCGCAGCATCACCCCAGAAATCCCCCCTCCTTACGCCCTCTTGTGCAATCCCCCTTACCTCTGTGGGGAAGTGCCTTTTCTTCAAGGCAGACATGCAGGTTGTTTTAATTTTTTTTCCTTAAGCAGAAACCGGGTCTCTTCTTTTCCAACAATACCAATGGCCTGTACAATGATGGTGCCCTTACCACCATTACTGTGCATATGTCCTTACCACCAGTGCCACTCATATGTCCTTACTATTCATACCTTTACAATGTAATTCGTTGTAAAGGCACTTGTGGTAAAGGCATATGTGTTGTAAAATCACGTGTAGTAAGGGCTATGCATGGTAATGGTACACGCATTGTAACAACCGGATGGTAAAGACTATGGGCCTCAATATGATGGAGGATTTTCCGCCTCCTCCGGGCCGGGGGAAGCCACCTCCGGCCCGGAGGAGGCGGAAAATCCTCTGTGGACTCACCAAAGACCCACCACCGCATTACGATGGCTGGTGGGTCTTGGTTACTGTCCGCTGCTTTTCCGCCGCGGTCAGATTACAACCGCGGCGGAAAAGCTCTCATTTGGCTGGCAGTGTCTATCAGACACCGCCAGCCAAATTAGGAAGCATATGTAAACATGCTTTTCCGCGGCGGTTTTTCTGCCGTGGAAAAGCATGTGTACTTTTGATTTTGGGGGCCCGTTGCGGGCACCAGGGTGTTGGCGGGTGGGGGGTGCACATGAGGGGTACCTATGGTACCCCCAGCATTTACTTGCACAAAGCGGCAGGCACCGCGCAGTGCCTGCCGCTTTGTGCATGTAAATGTTAAACATGCACTTTTAACATTGCGGCGGGTGCCGCAAGGTTAAATATCCAGGATGTGACCGCCAGGGTGGCGGTCACATCCTAATCACACATGATGGAACGCCGCAGCCCATGCGGACGTTCCCTCATCCTCTGGGGTCGCGATCGGACGCAAGTCCGTCAGGGATCCTAATGAGGCCCTATGTGTGGTAACAGCCACGTTGTAATGGCCTTTCCACGTTACGGGCAGCGTCTGTCCTACAATATGTTTTCTTTGTAGATGTCCACATTACTCATGGGCGCGAACAACTTTTGATATTCTAGAATTGTTACTCTTGGCCAAGCACCAAGTTCTTAAAAATGAAGTTATTGCCAAATAAGGCTTGTCAAGTGCTGGCTTGATTTCCAAGCCAGTACAGGATGAATGGGTCCCTGTGGGGTTTAATCAGAGTAGGCTTTTTGTACAGCATTAAAAAAAACACAAATGTGATTTGAAGATAAAATCAGATGGACACACACGCAGTTTCCAGTTTCGCACGTCCAGAGTTGACAATGACACCTCTCTCAACAAAAGAAGACTTGAGAGGTGTAGAAAGATATAGAAGCAGAACTCTTTTATAAAGATGTGCAAGCTTTAAAAGTCTAAAGGCCTGATATATAGTTTAGACTTTGATGAATGCCATACTCCATATTAATTGTGGCAGATGTCCTATCCACCATATTACAAGTGCATTGAAGCCTATGACACTGTAATCCACCACTTGGATGGAAAATCCTGCCCCTCAAACTCTAAATAAGGCCCTAGAAATTGTTCTTAAAGATGCACTTATCTTTCTTTCACCATGACAGCTACCATGGGCTGGTATTTAGTTCTGTATATTTTGCAAGATACATAAATGGTTCTTTAGAAGGAATTGCATTTTACTCAGAAAACTAGAACAGTGTCATGCTATGAAGAACATGGGCATTCTAGTTTTACAAAAGCATCTTTGTTCACTTAGATAAGTGCCATTGTATTTCTTTGTCTTAATATGTATATTTCACTTTCCATACCCCTTCTGATGCCTAAAGTGATCTGCGCAGTCCAGATGCATTATGCATATAGTGCTTCATATCCCTGCTGAGCTTCTAAAGCACGCTGAATTGCATCCTGTCTATGGGCACCCTCGCAAGTGCCTGGGTCACAGGTTATTTGTGATTTGCCCGTTATCCAACATGTTGGTGAGCTGTGACAATATGGTGATTGTGCATGTTTGTTACGTCATTCTTTCCATATGGATGTACCTCAAGAGGTCTTGTTGCCTAGCTCCTCAACAGCGAATTCTGTTGCTTGAAGCCTTGGGTTAGTTCAAAGGAACCCGGTGGTCTATCCCTCCTTAAAGCAATGCGTTTTAAACGACAGTTCAGAAGTGGAAGAGACGAGCCATCCGACATGAAGTCATATGTTAAACCAAGTTAACATTAGCTGTATTTATTGTGATCGCTCTCAAAATAGGTTGAATTAGTTCAGTGTTTTTCTCTGCCGTTTGCTCCTGACCAGTGGTATGTATCGCTGTGTCAGGTGCCAGCATCAGCCAGGGCAGAGAACTAGGCATTCCTTAATGAAAGGTAAGGTGTGTGTGTGTTTGTGCGTGTGCGTGTGTGTGTGTGTGTAAGTGTGTGTGTGTAAGTGTGTGTGGGTGGGTGTGTGTGTGTGTGTGTGTGTGTGGTTTTTATGGAGGAGGTTAGAGGGTGTTGTAAAGATGGTCGATTTCATTAAAGTGCATGTTGAGTAGGTGGGCTAATGTAATTTGGTGGGGGTATGTGGTTGAGTGAAATTGAGTAACTGGGTGAATATGAAATGATGGATGCTTGTACGTGGGAATTGTTAATGTGAGAGAGTGAATGTGAAAGGGTAGGTAGGTGAGGCTAGCCGGGATAGTTACATATAAATAACAACATGCAAATTGAACCCTTGCCAGCAGTTTCCACTAAGGCTTAAACACTTAAGAAGATTTAATAGCCTTCTCCTTCAACAGTGCATTCTTTCAGGGTATGTATTTATTTTGTTTATTTATTTATTTTCAGGCATTTATTTATTTGACAGTGTTGTTTCCTCCTCTTCATAGCGCACTTGAGTGTTTTATCTCATCTCGTATGCTGAGAAACAGAACAATTGAGCCAGAACCCCTTTGGATAAATGCTTTGTTGGTTTTCCAGCTCCAGACCCTTGGAATCACTAAGGGTGGGATCAAGCAAGGGGGTGGAGGCAGTGTGTACATTTGCTTTGTGACCGGCTGTAAATAAGGCCATAGCCAGCATTTCCGCCAGGAATTGGCATGACACGAAGCATGCAAAAGCACTTGTCGTCATATTGTCAGACCAGAGGGCAAGAAGACAGTAAGCGGTCAACGGAGTAAGTTCTGGGTTCAGTACATTGGGTTCTCCATGAATTAAAATGACAAATTCAAGGGCCAAGACAAACTCATCCAGTGTGGGAATGGAAATCATTCAAAGGTTCCACATAAAAAATGCCAGTAAATAATTTGTCAAGACTGGTAGAAAAAATCTTCTATCATTGATTTCCTTAAAAAGTCACTGTAACGGACCATTCTCTAAATGCTGACCTGTTAATGCAATGTCGTGAAATAACTAATCTCGAATCTTACTTTAGCGGTCCAATAGTGTCCCCCACAATGATCAATTGGTACTCTTGCAAAAGAGGTGGCGTAAATTGTGTAATTCCATGTAGTGTATTCACGCAAAATAGCTTAAAAATTCAGTAAGAATAAGTGGAATTATGCAAGAATAGTAAAACCTTGCAGCAGCGCGGATTCTGTTTGTGGCAAAGACCGAGGAAACGGACTGGGATTAAAACGCTACCCGACCGGAGGATTTCTGCACTTGTGACTGTGCCTTTACTTCTCACGTTTCCCGCTTCGCGGGAAACGCTCGCAGGAGCAAACATCAGGGCGAGAACGTGTGGAAAGGACTACGGGTCCCAGGAGGCTCAGCGGAGCAGGGACAACCACCCGCCACGCCCACCATTGATCACCAGGTGATTTAAATCACCACTGGACCCGCGCATCGCGGGAAACCTTGCAGCAGCGCGGATTCTGTTTGTGGCAAAGACCGAGGAAACGGACTGGGGTTAAAACGCTACCCGACCGGAGGATTTCTGCATTTGTGACTGTGCCTTTACTTCTCGCGTTTCCCGCTTCGCGGGAAACGCTCGCAGGAGCAAACATCAGGGCGAGAACGTGTGGAAAGGACTACAGGTCCCAGGAGGCTCAGCGGAGCAGGGACAACCACCCGCCACGCCCACCATTGATCACCAGGTGATTTAAATCACCACTGGACCCGCGCATCGCGGGAAACCTTGCAGCAGCGCGGATTCTGTTTGTGGCAAAGACCGAGGAAACGGACTGGGGTTAAAACGCTACCCGACCGGAGGATTTCTGCACTTGTGACTGTGCCTTTACTTCTCGCGTTTCCCGCTTCGCGGGAAACGCTCGCAGGAGCAAACATCAGGGCGAGAACGTGTGGAAAGGACTACAGGTCCCAGGAGGCTCAGCGGAGCAGGGACAACCACCCGCCACGCCCACCATTGATCACCAGGTGATTTAAATCACCACTGGACCCTCGCATCGCGGGACGCGCGGGGGCGGCCGCCGGGCTAAGCCCGGGCAAAGGGCGGGCCGTCTGTGGCCGTCAGGGGCTGTCAAGGCTGGGCTGGGCCACGTTCCTTTCCTTCCCATCAGCAGTGAGTACATACAGCCTGTGTGAGACCCCGTGCTGTTCCCTGCAATCATGTCTACCCGCTCTGGAAAACTCCTTAGGAGTGATGGTGAAAGGGGGTCCATTGCCGGGAGCCCTGTTATAGGAACTATGGACCGCTTCATCACCAGGGTGGCGGCGGTGATTGAAAAGGAGATTGCCATGTCTGAGAGGCGTCTATCCGAGGTTTACCTCCCTTCAAGACGTTCATCCTTGGGGGTTGCTGCCCAGTCGCTTACACCGGCCAGTGAGTGGGTTAACCTTCTCCTCCACCTGGTGTGTCTGGCTACTCTATAGACCCCCCCGAGTTTGATGAAATAGGGCAAAATATAGATAGGCTGGAAAATCTGGCCGCACTTCTCCCTATTGCCACTGTGGAAGATGGTGGTCTTAGTAAACTGTCTTCGCCAGCATCACCTAAACCCCTTAACGAAGCCACCAGTGATCCTCTGCCTCCAAAACTGCCCACCCCCACCATAGTTATACCAGATGGGGAGATAGATAGGGAGTCCCTAAACATCCAAACTCCCGAAACCAGGCAGGAGGATAGGCTCTTAAATAAAAAGGCAAGAAAACGCAAAAAGGGCAGGCTAGTGAGACAGGCCGCTCTTTATCAAAGAGTAAGAAAGCACTCTGGACCTGGTATGAGAAACATAAGGGGTCGGTCTATAGAGAATGAAGTCGACATAGGAGGGGATGTTGTGATCTCTCCCAGGGGGCCACACTCAGATGTTAACACCGCCAAGGCTTCTGAGCCCACTGACTCTGTAACAATTGAAAACATCTTTGAGAAGCTAGATAGTCTCTTGAGGCCTCTACTAATTCAGGTTAAGGGTCTAGGGGTGAGGATAGATAAATTAGAGCAATCAACCCTTGACAGGTTCTACTCACTCAAAACTACATTTAAACAATTAACCAGAGTGAGTGAAAATCAGGACACGGGCGCAAAGGGGAATGAACAACCACCCCAGAGAGACTCTAAGCCCCCAACCTGTCTAAATAAGGTTGACTCTAATAGTGCATTAACCCCAGCTCCCAAATCTCCTCCCCGTCCCAAAGCAGGGCCAAAACACAAGGGGCCACCAACACATTTAGAGCCTGCTATAAATAAGACCAAGCCTCTCCCACAAAAGCAGCCACAGACAGCTAGTGGCAAAACGAAAGACACCCAAACATCAGGCACACGCAACAAATCGCATGGATTAGTGACAGGGAAAGCCCCTAGATCTGTACCCCAACCTATAGCCTCAGCTACCACTTTATCGGTCCCTAGTAACCCAGTACGCCGGATCCCTCCAGTAAACCTCCCGCCAGATTGTCAACCCTTTGTTGCTGTTATGGTTAACGTTCCCCCCCTAAAGGAAGGCCAGATGGAAAACCATCAATCACTCAAGAATAAGTGCATCCATTGGCTGAAGGCAAACAAGCCAATTCCGTTGGGTGTGGATGGTATTATCCTAAGTGTCCGTAGAGTAGGGTGGGTAGGCCAGGGGAAAAAAACTCAGGAGGGGGATTGCATAATTATAAATTTTCAAGACCCTAGAGTAGTGCCCTCGATCTGTACTCCTATTAAAAACATGGGGGCTCCAGGGGTTAAAGTGGTAGATCTTTCTTATTTCTACCCCAGGCAAATTGTTAGCTCAACTGGAGGAAGTTTAAGCTCCCCTGATTTCAGTCAAAACTGGGAGACACACTGGGCAGGGCCTACGGGGGGCACAAGGGTGAATCATTTGTGGGCACCAGGGCCCTACTGACTGGAAATTGGGAGTAGAGTAGATCCAATTGGAGCATCACCCACCCAAACTAACCTTGAAAGCGGGATAGTAGCCCCTAAAGCCACCCCCCAAGACCCCTGCTCCCCTCAGACACCCTTGAGAAGGACCACAGACAGGGACATTCTCGCGCCCAGCGACACTCCAGCTGTGACGGACCTAGTATTTAAGGTTTTCAGCTGGAATGTCGCAGGGATTGCAAGAAAACTGGCTCTACCAGACTTTACTGCTTGGGTTGATGAGCACTCCCTGTGTATTTTCCAAGAGACATGGAGCCTGGTGTCGGTTCATAGGGTGGGATTTTCTTCCTATTCCGCCCCTGCACAAGTGTCGGAAACAGGGAGAGGGCGACCTTCGGGTGGCCTTCTCATTTGGGTCGCAGCCTCTCTAGACTGTAGAGTAGAGGAGTTTCCCACAGGCTGCCCGGACATACAAAATATCACCCTAATAGATCAAAGGGGAAGACTGGTCCTAAATGTCTATAATGTTTATGCCCGGGGGACCAAGGGTGGGAGAAAGTCTCCTGTAATATCTCTCCTCGAGACTTTGCTAAAGAATACCCCATATAAGACGCGCACATTGGTTGCGGGCGACATGAACTGCACGTTCGAGCCTTTGGGCTCGGACGTTGCCTTCGACCAAGACGAGGAGGATACCAGGCTGGGGATCCCCGTACTGGAAATCCCACCGATCAGGAGGTGGACAGAAGTGGCGCTCCAGTTATATTCCCTGAGCCTTGAATTTAACTTAAGGGCAGCAAATGGGAGGACAACTTCGGATAGGGGGGGTGCCCACACGTACAACAGGCCAGGACACACCTCTAGGATAGATTATTTGCTAATAGATGTATACCTATGGTCATATGTAAGGGACATGCAGGTGGTCCCTACGACTGAAAGCGACCACAACCCAGTCTCTTTAAGCATGGACCAGTGGTGGCGTCCCGCAAGGAAGGACAATACTAATCGGGTAGCTGCACCCCCGGATGAGTCTGAAGTCTCCCCATGTGGTAGACGAATAAAATGGGCGAAACTGGTCCTCTCTGAGGCAAAGGTAGGGGAAATTTTAACCCTCTTAAATCACGCGCTGACAACCCTCGGGTCCTTTCCAGAAGGGGTGGGTAGAGTGAGTGGGCTTTTTGTCTCCTTAGTGGAAGCCTTGACAAATGTGTTTACCTCACACCCTAGCAAGTCGGGTAACAAAGAATTTAAAAAACTAGACGACGGTTGGTATACCCAAACATGTAGGGTACTCATGGCAAACCTAGTTGAGGCAGTAAAGCACAAACCCCGAAGTGTGATACAGGAAGCAAGGAAGGCCTATAATGAATCCCTCAAAACTGCTAGGAGGGAGTGGGAGGACAAATTCTGGGAAGACCTGCTCCAAGCCAGTAAAAGTAAGGATTCAAGGGCCTTCTGGAATCTCATAGCCACACGGAATAAACCCGATGCAGCTATGAGACCCTGCAACATCCCGCCTCAAAACTGGGTAAAACATTTTGGGGCTTTATACCTCCCTCCAGATGGGGAACTGAATGTTGGGTTGAACCTTACACTAGTAATTGAACCTCACGCCTATGATCTCTTCACTCCCCTAGAGATTGAAAAGGTTATAGGGTGGGTAGCGCCTCGTAAGGCAGCGGGCCCAGACGGCCTCCCGGGGAATCTCATGAGGGCATACCCAGTGGAATGGGGAAGGGTTATTGCTGCTCTCCTAAACGACATCATGATGGGAGGGGCAGTGCCAGAATCCTGGAAAGGGGCGGTGGTTGTCCCGATTTATAAAAAAGGATGTAGGGAAACCCCGGGGAACTACCGCCCCATAAGTCTGATAGACTCCACCCAAAAGATAGCTGGTAAAGCTATCCTTGGAAGGATCCTCCATTGGGTGGAGGAGAATAAAATCCTATCGGACTTTCAGGCCGGTTTTCGGGCTGGAATGGGGACAATAGAGCAGGTGTTTAGGTTGGCACTACTGGGGTGGAAGGTGGTGGAACTAGGCAAGGGTAGTCTTTACTTGGCCTTTATAGACCTGAAGACTGCCTTTGACCTAGTCCCCCGGGAAGAGCTTTGGAGGGTGCTTTATGAGTTGGGATTACCCCCTTACATCTTGTCCCTCCTCATTAGCCTCCATGCCCATACCTTTGCACAGGTCCGTTGGGGTAAAAACGGAGAACTCACTGAGAAGATACCAGTGTCCAGGGGCGTAAGACAGGGCTGCATCTTGGCGCCCACCCTATTTTCACTCTATGTGAATGGGGTGGTAGAACATCTCCAACAAGAACCAGCTGACGCCCCCTGTCTCGGAGGAGTTCGGATCCCCACCCTCCTTTTTGCGGACGACACGCTTTTGATCTCGAAGACTCCCCAAGGCCTCCAGAAATTGCTAACGCGCTTCCAGGAGTTTTGTGCCGCAAAAGGGTTAATAATTAACGTGAACAAAACAAAATATCTAGTCCTAAATCCACCAAGGAAACTGGGCCGCCCACCTACGCTTAACTCTGTTGCCTTAGAGAAAGTGTCCGAATTCGATTACCTCGGTATTCGGATAACGGACAGGATGTCTTGGGCAAATCACATCGACAAAATGGTCCTTAACCACAGGAGAGTAGGAGGAGCTCTCATGAGGGAGTTCCGGGCCTCACCTAGGAGATCACTCACCCCGGTAATCGATATCTACAAGGCCAAGGTAGTGACATCAGCCTTGTATGGGGCAGAACTGTGGGGCCACTGCCGACTGGACACCTTGGCGACAGCGGAGAGCAAGCTACTAAAATCCCTCATTTCTATCCCACTGAGCACACCATCCGTACCAGTGTTGTTGGATACAGGCTGTAAAAACATCAAAGATCAAGCCCAGCTTCGCCCTCTCCTTCTATGGACACGAATCTGGAGGGGTGAAGCTAAAAGCTAAAATCCTACGCTGATGGCCTGGGGGAAATAATGAGTTTGGGGGGTTGGGCTAAAATAAGATGGTTAAGAGAAACTAAAAAGCTTCTGGAGAAGATCGGACTGGGGGACTCTTGGTCAACACGTTCAGCCCCTCCGAAAGAAGTTGTTAAAGCCCTTTTCTGGAAATGGACTGCGGAGCAATTAATTACAAACTCAAACCACTGCAAGTCTACTGCCGCCTTCTTATTAGTCAAAGAAATTGTGGCTTTTGAACCCTACCTGGACCTGATTACCCTCCCCTTTGATCGAGCCCTCTATTTTAAATTTAGAGTTGGATCCCTCCCGTTTGGTGCTGTGACATCAAATTGGAAATCAGCGGCCCGTACGTCCCCCAATTGTGCTTGTTGCCCGAGTAGGGTAGAGTCCATTGCGCATGTTCTATTTGAATGCCCGGACTATGCAAGGCCTAGGAGTTTTTGGTTGAAACCTCTTTGCCGAAATATGGGTACACGTAGCCACTTAGTAGCCTTGCGCATCCTAACTATGGACACATCCCCCCCTATTGTATGTGGAACAGCAACATTTTTAAAACAGTTTTGGCTTATTCGATGTAAGAGATTGTCAGTAGCGGTTTAATCCTTTTTTTAGCTAAATTATTATCGGGCACCTCATGTCCTTTTATCCTTTTTAAATGAGTTCTTATACTGACTTCTTAAAGTGATGCTTTTTGTACATTGTAATGATTGTATTGTAAATGTGCTTATAAGATATCTTGCATATCGAATAAAAGCTTTATAAAAAAAAAAAAAAAAGAATAGTAATTCTGCATTTAGAGCTGTTTTCTGATTGCAAAAATGCCCCCTGGTGTCCAAAATATGGGCACGGATGCCTTTTGCTTGTTTCCAGTCCAGGGAGGACCTGGCCTGGCAGTTTGGATTGGACTGTTAACACTGGGTGCAGGGTCAAGACTGATTTGTATATGGCTGGGTCCAAACTAGCATTGGAATGGTGAACACAAAATAATTGGTTTAGGCCCAGATCTCTGTACTGGGGTGAATATATGACATTGTTCTGCATTCTGTCTATCAATTGTTCTTTTTGCATTTGTCACCCTGAGTGGGACGGGTATGCCCAGACGTGGGTCTCGTGTTCTCCCTGCCACTGGGGTCAAGCTATCCTAGCTGATGAGGGTTGAAATCCCGAAACCTTTTCTAGGATGCTTGTTTCCAGTCCAGGGAGGAGCTGGCCTGGCAGTTCGGGCTGGACTGTTCCCACTGAGTGCAGGGTCAAGACTGATTTGTATATGGTTGGGTCCTAACTGGAATGGCATGGTGAGCAAAAAAACGATGGATTTAGGCCCAGATCTTTGTATTGGGGTGAATGTATGACATTGTTCTGCATTCTGTCCATCAATTGTTCTTTTTGCATTTGTTACCCCGAGTTGAACAGGTATGCCCAGACGTGGGTCCCGTGCTCTCCATGCCACTGGAGTCAAACTATCATGGCTGATGAGGGCTGAACGCCTGAAACCGGTCCTAGGATGCTTGTTTCCGGTCTAGGGAGGACCTCATCTGGCAGTTCGGGCTGGACTGTTCCCACTGCGTGCAGGGTCAAGACTGATTTGCATATGGCTGGGTCCAAACTGTAATGGCATGGTGAACAAAAAAAACATGGATTTTGGCCCAGATCTCTGTACTGAGGTGAATGTATGACATTGTTCTGCATTTTGTCCATCAATTGTTCTTTTTGCACTTGTCACCATGAGTGGGACAGGTATGCCCCGACGTGGGTCCTGTGCTCTCCATGCCACTGGAGTCAAGCTATCCTGACTGATGAGGGCTGAAAGCACAAAACTGGTCCTAGTATGCTAGTTTCCAGTTCAGGGAGGACCTGGCAGTTTGGGCTGGACTGTTACCACTGTGTACAGGGTCAAGACTGATTTGTATATGGCTGGGTCCAAACTGGAATGACATAGTGAGCAAAAAACGATGGATTTAGGCTCAGATCTCTGTACTGGGGTGAATGTATGACATTGTTCTGCATTCTGTCCATCAATAGTTTTTTTTGCAAGTAAAAAAATGGTAACATATGCCAACATTTAAATGGTCCCCTCTTTCGTAAAGTGAGCAGCCCCCATATTGCGAAATGCTTGGGATTTGGGCATGATACTGAACTGACAGCTTGCATTGGAGAGTGTTTTTTAAAAAGTGTAAGGCTAGAGGCATAGCAGGGTTGCCACAGACCCCAATGTTGGCTAGGAAAATGCCTCCTCCTTCTCTTGGTTTGAAAGTAATTTCAGCTTTAGTGGGGCTCTTAGACCACTGCACCCTTACACCACTGCATCTGCTGCACTATTGAAAGCTATTCCTCCAAGAACAGAAGCCATGGTGTGTTTTGGTCTTTGGATATTTTAGGATACAGTCTATAGGCCTTAGCCTAGCACATGGCTTGATTGTATATTTTACACTGAGGCTTCTTATTCTCTTTTTTATGTAGAAGCCTACTAGACTGTGCAGCACAGCAGTCTGGTTTGCTAACAGCTCCTTGTTGGCATTCCTAAAGCTTCCCTTGGAATGTATCCACCCATTGCTGACCATTTGCTCAGCGGTTTGTAACTCACATTTACTTGCTTTTTATTAGCGGGCTTCATTTGTTTTAGGTTCTCCAGCTCGATAGTGCCCGTCCGGTGGAGCATTGCTTGTTTACTGTATTCATCTGAATGCTCGTTTTCTGTAAACATGCCTATACATCCTGTTATTTTTGCTGTGCATTCAAAGACAGAGGTCAAATTTCAGGTTCTATCTTCAAGGGAGCTCAGTGTTTACTTTTCTTTCTCTGATTTCAAAGTGAGATAATTTATGTAACAATCTTGTTGTGAAACAAAGGGCTTTTTTCTAGCACATGGCAAATATGAACAGTGTTGATATTTCAGAATGTATCAGAATTAGGAAAACACAAATTACTTTTTTTTGCTATTCTGAAGTATGGTGGAAACAAATATTTGAATGCAATCAAAACAGATCAATTCACTAGATGATGACACTTCCATACATTATCTTTTTTGCGCATTAAACTGTGTCTGTGCAAATGTAATGGTCATTTCAATTTAAAATGTGTTGTTTGTAATTGCTGAGCGCTAACCCACTATGCATACTCCTCACTACACCACTCCACTCAACACCTCTGTACTGCACTTTGCACCTGCACTCTGAGCCATGCCACTCAATTCTGTGACACTGCTCTCCACTCTACGGCATACCACTCCATTCCACGACACTCCACATCAGTCCACTTCATTCCATGAAACTCCACTCAATGACATGCCACTCCACTTTATGTCCCTCCACTTTAAAAGCCCGATTATGGGAGGAGGAGTTACGCTACGGTCCAAGATGGCCGCATAAGCTCCCGGCTCCGCCGACCTCCACCGGCAGCTCGTGTATCCTGCCTTTCATCCTTCAAGCACGCCGGACTCCCACACGCATGAAGTGCTCTTGACTCCTGCGGTGCAAATTCGGACCGTCCAATTTACCGGGTGACGAAGTTACATCGAATTTACTTCTCGGCCTATTCCAGAGCTTCCTCCGGGACCTCGATTTCTGGCCCATCCGGGTTGGGAGTGATCAACACCGGCTGTGGGACCAGGGTTGCTTCCGGTCTCCCGACCTCGGTCCAATCCTTCTAATTCCAGTTGGCAACTGAGTAACCGGCTTAATCCAAGGACACGGCACAGTGACGCATGTGATATCGGTGACCACGGTCGGGGGTCCTATGGCCAGTGACCCTCTGGGGAGCCCGGGTTGTCGGGCTGGCCCCCGCGAGTGGCGAAATACCGATCCTGTCTGTTGTGCGAGCGCTCGCTGTTGTCATAAGCCCCGTGTGTGCCTGGTTCCTGGACAGTGTTTCAGGGGTCCAAATCCTGCCTCGTCTCATGCCGGAGGAGATGGGGGATATTGACGGCACACCATCGCTGAGGTCCGTAATGGCCGCCATTGGGGCGCTCCGCTCTCACTGTGCCGTCCTATGCCAACGGATGTCTGTAAAGCTGGATAACGTACACTTGGAACCAGAAGTGGATAATCCGACATGTTGTCAACATGCCTTGGACCCCGTGGATTATTCTCCGCACCATTTAGAGACCCCCGGACGGAAGCCTGTTTTAGCCTATTTTGATGACTCTGGCCTTATGGAGGGTGCTCCTGAGATCGTCGTTGACTTTCCCTGCTTCATTCCTGTTCGACGGAACATTGTTTCTACAGGTTTCTACCGCCAAAGACAGTTCTCTAGTGACTTTCGGAGAGGTTCGTCTTCCTTCTTCATCCTCTATTGTCGAATTTTCGGATGCCGCCATTTTGTTTCCTCTCCTCGATCCGTCGCCATTGTTTTGAACTGTCTTGGACGCTTCGCTTTCTTCGTGATTGCTGTGGCTTGGACAACATGGGCTTTCGTGAAGAATCGAACTGGCCAGGGTTGACTTTGACATTCGGGGTTAGCTTACCTATGTGCTTTATGCCGGATATGCACCGTGTATACTACTGGGAGACGGGAGGTTTTTGTTGGAGTTCTCCCCATGTATGTGTTCAGTACTTGCTTTAATAGTTGACATTGAATTTGGGGAGGCTGCTGCTGGTGGGGGGTAGTGAGGACCGGGAGTGTGTCTATTGATCTACTCCTCCGCTTTCTTTCCTTTCTTTAGGGCAGTTCTGGGGCGACAGGCACGCTGTTAGTGGGGTTGGCCGTAGCCATTACAGGGGTGCAGGGTGGTGGGTGTTGGGGGGTTTATTATTTTAGTTTGTTTTGTTCTATGGTCTCTTTCTTTTCCTCTTTCTCTTAGGTGGGGTTTCCCTTCCTCTTCAGTAGATTGGCTGTCTCTATCTTACTTCTTTCTCTATCTGGCGTCTATTCTTGCCTATTACTCACTGTCTCTGGAGGGTGGGCTTTCGGGATGATGTTCTAGCTAAATCGTTCGCTATTGTACTGATTTTTGCTCCTTGTCTGCCTTGGCCGGCGTAGTATGTTTAAGGCTGTAATGTCCATCACCTTCTGATTGCAATGCGGGGTACGTCCCCCCCCCATCTCTTCTTAATTCTATTCTATGGTGTGACGCCATCGATAGTGCAGCCGCTACTGCTTCTACATAACCAAAAAATGAAACCTTTCATATCCTTCACTTAATGGCACATACAATCATATGCTATGCTTGTCTCGTTGATATTACGCGGTTGGATACATTTGCATGCCACCTGAATATATACCCTGAGTTTGCGGCCGGCCCCTGTGGTTGTAGGCCTGCGCTTGTAATGCTTTGATAATTCAATAAAGGTTTTAAAAAAAAAATACAATAAATAAAAGCCCGATTATGACTTTTGGCAGGGCAGTGGCGGGGTGGTGCTAAACGTTGGGCCACCGCTCTGCCAAAGGTCGCCACCACACACCCATCAGATTACGACTTTTCAGTAGTCCGGCAGGCCGGCGGCATGACGATCCCATGTCTTCAGGCCACCAGACTCGGTCCTTAAGACATTCTATGACTTGCCATGCCACTCCACTCTATGCCACTCCACTCTACTCTAACCATATCTACCCACACCACTAGAATCTACTCAAATCTACCCAATCCACTGGAGTGGAGTAGATTGGGGTAAATTGGTCTGCAACTTGTGGGGTGCACCCCCTGAGGGTCCGTGGACGTGTTCCAAGTGGGACACAAATGAGTCTGCAATTACATGTACATTTGGATAGCCTGGAAGCCTGAAAGGTGCGTTTCCAGTTAGTCTGCATTTAAATACAGCAGTTCAAGTCCATTAAAAAAAAAGTGGTAGGATGGTACTACTTAGGGTCATGGGGCAGGGTCAATGAGTGTGGAGATGGAGTCAAAGGCATAGCTAAAAAGAAGAAACAAATCTGTATTTTATTGGATTTTCTTCACCCTCAGTCAAGTGCATGTAAAAAACATGCCCACACCAAAAATAAAAAATAAATGCAAGATAAACTAATCGAAGGGGAAACATACTCATGTATCTTATGAAACCTTTGTTGGCTAAAATTATCACTGCAGAATGAATTCCTGATTGGTGAAGTGAGAAATAGTAACTTATTTATTTATAGTCCTACGCGGTCCGAGTCTGTGACGGAAAGCACTGTGAGTGTCATTATTTTAAATTGTATTACACAGTATAAAACATGCTGCTGCAAAATACTGTTTACGATAAAATAAGAGCTTCAAAAATATACATTTTAGTGGTAAGCATTCAGACTATATCTAGTGTAAATATTTTTATATGTGTCTGTTAAAATTGTGCACTCCTTTTAAGGGGCACATCTATTACCTCTCAAAAAGAATAAATATTTGTCACAATGGAGCTTCAAGTGATTCCATTAATTAAAACCTACACTGGGCATCTAGCCTAGAAGTGATGACAATGTTCAGTTACCAGAGTAGACAGCCTGCTTTGCACATCTGTAGATATTATCGGTGCAGCAGCTGCATTAGATTCCCAGGACATACTTGCTCTGCCAGTGCTTCTTTGTGGTTTGGAGCAATGTCACATGGAAGGGGAAAAATGAAGCAGAGGGGAAACTTGATTTGGGCATCAGATAAATGAGGGGGAGAAGGAAGATGTGAGATGGGAGCCCATGATTAGAACAATGGTCAGATGTGACTGCATGAAAGCAGATATCATTAGTGAAGCAGGTGCAGTGACACTTTTGCCCAGGGGCCCTTTACATCACAATTATGAATGTTTTACACTAAAAAGTGTGCATGGGAGGGGTCCATTTTTCTTGCTAGCATTAGGGCAGGTGGTGTTTTTGGAGCAAAAAAATGTGGGGCAACATACAGTAGCTCATTTGTTCAGAAAGAGACCAAGCTTGTTTCAAGATTGCAGTAATGGTAAGACATGGTGGGGAAGGAGCGAATGAAGAAGAGATAGCCTGCTTCTCAGTGCTACAGCCATCCTTAGTAAAGCAGATGGAGTTGCATTGGGGCCCACAACACCCCAATTATGAAGAATAGTGTTTATGGTCAATTTTGTTTTTGTATGATGCTGTTTAGTGTGAATTACGAGCTACAGAAAAGCACCCCTGAAATTATCTCATGATCCCCACCCCCTGCGATCATCCCTTCCAATCCCACTCCCCAAATTCTTGCCATATAGTTTTGGAGGGGGGCCCAACTTCAAAACATCTCAGCAAAAAAGTTTGAAGACCTCTGCGTTAATGTGCTTTGACCTTCTTTCTCCAAATTCACTATAGACAAAGTCATCATTGAGGCTTATGCACACACAGCTGGGCGCCCGAAGGTGAGTAGCAGCTGACTGGATGATCAGGCCCATGCAATCCCACAAGGCTGTGCCATCCCTGCTCCTCAAGTATTGCACCAGGGCACTCGTGGTCTTCCTGTAGTCCATCTCCAGTGGGTATTTAGGTGCTGTCAAGGTAGTTGCGCTCATTATGTTGCGAGATGACACAGATTAGTGACGGATAACAGGCCGGTGCAGCAGGGCTCCCCACTTAGGCACCTACTATTGTTCCTCATCAGGCCATTTCCTCATGTCTAAACAGATAGATGTCTCTTGTCCCTATGCTAAAAATATCATGACCTCTGTCTCTGTGAACATATGAGATACTCTCCTGAAAGACGTTACTACTAAACACTGTGCCACAGATTTATTGAGCTTTGAAGGAAATTAGATACATACCCATTATGTGTCATATTGACAGTTTTGTGTCTCAACATCATCTACTACACCCACCTTTCCATCACTGCCCTCACTGAGATGTCTTAAATTATTTTAATCCCCAGCAAAACTGGTCCAAATGAGGAATAGGATAATTTTTCTATCCTACCCTGTCTCAAAAAGAAACAACAAAATATGAGTGAACACCCTATTCATCATCCATCCTGATGCCTCCTTAAGATACATTGCCTTTTCCATTTCCTTGTACCTTTTTTGATTCTATGAGTTATGTCCACTGTTCTCGGGCACCATACCATGTGCCCTAATCTGAATGAAAAAGTCCACCATTCTCCCCTCCTTCAACCTTTCTTTCAGGCTCATCAAGACGAAGGACCATAATCCCATAAAGGAGAAGCACACTTGTATCATATTCTGTTTTTTTCCTGCATTCATGCAGACTGCATCACAGACCTGATGGGGTCAGGGAAATCTACCTCACCCCACTTAAGTCTACCCCAATATACTTCACTGCACCCCACTCCCATCTACCTCACACCACTCCATTCTACCCCACTCCAGTCTACCCCAATGTACACCACTCCATTCTACCCCAATCCACTCTATCCTAATGTGCTCCACTCCAATCTACTCCACTCCAATCTATCCCACTCCACTTTACCCAAATTTTCCCCACTCTGCTCCAACCTTCACGAGTCCACTCTGCCCCATCTACAACCCCCATTCCAATTCACTCAATCTACCACAATGTACCCCAATCTACTTCACTTCAAGTTACCACACTCCACCCCAATCTACCCCATTCCAATTTGCCTAAATCCACCCCAATCTACACCAATCCACATAAATCTTCCTCTCTCCACCCCTCTCAAATTTACCCCAGACTACCCACTCCAATCTTCCCCACCTCACTCCAACCTACTCCACTTTAATCTCTCCCAAATCTACCACACTCTTCTCTACTCCAATCCACTCTAATCTTCCCCAGTCTACCCCATTCTGTTCCAAACTACCTCAATCCACTCCACTCCGATCCAATCACCCTAGTCTACTCCCCTGCAATCTATCCCAATTTTCCACCACTCCAATATCTACCCCACTACACTCCACCCCAATCCACACCAAGACCCCAATCTGCACCAATCCTCCCCACTCCACTCCTTCACACTCTAATCTAGCCCATTTTGCCCCACTCCTTCCTACACCAGCCCACTTCAATCTACCGCACTCCACTCTTCCACAATATACCCCACACCACTCTACTCTGCCCCACTCCAGTCTACCCAACTTCAATCTACCAAACTCTACCTACTCCACTCCAATCTACCCAACTCTACTCCAATCCAACTCAACCCACTCCAAACTATCTCAATATATCCCACCCACCCAATCTACCTCAATCCAATCTACCCCATCCCACTCCAATCTAGCCCACTCCAACCCAATCTACTCAGTCCACTGACTCCACTCCACTCCAATCTACCCCATTCTAACTCACTCCACTTCAATGTATCCCTCTCTACTCCACTCCACTCCAGTCTATCCCACTCCATTCCAACCTACACCACACCACTCCACTTCCCTCTAGTCAACCACACTATAACCTACCACAATCAACCCCACTCTATTCCACCACATTCTACCCCACTCCAATCTACCCCAATAAATCTACCCCACTCCAACCTACCCCACTCCAATCTACCCACTCCAATCTATCCGATTCCAATCTACTCTACTTCAAACTACCTCATCCCACTTCACCTCACTCCACTCGACTCTATCCCACGCAACTTCAATCTACCCCACGCTTCTCCACTCTAATCTACTCCACAGTGCACCACTTCAATCTACCACACTCTATCCCACAACAATTTACTCCACTCTACCCCAAACATCACCAGCGTTTAGCCACGCTGAACAGCAGCCACACTGGTTTACACATTGCCAAAGCCAATAGCACTCACCAATGCAAGACCTATTGGATTTGTCACTGCTTGTTTAATGACTCCAGGTGAGATTACCTGTAAACTCGTCGTGCATGTCTGGCTTGTACTCCAATAGTTCTTAAATAATCTGAGTACCAGACATCCTTGTCAGGCCTGGTAGAAGCTAATCGCGCATGAAATCAGGAAAGTTCGGAGTCCTGCAGGACGGGGTGAAGCAATAACAATCGCAGAAAAATGACCAAAATATTACCAATGTCAAATAAATAAAATGTGTGTGAACGGCAGACTATGCGTCTTAAAATGAGGTTGTCCCACAGTACATGTAAATAGATGTGCAACCAGCCACCTACAGGTCTGAATCAAACTGGCCTCATATTGTGAACGTGGCTTTCAACCAGGACAGTTTGTTAGCCGACAATACTGCACATACAGGGGTGTGCATTTCACTGCTCCCAATTTAAGCAGATGACTGCAAGTCCAAGCATACCTATCGTTGTTAGCTGAGAAATCAGGAATGGTGATAAGTCTTCCTGACAGCATGGGCTAGTGACAGCTATGAGCTCGCGCGGGTCAAATTCCGCCACAGATCTGTGTGGATGCCACAAACAAAGCTGTCAATTGGCTCAATGCCAATTCTGGAGAAAAGTGTTACATTCCAGTAAGATATCTCATTCGGTAAATGCACCTTCTTCCTACAGGTGTGCTTAACTTATATCTTATTGTATGTCACAGACGGCTACTAGTTGCCCAAGGTTTTGTGAAACACCTTTATCTAGTCTTCGCTACGCTGAACCAGCACCTTCCATTTTTGGAAAAAAGTCACACATACAACAAGGGGCCACTTTGCAGCTATGTACAAGTGGCAACTATGTAGCAAGGGTGCCAGTGGGCCTAAAACAAGCAAGGAAAATGTACCACACCGTGTTTAGTGGTGAAATATGTAAACGATGGGGTGCAAAGGTTCCCTAATAAGTTGGGGCCACATTACAAATACCCCTGTTGCATTATTGCCAGCTATGCCCGTGACAGGTGCCTATTTTCGTAAGATATCTAAGCGGGTACCTGTAGAAACTGCAGAGTGGGGTGTAGCTGAAGCTTTTTATTATGTTCACTCAGATGCAGTTTCCCTTTTTAAAATGTATAAAGTGTCTAAAATAACTCACTACTGGGACCATAGGTTATTTTTGATTTTTTTCCTTTTCTTAACATCTTCCTTCTTCACTTTTTATTAAATAAACTTGTCAAATGAAGAAATATCTGAGCCATGTTGGCTATTTAGAAATGACTCCTCTTTGTCTACTTTTTAATTCGTTACTAATAACCCCTCTTTTTACAGTGGATATAAAACAGACAAGTCAGAAGTGCTGCACAAAGTGCTTTACCAAAATAACTTATTTTATTACACATGGAGTTAATGCAGAGGCCTTCAAACTATGGGGCGCACGTTCATTCCTGATTGGTGAAGTGAGGAATAGTGTCTTGTTTATTTATAGTGCTACGAGGTCTCAGTCTGTGACAGAAAGCATTGTGTTTCATTGCTTTTAAAATGTAATACACAGTATAACACAGGCTGCTGCAAAATACTGTTTAAAATATAACAAGTGCTTCAAAAATATAAATTTTAGTGATAAGCATTCAGATTATATCTAGTGTAAATATTTTTATATGTGTCCATTAAAAGCGTGCACTCCTTATAATGGACACATATATTACCTCTCAAAAAGAATAAATATTTGTCAGAATGGAGCTTCAAATGATTCCATTAATTAAAACCTATACTGGGCATCTAGCCTAGAACTGATGACCCACTTGAGTGGACAGAGTAGACAGACAGCTTTGCACAGCTGTAGGTATTATTGGAGCTTCAGCTGCATTAGATTCCCAGGACATACTTGCTGTGCCAGTGCTTCTTTGAGGCTTGAGCAAAGGCACAAGGGAGGGGAAAAGGGAAGCAGAGGAGAAATCTTGATTTGAGCATCAGAGAAATGCAAGGGAGAGAGAAGGTCTGAGTTGGGAGCCCATGCTGAGAACACATGCTGAGAAGCTATAATTAATGAGGCAGGTGCAGTGAACTTTTGTCCAGAGGCCATTTACATCCCAATTATGAATGGGGACTGGATGGGCTCATTTTCCTTGCTAACATTAGGGCACATTCCCTTGGTGCAAGAAAGGGCCAACCTGCAATAGACATGGTGTGGAAGGAGTTAAAGAAGAGGAGATGGCCTGCTTCTCAGGGCCACAGCCATCCTTATTGCAGCAGGTGGAGTTGCAGTGGGGCCTACAGCACCCCAGTTATGAGGAATAGTGTAGATTACGAGCTGCAGAAAAGCACCCCTTAAATAATCTCATAATCCCTGCCCCATGCGATCAACCCTTCCCCTCTAACTCACCAATTCTTACCATATATGTTTGGGGGGGGGGGGGGGCACACATTCAAAACATTTTGTTTAAAGGGGCTGTAGGCAGAATAGTTTGAAGACCTCTGTGCTAATGTGTTTTGACCTTCTTTCTCCAATTTGAAAAGAGACAAAGTCATCATTAAGGCTTATGTATACACAGCTGGGCGCCAGAAGGTGAGTAGTAACTGACTGGCTGATCAGGCCCATGTCGTCCCACAATGCCGTGCCATCCCTGCTCCTCAAGGATTGCACCAGGGCACTCGTGGTCTTCCTGTTGTCCATCTCCAGTGGGTTTTTAGGTGCTGTAAAGGTAGTGGTGCCTGCTATGTTGTGAGACCACACAGATTAACAAAGAATAAGATGCTGGTGCAGCAGAGCTCCTCATTCAGGGGTCTGCTATCTTGGCTCATCAGGCCACTCCCTCATGTTTAAACAGAAAGAAATATATTGTCCCTTTGGTAACAATATCATGACCTGTGTCTCTGAGCAAAGGAGATACTCTCCGGACAAAGGATATTACTAAAAGCTGTGCCACACATTTATTGAGCTTTAAAGGAAATTAAATATTTACCCATCACCTCCTCATAAGTCTTCCTTGCCACATGACTAACGTAGTGAGCTTCAGCTCAACACCAGAACCCTCCAAAGCAATAAAGTTAGCCTCCCATGCCTCCCATCGCCTCCCAACATGGCCGACCCATTACACCCTTGACCTCTATAAGAGGCGGGGCGGCCCAACCCTTCAGCCTATTTTGTTTTGTTCTGCGCTGACTCTCCAGGTAAGCTGTTCAGGGGAGTTTGTTCCTACTTTATCTTGTATTTGGGTCCCTGGGTGGAGGCCCTACTCTAGCGGGCCTGTGTGCTTGGGGTTCCTCACCCTTCCTTCCCCCGTTTCCTCCCTGTCTGGGGCGGTTAGGCTCTGCTATAGCGAGATAAGAGTTAATAGGGGGGTAGCCGCGGGGTCTGGGACTCTGCCTGTCAGCCCCTTTTGCCCCCGCGGCCATGTTGGCATTCAGTTTGGTGCCTTGCCTGTGGGCTCCCAGTTGTCTTTTCCCGCTCCTGGGTACTCCCAGTACTGGCGGAGTGTTGGCCTCCGCTGCGGCGTCCGGCGTGCCTTTTCTCTGCCCTGTTGGTCAGCTTCCGGGGTGCCCTTCCCGCTTTTTATCCTAGTGGCAGTGGGCCTCGCGGGCAGATCGCAGCAGTCTGCGCGCTTCTGGGTCCCGTTTTCCTTTTGGGCCTGGCTCCCAGTACAGTGGTGGTCTGAGTCGCGGAGGGAGCATTCACTGGGTCCTGCCCTTGGTACTGGGTATTTTTGGCTCCTTGGTTTGGGACCGTTGTGCCGCATTTCGGGTTGCGGGACGCTCGCGTACGTGTCTCCTTCCCTGTGTTTATTCTCTGGCGGCTCCTGTTGGTACAAGGCCCGGGGTGGATTGACTAGAGCCATGTTATGGGCGCTGCAGTCTCCCTAGCCCCCTCTGGCCACCCACCTCAGCCACATGGTGTGGGTCTCTCCTGTCCAGGGACTCTTGGAGGATACGATGGGCGTCCTCAGGCTCCCGCCCCTCCCCCACGTCTTGTGGCATTCTGCACTGCCTTTGCAGGCTCTGGGGTTTGGGGTTTTCTCCTGTTGCGGCCCTGTGCAGGCGAGCTCGGCTGGGGGGGTCTTACAATGCTTCCCCGGTTGGGGTTGTGGGTCTCTGCCGTTGCCTCTGGTTGTCCCTGTCCTGGATGTTGCTGCATGCTCTCCCTTCCCTCTGGCTGAAGGCATACGGCTTGTGTGTCCCCGTTTGTTGTTGGGCCACTTCTGTGGTGGAATTCGTTCCGCTTCTTGTCCCTAGGGTGTGCATTTTTCTACTGTCGCCTTACGGCTTGTAGCAGCCACTGTTTCAGTTTTGGTGGCCTAGCTCACTCATGCACCCGCATGGTTCTCCCGCAGCGTCCCGGTCTCCTGTGCTGTGCTACGGGCGCGCCATTCTCTGGGTGTGGGTTGGCCTGTTCCTGGTGGTTTGTCACTTGGTTTTGTCTGTATTTGCCTGGCTGCTTTCTGGAAGATTTGTGTTTGTTTTTTTCCCACCCTTGGTGCATTGGTTTCCCCCTTTGTGCATGGTGTCTCGGGCCTGCTTCTTTGCATGCCGTCTCTATGGCCTGGTGGTTACGGCCTTCTGACTCTGTTTCTATGGTTATGTGTTCATTTCCTATTGTTTTTGTGGAATTATCAGTCAGGCCTGGGGGCGGTGCTGCTTCCTTTAGTGGCTGTGCATGTGCGGGAAGGTGTGAGGGGATGTGACCTTCTGGCTGGTGCGATCGTCCCCGAATAGAGGTAGCCGGTTCGTGTCTCGAGGGTGTCGGTCACCATCCTGTGATTCTGGCCTTTCTCTTTCTGATTGGGTCCACTGCATTCTGCATTTCTTGCATGCTTTCTTTCTTTTTTGCCTGCTGGTCAGTGCTGGATATGTTTGCGGTGCGGTGTAGTAATTTATTTGCTGCTGCATCCAAGGGCCTTGGGTGTACTGTTGCGTGCACTGCTTGTCGCAGCTTTTTGCCCCTCCGGGTGTTTTCTGCCCCGGGGCTGTGGCTCGCTGGTGACTTGTGTGTCTCGGGTGCACAGACTCCCACAGTACTGGGGTAGATGTCTACCTGCAGCCATACCACCCTGAAAGCCCCTGGTTTGTCTGGTCTCGGACGTTGTGCTGGGTCAGGCCTGGTTCATTCCTGGATGCGTTGTTTCCCGCTTGGGTTGCTGTTCATACATTCCTTTGCGGTTGTGTGTTCCTGTCATTTTGCTGGGGCATTTGGGATGTTTCATGGTCCATGGCTTCTTTTGCTGGCTGTGTCTGTCCCTGGCTCCTTCTTCCCTTCTGGGCTCTGGGCCTCTGGTCCTTCCATCCTGTGGATTTCTGTTCCCGCCTCCTCTCCTTGGGGTATGGGCTGGCCTGGTTGGTCCGTGGTTGTGCGTCCTCCTGGTGGTTCCGGGGTTTGTTTGCGGCTGCAGTTCTCCTGGGGGCAGGCTGCTTCTGCCTCCTGTCCACCCTTCTCTGGGCTGCTTCTGTGGTCTCTGTGTGGGCTTTTTGCTTCTCCTTCTGCTCCTTTGGACTTTCCCTCTCCTGTCCGGGACCGCTGCCATGGCGCTCTCCCATTTTCTCGGCCGGATTCATGGTTCTGTGTGCAGCGGCTCTGCCCCTTGTCCGTGTCTGGCTTCTCCTTGGCTCCTGGCCGTTGGGACTCTGTGGGGGGCCATTTATGGCCTCTCCTTGCATCTTGGATGGCCTCTGTGGCGGTTTGTGGGTCCCCGCCTGCTGCCGCGCCTCTCTGTTGTCAGTCTTCCTGGTTCCCCTCTGGGCGGGGGGTGGGCCTGTTCAGGTAGGGTCTTGGGGCTCATCCTGTTCCTGGCAGTCCTCCTTGTTTTTTCCTCTGGCCCTCTGACTTTGGGTTGGGGCCAGGGGTCTCCCTCGGTGTGTGTGTGTCAGGTGTCCTTATGCCTTGTTGGTGGGTGGTGCTTTGCATGCCCTCCGGGGTACTCGCGTGCTGCTGGTCTGTCCTGGGGGTCTTCACCTGTTCCTACGGGGGTTTTCCCTTGTCCTAGTTCGAGTTCTGTTCTGCTAGTGGTTGTGTCTCTACGGTTTCAGTCTGATCTGGGTGGTGGTGTTCGTTCTCTTCCCCTTCCTTTTGGTCTCGAGTCGGGCGCCTACCTCCCTTTTCCGCTCGGTCTGTGGGTGTTGCCTGCGGTCTTCCTTTTCTGGTTTTCCCCCGGTCGGGTGGTTGCTGCCTTTCTGGCCTGGGGGTGTCCTTGGGTTTCCTGTTGGTGCCGGGTTGACTGGTCCCCCTGCTGGCGGGTGTCTCATATGGTTTCTGTTGGCCGTTCCTTGGCTTCTCTTGGGTTTACCCCTGCCCTGCGGGGGCTTCTTGTCTCTGTTCTGGACATTAATTTGTTTTCCCACCCCTTCCTTGTTCTCCGGGGCTGTGATGGGTTGGCCCCTTTGGCTTTTGGCAGGGTTTCTCTGTCCTTGGCTGGGTCTCTTTTGCCCCGGTTTCGGTTCGTGTCCCCGGTGGTGGTTCTTTCTTCCTTCTCGTCAGTGCTCCCGGTTTTACGCTTTCCTCTGGCCCTCTGCTTACGAAGGTCTGGGCTTGTCTGGCCTGAGCGGGGCATTTGTCCTGTTGGTGGCACTCTCCTGGATGCTTCTCTTTAGTTTTCTGCTACTACGAGTGTTGGGCCATGGGGCTGTGGCTCATTGGTGGGTTTGTGCTTCTGGGTGCACAGGCCTGAGCTGGGCGAGAGTTTGTCTCCTGCACCTACTTTGGTTTTCTCCCTCGTTGGTGCTTTTCATTCTTCGGGTTGTTGGGTTTTCCTGGTTCTCCTTCCCCGGTCGGGGCATGCGGTTCCTTTGTAGTTCTTGCTTCCCTTGCTTCTTTGTCCCTGGTTTTGGGGTACTGGGGACTGCTTGCTCGGGTAGGCCCCCGGGGTGTTGGTGTTGCTCAGGCTTATTTTGCCCGGCTTCCACCCTTCTTGCCTTTGGTGTGTTTCTGACTGTGGCCTTGCCTCCTTGTCCGCTCCTATTCCTGTTGGCTCTTCGTTGTTCGGCTTTGGCGGGCCTGGTTGTTGTCTGGCTGTGCGGCCTCCTGGGTGCTCGCTTTGGCGGCTCTTTTGCTACTTGTGGAGCGTTACTGGGGCATTTTGCTTCCCCCTTGGCGGGGCGGTCTCGCTCCTCTTTGTTGAGTTTCCCTCCCTGCCGGGTTCTGTTTGCTTGGTGGCCCCTGGTGGGCATTGGCTTCCTTACTGGTGGCTTAGCCTTGGGCCTGGTTCCTTCCGCTCTTCGGGCTCCATGGGCATCATTTTAGGCTTTCTGCTTTTTGCTGTTGGGTGGTTGGGTTCCTTTGGGGGCCGGCTGTTCCTGCGGCTTACTAGGTCTGTATTGCCTTGTGCCTGTCTGGGTTCTCTCTTTGGTGTCCCGCTCCCTTTTGGGGAATCCTTTATGCGACTGGGGTACATGTCCCACCTATTTCTTCTTGCTGGTGGGTTTTGGTGGCCTTCGCTTTTGTGCTCGTTCGGTTGCCGTGCCTGGTTCTTTTCTGCGCCTCTTTCCATTTTGGTGGCTCCTGCCAGTCTGTGTTGTTTTGTCTGGTTCCACTGCTTCGGTTCGAACGTCGGGGCCTGCTCCCCTCTCGCTTTTGGCTGTACTTTGGGCGGGCTTGGTGTGTTTGGGCCAGCTTGCTGCCTTCTGCTCTGGGTTTCTTGCTTTTGGCCTATTTCGGCCTGGTTCCGTGCCTTCTCTGTCCTCCTTCGGTTGTTTGGTTGGGTGGTTTTTCTGGCGTCCCTGCTGGTCCCAGGGGTCCGGGTTCTCCGACCTTTCGGTGTCTCTCTGCCCCGTGCTGGTTCTTCCTGCTAGTGGTTGCCTCTCTCTCGGGTGGTCCTTCCACTCGTTTGGGCTTTTGGGTTTGCCTGCTTCCTAGGCATCCCCTTCTGGTCCGTTGGTTTCTTGTGAGTTTCCATGAAGTCGCTTGGCTTTGGTATGTGCTCACAACATTAGTCATGTGGCGAGGAAGACTTACGAGGAGGTAATGCCCCAGTTACTTACCGGTAATCTTCATTACTCCGAGTACAGTCTTCCTCGCCACATGAGTTCCCATCCCTCCCGCCCTGTCTGACTATCGGCTTCATGTTTATGCTTGGTAGTTTCAGGCTGAAAGGTTGGGCCGGCCCGCCTCTTATAGAGGTCAAGGATGTAATGGGTCCGCCATGTTGGGAGGGGATGGGCGACATGGGAGACTGACTTTATTGCTTCGGAGGGTTCTGGTGCAGAGCTGAAGCTCACTACTTTAGTCATGTGGCGGGGGCGACTACTCGGAGTAATGAAGATTACCGGTAAGTAATGGGGGCATTACATGTCATACTGACAGTTTTGTGTCTCAACACCCTGTAGAGCATCCACATTTCCTTAATTGCAGTCACCAGGATGTCCTAAATAGATTTAATCCACATGTAAAACTGAGCCAAATGAGGAACAGGGCCCTTTTTATATCCTAACCTGTCTCAAAATGAAACAACACAATATGAATGAACACCCTGTTCACCCCCTAGATGCCTCTTTACGATACATTGCCTTTTCCACCATCTCATTGATTATGTTTTTACTGTATGAGTTAAGTCCACTGTGCTAAGGCACCAGGTGCCTTATCCAAAATGAAAAGACCACCATACACTCCTCCTACATCTGTTCCTTCAGGCTCATATCACAAAGGACCATAAAGCCATAAAGGACACTTACACCATATGCTGTTTTTTCCTGCATTCCTGCAGACTGCATTACAGACATGATGGGGTGAGGATGAATTTTTATAGTGAAGTTGGACTCAGCCCTACTTCGGTGTGTCAGGAAATAGGGCTTCCTCATACTGGAGCCGTGATTTATTCCACTTTGATGACTGCTTTCACCTGTTTTCTGCTTTTGGGTGCATGTGGGAGGTCCATCGCTATTATGGCAGGGTCTTTTCCATCAGCCTTTGACTGTTCTAAGTCCTGGGATTAGTGGCAGTCAATGGTGCCTTTCTTTCTATTTGATGGTAAACTGAGCTCAGTGGATTGGTAAGGTGTGAAGACCCCTTCCTTTGGGATAGGCTAATCTCTGTCCTTTAGAATCTTTTCTTATTCCTGTCTTAGTGGGCTGCTCTGGGGTTGTATGCTTTAGCCTTTTTGGTTTCACTGGTTCTTCGGTTGGGTTCTGTATGATGGTCATCACTGGTGTCATCTGGTGGCTTTCATCTTCTTAACCTCTTCGCTTCTTTGGTGGGCTTTCAGGCCCTAGGCTTTGGTGGAATATGGAGGTGTTTCTTTTTTTGCCTTCATATGAGGCAGAGGGGCTGGGAGGTTTATAGGAGCCTGTCTCTTGCGGCTGGGTGCCTCTTTGATATTACCTTGTTGACACTCTGTGCTGGGTCTGTATCTGGGTTTAAGGTTCCTGGTGTGTTTCTACATTGAGGTCACTGTGTTTCTTCCTTGTGAATCTTGTGGTATCTGTTCTTTGGTTTGTGACTGGCACTGGATTTGCTATATTGTGTTTGCTTGCATATGGGTTCTGTGATTTGGCTCTTTCTCCTTTCTTTGTGCTAGCTCTGGTCGGAGCTGTCATGGCTTGGCCTTCCCGTCTTCAACCTGCTTCTTGTAGAGTTGGTTTGGCTTCACTTGTGGACTAGGGGTAGTCACACGGTTGGTTTACCTCTGTCCTCACAGTTGCTGCTTGTCTGGTGGTGATGACTCTGCCCATAGTCCTTAGTCTAGTGCTGGGAGCTGCTCTCTCACCGTCTACTCGGTGAGCTCTTTAATAGAATTCAGCTTTTGAGTCTGTGGCATCTTGGCTGTTTTGTGTGCTTCTTATTGTTATACTGCATGCTAGGTTTCCCTTCCTCTGCGGTGTTGGGGTCTTGGACTAGAACAGTCTGTTGGCATATTTTGTAATGGCTGTTCCACCTTAGCTGGCATCAGTGTCTGCCTTTTAAAGTGGTTCCTTTCACTCATCTTCTTGTTTGGTATGTTATTTGCCTCTGTCTTGGACCATTTTATGTACCTCTTGTAATGTCGATTTCTGAGGTGGCAATGGGGTGTTTGTCCTTGGGGTGTTCTTCTTTGTACCCTAGTTTGTGCTTGTGGGCTGAATTGATTTGCTTGTTGTCTCTTGGAGTCCCGTCCCTGTGGGTCATCTTGACTTAGGACACTTTTCAGAGTCTGGGCCTAAATTTCTTGAGTTATGACCGTGCCATGTTTTTGTTGCCTTGATTTTCCCTACCTGTTACCCGGTTGGGTTGGTCTATTTGTGCTCTGCATGTCTTTGGGGGAGGACTAGGTGAAACCTTTGGCAAAAGTGGATGTTCTCCTTGGCAGCTCCCTGGGTATTCAGCAGTTCCTGACCTTTTCGGTAGGCATGTTTGCAGCAGTTCTGCCCTGCTGTTTTGACTCCTGCGTAGCAATTCCCCTTTTCTGGGGGTGCCTTACATTGCTTTGGGTGTTTCATATGCCCGACTATTAGGTGTTGGGCTTGCTGCTCTAACATATCCTTCTATAGTGATGCCTCGCATGATGAAACCAGTTAAGGTAATTGATCTAATCACTAACTGGTAAGCTTCATTTCTCTGATTACCTTTCATCATCGCAGGATTTATGCCCAATCCTCCATCCCCTTTCTTTCAAAATTGATACTGAGGGCCAGATTTATCAATGTATGCCCTTTCGTCATGCATGGTGTCACTGGGTCAAACCAATACTTAAGTCAGACTTACCAAGTAAAGCAAGGCCACCTTGCGTACCCCTGCATTGCTTGGTTAATCTGGAGTAACCCAAGGCAGCACAAGTCGCTGTCATGTGTTTCTCTTTCCTGGGAAGGCATTCTATGAGTGAAGTGTATGGGTGGAGTGTGGGTTTTAGCGTGGGTGTTCCTAACCATTCACGCATTGATTTCGGCGCATTCCCACTGATTAACCTGGGAATGCATCCAAATGCTGCACCTTCCCAGGGGAGGCAAAATGAGGAGAAATATCTATATTTGTCTTTGTTGTTTCCTCTTTCCAAGTGTGCTGCATTCTGCAACACACATTCAGAAAGTGGCTTGCTCTTCCATCTCTGCCTGGGCGCCTGTGGTCTCTCTCCCCTGACCCTCCTCTGGTCTTCGGATTGATCTCCTCTGCCCCAGCTCCTCTTGAACGATGAGGCTGCGACTTTGCTACGGACTGCCGTTCTCCCCCTGGACCTGCTGGCTATGCCAGCCCTCTTCCTGAACTTTCGGACTTGGACCTTCGTGCTCCCCGCCATTTTCTCTGTATGACTTGCCTCTTCTTCTAACTTTCTCTTCCGCCATTTTAGTGATCTCCCACTGACCTTTCGACTTTCCTATTGTCTCTTCTGTTGCCTCTGACACACTCCTCACTGTCCTTTTCACCACTCTCTGCTTCCCTCTCTCGTTTATCTCACGTGCCTGCCTTTTCTGTGACTCTTAGAGTATATCCAGTCCTTTCCCTTCCCTATGTATATAGAGATAGCTCTAATCACTAGTATATGCTGTAGAACGTTGTGCTCTCCACCATTCCTATGTGACTCTTAGAGTATATCCAGTCATATCCCTTCCCTATGTATATAGAGATAACTCCAACGACTAGTCTCCCATGTGATTGTTAGAGTATATCCATGTGTATCCCTTCCCTATGTATATAGATAACTCTAACGACTAGTCCCCTAAGTGACTTTTAGAATATATCCATGTGTATCCCCTCCCTATGTTGATAGAGATATTACTAGTATAGGCCTAGAGTATATCCATTTGTATACCTTTTTGTAACGCTTGTAATCCTAAGTCCGTATGCTTTTAACTGGTTCTTTTGTAATGCAAAAATTTGCAATCATTTTACGCATGTAACCGTCAGTCCTTATGTTTTCCACTGGATCCTATGTAAAGCGCTCTGACACCTTCGGGTAAAGTTCGTTATCTCACGTGCCTGCCCTCTCTTAGAGTATTTCCAGTCCTTTCCCTTCCCTATGTATATAGAGATAGCTCTAATCACTAGTATATGCTGTAGACCGTTGTGCTCTCCACCATTCCTATGTGACTCTTAGAGTATATCCAGTCATATCCCTTCCCTATGTATATAGAGATAACTCTAACAACTAGTCCCCTATGTGACTGTTAGAGTATATCCATGTGTATCCCCTCCCTATGTTAATAGAGATATTACTAGTATAGGCCTAGAATATATCCATTTGTGTATCTTCTTTGTGTGATCCTATCTCTTGTACATTTGCAATTTTTTTTTCTGTTTGTACCTTTTTGTAACGCATATAATCCTAAGTTTTTTTATAACGCATGTAATCCTAAATCCGTATGTTTTCAACTGGTTCTTATGTAAGTCAAAAATTTGCAAATCTGTTTTTCCGATTGTAACCATCAGTCCTTATGGTTGAAACTGGGTCCTATGTAAAGCGCTCTGACACCTTCGGGTAAAGTTCGCGCTATATAAAATCGCATAAATAAATAAATAAAATAAATAAAGGAATGTTTTTGTGCAGGAAGACGTCCCTTCCTGCACAAAAACAATCCTGTTTTCAACGCAGGCACATTTCCACCATGGTTCAAGGGTGCCTGCATTGGCACTAGGCAGCACATTGTATCCAGCTCAGGCAGAGAGCAGGAATGCAGCGGATGTCGGTAAATGTGGCACTCTCCGTCCCTCTCCCTTGTCCTCTTGCGTGTTGCATCGCGTGAAACAATGATGTTCAGGCTGCGATGCAGATGTTCTTCCACTTCTTGGTCCCTTGTGACGGAGAAGGATGTGAACGGAAGAACAGAGAAGACCAGAGAGGTCTTTCTTATTTTTGCTGGTTGTGGGAGGGGGCACACCTCAAGAAGCAGTGATTGAGATGACTAAGGGTAGTACAAGTAATGAAGATTACATGTAAGAGATCAGTACATTTCTCTATACACAGTATTCTTCTTGGTCCTCATTCACATTCCCACGCTAGGAGTCTGCCCAACCCTAATTCTTTTAAAGCCTGCTTTCCGCAAGAAATTGCCATGGGATAGATTCATTTCTCACAAGCAGAAAAAAAAATGTTTGGCCCTGGCTGCAGTCAGGCAGTTCTGAGCCTCACCAGCAAGATAAAAGAAGGAACTTCTTGCGATTTCACAACATGCATATTTTGCTATTGTGCAATATTTTATAACACTGGCCAGAGTGTTTCTCCGTGGGCTTTCCTTTTGCTCGGACAGGCTTTTTCAATAACTTTTCGGGTTGTATAGTTTTTAAATTAAGGGTTTAGTAATAGAGAAATGATCTCTAAAAAGTATGCTTTGGAGACTGACAAGCATATTTACTTCTCAGTTGTTGAGTTTTCCAAGGGCATATAGGGGTCGACAGTATTGTACCCAATCCATCAATCCTCCCCGACTTTGACAAATACAAAAACCATATGTTTTTATAGACCCATCGGGGCAAGTTAACAGCCTTATTTGCTTAGACAGAGGGAGGAATGTAGAAGGGAGAATTAACTGACTACTTGCACGTAACTGGAATTAAATGGTAGACTTAGGTAATAAAATGGAACTTGCTGGAATTGCTGCTCATCAATGACAGACATTTGCTGAAAAACAAAGGGACTCAAATGTGTGAAGTTGCAGACATAAATCTTAAAAATAAGTTGCAAATACTGTTTCCCGAGTGACGAATGTGTTTTGGAAGTAACAGCTAGATTCATGAAAGGAAATTGCGCTCGCAAAGGGCCAGATTCTGAAAATCTGGCCCTATGCGAGCGCAATGTTTGCATTTGGGATTCATCATCCCAAATGCAAAAATCGCTATTTGCGAAATCGCATATTAGCGAGGAATTGCATTTAAGGAATCTCTATTAGAGATTCCTTAAATGCAATTCATTAACCAATTTTAAATTGCGAATTCGCAATATTTGGCCGCTATTTACCACGAAGTCTGACTTTGTGGTAAATAGCGAAAAAATAGAAAAATGCACTTTAGTGCATTTTTCTCTGTTGCATGTTACACACACACATGTCCTTTGGACATGTGTGTGCGCAACACCTGTGTAAATTTGCATTTCAGGGGTGCTACAGGGTGTCCTTTGGACACACCTGGCACCCTTGAAATCGCTATCTTATTTGCGATTAGCAAATTGCTAATCGCAAATAAGGAATGTGTAGGAATCGCAATTTATTTAGCGATTCCTACATGAATCCCGTTTTGCAAGTCCTTAATAGCGATTCCTTAATAATCGCTATCAAGAACTCGCAAAACGGCTCTTTGATGAATCTAGCTGTAAGTGTCTTCTGATTACAAGAGACGTACCAAGAGATACATTAAAATTACAAAATATTTTGGCATGGTTGTCTTTGTCGGCTAAAGTTGCTCTGTGTGAATTTAAAGAACAACATCAGCTCAGTAACTTCTCGTGACTCATAAGATCCACTTTAAAACATTCTGTCGCGAAGTCGGGTGAAATGGTCGATTCAGGCATTTGCTGTGATCTGCAGTTCAAGTGTCATTCCTGGCATGGCCAACTCAACTTTTCACCATTACTAACATCATTTAAGTGTGGAATAGAGCGCTGTATATGAAACAAGTTATTATTAATACAAGTAACACTCGCTGTGGTAGCACCAGAGTCCAGGGGTGTGACGGGCCCACTGCACTCCGATCTTAGCAGTCCTTTCTTAGATAACCTGAAGTCAGGGATTCAATTTTCCTTGTTTGCATTATGGCCCATGCCACACTTGCTCTGGTAGAATGTGTTGGCTTCAGTCCCCGACTAGATCAAGGACAAAGTCAACACTGGGACATTTGCTTGACAGTGACTGCTAATAAAATGCTGAGGGCCTCGATGGGAAGCAGCTTTGTGGACCAGCAGATAGAGTCCGTAGGGTCATCATCGGAGAACCCACCTGTGTGCATGTTCAAACAATCTTAGTGAAAATAATTCTACCCCACCTGAGGTCCTGAGGGAGAATGAGAGAGTCATGAGTCCACCTGTCAAGAGCCTAGTGCTATGAGTCAATGGTGGGTGATTACATGTGCTGGGCTGACACGTGGGCAGAAGGTGAGAGAAGCATCGTGGGCAAGTGGCAGCCAATGCCTTGACATCAGGGCTTTGCACACTTGTAGCTCTTTTTGACCATTATTAATTGGGTTTATGTAAACCACACCTCTGCTTCCCCTGTCATCTCGACCTTGGGTCAATCCTTGGTTTTCAGCTTGCACTGCCATTTCCTTCTGCCTAGATTCTCGAACTGATTCTAGCTTACTTAAATATGGTGAGTTAGCAGTAGGGCTAAACAATGTAATTCACTTTAATCTTGGCATCAATGTTCCTTGTTTTATTTCCAGTTCCGGAAATCGTTAGTGACCAGAATTTCTTAGAGCTTACTTTTTCCTGTCATAGACCTGGAGAGTGACAATTTCTTCCTTTGTTATAATGTACAAACAATGATTTCCTTCTCTGTCTTGCACGTGAGCTATCATAGCAATGCCCTGGCATGAATAGAAGTGGCTATCTGTATGCAAGGCCCACGCTGAACATGAAACGACTACCTATACATTGGAGGCAATAAGAAAATAATGCCACCAAAGGCTACAAGGTAGGAGGGTTAATCAGACCACAACACCTGACCACATGCACACAAATATCAAGGCCCAAAGCAGTTCACTGCCGTGCTGCACACAGGTCAAAGTTGTGGATGCTACATGTGAATTCTCACTGTGCCTTCCCTTGTGCGGTGAAAGCACCCGGGGTGTCATTCATAAATGACCAGTCCTTATTGCAGAGGCACAGACAGAGTCTGTAGGGTACAGCGAGGATAGTATATGATGCTACCTTTTTAAGCCACTTCATATGGAATGCCACACAGGGCACCACTGCTTCGACTTAACCAATATGTACAAGTGAGTAAGGAGAGGAGGAGATGAGGGGATCAGAATGGTAAATATAAGCATCCTGAGATGTGCAGGACAATGTGCAACCACTGGATCCCACAAAGACGCGCTGGCTGAAGAGTGTGCAATGTGCAGCCACAGATTCAATGGAGAGTGTGAACTGTGGACAAGGCACAGTGTGTGTGTTCCTTTGAATGATACACCCTATTTCTTCCTAGGTAGCCCTATGCCTCCTTTTCCATGTACCACAGATATTGATGGGTGCCAATTTGTCTAAGTTGTGTGTTTTCAGAGACACTGGAGTGCATGTTTAAGAAAAATATGCATTCTTGCAGCATGATAGGTGTCAAGGAATCCTGAGACAGTTTCGCGTGTTCCATATCGTTAGTGAGGGAGTGCATGTGGGTGGTTGATGACGGCTGGCTTGTATCATACTGGTATGTGTTTTCAGATTAAGAGTGACGAGGAAGGAATGTGGGTTTGCAATGGGGGATATGAACGTGACCCACAGTAACCCTGAAGCTGTCATGCACTAACAGAGTGCAACACCATTGACTGTTGTGGCAATGGTTCAAGATCCACCCATTAATTAGTACAACAATATGACCTTACAAAGCCGACCAATGTAGGAATTGGATGCAGATAAATACCAAAATGTGTACAAGTCAATGCTGCACTGGTGGCAAACATGACATGGAAATGCGGTATCTCGCACTCCACTCAAGCATTTTTCATGTGCATATTTTATATATTGTTCTGTTCCAGGTGGACGTCAGAGCGCTTTATAAGGATGATGGAACAGATTATCGAGCAATCCAAATTGAAAATAATTGGTTAAACAGTGCCCATAAATGGATCAAAGGCTGAAGTTAAAAGACTCACGTCGAGAATAATATGAACATGCATCGAAACGATTCAGTTTTCCGGTGGTCTTCCTGGGAGGGAGGGCCAGTTCACGTGAGAAAAGTTAAGAACAAGGAAACTGGTTAATTAAGGTGCTGTCAGGAATGCCAGACACGTTTGTGGGGCTCAGGGCAAAACATTTTGAGGCTCCTCTCTCTGGTTTGTAATCCAAGGGAAACAAATTGCTACGGAAAGGGAATAAATAGTAATTGATGCCAACTGGTGGTGTGGTCAGGTTAGCTGCGTCGAGGACAAGCAGGTCAGGCCTGCTTTCTTTCCTATTATTTAAATGCATTTTTGAGAGGTGTGTGGGGCACCACAATACACAGTCAGGGACAAAGAGCTCGGGTTGTCTCCCGTTGTGACGTCCCTGAAAACTATGAGGAGTGCTAGATTGTTAGCAGATGAGAAGCAGAACAGGATGCAGCGGCAGTCCCTGCACGTAAACGTGATGGGGCGGGGTGGGGGGATGTCGACTGATGGCGGAATTGGGGGGCATATTACCAAGCAATAGCGATAATTATCGCTATTGCTTGGTTAGCGGGAACAATTTACAGCTGAGCTGCGGCGATTTTTACCGCAAATAAACCTTGGTATTACCAAGGTTTATCGCAAATGCGATAAAAATCGCCGCAATGCATGAATATCGCTGAAAAGTCAGCGATATTCATGCATTACCGAGCTAATGCTCTTAGCCATGTTATCCACCTCCCATTGGATAACATGGCTAAGAACTGCTCAGGGCTTAGCGCGAATATCTCCAAAAGTTGGTAATAGTAGATAGCGATGTTAGCGACTGTTTCCAGTCGCTAACATCTTGGCACGCCCACTTTGCATGTCATTAGTGATAAATATCACTGACATGCAAAGTGGGGCCCAAGATGGTCGTTATCTCCTACTAGCTGTCGCTAACTGGTGTTAGCGACAGCTAGGTAATAGGGAGATAATTTTATCTCCGCTTTCTTGGCTTTTAAAGCCAAGAAAGCGGAGATAAACCCCCTTGATAATATGCCCCTGGATTTATTTATTTATTACATTTTCCCTATTCCGTCGTCCGTCGAATAAAAAGCTCTCCCGCCCTGCCCCACCTCACCACGCTTGCCACACACAGGCCACCACTAACAGGATGTCAGAAAGCAGGGAGCGAGGGGTAGAGGTACAGGAATGAAAGTGGGAAAGAGGAGACGAGTATGAGGTTAGAGTAAAGGAGGACGTCATTTGACAAATGTCACACTTCTTAAACACTAAGGGGCTTATTTACAAGCCCCTTGTGCCACCCGTCCGTCACTTTTCCCATGTTAAAAAGGATGCAAACGTGATGCAATAGGCCTGAAAAAATAAGCCCAAAAGAGCAACACCCTGGAAGGACTGCTGAATCTGAAATTAAGTCTTCAAACAACTTTTTTGTATCTGATGGCCGTTGGGTGGGCATTGAATCACAAACTGTAAATACAACGCAGCAGAAAGATCAGTGGACGTTGTGTCCAAGGAATGCATTGGCTTGGTGTGCAGCTGATTCTTGTATTTCGGATAATCCTATAGTTGTCCCTATTAGCGGAGCAAGTGGCAACTCTAGTGTTATTTAACAACAAGGGGTGGTGATGGACAGAGTTTCTGAATTAAGCAGAATACTCTCACTCAGTCAAGAGATCAGGGCTAGATCCAACACCGTTTTTTAGCTACTGCACCGTCCCACTTCAGAACCTGGCTATATGCAAATTAGTCTGTTTCTGTCCCAGTGCATGATGGGAACAGGGCAAACCAAACTACCAAGCCAATTCTTACACTGGGAAAGAAACAAGCTTCCGGGGACCGGTTTCTGGCATTTCGGCCGTCGTCGGCCCGGCTTGCTTGAATCCTGATGGTGCAATGAGCAAGGGACTCACATTTGAGTATACCCTTCCACGCTTAGGGTGGACAAAATATTTAACAACAAGGGGTGGTGATGGACAGAGTTTCTGAATTAAGCAGAATACTCTCACCCAGTCAAGAGATCAGGGCTAGATCCAACACCGTTTTTTAGCTCACTGCACCATCCCATTTCAGAGCCTGGCTATATGCAAATTTGTCTGTTCCTGTCCCAGTGCATGATGGGAACAGGGCAAACCAAACTACCAAGCCAATTCTTACACTGGGAAGGAAACAAGCTTCCGGGGACCGGTTTCTGGCATTTCAGCCGTCGTCGGCCCGGCTTGCTTGAATCCTGATGGTGCAATGAGCAAGGGACTCACATCTGAGTATACCCTTCCACGCTTAGGGTGGACAAAATATTTAACAACAAGGGGTGGTGATGGACAGAGTTTCTGAATTAAGCAGAATACTCTCACCAGTCAAGAGATCAGGGCTAGATCTAACACCGTTTTTTAGCTCACTGCACCATCCCAGTTCAGAACCTAGCTATATGCAAATTAGTCTGTTCCTGTCCCAGTGCATGATGGGAACAGGGCAAACAAAACTACCAAGCCAATTCCTACACTGGGAAGGAAACAAGCTTCTGGGGACCTACTGTAGTGTTAGTCAGAAAGTGTTCATAGGTCCACAGTGGCTGTTTGTGCCTAATCGGAGTTCACATACATGGGCAGAACTATTTATATGGAGGTTACTTTATTCCCTTCAATAATTGGCAAAGGGGAGACAAATGACTGTGGCATAATACATTTAATGGATGGCTTTCTACCATTTATCAGTCTTGCCAGCAAGTGACCACCACTCATGCCCCAGTCTGAAGGGGATTAAGAGGCTTGCCAGAAATAACTACCCTTGCAGTCTCGGTCAAAAGGTGCAATTATTGTTTCTGCATTTCTCAACATTCACAGCCAATTAAACATAGTATCAATATTTTTGTTAACTGTAGACTGGGGAAAGAAGAGTGGGAAAAGAGAGAAATGGAGACACTGGATTCTCACTCTGACCCGGCACTCTGCTGCGCACTGACATCTCTGTAGAGGAAATCTAAAGACAAGATGAAAATGGTTAGTACGTATGCATAAACAAAAAAAGGAGGGAGAAGGAGGTTAAACCAGACCAGGTCGGCCTCCAGTCAGTGTATGCAATACAGGAACCCTATGTCAAGGGTCCAGAGACCTGGTAGGTGTTGTATGGTCACTGCTTACTAAGTCAGTGTGTACCAAGAATATGTAAGAAAGAAAAATTTCTTTCTAGAGTCCCCTCACTCACCGGGGTTGCCCCACGGTGACATGCTTCATCATTGGGGCCATCCCAGTTCTCTACGAAAAGGGACGTGCTGCGACAAGGCGACTACACTGGAGCACTGGTTTTGTGAGATGACTATGTGTGGTGCAAGTGTGGTGATGGTGGAGTGGGTGTGGAATTAAAAATACCGTGCTAGTGGGCCTCAACAATTTATTTTGCTCCTAGTGTGGTATAAAAATTAAAAAGGGGTAACACTGTATTCCAACTTTTACTGAGCTAGATCAGTGTTAAAGTCAACATGTTTCAAGCTCCCCCAAGCTTTTCTTCAGGACCATACAGGGTCCAGCCCTGTATTGCCACTCCTGTTTTCAAATGAAAAAGTGTTGCTAAAAACTACTTATTTACAATGAACGCTGTTGTTAATAAAACATGCGTGTTGTTGTACATACGTTTTGTATTTCACTTCGAATTCTGTAAAAGAGAATAACAGTTGTTAAATGATGGACAACCCCTTCCAAGAAGGGGAACAACTCACATGCATCTCACTCCATCTAGGGCGTGGGTGTGCCCTTGGCATCATAATGATGCGTGCTGGTTTTCAAACCGGTGTAGAAAAATAAATCACTGTGAATAAAGTGGTTTAGTGGTTTCACACACAAAACATATAGACTTAATGTGACTATTGACAAGACACACAACACATACACATGAAATAATAACATGGCAGATGGTTATATTTACATAAAAGAGTGTTTGATTACACCCCATGGTCTTAGGCAAGGGCAGGAACGCCTCGTGGAAACATTGCTGAAAAAGGAGTTTCAAGGTTAGAGTTAGAAGGCTCCTTTCCTGTTTGCCCATTTAAAATTGCCGGTATCTTTGCAATCTAGCGTCGTTCATACACTTACTTCCTATCGGCAAACCCGCTCGGTACTACCTGGTGCTTCCTCACGTACGCACAATATTGAATCATCTATCTCTTGCCATGGCAATCATATACCATCAGAATATCTCTGTGTTTCAGACTCTAAGGGGGATATGTACAGTGAAGTGGCAGAGCGTGTCGTTAGCTTCATGGGCTTAACAATACGCTTCGCCACTTCGGAAATGCAAGGCTGCATCATATTTACAAGAATGTGGTGCAGCATTGCATTTTCCACTGCGATGGCGCTAAGTTTAACAACTTAGCGCCAACACAGGCACCGTCGCACCGGAGTGCAAGGGTGTCTGCATGCAGGGGAGGATTGGTTATGTGTAGGAAGGTGTCCCTTCCTGCACATAAACAATCTTTTAATGCCATTTTGTAAATTTCATGTTTGCTGCTTCAGGCAACACACATGAAAGTTACAAAATGGTATTTCCTGTACATACACAAATCAAGGCATTTTGCTTTTTCCATGTGTGCTGCACAAGGCAGCACACATGGAAAAAGCAAAAACGAGGAGAAATAATACATTTCTCCTCATTTTGCCAACATAAGACCAGGATTTTCCTGGTCTTAATTTAGTCCCTGCCTCCTATGTACGCTACCCGTGTACATAGGGGGCAGCGTAAAATACAATGAGTGTTGCAGTGGAATGCCCATTTCTCAACATTCACAGCCAACTACACATAGTATCTCTATTTTTGTTAACTGTAGACTGGGGGACAGAAGAGAGAGAAAAGAGAGAAATTGAGACACTGGATTCTCACTCTGACCCGGCACTCGCTGCGCACTGACATCTCTGTAGAGGAAATCTAAAGACAAGATTAAAATGGTTAGTACGTATCTACAATATTGAATCATCTATCTCTTGCTATGGCAATCATATACCATCAGAATATCTCTGTGTCTCAGACTCTAAGGGGGATATGTACATTGAAGTGGCAGATCATGTTGTTAGTCTTCTGGGCTTTACGACACACTCCGCCCCTTTGGAAACGCAAGGCTGCACTATATTTACAAGAATGTGGTGCAGCCTTGCGTTTCCCCTTGCGATGGTGCTACGTTTAACAACTTAGCGCCAACACAGGCACCGTTGCACCAGAGTGCAAGGGTGTCTACATGCAGGGGAGGATTGGTTATGTGTAGGAAGGTGTCCCTTCCTGCACATAAACAATCTTTAAATGCCATTTTCAAATTTTCATGTGTGCTGCTTCATGCAGCACACATGAAAGTTACAAAATGGTATTTTTAAAAAGGTTTATTTATGTAGAGGAAGGGACACCTTCCTGTACATAAACAAACCATGGCATTTTGCTTTTTCCATGTGTGCTGCTTTGTGCAAAAATGAGGAGAAATATTGCATTTCTCCTGGTTTTGCCAACTTAAGAACATGATTTTCCTAATCTTCATTTTGGCACTGCCTCCTATGTACGCCACCCTTTAGCATAGGGAGCAGCATCAATTACAATGAGTGTTGCAGTGATATACCCACCACAACACCCATTGCACGCCCCTTTCACGCTAAACATAGCGTGAAAGGGTGCCTTATGTGCAAGGCAGCATTAAGCCACGTTAAGTGGCTTAACGCTGCCTTGTACATAAGGCAAGGACCCTATCACAAAAAGTGAAGTTTCCGTAGTGATGGGGCTTGTACATATGCCCCTAAGGGCCATATGTACAAGGTCTGGCGAGAACTACAGCTAACGCTAGTTAGCAGCAGTTTTCTTATCACTGTGTACCACTGAAAACTATGGCCTTGTTAGCGATGTATGTACAAGATGTCGCTACATGGCGATAGCTTCAAGAATCAGCGGTGAAAACTGGCGCTAACATTACGTGATGGCGATAGGAATTCTGGGGTTAGCGGGCCAAACCCAATGAAAGGCCCATTAGCGACAAAAAAAATGCACATTAGTCAACCCAATGTGAGTTTTTTTGCTTCTATTGGAAAAATAGTCGACCTCCAAGAGAAAATAGGCAAAAAAAACAATGAAATGCAGAATGGAGCAGCCAGAGCCAAGTGCAGCACACATCAACAACCCCCTCAAGCCACCCAACATCCATGATGACCAGAATGAGAGCCTAGATGCCTTACTGGACCTGTGCCTGGAGCTTGAATGCCTTGCTGGACCTGCGCCTGGATCCTGGATGCCTCACTGGGCCTGCGTCTGGAACCTGGATGCCCCACCGGGCCTACGCTTGGAGCCTGGATGCCTCGCTGGACCTGTGCCTGGAGTGGGATGCGGAGGAGCTGTGGAGTCTGTGAGCCATGGCGGCAGACATTGAGGCGCCGCGATCGCCTGTACTTGGTGGTGAAGTCTGGCTGGTCGCATGGAGATGCGTTGCTGACCTGTGTGAGAAGACCACCTTGTCCCCCTTGGAGCTGTGAAAGGTAGAGGCGCTCCTGCGCACCAAAGTTTGGAGGTCTGCATCGCATACTACGATCCACCACTACGCCGGGGTGCACGTAGGAGATTACCAAATGTGGGCGGCACCTCTCTGCATCACAGGCCGGATGATGTTGTGCTGGTCGGACACTGTGGAGGGGGAGGCCCATGAGCTGTGCAGAACTTGTGTGGCAGGAGTGCTGCAACTTCACGCCTAAGGGGGCCCTGCTGCATAAACTGATTCAGGAGGTTCACCAGCGGACTTGGCAGCGATTGGATTACCCCAGCTTGTGAAATCCCACCCGGCTGAGGCTCCTGCTGGCTGAGTCACAGATCTGGAGAGAGTGCAGGAGATTGTGCCAATGTCCAGGTAAGGAGAAGGTGAGATGCGTAGCCGAGGAGGCCCGAGGGTCGAGTCGCCCAGGCCTAGCACATGTAGATTATGCACCCCCAGTGGCGGCTTATGCGCTATGGCTGAAGAGCATCACCCCACTGCTTTCAAGCAGTGCAAGAAGAGGAACAATAATCACATGATGACAACTTCCTGATGTAATCATACCATGTTTCCTTTGTGGGCAGGAGGGTAGGTAGGGCTGCTCCACTCATGGAGAAGGGCAGGGGCAGAGTGGCATGCCTACTCAAGTGCGCAGTGACTGTTTGGTCTTCCCGCTCAGGTCGCCCAAAGCAGTCATGCGCACTGGCCTGTTTGCAATGCAGGCTGCATTACAGCCTGCATGGAGAACATGCCAACCCCTCCAGCCCCTGACTGAACGCCTCGTCCCGGCACCAATGACCAATCACAACGCTGAATTGCAGCATTGTATTTGGATTGGTGAGGGAGCCTGGCTGCCTACTTCTTTTTCATGGAAGCAGACTCAGGTGAGTAGGAGCAACGAAGACATGGGACTCGACCTCGAGGTAAGATTTCTCTCAGTTAAATATTTACAACACCCGCTCACACACACACACACACTCAATCATGGCCTCTGTGTGGCCATACTCAGCGGGTGTACTGTTGGTGTGCCAAAGGTATATATGGAGTTATGACGCATACCATTGCATGGCATTCCCTTGCAATGCATACTAATACTAGATATATTGCAACAGTAGGGACGGTGTTGGATTGCAGTGATGTAAACATTACAAATCCCACTTCAGTGAGTGCATCCCTATGACTAACCCTTGCTCCCCAAAGCAAACCCTCAACCCTAAAATTAATCTTTGAGCCACCAAAAACCCACCCTAAAAATCATATTTGACCCAAATGCTCACCCCAATTTTCATGATTGATCTCAAAACACACCGCAATTTTCAAATGTTACCCCATAAGACACCCCAAATTTCATCTCCGACACCCGCAACCAATACCCACTCTAAAACTTAAAAATACCCTATTACTGACCTCACAATGCGTTGTAATGGAATGCAATGTAAAGGCACCTGCATTGTTGGAGTTGCGCTGTAAAGGCATTACGATGTATTGCCATTGTTGTAATGGACGTCTCCTGTGCCGAAGGTAAACTATAGGCAAGCCTGTCTGTGTCCGTCTGCCCCTAAACAGTGCTCAGCACCAAGGACCCTTTCTCTTGTACACTCCACCACTATGGTGCCAGCACCCTCCTAGCCACCCTGGAGGCCACATTGCCTATCAGGACCAACATCTGCTCCAGTTTGCAGATCACCATCGCCTTTACTGACGGCTACTAAATCACCCATAAGACCACCTCAATCGTCCAGAAGGAGGCATTGCCATCACCTACACAAGCACAGACCGACTGAGCACGCACTCTAATGACCCAACGGTGACCATGGAACACCTCAACTTCCAGATACAGACCAACCCCAAGCCCACCCTCTTCAGCACACTCATCTGCAGGCCCCCCGGCCCATGGACTCCCATTCTCCGATACCATTGTAGACTTCATTACTCAATAGGCTCTCCCATCCACGACAACATCCTACTAGGCGAACTCGAGTTCCACCTGGACAACCCCATTGACCAGAATACCAGTCCCTCCTGGGGAAGCTCCCCAATATCAGACTCAAGCAGCTAGTTACCGCAGCAAGTCATATAGCAGGACACATGGTCGACAACGTCTCCTCCGCCAGCGGGAACTTCAGCTACAGCTACACCACTGGAATTTCCTGGACCAACCATCATTGAATACATCCCATCTTCACCATGCCCACTGTACACCACCCCCATCATTGCCCCCCCTCGCAGCCAGATCAAGGCTACTGAGGAACGTCTCGGCAACCCCCTCAGCACCACCACTCCACCAACGCTTACAGATGATAACATCACAGTGCACAACCGCCACAGATGGACCTCCAACTGCCCTGACACCCTGGCCCCCCAAAAAGAATGGACCAGGCAAAACTAGCAACACATTGCACCATATTTGCATAGTGACTCATGTAGGCATATGCGTGACCTTGTTAAGCCCTGTGCCACATCAGACCTGCATCTGGTATGATGTACCCAGAGTGTGCATCCCACGCGACATGGCCTCATAGGAGTGGCACAGTGAAATCCCTCAGATTTCACTGCGACAATTGTAGGGTGGCACTGAGTCAGTACTTTACGCCTGCCTGAAGGCAGGCGTAAGGGTGAAGCAGTGCCACAGGTATAGGCTGGCTGGACCCATGCATTGCTGGAGTTGCATCATGATTGTGACATGACTGCAGCAAAGCGTGACTTTAGCACAGACTGATACGTCAGGATTCCAGATGTATCTGTCATTACTTGCATCATGGAGCGCTGTTCAGTGAATACAGCGCATCAGTGGTGTCGCAAGAAGGGCACAGTGAAAAGAGTTGCAAAGCTGTGTTGTCACAGCGCTGCAACACTTTTCATGACTGAGGCCCAGCAATGCGCACTATCTTATTGATGGTGCGCATTCCTGCCCAGTAGTTTTGTCACAGGGCAGCGCTGCAACATTGCTTGCAGCGCTGTCCAGCGCCAATACCTGCTGGAAAGAGGCCCCAAGTGTTATCTCCATTTTTAAGACCAGCGATTTTCTGGTCTTGAAAAACTGCCTCTAACTGCAGTTAGAGGCAGTATTTTTAGTCCTCCAAACTTCAGGAATCCCCTTGTAAATATCGCGAAGTGGAGTTAGCGGTCGTTTTTGCACGGGAACGCCTCCCCTGCATGTCATTATCGCAAACCATTAGAATGGATGTTTTCGCCGGAAAACTGCTGCTACCAGAAGTTAGCGACAACTTGTACTGCTCGTAATTGACGTCCTGTGATCATAGCCGACAAATAAATGTGAACGCCTTGGAACAGTGATACAAATTGGATAAACTACCAGAACCTGTTCATTGCAATACTGCTGTATGCATAAGTGCTTGCTACTCAAAACTGACTTTGCACATTGCCCGCCTCAAAAGAAATAAGCGGATGCCGTCACTTAGTCTAAAAGTGTCGTGATTCTGAATTAAAAAAAAGGGTCAACAATTGTATATATTATCACTTCGTCCTGATGATGGTCTTGTAAATGATCAAGATAAGACCGAAACGTCGACTTACCTAGTCCAATTCTGCACAGTATGATTTGTATCAACTTTTGATTTTCTCCTGATTAATAGTGGAAATCAATTTATCATCTTTTCCTAGCAGTCTGGACTGTTTTCTTGGATATATTATAGGAAAAGCAACCAATACCTTAAATATCCATAGTATATCTATGTATGTACCCTGTCCTATGTTAATGTTCATTTTTTGTACAGAAATATCTTTTGTCTTGAATTCAAAATAATAACTTTTCAGACAAACAAATTATCCTGGTTTCATGTTTTATTATTCATTTATTGTACCTATGATGTTAGTGTGGTAACATCTTCTGTTTCTTATTGTTAGAACCTTTTGATTTTTAATTCAATTGAACAGCCGCTGATTGAATTCAGGTTTAGGTACTTTGATTGCCCCTTAACAAGTCCTAACTAGTGCTGAAACTTCATATAAATAAAACCCCTTGCTGGCCACTTCATATTACACTAAACTCTCCCCGAGCCCGCAAGGGTATATTGGGTTACTCACCTTCCTATACAAACTTGTACATACGGCAATATTATCTTGCAGCAAAACCATCGGAAAAGTGGAGCTAAGGCATCGTTAGTCCCTTGTACATATGCCCCTAAGTGTTTAGTGGAGACACTGAAATTCCTGAAACTAAAACACAAATGATTATATTTTAAACTAATGTTTTTCAAACCTTAAACATAGCTTTCACTCTTCTTGCTTTATGAACACACACATACACAAAGTAATGCTATATATTCAAGTTTGTCTTTTCATACATTTTAACTTATCAACTATTCATCAGAAGTATATGGCTCAAGTTCAGATACCCCCTCCTCCCCCACCCGCCCCTCGTTCCCACATCTTTCTCACCTGCTGCAGTTCTCTCTTTTCTCTTTATCTTTTTGTGACATGCTACATTTCCATGCGGTTATCAGTGCATTCATCCCTTGTAGGAGATCATATTATTTATCTGTTACTTTTATCTCCAACACACCTGTACTCATTCGTTTCTGATTTATAGCCTTTCCAATGTGTAAAAGGACTTTACGCCACACAACCAATGCTCTTCAATCCATCCTTGACATTTTGAGGTCATCCTTATCTGACCTGTAGCATGCAAGTATTTTTTATGGTAACAACCTCAATAAAATTGGTTGAAAAAAAAGAATTATATAGCTCTTACCAATACCACTTAATCTCTTCTCTAACACCCATCAGTACCTTTTCTATGGTATCTGTTTTGTGAATGTAAGACATCTTTGAAGGTGAAAACGATCATGTCTGTTTTCTTCTGCAGTTTACATTTTAAAATGTTCAACCAAAAATATAGTTATTAACCCCTTGCACGCTGATGACGGAACCGCTCCGTCATCAGCTGCGGGTGCGCTGTGCTGATGACGGATCGGTTCCGTCATGGCCCGCTCGCCGCTCATGCGCGGCGCGAATTTCGCGCCTGCGCTGAACGTTCTATTGAGCGGGGCGGGCCATGACGGAACCGCTCCGTCATCAGCACAGCTCAACCGAGGCTGGTGACGGAGCGGTTCCGTCACCAGTATGCGGCCGCCCCGCCCCCTTAGCGCTGCGGCGGAATAGCCGCCGCAGCGAAGGGGTTAAAACTACTTTAAATGAAAAAGAAAACAGAATCCAAGACTTCTCAAAACTCTGGTAACAAGATTCTCACTGCAGTACCAAAGTACCTCAATTGTTTAGAATTTCTAGAAATCAGAGAGTTCAGCAGACTCATGAGAAATGTAGTTGGCAACCAGGTGCCCAAATTATTTTTAAAAAGCAAACACAGTTTAAAAAATAAAAGAAGTATATGGATCTTAAAAAATATATGTATATTTGAATTAAAAGCACTCAAAACATCCAATCCTAAAACATTAAACAAAAAACTCTCCAAATATACTAGCGTAGGTACAATCATATAAACATTGGGAAAAGTACTTGCTTTTTGAGGGGGAAGCAATGAAATGTAGTTTCTAACTCGAATGTAGCATACGTTGAAGACAATTCCTACATTAAGGATTCAAATACAATATTCTGACTCCAGTCTGAAAACACTCCGGAAATGCATGCTATGGTGAGTTATCAATCTCCAGTCTCATGTACATTGGGGCGAATATGCATATATTTTGCTATTCTATCTCCAATCTGTCAAACACTGAGGAAAGTGCATACTTTTTAGAGGGGGGTCAGATCTACTATTCAAACTCCAGACTAACAAACGTTTGGAAGGCGCATACTTTGTTGGTGGGTTGGACAGATATACTTCTCTAACCCCACACTAACAAACAATGGTAAAGTTCACATATGGGGAACCGGGGAACAGATTTACTATTCTTACTCCAGCCTACCAAACATTGGGTACAATGTATCCATGGGTGAGGGAGGTGATATTTACTATTCTAAATCTTGTTTAAAATACGTTGGGAAAAATGCATATATACGGTCAGGACAAGGTTCTGATTTACTCTTCTAACTCGAATCTAACAAATGTCAAGGAAAGTACATACATTGAGGTGGGTTCACATTTACTATTTTAATTCCAGTCTAACAAATATTGGGAAAAGTGCATACATGTGGCGCTAGCTCAGATTAAGTATTCTAACTTCAGTCTCACAATTATCAATGAAAGGTCACATGTATGAGATTTGTTCAAATTTACTAAACAAACTCTAATATAACAAAGATTGAGGAACGTGACTTCACCGAAGAATTCAGCATTATTATTCAAACTCCACTCTAACAAACATTGGGGAAAGTTCTTACATTGGTTGGGGTCAGATATATTATTCTAACCTCAACATAACAATTTGTGAGGAAAGAGCATGTATATTCGGTCACAGTCACCACACTCAAATTATATAATTTCCTAATAGATATTTTAAAAAACATTAAAACATATTATGTTTTATCAAATATAATTCTCTTTTTAATTAGATAAGTCAAAAGTAAATGTAAAACTAATAAAAAACATTTAAATGTAAAGAGGATAGGTCAAATCTACCAATAAACTCCACAAATATTTGAAAACTCCATATTGTAAATAGTTATTTACCAAACCGTTTTTTGTTAAATGTAACAAATATAAATGTTAACTTAATTACAAAATAGATTTAAATAAAACCACAAAATAACACACTAATTAAAAAGTAAAAATGTATTCTAAAACTATTTTTCAATAAAATTACTTCAAAATACAAGTAATTACTTGTCAAATCGAAAATGTACATAGTTATTACATTATTCAATCAATCTGTTCTTAATTTAAAATGTACCAACTCATTCCCCCAAACTGGATCAATTAACATGAATGAATTTAGATTGAAAAAATACACACTGAATTCCACAATGAACATACGATCTGCACTTAAAATTTAGTACAGAAAAAAAACGTGCCAGTGAAAAACAAAAAAACTTAAATAAGCAAAATATATCTAGTTTCGCTAATTAAAATTAACTAACATATAAATAATAAATTCTACAAACCCAATCGTTCAATAAACCTAACAACCTGAAATAAAAATGTTACACATAATTAAAGAACATATTTGAACTTTTAACCTAAAAAACAATAAAAAGATAAAACACGATTAATATAATTAACTCAAATTAGTGAATAATTTACAGAACACAACTTCGCCAAAATCTTTAAGAAATCAATAAATAATATTATTTTTAAAAAACAAAAATGTATATATATTCTAAAATAAAAACTTAAATAATACAATAAAGCCCCATAATGAACAACACTTTTAATCTTTGATAGAATATTAAAAGAGTTAACTATATACTCACCTTCGATATTTTGGTTGATGATATTTTTATAGTTGCAATATTTTGACCACAATAATATGTCAGACAATATTGAGGTGAATCACCCATACCAATTCTCATTTTTCGGTGGACTAGATAAGTACTTTTATCCTTACTGGTTGCTTATTTGGGTAAGTCTTTGTTCTCTCCAAAAACATGAGGGGTGTGACTGTACAGTGATTGGCTGACCTTGTATGGTTTCTTTTAAAATATCTTCCCTTGATTGTATTTTTATTTTTCAAAACATTTTTCTCTGCTTGTTTGATCTGCTATCCTGAATTGTGATAAAGTTTGCAGCCTTGAAGGTAAATTCTGTATCTAAAAAATATTATATTAAAATGTATGCAACTTCTTTTATAATTCCTGAGTGAAATTGTGTGAACCTTTCAGATGCTGGAAAGACACTATTTCATATCACATAGTAAGTTACACATTTCAGACGGCAGTACATGCTTCTATTTATTTGCACTAAACACAAAGACTCAGATTTACAAACACTTTGAGTCGGGTTTGTGCAACTTTTTTTTTAGCAGACCAGACACAAAGTCTTGGGTTAGTATTTAAAATCCAAAGTAAATCACAAATTGCATTGGATTGCAACCCAAAATAATGCAAGGCAGCACAGTTTCAAGGAGGGGATCCATGGGTGGTGTATGGGCATTCCATGCATCTACCCATAGATTTTGATCGCCGTCCATATCTACAAAGACACATTTTGCCTCTTTGCATACATTCTACCTCCTGCAGCACACATACAGAGAAGAAATTGCCTTTCAGCATAGTTTTCATGCAGGAAGCCGCCTCTTCCTGCATGAATTATATGCTGACCACAATGCAGTAGGCGTGGGCGGAAAATCCGTTCCGCTCGCGGATTTTGCGGATTTTCGGGAAATCCGCAATCCGCGAGATTTGCGAATTTCCCGCAAAATCCGCAAATCCGCGAGCAGCGGATTTTGCTCGCACTGCTCGCACTGTTCGCGTGAGTTCGCGCCCCGCGAATAAGTGCAAAATTGCAGAAATACGATCTTGGCAAAACTGAAAGTAACTACTTACCAGGTTCAAAAGTTCAGGCACATCATTAGTAGCCATTTCCTGTAGTGCTTCCTGAGGGGCCCCTCCAGAGTTCAGTTGCCAGTTGAAACTATTATGTGACCCTGCTCTGAACCTCAGAATAGTTACACATATGCCACAAAGGTCCTGAATTACAGCTAAGGGAGACAAGCAGGAGCCAGGCTGGAAGTTAAAATCCATTAATCAGCCCCTAATTCATTATTGTCAGTTGGGGCAGGGCAGGTGTTGTAACTAATTTTGCAACAATGAAAGCACTTAGCAAGTGCAAAAGATCACTAATCAGGGCGCACTAAGGAAGCAGGTGCCAGCTAAAAAAATATTCTGTGACACATTAATCAGCCCCAAATTAATTCAGGTCACTTGAGGCAGGGAAGGTGTGCTTTGCTTTGCCGAAAATAATGTACACTGGACAACCAGAGGGTGTAGTGATGAAACAGAGGGTGGCATGGGTGGGCCAGAGGGTGGCATGAGTAGTCAGAGAGTGGCAGTGGTGACAGAGAGTGGCAGTGATGAAGAAGAGTGTCCCAAACAGGCTGGACACGTAGAAACAACAAGTTCGCAAAACTTGCGACCCGACAGGTAAGTTCGCAAATTGCGAAATTGTAAAAACCCTCGCGAACTGGCAGAAACACGGGCGAACACAAAAAAAAAAAAAATCCGCAAATTCGCGGGAATTCGCGGATTTTGCGGATTGCGAATCCGCAAATCCGCAAAATTCGCGGATTGCCAATCCGCAAAATCCGCTCATGCTTACAATGCAGACACATTTGCAAAATGGTGCAAGGGTGTCTGCACTGTTGTGCGCAAGGCAACATAAAGTAAGGAGGTGCAGGGAGAGAGCAGACCATCGCACTTTTTTATGAGGTGTGGTATTGTTCCCCTCTCTCCCGTCCACGCGGCGCTGCAAATCACTTTCTGCACTGCACTGCTTTGAGTGATTTATTTGTAAACCTATGCCCTAAATTTTTAAATTACAAATGCAACTCATCTTCTTGCTAAATTGTTTCTATTGATGCCTACAAAAATAAAGTAGTTAAAGCTTGTTCCGGAGAAATAAGAATGTTTAGTGAGATCATTCACTGGTATCTACAATGACTGTGATTCGTTTCTTCTGAATCAATTCCTTCCATTTGTACATCTTTTGTTTGCTGCAAAGATATGTAGCCCTAGGTATTCGGTGTCTTGCAGACGGCTTGCATTGTAATTTAACACCTAGTAATTTTGTAGATGGCCGTCAGATGTGCCAAGAGTCGAGTGCGGGGATGGATACCAGTGCTGTCTGGTGGGGAGTTACACCTATGTGACAGCTGGAGCGTATTTCAGCTTGCCTGGGCAGTAATGTGAGCGGTACTGCTCAGCCAGGCTTCAACAGGCGATGGCAGGCTCTGCTGTTCATTTGCTGCTGTGCGAGCCAACAGTAATGGATGTCTTTAAGACACCTACAAAGTGCCATGGTACTCCAGTGTGGCCTAGAGAAACAAGGAAACCAGTGAGCCGCCCTATGCACTTTAGAAGGTGGAATGCCTGACTGACGTGTGTGTGATGGTGTCCTTGACTTGAGGTTGGGCCTTCAGCACTGTTCCTCTGTACTAGTTAAGAAGCATCCTTCATTCATCACCCATATGTGCAGTGATTGATCACCTTAGCATGGGTGCAGTGGTGTGGCAAGCAAAAGCCATGCATGCTTGAGTGACCACAGGAGTCAAATGGTCTCACGTATATTACCCAGCGCTGGTGTCACTCTGGGTCTCTTCCACCCTCCCCTTGGTTTCCTCCGTTTCTATGCGCTTCTTACAGTTCTTGTTGTTCGAAATGTTTTTTTAATAGTATATGTGTCAACACTATCGTATATTGTGACGTCCTATGTACATATAAACTGACAAGTTCACCCAGAGCGCCCACAACTTATGAAACACAAGGGTCTCAAACAATGCGACCCCAAATGAAAGTTCAGAGTCTTTCCCATCGCCCAGGACTCTATTACTCTCTGCCTTCTCCCGCCTTTTTCAGCCTAATAAGGGTTTAGGTGTTGTACTGCCTGCCCCTTCGTTGCTACATAAATCCTTTTCCAATATTTCAAAACATTCATAATTTCTCTTTTTTTTAATTCTATTATTATTTCAAGTTCGACATTTTCCAAACATGATAATCGCATCATTCAACAAGACAGAACAAAAAAAGAACAAAGGGTAGAAAGAGAAAAAAAACATAATTATAAGAAATAAGAAATATAGTCTAGAACTGGAAAGAAATATAACCCACGTTCTTATGTCAAATCACATGGAAAAGAGAGACAGAGAATCAGTCTTCGTTGTAGCTTAAAAATCCCAGCTGAAGTTTATCCAAATATTAACAGACATTTCCAACAAGGATCAACTAAAACATTCATCATTTCTACAGAGGTAGGACAGCCGTTGATAGACATGTAGAGAATTTTATGAATATGGGATCGAAATATCTTTTTGACCTCTCAATTTTATTTTCCAGTGCTTTTAATCTTGCAGCTTTCAGAGTCCTAAATTTACACACAAAATCCACTATGGTCAGAATCTTTATGGACGCCCCATTGCTGTTCGCTTTTAAACACTTCCCGTTTGTATTAAAAATATCTAGAGGTATAAAGTATATTTACTTAATAATACATATGGCACATAGGCACACAGACAATTAGGATAGTGGTATGGAGGAATCACACAGATTCCTTGAGAGAAGATGGTGAACTAGGTCCGAGTCTCTGAATCGACTCAACATCCTGTGATTCTGAGAAAATAACTTAGGGCCTAATTATTAGACCTGGGCGGTGAACTCCGCTCCGCTTGCAGAGTTTTCTGCACTCCGCCTTACGAGAAGATCGCAGAGTTCCCCAAAACTCCGCTTGGCGCAGTGGAGCAGAGTTTTTTCCTTGCTCCCGTTCACCAACGGCAAGTTGGCGTGCGCAAGCGAGGAAAATCAACTTCCCGGCGAGATTTTTCCTTGTTTGCGATCGTCAACATCAAGTTGGCGAGCGCAAGCGTGGAAATGAAAGCTCCTGGCGAGATTTCTCAATGTGGGGGGTGAGGTTTCTCATTGCGAGTGGTCGCGTATGCTCACTGCCTCTCGCGTTGAGAAACTGCCCATTTGCGTTGAGAAAGCTGTAGCTCAAGTAAAAATCTAGTTGAGCGGCAGAAAAGGAAAGCCTGCGCAGTGCATACCGTTCACGATGATCACATAGTGTGGACAAGCATCCAGCACTGTGCAATCACCGCAAACAGCATTTTTCCATCAAACTCCTCGCTCGCGGAGATCCATGTAGTGCGGGGGAGTTATTTTCCACTTCGCGGAGTATCGCGCTCCGCCCAGGGTTACTAATTGTCTTTGGCAGTCTTGGAACAGGGCAGCCACGTTGCCGCCTCGGTCCAAGACCGCCAAAGCCGCACTGACACTGCCTGCCAGATTACAACTTTTTAAGTATCTGGAGCGCGGTTCCTTGGCGGTCCTATGGTGGTGCCTATGAAAAAAGCACCGCAATGGGAGCACCAAAGGCAGTTTCTGCACGGCATGGACTGGTGCAGTCCATGCCGTGCAGGAACTGGGGTGCAGGCATATGTGGGGCACAACATGTGCCCCCCTACATGCACCCCATGTCCCTGAGGCAACAGGGGCCATTTCCTCTCTGCCAAGTTTTCTTGGTGGGCTCACTGCCAGGAAAACTGTGCCAGAGAGGATACTTGTAATAAACTTTGCTGTGCTGCAGCGGTACCACCCAGCATATTGCAGCCTCAAACTGCCGCAAAACCACCAGGGATCTAGGATCCCTGGCAGTTGTGGCGATCCCATGGCAGTCGACTACCCATCTTGTAATAGGGTGGTCAGACTGCTGGTTCCTGCACTACTACTGTCATAATTAGGCCCTTAATCTCCCCGTGCCAATAAAACGTCCTTGTGTAAATGGTGGTCATGTAAATCACTCCAGTATCTTCGGGTCGAGTTTGCGTGATATAAAAATCCAAACAGAGTGCTGTATCAAAAATCTCTTGGACCTGCCCAATTGCAATGATTCAAACTGTAATGATGGAAATCAAGTTGAAATCATCGAACTGTATCGCAAAAAACCTTTGTCACTTTTGGCAAGAGCAATTAATTACTCCAGAACTAAAGTTCCAATAGCCTCAGAGCCCTCCTTAGGGGGCTCTACTGGACATTAAAGGCCCGCTCCCTTATTAAAGTTCATCGCCTTCAGCTTGGGCCTTTAACTCTGGAGAGAGCCTTTAATTTCCTGTAAAGCCCACTACTGCAGGCTATAAGGTGTATTAGAACCATAAGAAAAATCATCTCTTCCTCATGTGATGTTATACATTGGCTCCCAGTTGACAGGCTGTTTTGAATAATGTTCTCAGCATGGCTTTAATTGGTGCTCAACATGCAATTTACCATGTTCAATCCCTACTGCCTAGGGCATTGTCATTTCTGGACTTCTGGCATAAGCAGATGTCTCTAATCCATTGCTCTACCCTAAAAGGTCCTAATTGTCTGGCTTGACAGCATAGCAGTCATTAGACAATTATATGAGCATCACTAGAAGAGGGTATTTGGCTACACCCACATTTTGGGATTCAGGAGTACATGTTTTGATTGGGCAGAGGTTGTGTGCTTCCAAAAAAGAGCTGCCCTCCACACAGTTGTGATTATTTTGTTTCGTGATCCAGCTGCCTGAGCTTGAACTTTCAAAGAGCTCACACATGACATTGCAATGCTATTAAAGTGTCTTAGATTACTAGATAATTTACATTGTTTTTCTCTGGCGGCAGCACAGATGAGAGGAGGACAGTCATTAACCTACATGGACTTTTAGTTCCGGCTGGACAGTCCAACTGTCACCAAAAAGGATCTTCCATAGCCATGGTGGGAGAGAGGTGGAAGTTCCATCTATATGTTGGCCTCGCAGAGTACAGAATTTGATGGAGTTGGATGTTTGTGCTTCCACTAAAAAGATTGCATGTGTTGCACTTTTTGGCTTGTGGCAAGGTTTATACTCAATGCAGCAGAACTGAGGTGGCTGTGGTGTGAAGCCAGTGATCATGGCTACAGACCTGATCTGTTTAGTATGAAATATTTTGATAAAAGCACTCGACCTGATGTATTTATTGTGAAAAGCATACTTTAAGGTTGTTAGGGACTAATGTATGAATTGTTATTACTTTATATTAAAGCCTACAGATAGGTATTTTGTTGCATTGAGTCTCACAAGGGTTTGACTTTGGCCACCCTTTCTGACAAACACTGAGAGGTTTACTTGTTAAGTCCTTATGAGAGGGGTTGTATGTTGTTTTTGTAGATGAATTTTTCTACATATTTGTATTTTTATAAATGAATCCATGATGGTTGCCAATTTAGGTGCACAAAAATGGGGCGGTGTTGGGTAAAGTGTAAAACCAATGCTAATGGGTAAAGACATCACCGGTTCATTGGGAAAAGCATGTTGAATTTCATAGGTTTCATCTATTATGAAATGCTATGATAAAGCCAGTAGGCCTGCATTTCTTATTTTGAAAATAAAGCATTAACAAAATCAGGCTTTTATGGATGGATTGTTATTACACTGTACTAAAGCCTTTATGTACACCTTTCGTTGCATGGAGTCTTGCACATTACAGTGGTAGGCAAGTGTGACCCATCTGAACAAACCATGGAGATATATTTGCACTGTGGTATTTCCTATTAGGCTCTGTTTAACGTGGCCTTTTCTACAGGGTGATCTCGAAATGTTTTGTCTTTACCTTGCTGTTTTCTGCACCTGTTGTTGTTTGCTTTTAGGACTCTGTGCCCTTTACCACTGTTAACGGTGCTAAACAGTGATTGTGCTTTCTCCATAAACATGACGAAATTGGCTTACACCCAATCAGCATATTGGATTGAGTTGTGAGTCCCTAGTAAAGTGGTACTACATGTACACAGGGAGGGCATATTAAATGCTACTAGTAGGCCTGTAGTATCATGCAACAATGTCTTAATGGGAGTCATTCGAAGGGCATGATTTAAAGAGCAACAAAAACATGCAGTCCCAACTTTTTTAATAAATGCAGTTATATTATCAACAGAGGCATAGAATTATGCTTCTCTGGTTATAGTGCAGCATCAACCATGCTTTTAGAATGTGTACCATGTGCAAAGTGAACACATTTTGAGGCATATTATCAAGGGCTGGCAATAAACTTATCGCCGCTTTAGCGTCCGTTTTCGGGCGAAAAGCGGCGATAACTTTAATGCTTTATCAACAAGGACACGCTAGCGCGTGTTTTGCTGACTTAGCGCCGATTTCCAGCCTGCCTAACTTTGCACTGCTAATGAGATGCAAAGTAGGCGTGGCAGTGAAAACAACCAGGGAAAATATCGCGAAGGAAGTTTCGCGATATTATCAACCAGGGGTACAGATATTTTACATTGTGTTAGCTACGTCTTAACACAAGAATTTAACGTCTGTTAAATTCCTGACTAAGGCATAATTAACATGGGAGGTGGATTGTAGGGATAAGGCCACAGGGCCTTATTATCAAGCTATCGCCGTTTTGCATGGAACTTCGCTGGAAAATCAGAGATATTCCATGGAAACCTCACTATCGCTGGAATATTTATCCCCATAGCTCTAAGCGTCGATAATACAACGCTAGCTTGGCAATATATTCCAGTGATAGCTGGCGATAATTAAAAGCGCGCTCAGCGATAATTATCTCTGGGGCTTGATAATATGCCCCTTTGTCTCCATGAGCAAATATTTAAACTGTGCAAGTTAAACACATGAAAATAAAGTAAAACAGCATATTTTAAATTTTGGGGGAAATTATTATGCATGAGTTACTTCAATACAATAAAAATATTGCAAAATCTAGTCATAATTAGAGTTAAAACTTTAGCTGGTACAAGTCGACGGCGTTTCGACCTTCATGACTAGATGTCGTCTTCGGGACAAGGGTGACTCAAAGTCGATAATTGCTGCCTAATAAGAGGATGAAAAGGAGGTTTTAACCCTGGTACTGAATGAAACTGGGCCAATGCATGATAGTGTAAGGGACACGTGGGTGATACCTGAAAGGTATCCAAGGCACCTGTAAAGGAAGCAAGAAGAAGGGCTAATGTTAGACACAACGAGCATTACTCAGATAAAGAAACCCGGGACGGAAGAAAGGATCTACTATAGGCCGTCTAGGAATTGTGAGCCATCTTTAATGTGGGGTGTATCAAGCCTGAGATGTGTACCAAATTTGTAGCTGTAAAGGGAAAGCAAGAAGCCTCCTGGTCAGCGCTCAGTAATTTATGCTTTTGAAAATCACTGTCCGCAATAGTCGGGCAAAAACTCACCTACAAGGTGAGTATAACCTCCAAACAGGAGGTCTGTCGGTTTTGTAGGCAGAAATGAGGTATGCTCATTATCCTTGTGGGAGCCACCTTTGCAAAAATCGAGTAGATCTAAAATTAAAAATGAAGAGTCAAAATAAATGCACAAGTGCATCTTCCTAAAGGGTAGCCACAAATCTGATAGTAACCTGTTTAATTATAGGTGTCACCTGCCGGTAAAAAGAGTGGTATGAAAACAGTCTTCTTCAAGCAGCCGGTAAATTGCAGGCAGCTATCATCAGGAATCAGCAAGGCATATGACTTAGCAGCAAGCTGTTAGTGTCCTGAACAAACCAGGTGCTGCACGGCGGAAAGAAAGTGAAAGAGGTTATAGGCTGGGAATAGATCTGTTCACTAGACCGAGAGCAGAGTGCAAGGCGGTAGTAATGATTGCATTGTGGGGAGCAGTACTTACAAAAAACCCCCACCATATGTTTTTTGGAATCTAAAACATGGAGTTCGAAGATTTGTTCTATTGCTTAGACTGAATTTACTCCCTTTAAGAATCATAACAGGAACCTGGAGGGGCATTGCTAGACAGGAAAGACATTGTCACCTATGTAACTCCTGTATACAAGACTTAAATCATGTTCTATTTGTTTGCCCGACATTGCAACTAATACGTCGCAGATACCTAAGGAATTGTTTTCTAAAGTATAATATTATCACAGCAGAAGTGGCACGGAACTGTCTGCTGGCACCCCCATCTGAACTTTAAATATATATTAGAACAGTATTGACTGATTTACTATATATGTTTCTGGGCACCTGTGCTTTTGAAAACCTACTTGCTGCCAGCTAACGAGTACTGTATTCTGATTTCCTATGTATGTATCTAAGCACTTGCATTGTTTCAACCTTTTTTTACCGCTAACTATCGAGTACCCTACGCTGAAAAGGCACCGGTACTTTTTCAAACCTTCTTGCTGCTACCTAACGAATACTGTACGCTGTGGCTATTTTGTACTGTACAATGAATGGACAAATTCCCGCCGCGACTACATGGTTATGCTGCTGGTTATTCTGTACTGTATTACAAATTCACTGATCCCTGCATTTTATTATATGGTTTTAATTTTGAAAGTTTTTATGGTAGTTTATTAGTATATTTGGGCTCAAGAATTCAGACTGTGCCAGGGGATATTGTCGTTCAACCCCTGTAGGTGGATGGACAGGTAGAAAATCCAACGTTGTTCTTTTTTTAGCAAGAATTTGCTGTGGTTAGTATTATGACACTCAATATGTTGAACTACTGTCCAGGACTTATTAGTGGTATGGAGGTAATGGTCCGTTAGTTTGCTAATGTATTTTTTGCACCTGATAGTACTATGGTGCTCCACAATTCTTGTTTTGACTTTGCACATAGTCATACCAATGTAGCGTAGTGCACATGGACATTCAAAAAAGTAGACTACATGGGATGAGTTGCAATTCGTATGTTTTATTTGTCGCCATATTTTTGCGGGTTCCAAATCAAGTGTCTTTGTGGGGCGTGGCAAGTGGCAGATGCTACAATTGCCACATAGGTAGTGCCCGACCACATCAGGGAGGCCCCAGGCATTGAGTACCGACTTTGTAGTGATTGTTTTGGTCACTTTGGGTCTCGTGGAGACTAGTCCGTCTTTGAGGCTGCTGTCTCTTTTGTAGGCAAAAAGCGATTGGTCCCAGTTCCTTTTCCCAAGGTTTAGGATTCGCCAGTTCTTTCTGATTATTTTAGACTCCATGTTCGATGCCTCATTATAAGTGGTGAGACATGTCAAGGGGGCGGTGGTTTCCTACTGTGTGTTATCTTCCAGGAGAGCATCTCTATTCTGATTGCGGGCCAGTTTTTTGGTGTTTTGAACTATTTTGTTGGGGTATACCGGCTCATGTCATTTTGTGGCCAACCGTGTTGATTGCTTTTGGTAGTCTGATACATTGCTACAATTTCTACGTGTACGTAGAAATTGGACGAAGGAGAGGTTCTCCCTGAGGGCCCGTGAATGGAAACTCTCGAATTGTAGCAGTGAATTTCTGGCCGTGGGTTTGTAGTATGTTGTAGTTTTAGCCTACCTGCCTCTGCCTCAATGTTGAGGTCCAGAAAAGCAATGTTCCTGGGGCTGGCTGTGCTGGTAAATCCTAAGTATGGATCAAGGTCATTGAGCCAGGTGAGAAAGGAGGCTAAAGTGTCTTGTGACCCGCAACAGATTTTGAGAATGTTGTCGATATATCGACAACACAGCTTGATGTTGTGAGAGTGAGGGTTGACAGTTGTTAGTATGTGGGGTTGCTCAAAATGGTGGACGTACAGGCCTGCTACACTGGGGGCGAAGACGCTGCCCATTGACGTACCATTGGTCTGAAGGTAAAATTCAACCTCAAACTCAAAATAGTTATCTTTTAGCGCCAATGTGGCACATTGGAGGATAAAGGCCCTTGGGGTGGTATACTCCCACTGGGTCTCCATCAGGAAGTCATGGAGCACTTGTAAGGTGGCATCTTGTGGGAGACTAGTATAAAGGTTCTCTATATCTAGCCCACTCAGAGTTGTGAAGTGGGGTCAAACTCCTGATCTTTTATAATCTTGAGAAGATGTTTGGTATCTCTTATATATGTGGATGCTTCTTTTCCCAGTGGATTTAAGAAGAAATCGCAGTACCGGGAGAGGGGCTCAAGGAGGGAACCAATCCTAGAGAAGATAGGCCTACCGGGTGGTGGTCTGTTCTCTTTGTGTATTTTAGGGATGGTGTAGAAGTATGGTACCTTGGCGTGGCCAATGCAAAATTAGTCTGCCTCCTGTTTGGAGATGTGTTGATTTTCTTCTGTATTTTCAACTAGAGATTTAAAAGTCGATTGTGGGTCATTTGTGGGATCATCTCTCAGGCGTCTGTAATTGCGAGAGTTACTAAGTAACCTTTTGCACTCCTCAGTGTAGTCCTTCTTGTTCTGAATTACAATTCTGCCCCTTTTGTCGGCTGGTTTTATGGTTACGTTTGGGTTGTCTTTTAGCTTGCGAACTATTTCCCTTTCTTCCTTCGAAAGGTTATTGTAGGTCTTCGGTTGTTCCATCCTCTCGACTTCATTGTAGACTGCTTGTTCAAGTGTGGTAATTTCCACTGGAATGCTAGTTGCTGGTGGTAAGAGCGTCTATTTAGGTTTCATGCCTGTTTCTTATTGTTGGTGTTAATGGTAGGCTCTGTGGCTGATTGTTTTTCAAAGAATGCTCTCAATTTGAGTTTGCGGGAGAATTATTCAGCCAGTTCGGTGTGTAGTTGAAAGTTGAACTTGTCTAGCCATGTGGTAGGTACAAAGGACAGTCCTTTATTGAGCAAGTATCCTTCTTTCTGTGTCAGGGGAATCAAGGATAAATTGAATACCAGGGATGTGGGTTTCGGATCATGCGTTCTTAGCGATGTCCGCTCGCCCCTTGTTGTGGTTCTCCTGTCTTGTTCCTGGTGTTGGTACTCACTGGTCCTTCTTCCTCTGCCCAATGGACCTGTTGTTGGTTCCTTCATCGTCCTCTTGGTCCCTGGCCAAGTCCTAAAAAAGGCAGCCTTTGGTTATTTTGAAAGAAGGGTTGGGGTCCGAAGTGATACATGGGGGGACCACCCAAAGTATGGATTTTGGGGTGGGTGGGCAAACGGCGGAGGTCCATAGTTAGGACCTTGAAAATCTGGCATTCTTCATGGCTTTTGACACCGTTGTTGTCGTCCCTTCCCTCTAGATTTGTGAGAGTCTGCGCTGGAATAACTTGAGATCGAGCTGTTATCCCCCGAAGTGTCCCTGGATCTGTCTTGCTTTTGGGGAGCAGTGTAGTTATCCTCTGTGTAGGGATACATTTTTGTACTCTTTTATTCCGCCATTTCTTTATTTGATTCGTCAAGTTTTTTCTTGAAAGATGTTATTGTTGTTTTGAAATGGCTATCTGTGGGCATTGGTCACCTTTAGGCCTCGAGGCGTGGTGTTGGTGCGAATGTATTTGGTGAGAATTTCACCATGTAGGATTGTGCGGATGTGGATGCGGTTGCGCTTTTTCTCAGAGTGTGTCCCAATCAGTAGTCTGTGCTATGGTTTGTGATATGTTGAAGTCTGTTAGAAAGGAGGGATCTGCTAGGATTTCACTGACTTCAGTTGCCAGGTCGACATCGCAGTCCCAGGCTGTACACAGGCTCTGCGATGGCAGGCCTGAGCCACATTTTACAAGCTGCATCTGTGGATGGCACAATCAGTGCTGCAAGCCCACCAGCAGCATTTGATTTACAGGCCCTTGGCCTACATGTTGCACTGTACTAGGGTCTGACAAGTAAATCAAATAACCAATCATGGAATCACTAGTTCATTACATCACTTTGCAATAGGGAGCACTTGCACTTTGGCACTGAACAGCAGTGGCAAAGTGCCCAAAGCATCTAGACCCACAAAACACAGATGAGGCAACACCAAAAAGTGGAAGGGAGACTCACAATGCTGCCAAGTCTAACACTCAGCAATTGGGCCAACGAGAAAGGGAATTTCTCAGACCTGCAATTCGGTATCAGACTGGTTTGTGGCACAGTTGAACAAAATCTAAATCTGTACTTTCTGACCCATAAGTACACAAGGGCTAAAGGAGGCTCTGCCCATTTAACCTTCAAGGATCTCAGCTCAGCCTTTGACAGTGACAGGGAGACAGGCTATGGGCTGAGCTTGGGGTGAACCCTACTCTTATCCAATTCATGAGAGACTTACACAGAAATCTCTCAGGGCTAGTTAGATTTGGCCAAGATGGGGAATATAGTCATCCATTTAAAATAAATAAAGGTATCATCAGGGCTGTATTCTTGCCCCCTCCTATTTATTATGTATATTAATCACCTAGAGAGGGGTTTTAATTGAAATTGAATCTGAGGTCCCTAATCCAGGGGGTAGAGCTATACCAGTTTTATTATACACCGATGATGTTGTTTTAATTGCTTGTATAGGAAGTAACCTGCAATGTTTACTAGAAGCATTTGTTGATTTTTTTGCGTAGCTTGGATTTATCCACAAATTTCAAAATTCAGTGGTGAGTCCTAGAAATGTGATGAGTCCTAGGAATGTCAAATTTCGTACCCACTCAGTTAAAGATCAGGTGTTATCCAGGGTAGAACATTTCTCCTGAATTTGCTCCTCCGTTCGGGCCTCAGATGGAAACCTGTCTTATCTAAAAATAGAGGGGCCCTCCAACGTGCAATTCCGGGTCCAAGATTTTACAAGGTGCGTTGGGAATAATTCCCTGAAACTATTACTTTATGTTCATAAGGCCAAATGTGTTCCGATATCCACCTTCTGCAGTGAAATTTGGGGGCATACCAACACTGATTGTTTTTAGGTGATAGAGAACAACTTCCTGAGAAATGTACTAGCCATTGGTCAAGGAATCACTACTGAAATTGCACACGAAAGGTTAGGTGCGCCATATATTGTATATTTAATTTAGGTTCGTACTCTCTTAATGTGGTATTCGGTTTGGTATAAAGAGCATCTGCATTTTAACAGGATTATAGTTCATGATTGTTTGCTTTTAGACAATGTACCTCATATCCGTTGGTTACAATACTTTAAAAAATTGTTCACGGAGTTAGAAAGCTATGGCTTATACTCTAACCATGAAGGGATAACAACAAAGGTCTTTGTATAGCTTTAACAGACTTTTTTCCAAAGAATGGCAACTGAAATGAAAAATTCTGCCTTGACAAAACAGACCATTTGGAAGTACGCCCTGTTTAAATCTGTAAGCGAATTAGATCCCTATCTCCTCCTGAATATGTCTAACAGGCAAAGACGTCTTTTAATATTTTTAAGGTTCGATATCTTTTACCAGCTATTGGGGGCCTGGTATAAATTACCTGATCTGTGTATTTGTAGTTGCAATAATATCTCAATTTGTGACTCCATGCATATTGTTCTTGTTTGTCCAATCTTTTACCACTTACGTCACGAGCATATCAAGCTTCTGTTGCTCCTGGCACATTTTAGGAAAATCAGACTGGCATATCTTTATTTACAGCTGCTAGTGTCACCAAAAGTATGTTTCTTTGTTTCTTGTTTTCTTTCTGGTGTCATTTTGATTATCCAAGTAGACTGCAATGCAGGGATCTAGTGACAGCTGGGACGATGTGGGCCCTTTTAGCTCTATTAATTTTAACTGTTTTTAAATTGTTTAGATCAATTTAAACATGATGTAACTCATTTGAGGTTTTATTTTGTATTGTTGCTGCCATACATGGAGCTGTTTATTGTTGTTGTATGAGCTGTACACTTTTATGATTTTACCATAACATCGAATGCAGTTTAATGAACTACACTGAATTGATTTCAGATAAAATTTGTAATGAAACACTATGCTTGTTTATTCTAAATAGTTCACAGTCTTTTTCCTTTTTATCGTTTGTTAATTCCATTAGGATTCAAGAAATTAGTTTTAATTTAATGATCCTCTCCTGAGGTTCCTTTTCACTAAAGGATGCTGTGCTCCTGTGAAAAGAGCAAGTGCTGGAGGCAAATTCTTTCCTTATTGGACATGCTCCTTGTGGAATGGACTGCTGAAGCATCTAAGAGCTACACACTCACATATGCCATTTGAAGGGAGCAGGAAAGCCTACTTTTTCCAATGATGTTGAGACTCAGAAGAATGCTATGGTTGTGCTGCACACAGATACCTTGTTTAGTGGAGCTTCATAAGCAAATTATTCATGAGAATATGCAACTGCACCTAATTGGTAATTACCAAATCATGCAGTTCATTCTATGTAGTTATGTAAATACAGAGTATGTAATCCATGGCCCTGATGTAGGAACAAAAAGACTCAGGAAGGCAACAAAAAAGTGATATATTGCACTGACAAACTACATTTTAGTTTAGATAATAATTTATCAACATTTAACCAGAAGACACAGAAGAACTCTATATAAGCAATGTCCAAATCGAATCATCCACATCTAGTGTCTCTTTGTCTATATACGAGCTACAAATGTATGTACTTTATAATACATGGGATTTTGTAATCCCTGTATAAATGCCGGTCTCTAATGTCTTTATAATTGAAGACATGTGACACATTCAGCTGCTGATTATAAAGAAAAGCACCACTGAACAAATATAAGTTATTACAGTCAAGTTCTGACATCACAAAGCCTGCTGCCAGAGCCAGCTGCTGAGGTGAAAGGCAGGTCAGGACACAGAGCATAATGGAAGCAGGTGTTTAAAGCAATAAAAAACGGAATGTTGCTCTTCTTTCTTCTGCTACATTTTTTTGCATACAATGACAAGCAAGAGAATATGTTTATATTTTGCACTCATTTGATAGTTAGAGAAAAGCTAGACTTTTTCTGCAAGTTTCTACACATTCTAATCTACTACAGTTTATATTTATTTTTTTCAAGATGGACTTATCTAAAACTGTTTTAATATCTGTTTGCAACAAATACACAACAGGTTTTTGATGTGTTTAATTTCACACTAAAGGTTTTATTTTTATTGTTCATGTTTGCAAACATGCTCGCTTTTTCATGTGAAAGCGCAATACACCAAGGTTTTAAGTGGCTTCTGGTAAAGGTGACTGTGTGACCATGTATTATATGGGATAAAGTACCCCCTGGAGTAAATGATAAGGTATTGCAAGTCACCTCAGAGTTCCATAATTTTATGAAGGAACTCAGCCTCCGGCCTTTTTCTTCTATATTCATTCATTCATCTTTATTTCGGCACAATTTATGCCAGAAAAGATACATAAATCAACAATACATTTTTTAAATTTCGTAGCATAAACCATTTTCAGTACAAGTGTGGTCAAAAGATACAGTGTCAGTAATGAATGGACTTTTGGGCAGAGAACAAAGAGATACATAAAACCGTGACGAAACAATAAAAACTGCCTATCAGACTTTCGACAAATACATACAAAAAAAGAGGGTAAAGTTATCTAATAGTGGGCAGACGACCAAGTCAGGTTACAATATGGGATAATTCACTTATTGATATTACTTACAGTTTTAGCCCTTTCTTATGACGCACGTAGTAGATGGAAAGCAGAAATCTACTGACACTAAATACTATCGTTCTTTTCGTATCAGAATTTATGATTCTCAATGCCTCCTTACATGATCTTATGCCCAGGAGATTGCATAAGGGCTTAATCCACTTTCTTCTAGCCGTTGCATAAGCCGGACAGAAGAAGAGAATATGCTGATCATTCTCCTTGAGATTTCCATGGCACATGGTACGCAAATCACTGGCAGTTTTACCCTCCTTAGACCAACAGGCCAAAGTTGAATTGGTCATAAGATTGCCATACCTAAATTTCATAAATAGGCTTTTAGCAAGGGGTGGTTCTCTTTCATCAAGGAAGTTCTCAAAACTAGGCTCGTCCCTAAAGATCAAGAAGTTATTTGATAATGTTCCACCTCTATGTTCATCAATCGTAGAGCTATCAACAAAACCCCAGAAAATGGTCTTCACCAGTTTCTTAGAGTTATGGGGTAGGTTTTCTGGGTTGTCCCAAAACTGTGGTAAGCCAATCTTAGAAAACCATAGCCGAACATGCTTTAGCCATGGATTGGATTTTAGTACATCAAGACCCATTACCTCTTTTAACCCATTCTTGTAGTCTAACAATTCTGGCGTCAGCCAGAGTCTCACCCAGAACATTAAGGGACACAGGATGGTATAGCGGTCTGTTCTTTTAACATTTAGATCCAACATTAATGGAACTAAGGGGGTACCATTTGGAACCTTTACACGGTTTCTCAAAAATGTATTTTCACTAATTGAAAAGACATTTTTGGACATTGGCCCCCAAATTTCCGCCCCATACAATGCTGCAGACTGGGCCTTGGACTTAAATATATCTAACACTGGTGATACAGCTTTGCTAGTGCTAGCACCATGTTTTCTTCAGAATGGGTATGGTATTCTGCAGAAATATCAATTTGCTTTTCTCTATTTTCGGTTTCCATGTAAATTTGGCGTCAAGGGAAACCCCCTAATAAGAGAAATACTGGACCGATTCTAATTTCTGTCCGTTTAATACTAGACAGCCCTTTTGTGATTTGTGGGAATTTAGGGCCATGCATTTGGTTTTCTTTGCATTGATTTCCAATCCCTTTTTATTGCAAAAATCGTGAAATGAATGAAGAAGTGCTTGTAAGCCTCCAGAGGTTTGAGAGAATAGTATAGAATCATCTGCGAATAGTAACGCGGGTATCCTCTCACCATTCAGTTTGGGGGAATCGTTTTTGCAGCCAGCCAAGTGTGTGGGAATATCATTCACAAAGAGAGAAAATAGAGTGGGGGCCATCACACAGCCCTGGCGGACCCCGCGCTCAATTAGTATGTTCTGTGATAATTCCCTGTTTGGACACCATCTCACTTTAGCAAAGTTCTTTGCATGTAGCCCTATTATCTGGTCCAACAAACAAACAGGTAATCCCAGCAGATAGAGGGATTTCCATAACAGATCTCGTGGTACTAGGTCGAACGCCGCTCTAAGATCTACGAATGCGACGTAAAGATATCCTTTCCAAATGTGGACATATTTCCAGTACAGACAACAAAATCTGAAGACTTGGTCGACGGTGCTTACTCTGTTTCTAAAACCAGCTTGGAACTTTGTAAGGACCGAATTGTCTTCCATCCAGGAGATAACCCGGGCTAAGATGTGCCTTGAATACATTTTTTGAAGAATGTCCATTAGGCTAATTGGGCGATAGTTCGATGGATCAAACCGATCACCCTTTTTGAATATTAAAACAATCTCTGCTCCCCGACAGCTATCTGGAAAATCAACATCTGACGCCAATACGTTACATAAATAGTTAATATAGGGTACCCAGATGCTTAGCTCGTGTTTGTAGAGGTCAACAGGGACTTTGTCTAAGCGCGGTGCTTTGCCATTTTTAATGGCATTGATAGCCGTTTCGGTTTCCTCTACACTAAATTCCAATTTGGTACTGCAAGGAATAAGCCATGGGGCATCCTCACAAACAACATTAGTTGTTTCGTATTTTTTTATATAAGGTGGTGAAATGATTAACCCACATGAGTTCGTGAAGATAGACATCTTTGACTACTCTTCCTGCATGGTTCCAATTTGCCACTAGTCTCCAGAACCCTACGTTATCCTTCGCCTTAGCTGCTGCCAGCAGGTCAGTCCAGCTATCTTCCTCCCATACCTTTTTCGCCACTGCCTGAGTTTGCTTATACTCTCTCCTCGCCAACCTAATTTCATCAGGGGATTTAGTTTTTATTGCCAGAAGCAGACTTGCTTTTGACTGCCGACAGATCTTGCCGTACCATGGCTTGCTATGTGACAAATTGTTTAGTTTTTGATGTTTTTTTGGGGCATTTTAGTAACCAATAGTTTTAAAGTTTTAAAATCTCATTATGTAATTGAATAATATTATCTGGATTAACAGCCTCCTCTGCTATGTTTGCAAAGTCAGAAAATGTCTTTGCAAATAATGAGTAAATTTCTGCCAGTATCTCACCACGCTCCAATAAGTGGGACCATTTTAAGGTACGCCTGTTATTACTAACCAAAATTTCTTCACAGAAACCACTTTGGGCATCAACTGTAATAGGACTCCCAACCCCATTAACCAGGGCAAGGAGAAAGGTTTGGGTCCTGTATCTGAACTGGCTTGGACCACTCAAATATACTCAACAAACAAAGTAGCCAGACAGATTCGTTTTTTAGATTTTTTATCCCACCCAGACGATCAGTTCTGGAGGGTCATCTATTTTATTTTAGTATTTTTATATTTTTAGAAAAACATTTAACCATTTATTTTGTATATGTCATCAAACAGACAGTCAGCGAACAGTGAAAAAATACATACAGACAAGTAAAATGTGCATAAATGTACAAGTGCTATACAAGTGCTCAAAATCTATATAATCAATACTGTCAGTTCATACATCCAACACCATAAACAATTAATCAATTACCTAAATATAAATTCACTTTAGGAACCAGTCCTTTAGATTAGGTACAAGAAGACAGGTGGACAAACAGTTCATAAGCACTGCCTGCCTGTCTTACTAAGCCAGGGATAGGGAAGTGAATTGTAGGGTTGCAAAACTAGGGATGACACTGTAAAAATTTAAACGGCCCTAGTGGCACCCTTCTTCTTTTTCCAGGCTTAGGGTCAACGCGTTTCGAACCACAATGTTAGTATGGGTTCTCCTCAGGACACGGACTGGATGGAGCCGGAACTGAAAATGATAATAATGATGGAAGATGGTGTAAAGATTGTATACAAATATTAAAAATGTATTAAAAGGCTCAGACTCGAGACTCAGAGGATAATGTCAGAAAGTACCTGGGCATGACAGATGAATGTCACTCATATAACGTTGCAGTGAAGTGGATGACCTCAAGCGTAACGGGGTTTTGTAACCGGACAGAAATGGTAATCAAAACCTCTACATGCGACAGATGCTACAGCATTTTAATAGGTAAGTTGAGCATGGACCGAAGCATACCTTTTTAACAGGGTGCATCGTTTATGCATGTAATTGAAGATATAGCCATGAATTCGTAGTTCGATGGCGGATTCCAGCAAGAGCCTGCCTGAGAGAAAGTGGGAGGTGTGTTTGAGTATACCCACTTATTCTAACTACACAGATAATGAAGAAGATAAAGAAAGGGGTGCCGCTCTCACCAGCAATTACACTCACTTAGTTTGGGGCGACCTGCGCCGTGGCTTGGGAATCTTCAATGCACTATCAAGTGCTTCTTAGTTCGTAGGCAATATTCGGCACGAACTTGCCTGAAAAATAACGTAATCTAAGTTTTAGGTATACCGGTTTGTTATAACCGCATAAATAGACATGCACCGACACTGTCACCAGCACTTGTATAGCACTTGTACATTTATGCACATTTTACTTGTCTGTATGTATTTTTTCACTGTTCGCTGACTGTCTGTTTGATGACACATACAAATAAAATGGTTAAATGTTTTTCTAAAAATACTAAAATACTAAAATAAAATAGATGACCCTCCAGAACTGATCGGCTGGGTGGGATCAAAAATCTAAAAAACAAACCCCATTAACTAAGCACCGATCAAATTGTAGGTCCAATGGGCGGTGGTCGCTCTCAAATCTATCCTTAACCTCTAAATCTGTCATGTGCTGCCAAATATCTAAAGAAACAATTATAAAATCTAAGTTACTTTTTGATATGTTTCTTACAAAAGTAGGTCTTTTGGACATGTCCAATGGAAGACGGCCATTGCAGGCCCTCAGGCCGTATTCGGCAGACAACTTCCTTATTTGGACAGCCAAAACTGAACAATGGACAGGGTCGATATTGTCCCACAAAGGAATGTTGTTTGCTCGGTCTTCCTCGTCAAAAACATCACCCAAACCTATAATAGGCTCATAGCTGCAATTTAGATCTCCAGCTAGTATTAAAGAGTGTTTACCAGCCATTCTATTTAGAAAAGAATCCAATTTAGCAAGGGTCACTGATTCTTTTGATAATGGAGAGGGTCTGTTATAAACGTTGATTTGGTATAACACCTTCCCTTCACACATCGTGACTTTTAATGCCAAAATATCCATTGAGTCTGTGTCCACTACTTCTACCTGAATTTTCAGATTTACTTTGACCCAGGTAATAAGACCACCAGAGGGCCTGCCTCTTGCTGATGGTATTGCATTTATCCAAAAAGACTTATAACCTACTCTATGGGGTGTGCTAAGTTTCCATGTTTCCTGGAGTAGACAAAAAGCACTTGTATCGATGTAGTTGGACCAGTCAGAATCTCTCAAATTTTTTGTTAATCCAGCTATATTCCAGGATATTAATTTCAGGTTCATGACAGAACTGTTAATAGTGGCCTTTTGCTCCCGGGTCAAAGGGACTTCCTTTAGACAAGTAATTTCTTTGCATAGCACACCGATGGGGCTCCCACCATCTAATGTGATGGAACACTCACCTATTTTGGAATCATAATTCACAGGTACTGGATAATTTAAAGAACCCCTCAACGGCATCTGTCTACCTAGGTTCTGATTAGTGCCTAATAATAATTCACCCCCCTCGTCATAGCCAACCCCCAGCTTCCCTTCACCAGATATAATACTGGATACAGACAAGACACAGGCATTGGGATTAGCTTCAGCATGAGCGCACCCACCTACTTCAACCATTCCTATTTTTGGATCATATATAAACGTGGGACTTAACGAACATATCCCCCCTTTAGTGCTTGATATACTCTCCAGACTCAGCTGCAGTCAATCTACTTCTTCCGAACAGCTAAATCTATTGAATATGGGCGCCCCTCAACATCTGTTGTAATATCTCGGACCTATATATTCAATCCCCCCTAGACCAGTTTCCTCCACCATCAAATCGCATGTTAGGGGGGTAAAAGAATGAAAGTCGTCTAGTTTCTATCGCAGTCATGCCCTCTTGGGGACTCCATGAGCAAATAAAATCCACTGTTCGCGGGTCTTCGAAATTTACAACCACACAATCCCCAGATTATGTTTTCGTATTTTGTCCTACCCAGGGCACCCTCCGCACCATTAAAATTCTGCTCTTTATGTGGGGTGGTAGGGGTCGATTGACATTCAGCCAGTGGGATACTTTATTTTTAAGTGCCCAGAATGATTCCTCAGTTGAATTACCTAACACTGGGACCCCCCTTAAAACCTCTACATATGTACTGACTTCTGGAGGTAAGTCGATGAAGCCACCCTTTGGTATCCTCCCTGTCCAACGCTCATTTAGAATTGGCGAGGTGGACTTAGTGCCCGTTGAAACTTGTTTAGGGGAATCTATAGTTGCTATGTGTTTTCCTATGGGTTTCATCACGGGTACATTAGTGGGAATCAGACTTGATCTTTGTATCGGGGCTGTGGTTTCTTTGAAGTTAGACCTGTTGGCACAATACCATGGGTTGTTTACATATCATTTTGTCCACGCTAAGACTTGACAAGGTTATTATGCTCTTTTCCACTTCAAGGAGTTGGTTTTCAATGTGGGATAATCTGGTTTCCAAGGGTGATAAAAGATTTTTTAACATATCCCCCAGATTTTTCAACAGAGAGGCAGCGACCTCATCCGATGTACCTGCATTAATAATGACAGCTTCGTCTACAATTCTAGAATCTTGAGTCCTATTTAATGAATCTATTTCTATATCAATTTGTAAGGTTTCCTGCCCAATCTGTGCTCCCTGTGTAGCTAGCCCCTGTTCATCCCCTTGCTTGCTGGGTGTGTCACTAGTGGGCTGTATTTTAGCTACCATAGCTTTTTTCCCAACCGGGACAAAGGAGATGGGCCGCTTCCTTTTGGATACCGCGCCCTCCCTCTTTCCACGCAGTTGCCTGGTATTAACTTCTTCCATGGCCTCAACCACTATGGTTTCTGCTATGGTTTCTGCTAGTGTTTTCAATCCCAAGAGAGACATGGGATCATTTGGAGATTGTGTTGGTACTTGTGGTGATGTATTAATTGTGCTATGCACGACCACTTGAGTCTCAATGAGATTGGTTCTACCAGCATGCTCAGGAGTTCGGGCAGATGCAATATGGCCCATAGATGATCTTTTGGCCATTGCAAGGTCCTGGGACACTCTACGTTCCATTAGGCTGATACCTTGATCTATGGCCGAATTTGCCCTTATTATCAAATTATCTAGGGTTCCAGTTAGCTAAGACCCTCCTAACATGGCCTTACTGCTACTTTCACGTGTTGCCATTCTTTGGGGATACACAAGACAGTTAACAGTTAACAGTTTTAAAAACAGAAATATTTAAACAATGTACATACAATTGCAGTCCAATGGGGAAGTAGGATAAAAAGGGATGGCCCGGTCCGGTCTTAAACGGCCTTGAACGGGCTTAAACGGGTCCGCCCTTGTCCCGCGCTTTGCCTGGCGCACACCCGCGCGCGTCCCGCGTCGCGGTGGAATGACGTCAGCAGGGGGCGTGGGCCCTGAGGGAAGAGGGTGCAGCTGCGATTGGAAAGGCCTGCTGGTCCTCGCAGTCCCTCAGTACTGCCCAGTAGTCAAAAGGCAAAGTTCACAGCCCAGTGAGCGGCACCCGCGGAGCGGGTGTCGCAAAAAGTAAAACCACGGATTCCTTCAAAGTCCTCCGTATCCGGTCGCAGCAAGGGCAGGACAATCTTCACTGTGAGCGGCACCCGCAGAGCGAGGGCCGTGATGGGTTCAAGTAGGCATCCAGGTGAGCAGGCAATGGGCGTGGGCGCTGAGGGAAGAGGCTGCAGCTGCGATTGGAAAGGCCTGCTGGTCCTCGCAGTCCCTCAGTACAGCCCAGTAGTCAAAAGGCAAAGTTCACAGCCCAGTGAGCGGCACCAGCGGAGCGCGTGTCGCGAAAAGTAAAACCAAGGATTCCTTCAAAGTCCTCCGAATCCGGTCGCAGCAAGGGCAAGACAATCTACACTGTGAGCTTTTATATGGCTATGGAACTCCTTGGTGACTTGCAATATCCATACAATGTACAGCTAGGGGGTACTTTATCCCAGATATTTTAAGCTTGTTAAAATATTGCATGTATAGTAGTCGAGAGTAATTAAAACCAGTACCAGGAGCAAAGTCAAACATCACCATGTCTCTGAAATGGACATCATCAGTCATAGAATCGCAGGAAGCCATGTTCTCATGTAATAATATCCACTTTCTTGCCTGACCCTGAACACATTTGTGTAATACTTTATATTTGCATAGGTCACTGTGTATGTTTGTGCCTGTCTCCGTATCAATTTCTGGGACCATTTCCTTTAAATGACTCCTGGTAACATTGAACATTCATGAAACATGGTAGATATTTTTTGCATTAATCAAATTAACCGGAGTCATAAGAGCTCTATAGAGTAAGCATTTTCAAACAGTCATTTATGATAAACTGTACTTGTTGGACTTGGCCCTTCTGGCAGGTTCACCCCTAATCTTTTTGCTTTTAATCTATGATCTGTGTTAATGATTTTCTGGTTTCTGCGCACTTTTTCTCTGTGTCCCAGAGTAAAGTGCGTGCATGTAGTTAGGCTGGCCTGCTCTCCCATAGGGATGCATGGGGAATGTCTGTGTCCCTGGTAGTTCCTGATGCGTGGGGAGTGCAGACTCGAATTTGGTATGTGCGAGCTCGTGAGAATTAATGCTTCGCAATGATGTATGTGGCATGAGTGTGTCATGTGTAGAAATGCCACTTCTAGGAGTTGGCATATTAATGTAAAATATGCCTGGCGTGTGATTGGCTGGAGCTGGCTGGTGAGCCTGGCTCCAGGAAAGCTGGATGGGTCTGCCCGGTGGTGAGTGTGAGATTAGCATGTTGATGGCTGGGGAGGAGTGCACCTGGACCCTGATGGGGCTGGACTTCCCCACACAATGCTGGCTCCACCCCCTGTGGTGCGACTGATGACCCTAGCCCTGCCAGTGAATGAAATGGGTGGTTGAGCTATCAAGGGTACTTCAAAACCAGCTGCGACTGGTTTCCCCCCTCCCTGCTCCTACAGATAAAGGAATTTACAGTATAAGAAGGGGCTGTGTCCCCATACAGCTTGTTCTCTTCCAGGATCCTGCCAGGGGGGGCTGCTGCTGCTGTTGCTGGGGCCAGGAGGACCACCACTTGGATTGTCTCCCTGCCTGGAGACCCAGTGAGCTGGCTCTGGGCCCAGCCTTGCCCCCCAGCCTGCCTCCAGACCCTTGCTGGAGCTATACTTTGCTTATAGCGCCTGGGAACGCTGTACTCTGCTTCTAGTGCCTGGAAGCGCCCTGGTTGCTGTCCTAGCACTGGAGAGCGCTTTATTTTTACTTTCACGGCTGCCCACGCCGCATTTTGCCGTGTGCTTTGTCCCTACGCGCTTGGGAGCGTTTTTGTGCAGCCTTTGCCCACCCGGTATTTGCCCGCTTTAATTGTCGATTTTTGGCAGAGCGAGTGCCCACCTCGCTTTATATTTTAATTGGAAGCGGGTGCCCACCCGGCATTGCCCCGTGTTATTTAATTATTTAAAAGCCGGTGCCCACCCGGCATTGCCCCGACATCACCGCCGCAGCCCAGGAGTGTGTGAAACCCCCGCCGGGCCGCTGCGCTGCCTACCACGACCCGGAAGTGCTGGGTCGGCCGGCCAATCGCTGGGCGGCCCGGGAGAGGCGAACCGGAAGTCCCGCCCCCACAGCCGAGCAGCGAGGAGAGAAGCAGCCGGCCGTGTCCGAGGCTCCCCGAGTAAAGAGGAGCCCCGCGCTGCCCAGAGGAGGAGCCGTCCCACCAGCGAGACAGCCGGTGAGTGGGGCCCAGTGTGCAGGATCGTAGAGGAGGGCTTCGGGGCTCATTGCCGGTGCCCGCCCCTCCCCGTCAGTGTGAAGAGCCGGTTGAGGCTCTTGGGGGCATCTATCTTAGTTCCTGAGTCCCCCGTGAGGAACTCCAACGAAGCCCGCCTTTGAGATTGGAGCCCCGAGGCTCCTGGGGGCAATCTGTTCATCGAGCCTGAGAGGCTCAGGGCATTCCCGTTTTCGAGCCCCTGCGAGGCTCATCGCCCTCATTGTTCTTCGAGCCCTGAGAGGCTTTGTGGGCCCCAGTTGTACTTTAGAGCCTGCGAGGCTCCCAGACCATATTTGTTTTGCGAGCCAGAGAGGCTCTAGGGGGACACAGGCAGTTAGTTGGTCAGTGCCCCGTGGCTCCCACGCTGTGTTCCCTCACCATTGTTCTTGAGCCCACAAGGCTCCAACGTGTGCCCAGCATTATTTACAACTGTCCAGCACTTAGTGGACAGTTGCTACATTTAGGTTTGTGCTCTGTGCTGCCTGCGCAGCCTTCCCTGACAATTTGGACTCAGGGCATTTCAGCCCTTGCGAGGCCAGTTGGCCTGAGGGACAATTCTAGTGTTGTGCTATGTACACCCTGTGCATTGTGATTTACTGCTTATTTGATTCCTGCGCAAATGTTCTACCTGCACCTCTGAATGTGTTTTAATGCCTCATGTGCAATGTGTTTTATGTTTTATCCCCTTTGCTAAAAGTGACCTGCTGAGAGGATTGTTTATGTTCCTTTACCTTTGCTAAAAGTGACCTGCTTAGGTATTTTATGTTTTATCCCCTTTGCTAAAAGTGACCTGCTTAGAGGATTGTTTATGTTCCTTTACCTTTGCTAAAAGTGACCTGCTTAGGTATTTTATGTTGTATCCCCTTTTCTAAAAGTGACCTGCTTAAAGGATTGTTTATGTTATTACCTTTGCTAAATGTGACCTGCTTAGGTCATTGTTTAGGTTTCCTTCCCTTTGCAAAAAGTGACCTGCTTAGGTGATCGTTTTCCTTCTATAGGTCCTGATGATAAGGTCCTAGTTCCCTGCGTGATTTTCCTACAGTGTTTAGGGTTGCGTAGGAGGTATTTACTCTTTACCAGTGATTACCGGTTGTGTGCTGCATTTAATATTTTAGTGCTACAGTCATTATATGTTTATGTGCTAAGTGTTATACCTACAAGTATTATTTTTAACAAGTGCCTACCCCTGACAGTGGTCCACGTGGCCCTGTCCTGTACATAATCCCTTGTAAATTCTGCCCGTGCCTGTTGGCACATTGTAAAGTTTGTGTGTTATCTAATGTGATTTTTTCTATAATACAAAGGCTATTTTTTTATATAACCTTGCGTGGAGTTTCCTTTGTGGTGGGCCTTGGGTGTTGTTGCTGGGTGCGCGCGCAAACGCTTTACACATCGCCTCCAAGATTAGCCTTGCTGCTCGCGTCACGTTACCTAGAGGGTGAGCAGGGGTTATCTTGGTGTGTAACTACCTTGCCCTGACTTAGACTTGGTGATCCCTGACTGACTTTGGCGTGAGCCTTCGCCAGCCCGGGGTCCCAGGTCGAACAGTACTCTATTAGAGCATTTGAATATTGAGAGCTCAACTGAAAACAATGGACAGCTAAACATTGCTGCTCCAATATTCCAATGCATGTCTTTTTTTAATTCCTGTGGTTTTAAAAAATAAATTCTAACCTCAGAGGGTGGAATGTTCTAGTGCTAATCTAGTACTTCTGCCTCAGGCTATAATGGCTGGTAAATGGACTTTTACTCGTTATGTTTAGTTATGTTGGTGCTTGTTAGAAATGGGATTTCTGGTTGGCTAAGGTTTGTGCCAAAGCCAGGCAGAAACCACCACTCTAGTCAGGTCAAGGGAGTTACACAACAAGAATAACCCCTACTCACCCCCTTGGCAATGTGACACGTGCAGTAAGGCTTATCCCGGAGGCAATGTGTAAAGCGTTTGCCCAACACACACACACAGCAGCAGCACACTAGGTACACCACAAAAAGGGACTCCACACAAGGTTATATATAAAAATAGCCTTTGTATTACCTTAAACACATTAGATCATAATCACACAGATACACTGTGCCAACTGGCACTGGGCAGTATTTACAGGGGATTATTTACACATGGCCGGGCCACTTGGGCCACTGTCAGAATCGGCATTTAGTAGAAACAGTAGATGTAGAACATAGGATAACTGTAGCATAAAATAACAATTGTAAACCACAACCAGTAACCACTGGTAAAAGGTGAGAACACACTCTGCAATACTAATCACCATAGGCATAGGTCACGCAGTGAAACATAAACTGACTAGCATAAACTATACTAGGCAAGACAACCTCCTAATCATAAAACACAGTTAGAGGTATAAAACAGGCATAAAGGTATTACGCATAAAATCATATTAGGCCTCATGTAATTACCATCATAAGTACAGTATGCAATCACCTGGCGCAAGAATCCCAAAGGTACGGACCTCAAGCCAACTGGCCTTCCACAGGGGCTCAAATGCCCGATGTCCAGAATGTCCGGGCTGGCTGCGCATGCAGCAAAAGAAGAGTGTGCAAGAGTTTAGGGTCTAAACGTGGCAGCTGCCCACTACTTGCTGGGCAGCTGGGCAATGAGTGGGGTGAAGGAGTGCATCTCACTCCTGAGTCCAAAGAACATGTCCCCTAAAAATGAAGAACCTAAACGGTGCAGCTGCCCACTACTTGCTGGGCAGCTGTGAGGCAGAATTGGGGCAGGGTCCCTCACTTGCCCTTAGGACAAATTGCGCCCAAGGTTGGAGCCACACCGGCTCTACAAATGACTCAGCAAACCGTTGGAGCCATCTGGGCTCTAAAAATAATGGGGCAAGAAGCATGGAAGTCACACGTGGCTTTGAAAAGCATTACACAATGATGACCCCTGGTGGAGCCACACGAGGGCTCTGAAATCAATAGTGTGCCCCTGGGAGCCGTCTAGTCTCTGAAAATAATTGGGGCTCTGTTGCAGCCCTCAGGCTCTAAAAACAATGATGCCCAGAAAGTGGGAGCGGACTGGCGCCCAGGAACTAACTCTGTCCACCGTTGGAGCGGCCCGCTGCAAGACGGGGCTGCTCTGAGGGGCAAATTAACTTGTGCCTCGATCAGGCACACCACTTGATCTCGCAGCACCCCCCCAGCCCTGCCTCACTCACCGGTGCTGTCTGGTGCGGGGCGAAGTCTCCGCTGGGCTCTCTCTGGTTTTTGGCAGCTGCATGTGGGGCTCTCTTCTCTACCCGGGAGCCCCGCCAGCCACTGCAGTACTCATTTGTGATTCCCTCTGCACCATGGGGCTCTCTCTCGCTCTTGGGGGCCCCGGTGCTAACACCGCCCTTCTTTACTCTTCAGGAGCGCGGGGAAGGCTCCAGTTGCTTCCTGGCTCTTGGAGTGCTCCTCCAATCCGAGCGCGGCCCTCGCGACGAGCATCCAGGCTCAGGGGCGCTTGGGCCAATCAGAGCACGGCCCATGCGACAAGCCTCCAGGCTCAGGGGCGCTTGGGCCAATCACAGTGCGGCCGGCGGCGGTGATTCCTTCAGGCCCAGGCTTCTGCCAGCACAACAGTGGGGCAAAACAAGGGGTAGGCACCCTCGAGGTTAACAATATGCAGCGGGGTGGGCACCCGCTGTAATTTAGGGCAAAGTCGCAGGGTAGGCAATTTAAAACACGGGCAAAAGTTGTGGGGTGGGCACCTGCACGGATTAGAACAAAGATGCAGGAAAAATGCAGGGTGGGCACCTGCCCAGCCACAACAAAAATAACAACAAAAATAAGCAGGTTGGACACCCGCCAAGGTCGGTAGTACGGGGGAATCCCTACGCTGGGGATTACCTCTCTCTCCCCAAGCAGTGCAACAAAGCAAATCAAGGTAGAGCTCTCCCCAGGAAAGGGAGATCCAGCGCCTCTTTAGGAAGGTGAATAAAGCGCTTCCAAGGCGCTTAGATGCAAAAGTCCAGCAGGCTCTTTCAAGGTAGGGGGCAAAGGCTGGGCCCAGGGGCCAGCTCTCAGCGCCCTCCAGCAGGGAGGGAGTCTCCAGTGGCGGTTCCTCCTGGCGCCCAGCAGCTGCAGGACCCCCTCAAGTCAGGATCCAGAGAGCATTTTAAATGGGGTCACAGACCCTTTGTATACACATTTTCCTTTGTCTGCTAGCACAGGGTTAAGGGAAAACCAGATGCAACTGGTTTGGGAGCACTTGAGCACTTTGTTTTGCTCAGATCCTCTTCTTCCATTCACAGGATAGGCTAGGGACATCGGACGTACCTAAGGGGGCGGATCCAGCATTGTAGAGGGAAGGCACAGCCCTATTCAGGTCCCAGGTGCAACTCCTCCTTTCCATCTACATGCAGATCTCCTCATTCGCCACCGGGCAGACCCATCCTGACTCCTGGAGCCAGGCACACCAGCCAGCCCATGTCACTCACAAGCGAGACAGGCCATCCACATTCACTGCACACAGACATGCCAACTTTTAGAAGAGGCACTTCCACACTAGTCACATTAAATCTGTGCACACCGTCGCGCAGCCTTTAATCTCACGAGTTCGTACATACCAAACTCGCCCCTGCACTCCTCTCACATCAAGAACTACCATGGACACACTTATGCCTCATGAATTCCTATGGGAGGGCAGGCCAATCTCACCACACGCACTCAGACTGCGCAAGCACTTTACACTGGGACACAGTGTTAAAGTGCGCAGAAGCCTAAAACAACTAACACCAGGTCACATTTAAAAGCAAAACGTTTAGGGGTGAACCTGCCAAAAGGGCCAAGTCCAATAGTGCTGGTTCACCGAAGTTTTTAAATGCTGTTGTGCATGTAATATATACAAAAAGAACAATTGATGGACAGAATGCAGAACAATGTCATACATTCACCCCAGTACAGAGATCTGGGCCTAAATATATCGGTTTTTTTGCTCACCATGCCATTACAGTTTGGACCCAGTAATATGCAAATCAGTCTAGAACCTGCACCCAATGGAAACAGTCCAGCCAGAACTGCCAGGCCAAGTCCTTCCTGGACTGGAAACAAGCTTCCTAGGACCGGTTTCGGGCCTTCAGCCCTCATCAGCCTGGATAGCTTGACTCCAGTGGCATGGGGAGCACGGGACCCTCGTCTGGGCATACCCGTCCCACTCGGGGTGACAAATGCAAAAAGAACGATTGATGGAGAGAATACATTCACCCCAGTACAGAGATGGCAAAGTGAGCTGAAGAATGATGATGGATTCAACCCAGATCTTTGACTGGGGGTGAGTGTTTGAAAAGTTTCAGTACTCCGTCCATCATCTTCTTGTGTTTGCTTTGTTTGCCCTAAGTTGGCAGGGTATGCCCAGATGTGGATCCTTTGCTCAGTTTGCCACTGGATTCAAGCTAGCCTGGCTGCAGAGGGCTGTTAGCCTGAAACCGGTCCCCCGATGCTATTTCCAGTCCAGGGAAGACATGGCTTAGCAGTTCGGGCTGGTCTGTTCCCATGAGGCACAGGGTCAAGACTAATTTGCATATAGCTGTGTCTGAACTGTGGTAGCAAAGTGAGCTGAAGAATGATGATGGATTCAACTCAGATCTGTGATGGGGTGAGTGTTTTAAAAGTTTCAGCACTCCGTCCATCATCTCCTTGAGTTTGCTTTGTTTCCCCTAAGTTGTCAGGGTATGCCTAGACGTGGGTCCCTTGCTCACTCTTCCACTAGATTCAAGCTAGCCTGGCTGAAGAGGGCTGTTAGCCCAAAACCGGTCCAAGGATGATTGTTTCCGGTCCAGGGAAGACATGGCTTGGCGGTTCAGGCTGGACTGTTCCCATGAGGCACAGGGTCAAGACTAATTTGCATATAGCCGCGTCTGAACTGGGGTGGCAAAGTGAGCTGAAGAATGATGATGGATTCAATCCAGATCTGTGACTGGGTTGAGTTTTTGAAAAGTTTCAGCACTCTGTCCATCATCTCCTTGTGTTTGCTTTGTTTTCCCTAAATTGGCAGGGTATGCCCAGACGTGTGTCCCTTGCCCACTTTGCCACTGGATTCAAGCTAGCCTGGCTGAAGAGGGCTGTTAGCCCAAAACCGGTCCCAGGATGCTTGTTTTCGGGCCCAGGAAGACATGGCTTGGCAGTTCGGGCTGGACTGCTCCCATGAGGCACAGGGTCAAGACTGACTTGCATACCTGTGTCTGAACTGTGGTGGCACAGTGAGCTGTAGAATGATGATAGATTCTACCCAGATCTGTGACTGGGATGAGTGTTTGAAAAGTTTCAGCACTCCATCCATTATCTCCTTGTGTTTGCTTTGTTCGCCCTAAGTTGGCAGGGTATGCCCAGACGTGGGTACCTTGTTCACTTTGCCACTGGATTCAAGCTAGCCTGGCAGAAGAGGGCTGTTAGCCCAAAACCAGTCCTAGGATGATTGATTCCGGTCTAGGGAAGACATGGCTTGGTATTTCGGGCTGGACTGTTTCCATGAGGCACAGGGTCAAGACTGATTTGCACATAGCTGTGTCTGAACTGGGGTGGCAAAGTGAGCTGAAGAATGATGATGGATTCAACCCAGATTTGTGACTGGGGGTGAGTGTTTGAAGTTTCAGCACTCCGTCCATCATCTCCTTGTGTTTGCTTTGTACATGTAATATAGCCTGCTGCCAAGGGCTATGCCAGTTTTTAAGGGCCATGAGCCCAAGTTATTGGCTTGAGCCACAGGCAAGGGCCAATAACGAGAAAGAGGGCCTTTAACAACCAGTTTAGCCAGAGGCACAATGGCTATAAGCTAATAAAACATTCCACCCCCTAAGGGTAGAATATTCTAAATTAAAAAGAGAGAATCATAAAGGCAAACATTGAAATGTTGAGGCAGAAGGCTTATAGTAACCAGCATAAGCCCAGAGTCACTCCATTGTTTTCGAAGGAGCTCTCAACATTCCATTGTTCTAATATAGGTTAGTAGTCCGCCATAGCGGGCTACACTGGCTATTACAACATTGGAATTTTGAGCGCTACATTGAAAACAATAGAGCGTTCATGGGTTCAAATGGCCAGTAAAAATCAGGAGCATCCACATTCCAATGTTTAACAAAGGCCTCACAGAGCCCAAGGGGGATTTCAATCTCCTCGGGCTCCATGAGGCCTTATTTTACAAATTCGAACACTCTGCCCTCTGGGGAGGATATGCAGCCTATGGGTTAAATTAGAAAACTAAGTCAGTTGTGTGTTAAGAAATAGAACAGTGATTAATTGTTCCAATGAAGTAAGGCTTCCCAAAATGCAGATTCTCTAATGTGTTTGCGAAGGGCATCTGAATCAGGTAGTGGTCCATATATATCAGCCAGTGATAGCCTAAGAGGTTGATAATATTCATTTAGTCACTCACATTGTAATTAGTTAGAGGGTTAAGCTGAGGAGAGAGTGTCTGGGTTTAGACAAACCTCAAATTATTTCTTTACAGATTTCTTTGCGTGTCAGACTTCCACCGCTCAGTTAGAGTCTGTGAATGTGGCCAGTTGATCGTTTTACTGTAAGACATTAAGAGGAGGGGACCGTAAATCACTGAGATTCAAGGGCATTTTTGACGCGAAGACGCGTATCTAGAAGTGTTCTCTATTCTATTCTTACCAGGATCTGGCAGCACGTTTCCATCCGGCTCTCATTCAGTGGGAAGAGTGAGGCCAGGGGACCGAGGCTGATAATTAGTAGCCTTCCAGGCGTGCATAGGAAGTGCACGCTGGCCCGGGTCAATCATGATTGTGCTACATGTCATAGGGAAACATGCATGCAAGTTCCTGCAGCTACGTATGGCTGCCCGTAGGTCAGTTGTTAGAGGTATGCTAAAAAATATTTACACAAAGAAGATTGCAAGGCATTGACATTCGGACATATTCACGTTCCGATATGGTTAAGTTACAATATGTCTCCGTTATATGCCTTCGTGCAAGTAGTGCTTAACACGTCTGTACATAAAGAAGATTTTATGCAAGATATTTACATTCGAACAAAGTCAGATCATGTCTACATTATATGCCTTTACGCAAATAGTGCTTGAAACGTGTGTACATAAAAAAAGATTACACATTTATGTGCAAGGCATTGCTCTTCAGAGCAGTCATGTTCCGATATAGTTCAATTATAATATGTCTGACCTCGCTATTAGAACATTCTGCCACATGAGGGCAGACTATTCGAATTAAAAAAACATAAAGACCTCTTGATGCCCGAGGTAGCTGAAATCCCCCTCAGGCTCCAGAGCCTCTGTTTCACAGCTCTTTCCATGAATTTTCTTGCTGCAAAGTCATTCTGTGCCCTGGGCAACCCCCACCTTTTTTTACTGACTAATACTGGTGGTAACTAACTCTGACTGACCCTGGGCTCTGCCTAACCAGGCCCAGTGCTATGCTGAAGGAGCCACTTAAATGCTGTGAAACCACCAACATTCACTAGGGTACACTAGTCTCACCTTCGCCACGCTTGTGCAGGTGAGACTCGTCTCAGTCGTCACTGATTCGCTCACACCACAGGGTCACTAATGGGCCCCGGGTAGGAGGGCAGGAGCTCACTTTACCTGCCTCGGTGCGCTCTACACGAGCAGGGGGGCTGGGGCTGGGGCAAGGAAGAATGCACCTGCGGGAGCTGAAAGGGTCCTGTTTAAATTTAAATCTGCTTGCTGTGACCTGCGGCCAACTGGAGAGGGCTTTCTCCTTTTCTGAGCAGCAAATACGCCATTAACCCCTGAGGCAAAATGTGAACTGCCGGTGCCTGACCCCAAAATGGCGCCCGCGGTGGACGACATGCCTCGGGCTGAATTTGGGATCTTGTGCCAGGGAACTTCTCCACACTAAATGCGGGGCACATCCTACCAGCTTCCGTGGGCAATTAATGGTAGCACTCAGTAACTCACAACCCTAGCAAGTTCAAGGCATTCCAGACAGCAATCTGCCCACATTGACCACATAGGCGGTGAGCCCGTCCATCTCCTGCCGCACGCTGCCCAGCTCGTTGACGATGTCCTTGAAGCGCTGACGGGCGCCGGCCCGCGGTTACCTGGGGAAAAGGAGAGGCACAACCCCGGGTTCTGAGAGTGAATATGTGCGTAGGGCAAAGTCCCAGACCTGCAGGATCACCATGCAGCCCCTGCCGAGAAAGGTGAGCCCTGGCCGCGCTCCCTGGCAGCCCCATGTCTGGAACAGCCCCCGCAATTCTGGGCCAGCAGAGAGGGCCCGTGCGGAGCGGCCCTTGGGGCACACACCCCCCTCCCCAAAACAAAGCAGAGGGCCGTGAAAACACCAGATGCAGGCAGCAGCCCTGCCATCATATTCAAATGATAGAAACTATGCCACGGACTCTCCTGGACTTCTTTACTTTTTCTTTTGTCTTGGCAACCTTTTTGCTGCTGCTCTCGTCCGCTTTTCTCTGGACCCTGACCTGCCACCTTGTCCATTCCCTCGTCCTTTAACCCTTTCCCCTGATTTCCCCCTTGACGGTCCTCAAATGTTTCTTCCCTTTTCTGTTATGCCTTTTCTCCATACCCTTGTATCCCTCCCACCCTCCCTTGGTGCTGTGACGGCATCCCCCCTCCAACCCCACTTAATGGAACTCTGCTTTTCTGTTTGTTTGGGGGGGTCTTGACCTGGGAAAATCAACTATCCATCCATACTAATATAATAAAGAGAGAGCCCAAACCTTTGAGGCGGGTAATCTCAGAAACCACAGCACCAATCACAACACTAAATACAGCATTGGAAAGGGCAGTTGCAGCAGAAGGACATAGGCTATGCAGACGCCCACATATACATTTAAAAGGTAAAAGAACCGTCCCAGCAAAGTAGTCCCTTGTGGGCGTGTCTGTGTTGTGCTGTGGGCGTGTGCTGGGGGGGCGTGACAAACGCTGGGGGCGTGTGGTACGTTCCGCCCTTCATGCCATGTCTCATATCGTGTGCCAATGCCACCCTGCTCCCTTTAAATACCCCTGCACCCCATAATCAAAACCCACCCTTACTCCTTAAAATACCCCAACACCCTTAGACATTAACCCATCTTAACCCTGTAAATATACCCTGTACCCCAAAACCCAAACCTATCCCTAAACCCTAAAAATACCCCTGTACCCCAAAACCCAAACCTAGCCCTGAACCCTATAAATACCCCTGAACCTCAAAACCCAAACCTACCCCTGAACCCTAAAAATACCCCTGTACCCCAAAACCCAAACCTAGCCCTGAACCCTAAAAATACCACTTTGCCCCAAAACCCAAACCTACCCCTGAACCCTAAAATACCCCTGTACCCCAAAACCCAAACTTAGCCCTGAACCCTTAAAACACTGCTGTACCCCAAAACCCAAACGTACCCTTGAACCCTAAAAATACCCCTGTGCCCCAAAACCCAAACCGAGCCCTGAACCCTAAAAATAACCCTGTACCCCAAAACCCAAACCTACCCCTGAACCCAAAAATACCCTTGTACCCCAAAACCCAAACCAAGCCCTGAACCCTAAAAATACCCCTGTACCCCAAACCCCAAACCTAGCCCTGAATCCTTAAAATACCCCTGTACCCCAAAACCCAAACCTACCCCTGAACCCTAAACATACCCTGATACCCCAAAACCCAAACCTAGCCCTGAACCCTAAAAATACCCATGTACCCCGAAACCCATACCTATCCCTAAACCCTAAAACTACCCCTGTACCCCATAACCCAAAAATATATCTGAACCCTTTAAATACCCAAACACCCCAAAACATATACCTCAGTACCCCAAAACATATACCCCTATACCCATACTTATCTTATCCAAACATTTTAAAAAAACATGCTTTTACCATTCATGCATTTACAACGAATTTCGTTGTAAATGTATGCGTGGTAAAAGCATATAAAATGTAATGCCATGCGTTATATTGGCATTGCAGAGTCATGGTACTTTCGTAATGAAAGTATGCGGAATAATGGGTGTTTACCCTCCCCAGTAAGTACATTGGTGGCACGGCGGCCCACATCTCCAGCAACATACTCATATTTTTTCACCACCCATTTGAAAAATGCACAGGTCTCTCTCCTTGATGGCCAGCACGACATACACTTTTAGACACACCTCCTGCCACAAGTTCTAGAGTTGCAAACTTTAGAACTGGGGAGCTATGTTTGAATCTCGGCATCAGCTCAACATCCTGTGCTTCCAGGCAAATTGCTTTGTCTCCCCGTGCCTACCACAAATGAATGTGTTCTTCTGTATTGTAAATTCATACCCGGACAACGTCTGGACGGGCTGCTAGTGTGTTTATATGTATATAGAGATAACTCTAATCACTAGTATATGCAGTAGACCTTTGTACTCTCTACCATTCCCATGTGATTCTTAGAGTTTATCCATTCGTATCCCTTCCTTATGTATACAGAGATAACTCTAATCACTAGTATATGCAGTAGGCCTCTGTACTCTCTACCATTCCTATGTGACTCTTAGAGTATATCCATTTGTATCCCATCCTTGTGTATATAGAGATAACTCTAATCACTAGTACATGCAGTAGACCTTTGTACTCTACCATTCCTATGTGACTCTTAGAGTATATCCATTTGTATCTCTTCCTTGAGTAACTTTACTATTTGTACATTTGCAATTTTTCTTTCTGTTTGTATCTCTTCCTTGTGTGACTTTACATCTTGTACATTTGCAATTGTTTCTGTTTGTATCTTTTATGTGACGCATGTAATCCTAAGTCCTTATGTGTTTCAACTGGTTCTTATGTAAAGCGCTCTGACACCTTCGGGTAAAGTTTGCGCTCTATAAAATCGCATTAAATAAATAAATACAAATAAAATTTAAAAAATGGATTAAGGTACCCCAAGGATTTGCATGGCCTCCCCGATAAGGCCTTAGTACATAAAAGGGCAGGGGGATTGAAACTACCTTTAAGTCCCTAGTATATAATAGGGCATGGCAGTTTAGAGGCTAGCAGCCCTTTTCACACTTGCATGTGTGTACTGCTGATGCCTGAGGTCAGTTTAAAACCAACCCTGTGTTGCAGGACGGCTTTTAAAATGCAATTTGTGCCCTAGCTCAACTTTGGTGTTAATAAACTACAATGCTTGGACATTTTAGGTACCCCCAGGATCCCCCCTAGGTATCCCAAGAGGGGGGGGGGGTTCAGGTATTTATAAGGAGGATCATTATAAAATGAGTTTTATATGCCCTGGGTTTAGTGAAATTGCACAATTCACTACCTACATTCTGATAAAGTGCATCACAAAATCGACTTTGTGCTAGGAGTACTAGTACTGTGGAGTAAGGATCTGCAATATGTTTACATATTCAGAACCCCTAATGTCTGCACTAGGGGTTCCAGGGGTGGGGGTCCTGTAGTATTAGGCAGGGGCCTTATAAAATATGTTTTTATAAGCCCTAATGTTGGAAAAAAAGCCCAAGTAATTTTTCCCATTGCAAATCCCCTGACACACACGTTAACATGGCAAGAAGTTATTAACTAATAATTCCCACTAAGAGAATCATAAAAATGCCATTCAAGGACTTCATAGAATCGTATTGATAAATCCAACAATGTGGTATTGTGGTATTGTTGACTTTCTCCTAAAGATTACAGACAAGACGTGGTAAGACTTTATTTTCTGTAAGCCAAAATACAACCGTCCGGTGATCTGTCCTGATTGGACAGAGTTAAGTGGATTAGCCAGGCTCCTTTAATGATGTGACAAATAACCTCTGGGGTTAGGAAGCTCTTCTGGGAGGGCAGGGTTCACCTACATAGGATTGCCAGAGCAGGGTGCAGGGGTCACACACAATATTCTTCAATGAAAAGAGGAGACTGGCAGAAGAAGCTAGTTTCAGATAGTAGGATTAAGGAAGGAATGAGCAGATGCAAGGGGAAGAGATTATGGAGATTAACCACCCTGGGGGTGTGTTTAGCCAGCTCTTCTCTCTCTCCTGGAAAATCAGCCATGATGGATTTTGGAGAAATTGTGCTCTCTGTAAGAAAATAGTGCCAGAATTTAAAGATGGGTCATGCCCTGGGGTGTTGCCCTGCACCTTAATGGACAAGAGTGCCCTCTTGCCTGACCCATAAAACTTAGAATAAGTACTGAGGGGGGCAGAGCCTCTCAGATCTGCTGCTTGAAACTTAAGAAAGAAGAAGGGTTTGTGCTGAGAAGTTTGATTTCCACCAACAAGGCCCTGCAATCTGAAGACTGCGCCTGCTGCACAATCTAGAATGACAGCCCTATGGACTGCCTTGTTGCACAAGGACTTAAGAGCGGACTCCCTGCAAGCTACAAGTTAACAGAGCTCACCTGGAACATCACCACCAAGAGACTTCACCTGGAGTACTACCAGTGGATGCGTATTGTTTTATTCAAGTGGATTGTGGGAACTGTGGTTCCACACTTTCAATGATCATCTTGGAGCTTCCAGACCCTTGCAGTAAATTTTGGACACTATGGGACCCATTGTGGAACTTTAGGAAGACGTTCCAGAAGTTTGGAGACGTTTGGAGCAACTTTGGGAAAAAGCACCATAAGTGGACCGAGTCTACCTGGCCAGCCAAGCCAGCAAACCCTCACAAAATTTGGCATGGTGAAGAGCAGTCAGGGGCCCCTGAAGTCTGAATGTAGAAAAGGTGACCAGGACCAACCACACGAGCCAAGCTGCCCACCTTCAACTGTGAGTTTGCCTGGATTCCTGGTTCATCCCGCTGGAAATCACGGAGGTCGGACTTCCACAAGTTTGACCAGGAACTGTTTTCAATGCAAGCTGGCAAACCATTGCCTAATCTGGACTGGCTAAGAGCTTCTAGGGACCACGGGAAGAAAAGCTCTAGAAAAGTTTCAAAGTCAGAAGATAAAAACTTTGACCAAGACCTATGGCGAGGGGCGGCCATGCAGGGCTCCATTGCGGTCAGCCTAAAAGTTTGACTTTGTCTCAGTCTAGCATGGCCAGATGTCCCAATAGGCGCTATAGGTTTCTCTGTGCTATACCGTGATTATATCTTTAAAAATTAATATCTCTGGTTCTCTACATTGGATTTTTTTTGTTTTGGAGTCATGTTAATGATAGAAATATTTCTATTTTGTAATGCTTTACATACCTGTCTTTGAAGTTAAGCCTGCCTGCTTGCAGTCAAGCTACCAAGGCTTGAGCATGGGAATAATTTTATAAGACCTGTACTGATCCCTATATTGTGTTAGTAACTTTATTGCCAGTGGTAGATATACATTTACCCCTACTAATATCCCGCTTTCCAACAGTTCTTCAGCTAAAAGCGCAAGCAGGGCCACAGCTGTTAGCTGTTGAACTTTAACAGTGTTGCAGCAGTAACTTTATTTTTCTTTTCTCTTTAGTTACCTTGGGCCCAAAATCATAAATAATTTCTGGTCATTCTCTCTTTATCTATTTATGATATCTACCCACACCCACATAGGCTTTGGTCCTCTGATGGACCTTGCTCATCGCAGTGAGGGGTGAGGAACTAAGGTGTCTCCCGTTGGCTACCAAATGAGGACACACTAATTGGTAAACAACTCAAAGATTGGAAATCAAATTCAAGAATATTACTCTCAAGATCATGCTGTAAATGTAGAGGATGACAACGGGAAGCCCAAACCTCCTAAAGAAGTTCAGTCAGACCAAAATCATGCAAACCAATAGTTCTGCTGCAGCAGTGCAGAATAATAACAAAAGAATCTGGTGTAATGAGAAAATCCATGACTGTATCCGTTATGCATTAGAAACTGAGCCATTGTAAGCACGGTCTCTGTGGAAAGACCATTTAAAAAGTGTGATTAAAGAAGACTCAAGCAATAAAGATCACGTTTTGTTATTGTATTAAACAAATTTAGAATTCAAAGCAAAAATCAACATTTTAGGCAATAAGTCACGTATCTCGATCAGCAATTACAAAATTAAATATGAAACCACACATTAGCAAAGTCAAAAGTCAACCTGACAAGAAAATACCTAATATTTAGCCACAGAGTCCACAAATTTCGCTAAGTAAGGGGAATTTCTACCACCAATGAAGACAGGAGGACAGTTCAGGAAAGTTCTCTTAGGATAAGCATAAATTTAGGTCAGAGTTAGGATGAGGGAAAGGAGTCAAAGACTGGTGAACCAGTAGTGTGAGCGAGCCTCACTTTCATGAATTCCAAAGGAAGCAATGGAGAAGAAAGCCAGCATTAACAGCCTCAGCATCAGGAAAACACGAACTGACAAGAAAAAGATGTCTCAGTTCAAGACTCTGAGAGCATGTCTGTCTGTGAGACCGCATTTGCAAGTGTCCGATTGCCCCCACGAGAGAATGTCCGAGCATCTCTGTCAGCTCTGCATGCACCATTCTAAGAGTCTCCTCAATAATGTATTACTTGCTGTATCCATGGGTGACCTCAACTGTCACCCCACAATGGCCTGCTGTCTGCAAGAGCTGTCAAAAGGGGCTGAAGTCAGCCCCTGTGTTGAAAGTGAGCCCATAATTCTATCGATGCCCAGGCTGCTGGCGCAAACCGCCTCTTAGTTTCCATTCCGAATAATTTACCAAATAAAGAGACGGGCGCTGGGAGCAGGAATCATGAACAGAGTTTATTTCTCATGAGGAGAGCCAGTCATTTCGGACACGAAACACAGTGTCTTTCGGGAGGTGCTCTAACAAGTGAGCGTGAGACTCCGGCTTTTATACATTTGCAGAACATTTGATGATACAATCAGGTCAGTGTGTCGCAAAAGGAAAACATTCCTATAATCCTCGTGATGATCCTACTCCAAATACGTTCACAATGGGGACCCTTGACCTGCTGATAAGAGGGAAGGGCGATCGTGCAACTGAGTGTGTCGTAGGATGTGTGCGCCTGATCATGGCCCAGGGGGTGGGGTGGCTAGGCATACAATAAGAGCAGTAAATGGTATCTCCTGGCTTAGGCGATGGCCTCGGACATGTGTGGTCAGCCGAACTCGGGGGAAGGGGTCATCAAAGGAGTGGTATTCATGCCTGCGTGGACAATCGAGCGCGGAGGGAGGGCTCGTCAATAGAGGGGCATTCATGGAAGGGAAGGAGGTGCTGGTCAGGCGCGGCCGTGACTCTCAAGGACAGGGCTTTGCGAAAGAAGAGGGTTTATGACTTGCTCATATGAGGAGAAGGAGGGGGGGTCAGGGTGCATGCAGGGCCAGAGTCGCGCAGAGAGAGAGAGAGAGAGAGAGAGAGAGATCTTATGACCTGTATATGAGAGAACAGGGGCAGTCAGATACAACTGGGGGGGGCTATGTCAGCTGAGGCGAAGGATGCCTCTTCAAGAGGGAAATAGGGGGGGGGGTGCCTGGGTCAAGCAGGAGGGTTGCCTTTCATAGCAGGGTCGCGCAGAGTGCTGGGTTTCATGGTCTATGTATGTGAGAGTGGGAGAGGGGGGGGGTGCTCAAATGCGCGCAGGAGGGAAGCCAGTGATCCTAATGAGTGGGCAAGAGGCCAAGGTGCCTAAAATGGCTGTCATGTACGCATGGGTACAGGCCTTTGCGAGCTGAGGGATGCAGTCAATGCTTTACAATATTCATGGTGCGTGCAGGGAGGGGAGTGGGAAGAGGGAAATGAACGTTGCCTATGTACATCAATACTTCTTATTTTCTACACCTGGATCTCCCCGGCTTGGTTGAACTGCTTTTTGTAGTTCAGCCAAGCCAGGGAGACCCAGGAGCAGAGCAGTACTCACCCCTCTCTCCTTCTAAAGCCCTAGTGACACTGAGCTACAGGAGGAGGGAAGAGTGAAGGCTGCATATGTCCGCCTTTCGCTTTCTTCTGCCTAAATAATATATTTTAGAAAGGCAGGGTGAAAAGAAAGGCAGATGCTGTGTATTAGGACATTGAAATATTAAGAGCAGCGGGCTTATAGCTGTAGATATAGGCTGCTGCATCTCCATTGTCTTCAAGGGAACTTTCAATATTTCAATGTTGTAATTAATGAAATAATACTAAAATGACAGACATTTTATGGGAACAGTTCAAACGAAAAGTCTTTTAATATTTGCGAAAACTCAGTAGCGAGGGGATGGAATGGAGAAAGACCTGAAGTTTGCTCCATTCCCTTGCCACTGCTGCTGAAAGCACTCTACCCTCAAATGTTACTGTTCAGGTTTTGGGTGTTGTCCAATATGAACTGGCCACAAGTGTGCAGGGATCAATTCGAAATATTAAGATGGAATTTGGAAGCTATAACGTAGAAAGCTGTGCCGCAGATCATCAGATGTATGATTGCTGGAGGTTTGAAGAGAACCATCTTCCAGATAAGTAGCGATTGGAGACATTCAAGGACAGGTGACATGTGTCCCCATTATGGGGTGCCTGAAATGAGTCTTGCTTCTGCATTCTGCACCAGCTGAAGCCATTTTGTGAGGTTATCGGGATGTCCCAGATAGCAAGACCTACCATAATCGAGATGGAACTGTACCAAGGCAATAACAACTGGAATGTAATCATTAGTACCAGTAAAGAGCACATGTTTATCGAGGAGGTGAACAGTCACCTGCAACGCTAGACATCTGGCGTTCCAAAGGAAGCTTTGAGCATTGAACAATTCTTAGATTACAGAGCTCTTTGCAGGCACAGAAGGGGGATCCATTACTTCCAGCCACCAGATGGAAGTCAATTTGTTAGTGTCTGTCTTAGTGCCATTCTTTTCATCTGCCGCTGGGGTCTGTAACTTTGAAAGCAGGCTATAGTGCTGTCATAATACCCTGTTATGTGGTGTTATTAACTTTCCTCCCACCAAATCAGTGAATAATCATCAAAGATAACCCTTCCAACACCCATACTCAACTAGTTTAGATAATCGCAGAAAAGCATGGGTTTATAGTAAATAGAACCTTGGTGAAAGTATGTCTTTTAAATGACAAACTGCTTGACGTCCGATCTAAATACCAACATATGCAAACACTTTTTAAAAAAAGAAGTCAATCTTCATACTCTTTAAATGATGCAGGGCATCGCTCAGCACTTCATTTCAAAACAGAGCATCAAGTTTCATAATCACGTTGAACATATCAACCACAAGCCCAGGCTGAAATTTTATCTCAAAGCAAATGGTTCACATTCCTTTATTTTTTCTACTAAGAATAAGCATCTCTGAGGGTGGGTGGCACTGGCATCGTGGAGCTAGCGAAAGCATGAGAATCTTAAGACAAATGTTTTGACTCATTTATGTGCATCGGCTGCAGGTATAGATGAATTTGATGAAACCTACAGATGATATGGCGGTGCCTTACCTATGGATTGACTTTTTTTTATTACACCTTTCTCACTGGACTGCATGCACATACATTACCATCCTTTTATTATGTGTTCTGCTGCCTTCAGTCTTTAGATGGTCCAGTTGTTCACCTGTGTAGTGTTCCAAGCCATACAGCACCAATCCCAATCTCCTACCTACACAGTGATGTCAGCTGAGCATGGTACTCCCTCAGACCCATAGTCCATTCTGTTGGGGGCAGGTATGCAAGTGTCTTCCTGTGTGCATGAGAGTCTTTGTTTGTGTAGGGTTTAAAATATATACACATTTAATACAAGGGCTCCCATCCTTTGTTAGCTTAATTTCAATTGGTCGCTTTTATATATTTCAACACACTCATCCACGGATATTTTTTGTTATATTATGTATGCTATGCTATGCTATGTTATGCTATGATATACTATGTTATGTTGTTTCGTGGAGCACATGGTTATCAAGCATGGTAACTTGGCACTTAGACATGAGTAAAGAAAGAATGACTGCCAAAAGGAGTTGCTTATCTAATGTTGCAAAGTTTTCAGCAGCTTGCTAAAAGGTAGAAGATGGGTTTGAGCGTGTTGTGGGATGGGAAACACTTCCGGGGAAAGGCTGCAGGTATGGAAAAAGCACGGCCCCCAAATCTAACACGACGAAACATTGGCACAGATAACAGTATAGTCAAAGAGGATCTCAAAGTTCTTGTCGGATTGTAGGTGACAACTTTTCTACAAAGATATTTATGGGGCTGTGAAGGTCTTTAGAGACCATGCAGAATGTTTTATACCAGATCTTTGCTGGGAAGCCAGTTAAGGAAATGTAAGGCTTTGGTAGCTGATGAGTATTATGGAGGGGAAAGTACCACTCTAGAAGCTGCATTTTGAAGTAATTGTAGTTAAGAGAGTGCTTATTCCCGAACACCAAGGTAAAACAAGTTGCAGTAGTCTAGTCTACTGAGGAGAGTGGACTGGACTACTACCGTTTGAGAGGCATGTCGGAGGTAAGGATGAATTCTTCTGAATAGTTTGCAGAGAAGATAGCAGGACGAAGCCAAAATGTTCACCTGAGAGGTGAGAGAAAGTTTAGGATCTAGCATGAATCCTAAGTTACACACTTAGGTGTTACGGGTGGGAGCGGGAATGGGTGGAAGTGTGAATGTGGAAAGGATGCAAGAGGATGAGCCTGTAAGGTTTTAAGGTTCTCTGGTGTGGAGCAGTGTTAGAAACGGGGTCTCTAGTAGGCATCCTGACTAAGTAGGGGGCCACACTCCTATTCAGGGTAAATCACACCACAATCCTAACTTAGCCTGTGCTCACCCTTGGCACCTCGCTTAGAGCAGGCAGGCTTAACTTAAAAGGCAATGTGTAAAGTATTTGTGCAGTAACTCATACAACAACACAGTAAATACACCAAAAAATGACTCCACAGCAGTTAGAAAAATAGAGAGTATTTATCTGAGTAAAACAAATCCAAAAAGATCAAAACCCGTCAAGTAGAAGTCGAGTTATTAAATGTTGAAGAAATAAATGCAATGTAGTGCTTAGAAACAGGTAATGCAAAAAAGGTTACTTCAGGTCGCGAGGGACTAGTGCAAATCCAAAATTGCAAAGGAGTGCAGGCTGGCTACATTAATCCACTTGGGACCACTGGGCCCCCTAAACACATTACCTTCGATCCTGGGGCGCAGTCTATGCAGTAAAGCTTTGCACATTCCAGCGTAGGTTCAGAGAGACTGTACGGTGAGGCTTTGCAAGGTTTCAAGTCGTCTGGCATCAGTTCCTAGAGCTGTGCGTCGAGGCTTTGAGGGGCTTTGTGCTGCTTGGCATTAGATTTGACAGAAACTCAACTGCAGAATCCACTTCTGAGACCCAAACTTGGAGTAGGCACCTCAGGCAAAGCTAGCACTCACAGAAGGCAGAGTCCGCAGCACCAGCAGAACCCTGTTCCCTGAGACTTCAGAAACAAAAGGCAATCTAACAAGCCCATGGAGATTACTTTGGAGGGAAAGCAGAGTCCAGCTTTCCTTTCAGCAGAGTCAGAGAGCAGTAGACCCCAGGGCAGCAAGCAGAAACTCAGTCCTTCCAGAAAAGCAGTTCAATTGAGTCCTTTGCGCAGCACTGCAGTTCTTCTGACAGAGATTTGTGTAGGTCCAGCAGTGTCGGATTTGATGGGGCCAGAGACCCAGTACTTATACTAAAATGGGACTTTGATGTGAGGGAAACTTCAAAGAGGGGTTTTGAAGTGCACAAGTACCCCCTTTAAATCTGAGCTTTCACTCCAGACTACAGGGTGGAGGTTTATCGGTCCTTTGTATGGGGTAATGCCACTGCCCTTTAAAGGGTAAGGGTGAATCCCTTCCTCCCATCTGTCCAGGACACCCATTGGAATGCATATGGGTGCTAAATCACACCCAGTCATTTCCTGTATCTTTGGATGTCTAGAAGGAATGCACAAAGGAATCTGTCACGTAGCCCAGCTGTGTATTAGAGACAAGGCACACAGAACAGTATGAGCAGAGAAATGCCCATTTTCTAAAACTTGCATTTCTAAGATAGAAATGTTAAATCCGACCTCACCAGTAAAGAGGATTTATCATCACCAATCAAAAGGTAGGAAACATGAAAAAGCTACTCTTTCTGATCAGGAATTACAGCTTAAAGGTGTTTTAAGGAACTTTAACTCCTTCGCCGCTAGGCCTCCCCTCCCTGTGCTAAGCATTTTTTTTTACTATTTGGGGGAGTTCGCACTTAGGCTACTGTAACGTTTTTACCACAAAAGGTATCCACGCCAAATTTGGATCCTTTTCTTCTAAAATCCTGGGGATTCTGAAGGTACCCAGGGTTTGTGGATTTCCCTGGAGGGAACCCAGATATTAGCCAAAATACAGCTAAATTTAGTTTTTTGAGTAAAAATGGGAAAAAGTGCTGCAATGAAAACATCTGGGTTTTCCCCAAAAATGGTATCAAAAAAGGGTTTGTGAGCTGAACTCTCCATTTTCCCAGGTTTTAGAGAATGACAGACTTTTGTCAGAAAACCAACATTCTTTACACAGTTTGTGCATTTTCTGAGACAAAGCCTATTTGTGCTATTTTTTGTGCTTTCATCTTCATTCCAGTTAATGGTAGACATGGGTATGAAAGCAATAATGGATCCTGGAAAGCTATGCATTTTTATTAAGTAGAAAAAATTCTAAATTTAGCAAGGGGTCATTTGTGTAGATCCTTCAAGGTTTCTTTATAGAAACTAACAGTTAAACATAGGAAACATTGAAAATTAGTTGAAAAAAGCAGCCTTTTGTGTTGTTTTCACCTGCAACTTCTTCTAGTTATGACAACTGTTTGAAAGCAATATACCATTACATCTGCTGGACCTTACTAGTTGTGGGGATATATAGGGCTTGTAGGTTCACCAAAAACCCGACGAACCCAGAGCCAAAAACTGAGCAGCATTTTGCAATGGTTTTTAATTATGTACCGGGTATATAGCAATTATTCTGGGAAAATGTATACATGGAAAAATTGGTATGAAAGACACCTATGTATTTCTGAAATGGGAACAAAATATAGAGTTTTGAAACAGTAGATATTGGCACATTTCCAAAATTGGGAATACCCATACTAGCATGAGAATTATCAATCATTTTTCAAAATTACTTCCTTTTTACACATTGTCTTTCATTTGGAAGGCAGAAATGCATCGAAAGTCAATAGGTAATAACAGTTGCTTTACAAATCTAAATTTCTCTAAGTCTCCTGATAAAAATGGTACCTCGCTTGTGTGGGTAGGCATAGTGTCCACAACAGGAAACGGCTCAAAACACAAGGTGAACACACCACATTTTCACAATGCAAAATTTCCCTTTTTTTGCAAAGTGCCTAGCTATAGTTTTTTAACCCTAGCTCTGCCGGCACCTAGGGAAACCTAGCAAATGAATACACTTTTTAAGAATAGACACCCAGGGGAATCCAGGATGGGGTGACTTGACTGGCTCCCATCAGGTTCTGTTACCCAGAATCCCTTGCAAACCCTTACTAAAGTATAATAAATACACACTTTCCTCACATTTCTGTGGTGGAAAGTTCTGGAATCTGTGTGGATCCACAAATTTTCACCCACCCCGCTTTTCACAAAGTCTTCCAAGAAAAATGGTACCTCACTTGTGTGGGTAGGCCTAGTGCCCGCAACAGGAAATGGCGCAAAACACAACGTGGACACACTTCAGTTTCACAGTGAAATATTACCCTTTTTTGACAAAGTGCCTAGCTGTAGTTTTCGAACCTTAGCTCCACCTGCACCTAGGGAAACCTAGCAAGTCTATACATTTTTGGAAACTAGACACCCGGGGAAATCCAGGATGGGGTGACTTGTCTAACTCTCCCCAGATTCTGTTACCCAAAATCCCTTGCAAACCTCAAATTTAGCTGAAAAAACACATTTTCCTCACATTTCTGAGGTGGAAAGTTCTGGAATCTGCGTGGATCCACAAATTTCCACCCACCCGCCTTTCCCAAAGTCTTCTGAGAAAAAAGGTAACTCACTTGTGTAGGCAGGCCTAGTGCCGGTGACAAAAAAGGGTGTAAAAGGCAACGTAGACACACCACAATTTCACTGTGAAAAATGACCCTTTTTTGGCAAAGTGCCTAGCTGTGTTTTTTTTTTTAACCCTAGCTCCACCGGCACCTAGGGCAACCTAGCAAACCTATAACTTTTTGGAAACTAGTCACCCGGAGAAATCCAGGATGGGGTGACTTGTCTGGCTCTCACCAGGTTCTGTTACCCAGAATCCCTTGCAAACCAAAAATATTGTAAAAAACTAATTTTCCTCAGATTTCTGTGGTGGAAAGTTCTGGAATCTCGGTGGATCCACAAATTTTCCCCCACCCCACGTTTCCCAAAGTCTTACGAGAAAAAAGGTACCTCACTTGCGTGGGTAGGCCTAGTGCCGGTGACAAAAAACGGCGTAAAATGCAACGTGGACACACCACAATTTCACAGTTAAAAATGACCCTTTTTTGGCAAAGTGCCTAGCTGTAGTTTTTTAACCCTAGCTCTGCCGGCACCTAGGGAATCCTAGCAAACCTATACATTTTTGAAAAACTAGACACCCAAGCAAATCCAGGATGGGGTGACTCGACTGCCTCTCACCAGGTTATGTTACCCAAAATCCCTTGCAAACCTAAAAAATTATCCAAAACCCCCCATTTTCCTCACATTTCTGTGGTGGAAAGTTCTGGAACCTGCGTGGTTCCAAAACTTTCCACCCACCCCGCGTTCCCCACAATCTTCAGAGAAAAATGGTACCTCACTTCTGTGGGTAGGCCTAGCGCCTGTGACAGGAAATGGTGCAAAACGCAACATGGACACACCACAACTTCACAGTGTCCCTTTTTTGGCAAAGTGACTAGCTGTAGTTTTTTAACCCTAGCTCTGCCCGCACCTAGGGAAACCTAGCACATCTATACATTTATGAATACTAGACACCCAGGGGATTCCATGGAGGTATGGCTTGCATGGATCCCCCAACGTTTCCTTACCCAGAATTCCCTGTAAACCTCAAATTAAGCTGAAAAAAGACATTTTCCTCACATTTCTGTGGTGGAAAGTTCTGGAATCTGCGTGGATCCACAAATTTCCACCCACCCCGCATTCCTCAAAGTTTACCGAAAAAAGTAGTACCTCACTCGTGTGGGAGGCCCAAGTACACCAGTAGCGGTCGGCAGTAGGTGTTTCTATAGGGCGGTGACGTGGGCAGGAGGAGGGGCAGGGTGGGGGGAAATAATGTATGGATTACGGAGTTTTACAGGTAAGTAAACATTTAAATACATAAAACGAATTTCGTTGCGCACACTGCATCACCAAATGTGATGCAGAGCGCGCAACGAAATTCGTTTTATGTATTTAAATGTTTACTTACCTGTAAAACTCCGTAATCCATACATTATTTCCCCCCACCCTGCCCCTCCTCCTGCCCACGTCACCGCCCTATAGAAACACCTACAGCCGACCGCTACTGAAGTACACGCAGCAGCCAAGAGCCCAAAACGTATTGAGGCAACATCAAAATTGCCTATCTCAAAATGACCTGGTTTCACAAAGGGGGTCACCTGGGTTTTTGGCCCTGTGCTCGGCGGCCATCTAGGCAAACCCACACATTTATGAAAACTAGACACCTGGGTGTTTCCAGGGAGGTATAGCTTGCCTGGATCCCCCAACGTTTCCTTATCAGAATCCTCTGCAAACCTCAAATTTAGCTGAAAATATCACTTTTTCAACACATTTTTGTGTGGGAAAATTGTAGCATTAACGGGCTGACATAAATTTCCTACCACCCACCGTTCCCCCGGGTCTCCAAATAAAAATGGTGCCTCACTCATGTGGGAGGCCCAAGTTCACGAGGCATACAAGGGCCCAAAACTTATCGAGGCAACATCAAAATTGCCTATCTCAAAACGACCTGGTTTCGTAAGGGGGTAACCTGGATTTTTGGCCCCATGCTCGGCGGCCATCTTAGGAAACCTACCAAACCCACACATTTCTGAAAACTAAACACGTATCTGTAAGCGCAAAAGTGACGCATTGCTGGAGTGTTTCACAAAAGTGACGCAACTCCAGCAATGCGTCCTTTCACATGGAGCAATCCCCATGTGAAAGGGCCTGCGTCAGTCTTACACCTGCTGTGAGGCAGGCGCAGGATTTTGACGCAAAGGTGTCCTAAAAGTGACGCAGTGAAATCTCATAGATTTCACTGCGTCACTTCTACGACCCTTCCTTGCGTCAATACGCCCCCCTTGCATACATTATACCTGGCGCAGGTATAATGTGGCATAGGGGTTTACAAAGTGACGCATCTACCTAGATGCGTCACTTTGTAAATATGACGCAACAAGGCGCATTTTTTACGCCACTGGTGCATCACAAAAAGTGACGAACCGGCGGCGTAAAAGTGACGCAAGGGCTCATAAATGAGGCCCTAAGTGTCCACAAACCCAACAGTTTTAACTGCCCACCCCCTTGGTTCATACTTATAAAAAGTGCCTAATTTGAGCCAGTGGTGGAGGTGGCACTCATTTCTGGGGACCTCAACAAACTTTGATGAAAACAAAGAGACAGAAAAGCACAAAAAAGGAGAGAGAAGGAGGAAGAGAAAGGTGGAAAAACAGTAACAAAGGGAAAAAGCAGACACAATAAAGTATTTGCAGGATTTAGATGAAGAGTCAGGGGCTCCTGTATTGTCTTAAAGAGGCATGAGGTGGAATAAAGACTAGGGGCCTCATTTATGAGCCCTTGCGTCACTTTTACTCCGCCGGTGCGTCACTTTTTGTGACGCACCAGTGGCATAAAAAATGCGCCATATTTACAAAGTGACGCATCTAGGTAGATGCGTCACTTTGTAAACCCCTGCGCCACATTATACCTGCTCCAGGTATAATGTATGCAAGGGGGGCTAATTGACGCAAGAAAGGGTCGTAGAAGTGAGCAGTGAAATCTATGAGAGTTCACTGCGTCACTTCTAGGACGCAGTTGCGTCAAAATCTTGCGCCTGCCTCACAGCAGGCGTAAGACTGATGCAGGCCCTTTCACATGGGGCTTGCCCCATGTGAAAGGACGCTTTGCTGGAGTTGCGTCACTTTTGTGACACACTCCAGCAATGCGTCACTTTTGAGCTTACAGATACGTCAGAAATACTGACGTATCTGTAACTCCTTGCACAATGATGCGTCATAATATAAATATGGCGCATCGTTGGTGTCGCAAGGAGGGCGCAATGAAAAGTGACGCATCGCTGTTTTCACACAGCGATGCGTCACTTTTCATAAATGAGGCATTAGCAGCCTTGGTACTGGGCACCAACTATTTGATAGCTCTGGCCTCAGACTACTCAGCGAAACGTTGAGCCCTGGCACATGTTCTTTTACAAACTAAGCACTGCCTAAAAACAAGTATTTTTATGTATAACATATATCCATCAACGATTTGTCGAAAATCCGCAGTTAATGACGGTCAAAACTGACTTGGAAAATTACGCACACAGGTAAAATGTAAATAAAGAATAAGGAAATTCATTTTTAGATCTTTTCGTAAGTGATACGTATAAAAAAAGAGCATACGTAAGTAAATTACAGCAACTTGAAGCAACTCACAGATGTGTTGAAGTGTACATTGTCAAGTCATTTTATTCAGAAGTGGCAAAGAGTAAAATCTTACTCTTGTTAGAATAACAATTCAAATATTAATGTTACTCGTCCGCACACATTATTGTAATTGCCGTAATAAGTCAAATTTCACATTAAAATGCGTTGCGCATTAAATAAAGGATAAGCAATGAAGTGCATCAGAGTTTGAGGGGGATTTAATCTTAAGTAAAACATTAAAAATGTACATATTATTCCCGTACTGTAGCATGCACGAGAAATGTCTTCTCAGCATTCCGTGCTTTTAGAGAGCGCCAGCGCATTTCTGCTGATACAATCGCTTTATTGTTCAGAGAGAAGGTCAGGCAACATTGACATCGAATAATCAATACTTAGAGCTATTTTATGTCTGTTGCAAGCTTAGGTGATTTATTTTTTACACCCATACCTACCTCCAAATAAACTCTCACAGTGGCATGCCTATACATTGTCTGTATTTAAATGCTCAATGAAAGTAAACCTTGACAGTGTCATGTTGAGTTGTGTTATGAACCCTACGGAAAACTATGTCCTCCGGAAAAGAGGGATTTTTATTTATTCTAAAAATCTAACTTTGTGTGAACGAGAATTAGAAATCCATGCCTTTGAACGATTTTTTAAGCACAAATTAGCGTATTTCGTTCACTTCATCCTTTTTTTTATTTTAACTTGATAGCTGTGTGTTTTTTTGCCGAAATGCTTCCACGGGATTGCCTGTCCACCTAATTAATACATTGTTTTATTTCAGTCTATTAGGAATAATCTGCCAAATTGTCGAGCGGTCCAGCTTCCTGCTTCATTTGTTGGACACGTTGTTACTGCCAAAACTTCCGGCACGTGCCTCATGCTGAGATAGCGGGAAAGGGTCCACAGCCTTTCCATCAGAGGCGCGCGCTTGTCCTTGAGTCCTAACCTTGAACCTGGAAGCCGTATTATATACAGGCCAATCGAGACAAGGAGGAACAGGAAGTCAGGTTGACTCCCTTGCTATCAGCAGTACTCCCTTATTTCTTTACAAATAATTGCTTTCTGCTGTAGAAGGTCAGAAGCAAATGTGTCTGCTTTTTCTCCACACTATCTTCGACCACACAGAAAGGGGCTACTTTTTAACATGATTTGACTGGTTAATCGGGACGGTCTATCATGTTTATACTGAAGGCACATTAAACTTTTAATTCTTGCAGCAATTAATACTAAGGCCTTCGTCTTTGATCTGACAGCAAGTCTACCTCGATGCCCGCAGGTCATTCGTGTATCAAAATAAGTGCCTACATTTTCTCCATTTCTGGCATTTTCACTTCTCCTTTATTTATACTTGAAAAAATGATGGTTATAGGAAAGAACACTTAAGGACACAGGTCCTCATTTATGAAGGCCTTGCGTCACAGGTGCGTCACTTTTTCCCATTTTAAAAGTGACGCACCGGTGGCGCAAGGCCTTCATAAATAAGGCCCACAGTTGCGCTATGCTCTACTGAGATCTGATTGAGATGTCATAAGCATGATTTCTGGTTTTATCTTATACATACATATGTGCATGGAATATGACTTTTAATCTCTATTCTTGAGTGTATGGAGGAGCCATGAGCCACAAGAGACGAAGCGAGGAGTGATGCCTTTCCTTCAGCAAAGAGAATAAACAGGACAATCTGCACATATGGTTTATATGTAACATGCTATGTTTCTCAAGAATCGGCCAAACTGTGTTCATATGTGTAGCTCAATAACACCCTTTTGAAAAGATCGAGGGGCATATTATCAAGGGGGTTTATCTCCGCTTTTTTGGCTTTAAAAGCCAAGAAAGCGGAGATAAAATTATCTCCCTATTACCTAGCTGTCGCTAACACCAGTTAGCGACAGCTAGAAGGAGATAGCTACCATCTTGGGCCCCACTTTGCATGTCAGTGATATTTATCACTAATGACATGCAAAGTGGGCGTGCCAAGATGTTAGCAACTGGAAACAGTCGCTAACATCGCTATCTCCTATTACCAACTTTTGGAGATATTCGCGCTAAGCGCGAATATCTCCAAAAGCTAACACCTGCCCTGAGCAGTTCTTAGCCATGTTATCCAATGGGAGGTGGATAACATGGCTAAGAGCATTAGCTCGGTAATGCATGCATATCGCTGGCTTTTCAGCGATATTCATGCATTGCGGCCGATTTTTATCGCATTTGCGATAAACCTTGGTAATACCAAGGTTTATCAGCGAAAAAATCGCCGCAGCTCGGCGATAAAAATATCCCCGCTAAACCAACATAGCGATAATTATCACTAGTTGTTAGTAATATGCCCCCTTGTGAGCATCCGACTAGCTGTTTTCGTGCCCCATGGACTGTGATGTATTAAGTAGTTATCACACCCTGACTGATGACCTCACTGATGACACCTCAATTGGCATGATCGATGACATCACTGATAAAACTTTGTGAACAAATCCAGGAACTTTGACGTTAATACTGAATCCCCTGAGAAGTAATAGAATCATCAGGCAGGTTTCTTGTTGTCATGTAGTGCAGGTTCAGGCACAATCTGTGGGGCTGGTCTTCTCAACGTGGCCACAACCTGTTAAGGTGTTTTTTTGGGGAGACGTTCCTAAAAATGATATTTTAGAATCCGGCTATGCAATATCTAGTGAAATCTGAGCTCCACTTTGTGACTTAGTTTTAGTGATGAAAAGCGAGGTTATTGGCTGCTCAGTTTAATTTGAGGAAAGGAGAGTAGATTAAAGTATAAAGTCATAGGGTCCGATTCACAAAGGTAAAGTTAGACGAAAGTCGAACTTTACGACTTTCGGTATTCACAAAAGGCATTTACTATTCGTAAATTCCTTTTGTGGATACTGAAAGTAGTAAAGTTCGAACATCGGTATTCACAAAGGGCATTTACGAGTAGTTAATGTCCTTTGTGAATACCGAAAGTCGTAAAGTTAGACTTTAGTCCAACTTTACCTTTGTGAATCGGGCCCATAATATTCACGTGCAGACAGTATACATGCATTCATGTTCACTGCAGAGCAAAGAAACCTCTTTAATCTCGTTTCTGTACTATTTTTTGTACATAAGTCTTCATTCGGTTTCAGAAATTCAAAGAGAAAAATGAAAAGTATTAAGCACATCTCAACTCTGGATACTGATATGAAATCATCTACATATAAGAATCAGTTGAGTAATAAAAACTACAAAAGATATCAGGATATTACAACAAACTAGTGGTGGGTGGACAATGCAGAATGCAGGTGTGCGAGTATTTCAGGGGTAACAGTGTAAACAATCCAGAGATGGCGATCAAACATGCATATTCAATGACCTCATATTTAATAGTGTTGCAGGATAGGTCCAGACTAACCTTGCAAATTTGGATGGCCTATCATATGATTTTGTGGTCCAATCTAATAGCAATTAATCACAGTTCATAATGCTGCTACATTAGAGGCACAAGGGGGTCGCTGCTTAGCAACAACAATGCTGATTGACCAATGGCACTCTCTGGAATTCTCAATCTTCAAGTGAGGCATCAGACCAATAAGGACTATCCGCGGAGCACATAGGTTGGACCTACTAGTCAGCTGCAATACCATTTTATTCCCAAAATGTTTACACTTGCGGACTTGACCATATTATATTAAAATTGCAGCCGGGTCAGTGTCGTGCCTGAAGTACATATGCAGGACTATATGATATATGTTATGCAACTGTTTTGGTGGCGGGTAGGTCTGTTGCAAAAGGTTGAACAGAAATGGCTTGCATTTTGAATTTCTTGAGGCTATGGCGGTACGATTCAGATTTGGCCAACAATTTCTGCTCTGATAGTTCTATCTTTAAATCTAGGGCCCGATGTAGGTCGGTCGGTAACGGCCGAAAATCGGTATTTTCGGCCGTTACTGACCGGTATTCAAGGATTGGCATGTAGGGGCACAATTTTACAGAATCGGTAAATTTACTGATTCGGTAAATTTACCGATTCTGTAAAATACCGAATCGGTATTTTTACCGATTCGGTAAATCTCAGATGTAGGTGGGACTCTTCTGAGTCCCAAAGGCCCTACAAAATTGGTATTTTACCAAACAATCCCATTGTGTGGTAAAATACCGAATTCAGGTGTGCATGCACATGTGTGCATGCACACCTAGCCATGTGACAGACAGACATGCCCTTAGGGCATGTCTGTGTGCCACATGGCGCACATGCCTATTTGTGGGGTGCCAGAGGGTGTCAAAGTGACACCCCCTGCACCCTTGCAAAATTCGGTATTTACCAATTCTGTAAATACAGAATCGGTATTTCCCATTGATTCCTATGGGCTTCAAAGCCCATAGGAATCAATGGAATATTACCGATTCTGTATTTACAGAATCGGTAAATACCGATTGTTACAGATTCGGTATTTCCACATCTGGAAATACCTATATATCCACCGTTTAGATTTACCGATTTTTAATTACCGAATCGGTAAAATTCGGTAATTAAAAATCGGTAAATCTAATTTACCTACATCTGGCCCCTAGTTCCCTCTTCACTTTTAATTAGTTTAAGCCTTTCTTAATAGCCCTCCTATGACACAATAAATTAATGCACGTAGGTTTCTGGCTCCTCCCAATGTGAACAATAAATGCAACAGCTCCTTCACCACACATTCAATCATTTAATTTCCCTCTTAAACGTAGCTACCTGTGTATGAGAAACTGCACCTTTTGAGGTATTGTGTTCTCTTCTGAGACTGCCAAAGCTCCGTAGCATCCCCAAACTGTAGTGGTCATCTACCCATGTATTCCCACAACTGTCCAAAGTGAAACACCTTCCTTTCCAGTTTCCAATTCGCAGGCACAATAACGATAACTCAGAATGAATGCCTTAGCTAGCCCTATTTCAGTTGGGTATTTGTTTCAACATATTGTAGCTGCTTGTAGTAAGACTCGGTGGGAGGGGGCATGTCCACATTGCCCAAATAGAGTGTCCACCAACGATTCAGAAGTCATGGCGTTGTGAACATATCAGGCTTCAGCATTACCCTGGTGTAACAGCCATCCGATTACCCATGGGAGTTGCGCTGCCTTGTAGTAGGACTCAAAATCTGATGCTCCTCGGCCACTGTCATTAATAGGTAACTGTAGTTTGCACAACAAAGCTGTGCATTGTCTGTGGCTCAGAACAAATTCACAAGTATCTTGTTTAGTTTTTAAAGTATTTTTGTATTGGGGTAGCACGAGTATGTACAAAGTATTAAAGTAGGTTGCGAAGCAGCACTATTTTGGATAGGGCACTTATGCCCACTACAGACATAAGTAAGTGTCTTGATAGAAATTAAGGAACACATTGACATGAGGGCCTCAGTAATGTTGCCAGCTAAGACATCGTCCATCTAACGGTAAATGGTTTTTGAACGTTTGGGATTCCCATCCTAATAGTAGGTTGGCCACTGAAATCTGGAGTCTCTCAGAGTTCAGGGACAATGGACTTGAGTTACTCATATGCACAATGCACTATTGAGTTACCCCTATGCAAGTAAAGGCTTCCAAATGACGTAGCATTAGTTCCAGAGGTTATATACTGTATGTACAGTAGGATATTGTTCACATATAAAAAGCTTGAGTGTGGTACATCATCTATTACAATAACAAGGGAGCGTCCTATGTTTATTACATGGTTTGACGAGGGCTTTTTTCCAGAGCAAGTAACAATGGGAACCAGAGGCAAACCTGTCCCTCTGTACTAGCCATGATGTGAAGATAATCCCTCCATGGCCGTTGATTCACCAAAACAGTAGTGGTAGCGGAATTGACATCATTTGTGCAACACATGGCAGGAAGTGACATCAAATGACTTTTGGCCCTGAGGACCTCATGTTAAAAAAAGCGTCATGGTATGTGACATTATTGATGTAAAAATAAAACATACAGGATTAATAAAAACACAAAAACACACCTAAAGCAGGTTACTATTTTTGTTGCAAACCACATATTAAGTAGTGTACTGCCATGCTATGCTAGGAGTGCAGACTTGATATGCCAATCTGCAGCTATCATTGACACAGGTACACACATCATATAGACAATTAGAAGCAAAAATGCACAAGCGTGCCCCAAATGTCCATATGATCCTTAACTCTTTAATTACTGTCGTCGGCCATTGGCCGACGGCAACGCTACCTCCCCAGTGCTGCCGTCGGCCAATGACCGACGCGGCCCCACCCGCGCACGGAAACGCCCGCACCGCGGCGGTAATTCGGGTTAAAAAGCCAAGCATAACCATCATATCTATATGCACACCCAACACATTCTGTGTTATGGCCTCATAATGCCTGGTTTAGAGCATATGCTACATGAAGCCTGTATTATGACCACTCTACTCCAGGTCATTATATGAACACTTTCTCCAGCCCTGAACTTTTTACTTTATTGCTTTAACATGTGCTAGTCTATTTAGTTAAATGAAAGCAAAGTAAAACTACAACACTCAGAATGCATTAGGTGATCGCAAGAAAGTTTCCGGACTGGAATCAACGTCCATTATGATATGGAAGGCGGTAGGCTCCCTAGCAGCTTCATAGACACATTAGGAGCAACAATACTAGTACATAATCCCTCCCTTCACAGGCTCATTATGGTTAGGTACAGTCTCAAATGTCTTGAACATTCTTACCGTGAATAAATGTGCACTCAACTGCTGAGAGCATCCTCTCCATGTGCAGATATAGCCTAAATCATACAATATACCCTACTCATGTTAAGGTGTAGCCTTCAAAGCTCATTGTAGCTTTTCTGTGCAACATTACAGCTTCTAATGGCCCCTGCAGTATCTTCATGCACAATGTTGGGCTCTAATGCTCAGAGCAATCTCACCAGAAGCAAAATCTGGGGAATTGAGTGGTAATTAGCAGGACGTCACAACAACACTTTTCCAGTCCTGGCTTTTCTTTTCAAAATCATTGGGTGTGCTGATGCAATTGACTCATTAAAGCATGCCAAGACTACAACTATAAGAATGCAATCAGTTAGATGAATGTCCAGGACTGGAAAAGAGGTGTCCACAACCATCATGGAATGCTGGCAAGTCCTAGACTTGTTTTTAATTTTGAGGAATACCAGGTAATAAAGTCCAAAAGAAGTACCCAATTGTCAAAGTTGATAAAAGGCAAATTAATGGAAACTACCATATTATGGCTACAACAATGCAATGAGGGCCTATTTTCAAACTATGTTTAGGAACAGGAGGCATGCTAAGAATTAGTCACCCCTGCTTTCTATGTAGTACAGATAACAACATCTTTGTGCTTTACCTGCTGCTCCCCTTTCCCCCCTTAACCTTTATCACAGTGTTGCTGAGGGGAACACTAAAAGGTTCAGCATCATTACAATAAATCCACATAGTAATCCACATTCCACTGGGTGTGGATTATTCAAAAAGTCAAGACTCTTCTTCTGTAGTTACTTTTCACATCAGACTTTCTATGCAGCCTTAATCTGAGCTCTGTGTACTGTTGCAATACTAGGTGTTATGCCATCTGCAGACCAATATTGGGCTATGCAAAATCATCTCTAAATTTGGCTGTGCCAAATCAGTAGACCCCATTCTTTTCTGTGCATACATAACCTGCACAGAAAAGACTGCAAACTATACGCAAGTCTCTTGTGCCAGCACCAGATCTGTAGCCCCAATAGCAGTAACGGCGCCTGGAGGGAGTGCTGCCGGACAAGGATGCAGGGCGGCGGAGGGGCAGGGTGGGGGGTAGTAGACTCCAGATTATGGCCAAAGGGAGGTAAATATACAAATAAAATGAATTTCGCAGCGTGTGCTGCATCGCCAAATGCAATGCAGCACACGCAGTGAAATTCGTTTTTTAAATTAATTTATTTGCATACTGTAAATGTAAATGTATTGGCATTTATATAGCGCACTACTTACCCGTAGGGTCCCAAGGCGCTTCGACCGCTGCGAAACCCTTCCTGGCTTCCCTGAGAGATGGTCCCTTAATGGGTATCTCCAGGGTGAGACCAGGCATCCCCGGCGGTCTGGTGGGGCCGTTAGTGAAGATGAGGCAAGCTGATGCCCAGAGTTGCCGAGTGTGATCGCTGATCAGAGTGGGCACCGAGGCGAGAGAATTATCGAGTCCGCTGACCCTGGTCCAGAAACCTGCCGCGCCGGGAATCGAACCCTGGTCCCGGGCCGTCCTCTGCTCTCGGGTCTGCCGCCTCTAACCAGTGAGCCACACTACTTCACTACATACTTACCTCCGTTCGGCCGTAATCCGGAGTTTGCTACCCCCATCTTGCCCCTCCCCCACCCTGCGTCACTGCCCAGCAGCACTTCCTCCAAGAGCAAATACTGCTCAATAGTACTGCCCCAGCCCTACCTCAAACATAGGTGAACAGCTAAAGAAGTGGCAGCCACTACAACTCACCTCACCTCATCTCTTTACCCATGTCTTTAGTGAGTTACAAGTAGCTGCAGGTGGCAGCAGCAGATATTTCTCCATCCCCATAGAAGACCTCAAACTGTATTAGAATTTTGATCATTTCTGTTCAAAGAAATTCAAGTGAGTCCATCCTTTAGCCACAACATTGTACTGTTTGGTTATCCATCCCCAGATGCTGTGCACTGGGACAACTTCAACTTGGAAGTGAAATATGGCTATAGTCAGTTTCACATGGTCTTCTACTGGGAAGTGAATTACTGCAATTAAAAATCATATATCATGTAGTCAATTAGTAGAATAAAGATAAAGGGCAGCACATGCCCACACCTATGCTCTAAAATCTGGATGTGGAACACTGTGTCAAAAGTTGCACAAAATAACCACTCTAACAGTTCAATGAAAGCAATGTATGATTGTGTTTGGGGCCTGAGGGGGCTATTAATGTGGACTGCTAGGTGATCTGCTAAATTGTTGCAGTTTTCAACTGCATGTATTTATGTTGTATCCTGCCCAGCCACTGGCAGCTTCCTGTTATGGAACCATTCATTTTATTGTAGCGATCCAAGGGATCAGGGGCGGCTCTAGGGTCATGGTGGCCCTGGGCAGGGAGCATAGGTAGGGGGCCCGGAAGAGGGGGTCCGGGTGGGGCAGAGCACAGAGGCCAGTAAAGAGGGGGGGGGGGTCAGGGTGTTTAGAAGTGGAACTGAGCCGGAGGCCGCCTAATCCCTGCCAGGGGCCGCCACACAAATATGTATCCATCCTCAGAGGATAAATATATTAAGGATATATAATGGTGTGGTGGCCCCTGGGGTTTGGTGGCCCTGTGCAGGTGCACAGCTTGCACATGCCTAAGGCCGGCCCTGAAGGCATTATTAACACAGCTGAGTGCCTACAAACAATGGCCGGAATTCTATAGCTAAAAGGGGGTTTCTACACAGGTGTACGCCTACAACCCTGAGGCTGGCAGCGATGTTTGTATAATTTTATACAAAAGCAAAACAGTACATATCTAGGAGAACATAGGGGTAAAACTCAAGACCCCCCAACCCACTCTCCCACCCCGATCCCGCACCAGTCACCTATCTATCTCGGCCCTTTAGAACAAAGAGGGCTAGGTAGAGCTCATGTTACTGCGCATTAACCTCCTGACAAGATGATGTGGGTTATGCTCTGCCATCCGGGAGTAATCACAATATTTGCAAGTATTTGGGACATGTGATCTCACATAGTTCTGTGGAGAGGATCTGCAGGAAAGGGGCCCATAATACAGCATATGTCTCTCCCTTGTGATCTGCTACTAAGGACATGAGTTCCATTGCAAGTGTTAGTCAAAGTCTATGAAGACATGCGGTTTGGTTCTGGGATATTCTGAGTGCCCCATCGAGTCTGGACCACTTGTTGCCCTGCTAATAGTGGCAAAGCGATCTGTCCATTAGGGAGCGCAAGGGAAAAGTCACCCAAAATGGTGTATACAGGGAAGCGTGGAAGTGTGGTATCAAAAACTTTATCTATATCATCTAAGGCTAGCTCCAAGAAGCAAGTCAGTCTGGGACACTGTCAAAGAAAATGCTCAAGTTAGCCTGTCAAGCTGCACTACCTCCAACAACTCTCAGAGCGATCTTTATCGTAGCTATGTATACAGGCGGGTGTTAGATACAAATACATTAACACTTGATAGGCCGATTTCGTCCCTGGTGTATTGTGCGCTGTGTGATGTGCCATGTAATGTATGTCTGTCCATTCTTTACCAAAAGTGTCCTCCCCAGCTCTTCCTCCCATTGGAGCTGCCCCTTGGTTCGTCTCACCTCTGTCCACATGGAGAGCATGGAATATAGCTCAAAGATAAGACGTTTATCATCTGTTTTGCATACTAGCCATTTTTCAAAGACCGTGAAGGGTTGTGAAGCCGCTATCTGGTATTTCGGGGTGGTGACCCAGTGATGTACCTGACAGTTGGGGAACGCATCTGGTTATGGGAGGTCATATTCCTGTCGTAGTTGCTCAAACAGAATTATTCCACTGGGGGCAAACGGAGAGCCGACCCGTTTACATCCTTGTTCCCTCCATCTTTGAGACATTTCTGAGTTGCAACCAGGGGGGAAGATAGGGTTATCTACTATTAGGGATATTGATGAAGGTAAAGTAGTCAAACCTTTTTGCAGGCTATCGCTTCCCAGTCTTTTAGTGTTTATGAGGTTACTGGGGAGGAATATAGCCCCAAGCCTTATATTTGCATGGGAGCCAAGCTTCCCACCAAATATTCACCCCTGCCATGGTTTGATCCATTAAGGACCAGTGTTTCCCAGAGAGGGTGGTTTCATTCAACAATATAGCGAAGATGCGCTGCTTGGAAGTATCTATAAACCAAAGGGAGCCCTACTCCGCCTTCCCACTTGGATTGTGTTAGTTGCGCAAGCGATAGCCGTAGTTACCCCCACCAGACAAACTTATTGATTGCCAATTGTAGCTTGCGTAGGGCCTTCAGTAGTGGGGCCATAGGTAATGTTTGAAAGATTGATAAGATATGCAGTAACATTGTCATCCTAACAGCCGCTATCCACCCAAACCATGCCAACCTTAGAAGTGTCCATCCTTCCAGCATTTTAGTCGTCTGATCTAGGATAGCAGCATAGTTCATTGCAATAGTTTTTGGTATTATTGGAGCAAGCAGGATGCCAGGTAAGGTATGGATCGAACCTCCCAGTAAAGCGGAAATTGGCTTTGAAGGCTCAATACATGTGCCTGGGGCATAGAGAGATTAAAAATTTGAGATTTGTTTAGGTTGACCTTAAAGCCCGAGACTTCACCGAAGCTCTTCAACTCGGGTGTTAAGGGCGGTAACGAGGTCATTGGGCTTGTCAATGATAGTATTGCATCATCTGCATAGAGGCTTCTTTTTTTAGTTTCTTTACCGATACAAATGACTTCAATCCATGGGTCATCCCGGATTCTTTGTGCTATTGGCTCCATGTATAGTGTGAACAGGAGAGAGGACAGTGGACTTACCTGCTTTATGCTGCGAGCAATCAGGAACATACCAGACAACATCCCGTTTATGTGGACAAATGCTCTTGTGGCCTGATAGATACCACTGACCCATTTTATGAAGTGGGTGCCAAACCCGAAAAGTCGTAGTGTGTTAAAAATGTACACCCATCGCACCCTGTCAAAAGCTTTTTTAGCATCAATTGACAGGAGCAATGCTTCTTTGCGTGATCTGTGGATGCTCATGAGATGGAAAAGTCTTTTGGTATTGTCCCCTTCCTGTTGAGGAAGGATAAAGCCCTCTTGGTCTGGGTCTACCAGCCCTGCCATCAATGGGTTTAGTCTGGCTGCCAGAATGCTGGCGAAGAGTTTCGCGTTAGTATTGAGTAGTGATATCGGTCCATAAAATTCACAATCACTGGGATCGTTTGAGGGCTTGAGGATTACTAGGATCAAAGCTTCTGCCATAAAATCAGTTAAAGAGCCTGTTTCGGGGAAGGAATTGAACAAACGGGTCAGAAGCAGTGCCAGTAAGTGGCAAAAGGCTTTGTAAAACTATGCCAGAAAGCCATCTTGGGCAAAATATACCTTCTGGTGGGTGGTCGCTGAGGCCATCTCTTCAATACGAATTGGTTGGTCTAGCTGATGTTCAATTGTTTCTGGGAGACGAGTAACCTGGCAATTGTCGAGATAAGTATGGGCCTCTGTCTGTGGATGATCTGGATCGGGTTATAGGGTCTAGTAGAAGATTTTAAAGGTTTAGACGATTTGTGAGTTTGCATGTACTACTTCCCCCGTGGGTCGCCTAATCGAAGCCATCGCTGCTGCCATTATTTTGGCTCTAAGCCCCTGTGCGAGAATCCGCCTGCATCTGTTGCTACTCAAATTTATGTTGAGGCCTGAGGAGAGCATATTCAGCCCGGTCCAGGTCCAAGCATTTCAGGAGGAGCCTTCTTCCCTCCCGCTTTGTTCTCCATATTCTTGGACCCCATTTGCTTATGGATGGATTCCATCTCAGTCACCTCACGCTCCAAAGTCTGGTGCTTCTCCTGGCACATCCTATTCTCTGCTAATTTGAGTGTTTCTCATCCTGCGGACAGAGAGGTGCTTCCTTTATAATTTGTCTGGAGGTATTCCATCTACCTTGTATGCATATCCGCTATGACCGATGGGACCTGCAGGAGACTTTCCCGCATTCGCCATCTGGCAGGGTTTGCTTGACCCGTATCCGCCTGAATTGTGACTGTGATCATTGCGTGGTCTGAAAAGGATCTAGGTTTAAGGCAGCTTCATTTTAAAGGAGCTGAACGGAAAACAATAGAGTCACAAGGGCAGAGACAGGGGTAGCAAGGGACAAGCCAGGGGTCGCATCTGTGACCCCTGGTGATCCCTAAATGACATACATGAATCCTCCCAGTTTGAAAATACACTCAGGAGACTGAGTAGAGGAATTTGACCCATGGCATAAATCCTTCACCAACGCCCACTAATTGCAAGACATGAAAAAGATGATCGTACCATAGTGTATCATAGGCCTTTTCCATGTCTCTCGATACCACCACCAAGTCCTGCGCTATTTTAAGCAAACTGTAAAAAGTGAAAAAGCCTACATAGTTTAGTTTAGGTGCTCCTTCCCAGGATGAATCTGCTTGAATTGTACGAAATACCTCAGGCAGAATTCATAATATTTGCATGGCTAGAATCTTTCCAATACACTTGCAAACATGATAACGCATCAATAGGGGTCAATAAGAGGATTTTAGAGTGAAATCACAATCAGGTTTGGGTACAACCACAAACATGGCTTTCTTGGCATGTGCGACAGAATGCCCCACTCCCTGGCTGCCAGAAACAGGTCATGCAAGTGTGACACCCATCATTTTTGGTTTGTAGCATACATTTTGTTGGTAGACCTTCAGTGGATTGAGTTTTTGTAGAAGATAGCTGTTATATTGCAATTTCTTTTCTGAGAAAATGAGGATACTATCCAGTGATGGCCTTTGCTCATGAGAGATCACCTAAAGTTAGCAATCTATACAAAGTCATTAAGTTGTGTTCTAACATTTATAACATCGAATGAGTTTACTATAGGATAATTTTCTGCAAATATGGTATAAACATCAGCTTGTGTGAGAGTTTAACTCCTCTTACATTTTAGCTACAGCTAGTATCGTTGAGTAGTGCTCATTAGGTTTATTTAGCAAGTCTAGGAAGGAGAATACCTGCTTTAAAAGTGCTGTTATCTGTGCTTTTTGTGGTATTTACACACGCTTAACTTGCCAATTAATATATATATATATATATATATATATATATATATATATATATATATATATATATATTACCTACTGGCGGTCGCCAGTAGGTAGTTATAGTTAGGACCTAGTTTCCATAAGAAATCCTCAACATTCTATTTGGAATAACTTTGGCCCTGGTTGAAGAATCTTACCGAATTTCTCAAAGAAGATGGCTCGGTCCGCTGCGCTCCTTCCCTAAAAGTTTGGGGGGGATTGGTCAAGTGGGGGCTGAGATAAAAGGGGGGTCCCAAAACGTGTTTTCTCCATGTTATTTTCCATAGGACCTTTAGACTCGGCTACAGGTCGAACGGGTGAATGGATTTATAAGAAATTTGGCAAAACTGTACAGTCCGGCTCGCAGATTACGCTTTTTTTGGAATGGTGTAAATCCGTTCAGTAGTTGCTGAGGAAATTAAAGTTAAAGTCAATTATATATCTATACACACGCACACGTGCGCGCACCCAAACGGCTGCGCGCGCGAGCGGAATTTTGCTGCGTGACGTCTGTTAACGTTCGATTCGAAGGAAATCAGGAAGTGTTGACCGCCATTTTGTCATTGCGAGTAAATATATTGTTGATTTCAAAGCGTTGGAACATGGAAAGGGGAGAAGGTAGAGATTGTTTTGCTGCGTAGGTTTTCTCAGGGTGTGCAGTAAGGCCCTTAAAGGCGAAAATATATATATATATATATTTTTTTTAAGTTGCGTGGTGCGCGCACTCGGTCGCGCACACCTTTTTACAAGAGTGTGAAAATGGAGATAAATCAGAAGTTTGAGTGCTTAGATATAAGGTGGCTCTGAAAAGAGCCATTGTGTTAATTGAGTGTTCTCTGCATTTATAAGTAAGTACCGATGCAGAGCCTGATGTTGCAGAGGAAGATTCTGTTTCCCTCATTCGTGAAATGAACACCGTCTCTCCTATAGACGTCTTGCATGTGGTATCGCAAGTTGTTGTGGTAAATAGAACCCATGCTATAATCTCTGAGGAACGCAGAAACAGATTTATTTACATGTCTCCTTGCTTTCTCAAATTGTGCACAATGGTGATTGGACCAATTCCATTTCTGTCTTTGGCATATATTGGAATATACCAAGGCAGATCGAGGAAAAAGTGTCATCAATTGTCGAAAGGTGTCTTTTAGAAGCATTTCCAGACCTACCCCAGTGATTGTGCCTAGATCGTTTCCACCACAGTGCACAATTATAAGGTCTGGTTCTGGGAGATGCATAAAAGTTTTTACCAATGGAATCAATTGGTGACATTTCAATCCTCTTTTGGAAATCCATGTTATGTGTACATTTGGTAAGCTGAGGTTGCAAATTCGTCTGCTTACTGCATATTTTTCACTCCAGTGAATATAACTGTGTCCTATTAGCCAGACCTTCATTTTCAAGGGATTTGTAGTCGTCCTCCGATCGGTTCTGGAAGTGGAATGGTAGTTAGAAGTTGAAATTCTAAATAAAGAAAAAGGAAGAGGCTGGGTGTGGTTTAAAAAATAAAAATGATTGGTTGATTGTAAGAAGTGGAGATTGAACAGTACGTTGCATGTTAATGATTATGTTAAACGAAAAGTACTATTGGGTGTGAAAAAAAAAGATATGTAACAGAGCTGTGGATTGGCAGGTGTTTCTGGAGGGAAAACAGTGTTGTTACTTTGCTGTAGAACGTTGAGATATGAACTTTTGACCTGTGCCTTCAGCCAGGTGCAGAATGAGGTGTTACCATGGAAACAGCCAGAGATGGCAGTGGGTGATGGGTGACTTTTATGTGACATTGAAAATATTGTGAGGGAGAACCAACTGAAATGTAAATGCTTACGTTACGCGCTCCGCATTGCTTCCGGGAAGCTGCGCTTCGCGCCTCGCGCACCGGAGCACTTCCGGGTGCTCTAACGCGGCGCGTCATATGACGGATTACGCAAGAACGCGATACGTCGTTGGGGCTCCACCGGAACTGATCAAATTGGTAGTCTACAGTGTTTCTGGATGTTTCAGACTGAAGCTGGCGTCAGCATGAGAGCACCCCGTGGCTACGTCGTGGCCATTCCGTGAGCAATCATGGCAGTCGCTCCCCACCGGAAGTCTGCAGGAGTCGGGGGCCTCGGTGACTCTTGTAGAATCTTCAAGGCTGAGGGGACGCTTTTGGGAATGGGGCTCATGCCCTAGCAGTCAAGCGTCCGAGTTCCAGGGTTGCCCAGAGCCATCCTTGCAGGCCAGGCCCAAGTCTGTGGAGCCGATCGCCATTTCCTGAGCTCCGTGGCAGCCGCCTGTCGCTGTATCGGAAGAGTGGGTGCAATTCAGCCGGATGGCGGGTGAGACGGTGTAAATGTGATGGTCGGACCAGGGCACCGCAGGACGTGTCTTCAGGTCAAACGGATTGTGGGACAAGGTCCAGAATGGAAGAGGCATCAAAAGGCAAGAAGTTCCGCCTGACCCCGGGAGCCGGCCACCTATGTCGGGGGCGATCTCAGGCCATACCAGGGGAACAAGACTTGGGGAGGGGGCAGGAGCCAAGCGCCCCCTCCGAGTCCGCGTTTCTTGGACCCTGAAGTATGGCACTCAACATTCAGAACTTATGACATTTGTGCAAGGCAGGGACATCGAAGCCTCTCAGGGACCAAGTATATCCAGAGTCCTTCCTACAGAAGGTGGTGGGGGTGGCGGCATTAGCAAGGCATCCCCCCACACAACTTGTCGGACCCTGAAGTATGGCTCTCAACATCCAGAACTTATGACATTTGTGCAAGGCAGGGACATCGAAGCTTCTCAGGGACCAAGGATATCCAGAGTCCTTCCTACAGAAGGTGGTGGGGTGGCGGCATTAGCAAGGCATCCCCCCACACAACTTGTCGGACATGACCTCTGGATGTACTGGGTGTTCAATTTCAGAATTGAAACTACTAAGAAGCAATTAGAAGTGTTGTTTTTTGATGTTGCAGTAGGCTGCCATGTAAATAGTTATTTCATAAAACGTTTTATCCTGTTACTTTGCTGGTGTGTTGTATATATTTATAATATTTCCATAGTGTTTGTCGTTATTTTGGGCGGGGTGGGTGGCGGAGCCGAGCTGTCTTGCAGCCATCATGGCGTCGAGCTCGGTTCGTCTCTCTAGTTTCATGTTTTTTCTAACGATTTATATGTTATAGTTTGCTAGCACGATACAGCGGATAGTCTGCATTTTATATATATGTCCTTTTTATTAGGGGGGTCCTCCGGTGGAGTCGGACGATCTACCTCTAATAAACGGTCCGGGTTGAACCAACTACCAACAAACGGGGCAGAGATAGGCATGACGGGTTACAAAGGGGACAAAAGTGTGCACTACCTATCCTTCACTATCTGCAAAAACTAAATAGAGTATTGCGACTTTATGCTTATTTGTGAACAGAGAATGACCCAAAGAGAACCAATTTCGAACAATCATAGGCTATTGGCAGTGGGCAGAGAGGCCATGACACAGAAAATGGCTGTTACTTACGTGCATGATGGGGCCTAAAAGGGACTAGATGGCGTGGCCACTGTTTCGCGACTTTCACTTTACTTTTAAAAATGGCTGTGGTGAACATAAATGAACGCCGCTTATGTATACCTAATTTTAGTCATTTTCCACAAAAAAGCTTTTGATATTTGCTATTAAAAAACCAAAGAAAATCACTGAAAAAACCATAGGTTATAGACTATATATAGTTAAATATCTGAAGTCCATCTCTGCACTCCATGGAGATACAGGTCGTCGATCAGAAGATGTGCTGGCCACCTCTAATGGTAATAGCGTGGCCAGGGCTCTTGTCGTTGCCTATGCAAATTGCAGAGGGTGCACTTGTTTGACATGCCGCACCAAGGTATGTATGGAAAAGGAATATTTTTTTGCTGGATTTCTTCTTGAGAGAACCAAGTCACATATCGTGCAGGTTACTTTATATATATGTCCTTTTTATTAGGGGTGTCTTCCGGTGGAGTTGGACGATCTATCTCTAATAAACGGTCCGGGTTGAACCAACTACCATCATGATTTTGTATATCTTCTGAGCTGGATTTAAGCACACAATTGTTAAAGTATGAAACGTTTTATATTTCTAAAAAAAATACCAAGGTGTGTACAAACGGTAACGCACGAAAGTTTAAAAAGACATTCGGCTCCATTTACTGAAAAGTTTCATAAGAATAAAAAAGAAGTCTAGGTACAGTCTCTTTGACGTACTATAAGTTCTTTGAGGGGTGTATGAAGAAATTCAATAAGTTCAAATTGCAAGGTTTTTACGAAATATATAGGCCTGTGCGCGCACTCGGTCGCGCACGAAAGCCTGGAAATGCGATATCCATTTTATTGACAACTGTTGCCGAGAGTGCGCACACCGGGTCGCGCACGAAAGTTTAGTAAGGCTATTTTTATTTACAGACAAATTTTAATGTGTTTAAAAAAAGGCAAGGTACAGACTTTCGAATTCTGTATTGCTTTACAAGTAGTCTCTATGCAACTTCAACAGTGAAGAAAACGGCTTGTTTTCGAAAAAAAATATTGCCAGAACTTTATTGCCAAAAGTATAGGTTGCATACACGACATTTTTCTGAATTAGCATTTTAAAAACCAATGAAATTCACAGAAAAAACCATAGGTTTTACACACGTTATAGTTAGGAAGTAGCATTTAAAAAACCTATGAAATTCACTGAAAAAACCATAGGTTTGACACATGTTATAGTTAGCTGGAAATTTTACTGACATAAAACCAATGAAATTCCACATTATAGTTAGTTGGACTCACTATAACTTGCGCGTGCAATGCACTGCTGATGACGTCACATATTACATCACTCATGACATGGTCAGTGACATCACTCATGACATCACTGATGACACCACCCAGTGAATATGTGTCTTTCTGAAAAATAAATATTAGTGAGTAATGTTTAAATATTTAAATATATATATTAGTGTTTCACTTTGTGTATAAATGGCTACATGTGTTGGTAAGTAGCTACATGCGTATGTATATGGGTTATTAGATGTTTCTCTTAGTATCAGTATGAGTGTCTATATGGTTTGGTGGGGGTATTACTTAGCACATAGATGCATGAGTGACTGACTCTCTGTTTGTATGTGTTTTGAAGACAGCATATGTGCAGGACTGTATGGGTGGATGAGTGTGTATATGTGTTTGTTAGTGAGTGAATGACTGTCTCACTAGTGTCTTTATCAGTAACGACATATGTTTTAATCTAGTATATGTGAATATTGATGTATATAAGTGAGTATATGTGAGAGTAAGAGATTGAAAGAGTTCCTGTTTAAATAAGTATGTGTTTCTATAAGTGATTGTTTAAGAGAATAAATATGTGTAATTTTCAATAGAAGTAAGGTGGAAGTGTGTGTATAACTCTATATTCAAATAAATGGATGTTCAATAGTTTATTTGCACGTGTGAGTATGTCTGTGAGTAACTTTTCGATGATTGTCGGTGTGTAACAGGATGTATAGGTGTATCATTTCATATGATGAGTGAGTATATGTATGAGTGGATGTGTATATAGATGGTGGAATTACTGAATTACTTGTAACTGATATGGGTATCTGCATTTTTTTTTAAATTTCAGTTTCTATTTTTGAATATGTGTTTCAAGAGTTACATTACAGTGAAAGGAGGTCTGTCACTCTGTCACAAGGATGGTGTCATCAGTGATGTCATGAGTGATGTCACTGGCCATGTCATGAGTGATGTAATATGTGACGTCATCAGCAGTGCATTGCACGCGCAAGTTATAGTGAGTCCAACTAATTATAACGTGGAATTTCATTGGTTTTATGTCAGTAAAATTTCCAGCTAACTATAACATGTGTCAAACCTATGGTTTTTTCAGTGAATATATATATATATATATGGTAGAAGACAAGAAAAGGGGGGCAGGGTGGAAACACCCTGACCCCCTGGGCCTGGTCAGGGGGTCCGAGAAGGACCCGCAGGCTCCCCCCCCCAAAAATAATCAGCGCAATTCATGCTTGGGCCGCGGGATCTCGTGTTTTATTTTAATGAGACCCTGGGGTGGGTAGGTCCTGGGGGCATTTCTTAAAAAATAATAGCGGGGACTCACTAGGGCCCCCTTCCTGGAGCTCTCCATCTGCATATAACTTTGGCGTCGTTTAAGGATTCTTTACAAAATTTTCCAAAAAGTTTCTCTTTTTGATCCGCTTGAAGTTTTATGGGTGATTGGTCAAGGGGGGGCTGAGAAAAAAGGGCGGGGTGCAAACGTGTTATCTCAATGGATTTTCCATGGGGAACTTTAGACAAGACTACAGGTCAAACTGCTGAACCGAATTACGCCAAATTTGGCAGGGAGAAAGTTCTTAGTCCAGAAAGTGCAGTTTTATAGAAATAGTGTAAATCCGTTCACTATCTGGTCGGTGCCTTACTCCTGAGCATGAGCTTGCCTCTGATTGGCTGCTAACTCTTCAATGCAGGAAGTGTCCTCTGATTGGCTGCTAACACTTCAAACTAGGAACTGTTAGCAGCCATCTTGTGCCTCGCATCAAGTGAAAATATAAAAGAAAGGTTCTAGGGGCAATTTATTATAGCGGGGCTCTGTGTAATGATGATTTGGATGCAGTGAAGGTTTAAGATTTATTAACAATAAAGGAGAAACAGGTGAGCGCCAGGCAGCACGACTTCCACTCCAGGACACTAGTAGTAAGATAACCCTTCCACGCTCTTTGTGCCCAACATCACCACTTCACAGGTATGCCTTTAGAAGCCAGTCTGTCGGCTCGCAGCTGTGCCTGTGCCTATGCGAGCTACTTCGCTGCAGTTCCTCATGGAGCGGACAGCTCGTTGTTCTGCCTCTGTGAGTCGAGCAGACGGGCCACAGTTGTCCATTTGCGAGCCTGGGTACGAACTGTTCATAAGTCACACTATGTGAGCATTGAAAAGCCATTTTGTGATTCAGTCCTTCAGCTGGCATCTGTCTGAGGCATTTCTGAAAACATACATTCTGTGAGAGATATCCCTTTCACGCTGGGTTTCCCCACATTAGCAGGTAACGCACCCCCTTCCCACATCACCAGCATACCCCCAACGACCTTCTTGGGCCCGGAAGTGTCCCTCTACGAACTATTAATAAAAAGATGCTTGTGAGGTTGGAGAAATAAGAATCTTAGTCATGTATAAATTAACATATAAAACATTTTCTTAAAACAAAACAACAACAAATAAAACTATTTACAGCCATGGCGTGTTATCGCTGGTCCATTTTCGAATCACAGCCTGCAAGACAAAAAGAAAGATAAGATGGTGTGTCATGCGTCCAGCAAAGGAGAAAGAGAAAAGAAAGATAGAGTGAGAGAGAGAGGAAGACAGAAAAAGAGAAAAAGAGAGAAAGAGTAAGATACAAGGAAGAGAGAGAGAATCAGTTTGAGAGAGAGGAAGAGAGAGAGATAAAGAGAGAAACTGTGTGAGAGGAGGCAAGAGAGAGTAAGAGAGAGAGAGAAAGTGAGAGAGGGAGATAAAGAGTGAGAAAGAGAGGAAGAGAAAAAGAAAGGAGAAAGAGACGAAGAGACAAAGAAAGAGAGAAAGTGTGAGAGAGAGAAAAGAAGAGATGGAGAGGGAGTGTTGATACTGGAGCAAATCTTCGCAGCTCACCTTTGTGTCTCCGATGTGTCTCCAACCACTTGCCGGGACATAGTGCACCGTCAACTTTAGATATCTGAAAGATAGTATAGATTTAGTTATTGCAGAGTATATTGAACAGCACATGCATAATTCTCTGTTTCAAGGAAGAGAAAAAGAGAGAAACAGTGTGAGAGAGAGGAAGAGAGAGAGAGAAAGAGTGAGAGTGAGGAAGAGAGAGAGAGACAAAAGTGATAGAGGAAGAGATAGAGTGAGAGAGAAGAAGATAGACAAGGAGAGAAAGAGTGAGAGAGAGAATGAGTAAGATACAAGGATGATAGAAAGAGAGACAGTGTGAGAGAGAGGAAGAAAGAGAGATAGAGTGAGAGAGAGAAAGAGTGAGAGAGAGGGAGAAAGAGTGAGAGAGGAAGTGAGAAAGAAAGAATGAGAGAGAGTGAGAGACAGAGAAAGAAAGAAAGTGTGAGTGAGAGAAAGAAAGAGATGGAGAGGGAGTGTTGACACAGGAGAAAATCTTTGCAGCTCACCTTTGTGCCACTGGTGTGTTTCCAACCACGTGCCAGGAGATAGTGCAGCCCTCAACTTTAGTGATCTGAAAGATAGTATAGAATTAGTAATTGCAGAGTACATACAACTGTACACTGAGTCGCTAATGCGCAATGAGGCTTGTGCACCCCATCCACTCCCACTGCTCGGAGGTGTCTGTGCGCTCTTGTGCACCCAGACTGCTGCATACTATCCACTTCCACCACCCTGAGGTGACTGCCCGCTGCTGCGGAAAGGAGTCTCTCTGCTCACCTTCTTCCACCGGCGTGTGTGCAAGAGGGTCTACCAAGTGCCGAAACAACTTTGTCGTGTGTTCAGGGTGGCCACGCATCATCACAGATTTTTCGCGCATTCAGCTTTGGTGGTGTTGGTGGGGTGAACGTTGGTTCGTGATTCACAGCCTGTTAGACAAAGAGCAAGATAAGATTGTGGGTCATGCATCCTTCAAAGAAGAGAGGAAGAGAAAGAGAAAGAAAGAAAGAGTGAGCAGAAGACATGGAGAAACAGTGAGAGAAAGAGAGGGAGAAAAAGAAAGAAAGTGAGAAGAAGACAGAGAGAAAAAGTGAGAAAGACGAAGAGAGAGAGAGAGATAAAGAGTGAGAGAGGAAGATAGAGAAAGAGTGTGAGAAAGAGGAATAGAGAAACAGAGGAAGAGTGAGAGAGAAACAGAGAGAGAAGAAGAGAGAGAGAGAAAGAGACAAACAGTGTAAGAGGAAGAGGAAGATTGAAAGAGTGTGAGGGAGAGAAATGAAGAGATGAGGAGGGACACTGAGTGGCCACACCGTGTACAAAACCGTCACAGCTCACCTTTATGCCACTGCTCTGTCTCCAACCATGAGCCACGACGCAGTGGAACTTGTAAGCTCCCACATCTGAAAGATAGTATAGAATTAGTAATGCAAGAGCAGGGTTGGATTAGGATTCAAAATCGGCCCGTGAACGCTAAAAAAAAAGTTGCCCACATTTGCATATTGCCTTTGCTCAAAACACTGCTTAGGCAAAATTTTATTTAAAAAGGGGGGGGGGTAGGGGAGATACAAAACAAATGCACAGATTTGTTTACACTGGTGCCTTAAAAACAAGTGAGGCCAGTTCTGCTCAGGCCCCCTGCCCTGCTAGGTATGCATACATTAATTAGCGGCCTTGCGAGAGAAAGAAAGTGATACCTCTGCCTGTTGATAAACGTGAGGTTATGACGCCCATATGCCTCCTGAGAGGCCATTCAGACACCCACTGGGCCGCTGGCTGTATCCAAACAGCAGCGACACCGCCCAAATCTGCCCCCAGACTGTTCCATAAAGCAGCCAACAGTTGAAACTCAGCACCGGCCCCTCGGCATTGCACCAGTGCTCGCGTTACCAATCCGATGCTGTTTCAGAGTATATATGAGTGCTTATGCCTAAATCGCTCTGCAGTCTTTCTGCATTCAGGCTGCTGTACCACATACACTCCCGCCGCCCAGAGTTATCTGCCAGACGCTGTGCACCAAGGCCTCACTGCTCACTTTTTTGCGTTCACGGCACCCTCCACATCATGCAGCTCTGTTATGCAAGGTAATAGGTCTCACATGTGGTACTGAGACTTGATATCACCATGGCAGAGGACGTACTAGTGCACCTATCATCATCGCAGGTTGTACACCCGCTCAGTGCTTGCGGTGCTACTAGCTCTGTGAGAAGTGAGGTCACATACTCTAAACTCTAAAATGGCGTAGAGCATGTGCGCCTGGTCTTTTATATTAGCAAGGTCACGTGTCCTGTGACGCCTGTGCTGGATGGGTGTGGTGTGGGTGTATACCAGCCGCGAGAGAGTGGCTGTGGCATCAGTGTTGCCAGATTGGGCTAGATCACGCACATCCTGTTGTGTGGTAAAATTTTGGTTTGTGCTAGTTGACAGATTATATATACAGCGCTCTAGCAAAGTAGTATGTTAAAGCGCTTTATTAGACAAATATTTACTTGGCATACTGCTGCAACATCAATTTCAATGCATTCACCGCCTGGGTGATGCTGTCCATGCCCCTCCTTCCCTAAAGTAGAAATATTGGGCTAGCTTGGGATACTTTTTGGTTGGCTTTGGGCTATAGAAAGCTTAAAAAATCTGACAACACTGGATGCGGGTGTCCATGTTGGAGTGCTACCTTCACCCGTGTTGCAAAAGCCAAAGTGTCACTCTGTGAGCCAAGTCCCACAATATGGCCAACATGGAAGGTACAGGGAATTACTGACCCTATATTCATCCATAGTTCCACACAAAAAAGATGGTGGACATGAGATATCTGTGAAGATATGAATGTTTAATGCACATTCAGTGGAGTGTTGCAGCTGTAGCAATACAGGGCCATGGAAAGTTGAAGTTTCAGTTTTTGGCACATGGAGGGCAGCCAATTATAGACAAGGTCATTGTCGGAGTTAGGCTGCGCCAACACATGTACTTATACAATCACTCCGACGATCCTCACACACTTATAAATTCACTATACACTCTCCTTGCAATACTTCAATGATGCAGTCCCTACGTACGTGCTTGTACAACGACCGAGACAAAGTTACATAACTAAAGTTTTCCCCCACTGTCAAAGGTAAGATGGTTGCATATGCTGTCCAGAGAACTATGTATTGTGGTAGGGCCTAGGGGCATCATTTTGCATACAAAATGAACACACAGATAGATAGTGGACTGGGTACGGGCATGTGTGCTCGATTCCTTTTTATTACAGGGTCGCATGTCCAGTGACGTCTGTGGTGGATGCGTGTGGGGTGTTTGTAAACCAAACCTCCATGAATGGTTTGTGGTGGCAACAAGTACAACAGTAATCATTGGATCAGACACAGAGAATCAATCATAAAGGGTCAATGATTTGGCTGCGCTAAGGTACGCGTACCAGATATGAAATCATACAGAAAAGATTTTATAGTAAAGGGTTCATGACTTGTGATACACTGAGGTAGGACAGCAGATGTGAAATTATACACAGAATATTGTATCTGAAAGGGTGCATGAGTTGTGCTGCACTGAGGTAGGGGCATCAGAAGCATTCAGCATGTGCACAGTCAGCAATGGTGCGTGATGAGGGGGGACAGCCCTGGGAGCAATGTCCCTTGCCTATTGGACTGCGCCATCTCCTATTGCGACTCAATGTGAATTGTGAGCCCTGCTGCCCGCAGTGTAGGTGGATGGAACAAACAATGATACATTTATGAAATACAATGTCAAAATCTGTAGGTTGCAGGGACATTATAGTTCAAATTGTGAGCTCTGCTGTCCATAGTGTAGACTGCCATTCAATGTTCGTTTGGACTTGCAAGATGAATCTGGTCAGTGTAGAAAAGCTATAACTGATATAAAACAGGTTCTTGAAGCAAGGATACTGACAGGATATTGTATAGATTTGAGGGACGTTTTACTTAGTTGGGATTTTCACCAGAAACTGCTTTAAACTTTGTTATTTCTTTTTGAATCTTCACGTCACTATTATCTTCCATCTCTTATTAAACTGTTATTTTCTATACACTTCTCTTGACTAGCAAAGAAATGTAACTCTATATCATCACAAACTTGTTTTATATCATTTATAATAAAACTCAATTTTGTGCCGCAGCAAGACCTAGACTTATCCAGATGATTCCTCTTGACTTTGAATATAAACTTGAAGATATCTATCAATCCGAACATTCGTAGGATGTAAGTTCTCGATGTGAAAGCTTCTTCAAGCTGAAGCTGTACAATTTTTTGCTAAATGTCTTCTCTTATGAAATTTCTTCCCACATGTCTTTCAATTCTGTCTTTGCAAACTTGGTAATATATGACGTGACATAGCGAGAAACAGCAATTGAGTTATCTGCAACCTATTGTATGTCCATATTTGCATTCCACATATTCAAAATTACCGGATTTTAATCATTAATGTACTTCGATTGTTCTGTTCTTTTTATATTATAAGTATTTTTGGGTGATTTCGAGTGATAGTATGCCTCAATGCTGACATAAAACGGTTCACTCTTCCTTGCAATGACTTATGGTGCACTGAGTTAGTAGTACCTTTGGCGCTCAGTGTGAACGTACCCTGCGATTATGCGTGGTTTGGAGGGGCCGCACTAGGAGGAATGCCTTTTGTCTATGGAATTCTGCCTTAATAAGGCCACGTGGTGATGACTTATGGTGCACTGAATTTTTAGTACCTTTGGCACTCAGTGTGTACGTACCCTGCGATGATGCGTGGTCCGGGGAGGGCCGCACTCGGACGAATGTCTTTTGCCTATTGAATTCTGCCTCCATGAGAATATGTTGCGATGACTTATCGTGCACTGAGTTCGTAGTACCTTTGGCACTGAGCGTTCACTCTTCCTTGCAATGACTTATGGTGCACTGTGTTAGTAGTGCCTTTGGCGCTCAGTGTGTACGTACCCTGCGATTATGCGTGGTTCGGAGGGGCCGCACTCAGAGGAATGTCTATTGTCTATTGAATTCTGCCTTAAAAAGGCCATGTGGTGATGACTTATGGTGCACTGAGTTTGTAATGTTTTTGGCGCTTAGCGTGTACGTACCCTGTGATGATGCGTGGTACGGGGGGGCGCCCTCGGAGCTATGTTTTGTCTTTTAAATTGTGCCTCATTACGGCCACTTGGCAATTACTTATGGAGCACTGAGTTAGTAGTACCTTTGGCACTCAGTGTGTACGTACCCTGCGATGATGCGTGGTCCGGGAGGGGCCGCACTTGGACCAATGTCTTTTGTCTATTGAATTATGCCGCCATAAGGCCATGTGGTGATGACTTATCGTGCACTGAGTTAGGAGTACCTTTGGCACTGAGCGTGTACATAACCTGCGATGATGCATGGTCTGGGGAGGCCCCACTCGGAGCAATACCTTTTGCCTATTGAATGCTGCCTTAATAGGGCCACGTGACGATAAGTTATGGTGCACTGAGTTAGTAGTACCTTTGGCGCTCAGCGTGTACGTATCCTGCGATGATGCGTGGTCCAGGAGGCCGCATTCGGACCAATGTCTTTTGAATTCTGCCTTAATAAGGCCACATGGTGATGACTTGTGGTGCACTGAGTTAGTGGCACCTGAAGTGCTCAGCGTGTGCGCACCCTGTGAAGATGCGTGGTCCGAGAGGGCCGCACTGGGAGCAATGTATCTTGCTTACTGCACTGCGTCATCTGCAATCGCTACTCCATCTGAATTATGAGACCTGCTGTCCGCAGTGTATATCGAAGGCAGTAGTCTGTACAGACATAAGTCTGTGGTGGTGTGCCGCTGGGTTCGCAGGGGGCCTGTGTCGAGGAGACCCGCGGTCATGGCGGCAGCCATGTGGCAGGGTGAGGCCCGCTGCTCTGGCAGACTCATTGGCCTTCACAGTTCACAAGTGAACCACGCCCAGAGCCCTGGCTTATTTATTCATACTTCTACACTGGAGTGGCGTGCGTTAGACGAGCCCACTGCGCTTCCGCTTCCAGGGGAGGACAACACAGCTACATGTCAGAGATCTTCCCCACTGCCTGAGATAACATGGTTGCGTCTATTGTGCACAACAGTACAAGCACCAGCAGTATATATACCGATGGATAGGTTTATGATCTGTATAGTGAGGTCTGTTCAGCACATCACCGCTACACTTGGTATTGTGTGCATTATTATTATTGATGGATGAGTTGCGTCCTTCACACATACTTGCTTGCCATATCTGGCAACATTCAAGTATTGTTTGGCTGAGGGACCATGCAGTTTTTGGAAGGTCCGCTGTCCTGTTCTGCGCTGCCTCAGTGATAGTAGGGAGGGGGGGTCCAGGGGGATGTCCTGAGGCTGGTTGCAGTGCATGTTATGGCCTTCATGGGTATCGGTAACTCGTGATCAGTAACTCTATGACATATGTTGCACTTCAGATGTGATTCTGGGCTACGATCCCTTTCACATTGTAGGTAGTCCTGGTTTACACCAGTAAAATGCAGATGTTAGATTCCTACTGCAAACGTGGCATATTACCTGTTTTTGAATCGCACCCCAGATTTGGCTGCTCGTTGAAGATATCGGGAACTGCTGCTTTTGTGTTAATGTTTGCACGGGGACGTATACTCTGTATATTATTACCGTTAGTTCTTGTTCTCATTTGTGACAAAAAAAATTTGTGGAAACTAATGCTGGAAAACAGGAGATATTGGCTGTTTTAACTAGGCTGATAATAAAGTGATAATTTAAAATCACTGAAAAAACAATAGGTTTGAAGAAGAAAATAATTAGAAATTAAAATTTAAAAAACCTTTTCAAATTCACAGAAAAAACATAGGTTTCAGGGACGTTATAGTTAGTTGGACATTTCACTCATACAAAACCATAGCAATTCCGCCGTTATAGTTAGCTGAGCTAACTATAATTTGAGCCCCCGATGACGTCACATATTACATCATTCATGACATGGTTAGTGACAACACTGATGACATCACTGATGACATCACCTACGTGACAATCTGATGCACCTGCTTACACCCTAATATAGCTTTTGATACACCCCCTGTAAAATACAGACTACCATTTTCAAAATCATGGACACACCAATACCAGTTCCTACAAACGCACTCACTAATTCCTAGGTCTACAGACACATGCACTCATCCATCCATACAGCCATTAATACATGTAGTCACTGATCAATATAACACCGTCATATGCACTCATACACCTATACAGACACTCACACATCACTACTCATCCTAGTCAGCCATGCACTCATCCTAGTCAGTCATGCAAAGAATCAATCACAGTTCTATTTAATCACCTACAGAGTTATACACACACCACCTCATGCATTCATACAGATACTAATGCATACTTACTCTCTTATATAATCACTAATACAAGTATATACTCATCCATACAGCCATTCCCACAATCACTGACTCTCACATATTTATGTATTTATATACTCCAAGTATCACATACACTGCCTTTTACTTTTGTAGTTACTTGAACATCTACCACTGAGACATCCATTCACTCACCAACACATCCATACACACACACACTCAGTCAGCCATAGAACAGTTTCCAAATGCACTCTTAAAGTCATACACCTAGTCAATCAACCACTCACACATCTATGCACAGTCACACACCCCCCACCCAACCACACACACACTCAGTCGCCTATACAATTACTTAGGCAACTATTCAATAATCCATATAGACAACCGTGGAGCTACTGACCAACTGATACATCAAGTTATACAACAACAGACAGACTGATACAGACATTCATTCAGTTTAGTCACTAAACCATGTATACTGTACGATATAGTTAATCACTCACTTAAACAGTTAGTCACACATCTACTAAATCCTCCATCCAGACACTTATACATCCACTCATTCTTTAATACAGCTTGTTATTTATATAATACATATTTAAATTTGAAAGAAAAAAACATTCACTGGATGATGTCATCAGTGATGTCATCAGTGATGTCACTGACCATGTCATGAATAAAGTAATATGCGACATCATCAACAGCGGAATTTCTATGGTTTTCTATGAGTGAAATGTCCAACTAACTATAACGTCCCTGAAACCTATGTATTTTTCAGTGAATGTGGGCACAAAAGGCGTCATGGCGGTGCACGGTGCACGGCACACTTATGGAATACATTTTAGTAAATTTACTTGATTGGGTCAGTTTCGTCTTTCCTGTATGCTGTACACTTCACGAAACCCCCCCATACTTTCAGAGAACGCTCAGAAACAAAATGTGCCATTTTCCTGAAAATTTCAGCCAATTCCGTCCACAAACGCCAAAGTTATTCCACATAGAAGTTTCAGAAATCCCATAGGAAAAAAATCCTAACTATATATACCTACTGGCGACCGCCAGTAGGTAATAAATATATATATATATATATATATATATATATATATATATATATATATATATATATATATACGTGTATCTAAAGGCTCTTGCAAAGAAAAAGCACTCACAGTAGGTAGGAAGTTTCCTATTTTAATGCGAAGTGGGGGCCGAGAAAAAAGGGGGGTCCCAAAACGTGTTTTTAACATTGGGTTTTCCATAGGGCGGTTGGACTCACTTTTAGCTCGAACGGCTGAATGGATTTACACAAAACTTGGTAAAATTGTAGATATGGTTTGCCCGACGTGCCTTTGCTTTGTCTCAATATATGTGCTCCAGTGGATTTTGAGAAATTAACGTTTTAAAAAACAGATATATCTGTGACAGCGCTCCGGTTAGCGCCCCGGTTCGCGTACCTGATGCGTAACGGAACTTCGCGAAGTGAAGCTGATTGGCTCTCCGGTGTCTGTCAACATTCTAAACAGTCCGGACCGGCCGCCATCTTGTCTCTCGGTAGGATCGAGAGACAAGAGGAGGAGAAAAACGAAGGGGGAATTTAATGAAAGGGGGCAAGATAGACCCCTCTTGACCCCCTTGGAATGATGTTGGGGTTATTAAAGGGTCCCGTGGGGCAAAAAAAAAATATATATTATCGTTTTTTTTTCGGGGGGAGCATTCGGTACGCGCACCGGGAAGCGGTCCGGGAAGCGGAATATTGGGGAAATGGGATGAAAGAATGTTCAAATATTGTATGTTTATTGATTGTTCTTTTTATTTTTTGTTTTTATTTAAGTACCAAGATGTAGGTACCAATGCAGAGTCTAAAAATAAAAATACACCTTTATCTTTGTAAATATGTTGCATGTTGTTTATGAAGTTATTGTGGTATATGGAATTCATACCATAGTCTGTCAGGAAAGCAGAAACACCATGGAGGCAGGAGATGATAAAGAGATGTTAAATACACTTTGGAGATAATATAGTGGAAGAAAGGAAGTAAATATGAGCAAAGTTACTATGTAACACAAAAAAGTTGCACAGTATATTTAAAGTCTGATTTTACATTATAATCAACTTGCTACTAGTTTACAAAATACATATAAAAATGAATAATGTCTCAAACAATTTTTGAATTATTAAATAAACATTTATTTTTCTGATTCTTTTTCAAAATTAAAAAGAACTTCTAATAATTCATTGTCAGTTTTTTTTTCATTTTCAAGTAGGAAATCTACAGATTCCACACATTGCAGAAGTTCAAAGTCCTGTGAATCATCATAGAATTCAGAGTCTATTTCTGTATCTGTGTTGCTTCCTGCAACAATTTCCAAGTTAGTTTTGTTCTCTCCTTCCATTTTTGTGCTGTAAAACGAATTTTTAAAAAATATATCAGTACAGGTAGGGAACTGTTGGGTTTAAGTACAGACAGGTAGTTTTTTTTTTAAACAGTGATTTTATCTTTGGGCAGTGTATGGTATCAGACTGGAAGTAGAAATATAAAAAAATGTATGTGATAAAGCCTAAGTTAATTCTTAATTATACAATACAAGCCTAGGTCCATCCATAACTAAAACAGAGAAGTCTATCTTATTCTATAACTATTACAGAGGGATAGTATATAACTATCAGAAAATGTTTTCCTAATTAACTTAAAGTGCAGAACATACTTCAGTTTTTAAAATATCATCTTACCAATCAAAAAGAAGTTTAAGTTCTCAGTTGAAATGCACTTGATATGTACTTCAGGAAGTAGTAGTCAAAATAGCTGTGTTTCTCTCTCTTTCTTTATATATAGTCAGGTACATAACCAATCAAATGTCATGAAATAATAGAAGATATTGAAAGTAGCATTTTGATTGGTTGTCAATTCTAACACTTCATAAATGTTTTTGTAAGGTAATTTACCTCAGGATATTTAGTCAGACTTACAGCATAATTTTTGCAATGGAATTCCATCAAATTTGGGTAAATGGTAGGGACTGCTATGTAGTAGGCCCTATTCTATATTTCATGAAAGTGTCTGTAGTAGTTTTTCTGTAAATTACTTTCCCACCTTTTTTTATCGAGCGCTTACCGGTGCGCTCCCCGGTACGCGAACCGGCAACGTTACGGGAGTCCTTCATTTTGTGTATCGGTAGAATTGATACGTAAGATGGAGGACAAACAATGTACGGAAGGGGTAGAACGGGGCACGGTAGACACTTTGTGACCCTCTAGGTTTTCTGAGGGGGGATTAGGACGCTGATATATGGAAAAATACAAAAATTAAACTTTTAAAAATTTCGCGGGGGGAGCGCCCAGTACGCGCACCGGTAAGCGAACCGGGGAGCGTACTTTGGTGAAGAAAAAAAAATAGAAAAAGATAAACGTTTTGAATGATCAGAGGTAGGGTAGCTCTGAAAAGAGCTATTGTGTTCTGTGGCTAATTTAGGTACCTACAAGTAGGTTCCAATGCACACTTTTAAATAAAGGACGAATATTCGATTCCCTTCATCGGAGAAGTGCACACCATCTCTTCTGTAGATGTGTTGAATGTTGGAACTCAAGTTATTGTTGTATATTAAACCCATTCCATAGTCTCTCATGTAAGCAGAAACAGATTTATTCACATGTTTCTGTGCTTTCTCAATTGGTGGAAAAAATTGATTGGACCACTCACATTTTTGTCTTTCACATATATTGGAATATACCAAGGCAGTTTGGGGAAAAAGTGTCATTTAAAAGAAGAATACATTTTACAGCTTTTGATATTTGCTATTAAAAAACCATTGAAATTCACTGAAAAAACCATAGGTTATAGACCATATATAGTTAGGAATTAGCATTTACAAAACCTTGAAAATTCACAGAAAAAACCATAGGTTATAGACCATATATAGTTAGGGAATAGCATTTAGAAAACCTTATTTTACTCGCACAAGACCATTGAAATTTGCATATATAGTTTGTTGCACTAACTATATATCGCGCACCCGCAATCCACTGCTGATGATGTCCCCAAACTGCCTTGGTATATTCCAATATATGTGAAAGACAAAAATTTAAGTGGTCCTATGGTTTTTTCTGTGAATTTTCAAGGTTTTGTAAATGCTAATTCCTAACTATATATGGTCTATAACCTATGGGTTTTTCAGTGAATATATATATATATATATATATATATATATATAGATATATAGATAGATAGATAGATAGATAGATAGATAGATAGATAGATAGATAGATAGATAGATATTTGTGTTTTCCCTGAAATAACAGAGAGCCCGATTCACAAAGGTAAACTTAAACCCGAAGTCTAAGAAGTCTAATGCTAGACCTGAAGTCTAAGTTTAGACCTGAAGTCTAAAGGCCCAGTTCAGAAAGGTAAATTAAGTTTAGAAATGAAGTATAAAGGCTCAGTTCACTAATGTAAACTTAGACTTTAGATCTAAATTTACTTTTGTGAACTGGGCTCTCAGATTTCAGGTCTAAACTTAGACTTCAGATTTAAGTTTACCTTTGTGAATTGGGGCCTGTGTATTGCATCTATAATAGTACCTCTGTAAGTGCAGCCAGTTGTAGTTGTCAACTTAATATGCAGGTAAGTAGTCTGCCCCACTGCAGTCTCATCAGGAATGAGTTGAGGGGAGAGATAGCTCGGTGTCAGACATTCACACTGTGGTGAGAAAAGAAACATGTCAATTCTTGTGTGTAATCTATGAATGGGAAAAATGTAAGACCATTATCTGCCCTGTGGAAATGCTGCTTTCCATTTGTCATCCATATGTCAACCCTCTGTCCAAGTCACCAATTGTTGGGACAAAATGCTATCTTGCATCTGCAGTGGTGGATGTGACACATTTAAAAACATATCCATGATATAGATAAAGTCACCATCAGGATGAAACTGTGTGGGGTGACAGAAAAATGGTGAGAAAAGGTTGTTAAGAGACTGGTGCATATACACTCAGTATGAGGGGTGGAGTCCTGTCAAGGAGGGCCTCGATTAAGATGTTTCACCAATCATTGTTGATGTGTTCTTCCTGGACTGCTAATGGGACTCCGAGTTAACCCACATTGATGCTCCTTTGGTATATGACAGTAGTGTAAACTAACTGCCCCTTTTAGCAACACCTTGTTTGTTCTCCCTTTTGTTTTGTCAGGTGTGTTTCTTCTGAAAGAGCAAAGTGCACTTTGCGCCTCTACAGAAAAAAAAGTATATCATTTGGACTTAGCTAATTGTGCAACTTTGATAAGTGCTCAGTTATAATTTGAAATCGTTTAAATTGCATTTACTCTTGAATACATCCTTTGTAAATCCACTGTAAAGGAAATCTATACCAACGGCAACTACCCGAGGTGAACTTTAGAGTTTAGAAACTTACATAAATTGATAGTGGTATAAACGATATTGCAATCTATTTAAAATGGTGTTTTACAACCCCTTATCTTTTTCTTGTATCTTGTAGGTGTAAAAGAAGTTGATCAAGTACTCACAGTTCTCCTTACCACATACATGTTTATAGGAGGTTTCTTTGGATGTCTTTTGGACAATACAATTCCAGGTAAGCTGAAAAATGCCTTTAAAATGCAAATCAGCTGCTGTAGACAAATGATCTTCGCAGGCCTCACATGTAAGTGGGTTTCATGAAAGTGATCCTACTAACATGCTAGGAGCACATACAATGACATTATATGCTACAAGGCACCATCATAAAGTGTGGGGTTTGTTTCTTTGTGTCAGGAATGCACAGTAGCAATACACTTGTTGTTCAGGGAGTTTTCTTTCTGTTCAATATACCCTTCTTTTTTTTTTCATACCCTGGTCCTCCATGTCTCACATTCCTAGAAAATGGAACATGGACAATCTGCTTCTGAAGCTAATATTACATGGAGTAAACCTACTGGCATGTTCAAGTTAGTGACTTGTCTTGGGTGGGCCGCTGGCTGAAGGATGTCGGCTTCTGACAAGCCATAAATAATCTCCTTATTTTGCTCAGGGGAGAATCGAATAAATGATTTAACCTACAAACTCTAAACCTTAAAAACATAGATAATGCCCTATATTTATCATTGTTTCAAGCATTGTAACTCAGCAAACCACTTTTCTGATTAGCATTCCAAGAAGGCGAAAAGGCAGGAATTCTCCATATTTAACATCATACAGCTCATTCCTCTCCTTTCCTAGGGCTGACACAGTTTTGGCTGCCTGGTGCCAATCCATGCACCCTTGTGTCTTGGTGCAAGGACGCCTGCATTGTAGGCAGGATTGTGTTTATGCAGGAAGGTGTCCCCTCAGAAGCATTTTCAAACCTCAAAACAAGGAGAAATAAATATATTTATCTTCCTTATGCCACACCATGGGGAAGCGTTGCATTTTGACGCATACCCAGATCTACCACTAATGGTGAATCTGGGAATGTGTAAAAATCCATGGGTGGGTGGGTGCATGGGAACACCCATCCGCTACCCATCGAATGCCTCCTTGGGGCAGAGTAATGCAAGGCGGCAGTTTGCACTGGCTTGTTTACCTCGGATTCATGAAGCCATATAGGGCCACACAGGGTGGCCTTGCTTGGCTTGATAAGTCTCAATTAGGATTTGTGTCACCCTTGCACCTGCTTGAGTGGCGCAAGGGAGACACAAAACATTGATAAATCGGGCCCTCTATATTTATCAAACATTGGCAACATCAATGGATCTAGCTTATAAGTTCTTCTTCAGTCATTGATGGGGGTAGTAAGTGATCATACATGTGTCTGTTTTTCATCCTTGCACTTATGCAGCCATTCAGCCATCAACTAAATCGTTCTTGCACTCAGACACTCGCACAACCACAATAAAACAAACAACATCTCATCGACATGCGCAAGACCATCGCCCTGTTACTAATTTATGCATTTTTATGCATTTTTATATAGCGCGGACTTTACCCGAAGGTGTCAGAGCGCTTCACAAAAGGAACAGAAATGAAACATATTGAGAAACATTACAAAAGAACAGATTACAAAAGCATACGTTACGTTACATAAGGTAATAGTGACATTTGTGAGCAAACGAAATACATGAGGTAGTAAAAATTGTGAGCAACCAAAAATACATGAGGTAGTAAAGGTAATAGTGACAATTGTCAGCAAACAAAGTACATGAGGTAGTAAAAATTGTGAGCAACCAAAAATACATGAGGTAGTAAAAAGTGCACAAGAGGAAAAAGTGACAAGTGTGCAGTTACAAGAGAAAACAAAGTATAATTTGAGGTATAATACTGCAATAAGTGCTAGACACTCAGGCACAAGAACAAGCGTTATGTAGGCAAAGGTGGCACTTGTGCAAGTATCAAAGGTAAAAACATGTGAGAGGTAGCAAACCGTGTGTTACAAGGGCAAAGTGGTGTGTGCATGTTACAAAAGGGCACCAAACACAAGTACATGGAAAATACTGCAAATGGGAAGACACTCCAACCCCAGGAATACACTGGGAAGGCACTTCCATGGTCATGGAAAGTAGAAATTATCAGTAGTGGCAAGTCTTCCTCCAAATAACAAGAGGACGTGAATTACTTTTGGAGGTGTCTCTGGAGGAGGAGAACTTTAAGGGTCCCTTTTGAAGGCCTGGGAGGAGGCAGTGGTCCGGAGCTGAGGCGGAAAGTAGTTCCAGATTCTCACTGCGTTGCCTGAAAAGGATTGGTCCATTGTTCTCTCCTTCTTGAAAGTGGGTGGTTCAAGTAGTAGATTCTCTGCATTGCGTGAAGGTCTAGAGCCTCCAGAGAGTTTCAGTTTATTCGCCAGGTAGCGGGGAGAGGAGGAGTGCAAGGCTTTGTTGGTGATACAAGCGGTCTTGTAGATAGCTCTAGCCTCGAAGTGAAGCCAGCGGAGGGTGGATAACATCGGTGTGATGTGATCGCTTCTTTTGGCCCCATAAATGAAGCGAGCTGCTGAATGGAAAACAGACTTAAGTGGGGACAGGTGAGATTTGGGGAGGCCAGTAAGAAGAGAATTGCAGTAGTCTAGTCTGGAGAAGACCAGCGATTGCACCAGGGTTATAAGGTCCTGCTTCGGGAAGAAGCGTTGGATTCCCCAAAGAAGGCGCAGTTGGTAACAAGCAGATTTTGCAATAGAATTGATGTGGGGAGTTAGATTGAGTTTTTGGTCTAGAATGACTCCAAGGGATTTTGCGCTGTCGACAATGATGGGTTTATTGTTTAGTAGATTCATCTGATCCATCCATGTTTGAACCGGGGGAGGAGAGAGTGAGGAGGAGAAGAGGAGGAATTCAGTTTTGGAGGGATTCAGAATCAGTTTATGAGTTGACATCCAGTTTTGGATGGAGTCCAGAGTGGAGCTTAGGATGGAAAGATCATGAGTGGAGGCAACCTTGAGGTAGAGTTGAGTGTCGTCTGCATAGAGATGATAGTGAATCCCGGATTTGCTTAGGAGGTTTCCCAGTGGTTCTAAGTAGGGATTGAACAATGTGGGTGCAAGTATAGAGCCTTGAGGAACACCCTGACCTACCGCCAAAGGAGAAGAAAGACTGTTTGCTATTTTGATCATTTGGGATCTGTCAGAGAGGAAGGATGCAAACCATTTAAGCACAGTGCCCTCCATGCCCATTCTCTGTTGAAGGATATTGAGGAGGGTGTTGTGATTGACAGTGTCAAAGGCTGCAGAAAGGTCAAGGAGAATTAGAAGACAGGACCCCCCCGAATCGAGTATCCTCAGCGCGTCCTCAACCACTTGCAGTAGGGCTGTTTCAGTGCTGCAGTTTTGGATGAAGCCGGACTGACAATTGTCAAGAAGATCATTGTCCTTGATATGACGAGAGAGTTGTTTTGCTACACATCTTTCTGTGATCTTCGCAAGGAAGGGAAGGTTAGTGATGGGGCGGAAGTTGTTGAGGTCCTTCGCATCAGCAGTGGGCTTTTTAAGCAGAGGGGTGACCTGCCCAGTTTTGAAGGAGACAGGAAGGGAGCCTTGCCAGAGGGAGAGGTTGATCAGAGTGGTCCAATAGGAAAGGGAATGGGTATAAAAGTCAAAGGCAATGGCACTGGGGATAGGGTCAAGATAATGGTTGGAGGGCTTTGTTTCGTGTATGCACTTCAGAAGGGCATCTTCAGATATGGGGTCAAAGCTCTGCCAAATGCGCATTTACATTCAGGGGGATGTGCACATGGTCAGATAAATGTTGTTACTTGAAGGGTAAAAGAGCCATTGGTTGTAGAGAGCTGAACCACTGGCCTATGCTGTTTGCTCTTATGGCTGAAATGGTATTCATAAAGACAAATGGATGGCATAAGAGAGCTGACCAATAGATTATATATATATAGTTACAATTTTAATTCACAGTTTTTTCACCGGCTGCACTTTGTTGCACACCATTGATTTGACACATAGGACTATCATGTAATGAATTATACCTACAGCTACCACCTTAGGCTTAACAGGGTAATCTTTGGCCATCGGCCACAACATTATATTTATCAAGGGCCAATTGATTTCTCATTTTGCTTTTGTAATTTGGTTAAACTTGAATGTGCAATAATGTATTTTACAGCTATTATGTCGCTATGTTGGAAATATGCAATTTGAAACTCTGGCACATGAGATGGGGAGAGTTATTCAACTCGTATTTATATTTATTTTTATTCCTATGTGCAAGTCTCGCGTATACAACAGTGTCTATTTTGAGCATCTTGAATTCAAATATGCAATTTGTGATGCGCAAGCAATACAGTGTTTTGAGTTTACAACTCTTTTACAAATCAAGCACTTGTTAAACAGAGCAGTAAGGGAACAGCAGTGGCTGGTATCCCCTTCTCTTTAGCGGGTATTTGCACAATAGTATTTTGCACATTTTCCAAAATGAATTGATTCAGTCATATTTTCCCCATAGCGCTTTTTAATTTTAACAAAAAAATATTGCACTGTTTTTACCATAGGCTGTATTAGACTGTATTACCCTGCCTTGTAAAGTCCCCTTTCCATTATGATTGTTTCGTGGTTGGGTCAACCAATGGATTGCAATTTTATATCAGCACTTGCACTTTAAAAGCAGACTGCTCCCTACGTGGCGTCATGTGATCAAGGCCTCTGGGCAGGCCGAAACGTCATGCTGGCAGGGCGCTCTTTTTAAATAAAGACATTACTGCTCACCTGCACATCGTGGTTGACTCCGTGTTCCTGATTCTCGTGTGGCCTCTGGGAGAGGGGGTGCGGAATTTTGGAGTGAGCAGCACGCGCATATATATATATATATATATATATATATATATATATATATATATATATATATATATATATATATATATATATATATATATATATAGTTAGGACTTTGTTTCCATAGGAAGAGTGTTTTTTGCTTTGCCAATAACTTTGCTGCCATTTGATGAATTCTCGCAAAAATGTGAAAATTAGAACAAAGCTCAATACAGCTGCTGTCTTGAAAGTTTTGGGGTAATATATCAAGCAAAGGCCGAGAAAAAGGGAGTGTCCCAAAATGAATTATCCCGTACAAATTCCCATAGAGATTTTAGACAGAACTACAGTCCGAACTGCGGAACGGAGTTACACCAAATTTGGCAGAAAGGTTGCTGTTGGTTCAGAAAGCAACCTTTTTGTGAATTGCTGTAAATCTGTTCAGTCGTATTTGAGAAACTAAAAGAAATCAAAATTTAAATATATAGGGAGGCCGATCCTCCAAGGATCCAACAGTTCCCATGCTCAAATCAGATTGCCGGCCAACATTTCAACCAGGAAGTGTTGGCAGCCAGCTTGGGAATCGGCTTCAGCTGAGTCCCACAAAAATATTTAACAAAAACTAAAAGGGGCAGGGTAGGAATACCCAGACCCCTCAACTGTGGCACTGGTGTGCCCCCATGACCCTGACAGTGCAAAAGAACACTTTATAAAAACACATTTTTCCACGGGAACGTGACAGAGCTGTGAATCCATGGCAAATATTTGTTCATTCTATTTTTAGATTAAAGCCCCCGAGTGGGCCAGGTCCCAGGAGTATTTTTGTAAAATGGACGGGTGTGCACGGGCTCTCATATGAGGCCTTTAAAAGCCTTGGGGACCACCACCACCTGGGGCACACATAACATTGATGGGGGAGCCACACAGACCCCCATGAGACCTGGGGCCCACCACCTTCCCGTGACTTTATTTAAATATGAAGCAAGGGGATGCAGACCTTCTTCCCATGCCCCAGGGACTACCGTCTCCCTGGGACTTTCTTTTTACTCAGCCCCGGAGACCACCGCCTCTCTGTTGAAGTGCATACTAACAAAAGGATGGGTCGAGTGACCCCCATCCTGGAGCCAAACATTGCACTGTGGACTACCACCCCTAAGGGTTGGCTCCTGCTATGTCCTGGGGTGCCCAACCGTGGGACATAGCTGTTTGTTTTAGCTTGATAGGAGCTGTGACAGCTCCAGTCAAGCCAAAGCAAACACTCTGGTTCAGGGAGCGGGAGCTGTGAAAGTGCTCCCATTCTTCAGTTCCCTCCATGCAACAGCAATGCTGTCTGGGACCGGTCTGGGACCGCGGGGGCCTTGAAGATCTGTCCGAGATCCCAGGGAAAAGAAAGAGGCAAAATAAAGGTCAGAAATGAGCAGAAAGTGGTAGAATAAAGGTCAGTAACAAGCATAAAGAGGCTAGATAATAGTCAGAAACTAGCAGAAAGAGGCAGAATAAATGTCAGAAGGGAGCAGCGAGAGACAGAATAAAGGTCCGAAATTAGCAGAAAGAGGCAGAATGCAGAAAAAGCAGAAAAAGGCAAAATAGAGGTCAGAAGCTAGGAGGAAGGTGCAAAATAACAAACAGAATGAGGAGAAAGAGGCAAAATAGGGGTCAGAATCGAGTAGCAAGAGGCAGAATAAAGGTAAGCAACGAGCAGAAAGAGGCAGATAAAGAACAGAAGTGAGCAGAAAGAGGCAGATTAAAGGTCAGAAACAAGCAGAAAGGGGCAAAATAAAGGTTAGGAGTGAGAAGAAAGAGGTAAAATGACAGCCAGAATGAGCAGAAAAATACAACATAGAGGGCAGGAGCAAGCAGAGAAGAGACAGAAAAGCGAGGAGAAAACAAACAGAGAAGGCTCAAAAACTGATGGCATCAGAGAGTTGCGGACTGCAGGTGAATTGGACTGGACATGAGAACTGTCACAGGGGGAGCTGGCATGAGGACCTGCTCCCATGTGACCCTTGCTTTTTTTTACTGAACACCCACTGGCAGACCCACTCTTACACTCACGCACCCCCTCACAGACCCACTCAAACACTCACAGACACACTCACAAACCCACTCAGAGACTCACTCACTCACTGATAGACGCATTCAGACACTCATGCACAGATCCACTCAAGCACTCATTCCCCCACTCACAGACCCACTGAGAGACTCACAAATGTATTCACAGCCTCACTCAGAGACTCACACAACCACTCACAAATTCATGCACTCACTCACAGACCCACTCAGAGACTCACACACCCACTCACACTCATGCACCCACCCACAGACCTACTCAGTCACTCACATACCCACTCACAGATCCACTCATGTACTCACTCACATCCCACTCAGAGACTCTCATATGCTCTCAAAGACCCACTCAGACTAATGCACCCACTCACAGATCCACTCAGAGACTCATGCATCCACTCCCAGACCACTCACACGCTTACAGACCCACACACTCTGATACGCAACTACTCACAGAGCCACTCAGACACTCATGCACACACTCACTCACCCACTCACAGACTCACACACCCACACACCCACTCACCCACTCACCTACCTATACAGCCACTCACACTCTGTCAAAGATTACAAGTTACAGTTAGGATATACAATTTAAAAAAACTTTTAAATGCACTTCAAAAACCAAAGATTACAGGGACGTTATACTCAGGAACTAGAATTTTTAAAAATTATAGAAATTCCCTGAAAAAAAACAAAGACCACTGAGCTGTTATAGTTGGGCTCAGATTTACCTTGTACAAACCGACATTCAGCAGTTATAGCTATCTGAGCTAACTATAACTTACGTCCCCACAATGCTCTGCTTATGACCTCACATATTACATCACTCATGACACGGTCGGTGACATCACTCATGACATCACAGATGACATATTAAATGATATCACTGATAACATCACTAATGGCATCCGCCACAGAACCACTCACATACCTACTCAAACCCCCATACCAACTTTCATATGCCCACTCACACTCCCACACAGCCAAATCATATACCCATTCACAGACCCATGCCAGTACTCACACAACTACTCCCTCCTCCTTGAAGTCACTCACACACCCATACACTCACACATGCAGCCACTCATACAATCATTCACTCACCCATACAATCACTCATACAATCATTCACTCACCCACACAGCCACTCACACAGCCAAACACTCACCACAAAGCACTATACAGCTGCTCACACACGCACACAGCCTACTAACACAGCCACTCACTCACCCATAGAAGCACTCACATGCTCACTCATATACCCACACACCACTTTTCCTACCCTGCCCCTTCTCTTGTTTTTCATTTTTTGTGGGACCCGTCTCAAGCCAAGTCCCGAAATGGCTGACAACACTTTCTGGTTTAAAGCGGTGGCAGCCAATCAGGTTTGAGTACGGGGACTGTCAAATCCTCCGAGGAGCCGCTTTCCTATATAAACAAATTTGGATTTTCCTTAATATTTCAAAAACTACTGAAAGGAATAATGGCAATTTATAAAAAGTTCACTTTCTGGACCAACAGCTAGCTACCTTTCTGCCTAATTTGGTGTAATCTGTTCAGTAGATCGGGCTGTAGTCATGTCTAAAATCTCTCTATGGGAATCAACATGGGGAAAATGCATTTTGGGACCCCTTTATTTTCTCTGTCTTCGCTTGATGGATCATCATGAATCCTTCAAGACAGCAGCTGGAGTGAGCATCATACTAGTTTTTAAATTTTTACGAGAATTCGTCAAACGATGCCAAAGTTATTGCCAAATGAAAAAACGCTCTTCCTATGGAAACTGCATCCTAACTATAATTATATACTGGTGATCACCAGTATGTTGTATATAATCAGTTGTTTGTGCCTCTCCCGTCAGACCGGTGTTTTGGAGGAGTACTGGAGTGCTATTGGGGGAGCCCACATTTGGTTGATCAGGAAGAGGAATGGGGATGCCTGCAGTAGAAGATGCGGGTCTCATAACGGGCGTTTTTTCATGACTGCCAGCATGGAATCTGTGTTTGTACCAACAAGAAATGCTTTGCCCGGAAGACTGACACCAGCTGGTAATTGGGCACCGCAGACGCCAATGCTGATGTGGTGAGGTGGTTCTGGCATAAACAATTTTGCTGATGGGTCCCCCTGAACCCCGAGGTTGTGCCATTTTGGAAATTATTTTAATGCTGGCTGCTAAAGCTTTTTGAAAGACATGTGCCTTTGCCCTGGTGAGAGACACCTTTGACTTTGACCCTGCAGTTACAACTTTTTAGGATCATTGTCTGCTTGGGAGGGACCTTTTTAGCAGCATTGTGGGATCTGTAGTCCTGAGGGGGTTAGAGCACAGGCTTGATTGATTTTGACTTTAGATTTCAAGTTCACTCATAGTCCAGATATACAACCCCGAGACGATATACACTCTCCAATAAATAACGATCTAAAAAAAACAGGAAAAATAGTACAGGTAATAAAATGGGGAATGGAACACAAGGGAAATGAAGTGTAAGCCTAATACAAGAGGTCCAAAGGTAGAGGGATGTACAACCAATTATGAGTCCACAAGTACAAAGAAGAGTATTACTGTGGAAAAGGAACACCCATATGAAGAAGTAGACAGGTGTGTACCACAATGATTCACGGAGGCACACCCAGTGAATATCACAGTATATCGATGAGCCTTAATCCAACCACAAAACAAGGAAAGTCTTAGTCTTACTTTAGGGTATAACTTGCGTAGCTGGATCGTCGACGAACCTGAGAGTGCACAAAGGCCTGTTGAGGAGAGGCCGATGCACTGGCAGAAAACATGCAACTTAGCTCTTAGAGAACGCCGGACCAACTGATTGCTGAGGACCGGCTGTAGTGTAGCTGGTGAGCCGGCATGCAGTTCCCTGACAGAATCGAGGAACGAAACTGACGAGGCTGAGGGCTGGCTGTAGAGTAGCTGGTGCGCCGGCAATCCGTTCCTGACAGGACCCCTGGGGCAGGAAGATGAATGAACGTCACTCCAACAGTGCTATTGGAATGATGACTGAACAGGGCCAGCGAACAGCAGACTGGCACAGAAACCGCTGAAGAGCACTTGGAAGGCGACTGGAATCAGCTGAGGCCTCGGAACGCCACCGCTGAAGAGGCTCATTGATGCCGAATCGAGCAGAGCCGGCGAACAGCTGTTAGGCAAGAAGACCGCTGAGGCAAAGCTGAGGAGGTGGAGGGAATTAGCTGAGGCAGCGGAGCGGTCAGCTGAAGAGATTTTTGAAGATTACACCCACTCAGACAGCTCAGGCAATACGCTCTGCCTGCTGCCTCCCTACACCACGAAACAGGCTGTGGGTTAGGTTAGCGGGGCTCAGGAGACACTCCAACACTGGTCAGCAAAGGCAGAAGGCAGCAACTCCAAAAGGAGATGCAACGAGGCACTGAAAGTCCACCACCATGAGCAACTGCAAAATGGCATGCAGCAGGCTTGATAGCACAGGCAGCCGACTTCACGTTGGTCCAAAAGGCAAAGACACCGCCAGAACAGCGCCCCACAGGAATGAAGAAACCGATGAAACCACTCTCTGGTGAGATGAAACAGGAACTCAGATGACAACAGGCTGGAGAGCCCACTCTCCTATCCAGTTCTCGATACTAAGAAGGCACACAGTCCCAGTAAGGCATAGGAGCAGACCTCCAAGGAACCCCACAGAAAACCAAGTGAAGCTTGTAAATCAAGGAACATAGGTGTAGTAATTAGTCCAAGGAAGCAGAAGAAAGTTGGAAGTAGTTTATTCTGAGAGGACAGCTTAACAACCACCTCCAGCATAACACCAGTAGTAACTGACCAGCTAGTACAGATAGAATGTTAAGCTAGGAATGTACAATAACAATTCTGAGAAGGAATGGTGCACTAACATAGGATAACATGGGATACTACACACCTTCCCCCCTAAAAAAAATAAAAAACAACAAAAAAAAAAAATTCAACATAAGTAAAGAAATTCAACATAAGTAATCATGTAGCTTTACAGGTAATTGCTTGACGCGAGAACTTTTCCTTTGCACTGTGAAAGGAACAACACTGTGTTTGGGAGAAGCACTTAGGGAATCAGGAACACTTTCCAGAGCATTGGAATTATTGACAACACAATCATCAGAGGACGAGGAGGATTGAGGAAGAGAAACATATGCAGGAACACTGGGAACCGGACTTTCCGGTGCAAAGGTGTCAACCATGGCAGAATAAGAGGTGTCATCTTCAACAGTGGGATGACTAGGTACAGAGATGGGAGGAGACAGACTGTTATCTTCCAAGCTGGGGTTCTTGCAAAGAGACACTCTCCTGAAATTCCATACCTTCCCCCCTTCAACACGAATAGCTTTTGAGAAAATTTCAGTCACCCTACAAGGATCAGACCATTTGTTCCATTTGTTCCCAACGGACCTACCCAACTTGACTCGTACAAAATCGCCAACTTTGATTTTAGTACTTTGGCTATTTAAAGATAAAAAACTGTTTTTCATCTTCTCTTGATATTTCAAAACCCTGTCTTTGACTTCATTACAATCAAAAGAAGATTCAAATGGTAGTTTGGATTTTAACCACCAAGGGAGCAGTTTGGAACCAGGTTTCCTGCCCCTGAGCATTTCAAAGGGTGATAGGCCTGTGACGGAATTGGGAGAGGTACGGTAAGACAAAAGCATAGCACGTAAGGATTTCTTCCAATCAAGATTACTCTTAATGGCCAATTGGATAGATTCCTTGACGACCTTATTAAAGCGTTCTGTTTGACCATTGGCCTGAGGGTTATAATTGGACACCCTCTTATGCACAATGCCCACAATGCCCACCCTCTTATGCACAATGCCCACATGTAACCCTCCATGTCAATCTTCTTACCAGTATACCCACCTGGATTTACGTCAGGTGGTAGTAACTTAGTAGAAGGCCAGTGGCGGTCAAAAACATTTTTGCCAATTAAAGTGTACCAAGCACAGGAATCTATTAGCATAGAAATATCCTTACCATTAATATTGATGATATCAGAGGGAAACCCTTCACATTTTGTGTCACTTACACACAACAACGTGTTAATTTCAGAAGGTTGTTCGACATCTTCACAATCTTCATAGGACAAAAAGTTAACTTTCTGAGGAGACTTACACATTTTACTGAAGTGTCCGGATTTTTTACACTTGACACAAATTTTGTTCCACGCAGGGCAACCTCTATAATTGCCTACGTGGTCATTTGCCCCACATCTATAACAAATAATTTGACTTTTCCTAATAGGAAATCTATTCTCCCTTCCTGCAAAATCTTTTCTGAAAGGGACGGGAGTTTTCTTAAAATTATTGACGTTTTTGACCAAAGAAACTTCAGGAATGACTACTTTACTTTTGACCTCCTGGTTTCTAATTTCGTTTACAAATAGTTCAGACTGTTCGATCCCCTTTGCAATGTTCCAAACTGCACTGAGAGAAGAATCCGTCCCCATCCAGAGACGTTCTTGAATTTTTTTACTTTTAGTGCGCATCATAATTTGATCTCTAAGGACCTGGTCAAAATTTATAGTTTCAAAGGCACAGGATCCAGCTAAAGTGCGTAAAGCAGCTACGTAATTTTCTATGGATTCATCATCCTTTTGTATACGAGAGTAAAATTTGAATCTCTCCATAACAATGTTGATCCTTCTTCCAAATCTAGTGCTAAGCTGTTTTATGACTATGTCAAATACATTTACATCACCAGAACCAACATTTTCAATGGGAGGTAAGTTTTCCAATTCTTTAAGTCCTGCACCGCCTAAACAGTTTTTTAATAATGCTAGCTTCCTTTTCGGGGAACAGCCATCTTCTTCAATAACATCCACATAAGCAAGGAAAGTGGGATACCAAAGATCCCATTCTACCTTTGGATCTCCGGCCGTAGGTAAGAAGTGTGCAGGAGAGATAATGTTATTAGACATATTAAGCTAAAAGTTACTTAAATAAGGTAAAAGACAAAATAAGGTTAGTAGAAATGTGCCAAAACAAAAAAAAGTAGTCACCGTTGTCTTGTAGTGAAGAATAAGAGAAAGAAAAATATCCACGGTGGAGTCTTCAAGCTTTGTTCTTCTATTTTTTTTTTTAAAAAATGAGAAAAGTTAATTAAATGTTAATAGTGTGGTCCTTGTGAAGAGCGGAGGTTAAAAGCAGTGAAAACGAGCAAAAACGGTGAAGTAATCATGAAGAAATACTTTGAAAACGAGATCGTGGTTCTGTAGCCATGGAAACGGGGAGTTGATTACAAACAAAATGGCCGCTGAAACGCACACGTAGTAACGTGATGCGTGGTGACGTCGGAATGACGTGTGAAGTGTTCCTTCCTTCGTTCGGTGAAGACACGGGACAGTGCGAGGCAGGCGCGCGTTGGTGAGTTTATCCTTGTAGTTTTTTGAAAGATGCTGTGCAGCGACAACAACAGTATGAGTAGCGCGCGCTGGGGAAAATTAGCGAGGCCACTTCGACAAGAAAGTCAAATGTTATAAAAACACACAGATCGAAGTGATGCGAAGGAACAGCAAATGAAGCGCACTCCACCAAACGCGCTCAATAGCCAAAACAAACGACGAAAATCTCCAAACAAAACGTATTCAAAGATAGCGGTGCAGGGAAAAATCAGAACAAAACTCCCGCTGGTGCAATCAAGGCACTTAACATAGTAGGCAGCCGCTGGTGCAATCTTACACACATGAGCATATATATAAAAAAAAATACCTGGTAACTTTTAGCTGTAAAGGCGAACGCTGTCCGTTTTTCAGAATTTTTCCAAATGTCTTAAAAGATGGAAATTCTTCTCTTGAAGCAGGGTAGAGGCAGGGTAGTGAATCCCGTTCGTCGCCAAATTTATGTAGTAATTAGTCCAAGGAAGCAGAAGAAAGTTGGAAGTAGTTTATTCTGAGAGGACAGCTTAACAACCACCTCCAGCATAACACCAGTAGTAACTGACCAGCTAGTACAGATAGAATGTTAAGCTAGGAATGTACAATAACAATTCTGAGAAGGAATGGTGCACTAACATAGGATAACATGGGATACTACAATAGGCACCTTCCAGAAAACCTCCACAGCAGGCTAGGATTACAGAAAAGGACCATGGAGTACTTATTCCTTCGATAAGATGAAGATCAATCATGCGGCACACAGGAAGGAGAGAGCACATAAAGGGGAGGTGACAGATGTGGCCCCCTTCGCCAATTCGTCACCAGTGTTGAAAAGATGAAAGACTCAGGCAGGGTAAGTAAGAACGTCTTTATTCTGTCACCCACTCTCCGCAGATGATGACAAAGCCAACATTCTACTGTGAACTCCCATGGAAAATTCCAATAGGCAGGATAATGCGGGGAGGGGGGAAGGTACCAAGTGGAGAGGGGAGAAGGAAAAAGTATAGGAAAAAGAGAAAGGAGATTACAACAATTTTATTTTTCAGTAGTATGGGCGACCACCCCACCGTAAAGGTAGTGCACTGGACATCGCCATGTTGTCTTCTGCCTTAAAGCAGTTAACATCCACCAATTCCATGCAGCCTGATGTCCTGTCCAACAAGAAAAGACAAGGTGCAGTGATATGTTGGACACATTACACTATCTTATTTGTTCCATGGTCATAGAGGACTTGTTCAGTTCCAGAAAGCCCTTAGGATGTAGGCTTCTGTGACTGGAGAACAGTGAAAAGCACAGCAGGCATAGAAAGGTGGCAGCTACTGCCCATGGTCATGTGCAGCAGAGAGAACGTTTCAGTTGCCGTACATGATCTATAAAGAAGAGAACTAGGAGAGAAGAAAATATATTGAGAAGTACAGAACAGATAGAGAGAAGAGGTTCCAGAAAAGGAAAAAAGTAGAAGAGAAAGAAAGGAGAGCACATTGAAAATGCAAGAGAGAGCAGGAGAGACAAGAAGGGGAAGATAGACTGAAGCTGTGGCAAATAGAAAGGGTTATTGGGGAAACGGGTGATGGAGGCAGTGTGGACAAATATCAGGAGATGAGGAGAGAAGAGAAAAAGAAAGACTAAAGCCTCAAAGAGCAAAATGAGAGATAGATACACATGGAGAAAAGGTGATTGGAGATTTAAGTGGAATTATTGCTTATCATGTGTTTCCCAATACAGCTGGCCCAAAGTGAATACAATGCAAACGTTTGCACTCATTTTCTAAAAAGATTTTAGTGTAAGATCCAAAATCACCTTGCAAAGAAGTCTTTGAACTACTTTAAAGGTCTAACCATTGATACTTGATCCACTTTGCTTTTTACAAAATTCTTAACAATGGTGTTCTCCTGGAATTTGTTACCACATGCTCTTGGTGAGAAGTATTGATGCCTTTCCTTTTAATGCTTATCTGTCATGGCTACATTTTCTGGTATAGTCGCTGGAAAGTACAACCTACTTGCTCATAAATCCAAATTCATTAATGGAGGTGATTGGGCTTTTTAGTGTCCATTTAAATATGGAAGTCTCTTAACTGTTTCATAACATAAAGCTTGACTTTTGTATCCACTTGTAATAACACTAAACAATCAATCAGCCTGTAAATATTTTTCCATTTCTAGTACTCAAGGCAAGCGTCCATGCTTACTAAATTTATCACTCAGAAAAGAGTACACTTGTCTAAGCAATGTTAAGCACATAGAGGGTGCCACCTTTAGGATTCTACACAAGGAGTCTACAGCATGTGAAAGAGAAGAGAAAGTCCATAATTCTTGAGGTGGAGAACTCTCTGGCATCCTAATGGGAGGTAACATGCAAGTAGTATCAAAGAGAGAGATTATCACAGAGCAGGATCCTAGATGAAAACCATGAAACCATGGCCGGTCCTAGGATTTGTGGGGCCCCGGGCGGAATAAGAACATACGAGGCCCCTATAATTTGCATAAGATTTAACCTGACAGGAAGTGACCTCATAGGAGGTAATATCAATTGGACATTAATTATATGGCATTGTTTCAAGCTGCTTTGCAAGAAGCAACTTACCTAGTTTTGATATAATTAAAATGGTTAGAAATAGCTTTAAAAATCCTAATAAAATACATACATACATTTTAAATCTCTAATAAGTGGATATACATTAAATTAATGTAACCTAGTTATTGTTCTCTTAAATGGGATGAATGAAAATGATATGCAAATCTGGCATTCTGGCACTAAGAGTGCTCCAAAGGAGAGGTGCAGACTTTACTAATGTGGAGAAAGGACAGTTTTAAGTGTTTCAGAAGCCGGCACATTGTTAATGAGTAAATTATGTTTTATAAAAGAGATTTGGAAGTTGACTTATTTCTAGGATTTAAATTTCTCTTGCTGTTTCTGACCCTTCAAACTTCCACCTCTCCCCTCCTGTCTCATCCCGCACAACCTCTGACATCTTTCAGTGGTCCTGCTTTCTTTCATCCATTTCTCAGCAATACTTTTCTCTCCACTCTGCTTATGTTCCCTTGCTGGTTCTGTCTCTCTACCACACATCTTATCCATACACTCCCCTTCAACTCTAATCTCTCCCCTAGCCTCATTACTTCTTTCCTTGTTCTGCTTCATTTACACCCACCTCTCCCCTTCCATCCTCCTGGAGCATCTTAGCGTTTCTTGTTGATGATGACTCTTTTAAATTCACCTTCGCCTCAATGTTCTACTCTTTTTCCCATCTTTCCCTCAGCTTTCTGTGATTGAATCAAGAAATATAAGACAACAGCTGACTTAAATTTAAAAACAGCCAAGGGTCTTGTTTTTTTGTCAATGGCTGTTTAAGATAAATGAGTAACAACAATACATTATTTTACGTTCACCCTGTCACTGTTTTGAACAATGAGTACCTCCTTCACACACATTTGCACAGAATACCAACTGCAACTGGAATACAGAACCGTTGCTCAGTGTGCTCTTCAGAGAGGCCATGTATTGAACGACTATGTATTCTGGACACCTTTTTGACCCACAGACAGGCACAGTGTGAAAGTTGTACTGCCTGCATCCTCAAATCCAAAGCACTCAACTGTAGCCGGTTATAAACACCTGGAGGAGACTCACTACGATGTGTGCTCCATACAAGAGTTAAATACTGTGAAATGAAATACAGAAACACACATCCTGAACATAGCTAACACTCTTGGGGAATGCAAGATTAAGTAAAGCATGTGAAATATAAACAGGAACAAAATCGCTGCCATGGATTACTCTATCATGCAGTGTGAGAGTGGGTCAGGAAATAGGCCTGGCACTAAAATAAAAGTGGCCCCCATTAGTGAATTAGTTAGCGAGAAAAGTGTCCCATGTTTCAAAATGAGGGCAGTTTTTAACTTGCAAAAACATGCTGTTTAGGTATGGTAGACTGCATAAATGTGATTTTGCTGCAGACAATGTTTGTTTTAATATCATGAAAATCAACATTAAAAATTCGCTCATCTGACCATAAAGCAGGCAATCAAACTTCCCGAAAAAACAGGTCACATACTAACCTTACAGATTAGACCATCACACACTGCCTGATTGCCCTAATGATATTCCAACCCGGCCACTGTATTATACAATTATTGTGCATACACAGGATCATTGCTTTTGACGGATAAAGTAAAGGACATGAATATAGGGTCCGATAGGGGCCTGTTTCAATGTTCATTTTTATTAACCACCAGGTAAAGAAGAGGCATCCAGCACACTTTAAGCCCTAGTCCAGCCAATTTTACATTCGGATTGTGCTCCTCTTTGTGCACCAGTGGCTGCTGTACTCACACCTATCTGCTCCCCAGCCCCCTCTCACTTTATTCCGTTTTTCGTACCCCTTTCATTCACCTCTGTGCTCCTTTTCTTCATCCTGGGTGAGCTGAGTGGTTTTCATTGTGAGGCGCAGTCATTCTACCTTTTGTTCTGCGCCCTGCATGTTATCCTGCTTTTCATTCAAACAGGGGCACGGCGCACTTCACAGGTGAGGGCTCTTTAATTACGTGTCTGATCGATGCTATCCTCATGCAGAGGCAGCGATTAAAAGAGAGACGGACCAGCCCGCAGCTATTGATCAAAATCCCCTGGGCCTCCAAACTCTGAAGTTTATGAAAGCGCGAGGCCCCCTGGCTGCGAGCCGGCATGGGGCCCTGGGCAGCTGCCCACGCTGCCCATGCCTAGCGCCGGCCCTGCATGAAACCACCTCTCACAGAATTAGAGGCACTACTAGTGCCTGCCCAACTACATCTCTTCTAAATGGTGATGGAACTAGTGTCATCAGCTAGAACACAGGACTCAAATGGACCAATCCAAGGCTTACACAATCACCTATCCTTCACAATACCTACCTGTCTTGCTGGTCGCTATTTGACGAAGACCTCCATTTGTACTGCAACTTTTGTATAACCTGCCTGTAACCATGAGAGGTGTATGCCAATGTCGAAGCCTGCTTCAAGTTCATGTAATTTTGACTGGTGCTTTTGATCAAATGTAATTGAACTATCTATCTTGTGCCCATATAGTGAAATTCATTGTGGGACCTACCCAACTTCCCATGTAAAATGACATATGAATTCCATTTAGTTTTCACCATAGTTGCTGCCCTAAAATGTTTAAAACACACTGTTCACCACTAATTTACCAGAATGTCCCTGATGGATATTCTCCAAGCTCTCTGTAAAATTATTGAACATGAATGGAGAGTTAAGTTAAAACTTAACTTACGGAAGTTGGGCAGAACTAGGAAGTGCTACACTTTATGAACCAGACCACGACCTTTGGTAGTCAGGGGATCCTCCGCTAGGGCAAGAAAGTATTTTACTAGATCTTCACAGCAGAGGTACTGACTGCAAAATAAATAAATAAATGCCCATCAGGCAGAAGGACATTTAAAGCAGTGACAAGAACCACCATAATGGTGGTTCTGTCGATATATTATAACTTTACCATACAGCTCCCTCAAAAATGACAATTACAATTTAATTTTTTTTAAAAGAAGAACTTAAAGAGAAATTTTACTTTTGAAATAAAAAGTACAAGTTATGTCCCATGGTGAGGGGGCATTGTAGGAAGGTCATACTTTATGCCCTGATCACCTACATTTTTTATTTTGCCGGATACTGGTAGTTAACGACTCTGAATGTGCCCTGGGCTCTGCTAACCAGGGCCAGTGCTCTGTTTAAACAGTATCTGGTAATTGGCATAATTAAAATTGGTTCAGACAACTTGCCTAAAGTCCCTGGTATGTGTTATGGCATGTAGGTGTATGGACCCCTGTGGATGTAATGCACATAAGTGTGCACTGCTGTGCTGTGGTGTTTGATGTCATTTTAAAGACAGCTCTGCCTTCCAGGCTGGTTTTAAAATAAAACTGTCCAAATTCGACTTTGGAAAGAAAAAGTACTTCCAAAGTCTAAAACTACCATTTTGTATATGTGTCATCCCTAAGATCTGCCCTAGGTGACCCAGGGGTAGGCTGTCTTGTTATGAAAAGCAGAGACATTAGAAAATATGCCCTGATGAAGGAAAAACAGCCAAAGACATTTTTCCCATTATAGAGCTGCTAGCACCATAGGCTGACATAGGAAGGATTTATTTAACTTTAATAAAGTCTAACATTTGTCAGGAATAAGCTAGCAATGTCATTCAAAGTATCAAACTAGTAGTTACAACAAATACAATAACTGGCGAAGGTTGAATTTGCTATAACTATTACGGGAAACGAGTTATAGAACTTACTTTCCTGAAGTTACCTAAAGTAGCCCTGTAGCAGCAGGCTCTCACTCTTGCCTTCTCTTGCTACGAAAGAAGAGGTAAATACAATTTTCTGACAAGTATTTATCCCTCAACTGCAGGTCGCTAAATAAGCATAAGCATGATGTTTATGATTTTCTTGAAGAGCATTGGCCAGAAGCAGTCTTTTTGACTGAGATCTGGCTCACTGAGAACTTTTCCCCGTACTTAATACAAGTTGTCCCCCAGGGTTTCGACATTGTGAGACTTGCCGGGCAAACCCAGAGAGGAGGAGGGATTGGCATTATTTTCAATCAGACACTATACTGCACCTTCTCTTAGCATTCTATTAATGGGCGTGAAGCAGCTCTTCTTTCTCTAGCCCTCACTAACACTTTTATGGTACCAGGGGCTCTGATGTAATGTCCACCTAGTCCCATTTCTAACTTTATTACTTCTCTAGCTGTTCTGTCTCCACAAGTTCTTTGCTACTCTAATATCTTAGTAGTAGAGAATCTCAGCTTGCACTCTAATGACACCACCTGCTCAGTGGCTACTGCTCTGCTATTGGAGGACTTACAGTTCTCTCAATAAATTTCTACTCCCACACACAGACTTTGGTACATCCTCGATAACATTTTTTAAATCTTGCCCTTTTAGTGACTGGCCCTCCCCTCCTACTCATCTGGTCAGATAATTTTGCCATCCCTTTTTTTGTTCCCCACAATAAGTCACCCATCAGTCACGTTTCCGTTCATGTTCTAAGGGCATGTCAGTGGGCCAAAGTTACCCCCTCTAAATTTAGCGAAGCATTAATCACCACTCGACCCACTTTGGAAAGTTGTGTTGATATGGCTAACTGACAACTGGATCAGTGGCACATTGGATCAAATAGCCCCCTTAGTTAATCAGACTTTTCACAGACAAAACCATTGGCTGACTGGTTTAACAATTAACTTTTAGTATTAAAAAAGAACTGTAAGCGCCTTGAGTGCCTCTGGCAAAGAGTAGTCTATGATCCAACGTGCAAAGCTTACAATATGGCAGCACTTGAATTTTACCACTGTCATATCAAGCGGTCTCATTGTGTCTTCTATACTTGTAAAATCCAATCTGCCCCAAACTCTTCCAGCCAAATTTTCATTATTGATAAGTCACTCTCCTCACCGTCTCTAGTTTCAGCCTCTCCTTCGCCATCGAAGGAGGGCTGGAATGCCTTACTTCAATTGTTTTCTAAAGAGATAGAAAATATTTATGACTCCTTTCCTGCGAAGGCCAGATACACTCCTAGTTTAAGCACCTGGTTCGATCCCTCTGATGACAGCTCTAAGCTGCTGAACTATAAGTCCATCAAACCTGATAAGGTGACCCTCTTCCATGCTTTGGTTAAGTCTGACTCCCCACTTGACCCAGCATACCCCACCATTTTGGAACAGGGCCTTGAGGTTGTCTACCCACTACTACATGAGCTACTTAACAGCGCTATGGCCTCGGGCCGGGATCCTCAGTGGTGGAAGCATGCCATGGTGGTCCCACTCCTTAAAAAGCCTTTGTTGGTCCCCACCAAGCCTGAAAACTATTGTCCTATCTCACTGCTTCCACTTTTCCCTAAAATCACCAAGAAGCATGTCAAAAAGCAGCTTTCCAGTTTCATTGAGGCCCCTTACCTGTGTCACAAGTCTCATTCAGGTTTTCGTCCTTCTTATAGTGCTGCGCCAGCTTTGCAGTTTTCTACAGAATTAATCCGTCAAATTCTGGAAGGTGGTGATTCTGCACCATAGCTAATGATGGATCTCATTTTCAACACTGTGTTTCTTAACATCCTGATTGAAAGACTTTGGCACTGTGGTGTTGGCCATGAAGCTTGTAGGTGGGCCACCTCTTCCCTGCAGGAGGGCACCTTTCAGGTGTCTCAAAAACCCTTTCAGTCAAGGGTGCTCCCTTTGTAGGAAGGAGTGCTGCATGCTCTTCCCTGAGCCCATCCCTCTTTAGTATTTATGTGCGCCTCTTGACACAAGTCATCAAATGTTTACCATCATCTCATATGCGGATGACACTCGGCTTATCATCACTCTTTCACAGAACTCCACCAATATGGCCTCCTCTCTATGCCTATGCTTTGCAGAGGTCGCCATGTGTATGTATAATGTATGTATAAACCATTTTATAGCGCGCTCTGTTACTTGTGAGTATCCTGGCGCGGGAACAGGAGAGGCAGACAGCAGAACAAAAAGAAGGCATCTTAGCTTACACTCTTAAACAAATGAGTTTTCAGATGTTTTTTGAATTCGGACACTGAAGGTATAGAACGCAGATGTAAAGGGAGAGCGTTCCAGGCCCGTGCCCCGATCACAGAGATCGATTGACCACCTAGTCTTGCTCGTTTGAAACGGGGAAGGTGCAATTTGAACAGAGTGGAAGATCTGAGGGTGCGTGCAGGGACATATCTGGTGAATCTCTTTCTCAGATACAGGGGGCCTTGATCGTGAGTAGCACGAAACGCAAGCACCAGGGATTTGAACAAAATGCGTTGAGCAACCGGAAGCCAGTGGAGCGTGCGTATCTCTGCACGTACGCTCTTCCATCTAGGGATGTTAAATAATAGACGGACAGCCGCATTCTGGATAATTTGCAGGCGCTTCACCAGATAGGCCGGAATGCCACTGAACAGTGCATTTGCATAGTCCAGCCTTGCCAGAATAAGTGCCCGAGCAACCATCTCCTTAGCATCCCTTGGGAGCAAGGGGAAAAACTTGCGGAGCATTCTCAGAGTGGCAAAGCAGGTGCCTGTGAGTTTTTTTATGTGATCCTCGAATCTGAGGTCCTCAGAGAACCAGATACCAAGGTTTTTGGCAGGTCTCCCCATCTCTTTTGGACTAGGAATATTAAGAGGCCACAGAGTGTTTTTGAATGAGGGGGGGAAGGAACCATAGAAAAGCACTTCAGATTTTTCTTCGTTGCATTTCAGCTGGGCCTGTGTTAGCCAGCGGAATACAGAGGACAAACACAGATGAACTGCCGACGTATCCAAGTTGTCGTCTGGCCAGGTGAACAGCAGTTGGGTATCATCTGCATACCCTATGATCTTAGCCCCAAACTGTTCTGCCAAATAAACCAGGGGGGTTATATATACATTAAACAGTAAGGGGCTGAGAGTAGACCCCTGAGGGACCCCTGTAAGCAGTGGTTTGGGCTCAGAGGCGTGAGGAGGCATCCAGACCTGCTGGGTCCTGTCAGAAAGAAAAGAGGACAGCCAGTCTAAAACAACCCCACCCATGCCAATGGCCGACAGCCGGCGGAGGAGAAGCTCATAAGGGACGGTATCGAATGCGGCAGAGAGGTCCAATAAAATTAGGACCGCTCTGCCGCCTCCGTCTAAGCAGTCTCGAATTGCCTCGGTCATCTCCACCAGCGCCGTCTCAGTGCTGTATGCAGCCCTGAATCCTGATTGGGCAGGGTGGAGGGCATTGGAGGCTTCGACAAAGCTCTCCAGTTGTTGAAGAACTACCTTCTCACAGATTTTCGTGAGTGCCGGTAAAAGGGAAATAGGCCGGTAGTTTCCGGGAACCGACGCATCCAGTCCTGGTTTTTTCAGAAGCGGCAGCAGTTTAGCTTGCTTCCAAACTGAGGGCACCTCCCCAGCGGCCAGGGAGAGATTAACTATCTGCGTGATCTCAGCGCAGACTGTTTCCGCCACTTCCGAAAGCACCCGAGCCAGGCACGGATCAGCTGGAGAGCCCGACTTCAAAGACTGAAGGAGAGGGAGAACAGTGCATTCCGCAATTTGCGCGAAGTTCGTAAGCTGCTGTCCCGGACATGGACCTAAAAAGGGACCCAGGTCAGCTGCAAGGCAGTCGGCGGGCAGAGCCGCTAGGAGGTCCTGCTGAATCCTCGCAATTTTAGTGATAAAAAAGGAGGACAACTCCTCGCACCATTGCCCAGAGGACGGGAGGGAAACAGCATCAGCAACAGGGGACACAAAGCTTTTAACAATAGCAAAGATCTCTCTGCTATTGTTATCCGCCTTGGCGATGCGCCAAGCATAGTAGTTCCCCTTAGCTGCTTTAATGGCTGCATAATATTCCTTCTGGGCGAGCCGTAGAGCGGATTTAGCCTCAGGATTATATCCACATCTCCACGCTCGTTCTAATTTTTTGCACCCCAGTTTCATCTCTCTCAGTTCAGGGGAGAACCAGGGTTGAGAGGGTGTGTGCCTGAATCTAGTCAGCGTGGTTTGCTTAGTGGAGGCAGTAGCTGCCAGCCGAACCCATTCATTAAACTCGTGGGTCGCAGCGTCCAGAAGCATCTTAAGTTTTGGGCGAGTTCTGGACAAAGCCTGCCTAAACGCGGGCACATTAATCTTTTGAGGATGACAGATGGAAGGTGGGAGGCTTGGTTCTGCCATTTCCCACGTAAACCTGACCAGATCGTGGTCAGACCAGGTTGTTTTTTCCACAGTCACGGACTGAATGGGAAAGTTGGAGCAAACCAGATCGAGCAGATGACCACCCGCATGGGTCGGGGCAGTCACCCATTGTTTGAGCTGAGCAAGCTCAAGGATTTCACCGAGTCTGTGGGCTTCAGGGGAATCAGGAACATCCATATGAATATTTAGGTCGCCGACCAACAAGAACTTGGGGAAGCCTAAGGCCCGTGGCACTATATATTCTTCTAGGGAGTCCAGAAAGTGATTCACCTGGCCTGGGGGCCTATAAATCAAAGAACCACCTAAGGTGAAATGGGGGGAAGTTTTTATAGAGAAGTGAAGGACCTCACCCCCTACATCCACAATCGGAGGCTCAGAAGCGAAGCTCCACCCTTCTCTAAAAACAACTGCTAATCCCCCCCTCTGCCCAGGGGTCGGTCTACCCTAGCTATCTTAAAACCCCTGGGAACAGCAAGTTCCACACTGGGAGCTGAAGTACTGGTCATCCACGTCTCCGTGAGGAACATTACCCCCAACTGGCCGTCTACCAGTAGTTCATAAATATCAGCGGCATGCCTTACCGCAGATCTAGCATTGATCAGTCCCGCCCTAATGTTGGAAACAGTGGCGTTATTGACTGAAGGTGGGGGGAGGGAAGGTTGGGGGTGAAAACCACAGTTGGGGCATTTGGCCAAAACACCATCTGGAACCGTACGTGGGCAAGGTAGATCCTTTACGGGGGGAGCAAGTCTCCAAAGATCGTTGCGAGAGTACTTGCGTTTCTCTAACCAGGCCATCCCCAAAGGTCGCTGAGCAGCGTGGCTGGCCCCGGGCCCGTCCGGGGCACGGACGGGCACAGATGGGCCCTCCTTTGGCGCTCCTTCGGCGCGCAGACGGCGCGCCCGCTGCGCGCGACCGCTGCGCGCCCAGTAGGGGACCATTATTTAACACCCAAGCCCCTCCCCGAGCTGGACCGCTACCTCCCGACCAGCCAGGGACCGGGCCTCACTCAAGATGGCGCCGCCCGACCTGGCCCTCCACTACAATCGGCACAGAGCAGCCGCGGTGGAACAGGGCACAGGGGAACCGGGAACTCAGTGCAGGAATTAAAAACGGGTGCAATTTGTTTTAAAAATACATACAACACAATTATTCAATTCAATTGAGTGTAAAAGAGCAAATAGTATTTTTTTAAAAAGCGCTACAGCAACAGTGCAGAAAAGCGAGTGGGCAGAAGAGACAATCTCGCAGTCTGCCCGTCTTTCTCCAGCAGCGTTTCAAAGTGCTGCCACCACAATGATCAGCCACGAGGGTCTGGAGAGCCAAGGATCTATTTAACACCCAAGCCCCTCCCCGAGCTGGACCGCTACCTCCCGACCAGCCAGGGACCGGGCCTCACTCAAGATGGCGCCACCCGACCTGGCCCTCCACTACAATCGGCACAGAGCAGCCGTGGTGGAACAGGGCACAGGGGAACCGGGAACTCAGTGCAGGAATTAAAAACAGGTGCAATTTGTTTTAAAAATACATACAACACAATTATTCAATTCAATTGAGTGTAAAAGAGCAAATAGTATTTTTTTAAAAAGCGCTACAGCAACAGTGCAGAAAAGCGAGTGGGCAGAAGAGACAATCTCGCAGTCTGCCCGTCTTTCTCCAGCAGCGTTTCAAAGTGCTGCCACCACAATGATCAGCCACGAGGGTCAGGAGAGCCAAGGATCTATTTAACACCCAAGCCCCTCCCCGAGCTGGACCGCTACCTCCCGACCAGCCAGGGACCGGGCCTCACTCAAGATGGCGCCGTCCGACCTGGCCCTCCACTACAATCGGCACAGAGCAGCCGCGGTGGAACAGGGCACAGGGGAACCGGGAACTCAGTGCAGGAATTAAAAACGGGTGCAATTTGTTTTAAAAATACATACAACACAATTATTCAATTCAATTGAGTGTAAAAGAGCAAATAGTATTTTTTTTAAAAGCGCTACAGCAACAGTGCAGAAAAGCGAGTGGGCAGAAGAGACAATCTCGCAGTCTGCCCGTCTTTCTCCAGCAGCGTTTCAAAGTGCTGCCACCACAATGATCAGCACTTTGTGGATGGACTTGAACTGTCTCAAGCAAAATGCTGGGAAGCCTGACGTATTGACCTTAAACATTCAACATGACATCTGTTCTTCTGCTTGGTGGTTCAACAACCTGGGCCCATTACCCCTGGGCATTTGGTTTGACAGGAAGTTTTCTTTTTAGAACCAAATTACCACATTTGCAGATAAATGTGTTGTGCTGCTGAAGACGCTAAAGAAACTCTTTTGCTTCCTGCCAGAGTCGGTAAAAAAACGTAGTCCAAGCCTTGATTATATCCAGGCTGGACAACAAGCGATTCAATGCCTCGTCATGGGTTGTAAGCACTTTATAAATGCAATTAAAATACAATACTGTAATGTTTTGTACCGTGGGTGTCACAGTTCCGTGTGAATAGACTCCAGCAAGTGCAGAACGCTATGGCATGCCTTCTGTTTAATCTCCCAAAGCGTGCCTCTACCTGGACCCGGCTCGAGAAGCTGCACTGGCTCCCTCTGAAGCAGAGATCTTCTTTTACTGCTATAAGGCATTTGCCAACAAAGGCCCATGGTACCGCCAATCCTTTATCAAACCTTATGTATCATCTACGAATCTGGGATCCGCAGGTGGCCTACTGACTAGTATTCCCAAAGTGAAGAGAGCTCAAATTGGTTGCAGCTCTTTCAGCTACTTAATGCCCAAACTATGGAACTCTCTTCCCCTCTCAGTCCGTCAGGCCCCATCAAAATCTCTCTTTAAAAAAAGAAAATAACTTGGCTAGCTGACCCTGAGATAACTGCTGCATTCTTGGATTGTGGGATGCTGGACCTTAGCACTAGGACTCATTTGAATTAACTACACGCTTTATAAACTCCATTATTAATATTATTATTAGCCTCTTCTGATTGGTTAGCCTTTGACAGTCAGAACCAAGCTTCTCCCTGATTAGATGTGAACAGACCTGGGGTGAAACAATACAGACATTTGATGGGGTGAGATTTGGTTCCTGGATAATCCAGGGACAGAAAGAGGGCTGGAGAAATAAACTGGTCTTCAAAGGGAGAAGCCCAGATCTCATAGGACCCAGACCACTCCCACTTGAAGGGGAGTGTAGGGAAAAGGTACCCACACTTGTGGGTTGGATTAGCAAAACCTGAACTTCAAGGAGAGATTTTTTCCATTTAAATTTTTGCTGAGATGTACCTTCTCGGACAAAAATATACCACTCTTCCCAGAAAGTTGTCATTGCAGACCATAGCAACTTGAATCCCATTGTTTGGGGTATCCCTCTTGCCATCTCAGTTTGGGAAATATATATGCCAGAGCAGGAAGAGCACCTCAGATCCCTTCCTGAAAACATCTGGAGAAGGACTGTCCTGCTGGACCCCTGGACTGCACCTGCTGCACTCCAAAGGCACACAACAGAAGGTCTTGGCATGTCTTGAAAGATAAGGAGTGGACTCCCTGAGCAACAACAGGTATAAAAGTACTGGAAGAAGTTACCTGCAGCATCCACTTTAAGGACAACTCCAGCTAACCAGCTTCATCTGGATTTTGATGACCGGGTTATTGTGGGAATTTCAGTCTCAGGACCCAGGAGGCGAAACTGAGCTTCTGAACCCTTGTCTGGTGCTGTTGAACCCTTTCCTGCGCCAAGAAACCTTCAGAGAAGAATTTATACAAGTTTGGAACTTTTGATAAACTTTTGCGAAAAAGCTCCATCAGAAGACTGGCATTGATGATGAGAGTCAAACCAGCGACGTCGAACCACGATTCATACGGACCATGCAGGTTTACCCTCTGAAAGCTCCAGAGCTCCTCGCCGTCTCTGACGAAGACAACAATCTCCAGGCCTCATCAAGCAATTTTGCTGCAGCAGGCCAGTGTTGTCGAATCGAAATCGGGAGCCAAGTACCCTGTTCGCTTAATGTTCAGAGAAAAAGCTCCAAAAAAAGTGACAAAGTCAGAAGGCAAGGACCTGACGCGGCCCAACCATACATCGTATCCAACCTGTGCTCCTTCATGTTCAGCCTGAAATTTTGAATGTATCCCTATTGAGCGCGACCATGATAGCTGCGCTTGGTGTTTTAGACTTTTAGGAGCTAGAAAGCACTTTTTTAATTCATATCTTCAGATCCCTACATTGGTTTTTGTTGTTTTGGTGTCATTCTCAAGATAAAAATATTTTCTATTTTCATAAATTGGTATTGAATTTTTATTGTGTTGTGTCTTTTATTTATGTATTGTTTTGGAGATATAAATGCTTTTCGCACCTGTCCCCTAAGTTTAGACTGAGTGCTCGTCAGCCAAGCTACGATGCATTGAGCAATATTTAATTTATTGAAACTTGACTGTACTTATTTGTGATCGTGGTCTTATTACTAGCTGTAGGTGCCTACCTGCACCTGCTAATAAACCACCAACAGACATTTTGCCGTTTTTATGTCCCCTTACTTACCACCAGTGTTTTCCTGGCTGTGACAGGCAGTGAAAACTGGCCCTCATGTCCACCAATCTTAGGCCCTCATTAGGATTGCGGAGAATCTGCATCCTCCGGGCAGGCGGCAGCCACCGCCGGCCCGGAGGATGCGGATTCTCCGCAGCGGAGCCTTCAATGTCCCCTTGCCAGATTAGGATGGCTGTGGGGACGAGGCGTCCGTCCGCCGCTTTTCCGCCGCGGTCGCCTTCCGACCGCGGCGGAAAAGCTCTAATATGGTGGTGGTGTCTATTAGACACCGCCAGCCATATTAGGATGGTGGGAAAAACATGCTTTTCTGCGGCGGCTTTCTTGCTGTGGAAAAGCATACGGACTGTCACTTCGGGGACCCGTTGCGGGCCCCCTGGGTGAAGGGGGGGTGGGGGGTGCACATGGGGGGTACCTATGGTACCCCCCTGCATTTGCGTGCACAAAGCAGCAGGCACCGCGTGGTGCCTGCCGCTTTGTGCATGCAAATGCGATGCATGCATTTTTCCCCTTCGGCAGGTGCAGCTTGAAGCTGCACCCGCCACAATGTTAAAGATAGTGGATGTGACCGCCACCCTGGCGGTCACATCCTAATCTGCTTGGAGGGAACGCCCCAGCCCCTGCGGACGTTCCCTCCTCCTCAGGGGTCGCGGACGGACTCAAGTCCATCCGCGATCCTAATCGGGCCCTAAATTAGATGGACGGGCTTACAGGTCAACCTCTGATGGCCCTTACTACATTGGGCTGTCAGAGTGGTCTAACCATGGTGGAGATGGAGTAGTTTCCGCTGACGTTGCACCACAGCGGATGTACCATTATTTTGATGGGAAGGGTACTCTGTCACCTTTATAATGGAGTATCCTTTCCACCAACATAAAAATCAGGCCCTAAGTTTACTAACTTTACTTGAGGTAAGGATTACCTCTTCCGGATATGATGAATGTCCCAGCTAGGATGTCCTCCAGCAAAAAAATGTTGATTGTGAAGTCTGGAGATGGGGGGGTGGAAATGAGCCGAGGCCATCTTGTTTAAAAAAATTGTTTCTTAAGCTTTTCCTTTTACAATGCTTGAGCTGGTTAGAAAATAAACCAAGCTGCAAGTCAGGTGCTTTTACAACTTGAAATCCTATCAATTAAATGGGATTTAAATTGGAGGGTTGTAAAGTTGTATTGAAGAAAGTTGATTGAGCATGCTTTAATTTGTACCTTAAAAAATCCATGAATTACTATATAGAATTACATGGTGTGTATCCAAAATATATAAATGGCATAGAATATAGAGGACAGAAAATCAAATGCAAAATATCAACAGTGAATAGGTACAGTTTTTGTATGCCATACTTCACATATATGTACCTTTGCAATGTATATAAACTTCAAAGCACATAGATGTGAAGTTAGTAATAGCTTCATCTATACTTCCCTACAGACACTTATCTTTTGAGATACTGTCTTCTATACTCTTATACCACAGTATTCTTTGGGTCGATATTTAGCAGTACAACCAGTAACGCCAATAATAAAAAACACTAAAAACACTATTTGCTTTAAAACCTTGCATACTGTACCTTTGTTTCCTACAAGTATTTGGGAAAGAATGCATCGATTGTGCACAGCTTTAATGTATGATTATAGCTGAAAGCCACAACCCCCTAAAAATGTCCTTTTGGCTACAGAACACAATGATTGTGTGATGACATTAGTAAAGTCATCAAGAATGTTATTTGAGATGTTATCCGTGGTGCTAAAGCAATATTTTTTACAATAATATAACGTCCAAGTATAATATCACTTTAACCAGTGAATTTCTCGTTTTAAAAAAAATATTAATAAATCAAAATGTGTGCCCCTGTGAAACACTGCGTATGACCTTACATAGGGCATCACTTGCCATATGTTAACACCTTGGCTGCTTGAGATATTCCCCTGCTGTGCTGCACCATAATAGAAATGGGTGTGGTCATGAGCACTGAGCTCTTCATGAGCACAGAAGGGGTTAAATGTCATCATCCCTGATGTCACCAATGCTATCATCTAACATGTCATCAGTGATGTAATCAATTATGTTATTCAACATGTCATAAATGATGTTGTAAGTTCCTAACCAGAGCATGACGGGGGAGAAACTATTTGAGGTGTCATCTACCCTAAATGTACCACTACTCTGAATTTTTGGAACTAAATTATTTGCAATGTTGTGATACTCTACTTCATCTGAACATTATCAGAGCCATTCCACATGCTCCTTGGCTGGGACAACCTATTTTCCCAACCCTTTTCAAATGTTTGATAATAGAAAACCTACCAAACTTGCAGCGTTTGCAATGTCAAAGATATTAGACATGCAGAGATGGATTCCCCCCTACTTGGTACTTATCATCTGTAAGAGCCATCAATTTTAACTGACAAGGTCACGTTTAAGGTGAGATTGCCTTCAAATGAGACACATAGAGATCAAATGTGTTGTAAGTCTTTTTATTTGTAAGTGTGTAATTTCATTTTACATGTTTTATATGTGGTGATTTTTATTGTCTTTTATGTGATTTTTCAGCCCTGATGAAGTTCCCAGGCATCCAGGAACGAAACACATTGGCTGATTTAAAAAAAAAAAAAAGAATTGTGCAATATTTTGTGATAATAAAGGACAATGGGTAAACAGACATAATATCGATTCAAAAATATAGACTGGACATAATATCGAGGAAAAAATATACACTAGACAAAATATCGACCAGACATAATATAGACTACAAAAATATCGAGTTATATCGATATTAATAGCCAAAATATCGAATCAAAAATATAGACTAGACATAATATCGACTAGATAGAATATAGACAAAAAAAATCAAAAATAAGGTAAGTGTTTACTAATTTGTAATAATTGTGTAATATAAATCAGTAGCGGGTAGTGGGTTTATAGGGGAATAGGGTGGGAAGTAATTTAAATATAATTAATTAATTAATTATGTAAATTAATATTAATTGTAAATTAATTAATAATTGGTAATTAAATAAAATATAATTGGTAATTAATAATAATTGATTAATTGATAAATAATTAATTTATAGTAAAAAAGTTTCAGTAGTGGGTTGTGGGTTTATAGGGATATAGGGTGGGAAGTAATTTAAATAAAAATAATTAATTAAGTAAATTAATAATAATATTTTAATTATTTTTAATTGGTAATTAAATAAAATGTAAATGGTAATTATTATAAATATTGAATTGATAAATAATTAATATTTTGTAAATTATTTTCAGTAGTGGGTTGTGAGTTTAAAGGGGGATAGGGTGGGAATTAATTTAATAATAATTAATTAATTATGTAAAATAATTAAATCATTTAATTAATTAATAATTGTCCATGAAATAATAATTAAGTGGTAAATAAAAGTTATTGGTATAGGAAAATACATTTACTTGGTACTAATATTTCTATAAATTATAATTATTTATGAAGTTTTTCATTTTTATACTGTTGCACTCACTGGAGAGGGAATGGTAATTTTAACCCCTAGGCTATCCAACGATTTCCCTACTGTAGCACCCACTGGAGTGGGAATAGTAATTTTAACCCCTACGCTATCCAAAGCGTTCCCTACTGTTGCACCCACTGGAGTGGAATAGTAATTTTAACACCTACGCTATCCAACGCTTTCCCTACTGTAGCACCCACTGGAGTGGGAATAGTAATTTTAACCCCTACGCTATCCAACGCTTTCCCTACTGTTGCACCCACTGGAGTGGGAATAGTAATCTTTACCCCTACGCTATCTAGCGCTTTCCCTAATGTTGCACCCACTGGAGTGGGAATAGTAATTTTTACCCCTACGCTAGCCAGCCCTTTCCCTACTGTTGCACCCAGTGAAGTGAGAATAGTAATTTTTACCCCTATGCTATCCAGCGCTTTCCCTACTGTTGCACCCACTGGAGTGGGAATAGTAATTTTTACCCCTATGCTATCCAACGCTTTCCCTACTGTAGCACCCACTGGAGTGGGAGTAGTAATTTTAACCCCTACGCTATCCAACGCTTTCCCTACTGTTGCACCCACTGGAGTGGAAATAGTAATTTTTACCCCTACGCTATCCAGCGCTTTCCCTACTGTTGCACCCACTGGAGTGGGAATAGTAATTTTTACCCCTACGCTATCCAACTCTTTCCCTACTGTTGCACCCACTGGAGTGGGAATAGTAATTTTTACCCCTACGCTATCCAACGCTTTCCCTACTGTTGCACCCACTGGAGTGGGAATAGTAAATTTTACCCCTACGCTATCCAACGCTTTTGCTACTGTTGAATTCACTAGAGTTGTTACAATAAATTTTAACCATTTTGCTATGCTACTGTAAAAATATTATATATGTTTATTTAATAATATGTTTTTATATATATATATATATGTATTATTTTTGTTATATTTTTTTAATGTATAATAATTATTTATTAATATAACATTTATTTAATAATTTTAAGTAAGCTTATATTAAATATATTTATTATTACATTAGTTTTAACTTAATTTAAAGACATTTAAAAAAACGATATTTTGACAGTCTATATTTTTGTAACTCGATATTTTAGAGTCGATATTTTAGTACTTACCTGTTTGAAGATAGCCAGTCGATATTTTGTCCATCGATATTTTATCCCTGATATTTTTGCATCTCGATATTTATGTTGTCGATATAATTTCAGTGATCCAGGACAATGATGTACTCTATATTGCGAAATTGAAACATTTTTTCTGGTGCATCTTCCTTTAGAAGAATTGCCTTCAAATTCTGCATCCATTTTTAGCAGCTGGCTGAAATAACTTATTCAAAAAAGTGCATATTTCTCACTGATCATGTGCATGGAAATAACGACTCGTCTTTGCAGGGGTGGTATTGTCTGTGCATTATCTCTTTCCTGCTTCATATTGCCATGGATGTAGCACCCCATGTTTGTACTTGCACAGTCATTGAGATTGTTTATTCCTGGCCACCTTTTGAGCTTTATTGCTTCAAAATCATGTGCATTGCACCAAACTAACATTTCCCCCAAAAATTTGAAATAAAACTAAACTGAATTTCAACTTAGCTGGCAAACTCACATTTAAATTAGCATTACCTTTAGCGTGTAATATTGTTCTATTCCCTTGCTTGGCGCACTGCTGGTGGGGCGATGAGGTCCGCTTGTGTGCTGAGGACCTCAGGACACAAGTGGACTTCATTCCCCGAGCAGCAGTGCACCAGGGGGCGCCTTCGTAGAGTGGTGTAAAAAGGGGGCGAGGCCTCGGACCACTCTCAGCAATCGAGATGTGTAAGGCTTACTGGAGGTACATGGTGGGCTAGCTAGCCCGCAGGGACCCTCAGGAGGCAAGAGGACTTCATCCCCCAACCAAGAGCGTGTCAGGAGGCGCGTATTGCAGAGTGGAGGACAAAGGGGGCGTGGCTTGTGTCCATGTAAATGTAAATGTACATGTATTTATATAGCGCAAATCACCGACCCGGTATCTAAGCGCTTGCTTAGGGAACCCGTCCTGGTATTCCCCTGTGAGATAACCCCGGCAGGGTATCCACAAGGTGAAAGCCAGGCATCCCACCACGAGGGGCCGTTGTGGAGATTAAGCAAACTATTGCCCAGAGTCGCAGAGTGTGAACCCGTGAATCGAGTAGGCACCGGAGCGAGAATTGTCGAGTCCGTGGACATTTTAGGACTCAAGACCCGCCGAGCCGGGAATTGAACCCTGGTCCCGGGCTGACCTCTGCTTCCAGGTCTGCCTCCTCTAACCAGTTAGCCACACTTCTCCACAATCAGCAGTCCCACTATCTGGGGCATAATAGAGGTATCAGGTAAGTTAGTTGGCCCCTAAGGACCCCCAGCAGTAATTGGGAATTTAATCCCTATGCAAGAGCATGCCTCGGAGTGCATTTGCAGAGTGGTGGGGAAGGGAAAGGGGGCGTGGCCTTCTATGACAACTTAGCAATTCAGCTGTGTGGCTTGGGGGCCAACTACCTCTCCTATTACCTCCACTAAGTCCCACAGAGTGGGCTCGCTAAGAGGTCTTCATGGGCCACGCTTCTCCTTTTTCCACCACTCTCCAAACACGCCTCCTGGCACAGTACTGGTTGGAGGATGAAGTTCACTTTACTCCTGAGGGACTTTGGGGTCCAAGAAGCCCTCCTGGTACCTCCTGTAAGTCCTACGTAGCAGAATTCCTAAGCGGTGGTCAGAGCCCCAGCCCCCTATCTACACCACTCTGCAAATGCGACTACCAGTTAAAGAAGCATTTGTAATGTAATTGGTCTCGCATTTGCGAGAGTTAGAGCTATTGGTGTTGTAAATGTAAAAGATTTTTACTAATGTTTTTTGGTGTAGAGTGGATGTACGTTGTGTGTAGTGGAATTATGTGGTATGTTGTGCAGTACAATTATGTGAATAGAAAGTAAGGGATATTTAGTGTAAAGAAATTATGTGGAGCAGGATTATGTGTTTTGGAGAGTAATTATGTGGTATTGTAGTCTGTGTTGTGGAGTGGTAACCTCAGGTTTAGTCTTCCTCCTTTCAGTAGAAGCTAAACTATAAACTCAATGAGACACAAAAAAAGAAGGAACCACTGAGGAGCACTTCTGGACCTAGTCAGAAGTATGAGCAGAGCCACTGGAATTATGTGACTGTTCGGATGCAGCAATTTTCACATCATTAAAATCTTTCTGCATTTGCCAAATATTCCATCATCTGCTGCCTAATTTGCAGATTTGAGCAAAAAAACCTTGTTTCTACCCGAAACGGCTCAAATGTTACTAAAAATACAGCGACACGTGTTACAGCGTGGTGGAAGGCCCTTTGCAAAGCTGGAGTGGTCATGTGTTACTTATTGCAAAATGTGGATGTTAAACTAGTACCTTATTTGCTTTTTTCTGCAGTGTTCTTGCCTCTTACTTTAGCTCTCTAGCCCTCTTGCTTCTTTCTGCACCACTGTTGGTTCTTTCTGCAATGCTCTTGTTTCATTTTGCACGTCTCTTATACATTTCTGCATCCCTCTTTCCTCTTTCTGTAATCCTCTTCACTCTTTCTACACATCTCTTGCATCTGCACACCTGTTCCCTCTTACTGCACCTTTTTTGCCTGTTTCTTCTGCAACTCTCTTGCCTCTTTCTACAGTTCTATTGCCTCCTTCTGCACCTCACTTGCCCTTTTCTGCACTTCTCTTGCTTCTTCCTGCACCCTTCTTCCTTTTTTCGTACATTTTTTGCCTCTTTTTTCACCTCTCTTGCCTCATTCTGCACTTCACTTGCCTTGTTCTGCACTTCTCTTGCTTCTTTCGACACCTCTGTTGCCTCTTTCAGCAATTCTCTTGCCTCTTTCTGTACTTCTCTTGCCTGTTTCTGCACCTCTCTTGACTCTTTCAGCACCTCTGCTGCCTCTTTCTCCACCTCACTTGCTTCTTTCTACACATCTCTTGCCTCTTTCAGCAACCCTCTCTTCTCTTTCTGTACCTCTCTTGCCTCTTTTTGCATCCCTGTTCCCTCTTTCTGCACCTTTATTGCCTGGTTCTGCACCCCTCTTGGCTCTTTCTCTACCTCCGTTGCTTCTTTCTGCACTTCTCTTGCTCTTTCTGTACCCTTCGCGCCTCTTTCAGCACCTCTGTTGCTTCTTGCTGCACTTATCTTCCTTCTTTCTGCACCTCTTCTGCCTCTTTCTCTACCTCTCTTGCCTCTTTGTGCTCCCCTCCTACATTTCTCGGCACCCCCCTGTTCCTCTTTTTGCACCTCTGTTGGTTCTTTCTGCACTGCTCTTGCATCTTTCTGCGCATCACTTCCCCTTTCTGCACTTCTCTTGCTTCTTTCTACACCTCTGTTGCTTCTTTCAGCAATTCCCTTGCCTCTTTCTACACTTCTCTTCCCTCTTTCTGTACCCCTTGCCTCTTTTTGCATCTCTATTGGTTCTTTTTGCACTGCTCTTGCTTCTTTCTGCAACTCACTTGCCTCTTTCTACACTTCTCTTGCTTCTTTCTACACCTCTGTTGCTTCTTTCAGCAATTCTCTTGCCTCTTTCTGCATCTCTAACTTAGAGGTGGTTTTAATCCCCCTGCCCCATTATGTACTAGAGCCTTACTGGGGAGGTCATGCTAATCGCAGGGGTACCTCAACCTACGGTGTATTCTAGGTGTTTTCATTGTATTCTAAGTGTCTTTCAGCTAGCCCTGGGAGGTGAACTCTGCTCCTCTCGCAGAGTTTGCAGATTTTTCCACACTGTACATTATGCGGAGTTTGCAGAGTTCTGAAAAACTCCGCTTTGCGGAGCGAAGCTTTTTCCTCATTCAATGTCAAGTTGGCGAGCGCAGAATATCCACCTCCCAGCAAGAATTTTTGTTCTTGTTCGCGACCGTCAACATCAAGTAGGCGAGGGTGAGCGTGGCAAATAAACTTCCTGGCAAAATTTCTCAACCCGGGTGGGTCAGGATTCTCATTGCGAGTGGTCACATATACTCAAGACTGCTCCCATTGAGAACCTGCCCGTTCATGTTCATATTGAGAAAGCTGCCGCTCGAGTAAACATCTTCTCAAGCGGCATAAAGGAAAGCAGGACTCGCTTGTGCTGTGCATGTTGCAGTTTGCGATGATTGCACAGTGCGGACAAGCATCCGGCACTGAAAATCACAGCAAACAGCAATTTTCTACTGCACTATGCCACTTGCAGAGCTTCGTGTAGCGTGACAGAATTTTTTTACCACTTAACAGAGTTTAGCCTAGCGCAACTCTGCGAACTCCGCCGACGGTTACTTTCAGAACAGCACTGGCTCCGGGCCTGGTTAGTCAGAGCCAGTTACCACCAGTACCAGTCGGCAAAAAGTTAGGGGCACAGGATGACTTTGCAACAAGGCCTCTTTCTGCACCTCTGTTGGTTCTTTCTGCATATCTCTTGGTTCTTTCTGCACCTTTCTTTCTTTCTGAACTTCTGTTGCCTCTTTCTGCATTCCTCTTGCTTCTTTCTGTGCTGTTCTTCCTCTTTCTGCACATGTCCTACCTCTGTACGCATAGTTAGAAATTAGCATTTAAAAAAACCTTTGAAATTCACTGAAACAAATAGGTTTCAGGGACGTTATAGTTGGATATTAGCATTTAAAAATCTTTTGATAGTCACTGACAAAAACAGCGGTTTCAGGGACGTTATTGTTAGAAATTAGCATTTAAAAAACCTTTGAAATTCACTCACAAAGCCATAGGTTTCAGTGACGTTATAGTTAGGAATAAGCATTTAAAAAACCTTAGAAATTCCCTGAAAAAACTATGGGTTTCAGGGATGTTTTAGTTAGATATTAGCATTTAAAAATCTTTTGATATTTACTGACAAAAACACAGTTTTCAGGGACATTATTGTTAGAAATTAGCATTTAAAAAACCTTTAAATTTCATTAAAAAACCACAGGTTTCAGGGACGTTATAGTTAGTTGGACATTTCACTCGTGCAAAACCAGAGAAATTCGGCTGTTATAGATAGTTGAGCTAACTATAACTCGCGTCCCCGCAATGCACTGCTGATGAAGTCATATATTACCTCATTCATGACATGGTCAGTGACATCACTGATGACATCACTGATGGCATCTCAAATGACATCACTGATGACATCATCTCCCTGGGGCATTGGTTTTTATGAATACAGGGGGCCCAAGCGGCCCACGGGGACTTCCACTTCTTGGGGACAAATCATAATAAAATAATGGGGGGGCCCACATGATCCCCCCAGCCCCGGCACCACAACCTCACTGATGTAGTTAAAAAATGTATGCAGACTAGCCCACTGGGCCCGTCCACTCCCCGGGTACCACCACCTCCCAGGGGAAAATTATATTTAAAAAAAAATGTGGTAGGCCTGCATTTCAATTTATTCCAAATAAGGTGGGACTGCACACACCTCCCCCAGCCCTGGGGACTGCCACCTTCCAGAGCTGAAATAATGAATGTAGGGAGTCTGTAGTGGACAAATTGAATGATGGATGGGGGCCATGTGACCCCCTTTGTGGAGCCATGGATGGCCCTGAGGACCGCCACATGAGGGACCGCTCCTCCTACTTCCTGAGGTGCCCACCCTTGGGAGGTAGCTGTTTGACTTTGCTTGGTGGGAGCTAACAGCTCCCACCAAGCAAAAATTAACATAACTCTGCTTTCTGCAAACCGGAGCTGTTATTTTCTGAAAGCCAGAACTGTCAGACCGCTGTGGCTTGCAGAAAGTGGAGTTTTCATCTGTTTCCCTGCATGCAAATATGCATGCAGGGAAACAGACAAATACATTTGCTCTGACAAACAGGAAGCTGCCTTTCAGCAGCCCCCTGTCTGTCGGAGCAATGCCAGCTCACGCAGGAGGCTGGAAGCCGGCTGGGACTACGGGGGCCATGAGGCTCCCCCCACAGTCCCATTGCACACTGGGTGCCCTGGGGAGACTTAGGTGACATGGCCCTCTGGGATGGTGTCCGTGAGGATAAAATTAGATCGGTGAGAGGGGCTGCAAGCTTCCCCAATTAGTGAAAATAAAATGACAACGCAAAATATTTATTCCTGACTTGGAACAACTTTTTGTCTATTTTAATGGACAATCTGTGTCTGGCATTTGAAGAAATATAACAGGAAACAATGTTTGGCATCCATTTATTGTGCACTGTATGTCTCATGAGAACCACAATAGAGCTTGTAACACAATGTTTGGAGTTACACTGTTTCTCACATCTCCAGATGCAGAGTTACTCAACCGAGATGGCGCATTTTAATTGGATCGCAAAAAATATCTTTAAGGCTGAAAAATCTATATATAAATCTATGTTATATGCGCACACGATTTAGCAATTTGAGGTAAATTGCCTTGGCAGCAAAGTAAAATAAATCTGGATGTCTGTACTGGCTGAAGTTAACAGATGGAGAGACAGGGCAGGCAGTCCAGAGGACCAGTAAACATTTGGCTGCGGAGGAGGCTTTCAGAATTAGAATTAGAATTAGAGCAACATTCTCTTCAGTGGTGAATAGATCTAACCAAGACTCACCCCACTGTTGCAAAAAACCTTGCACCACCTCCAAATGAAGACTCGATTTGTGATCCATCATGCTGACTTTGTCTGCCCAGGCATTCAGGGAACCACCAGGGATATGCCCTGATGTTCTAGCCATGTCCAGAGGCGGAGGGCCTCCTGACATGGGGTCCATGACCCCACCACTCCCTGTTTGTTGCAGTACCACAGGGCAGTGGTGTTGTCAGTGAACACCTGCGCCACTCCTCCCCGAACAGAGGGAAGGAATGCCTTGAGTGCAAGAGGAATTGCATGAAGCTCCAGAAGTTTGGCCTCTGATCTCCGCCTCTCCCATGTGGCTGCCCCATCCCAGAAGGGATGCGTCAATCACCACTGTGTGCTCTGGTTGGGGAAGAGAGAAAGATCTGCCTTCCATCCAATCCTGGTTCATGAGCCACCACTGCAACTGTCGCGCAGTGCCCTCAGAGATCTGGACACAATCAGACAGATTCCCCTTATGCCGCTCCCACTGGAACTTCAGATCCCACTGCAGAGCCCACATAGGCCACCTTGCATGATCAACCAGCAGGATGCAGGAGGACACAAGGCCCAGCAGCCTCAAGGTCATCCGGATCGAAACCCAGGATAGAGGCTGAAAGATAAGAATTATAGCCCAAATATCCCAGACTCGCTGTTCAGGAGGATAAACCGGAAACCGCGTTGTGTCTGGAGTCGCTCCGATGAAGAGGAGCTTCTGAGAGGAAATCAGGTGCAACTTCGGCACATTGATCGAGGACCCCTGCGAATGCAGGATGTCAGCCGTATTCTGGAGGTGAGAGACGTCTGCCTAGGGCAAGCCCGCCTTCAACAGCCATCCGTCGAGATAGGGGAAGACGTAAACTCCTGATCTGAAGAGATGAGCTGTGACCACCGCCATCACTTTTTTGAACACCAGATGGGCGCTGGTAAGGCCAAAGGGGAGCACGGTAAACTGAAAATGCTCATGGCCTACCACGAACCGCAGGTAACGCCGGTGGATAGGACGCAGGCCCTTGTCCTTCTTGGGCACCAGAAAGTTGTGGGAATAGCAACTACAACCTCCTTCTGGGGCAGGAACACGCCTGATGGCTCCCTTTGCCAAGACAGCCAAATCTTCCTGTTGGAGAAGTGCCAGGTATCATGCAGTGGTATTGAGGTGGTATGGCTAGAGGGGTAGCCTCGAAGAGGAAGGAGTAGCCCTTTCGGACTATTTGCGAAACCCACCTGTCCGACAGGATGGTGCACCAGTGGGGGAGGTGATGGCGAATCCTGCGGCCCACTGGCGTTTGAAAGGCCTTAAAGGTCAGACTAGGAGGGTTTGGAGGCTGCCACAGAGGGGGGGTTAGTGAACTGCCCCCCTCTGACCCCTGGACCACGGCGTTGGTTCCCATGTCCCCGGCCGTGCAAAGGTTGGGAAACTTGCTGCGGCCTGTGGGTGTGGGTGGGACGTAGTGAGGCACCCCTTCTGTAGCCATGAAAGGGGCAAAAAGCAGTCTGCGCTGGGTGGCTGGAGAGGCCCAAGGACTTGGCTGTAGCCTGTGAATCCTTGAAATGCTCTAGAGTGTTGTCCGCTTTGTTGCCAAAAAGGCGACTGCCATCAAAGGGCATGTTCATCTTTAAAGGGAACCATGAATCAGCCTGTCAGGCTTCAATATCCCTGCATGATAAATGTACTGCTCATGGTGCGGGGTTCTAGTGCTTCCTCTCAAGTGGGAAATGCTGCATTTGGGAATGGACAAGGATGGAAAGGCAGGTGTGTACACAAGCCCGTTTGAACAGATCACACATTGTTTAATGAGAGCACCCCTGCTGGTGAGACACAGATGCATGACTATTTGGCAAACCAGGCACTAGGATTGCAGCATGGACCTATGGAGCCTGCCTCACATTAACAGCTGCATGGATAGTAGTGTTCATATTTGTTTATTTACATAAAGCGCTAAAAGTAATCACAAGGGATTTGTAGCAGAATTCCTAAGCGGTGGTCGGAGCCCCAGCCCCCTATCTACACCACTCTGCAAATGCGACTACCAGTTAAAGAAGCATTTGTAATGTAATTCGTCTCGCATTTGCGAGAGTTAGAGCTATTGGTGTTGTAAATGTAAAAGATTTTTACTAATGTTTTTTGGTGTAGAGTGGATGTACGTTGTGTGTAGTGGAATTATGTGGTATGTTGTGCAGTACAATTATGTGAATAGAAAGTATGGGATATTTAGTGTAAAGAAATTATGTGGAGCAGGATTATGTGTTTTGGAGAGTAATTATGTGGTATTGTAGTCTGTGTTGTGGAGTGGTAACCTCAGGTTTAGTCTTCCTCCTTTCAGTAGAAGCTAAACTATAAACTCAATGAGACACAAAAAAAGAAGGAGCCACTGAGGAGCACTTCTGGACCTAGTCAGAAGTATGAGCAGAGCCACTGGAATTATGTGACTGTTCGGCTGCAGCAATTTTCACATCATTAAAATCTTTCTGCATTTGCCAAATATTCCATCATCTGCTGCCTAATTTGCAGATTTGAGCAAAAAAACCTTGTTTCTACCCGAAACAGCTCAAATGTTACTAAAAATACAGCGACACGTGTTGCAGCGTGGTGGAAGGCCCTTTGCAAAGCTGGAGTGGTCATGTGTTACTTATTGCAAAATGTGGATGTTAAACTAGTACCATATTTGCTTTTTTCTGCAGTGTTCTTGCCTCTTACTTTAGCTCTCTAGCCCTCTTGCTTCTTTCTGCCCCACTGTTGGTTCTTTCTGCAATGCTCTTGTTTCATTTTGCACCTCTCTTATACATTTCTGCATCCCTCTTTCCTCTTTCTGTAATCCTCTTCAATCTTTCGACACCTCTCTTGCATCTGCACACCTGTTCCCTCTTACTGCACCTTTTTTGCCTGTTTCTGCAACTCTCTTGCCTCTTTCTACAGTTCTGTTGCCTCCTTCTGCAGCTCACTTGCCCTTTTCTGCACTTCTCTTGCTTCTTCCTGCACCCTTCTTCCTTTTTTCGTACATTTCTTGCCTCTTTTTTCACCTCTCTTGCCTCATTCTGCACTTCACTTGCCTTGTTCTGCACTTCTCTTGCTTCTTTCGACACCTCTGTTGCCTCTTTCAGCAATTCTCTTGCCTCTTTCTGTACTTCTCTTGCCTGTTTCTGCACCTCTCTTGCCTCTTTCAGCAACCCTCTCTTCTCTTTCTGTACCTCTCTTGCCTCTTTTTGCATCCCTGTTCCCTCTTTCTGCACCTTTATTGCCTGGTTCTGCACCCCTCTTGGCTCTTTCTGTACCTCTGTGGCGTCTTTCTGCACTTCTCTTGCTCTTTCGGTACCCTTCGCGCCTCTTTCAGCACCTCTGTTGCTTCTTGCTGCACTTATCTTCCTTCTTTCTGCACCTCTTCTGCCTCTTTCTCTACCTCTCTTGCCTCTTTGTGCTCCCCTCCTACATTTCTCGGCACCCCCCTTTCCTCTTTTTGCACCTCTGTTGGTTCTTTCTGCACTGCTCTTGCATCTTTCTGCGCATCACTTCCCCTTTCTGCACTTCTCTTGCTTCTTTCTACACCTCTGTTGCTTCTTTCAGCAATTCCCTTGCCTCCTTCTACACTTCCCTTCCCTCTTTCTGTACTCCTTGCCTCTTTTTGCATCTCTATTGGTTCTTTTTGCACTGCTCTTGCTTCTTTCTGCAACTCACTTGCCTCTATCTACACTTCTCTTGCTTCTTTCTACACCTCTGTTGCTTCTTTCAGCAATTCTCTTGCCTCTTTCTGCATCTCTAACTTAGAGGTAGTTTTAATTCCCCTGCCCCATTATGTACTAGAGCCTTACTGGGGAGGTCATGCTAATCGCAGGGGTACCTCAACCTATAGTGTATCCTAGGTGTTTTCATTGTATTCTAAGTGTCTTTCAGCTAGCCCTGGGAGGTGAACTCTGCTCCTCTCGCAGAGTTTGCAGATTTTTCCACACTGTACATTATGCGGAGTTTGCAGAGTTCTGAAAAACTCCGCTTTGCGGAGCGAAGCTTTTTCCTCATTCAATGTCAAGTTGGCGAGCGCTGAATATCCACCTCCCAGCAAGATTTTTTTTTCTTGTTTGCGACCGTCAACATCAAGTTGGCGAGGGTGAGCGTGGCAAATAAACTTCCTGGCAAAATTTCTCAACCCGGGTGGGTCAGGATTCTCATTGCGAGTGGTCACATATACTCAAGACTGCTCCCATTGAGAAACTGCCCGTTCATGTTCATATTGAGAAAGCTGCCGCTCGAGTAAACATCTTCTCAAGCGGCATAAAGGAAAGCAGGACTCGCTTGTGCTGTGCATGGTGCCGTTTGCGATGATTGCACAGTGCGGACAAGCATCCGGCACTGAAAATCACAGCAAACAGCAATTTTCTACTGCACTATGCCACTTGCAGAGCTTCGTGTAGCGTGACAGAATTTTTTTACCACTTAACAGAGTTTAGCCTAGCGCAACTCTGCGAACTCCGCCGACGGTTACTTTCAGCACAGCACTGGCTCCGGGCCTGGTTAGTCAGAGCCAGTTACCACCAGTACCAGTCGGCAAAAAGTTAGGGGCACAGGATGACTTTGCAACAAGGCCTCTTTCTGCACCTCTGTTGGTTCTTTCTGCATATCTCTTGCTTCTTTCTGCACCTTTCTTTCTTTCTGAACTTCTGTTGCCTCTTTCTGCATTCCTCTTGCTTCTTTCTGTGCTGTTCTTCCTCTTTCTGCACATGTCCTACCTCTGTAGGCATAGTTAGAAATTAGCATTTAAAAAACCTTTGAAATTCACTGAAAAAAATAGGTTTCAGGGACGTTATAGTTGGATATTATCATTTAAAAATCCTTTGATAGTCACTGACAAAAACAGCGGTTTCAGGGACGTTATTGTTAGAAATTAGCATTTAAAAAACCTTTGAAATTCACTCACAAAGCCATAGGTTTCAGTGACGTTATAGTTAGGAATAAGCATTTAAAAAACCTTAGAAATTCCCTGAAAAAACTATGGGTTTCAGGGATGTTTTAGTTAGATATTAGCATTTAAAAATCTTTTGATATTTACTGACAAAAACACAGTTTTCAGGGACATTATTGTTAGAAATTAACATTTAAAAAACCTTTCAATTTCATTAAAAAACCACAGGTTTCAGGGACGTTATAGTTAGTTGGACATTTCACTCGTGCAAAACCAGAGAAATTCGGCTGTTATAGATAGTTGAGCTAACTATAACTCGCGTCCCCGCAATGCACTGCTGATGAAGTCATATATTTCCTCATTCATGACATGGTCAGTGACATCACTGATGACATCACTGATGGCATCTCAAATGACATCACTGATGACATCATCTCCCTGGGGCATTGGTTTTTATGAATGCAGGGGGCCCAAGCGGCCCACGGGGACTTCCACTTCTTGGGGACAAATCATAATAAAATAATGGGGGGGCCCACATGATCCCCCCAGCCCCGGCACCACAACCTCACTGATGTAGTTAAAAAATGTATGCAGACTAGCCCACTGGGCCCGTCCACTCCCCGGGTACCACCACCTCCCAGGGGAAAATTATATTTAAAAAAAAATGTGGTAGGCCTGCATTTCAATTTATTCCAAATAAGGTGGGACTGCACACACCTCCCCCAGCCCTGGGGACTGCCACCTTTCAGAGCTGAAATAATGAATGTAGGGAGTCTGTAGTGGACAAATTGAATGATGGATGGGGGCCATGTGACCCCCTTTGTGGAGCCATGGATGGCCCTGAGGACCGCCACATGAGGGACTGCTCCTCCTACTTCCTGAGGTGCCCACCCTTGGGAGGTAGCTGTTTGCCTTTGCTTGGTGGGAGCTAACAGCTCCCACCAAGCAAAAATTAACATAACTCTGCTTTCTGCAAACCGGAGCTGTTATTTTCTGAAAGCCAGAACTGTCAGACCGCTGTGGCTTGCATAAAGTGGAGTTTTCATCTGTTTCCCTGCATGCAAATATGCATGCAGGGAAACAGACAAATACATTTGCTCTGACAAACAGGAAGCTGCCTTTCAGCAGCCCCCTGTCTGTCGGAGCAATGCCAGCTCACGCAGGAGGCTGGAAGCCGGCTGGGACTACGGGGGCCATGAGGCTCCCCCCACAGTCCCATTGCACACTGGGTGCCCTGGGGAGACTTAGGTGACATGGCCCTCTGGGATGGTGTCCGTGGGGATAAAATTAGATCGGTGAGAGGGGCTGCAAGCTTCCCCAATTAGTGAAAATAAAATGACAACGCAAAATATTTATTCCTGACTTGGAACAACTTTTTGTCTATTTTAATGGACAATCTGTGTCTGCATTTGAAGAAATATAACAGGAAACACTTTTTGGCATCCATTTAATGTGCACTGTATGTCTCATGAGAACCACAATAGAGCTTGTAACACAATGTTTGGAGTTACACTGTTTCTCACATCTCCAGATGCAGAGTTACTCAACCGAGATGGCGCATTTTAATTGGATCGCAAAAAATATCTTTAAGGCTGAAAAATCTATATATAAATCTATGTTATATGCGCACACGATTTAGCAATTTGAGGTAAATTGCCTTGGCAGCAAAGTAAAATAAATCTGGATGTCTGTACTGGCTGAAGTTAACAGATGGAGAGACAGGGCAGGCAGTCCAGAGGACCAGTAAACATTTGGCTGCGGAGGAGGCTTTCAGAATTAGAATTAGAATTAGAGCAACATTCTCTTCAGTGGTGAATAGATCTAACCAAGACTCACCCCACTGTGGCAAAAAACCTTGCACCACCTCCAAATGAAGACTCCATTTGTGATCCATCATGCTGACTTTGTCTGCCCAGGCATTCAGGGAACCACCAGGGATATGCCCTGATGTTCTAGCCATGTCCAGAGGCGGAGGGCCTCCTGACATGGGGTCCATGACCCCACCACTCCCTGATTGTTGCAGTACCACAGGGCAGTGGTGTTGTCAGTGAACACCTGCGCCACTCCTCCCCGAACAGAGGGAAGGAATGCCTTGAGTGCAAGAGGAATTGCATGAAGCTCCAGAAGTTTGGCCTCTGATCTCCGCCTCTCCCATGTGGCTGCCCCATCCCAGAAGGGATGCGTCAATCACCACTGTGTGCTCTGGTTGGGAAGAGAGAAAGATCTGCCTTCCATCCAATCCTGGTTCATGAGCCACCACTGCAACTGTCGAGCAGTGCCCTCAGAGATCTGGACACAATCAGACAGATTCCCCTTATGCCGCTCCCACTGGAACTTCAGATCCCACTGCAGAGCCCACATAGGCCACCTTGCACTATCGACCAGCAGGATGCAGGAGGACACAAGGCCCAGCAGCCTCAAGGTCATCCGGATCGAAACCCAGGATAGAGGCTGAAAGATAAGAATTATAGCCCAAATATCCCAGACTCGCTGTTCAGGAGGATAAACCGGAAACCGCGTTGTGTCTGGAGTCGCTCCGATGAAGAGGAGCTTCTGAGAGGAAATCAGGTGCAACTTCGGCACATTGATCGAGGACCCCTGCGAATGCAGGATGTCAGCCGTATTCTGGAGGTGAGAGACGTCTGCCTATGGCAAGCCCGCCCTCAAACAGCCATCCGTCGAGATAGGGGAAGACGTAAACTCCTGATCTGAAGAGATGAGCTGTGACCATCGCCATCACTTTTTTGAACACCAGATGGGCGCTGGTAAGGCCAAAGGGGAGCACGGTAAACTGAAAATGCTCATGGCCTACCACGAACCGCAGGTAACGCCGGTGGATAGGAGGCAGGCCCTTGTCCTTCTTGGGCACCAGAAAGTTGTGGGAATAGCAACTACAACCTCCTTCTGGGGCAGGAACACGCTTGATGGCTCCCTTTGCCAAGACAGCCAAATCTTCCTGTTGGAGAAGTGCCAGGTATCATGCGGTGGTATTGAGGTGGTATGGCTAGAGGGGTAGCCTCGAAGAGGAAGGAGTAGCCCTTTCGGACTATTTGCGAAACCCACCTGTCCGACAGGATGGTGCACCAGTGGGGGAGGTGATGGCGGATCCTGCGGCCCACTGGCGTTTGAAAGGCCTTAAAGGTCAGACTAGGAGGGTTTGGAGGCTGCCACAGAGGGGGGTTAGTGGACTGCCCTCCTCTGACACCTGGACCACGGCGTTGGTTCCCATGTCCCCGGCCGTGCAAAGGTTGGGAAACTTGCTGCGGCTCGTGGGTGTGGGTGGGACGTAGTGAGGCACCCCTTCTGTAGCCATGAAAGGGGCAAAAAGCAGTCTGCGCTGGGTGGATAGAGAGGCCCAAGGACTTGGCTGTAGCCTGTGAATCCTTGAAATGCTCTAGAGTGTTGTCCGCTTTGTTGCCAAAAAGGCGACTGCCATCAAAGGGCATGTTCATCTTTAAAGGGAACCATGAATCAGCCTGTCAGGCTTCAATATCCCTGCATGATAAATGTACAGCTCATGGTGCGGGGTTCTAGTGCTTCCTCTCAAGTGGGAAATGCTGCATTTGGGAATGGACAAGGATGGAAAGGCAGGTGTGTACACAAGCCCGTTTGAACAGATCACACATTGTTTAATGAGAGCATCCCTGCTGGTGAGACACAGATGCATGACTATTTGGCAAACCAGGCACTAGGATTGCAGCATGGACCTATGGAGCCTGCCTCACATTAACAGCTGCATGGATAGTAGTGTTCATATTTGTTTATTTACATAAAGCGCTAAAAGTAATCACAAGGGATTTGTCCAAGGTCACACAAGTGATCAAATAAGAAAAATATGGCAGACATTCTCCGGTACAGCAAGAGTAATATACAAAATACTCTCTATTTACTAGGGGGTCCAGTAATAGACCATTTTTTGAGTCTGCAAAAGAAGTACAAGAATAAGTGCAAATTACAACTCTCTTTCATTCAGGTGAGAATAAAGAGAATGCTCTTTGCAGGCATACAAATGAATTTAATGATCTAAGTATCTCTCAATTAAGTTTGATGACAAAGGTATGCCAACAGCAATGTAGGCACATAGTGCCAGTAGTGGTCTCTATTTCCATAGACTAGTGGGTTATTTGCAGGAAGGAGAGTGTAATACCGTAGGTGTATTCATTTGGTACACAGTGGGCTATTGTGGAGTGTTTTTGGGACTCAGAAACTGTACACAAATGTGGGGTAGCTTCAGAAGTGCTATAGTAAAAACTGTCTCCCTTCTTTCTGTTCTTGAAGGTTGCAAGCAGGAGTAATGTGAGGCTTAGAAGTGATAAGCTTTAAATATCCTTAAGAAATGTTGAAATGCAGTATAGATAATTGGAAAAAGATATTTGATGTAAATGGCATGAGCATATCGTATAAGGAGATTAAATTGAGTCGTAGTACATGTGAGCATATATATAATGAATTATGGAATCATGTGTTGTGTTAGTAGAATGTCACTATACATTTTGTGCATAATAGAATCACTTTAAGGTTTTAAATATATATTTGTACATACTTGTTTATACAGGGTATAACAATCAAATATACCACAAAGAAAAGTGAATGTAATCACTGTCTTGATAAAGATGGAATAATCAGATACCCATCGAAATGCATCGACGCATTTCTGTACAATATTTCGAGGACAAGTTGGACCTGTAGATACAAAATAGAATATATGTATCCAGGCTAATCTTGCTAAAATTATTCCTAGGGAACTGTCGAGCTAAAAGACAAAGTATATTGTTTATCATTGTTTGTTTCCCTATTTTTTTAGGGTTCTCTGTAGAAAAAGTGTTATAAGATGTTATGTTGTGTCTTGACTTGATGAATTTTATTGTTTTTAATTATGATGAACTGATGCATTGTGTTTTATTATAAGTATTTTATTATATAAATTGTGTTTTAATATTATTCACATGTACTAACAAAATAAATTGACCTTTTTGCACTGTATGTTATAGTGGGATCATTGTTTGAGTGTTTCAGGGATTTTTAATGATTTTTTTTCATCTTTATCTATGTGCTGTATAGGAATTAAGAAATCCACTATTGATAGGGTGTTCTTGCTGATTGAGTGAATCAAGGGACAATTTGTTTTTTTAGTCTAATAGTAGATACAGCATGTCTCGGTTCGAGATAGCACACGCGCGCTGTCTAGAACTGAAACCTATAAATGCCCTGCTACGCTAAAGTACAAATCATCCAAGTGTGTTTTCTCTGCGGTTCCACCTAGTAAAGTTATCTGTTGAAGGCGCTCAAGCTATAATGACATTAGCAAAGTGGCAGACGCACAAGGTCACTGGAGACATTTCCTCTCTGTCCTTTACGCAGCTGTAGTGTAAAAGATGCTCTATACATTTTCCCAACGAGGTAGCACATACTAATTAGCCAGTAGAAGGTATTCCAATTGGGTAGAAGTGTTGCACAAAATGGTGGCATCTTGAATAAATATGCAGGGCAGGATTCATTCTGGCACACTGCTCATTTAACAGAAATGAAACCTCAACAGGAAGCACTTACAGATATAAACAAAGCAGGTGTCTAAGTTGAGGTCCAACTTCTGTAAAGTACTAATAATCCTAACATCATGGGCATGGCCAAGGCAAAGCAAGTGTGTTTTCTCTGCATTTCACTGTAAAAATGTATCCGTAATCCTTGATGGAGGTGTTTCCATCCTTGCTTTTCTGGTGCGCAAAATGTCAAATAGTGTCTGTGATAAGGGGGATATTTCCTGACATCTGCTAGTGGGACCAGAGATCAGGTTCTAATCTTTTTTAAAGTACAAGTATGCAAACTTGCCTACAAACCCACCCCATATACATTAGCAGTATGCAAAGTCTTCACACCCTTTTCCGAGTATGACGGACATCTTACTAAAAGAATCCCCCAATGCATTTCCCACCCATTTTGGAGATGCGTTCCTCATGCCTAGTAATATGATCGCATCTCCAAACAAAGAAGCACTTACTTCCACAGAGAACAAAAGTGTGTTTTCTCTGCAGTTCCACAATTGTAAATATATCCGGTGAAGATGCTGGTGGAGCAATCACATTGGTAAAGTTACAGACACAAAAAGTCACTGGAGACATTTTCTCAGGGTCTTTTACGCAGTTTTAGTGTAACAGATGCAATATACATTTACCCAATGAGGTAGCACTTACTAATTAGCCAGTAGAAAGTACTCCAGTTGGGTAAAGGTATTGCAAAAAACTGTGGACTGTTGGATAAATATGCGGGCAGGATTTATTCTGGCACAATGCTCATCCATAAAGCCACTCACAAATGAACTGACCCATGTAGGCACTAACACAACCACTAACTCATATATACAGCTACTCATGCACCTACTCACTGGCCAATACAATCACTCACACAGCCACTCACTCACCCATAAAGTTACTCATACACCAACTTACTTACTAATACATATACTGACACATGTACTCACTCACCTATACAGTCACTGAGACAAACGCATACTCTCCCATACAACCTCTCTCACACTCACTTACTCACTGATACAGTAACTCACATACCCATTTACTCACCCATAGAGCCACTCACACACATGCTCACTCAGACATATACTTACTTTCACACCCATTCATGCACCCATGGAGCCACTCATATACCCTGTCATTCACCCCCACAGACACGTAAGCACCTGCCAAGTCATCCATACAGCCATACATTTTCCCTCTCATTCGCCATTTATAGCCATCTGCACATTCAACCATACAGCCACTCATTCACCCTCACAGACTCTTGCATACTCACCTATGCAAATACTTACACAGCCACTAACTTTCTCATACACCCACTGACACACCCATTCGCTCAACCATAAAAAAACTCACACACCCACTCACTTATGTATACAGTCTCTCACATACCCACTCACTCTTCTGTACACCACTGACAGTCCCACTCACTTACCCATACAATCATTCCCACTGCCACTTTCCTTAGTATATATGTCTAGAACTCAGTAATGTTTAGAAAATGCTCACAATCCCTGGATGATGTCATCAGTGATGACATCAGGGATGTAATTTGAAATACCATCAGGGATGTCACTGACCATGTCATGAGTGATTTATTATGTGAAGGCATTAGCAGTGCATTGTGGGGGCATACGTTATAGTTAGCTCAGCTAACTATAACTACTGAATTTCTCTTGGTTTGTACAAGTGAAATGTGTGCCTAACTATAACGTCCTTGTCACCAGACTCGTGGTGGCGTGGCAGTGGAAGAACCAGCCACCACAACACCAGGTGGTCCAACTACCAGATTACAAATTGGGCAGTCAGAAAGGCAGCTCCGCCAGTGAACCAACGTTCCCTGGCATAGAAGTGGTGATCAGAGACTGAAATATGCTTGGCAGACTGGGGCTAAGCATATTAAAAGATTCCACTCAGCTAGGCTACTCATGGTGATTCCACTGCCATGAAAATCCTGGCTGAGGACAACATGTGCCTCAAACATATGTGGATGCACACAGGGGGGCAAAATGTGTGCTCCCCTGTTTTCATGCACACAGGTTCCTGCACTGCATGGACTTTCGAGTCCATGCCATGCAGGAACCTTGCTGTGCCTTTTTTAATGGCACCGCTGTCTTCAAAAGAGGCACTGCCATGAGACAGCCACGCTGCCCGCCTACCAGACTACTAAAAAGTAGTAATCTAGCGGGTAGGTGGTGTGACCTTTGGCGGAGCGGTGGCCCATTGGTTTGCACCACCGTGCAGTTACTTCCCCATTTGGCACCCTGAGTGACATCACTTCCCTTCTGACCCGCTCTGGGGATCGGGAGTCACATGAATAAAAAGGCACGCTTAAGGCAAGACCGTCTGCGCCTGTGTGCGCCCGACCGGGCACAGGGGCCAGGAACCCTGGTCTGCTGCTGACTTACTCCATGGAAGCCCTCCACAATTTTAAAAATACATTGCACAAGACAGTTCTCCCAGATTCCTTAACTGAGAAACTCATGCTGGACAACCTGCTGGTGGTCAATGGGGAACCTCAGACGGGCGACACGCAGGTGCAAAGGAGCAGAGTGGTGGGCCCGAATGAGCCACCTGGTCTAAAGGTCACTTTGTTAAACACCCGGCCCTCCAAAAACATAATTTAGAAATCTTTACGCTGCTCCAAGAGGAAAAACCTGACATTCTTGCATTAACGGAATCATGGTTAGATGATGCTTCCGACCCTGACACTGTGGCCACTTTTCCCCAGGAGTATGACGTTTTGACCTACAACCGACAGGGGAACAAGAGAGGGGGTGGGATTACAGTGGTTTTTTGAAGGACATTGACCACTGAGAAGGTAGTGGAGGAGCGCCTCGATGGGGCAGAGGTCCTAGGGATCAAGCTCGGGCTGAATTCATTGTGCCTGATAATAGTGGTGGTATACCGTCCTCCGAGGTCTACACCGCTGTTTAATGGCTTTTTCAATGAAGTAGTCAGTCATCTTCGTAAAAGATACCAACAGATACTTGTTTTAGGGGATTTCAATTATTATTAGAATTCAATACCAAGAGTTCGCGTGGCTAGTGAGTTTGGGGACAATAAGAACATGATAAGTTTGAAACAAATTGTGGACACCCCTACAGACTAGAAAGGCCTTACTTTGGACCTCATTGGAGTACTTCCTCTTCTACGATACCAACAGAGTGTAGACCATGTAGCTGGTCAGACCACCACCTGTTTAGCCTTGAACTGCCGCCTTGCTGCCGACCAGAGCATCCCTCTCCAGTGTGGCAACTGGTACAGAATGGCATAAGATAGAGGATGATAGTCTGAGGGTAGCATTAAACGAGACTACTCACCGAGAGACACAGTCCGGTGTTCCCGACCTAGTGTATGAAGAATTTACTCATCGGTTGTGGCCCCCGCCCGACTGGAAAGGATAATGGATAGAACAAAGGGTGCCGCTTGGTATACTGCAGTACTTAGAAGTGAAAAACAGGCCCTTCGCCAGTGTGAAAGGCATTGGCAGAAATCATATGCGCTATTAGTGCGGGAAAACTATCAAACAAAATTAGCTCTCTACAAAGCCTAATTGATGGCTACAAAATCTGCATATTATGATTTGAAGAGTAGGGAAACCACTGACACTCAAAAGGAGACATTTAATGTACTCAGGGAGCTGTGCAAAAAAAGGAATTGAGGCGGTCGTTATGCAGGTAGATTGTGACAAGATACAGGACTTCTTTCTTACCAAGGTCGGAGATATTATTGGAGAAATAGGCACTACTATTATATTAGTCAGTGTCCCTTTCCAGTGCTTGATCCACCAGACTATCAGGGAGGCATACTCTCTGTCTTCCCTGCACTTGATTTTAACGGCCTGGCTGATAGCATGGCCAAAGTGAAGTCTGGGTCACCGGAAGACCCCTGCCCTCCTAGGTTGTTTAAAGTGGGTCTCCCAGTGGTAGGGCCAGAGACACTATCCCTCCTGAACCTGTCCCTAGCAACAGCGAAGGTCCCACGCAAATTTAGGGAAGCCATGGTAATATCACTGCTAAAAAAGCAGACTTCCATACCTGGCCACGGTGCTTGAGCAACATGTGCTTAGAGGGGTTTCATCCTTCTTGGAAGAGCATCAGCCGCTACATGCTAAGCAAGCTGGATTTAGAGCTCACAAAAGCACTGAGTTGGTGATGCCCTCAGTACTGGATGAGCTAAGGCTAACAGCGGATAAGAAGTTCCCCCCAGTGTTGATCTTATTGGAACTCTCAGCCTCATTTGACACGGTGAACAATGTACAATTGGTGGCCGGTGTCAGTCGGCTGGGAGTTACTAGGACAGTCCTCCAATGGATTGTTCCTTCCTGGAGGATCAGTCCCAAAAAGTCCAAATAGGGAAATGTACATCTAGACGCAGCGCCTTGCAATGTGGGGTTCCGCAAGGATCTGCATTGTCCCCCCTGCTTTTTAACATCTATCTCCAGCCTCTGATAGAAGCATTGGCCAAACTGGACTGTCAGGTATACAATTATGCTGATGACACCTAGCTAATCATTTGCATTGATAATTCCTCCCAGGTACAGCTTAAGGTACAGAACATCCTTCGGTTTACCATAAACTGGATGACTTTGAATTCACTCAAAGTAAACCCGGACAAGACAAAGGTCCTTGCTATCGCCTCCGGGGCTAACCCCTGGTCCAGCCTCTTTTGGCCACAAGAGCTTGGCAGGACTCCGATACCGGTGCCAGCTGTGAAGAGACTGGGTATTAGGTTAGATTCCATGCTAGTATTGGACAAACAGGTAGCTGTGGTAGTGGGAAGTTGCATGGGATTGATGAGGCAATTGCAGAAACTTGTACCCTTTCTGTCATTTGCGACTATGCGTACTGTGGTGTTGGCTCTAATCCTGTCACGCCTGGACTACAGCAATGCAGTATATATAGGACTCCCGATAAACTTTTAGGGCAACTCTAGGTGGTCCTAAACGACGCAGCACGACTGATTCTTAAAGTGTCGAGAAGAACTCACGCCACTCCCTTGTTACAGCAGCTACACTGGCTCCCTATTAAGCAGAGGATCAGATTCAAAGGCCTGGGCATCGCACATGAAGCTAAGTACGGAGCGGCGCCCAGCTACATTAAAGACTAGGAGAAGTGTGGAGAAGTGTGGCTCAATGATTAGAGCGGCAGACCCTGATGCAGAGGTCTAGCCCGGGACCAGGGTTCAATTCCCCGCCTCGGCGGATCTTGGGCTCCAAAATTCCACGGACCTGATAATTCTTGCCTCAGGGCCTATTCCAATCATGGAGTCCCACTCTGCAACAGTGGGCAATAGCTTGCCTAATCTCCACAACGGCCCCCACAACGCTAAGGATGCCTGGCTTCCACCTTGGGGGTGCCCAGGAGTGGACGCCTCACAGGGAAAGCCAGGATGGGTTCCACAGCGGTATTCGTACAAGCGCCTTGAGACCCTTGCGGGTGAGTAGTGCGCTATACAAGTATCAATTTACATTTTACATTTACAATTACATGCCTTATGTGCCTGGTTGATCTCTCCGTTCATCAGAAGCACACCTATTGGCTTGTCCACGTTGTAACATACCAACCTTAGGGGGACGTGCCTTCTCGGTTGTGGTTCCCCAGCTTTGGAATAAGCTCCCAGAGAGTCTGCGTGGTGAGGCGACTCTCCTCCCATTCAGGAAGAAACTTAAGACTATTTTGTTTACTGAGGCGTTTGGATGAGCTCGCCCCAAGCTTTACTCTGTTTGCAAGCACTATGGCACTCATCGGTTTAGTAGCGCTTAGAGACCGTTGGTGATTTGGCGCTTTACAAATATAAACTAACATAACTGTGGGGAGAGAGTTGGGCTTTGGAATGGTAAAATGTACTATTCCCACTCAAGTCCCTGAAACAGTAGGGAAAGCGTTTTAATTTCAGAGAATTTACTATTCCCACTCCAAACAGTGCAACATTAGGGAAAGTGTTGAACTACTAAGAGGTTAATCTTACTATTCCAACTGCAGTCTAAAGAAAGGTATTGGAAGGTACTTCACTTTAAACACATTACATTTATAAGTAACACCATGGATGTTGAAAAAATACTAAACTCTTATTATATAAATCATTCATTGAAATTAAATATATATATTTAAAAAAATAAAATATAACAATGACCATAATTACTTTTCAATAAAATAATTAACAATTTATAAATAATGTTTATTCATTTATTAATTAATTAACCTCCCACTCTATCCACCTACAAACCTAGCAGTCTGCACCTAAAATATAATTAAAAAAATAATACCATCGTTTACATATTTAGAATCAATTAAATATTTAATCGCAGTTAATGACTAATAGTCATTTATGTATTACTTAATTCTCTTCCCAACCTATACCACTACAAACCTAGCAGCCTGCAACAAAAACATTATTAAAATAAATATGTTTTCCATAATTTACATATTTAAAATTCAATTAAATAATCAATTTGTCAATGGTACATGATGTGACCAAGCAACATGACTGTTGGGACGTGAACTCCGAAGCTCTCATCCAGCCTGGGGACATTCCCCCATGTATCCTGCATAATCCTGCTTTTAATGGCAATCCTTGGCATCCTATAGCCTTATCAACTTATGCAAAGGAGAAACCTGTACCTGATTTCCGATTTCACCCGGCGTTGAAGAGACCTTTGTAACTAGGGCCTAACAGGGCCTAGGATGCCAGCTGATTAGTGACTGTTCTGCGGTGTGTTGCTGCCTGGTAGTGGGACCCGGGATGGATCTGTGACAAGGAGGCAACATGACCCTGGGGTGCAGGCTTTGCTTCAGCAGGGGACTACTGGGTTCATGCCCCATGACCACCTAACTGGCTTGGGAGCTGTAACCAAGTGAGAGGGGTCCCAGATCAGATCCTGCTGCGGGGATCTCTCAGAGCTGAGATGCGGGACAGGGAGCCCCAGTGATGCCCAGACCAGAGGTGAGAGAGAGCTGGCTGCCCAATAAGCATCACACCGGGCAAACGAGGCGAGAGGCTGGAGACCCAACAGAGTGATGTTCTTTGTTTACAGGAGGGAGAGGGCCTCGCCTGAAGACCTGGAGCGGTCCCTGCTGGGACATCGCAGCCTGGCTGCTTAGCGCTCCCCTGGGTGGTTTTGTAGGGATCTCCAGTAGCATTGATGATGGACATCACCCCGGGGCGGGTGAGTCTTTTCTCCAGCCGGTTGGGCCGGGACATCCTCTTCCCGTTCTTTGCCTGCTGCTGTGGAGAGAGGGTCCAATGCAAAAACCACAGTTGATGGACAGAATGCAGAACAATGTCATACATTCACCCCAGTACAGAGATCTGGGCCTAAATCCATCGTTTTTTTGCACTCCACACCACCCCAGTTCAGACATTGCCATATGCAAATCAGTCTGACCCTGTGCCTCATGGGAACAGTCCAGCCCGAACTGCCAAGCCATGCCTTCCCTGGACCGGAAACAAGCTTCCGAGGACCGGTTTCTGGCATTCCAGCCGTCTTCAGCCCGGCTTGCTTGAATCCAGTGGTGTGGAATGCATGGGACTCACGTCTGAGCATACCCATCCCACTTCGGGTGACGAATGCAAAAACCACAATTGGTGGACAGAATGTAGAACAATGTCATACATTCACCCCAGTACAGTGATCTGGGCCTAAATCCATCGTTTTTTTGCACTCCACACCACCCCAGTTCAGACATGGCCATATGCAAATCAGTCTGACCCTGTGCCTCATGGGAACAGTCCAGCCCGAACTGCCAAGCCATGCTTTCCCTGCACCGGAAACGAGCTTCCAAGGAACAGTTTCTGGCATTCCAGCCATCTTCAGCCCGGCTTGCTTGAATCCAGTGGTGTGGAGTGCATGGGACTCACGTCTGAGCATACCCATCCCACTCGGGTGACAAATGCAAAAACCACAGTTGATGGACAGAATGCAGAACAATGTCATACATTCACCCCAGTACAGAGATCTGGGCATAAATCCATCGTTTTTTTGCACTCCACACCACCCCAGTTCAGACATGGCCATATGCAAATCAGTCTGACCCTGTGCCTCATGAGAACAGTCCAGCCCGAACTGCCAAGCCATGCTTTACCTGCACCGGAAACGAGCTTCCGAGGACCGGTTTCTGGCATTCCAGCCGTCTTCAGCCCGGCTTGCTTGAATCCAGTGGTGTGGAGTGCATGGGACTCACGTCTGAGCATACCCATCCCACTCGGGGTGACAAATGCAAAAACCACAGTTGATGGACAGAATGCAGAAGAATGTCATACATTCACCCAAGTACAGAGATCTGGGCCTAAATCCATCATTTGTTTGCACTCCACACCACCCCAGTTCAGACATGGCCATATGCAAATCAGTCTGACCCTGTGCCTCATGGGAACAGTCCAGCCCGAACTGCCAAGCCATGCCTTCCCTGGACCGGAAACAAGCTTCCGAGGACCGGTTTCTGGCATTCCAGCCGTCTTCAGCCCGGCTTGCTTGAATCCAGTGGTGTGGAGTGCATGGGACTCACATCTGAGCATACCCATCCCACTCGGGTGACAAATGCAAAAACCACAGTTGATGGACAGAATGCAGAACAATGTCCTACATTCACCCCAGTACAGAGATCTGGGCCTAAATCCATCGTTTTTTTGCACTCCACACCACCCCAGTTCAGACACGGCCATATGCAAATCAGTCTGACCCTGTGCCTCAAGGGAACAGTCCAGCCCGAACTGCCAAGCCATACCTCCCTGGACCGGAAACAAGCTTCAGAGGACCGGTTTCTGGCATTCCAGCCGTCTTCAGCCCAGCTTGCTTGAATCCAGTGGTGTGGAGTGCATGGGACTCACATCTGAGCATACCCATCCCACTCGGGTGACAAATGCAAAAACCACAGTTGATGGACAGAATGCAGAACAATGTCATACATTAACCCCAGTACAGAGATCTGGGCCTAAATCCATCGTTTTTTTGCACTCCAAACCACCCCAGTTCAGACATGGCCATATGCAAATCAGTCTGACCCTGTGCCTCATGGGAACAGTCCAGCCCGAACTGCCAAGCCATGCTTTCCCTGCACCGGAAACGAGCTTCCGAGGACCGGTTTCTGGCATTCCAGCCGTCTTCAGCCCGGCTTGCTTGAATCCAGTGGTGTGGAGTGCATGGGACTCACGTCTGAGCATACCCATCCCACTCGGGGTGACAAATGCAAAAACCACAGTTGATGGACAGAATGCAGAACAATGTCATACATTCACCCCAGTACAGAGATCTGGGCATAAATCCATCGTTTTTTTGCACTCCACACCACCCCAGTTCAGACATGGCCATATGCAAATCAGTCTGACCCTGTGCCTCATGGGAACAGTGTAGCCCGAACTGCCAAGCCATGCCTTCCCTTGACCGAAAACAAGCTTCCGAGGACCAGTTTCTGGCATTCCAGCCGTCTTCAGCCCGGCTTGCTTGAATCCAGTGGTGTGGAGTGCATGGGACTCACGTCTGAGCATACCCATCCCACTCGGGGTGACAAATGCAAAAACCACAGTTGATGGACAGAATGCAGAAGAATGTCATACATTCACCCAAGTACAGAGATCTGGGCCTAAATCCATCATTTGTTTGCACTCCACACCACCCCAGTTCAGACATGGCCATATGCAAATCAGTCTGACCCTGTGCCTCATGGGAACAGTCCAGCCCGAACTGCCAAGCCATGCCTTCCCTGGACCGGAAACAAGCTTCCGAGGACCGGTTTCTGGCATTCCAGCCGTCTTCAGCCCGGCTTGCTTGAATCCAGTGGTGTGGAGTGCATGGGACTCACATCTGAGCATACCCATCCCACTTGGGTGACAAATGCAAAAACCACAGTTGATGGACAGAATGCAGAACAATGTCCTATATTCACCCCAGTACAGAGATCTGGGCCTAAATCCATCGTTTTTTTGCACTCCACACCACCCCAGTTCAGACATGGCCATATGCAAATCAGTCTGACCCTGTGCCTCAAGGGAACAGTCCAGCCCGAACTGCCAAGCCATACCTTCCCTGGACCGGAAACAAGCTTCAGAGGACCGGTTTCTGGCATTCCAGCCGTCTTCAGCCCGGCTTGCTTGAATCCAGTGGTGTTGAGTGAATGGGACTCACGTCTGAGCATACCCGTCCCACTCCGGGTTACAAATGCAAAAACCACAGTTGATGGACAGAATGTACAACAATGTCATACATTCACCCCAGTACAGAGATCTGGGCCTAAATCCATCGTTTTTTTGCACTTCACACCACCCCAGTTCAGACATGGCCACATGCAAATCAGTCTGACCCTGTGAGTCATGGGAACAGTCCAACCCGAACGGCCAAGCCATGCCTTCCCTCGACCGGAAACAAGCTTCCGAGGATCGGTTTCTGGCATTCCAGCTGTCTTCATCCCGGCTTGCTTGAATCCAGTGGTGTGGAGTGCATGGGACTCACGACTGAGCATGCCCATCCCACTCGGGGTGACAAATGCAAAAACCACAGTTGATGGACAGAATGCAGAACAATGTCATACATTCACCCCAGTACAGAGATCTGGGCCTAAATCCATTGTTTTTTTTGCACTCCACACCACCCCAGTCCAGACATGGCCATATGCAAATCAGTCTGACCCTGTGCCTCATGGGAACAGTCCAGCCCGAACTACCAAGCCATGCCTTCCCTGGACCGGAAACAAGCTTCAGAGGACCGGTTTCTGGCATTCCAGCCGTCTTCAGCCCGGCTTGCTTGAATCCAGAGGTGTTGAGTGAATGGGACTCACGTCTGAGCATACCCGTCCCACTCCGGGTTACAAATGCAAAAACCACAGTTGATGGACAGAATGTAGAACAATGTCATACATTCACCCCAGTACAGAGATCTGGGCCTAAATCCATCGTTTTTTTGCACTTCACACCACCCCAGTTCAGACATGGCCATATGCAAATCAGCCTGACCCTGTGCCTCATGCGAACAGTCCAGCCCGAACGGCCAAGCCATGCCTTCCTTGGACCGGAAACAAGCTTCCGAGGACCGGTTTCTGACATTCCAGCTGTCTTCATCCCGGCTTGCTTGAATCTAGTGGTGTGGAGTGCATGGGACTCACGTCTGAGCATGCCCATCCTACTCGGGGTGACAAATGCAAAAACCACAGTTGATGGACAGAATGCAGAACAATGTCATACATTCACCCCAGTACAAAGATCTGGGCCTAAATCCATCGTTTTTTTTTGCACTCCACACCACCCCAGTTCAGACATGGCCATATGCAAATCAGTCTGACCCTGTGCCTCATGGGAACAGTCCAGCCCGAACTGCCAAGCCATGCCTTCCCTGGCCCGGAAACAAGCTTCCGAAGACCGGTTTCTGGCATTCCAGCCGTCTTCAGCCCAGCTTGCTTGAATCCAGTGGTGTGGAGTGCATGGGACTCACGTCTGAGCATACCCATCCCACTCAGGGTGACAAATGCAAAAACCACAGTTGATGGACAGAATGCAGAACAATGTCATACATTCACCCCAGTACAGAGATCTGGGCATAAATCCATCGTTTTTTTGCACTGCACACCACCCCTTTCAGACATGGCCATATGCAAATCAGGCTGACCCTGTGCCTCATGGGAACAGTCCAGCCCGAACTGCCAAGCCATGCCTTCCCTGGACCGCAAGCTTCCGAGGACCCGTTTCTAGCATTTCAGCCGTCTTCAGATAGAGAGGATCCAGCAAGCAGTCTCACAGGCCCATGCCTTTATGTTGCCTGTCATTGTGCCTTCAACAGGGAGGGCCCTGGAACTACTCCTTTGTTGACTGGAGGGCCAGAGCACGTGCCACATGGCCACCTGTGACCCCATTGGGCAGTCTATGAGGCAGCCGTCGGTGGGAGTGAATACCAGCCACTGGGGGATTTAACTCTGGAGGTCCCTCTGTACTCACTGATCCAGTAGCATTCCAAATGAAGTGAGCTGCCTGCCATTGTTGATACTCAAGGTCCGCACTGCATACCTTCTGGGTTCTACACACACAGAGACTGCGACTTTGGATCCTCTTTATTTCTGCTGGGTGGGGGTCTGCTCGGGGCTGCCATGCTGGTCTGCCTCTCTTTGCCAGACGCTCCTGAGGCCTGTGGTCACACACTAATGGATACTAAAGGGAATTGACTAATAGCTTGGCAGAGGAATATATGCAGCAAGGGCAGCCTGGTGTGTCTGGACCACCGTTTTACACTTCGCTCCTTTACCTTGGCTCCCTTAGTTAAGACATAAGCTTGACACAGGAATTTGTGAACTGATGTGCAACACAAACAACACCCTAATGATAACCATGGGCAAAGATCATTTTTCATGTTCCCAAGCGAGGAATACCATCAGACAATACACCTCACCAGGACAGCTCCTCCATAAGATAACAAGGCAATTGGGTGGTATAGAAGTGGGGGAATCGAGTTAACAGCCCTCTGAACCATCGAGATTAGACCTCCTTGTAGCTATTCTGAGGAAATATAAATTTTGTGATCGATTGTGTCCCCTATCTTAGACCCCACCGACTCCGTGTACACGCTACAAGTACATGTATGTTCCCTCCCCTTCAAGCTATGAAGACGCAAATACATTTGCGTCCAACGTTAACATGTCCTCTTTCAGATCCACCATGAATGGGTCAAATAGTCCGTTCCTAAATATGCCATGCCAACGTCTTTATGTAGTGTACTTTACACGTTTTCCAGCTCTGGCGAAGTAGGCCCTGAAATCTGCCATCGAGCCTTTTCCTGCCTTCTGACTTTGAATCTCAAACCTGGGCTTGCATCTGTACCCGTGACCTCTGCCTTACTTCCAGCGCGGCCCACCGCGTTTGGCTCAGCCTGTTGCCTGCCAAGACTGTATTCAACCTTCGAATTATCTGCTCCACTCCTCGAAAATACATTCCTGTCTAGTAGTTTCATGTCAACATCCTTCCAGCTGCAGAGCAAAGGGCTTGGCCTCACTGTCTCTATGCAAGTAATTCATGGCTCTGTTTCCATGGTAGGCCCATGCCCTCCCTGGCACCCCTCGCATCTCATGCAGACACGTAGACGCTCATACACGCACTCACAGTCAGTATAGAATAGCCTCTTGTCCGAGAGACCTTTCCCTTCCAGATAATACAGTTCCTTAAACATGAGATATTAGATACGATTTGGGATTAGGTTGATCTGACATCCAGACATCTGTCTCCACATGTAGGGCTAAATGTCAAGTCCCCCTTCACCCCTCATGTTACACGTACATTACACGTCATACTGCTGCGCACGCATCTCTGCCATATGTTTTTGCTGACACTGCCGGATTCACTCCTGGATCCGCCTACTTGTGACATCATGATAAATGACGTTCTTGTTCACGCCTTCATGCACGCCTATTGTAACGCCTTTTTGTATTACGTACATGCATTCTTATCTCTCCTCTCAGCTGTTACGCCTCCTGCATATGCCTTTACTGTAATGCATTGACTATATATATGAATGCCTGTCAATAATGTATTGTCGCATACTTGCATACTCGCATATTACCATTGACTCTGTCAGTCTGTCCCTTCCCGAACCTGCGTGGTGACGGAACGGTATGCCACCTAGGTGTGGGCGGAAAATCCGTTCCGCTCGCGGATTTTGCGGATTTTCGGGAAATCCGCAATCCGCGAGATTTGCGAATTTCCCGCAAAATCCGCAAATCCGCGAGCAGCGGATTTTGCTCGCGCTGCTCGCACTGTTAGCGTGAGTTCGCGCCCCGCGAATAAGTGCGAAATTGCAGAAATACGATCTTGGCAAAACTGAAAGTAACTACTTACCAGGTTCAAAAGTTCAGGCACATCATTAGTAGCCATTTCCTGTAGGGCTTCCTGAGGGGCCCCTCCAGAGTTCAGTTGCCAGTTGAAACTATTATGTGACCCTGCTCTGAACCTCAGAATAGTTACACATATGCCACAAAGGTCCTGAATTACAGCTAAGGGAGACAAGCAGGAGCCAGGCTGGAAGTTAAAATCCATTAATCAGCCCCTAATTCATTATTGTCAGTTGGGGCAGGGCAGGTGTTGTAACTAATTTTGCAACAATGAAAGCACTTAGCAAGTGCAAAAGATCACTAATCAGGGCGCACTAAGGAAGCAGGTGCCAGCTAAAAAAATATTCTGTGACACATTAATCAGCCCCAAATTAATTCAGGTCACTTGAGGCAGGGAAGGTGTGCTTTGCTTTGCCGAAAATAATGTACACTGGACAACCAGAGGGTGTAGTGATGAAACAGAGGGTGGCATGGGTGGGCCAGAGGGTGGCATGAGTAGTCAGAGAGTGGCAGTGGTGACAGAGAGTGGCAGTGATGAAGAAGAGTGTCCCAAACAGGCTGGACACGTAGAAACAACAAGTTCGCAAAACTTGCGACCCGACAGGTAAGTTCGCAAATTGCGAAATTGTAAAAACCCTCGCGAACTGGCAGAAACACGGGCGAACACAAAAAAAAAAAAAATCCGCAAATTCGCGGGAATTCGCGGATTTTGCGGATTGCGAATCCGCAAATCCGCAAAATTCGCGGATTGCCAATCCGCAAAATCCGCTCATGCTTAATGCCACCTTGGCTCGAGCCAATATGCTAATCACCCAATTCCTTTTATAGGAATAAAACCCTTTTTGAGAAACCTCAAATATCACGGATTTTGCCTCTTATTTATTATGAGTTATTCTTATTGACTTTACCGCATAGAAATTCAGTACCAGTTAATTAATTTTACCACATAATTGGCGCCCGAACAGGGACCCCTCCCCCCTCTCACCCGCCGGAGGTGCTTTGCAGGCTTAGCCCCCTGCCACAGCCGGACGGAAACTACGCGTACCCGCAGGATTTCCTGTATCTCCCTCAGGCCAACGGAGGTGACTGAGGCCGCGATCGACACCCAGACGAGGCGGTGAGAAGTGCGGAGGATCCCGACCAGAGCCTAGCTGAGAGAGCAAGATCCGAGGTATATGGAGGCCCACCAGGTTCCGAAGTTCCGAAATATCTGCGTCACGAGTCGAGTCCGAATCCAGTCCGAATCCAGTCGAGTCCAGTCCAGGATTTCCGAGGCCTTCTGTTTCCGTGCTTCCCGGTGAGTACCGTTGCTGGGGACGCATCTAGACGTGCGCATTAGTTTGTGCCGGTCAAGACAGGTTTGGGTACACAGACCTGGTCTGCACTGTTTTAGACAGTGTATCTGTACTGTTTAGCAGTATATCCAGTCTGCACTGTTGAGCAGTGTATCTAGTATTATGCAGTTAGCTAGTTACATTCTAATTGTTATCATTCATGTCAAAATGTTTTAATGTGTCTCGAAATGTCGTGGTATGAGTGATTGTTCGATCGTCATTATTGTGATTATTGTGTTCATTGTGTTCATATCTGAGTAAGCACTAAGTAGCCAGATTTTTTAAGATGCCGTTGTTCTCCAAATTAAGACAGATAAAGACTAGAAAAGGGGTACTCGAGGAAGCTGTTCCCATCCCACCTAGGGACACTCCAGGGTACTTTATGTACCACAAGCACGGCCTAGATGCCGTTTTATTTCTCGATTTATGGGTGGACTACACTAAAGATCTAGCAGAGAATCAGAGATGGCCCGCTGCAGGGACATGGGATTCAGAGTGCATCATAAGAGTAGAAGAAGCATTACGAAAGAAGAAAGCCAGACAGTCACAGAAAGATGCCATCGAATTATGGCGTAAAGAATCGCATAGGCGTACAGAAAAAGCACTTAGAAAAGAAGAGAAAGGGAAAGAGGATTCAGACAAGGCCCAAGAAAACGTATTAGTTGAGGAAGGTATCCGAGTAAAGATAGAACAAGTAGACAGACAACTAAACACCCTTAGGAATGGTATGTATCCTCTCCTGGCCGAAGGTTTACCTAAGGCCACTCCGGAAGTACCAAAAGATCTACCACCTCCCATGCTCCCGACTAAAATGCATCCCAAGACCGCGAAGGACATTTTCCTTTCTTCCTATCTAGATGATGTAGCGCCCGCATATGCTAATGCCGCACCGCCGCGTACACCTCCTCCTGGCGGCGCTCGACCCCGAGACAATCAGCTCCTACCCCCGCGACAAGCTACTCCTCCACCTCTTCCTCCCGTTCCGACTGTCCCTCCTGGTCTTCCTCCCGTTCTTCCAACTCTTCCCGCACCCATTCCTCCCACTTTACATCCGAACAACCCCTTCGGAGGCAGTGCCTCAGGAGGCGCGTCCGGAGGAGCGATAGGTTTCCAGACACCTCCACAAGTACATAGAATGACTTACAGGGATCTAGCACAACAACGTACACCTCGATCAGCCGATTTCGATATAATAAAAGACCGTCTCGGGGATTGTAGATATGATCCAGTACCCGGTAGAAATGATGAAAGATTAATACTAGCATCAGTACGACTAAGGCAGGTCACCAACTTTTTGTTGACCCTACCCGGAATGGTTGAACATCTAGACAGAATATATCGTTTTGTCCAAACAGGGCAGGGACCTGAAAGTATTAAGGAAGCCATGGCTCACCAGAAAGTTGACATTCAAGCCAAGATATTACGGTTTTTTATAAACTGCTTAATAAGAGAACAAGATAGGCCGGGGATGGACCCGGAGGAAATGAAAGCACTTCATAGATGGGGTCAGAATATAGCAGTCGGGAGCCATGATAAACAGAATTGTATAAAAAACATGTATCAAAGAATCAGAAGCGTAGTAATAAAGATACATGAAACAAGACAGATAGAACCAGAAAATGAATCAGACAAGTTTGAGTCCTCAGAAGAGGAGCAACCAGAAGAAGCTACAGGACAAACACAATTACCAGTTAGAGAAACGATAGCATACGTAGGTAAAGGAAGACCCTTTAATAATTCAATGCGCCCAGTGCGTCCAGAAAGTAAAAGAATTTTTCAAGAAGCCATGTGTAACCCAAGAACTCCTGAACACTTATTTCAAGCTACTGATAACAGACTTCGAGAACGAATGGGGTACCATGTACTAGATTCTATGGATGAACAAGAATTAGCGAGGTCAGCAGTACAATGGGCTGACAGTCCCGAGAAATATAGTGATGATGCGTTAGCACACACATTTTTGAATATGACACCAAGTGAACAGCGTTTAGCTGGTACATACATGATACAACACCTAATTCTATTATATAGAAGCCAACATTCCGATCCAGGCCCCCTGCCTGATATATTAGCAGAACTACTCCTGAATAAATGGAGAGGTCTAGGTACCGATCTAATTAAAATAATTCTAGAACAACGGCACAGATATAGTGCCTTCCTATGTCCACAATCTGATTCAGCACACTCCATGGAAAGAAAAATGTATTACCTGGATAGACAGAATCCGTTACGAGAAGTGCACCCAGTTCAGAATGCCGATAATACACTTAGACGTGTGTTTGTGTTCACACCCATAACCAAAATAGAATTATTGGAAATGAAGAAACTAGTACCTAGCCATGATAAAGATCCTGCAGGTTTTCACCGTGAAATAAAAGACATGTTACTCATGGGTGACTATACTTACCCCGACCTTATGAAGATATTGAAAGTACTACTGCCTCCTGGTATTTATGAGAAACTTAAGGAAAAAGAATGGGAAGTGGGAAATGCAAAGATTGATTGGACTGCATTAGAAAACGAGGAAAATACTAGAATTCCAGGCCAAGGGCTCGGGGATAAGGTTAAAGCATTACCAGGATTGTTAGTACAAGTGTTGCCACGTTTATTAAGTACGAAAAAGGAAGATTGGGGTGCAATCTCAGCCTGTAAACAGAAACCCGATGAAGACACTAGTGATTTTTATACTCGATTTGAGAAATGTTTTGGTATTAATAGCGGCCTGAAACCAAGTAGCGAGTCCTATCCACACCTTTTTGTAACAAAATTAGTTGAGAATTCACTGCCCCAGGTTAAGAACAGAGTACTGAAAGTCGAAAGCACCTGGCAAGCTAACACCCCTTCACAAATGTTACAAATGTTACAGTACCACCAGAATAGAATTAGAGAAGAACAAGAACATGAACAAAGACGTATGAAAGACACGAAAATGAAAATGTTAGTTGCCCAGTCAGTTCCTGCTGATGGTCACAAAAAGGGTGCGACCCAGCCTAGTAACACGACGGCTCCTGTTAAAGAGACATGTAACTATTGTAAACAGCCAGGTCATTATGTAAACGATTGTGCAGTTCTGAAACACAATATCTCCACGGGTAAGACCAAGGAGGGACCGCGTGTACCCAGACAAGATCAAGCCCAGCAACAAGTACCACAGAATATACAACATATTCCGCCTATGCCAGCTTCATCACAAACTGTAGCAGTACCACAGCAACAGCCTATTACTGCAACACAGAACACAACACAAAAGATGTACCAGTACGCACAGAATGACTACCCTGATTATCAGCGGTACACATGAAACAGCCTAGAGAGGGAGTTTGGCTTGCCCCTTATTGAAGTTCCTGTAGATCAAGAGGGTCCTTATGTACACAGTCAAGTGTTAGGAAAAGACAGAAAGTTTTTAATTGACACAGGGGCAAGCAGGACCACAATCAGTCACAATGAGGTTCCAGGGGCACCCCTCTCAGGCTCACAGAATGTTTCCCTTGGATTTTCAGGAAAGCCTATTATTAATTAAGTATCACAGCCACTTCCCCTCGCAGTCGGTCCTTTGACACGGACTACAGATTTGTTACTTACAAAATCATGTCCAGAAAACCTATTAGGTATAAAGACACTGAAAGCTCTAGGAGCTATAATATGCTGTTCTCCGGAAGGAGTACGATTATTCTTGCGAGACTTTAAAGGCCATTATGTATTAAGAGACATGGATCCCCGGTTACAGAGTGTACCTGCACACTTGTGGGCGAAAGGCCCCACTGATGTAGGTTGTATGCACATTACACCATATCGAGTCACACTCAAAGCAGGAGTGGTATTACCACGAATTCGACAATACAAGTTACCTCCAGATGCTGTAGTGGCTTTACTGAGAATAATTGACGAGCTCATTGCACAAGGAGTGGTTGTGGAAACCGACTCCAATGTATGTAATTCTCCTATCATCCCAGTTCTTAAACGTACTGATCCAAAAGCACCACCTGTTTATCGACTAGTTATTGATCTGCGCGAATTGAATAAATGCATTGTACCACAGTATCCTGTGGTTCCAGATATCTCTTCATTACTAACAGCTATTGATTCAGAAGCGACGTTCTTTACTGTAATTGACCTCAAGAACGCCTTCTTTAGCGTCCCAATTGATCCAGAAAGCCAATACTTGTTCGGATTCAGTTTAAATGGACGAAGTTTCAAATTTTCACGCGCACCTCAAGGATTCACAGAAAGCCCCAGCATCTATAGCCAAGCACTGAAAAGACAACTTGACAGTATCCATATGCCTGTTAACACCGCCCTACTCCAGTATGTCGATGATCTGCTGATCACCGCACGAAGCGAACCCGAATGTGAAAAAGCATCACTGACGGTTTTAAATTTCCTGGCTGACAAGGGGCACAAGGTTTCCCCTTCAAAGCTGCAATTCTGTGTTCAGCAAGTTGTGTACCTGGGTCACTTGCTGTCCAAAGTGGGGAGACAGCTCACTCCAGATCGCATCCAGCTAATTGTAAACATGTCACCACCGAAAACACAAAAGGAGGTACGGGCTTTCATAGGCCTCACCTCGTACTGCAGACAATGGATTCCACAATATGCATTTCTAGCAAAGCCACTCATTCAGTTGACAACTCAGGAGGCAGCGACATCGACTGTCCTCCCTTGGACTCAGGAACATACACAAGCTTTTGAAGACTTAAAGAAAGCCTTATGTCAAGCACCAGTTTTAGCAACACCATGTTACAGTAAGCCCTTTACACTTTTTGTTACAGAACGTGAAGGTACTGCCTTGTCAGTCCTCACTCAGGAACAAGCAGGTTCACACAAACCATGTGCTTACTTTTCTAGCACATTAGATCCAGTAGCCCAAGCGTTACCTGCATGTCTGAAATCAGTCGCAGCGACAGCTCTAGCAATCAGACAGAGCGATTCCATAGTATTAGGACATCAATTGACAGTACAAGTTCCACATTCCGTGGAAGTTATTCTAAATCGTACACAGACCCAACACTTGACCATAGCAAGACTGACAGGTTATGAATTGACATTGTTTCAACCACACATAGAAATCAGACGCTGCAGCACATTGAATCCTGCCACACTTTTGCCATTAAGCGGTGTAGACCCACTGAAGCATGATTGTATCGAAGTCATCACTATTACGACGAAACCCAGACAAGACTTGACCGATGTCCCATTACCAGACCCAGACCTGACACTTTACGTGGATGGTTCATGTATGAGAACAGGTACAGGAGAATTAGTGGCAGCTTACGCAGTCACAACAGACACCGAAGTTATAGAAACAAATTGTATCGACACCCTGTCAGCTCAAGCAGCAGAGCTCATCGCTCTGACACAAGCCTGTATTCAAGCCAAAAATAAGAGAGTTAACATATACACTGATTCACGTTATGCATTCGGAGTCGTTCACGATTTCGGAGTCCTTTGGCGAGAGAGAGGTTACTTAACTTCTCACGGTGCCAACATTCAACACGGTCCCCTCATTCAAGCCTTGTTAGATGCAATACATCTACCTACTGCGATATCTATTATGAAGTGTAAGGCACATACAAAGGTTACCGATACGATCTCCCAGGGTAACGACCTGGCAGACCGAACAGCTAAGCAAACTGCCCAGAATCGAATGCATGCAACTGACTTGACAAAGACAATAGTTCCGACGCAATCACACTGCATGACAGTCAAGGATCCCGCACATGATGTAATTGACATACAGACACATGCCACACCAGATGAAATAAAGAAGTGGACTGAACTAGGAGGGATCCAAACAGATCAGGGATGGATGACGAAGGGAAAATCTACATGGTTTCTCCCCGATTCTATGGTTCAAGTCATCATTAACACTATACATAGCCCAGCACACCTAGGAGAAAAGGCAATGCTAGATAGCATTCAACACATATGGTACAATAAGAACTTACGAGCAGCAGCGAAACAAAAAGTGCGTACTTGCATGATTTGTTGTCAGTTCAATCCAGGTAAAAGCATTCCTGTAGAGAAAGGTGGATTTCAGCCTCCCGATCACCCTTTTGAAGTCCTCCAGATGGATTATATCCAGATGGAACGTTGTCGAGGATTTAAGTATGTCCTCGTAGTCGTATGTGCACTTTCCCGATGGACAGAAGCATATCCAGTCCCAGATTACACTGCTCCGACCACAGCCAAGCAACTGGTTCGCGAGTTCTTCCCATGGTATGGTTTGCCCCGTATCGTGTACTCATATAACGGTCAGCCATTCTCATCCGAGCTTGTGAAACACATAACACTCCTGTTAGGGTATCAGTGGAAGTTCCACTGTGTCCGGCATCCCGAGGCAGCAGGTCTCGTGGAGCGCCATAATCAGACTCTAAAGATCCGACTTTCAAAAATATGTAGAGAGAAAGGCGTTGACTGGATAGTAGCCTTGCCAGTTGCCCTTTTCTATATGAGGATGGTTGCACACTCTCGAACCGGGCTATCCCCGTATGAAGTGGTCTTCGGCAGGCCACCAAATATGTGGGGGACGCCTATACCTCGTAAAATTACAGATGTTGATTGCGTTATGCTGACAGATTACCTTGCCTCCTTGATGTCTGCACTACAATCTTGTCGTTCACAGGTAGCTGCAGCCTTTCCCGACAACACCGAGGTGAAGCCCCATGAAGTGGTCCCTGGTGATTTTGTCTTCGTGCGGAATTTTGACCGGAGAAGCCCACTGGAACCCCGCTGGCAGACCCCGAAGTTGGTTCTACTGACGACAAGGACGGCTGTTAAATTGGAGAGCAGAAAAGGATGGCTGCACTCGAGCCACATCAAGAAATTTCACGGACTTCCTTCAGACTTGGACTCTAAGCCCTGCCCTCCTCCACAAACTGACTCAAAACTCCCCCTGGTTGAGAAAACAGCCTCCGAAGAATATAGACTAAAGCTACGGTCTAGCAAGTCAGACAGTTTAATTGTTTAAGTCCTCCCCTAGGTGAATCGGTTAAATTAGTTTCTGACATGTATCCCCTAGACCGAGATAGAGAGAGAGATAGACAGAGACAACTCAAGAAACGTGCATATTGTAAATCACTTCGTAGTCACTGTATAGTGACATTATTAATTATGTTTTTCCTAAGCCTTCTTGTTATTGCTGCAAGTATATTATTGCACATGTACTACCCTATTTTCAAGCGTGCACAATCTGCTTACAATGTCACTGCCGAACATTCTTTTAGCGAATTACCTCCCCATGAATTATCTTACAGACTCGCGCTGCGCAACAATACATTCATTAGTATGTTACATCACTCCCATCAGACTAACAATGCTACAAACTGTTGGATATGTGGCCGACTCCCTCCCTACCAGAAATACAAGGGAGTTCTGCCCCTCTTTCCGTACCCGTTCACTCACAATGGCTCCTGTGGGGCATGGTTTAGATTGATTAATTCCTTAGATTCTGACATTGCTGTTTACAATGGGAATTGGGTTTGGGGAAACCTGAACTCAGTTCTACTTAAAGTCTGTTACCCTGACAAGAAGGGACTTCCCACTAGAACAGGAACTGATCTAGAAAATGAAGTATATGGATTAGGTAATTACACAATTAACCTCATGATTCTTACTGTTGAATCCGAAGCTGCACCAGTATTACCTGCTATGTCAGTGTTACCAGTCAAAGGTGAATTATGTATCAGAAAGAATGGCTCCATACACTTAGGTCATAGTAAATGTACTACTGTGATCGAATTCAGTGATCAAGGCAAATCCACGTTTAGAGCTACACGTCATTCCTACTTTGTCTGTGGCCATATCGCATACATACGTTTGCCTCCAGATTGGGATGGTACCTGTTACATTGCATTCCTTCTGCCACCTGTTTTCCTAGCTCCTCCTGATTATCACAGAAATACCAATCTAGTAAACAATAGACTCCGAAGAGATCTCCCGATTGTCGACTACACTGAAACGGCATGGGAGCAATACACAGACTTCAATAAAGGTTTCTTCCCCTACTTAGGTGCTGTTTTCAATAGTAAACTAATACGCAAATTAACTAGAACCCTTGAAGCAGTAGTGAATGAAACTACCTCCGCTTTAGGCAACTTAACAGAGGAGCAGTCCGCCATGCGGGTTGTTGTTCTTCAAAATCGTCTCGCCATTGACGTCATCCTAGCTGATAGGGGTGGAGCTTGTAAGGTCATCGGGTCAAGTTGCTGTGTTTTCATTCCAGAAAACGCGCCAACGGTATATAAAGCTATAACACGTCTCCATAAAATTGCAAGTCTGATACATCAGAATCCAGGCACCTGGACTTGGTCCGGTTGGTTCTGGACTACGTTGACCGCTTGGGGATGGAAGATCCTATCCTTCCTGGGCATTGGCCTTCTCATAGTATTCAGTTGCTGCCTATGTTTACAATGTGGACCGGCGATTTGCGGCTTGTGCGCCACATCATGTATTCCGCATCCAAATTCAAAACGTCAAAAGAAGAAAGAAGAGCAAATGATGTTACATGAACAGATTGATCGATTCATGCAGATCGATATATCATGAAGGGTCCGTAGGGGACAAGGAGGGAATGAGGAAATATAAATTTTGTGATCGATTGTGTCCCCTATCTTAGACCCCACCGACTCCGTGTACACGCTACAAGTACATGTATGTTCCCTCCCCTTCAAGCTATGAAGACGCAAATACATTTGCGTCCAACGTTAACATGTCCTCTTTCAGATCCACCATGAATGGGTCAAATAGTCCGTTCCTAAATATGCCATGCCAACGTCTTTATGTAGTGTACTTTACACGTTTTCCAGCTCTGGCGAAGTAGGCCCTGAAATCTGCCATCGAGCCTTTTCCTGCCTTCTGACTTTGAATCTCAAACCTGGGCTTGCATCTGTACCCGTGACCTCTGCCTTACTTCCAGCGCGGCCCACCGCGTTTGGCTCAGCCTGTTGCCTGCCAAGACTGTATTCAACCTTCGAATTATCTGCTCCACTCCTCGAAAATACATTCCTGTCTAGTAGTTTCATGTCAACATCCTTCCAGCTGCAGAGCAAAGGGCTTGGCCTCACTGTCTCTATGCAAGTAATTCATGGCTGTGTTTCCATGGTAGGCCCATGCCCTCCCTCGCACCCCTCGCATCTCATGCAGACACGTAGACGCTCATACACGCACTCACAGTCAGTATAGAATAGCCTCTTGTCCGAGAGACCTTTCCCTTCCAGATAATACAGTTCCTTAAACATGAGATATTAGATACGATTTGGGATTAGGTTGATCTGACATCCAGACATCTGTCTCCACATGTAGGGCTAAATGTCAAGTCCCCCTTCACCCCTCATGTTACACGTACATTACACGTCATACTGCTGCGCACGCATCTCTGCCATATGTTTTTGCTGACACTGCCGGATTCACTCCTGGATCCGCCTACTTGTGACATCATGATAAATGACGTTCTTGTTCACGCCTTCATGCACGCCTATTGTAACGCCTTTTTGTATTACGTACATGCATTCTTATCTCTCCTCTCAGCTGTTACGCCTCCTGCATATGCCTTTACTGTAATGCATTGACTATATATATGAATGCCTGTCAATAATGTATTGTCGCATACTTGCATACTCGCATATTACCATTGACTCTGTCAGTCTGTCCCTTCCCGAACCTGCGTGGTGACGGAACGGTATGCCACCTTGGCTCGAGCCAATATGCTAATCACCCAATTCCATTTATAGGAATAAAACCCTTTTTGAGAAACCTCAAATATCACGGATTTTGCCTCTTATTTATTATGAGTTATTCTTATTGACTTTACCGCATAGAAATTCAGTACCAGGTAATTAATTTTACCACAATTCAAGGAATGTGCATGGTACTAGAGCAAAGATAGAGTCTGTATCGATTGATGTCAATTTGATAAAAGTTGATCTATGAAAGGTTTTGGATAAGGTGTGCAATGTGGAGACCAACATTGAAGCCCTGCAGGCAGTGGTGGTGCACTTGAAGAGGCAGCTGTCCACAATGAGTACCACAGTTGAGTATTTGGGTAGGAGAGCGGGGGATGCGGATGGCCTCTTCCACCACAGCAATATTTGTGTATTAGGCTTCCCTGAGAGGGCAGAGTGATCATCTACTGAACGGTACTTGGAGGACTAGATTAGATCATCCTGGAAACCAAAAGGACTGTCAGACTTTTTTGTCATTGAGCGGGCTCACAGGACTCTGGTTCCCCCGCCTTGGTCTGGTGCCCCTGCTAGAGTCATCATTGCTAAGATCCTCTATTACCGGGACAGGGATTTTACCTTGGGGACAGCTAGGGAACAGGAGGTTCCTCATTTTGAGCACTGTATCATAGTTATGTTACCAGATTATACCAAGCTATTTCAGGAACAACGCAAGTCTTTCATAGCTGCCAAGCAAAACCTCAGAGCAATGGAGTTGGTATACATGTTGCTATAACCGGCTAGATTGGAAGTCAAACACATTGCTAAAACCCTCTTCTTTGATAAACCTGAAGATGTCTGGGAAGAGGTAGAGGTTAGAACCACCAATCTGACTTCAAGTGGTCCCACAAGCCCGCGTCAAAATTGAGTCACACCCTCTAGAGGTCCATGCATGAACAGATGGTGGCACTCACAATCCAAATTTGTCTCCCTTAGCCACTGACAGGGTAAGCAAAGGTGAAGATTGGATGATGCAATTGACATCCCCAGCTTCCCCTATGGGAGAGAAACTGTCTCCTGAGAGGGCCTCATCTACGGACATTTTCTCAGAGGCTCCTAGCCAGCTGATAGAGATGGTACCAGACACCGCTCTTCTTGCGGATGGGGAGGAGCAAGTCTTGAGTAAATTGCATTGCAGACCTAGACTTGGCTGCTTCCCTGGGAGGATTGCTTGGTTGCTCGGCCTGGACTTTTCATCACTGGGCAATGAAGCTTCCCGAATCTTGTTGCTGTGAATGATGTTTTATCCTAACTATTGCTTTATTAGTACAGGTAATTTATGGCTCTTGATTAACCATGGATGGAGCTGGCAGAGCGGGACTACGAGTAGGTCCATTAAAAAGACATTAAAGGTAAAGGAATAAAGACTTACCTTGACTGCAGAGTCCTCAGGCTGCCATCCTCCTCTTCCTCGCCATCTCAGGGTGATCTGCACATGCATGTGTGCCCGCACATGCGCATTCCTTGAAATGCACGTGCGCGTGCGCATGCGCAGATCACCCTGAGACGGCGAGGAAGAGTAAGATGGCAGCCCAGGGATGCCGCAATCAAGGTACGTTTTTGTTTTATTTTACCTCTAATGTATTTTTTAATAATTGTTAATGGGGGGTGAAGGCGAGGGAGGGTCACCTCCGCTCCACTGTGGAGTGTGCGGAGATTTGCCTACTCCGCGTTCTCCTCCCGCACCTACTCCTGATAGTGCTTACATGTGTGGACTCCCAGCATATAGAACGATGTATGAAACCATGTAAAGCTATTTATGCCTAGTGTACATTTAATTGGGATACTTTTGGTGCCTCCTGGCTGAGAGGGTGGTATGGGGTTTTTATACATTGTTTCACTTTAGTTATTAGGTCCTTGTTGGGCCACCTGGGTAGTTGTACTTGTCCTGACACAAAAGTGGGTGGTCTCCAATAGTCAAATGTTAGTACTATTATTGTCCTTGGGAAGGCTGGAGTGGGGTAGTTTGTTTTTTATGTTTTGCTTTTTATTTGTGAGTGACAACTGGGTTCATCAAAGCCATGTCACACATGGGGTTCAGTGATATTTGGGGGGACACTCATCCCGGCAGAAGCGAATACACCTGCCACTCGCCCACACATGGCACCTTCAGCAGATTAGACTGCATACTTGTAAGACAGCAGACGGCCCACAGATGGCAGGGAGTAGTCCACCTCACATGTTACTTATCTGATCACATACCAGTTGCAGGATCACGTAGGTAGGGACACCATAGCAGAATCCTTGACAGGCTATATGGACGACAACTGGACAACTACTCAGAGCAAAGCTACTGAATGGGCGGCACTGAATGCAGTCTTGAGAGGTACATGTTTCGGTCTTTCCTGCAGAGTGCAGCATGCCCTAAACACAGAGCTCCTCCATAAAGAGGAAGAGTTGGCGGCAGTTCAAAGACGTTCACAAGGATAGACTTGCTCGGGAAATGGAGCTTCTGAGGCAATTGACAGAGAAACAAAACAGGCTGGAGGGATTCACACTAAAATCATCCAGATAACTACTTCACCGGGAGGGAGATAGTGAAGGCAAGCTATTGGCCTGGATTCTGCGGCAGGAAACTCCTTGAGACACTGTGCTTCATCTTACAGACCCCCACGGTGGTGACACATGATCCCAGTATGGAATTTTAGAAGTCTTTCGGAAGTATTTTGAGGGGGCCTATGCCAATTCAGGTGACCCGGATAGTGCTCGCCTTTAGGGATACCTGGTGAAAATCCAAATCCCACAGATATAGAAATTGTTGAGACAGGAGCTTGATGGCGATCTCACCCTGGAGGAGGTCCAAATAGCTCTTGGATCGCTACCAACAGGAAAACCACTGGGATATGATGGCTTTATGCCTGAATTTGATCCAACTTTCACTTCAGGGTTGGCATCCCGCTTGCTTGAGGTTTACACAGAAGCTCAAATTAAGAAAACACCCCCTCTCCACGTGAGAGGGCTCTATTGTAATGATTTTAAATCCTGATGAAGAGTCATCTGCCCGATAACCATGATAAATATAGATATGAAAATATTATGTAAAGTGCTGGCACCCCGTTTTAGCCCGAAAATTGATGAGCTGGTCCATCCAGATCAGTACAGGTTCATGAATGGATGAAAACCACTATGAATATTAGCAGGTTAGTGCATGTTAGACATGAAGTAGAGGATAGGGAGGAAGATTTGGCCTTTGTCTCTATTGATCTCACCAAGGCATTTGGCACAGTGAACTGCAGGTACATGATGGCGGTCCTGGCGGCGATGTGAATTGGGCCCAGATTTAGACAATGGGTGAGTCTTCTATACACTGAGCTTACAACTAGGGTTTGGTTGGGTAGTTTATGCTCTGACCCTCTGGGGATTGGTATGGGCAAGCAACAGGGTTGCCATTTATCCCCCTGTTCTTTGCTCTGGTATTGGAACCACTAGCTCTTAGACTTAGGAAAGATATGGAGAGATGGGAAGAAAGTTGGGGGGAACCAAACATTTACTCTTGCTTTATGCGGATGACAGGCTCTTTTATCTGGCAGCCGCAGCTGAGTTGCTCCTCATGCTAATAAATCACTTGGAAAATTTTGGGGACTTTTGTGATCTACGTAATAATATGAGTAAGTCTTTGATATTCCCCTAGACCGGCTAGTGAGACAGGACCCCAGCGAGTTACCTGCACTCTTATTGCACTGGGAAACTGACCGTTACGGCCACCTGGAGATTCTTGTGGCACAAAAGCAGAATCAATAGAATATTAACTGAGTGATAGAGGGCTTAACTATGTCAGTATCTTTTTGAACACACTTCCCATATCCCTCATGGGACGTGTGGTTGTGGCGAAGATGATGTTCTTACCGTGTTGCCTGTACATTTTACAGCATTCACTAGATAAAGTGCCTAGGGCAATCTTTAAGAAATTGCATTCTCTTCTAACGAGGCTGGTATGGGGGGAGGTCGAAGCAAGGTCACTCGTGAGATTCTACACCTGCCCTTGGAAGTGCAAATTTATTATTTGGCATCGCAATTACAGCATGCAGCCTATTGGTTAAATTGTTATTGTTATTGTGTAGTTTTATAGAGTGCACAGCTGCCCCAGCAAAGGGGCGTCCCGGCGCTAGCAGCAAAAGTCAGACGCAGCAGGACTATTACAAGGGAAATAGAAGAGTTTTAATGGCCTCAAGGAAGGGAAGAAGGTCATCCAGGCGGCGGGTCAATGCAGGAAGGGAGTTCCACAACTTGGCGGCCAGATAGCAAAAAGACCTTCCCCCGGCTCTAGCACGTTTCACAAGGGGGACAACTGGGAAAAGGATCTACTTATGTATGAAAGGAGGGAGGCAATGCTTCCACAGTCGCTATATGGGGGAGGTAGGGCTTTTGCCCTGCTGCCATACCTAATTAAACACAAATCAGCATTGTGGGAGCGTGCAGTCAAAATGGTGCTTCGAAGCGCCTCATTTGCATGAGAGCTTGTTTTCTGGGATCTGACAACATTTCGTCAGTTGACTGCAGCAGTGGACACCAATGCTTGGAGAAATGGAAGCTGTTTGCCACTAGGCGAACTTTATCCCAATGACACTTTTATTACCTTTGAGACAGCCCGGGAGACTTTTGGTCTCATTGAGGGTCAGTCCTTCTTATATGCAAGCATAGTGGCCATAATACAAGAAATCTAAGCCACATACCCTGAGGTCCCAGCCTTGTCTGAATTGTTTAGGAGGCTCCTAGAATTTGGCTGTGGCAGGCATTTTGTTTCTCACCTATACAAGATAATGATTGTAGATCAATGTAAAATAAAAATGTGGGCAAAGGCGGAGTGTGAGGTGGACCTAGATGCACCCCTGGAGGATACACAATGGAAAGGTATTGGTGCACTAGTTAAAGAAGGGACGTGTGAAGCACAATTCAAATTTGTACATTTTAATTATGTCCATCACCCATATGTCACACCGATGTTCCTCCATCCAGGCTAGATCAGAAAGATGTCACCACTGTCAGAGTAGTCCTGCAGACTTCCTCCAATTGGCATGGTATTGTCCCCTGGTAAATGTTTTTTAGATTGCAGTGGTACCAAGGTTTGTGTGTATTGGAGGAGTCACTGTAGCCCTGAGTCCGGACATTTGCCTTCTGGGGTCCATAAGGAAATGAGGGTAGGGAAAATGGAATGGAGGTTTGTACAGTTGGCACTAGTGTTAGTAAAAAGACGAGTGGCCACCTCATGGATGAGTTCCCTATGACCTGGGGAGCAAGCATTTATTAAAGATGTCATGGAATGGGCGATAGCTGAAGAAGCCAGGCTCTGGCAATGCAGGAGGGATGAGAAAGCATGGAGGACCTAGAAAAATGGAACAGGCTCTCAGCTACGTTTGGAAAGGAGGGAGGAGGCTCTGGGACAGACTGATTCTGAAGCCTAATAACTGAAGCCTAATAAATATATACATAGCCATGGGAGGAGGGGAGGAAGTTCAGGGGAGTAGGTATGACTGGCCATTACTTCTACTATAAATCTACTATAGATCTATAAATCTTAGATGCTGTTTCACTCCCCCGGATTATTATTGGTACAATGTTTATAATGTACTACTAGAAATGAATAAAGCAAATCTTTAAACAAATTAAATAATCAATTTACAAATAATAATCAATAGCTGTTTGACTATTACTTCATTAGCTTCACACCATATACCCCTACACACATAGCATCTAGCAAATAAAATATAAGTAAAATAAATATGTAGTCTATATTTTGCATAGGTAAAAAAATATATTGATTTAATTAACAATTTATAAATAATTGTTACATAATTATTACTTAATCAATTTCCCACCATATACCCCTAAAACCCTAACAGGCCACAAATAGCATATTGCAAAAATAAATGAGGATTACCTATTTTACATAATAAATATCAGTCATATAATTCAACAAAAGTTATAACCTAATTAACTTCCCTACCTATCCCCATAATTCCAAGAACCTGCTAAAATACTTTAAATTACTTAAAAGAATTTAATACAAATTCTAAATCACTTAAAATTAGAAACTATATTTTACATTTTTTACATGTATATAAATACTAGAAACTGACAAAATTAATATAGAAACTAAAACACTTTCAAGTAAATAAAATAAAAAAATGTAACCACTATATTATTGAAAACCAAACTAAAAGCAATGATATTATTTAAAACAAAATTACTTACCTAAAAAAACGATATTCTTGTCAACTATATTTGTGCATCATGTATGATATTTATGCCTCCCGATATTTTTAAGTTGAGAGTTTGCCCAAACACCGGGCAGGCCAGGCAAACCTATTTAGCATCTATTGAAAAATTAAAAAAGAATATTTTTCTATGCACAGCGTTATTTTACAGCAGACGTGTGACTGTCCACATCTTTATGCACAGAGCCCCTTAGAAGGCTGGGTCCTAGGGCAATTACTCACTTTGCCCATCTCAGTTAATTGAAATTACTTTTCTGGGTCAGTCCTTATAGATAGTTGCAGGCAAAAAATATAGCTTTTGCCAGTAAAAAATCTAAATCGATCACTACAGTTACCTTAACTACAACTGTCTTTTCAGCTTTGAATGTTTTTGGAGAGATTTATTGATTACACAAGCAGAAAGTCTAAGGGCCTCATTAGGATGGCGGGTGGACTTTGCCCGCCCACCCGCCATCCTCGTGGTAAATGGGACCGCCCGCCATAAGGGCGGGAGGCCCGTGGGGGGTATTAGGATGTGCCCGCCACAGTGGCGGGCACATCCTGTATTTTTAGTATTGTGGCGGGCTGTGCTCTCTGCACCGCCCGCCACAATACTAAAAATGCTTTGCAGCATTTACATAAACAAAGCGGCAGGCACTGCGCGGTGCCTGCCGCTCTGTTTATGTAAATGTGGGAGGGTACCACAAGTACCCCCGTGTGCATGTCCCCACTCTGCTTCACTCTGGGGACCCGCAGGCGGCCCACAGAGTGAACATCGCCTGCCTTCCCGTGGCGGCATTGCCGCCGCGGAAAAGAATGACACGCAGCCCATGTTAATATGGCTGGCGGTGTCTAATAGACACCGCCACCATATTAATCATTTTCCGCCCCGGCCGCCTGTTTTCTCATGCTGCGGTCCCCCCCGCCATTGTAATATGGCGGGGGGAATTCAGGGAAGGATGTCTGGTGAATTGCCTCCGCCAGGCTGGCGGTGGCCACCGCCAGCCTGACGGAGGCAATCCGCCAGGCATCCTAATGACCCCCTAAGTGTAGAAACAGTAAGACTGTAAACGTGCTACCATTGGGTACTATATATTGATTGCTATGTGCTCTGAGTAAAAATTAAACGAATTACTGCAGTGCACTGTTGTGTGATTTTTTTGTTTCATCAGTTGTAATCATCATGAGCAATGTAGAACAAAGAATTGTGCAAAATATTTTGGTGCTTTTAGTGATGTGATTTGCAATGGGTAGTTTTGCCATTTGAGCGATGTCTAATAAGTAGGCCGTTATCTCACAGACAACTTTTAAAATCAGGGCTAGCAAAAGGGCTTTCATAACAACGATCATCTATGTAGAATAATAAAAGGAGTTTTAGTCAAAACAAGAGAACTTGAAAATATGGGCGATCCACACCAAAAAGCAAGCACGTACTTATCAGGAAATCAGAACTGCGTCTTTGCAAAGTATAAGGGCTCATTTAGGCAGAAGTAGTTTAGAATGTAATGATGCTTTGCTGAACAGATCACATCACTTTGAATAAGCACTGAGTTAAAAAACAGAGTGTTGAGTTAAATTACAGTCTTGGTCGTTCATGCCTCAGGGTGGGGGTGAAAACATCCCTTTCAAAAGATGGAAGGGATGTATTTGATTTTCTAAATTGTGATCTTTCAGTAGCCAAAGAAGACATTTGCATTCCGTTGACGAACAACGTTTTCTTTTGAAACATACAGTCCAAATTCATAATTTCAAAAAAGCCAGATCCCTGGATCGAAACTTTCTTTTCGTGATTTGGGGGGATTTTCAACTTTTGAGAGTTTGACCAAAATCTCCATGAGTAATCCTGGGCATTTCTGCAACTTTTTCTTGCATACTCTATCCTTGCCAATCCCACCTTCAGTTGGAAATACTTTGCCATTTCCTTTGTTTACCACCGGAAAAATATTTGTCCAGGTGAAGAAACCTATGGGCATGTCACAGAAAATATCCCGCCCTGAACAGGTAACTGCTCTTGTTGAAACGGTTATGACCTCTACATGACGATCTAGCATGTCCATTCCTGAGAGCCCAATTGCATGAGTATCTGGTATCCTGATTTTTATTTTGGCCCTCGCATCACATTTAACCTAGTAGGTGCACCGAGGCCTGCCTACGCCTGTCCTAGAGGGGGGCATAACGCGTGCATTATAAAAGACAGAGGACTACTGTCTCTTTCCTGGGTTTAGCACATAAAGCAGTAGTGGCAGCACACCATGGTTTGTGAGGACCAACGGGATACTAGACCTTTCTATCTGTGTCAGTCAGCATGATTCCTAATAACCCCTCTCATTAAGTCACTGTGCAAACAAAGCCAATCAAGGTCATTGACTGGGGCATGGCCTTTTATGCTAAGCAGCGAAAGGATGGTCACCTCCCAATCACTGGGTTTATGCTGAGACATGTGCGGCCGCACCCACTGGCAGACTCGCAGAGCCAACACAAGCGTGCCTCAAAGTAACAATGTTTTTGCTAATGGGACCACCGGTGCTACTGTTGCTAAAAAGAGAACGTACTGCTTAACAGGCACGGCCCGTGTCGGGCGTTATACTGGGCGTCATACGCTGCATCGCAAATGTGATGCAGCGTGGGCAACAAAATTAGTTTTATTTATTTTTATCGGTACTTACCTCTAATGGTCCATATCCCCCATTTTACAACCCCCCACCCTGACCCTCCCCTGCCTGACGTCACCGCCCCAGTATAACGCCCTGCTGCTTAATGCACTCAAAAAATGTGACTGAAAAGCCGGGGTGCCCTGGGGCCTTTAATATGTGTTTAGTCACAAACCAGTCCATAACACCTCAAGATACCAGCCACTACATAAACACTAGACAACATTTGTGTGGGGCGGGGGCACAACAGCTAGATGGTTGATCCACACCCTCTGCGGGTTTTGACAAATGATGCAAGGCACTCAATAAATCAATCAGGTATTTGTGAAGCGTGCTAATCACCCGTGAGGGTCTGAAGGCACTGGGGGAAAGTGGGGGGTTTCGTGCAGCTTCGTATCATCCAAAGAGCCAGGTCTTGAGGCTCTTCCTGAATGTTTGCAGAGTGGGGGATTGTCTGATGGGGAGTTCGTTCCAGGTCTAAGACCCTAGTTGTCTCTGCATGTTATTTTTGGGTACCGCTGGTGGTTGTGTTTAGATTTTACCTACATACAGCGTTTAGCTGCCTTTTGTTGAAGATCTGTTGTGAACAGTACTAATACTTACTCTGACTTTTGTTCAGCCCTTTGCACACCAAAACCCACCATTGGTTGGCTTTCTTGTAAATCTAATTTCCTTGCTTCCTTTTGCATCTTCCTCTCCTCTTTTTGTGTTTGTCCTTCCCCTGGAGCATAGCTCATTTACTAACATTTTGAGCGGATGAGTTGAAGTCATCCACTTTTTCATTCAGCGAACTATTTTCTTTATTTTTCGTTCATTCCGCCACAGAATTTTTTTTTTTGCTCCATCCCTTGTGTGCTCTATGCATGCAAGCCCCTTTCCTTAGCATGTCTTTTCACTCCTCATCCCTCCCTTTGTGGCTCATTTTTAATTAATATTTAAGTTCTTCACCATCTCCATTACCTTCTGTTTCAATAGTTTTTGGAGGTCCAGAGGCTACATTTGCTGCTGACCCTCCTTTATATAAAACGATTAATAATAAAATAGCACTTTGACACACTTTTTATTTCTGTTTAATGCACTACTCCGAGATGCCATTTTCGAACAGTAAATAGAAAATAAAAACAAAATGGGCAGTATAGAATGATGTATGCAAGTGTATTCATGGTGATGTATGCACGTGTATATGTCATCTGGCTAGGTCAATCATAACTAGATGATAAATATGTGCTCATTCATCACCACACACTTATGCTAGGGGTGGGGTTAACTTGTGTAATACTGTGTTGCTGAATCACACAGAATTACCCAAAAGTTCAGGGAGATTACGCTGAATTAGGCAAGAAGAGTAATTTTACATTTAGCACTATTTTCTTAGCTCAAAAATGCCCCCTCTCATCCAAAATAAGTGCAAGGATCCATTTTGCTCTCGGAAATATAGCTAAATGGAGCAGATTATGAATAGCAAGCAGCCATTCATTCATTCATTCGTTCGTTCAATTATTAATCTGAAACAAGGGTTTTACACTCTGTCCTCTCATGTTTAATTGAGGAACCTCCTGGTGTGCTAATAGGTGACTCATAGTGGACCACTTTTCAAAAGTGTAAACCGTCCCATGATGCAGTGGTCATGATAACAAAAAAAAAGGAGATTTCGGATTTTTCTTTGAGACTTGCAGGCTCACTAGAGGAGCAACAAGTACGCTCGTATCTAGGAACTTTGAGTATACAGGGTTTTTATTGTCCTGATGAATCTACGCAGAATTTGTTCATAGGAGATAAACATATTGATTGTCATAACTTGGCTTATACCTGCATATTGATATAAAGACTTTATTGCTTGATTAGATAAAATCCCTTGCAACATGAGTAAAACGACAATATATCCAAAATTACACATTACATAAAAGTCTGCATTTTATAAAATACATGCATAAAGTAGATAATGAATAGAATCCTTACAAACTGAAAATATGGCATTGTATCCAAGATTACATAGTTCAAATAAAATGGTGATTCTTTATAATATGCATGCATAAGGGGAGAAAGGGAAAACAAGACAGCACCATTGAACAAAGAAGGGCATAATCGTATTATAAAGTGCGTTGGGTTCAGCTAAAAGAGGTTGAGATGGCCTTGTTTTATAGATCTTTAAAAGCAGGGGTGAGTAAAGGGACTATGGCTAAGACTGGTTTGAAGTATGGCCTTTGTCACTGCGACAGGAGTTTGTGCTCTGTATAGATGCCAGCGCTCCCTAGCCAGGTGGTATCGTCTGGGGCATAATTAGCAGCGACAGGAAGTGGGGGTGCCTTTAAGAGAGTACGTTCAGACAATATTGGGTTAAGGCACGTTGGTAACTGAGTCACCTTTCAGCCCTTCACCTGCGTGATCCAGGGCCTCTACCTTTCTTAAAAAACGATTAATACATTTGACCAGAGCAGAGTTTAAAATGGCATTGGATGAGTCAAAGCAGGCCAGCACTGCTTCCCTGCAGGATACTGTGCCTTTGGCGATCCACCCTCTTCGTAACAGGGCCCTCCTATCCTGTAGAAGGGAGGGGCACAGGCACAGTGCATGTGTTATGTCCTCTTTGTGCTGTTTGCAGAGCCGACAACTTGCCTGATCCTCACCCCTTTCTCAGGCTGAAAAATGACTTAGGATGGGGATTACCCCCATCCTTAGCTTCATAAAATGTGCCTTTATCCATTCGTTGTAAGGTTAGTGTAGGTAGCACTCTGGTTTCAAGTATTTGTAGGTGCCCAATAAAGTCATTTTCAATCAATCAATCAATCAAGCATTTGTAAAGCACACTACTCACCCGTGAGGGTCTCAAGGCACTAAGGGGAGGGGGAGTGCAGCTACTGTTCGAAAAGCCAGGTCTCGAGGAGTCTTCTGAAGGTCAGTAGATCCTGGGTCTGTCGTAGGCGGATGAGGAGGTTGTTCCATGTCTTGGCGGCAAGGTGGGAGAATGATCTGCTGCCGTCGGTCACTCTTCGGATGCGGGGAACAGTGGCGAGGGCATGGTCGGCAGAGTGGAGCTAGCGGGTGGGGGTGTCGTAGCTGAATCAGCTGTTGAAGTACTCTGGTCCAGTGTTGTGGAGTGCTTTGTGTGCATTGGTGAGGAGCTTGAAGGTTATCCTTTTGTTGACGGGGAGCCAGTGCAGGTCTCGCAGGTGGGGTGTGATGTGGCTGCGGTGAGGGATGTCGAGGCTCAGGTGTGCAGAGGCGTTCTGGATGCGTTGGAACCGTTTCAGGAGTTTGGCCGAGGCTCCTGCGTAGAGGGTGTTTCTGTATTCCAGTCTGCTGCTGAAGAGGGCCTGGGTGACCGTCCTTCTTGTTTCGGTGGGAATCCACTTGTAGATCCTGCGGAGCATGCGGAGGGTGTTGAAGCAGGAGGAAGAGACGGCGTTGACTTGCTTCGTCAGGAAGAGGGTGGAGTCGAGGATGACCCCTAGGTTGCGTGCGTGGTCGATGGGCGTTGGAGCTGTTCCTAGTGCAGTTGGCCACCAGGAGTCGTCCCAGGCCGAGGGGGTGGATCGGAGGATGAGGACCTCCATCTTGTCTGAGTTCAGCTTCAGTCGGCTGTTTGTCATCCAGTCAGCACCGGCCTTTATTCCCTCGTGGAGATTGGTTTTGGCGGTGTGGGGGTCTTTGGTGAGGGAGAGGATCAGATGGTTGTCATCGGGGTAATAGATGATGAGGTTGTGCAGTCGTGCGACGTGGGCGAGCGGGGCCATGTAGATGTTGAAATTCTGACGCATAAAAATTAGATTTCCCGTGCGTAAGGGGTATTGGACCTATGTTATGTTAGCATGATGTATCTATATGTATACTTTCTGCTTGATATATATATTTATATAGATCTTGTGAGGAGACCAGATTAATTATTGGATACAGTAACCAACATAAAAGCATCCATAAATTCATCAAGGACAATTGGTCCTTAATATCTAGTGACCCTGTCATTGGCCCTGTAATGCCCAAATATCCTAGCATTACCTATCGTAAAGCCCGGTCTATGCAAGACAGCTTGGTTTCGAGTAGCCCAGAGGTGATCACTGGATCATGGTTAGGTGATAGCAAGGGATTTTTGAAATGCTTTACCTGCAAAGCCTGTAAGCACGGTATCAGCAAGTCGGAGGTTAGTACACCACTTTCCCCTTTCCCAATTAAAATCAAGCAAAAACTAAACTGCAAATCTGAATTTGCAGTTTATGTTTTAGAATGCCCGTGTGGGCTTAGATATGTGGGCAGTACCAGGCCACAAGTCCACAAGCGAATCCTACAACATCTGCGTGCTATCACCAATGCAGATACGGCATATCCAGTAGCCAGGCATTTTGAGAAAATCCATGGGAAAGATGCCTCTGTTTGAAATCCTATGTGATAGATTGTGTTCCTCCCCAGAGGAGGGGAGGAGATAGAGAGTCCCTACTTCGTAAATTAGAGACTCAATACATCATATCACTCGATACCAAGGCACCGCAAGGGCTTAATATTGGGGAGGACTGCCACACCTATCTATAGTATCCTGTCAGCTTTGCTATATGCACATTGCACTTTTTTCCTCAGTACTGTGATTATCTTGTAAATATGAATTTGAACTAGAGATAAGATATTTCAACATGCATCCTGGACCCTCCTTGACCTTTTTGTAAAAGATCTTTTAAAAGATCAATGATTTAACATTTTTTGCACTCTTTCTTGGTAGCACTTTACAGCCATTTGACATGTTTTGCACTAATTATGCGTAATTGCACATATAAATTTGTACTTTTTACCTCAGTGCTAGTGTACAGCCCACTAGGGCATCATACCTTCTGAACTCATTTGAATCCATGACAACAGGGATTTTCTGTTATTTTCTTGCACTTTCCATACATCTGTTTGTTTCAACTTGCACATGGAATAGTGTTTTGATGGAATTTTAATGGCAATATAATTATTTATAATTATTTATTAGGCTTTTAACTTTTATACTCATTTTAGAAGTTTTTTTAACCGTTGCCATGAATTCGTATAATTACGCTTGATTACTGAGGTTTTACAAGTTGTGCGTGTTAAATGTATTTTACCGCAATTTTGTAACATAGGTTATCAACTTGTATACTTTATGCGCAATACTTGCATTTATGCTGCAACATAATGTTTGTAACACTTTGGAAACTAAAGTATTTTTTCGCTTTCCATAACATGTGATGGCACTCTTGCACTTTAAATGGGTGGTCAGCCCTCATGACGTTGTCATGTGATCAAGGCTATCTTTAGCCGAAACGCGTCATGGCGGACTGGTGCTGGGCTAAAAATTAAATAAAAGAAAACTTGCACCTTCCTGGGTCTCGCTGGTTCCTGTTTGTTTGTGTGGCCATATGCGCATATATATATATATATGTCTTTTGCTAGGAGGAAACCCTCTTTTCCTTCTTTGTAAATCTGCTGCTAGAAGAGAATGCCAAGAACCATACAGACATTATTTTCTGTACATGTGCTCGAGCACAGGATGCAATCACGTGCTGTTTTCAAGCTCCCTGTGCATCTAGGTTATTGGTAGCAGCTGAAGGTAACCTGCTTACTTTACTGTTTTAGACTCAAGGCCGCATTTGGCTTTGGGAGTGATTAGAGCATCCCTGAAGCCGCTGCCTCTTCTTTCCTAAGCCCCGAGAAGAAAGGGAGTCACCCTGCCTGACCGCCCCAGTAATAGATAGCTATGCCTTTGTTCCTATCCAAGCTGTGCCATATATGGTCCCTTCCTGGAGCTAGGGGGCCAAGTGGTGTTTTTCCTTTTACAGTGACTTCATGTGTTGATCTGAAAGTATATATGTTCTGTTTTGTGCAGTCTTCTCCACGCACCTCATGGGTGAGGATTGGAGAGGCTCCTCTATAGAGTGTTGTGCTTAATAAATGATTGAACTTTTTTCACTGCCAACTGACTGATTATTTGTAAATTGGATTGGGCTGTTGGTAGGTATAGCACTATATGTTTTTTTTGTAGTACTTCACAGCGTTGGGCTGAGGGATGAGCCCTGGGGTACGCCGCAGATGATCTCAGTGGCTTCGGAGCAGAAGGGGGAGGCGGACACTCTGTATTCTGCCGGAGAGGAAGGAGGTGGTCCAGTCCAGGGACTCCTCTTGGATTCCGGCGTCGTGGAGGCGTGTTCATAGTGTGCGGTGGCAGACCGTGTCAAAGGCGGCTGACAGGTCCAGGAGGAGCATTTTGTGGTAAGGTTTGCCACACTTTGGTATTCCTGATGGCTAATAGTTAGGGCCCAGGTATTTGTTAAGCCAAGCATGCTCAGGGATTGAATCAGATAGTATTTTCCTGCTGACCTTTGTTTTGTGTCCAGTACAGTCCATAGGTGGTGGCCCAGAGTGCCTTCCTTTGTGTCCCTGAGTTTGTGACAGCTTATTGAAAAGTATACTTTGCTTGCCAAGACCTGCCTGTTTCTGCCAAATTCCAGTCTTATTTGAGCTGCTGATGTGTGAGACCTGCATATAAAAATAGGTGCTATAACAAACCCAGAGCCACAAAGGAAGGCCCTCTGGGCTACCACGTATGGACTGAAATGGACACAAAACAAAGGGCAGCGGGGAAACGCCGTCTGATTCATGCCCTGAGCATGCTTAGCTTAACAAATACCTGGGACCTAACTATTAGCCATCAGGAATTCCAAAGGGCGGCAAAAAATAGCACAAAGATTTTAGCGTGGACAGACACCACCTCATAACTTTTTGCTCCCTCTCTTCTGACTTCCCACTGGCATTCGCCTAATTCCCTGGGTCATCGTTGATGGGGCATGTCACTGTTCCATTATGAAATTGTTTATAGTATAGTGTAGTTTTAAGGACAGTTTTCCTCACTCCCTCCTCAATTGTCACCATCTACGATACACCAATGAGAGAAGTCCCAGGGGTGTCTCATAGTTTATGTTTTGCCCCTGATTGGTGTTCAGGTGAGCTGATTCCCTTGTCCCATGGAGTTTAGCTGAGGATACTTTAGGAATTATACAATTAGGAATATTCCTGTGTGTCCCTACTGTCAAAGTTAGTTGTAGACACTTACACTTACATTATAATGTACAGGGCTGCATCTCCCAGGTTTTTGGTTTCTTGAGTGCGGTGCTTAATTTGACCCGTGGTTGCCGATGAGACCCGCTTATCACACATTTTGGGGGACAAGCACTTATTTTTCCTCATTGGACATTTCCCGAGAGCAAGAGATGGAAAGCATAAAGGGGAAAGAAAAAGAAGGACAGAAAACTGTCACAAAGAGAGGAAGCAGGAGCTGGGTTTGTCTGGTAGTCGATTGAAGAGGCATGAAGTGGATTCCATACTATACAACCTTGGTATTCGGCGTGCTGACATGTAATAGTGCCGGCTGCTAGTTTCTTCACACTCTGGGCAAGAGGTACTCATTCTTTTGCAAATTAAGCACTACTTCGGCCCCTTAGCTCTGAGGTAGTTTGAGTTCTATCAGTTCATACACATGAACTCAAGACACAGGCTCTTGAAAGCCATTCTCAGGTGCACCGGAAGCAGTCAAATGAACAAAGGGCCATTGAGTCCTCCCAGGATTCTATTTTCTTGATAGATTTGACTGAGAATACTCCTGTGTTTGTGTTCTCACTCTCCTTTCTTTATGATGAGCTGAGATTCCCCGGCAAAGTATCCTTCATACAGACACCTACTGGCCATTCTTGTAATTTAAGGCTTTACTGTGGAATGCTTACCACAGGAGATTAGGTTTTCTTCTAATCTTCAACCTTCAGCAAAACGTTGAAGTATCGTTTCTCTGTTTAGGCGGTGTTTGGACCAGCACCAAGAGACCCTGTCTCCTGGTGATCGCTCTATAAATGCGGTCACTCGCGCCTCTGATCATTGCTGGCAATGCTCACGCGAACTCTATCGTGTGCCGCTAAATATGTTCTGAAATAAGTTGAAATATGTTTTGAAATGTGGGAATGTTGTGCTTGGCCTTTTCGGATCGGAGAAGTATTATCTCCGCGGCTGTTGCCAAAGCAAAAAAACCCAGACATAATGAAAAACAGCGTCTTCTTGAGCTAACTCTAACGTAACTTCCAAGCCTCAGAAATCAGATACATGAGATAATTACATTTTTATGAACGCGCAAAGTGTGTAATTAAAGGTCTGCAAAATAGCATTTAATTGTGGCGAACTTGTGTTAAGCAGTTAGAAACTAACTATGCAGGAGAGATTTTTCCATCCACAGCGTTGAAGCAGTTGCACTGTTGACTAATCTATGCTTTTGAGGGCTGAGGATGAGTACCAAAAAATGGCGACCTTGTTAGAAGCATGTATGTTTGTGGGTGCTGGCAAGGTTCCTCCTGCAGCTGGTATGTTCTGAAAAGATACTGCTATGCTGTTGCTACTGGCATGCTGCAGCTGTCACGTTAGGTGTACTTGCTGCAGCTGCATGGACAGCAGAGAGGCAGCATTATTGCTGTTGTCCTGAGGTATAGAGCAGCTATGCTGTTAGATGCAGACATTGCTCAGTTTTGCTGTTGAGTACGGAAACTGCTGTTCGGGGCACTGATGGTGAAGCTGTAGTTGTGAATGCAGAGATGGTGCATTTTTGTTAACGTCACATGATGCAGCAGTGTTGTTGGGCAATGATATGTTCGGCTGTGCTGTTACGTGGGTGATTTGTTGTTTGGTGCATAGATGGTGCAACTGCATTTAAAAGCACAGATGGTGCGGCTCTGCTGTTGGGTTGACATGATGCATGAGAGCTTTTGGATGCAGCAGTGGTGCAGTTTCCATTGGTCTGGTGTTGGGTGCACACGTTTCAGCTGCAGCGGAGCGATCCGAAGTGGGGTAGATGTGCTGTTTGGTGCAGTTATGCTATATCTCTGTGGTTAGTTGAAGGGATGGGATGGCTATCATTTTGATTTCAATGTTGACCTGATGGTACTGCTTTACTCAGGGTTTGTATATTGTTGCTACTTAATGCTCTATGGTGCCCACTATGCTTGAATGTGCAGGGATTGTGCAGCTATTGTTTTTCTTGGTGAGGTGCAGCAGTGTTACAGGGTGCACAGATGTTGTAGTTATGCTAATGGATGCAGAGATTGTGCATCTTATTTGAAGAACTCTGAAATGGTACAGCTGTGCCCTTGAATGTATATACGTCCCAGCTGTGCTGTTGAGAAGATTTGCTGTTTGGTTTCTGAATTACTACATGAACAACTAAAAGACACATTTATGGTTGCATGATTATGTAAGCTAATAAACAAATACAATAGATAAAAATAAAGAAATCATATTAAATCTGATCGCCATTCTGTAGTTATAGGTAGTATTCCCAAAGATAGGAATTTCTCAGGTATTAGCTCACTAATAACTTTTCAACTGTTTGAGGAATCACCAGAAACCTTTCCAGACCTATAGAATTTGTTACGTTTTGAGATGATGTACATTTTTGTGGTGAATTTTTAAGGGGCTTAAGAATTGCATAATCACAATGAGGCAGGTAACGTATTCCATAAAGTGTGGCCTAAGTAAGCAAAAACTCGGCTACCTTGTCTAACCATTTAAATCTAGGAATAGAGGCTAAATTAAAGTTTCCAGAGCATAGTGCTCACCTAGGTACATATGGTTGTATGAGATGGCATATATATGTAGGGCCCATTCGGTGCCATGCTTTGTAAACATAGCAGAGAGTCTTGAACTTGATGTGTTGAGCAATTGGGAGTCAATGTAGATTGAAAGATGTTTTTAAACTGATTAATTGTGCCGGGAATGACATGGAAGACGAGCTGCAGCATTCTGCACAATTTGTAATAATTTTGCAGAGACTGATTAACCCACAAATGTAAATCATTGCCATAGTCTAAGCTATGCACTACGATTTGTTGCACATTAGGAGGTAGATATCAAAGGATATTTCTCAAGGATCTTAAAAGTCCAAAACAACATGCAGCTATCTTCGTACACTGTTGCTCCATAGTAAGTTTGCTATCAAGCCAGAAACAAAGGTCGTTAATTGACTCATTGGCAGTGGGACAAATGCCCAACATTTCTGGCCAGCAGAGTAGACCCCATAGCTGAGCTGCCTAAAATGAGTACCTCAGTTTTGTTTTCATTCAGTTTCAAACAGAAATGTTGCATCCACTCTGCTACTTCTTGAAGATAGGTAGTCAGATTAGATGAGGTTTTGTTATCAGTTGCAGCTAAAGACTACAAGTGTAAGGATATATCAAATGTTTACACTATATTAGCAAGGGGTTGAACATAAATATTAGAAAGAGTGGGACTTAGCGCCAATCCTTGCGACAAGCCAGGAGGCAGATTGTACGTAGCTGATTACAAGGTTTAGCAATAACCTGGAACATTCCACCTGGTAGAAAAGATTCCAGCCAGAGTAAAGCTAAACCTTGTACCCCTACCATTGTCAGACTCTTGAGAAGCACATGGTGTGAGACAGTATCAAAAGTGGCACTGAGGTCCAATAAAATAAGAGCTGTGGTGCCTCCTCCATCCAATTCTTGTCTCAAGACTTTAGTAACACCTAACTGTGCAGATTCAGTGCTGTGTTCGGTTCAGAACCAAAATTGCCATGGATGTAGTATTTCACTGGGTATCCAAGATTGTAGATAACTGACACTTAATATGCTTTTCAAGAATCTTTGAGTAAAATGGTAGGAGCGAAATAGGCAATAAATAGTCCAATCAGAGTTCTCCAGGTTTGCATTTTCAGCAGAGGAAGCACCATAGCATGCTTCCATGACTTAGATACCTCTCCATGACCAAATAACTATTTGCAGATCAGTGAGGGTAGGAGAAGGAACATCACTCACAGAACCAAACTCATCAGGTGGGAGAAGATCAGAAGAGGAATCAAATTTAATGCTTTTGGCTAAAGCAACAAATGTTTCAGACTCAATAGGGTGAAAATGGGGCACCGTCTCAGTGGAATTTTCCAGAAGCAAGTTACATATTGTACTGTAGCTTTATTAATGAAGGTGGAATGAATAGTAGATACCTTATGTAGGAGTCTGGCTTAGTATACAGTGCACACTTATTTAAGTGAAGAACCTTGCACTAAACTAGACAACCCTTATGGTGATTTTTGTGGTCTCATACAACCATAGAATGCTCTCTATGTGGCAGCTGTGGAGAGCAGCCTCCAGGCTTTGTCCAGAAGGAGTGTTAAGCAGCTTGTTTTACCAGAACAAAACATGTAGTGTAGGTTAAACGCAAAAGAACCAGACAGTGTAATTATAGAAATAGTAATATTTATTATACAAACTCACTAACATATTGGTATATCTCCTACCTGGAGATATCAACACAATACACACAATATTTAAACGGTAGAAAGGTAAGTAGCACAAATACACAACAGTGTCCAGGGGGAGACCAAACCATCTACTAAAAAAGTGGAATGCGAATAGCGATCGAAGTTGAGACTTGGACTAGAAGACTCCAAAGAGCTAGGGACACAATGAACCACCCAAGGTAAGTACCCAGGAACCCCACAGAGGTTGCGGGCTGAGAAGAAACACATATGCGTACTCAATGCAAGTCAATGGCGAAGTCGCGATCCCAGTTTTCAAGAGGAAGGACCTAGAGGACCCTGAAGAAACTTTGTGGAAGATAGATGGTTGGAGAGTCACCCTACCCATGGATACCCCAGGAACTAGGATACCTACACCAGGGAAGCTGGGTGCATAGGTGCGAAATGACGTCAGAAACTGCCATAGATCCCAATGGAGGACTTCAAAAAAGATGCCACTGGCGAAGAAGATTAATGGGTCTGGTGGAATCTAAGGATGGATTGTTTTAAGAGAATCATCTGCAAGCAGAGGAGTCAGAGTCTATGCTACTCGGGAGCGACCAAGAGGAACGGAAGACCAATGACCACCGATGACTGAAGATGCAGGAGAGTGGACAGTGACCTTGTTGCTGCAGCTGTGCGGACCAGGCGATGCTGTGGAAGACCAGGAGCTGTTTACAAGCTGTCCCATGTCAGAAGTCACGAAACAGAGGGTCGGTGTTCGGTGGGGGCGCCAAGCAACTTTGGCGGCAGATGTGGTAAACGACAAAGGCGTAACATTGGTACCAGCAAGGTCCAAGGGACTCACCAAGTCTAGGAGAGTCAGAGCAGGCCCTGAGAAAACAGCGGAGCCCATTGAAACTAAAGAAAACCCTTGAGAGGACCCACAGGCCTGTGGCACAGGAGTTCCAAGTGGGCCTACTTCAGCTCACCAAAGATGCAGGCCCACGGTGCAGAGGATGCGGTGAGGACAAAGACCTTGGTAGGAAGAGATGCTGGTGCTTATTGTAACCCAAAGACCTCTGGAGGACAGAGTCAACAAGCCTCGATAATGGCAAGTCGAGGTGGTGCACAGGAGTTCTGTTCCAGAGGTTCCAACGAGGATACTGGCCTCAAACTTGCTGAGTAGACAGTGCAGGCAATTGAGGGAGTTGCAGAAACACCACCAGTGTTGCTGAGCCTTTCAAAATCCATGGGGCGTCAGGAGCAGCAGACCGGTCAGCTTAGTTGCAGTGTCTGCAGATGCAGGGGAGGGTCTTTGATGCCCACAGACTTGGAAAAGTATCTGGATGAAGCACAGATACAAATGACACAGAAGACTGAAAGGACAATGAAACCAGGCGCAGCAGGAGTCTTCTTTGGTGCAGTCTCAGTTCCTAGGTGAAGTCCAATGAAGTCCAAAGTGCCCAGCCAGTCGAAGTGGTTTCAGATCTGAATCTTGTCCCACAACCAATCTGAGGAGCCACCCACAAGTAAGCCCTTAAGTACCCTAGGCACAGGGTTGGGACATTTCAGGGATAACTCCCAGAGAAGGGGCTGGAGAGGGGAGGATACTCCCATGTCCTTTGTGCAGATTCACATTAATAGCTCCATGAACTAGTTCCAACTGAAGTATGCAAGGAGGGCACCAAATGTGACCATCAAAACAGTCTGGTGGTGCTGGCAAGTGCCTCCACCCTAGCCCAATACACTAAGTCCTGTCTGGGAGATGATTACACCTCCCTGCGACAGGAAACGTATTGTTCCACCTTCCCCTGCTCAAGCTCAGCTCAGCAGCAGGAGGGCTAAATCGTGCCTGTGATCAGCAGCAGCACTAGCTTGCTGTTAGATCCTGAAAGAATGGTATTTGGGAATACAGGGGGGCTCCCTTGGGGAGCCCCCAGTACATGGGATCCTACACCCAACACTGGAATCAGTGTTGGGGTAGGATTCCAACATGTCTGATACCAAACATGACTAGGTTTGGTGCAGCAAATATATAGCTAGACATCTTGTAATTGGCTTGATGTCCACTAAATGTATTAAATGGCTGACCGCACTTACAAAGCCAGGATAATCGACTCCGGAGTTTGTAGGTTGCGTGCTGCTCATGCAGGGCACCCTCACACCTATAACCTAGCACTCTGCCTTCGGGATTGAAAGGCCTGCCTTACGGGTGACATAGGTTTTAAGTGCAGTGACCTCAGATATAAGAAAATGCATATCTGTTGTAAGTGGTGCTATCACAAGCGTAGACAGACTGCAATGGCAGGCCTGTAGTCACAGTGTAAGTGGTCTCTCATGGATGACATGATACATGCTGCAGTCCATGTGAGACCCCTGGTGTACCTATGACCTGGGTACCTCAGTGCCATATAGTAGGGACTTTGAAGGGTACACCAGTAGTGAATTGGGATGGTACCAAAGTCCTTCCCACAGTCCAATTTAGGGAGAAAGCACAATGACTGGGATCCTGATTAGCACGATCGCAGTTATACTAATCAAAAACACACTGACACCAGACAAAACATGAGGGTAACCATGTTAGAAGGATCCTACCTCCCTACACCTTATTATAAACATATTCTGCTAGTTCAGTGCAGCCTTTTTGAGAGAGTGAAATGCACAGTGATTCCTGGGGGATGGGGAGGGGGGTAGCTGGTATAGATTTAACTATTTGGCAATCCTCTTTGACGAGCTGCTAGATGACTCAATTGTATTGGCATAGTAGGCTGCTCGAGTGGCTATACAAGCTCTATGATAAGTCCTGAATGCCTCTTTGAGTTTTAATTTATCGTTTAGCGCATGATGTTTCCACCAAATATGATCCAATCATTTACAGTCCTTCTTTAACATTAGTTCTACTGCAGTATATCACGGAGCAGGCGAGTGAGGGATACCTTTCCATCAGCTCTCTATCTGGAGAGCTGTTTCCAGGTTCAAACGGGTCCAAGTATTTACCATCTCAACACGTTCATCCATAGTTCCCCCCAACTTAGGAGCAGTATTATGAGAGTGTCTGCTAAATTCAAATGGGCTGAACTTTGCCATATCCTTAGACAGGGTCAGTAGATTGCCTTGTTTCTGAGACATAGCCTAAAATCTGGAAGGAAATCAAAACATTGTCTGACCAGTTCAGGGGAAGTGGGTGCTCCATATGAATATGGTTAAATTAGTAAAAACAGGGTCCAAAAGGCACCCTGCAATATGAGTGTGGCTCTTTACTATCAAGTCACATCCCAGAGCTTTAAGAACGGTCAAGATAGAAGTGGCTGTCTGGCAAATAGTATCGTCAAAGTGAATATTAAAATCTCATAAAGCAGTAAAATTAGTGTATTTAAAATGTAAGGTAATAGCGCTTCTGCTAAGCTAGAGCTCTATAAGCCAACTGGACCTGAAGCGTGATAAATTTTGAACCAGATAGAGTAAAATTCTTGGAAAGATCAAAATAGAAAAGAGCACGTTCACAGTCTGGAATGGGTAAACAAGTCATGCAACAAAAAACGTCAGATTTACAAATTATAGCTAAGCGTCCCCCTCTTTTCCAGTCCGGTTTTGTCTTACCATATAATATCCTAGCGGGAAGGCAGCAAAGATATCAGGGGAGGAGTGTTCATGAAGCCATGTTTCGTGAGGAAGACTACATCTGGCTTGTACTCTATTAAAATATCAAATATTTCAGCCGAGTACTGCACCAAAACGCGGCAGTTAAAGCTAAATACATGATATAACCCCTGCTTCTGTTTCATCATATCACCTATGCTAATGGAACCAGCAAGATTTACTTGCTCTAGAACAGAATAACCACAGTGAGGGCAGCTCCACGAATCATTTAGTGGGTCTAAGCAGGATCTACATTTTGGGGTGAATTACGATGTCAGAGACACCATCTCGGACCAGGGACTGACCGACCTCTGGTCGGTGGGCCCGACCGCCTCAGTATGATGCAACTGAACGCTGCTCGGACGCATTTCTGCATTTCCCTATCAGAGCATGCATTACAGGCATAAACAGGCTGAAATACATGCTCTCATAGAGAAATGGGAGGTGCTGTTCATCCCTGCACACCGTGGCAGGGGCCTCAAGGTGCCTGCCATGGGGTGCAGGCATCAACAGGCGGGGCGCACTAGTTGCCTCTTCGGCCCCGAACCAGAGGCCACGCACCCAAGAGGGCCCTGCTGTGGGCCCTAAACATGCTTTCCAACATGATTTCTATGTCGGACAGGCCGCCATGGAAACCATGCCGGAAACCATGCATTGTAATCCCAAGGGCGGAAAGACCCGCCCTTTGGGATTACGAGACAATTCTGAGTGGCCGACGAGCTCTTTGAGCCCATTGGAAGCCAGCCAGAATAACCGGCCGGTTTACTTTCTGACCGCCAGCATTGTAATGTGGAGTTTGGATAGTGAACAGAGTGGCCAATTACGATGCGGCCCGGATGGCTCCGTTTATGGGCTGCATCATAATCGGCCCCTTAATCTCAGTTTCTGGTCTTAATTTCAGCAATCATGGATGAGCAATTCTTAGGTGTGGTTTAGGGTTTTAAGGGTTTAGTGGTGAATACTTTTTAAAACTGGGAAGTTGTTGTTAGGTTTCAGGGATGGGTGATGTTACGTGTATTAAGTGTTTCAGTGGGTGCAGGGATGGGTGGTGTCCAGCAGTAGTACAGAATATTTAACTATACAATTGAACACATACAAGTTACATTATAAATGGGCAAAAATAATACTTGCCAATTGACCTGCTATGCAGAGGCTCTACAGATGTAAAGTAATGCAATATGTAATACTCCTATGTCATATACCACAAAGTGCTGAACTGCAAAGTAACAACTGATATTCATTTTCACTGCTGCTTCCAAAGCTGGAAAAAACTAAATCTACTGGCTTTGTGAATATTTATTTGAAAATTTGGCATATATTAATCCCATGCCTGAGTTTTGGGAGTAACTGCCGAAAAACAGCATACTGATTCATGTCAAGACACTTCGTGGACCCTGTCTGCGCGTCCTCCTTCACGACACCAGTATCTACTCTCGGTGTCTTAGAAGCTTTGGAGTCCTTGGTAAGTATAATAATTTGATCAAGGAATTCAAAGTGAGCAAGCAACCTTTCATTCTCAAGTGTCCCTTTCATATCATTCAAGCTGGATGGTATGTAAAAGTTGAAAATGGACATGCACGAGACACCTTCAACAAAATAATTTGAGGGCTTTAGAGGGCGCAGTGTCAGACAAAGGCCCGCACTCTTTGGCACCAGTCTCAGAATAGCTGTAATATTCTTCCTGTTAATGACTGTAGGCTGACCACACATTTATTTCAGGAACAGGGTCTGACCTCAGATTTAGAGGGTTTTCTTCATTGGTGCTCACAGTAACCCACCCATCCATCCATCTTTGCAACCACCCGCTACACATTTATTTATTCATGTATTGTCTCAGCCATCTACCCACGCCAACCAATCTTTCCCTCATTCCTCCATTAATTTCCTACCACCCCTTACAGCCCCATGTACAAATTTGATGATCAGTAAAATGCTTTCATTACAAAAAAAGAAAGCACCAGACATTCTGAGGGACAATGATTCATTTGAAACTTCTTTACTCGATTTCAAAGAAAATCTGATAATATTAAAAAACAATCTCTCGTCAGAATACAGTCCCATACCAATCCATAACACTTCATTTAAAGTTGTCATCTTTAAGTGCCATGTTAGAAGCCATGCTCAGAGTTTGGCATGCTGACTTTGCTAATGCCTATTTTCTTAATGTTTGTATGCTCCTTAAAAGGCTAATACATTTGTGGGAAACATTGCGTGCAACAAATATCATAATCGTTTTAACAGTATAAAAATATTATCCACTAACCTCCATAAAATGAGTTTCACATGTTATCCCCCCTTTAACACGTAATCCTAGAAGAATAACTATGTGCCAACAGAAATGTGCTTTCAGCTAAGATGCTGTCAAATTGACTCAGTCATAAATGGGGAAAACAAGTCAGGAATCTATAATATTTATTTTCCAGTGTGAGAAAACACCAGACTTGTTAGCCTTGATTTTTTTCTCTGTCTCTCATGCTCTCTCACACACACACACACACGCACACGCACACACACGCATGCATGCACGCATGCACAGACACACTCTCCCTGTCTTTCTCCCTCATTATCTGTTGCAATTGGATTCCACCCATTCAGTACATCTGGATTTTTTTCTTTTTGGATTAACGGGTTTTAGACTTTTGATTGTGGGTGAGTCTCACTACATGTGTCTCACCCACGGTAATCACATGGCAAAGGGCCTGCACGTGTTCACTGCCAGTGTCTGCCTTTTTACAATAAGACAAGAGTAAGGGGCACTTGGCTGGTTACATGTGCACACATACGCACACATGGGCACATGTGTACACATTTGAGTGAGCTGCAAGTGGGAGACTGTTGTGCACAGCCCGGTAACGGCACACAGGTAGCCAGGCACAGAGGGGTCTCCTCAGGATTAGATATTGGCCTAGGGTAGGTCTTATAAGGTTAGTGTACACTCATTGGGAAAGTCAATGTGATTTACTGCTTTGTCTGTAGTCACACTTTATTATACACATAGGGAGGAAACTGCCTTAGAGTGCCTTTTTTGCTTCCCTTTGAGCTATAGAGGCCAGTGACGTTTTGAAATGGGGTGTAACCTATGTGAGAACATCAAATCTTCAAGCTCCAAAAAGATATCTTTACAACTTAGGGGTCATCCAGAATTTTCATTTTTCTCTGGCTTAGCTCAGGAACAGAGCCCAGGTCTTTGTCTCACTGCTGTGCCCAGTTAATTACATTTCTATCCAGCAGCAGGAAGAAAGCCCTCCCCACACAAAGGAAGCTTCATGTAGCTCCTGAGTAGGAATGGGGTGGGGCTGAATGGCCTCCACCAATCAATCAGCTGTAATGCTATACCAGTGATTGGCCTGCCCAAGCCCACTGAACTAAGGAGGGAACCCGCCCTCTCGAGCCAACACAGGAGAGGGCTCCTCTTTGAAGATTTAGGGAGGAAGACCCTGAAAGTGATGTCAGCGAGGGTTGGGGCCGAGGCCCCCATAGAAGATGTGACTAGTGATCTCCTGATCACTCCTTTTCAAACTGTCCCAACATGATGTGCGTGAGGGTTGGAACGGGGTGTAAGAGGGTTGAGACGGGGTGGAGAGGTGTTGTGTCATCCTAGAATTGGCCTGGGGTGCCTGACGTTTGGAACTTTGTACTCTCCTTTGGAAACTCATGCAAAAGGGGCAGAATCTCTTCTTGGCGGTGTTTTTCTGTACTTCTACGTTGGACCTTTGAACCTTGTAATGCCTTGTGATGCCCACAAATGACTAAGAACTATGTCCAGTTGACCCCAAGACCCATGTGTCACCCTAAGTGCCAGTGAGGTTGGTCACCTTACATCCCCTGGAGATGGGTTGGGGGAAAGCCCTGGACTCTACGCCCAGAGACAGATACCAGGAGGAAGGCTGGCACAGGGAGCCAGGAGAACCAGCTCCCTGTGGACTACACCACTTTGGAGGTGAGGATCTCTGTTGCAATTACTGCAATTGCTTCTGGTAGTTAGAGCTCAACACCAGGAGTAAGATGAGACCAGTATTATCATAATCGGTCCAACGAGGTCCGAGTTCTGGCATGTTTATGACTGGCAACCTTTGACCTTTTCTGAAGAATATCAGAGCAAGGGGGCCCCACACTTTTCTGAACTTACCCCTGGGGTGGGCTGGGCCTAGGTTTGGTGTAGGATTTGGACTTCATTTTCCCCAGGAAGGGGTATGCATGGGCCCTGTTGCGCCTTTCCTGGGTTGGAGGGCCCGCCTTGCTCCCCATGCCAGTGTCTGGCAGGAATAGACAGTCACCACGAGAAAGAGGATCTGCCCCAGGAAGAGACAGAGAACTGCCAGCTCCAGTGGCAGCACAAAGGAGTGCTGTCCCCTCTGGAAGCCTGCTGGAGCTGTATGGGGTTAGGTCCCTGAGTTGCCACTAACAAAGGAGGCGTTCAGGGTCGCTCGGGTGAGGCCGAGCAACCTCCAAAAGCAAAAGGAAGAGCATGCCGTGTGGCACAAGGCGGCATGGCTTAACCAAAAGCAAAAATTATGCATGCTCCCCGAGAAAAACTGCAGGAGGCCCAAAGGATTTTAATTAAAGTAATGACCCTAGGGTTGTGGGTCATAGAATTCAGGACCCCACCAGGGTTTTCTGATGTTTTAAAGCACTCCCAAGGCTAGAGCATTTGCTCTGCAGCTGGGAGTGCAGCGTCCTCTGGGGGCTTAGTTTACAGTTGCATCTATTGTGGCCTGACAATGTTTAAAAAAAGTACATCTTGCACAACTCCCTATAGGTGCTAAGTCTATGGTTGTCTGTTATGTAATCAAAACCTGATGCTCTCTAGAGGATGCTTATATAATTGCTTTTTCATGGTTGGAAATTTTAAAAAGAATACACAGTGATATGTTTTGCTAATTTTAAATGCTTTATTGAGAAAGTAATGTTGCAAATGATTATTGATTGTTTACAAATAAGTATTATTATTGCTGATACGTTCACGTACAAAATGAAGTCTTTAACATGGGGCTTGTTGCTCTTGAACCTTTGACAAAGCCAGTAGACTTACCTATAAGTTTACATGACCTTTTTAGGGGGTCAGAGGAGATTATGTAATGTCATCTATGGTATTTTCCGTTCTGCCTATGTACATATTTATAGATTACTGCATAGTATTTAGCAGTGTGTGTGTCATCAATGTACTTTTCCTTTTACTAAAGAAAAAGCACATCTTTTATTGATTGTTGTTATTAAGTGCCAGTATACGATGATTATTAGCCCACCCCACCTGCCCTGAGTTAGGCCTTGGACTGCTCTGCTTCTCTACCCTGTGAGAGTAAAGCATTACAACGGGTGCTTGGTCCCATTTATGAGAATTGTGGACCTATTACTTGTGTACGCCAGACAAATAATAACCCAATTTCCTAACTATCCCAGACAATTTTTGATTTACTTAGACATTATCAGTGAAATGTGATTGAATAAATAGAGTCTATGCATTGCCAGTCCGATTTCAGTGTGTATTTTAATTATTATATCTATCCCTTTCGCTGCGGCGGCTATTCCGCCGCAGCGCTAACAGGGCGGGGCGGCGGCCGCATGCTGGTGACAGACAAGCTCCGTCACCAGCCGCGGTTGAGCTGTGCTCGTGACGGAGCGGTTCCGTCATGGCCCGCCCCGCTCAATAGAACGCGCTGCGCAGGCGCGAAATCAGTGCCGCGCAGGCGCGGCGGCCGGGCCATGACGGAACCGCTCCGTCATCAGCACAGGCCAACCGCAGCTGATGACGGAGCGGTTCCGACATCAGCATCGAATGTGTTAAAGAGTAAAGGCCTATTTCTAAGGTCTTCGAGCCACCTTTACACTGGTCTTTTTTATACTAACCAACTGATGTCTGTTGCACAGAACTGACTTGAATTGAATTATAATTTTAGTTAATTCATGATCTGGTGGCCTGGTGCACAATGCTCTGTACAGAATTACATGTTACTGTCACTACTGAATATCCACAACTACTCTTGAAGTTGATTGCTACAGTAGTTATATATTGATGCGGCCGGAAATCTCAACCTCTGTCTCTCATACCTTTTATGTACTGAGATCTCTGCACCAATGGAGGACACAAGTAAGTATAAGACTTAGTATGAAAAGTGGAAGGACATGGCAGAGTGCTGGGAAAATGGGCAACAATTGCTACAAATGGTTGGGCATAAGGGAAATTTTAGGAGGGGTTTTAGAAGGGACATGATGCTAAAAACTACATAGGAGTAGGATAATTGTCCATCACAAACACGCTTATATTTCTACTACAGCACAATGGTGACAATAAAGTGACAAAAATGCTTAAATAAACTGCAGCACAGCATTGGAATAAGTCAAGCACCACACACAGCTGGCCAGTGGTACTGAAACACACTCCTAAAGAATGAATGAATTAATAACTTTGGGATTTATAGAGCGCCTGGTTACTCCAAAGAAGTGCCCCGTGCTAAGCATCATCAAGGTCAGAAAAGTCCAAAACAGGCAGAACCTGAGCTCCTTCTAGCTCTGCCGAAAGAGCAAGGTCTACAGATTTTTTGGAACCTTGCCTCAGACAGTTCAAGTCTTAGATTGAGTGGCATTGCGTTTCCATAGCTTTGCTGCAAGGAGGCCAAAAGAGCAACCTCCCAGTCATGCTCGACGCACTCTGGGAATCACTGCCAGAGCTGCATCTCCAGATCCAAGTGCTCTAGAGGGGGTGTGAGCACTGATCAAAGGGAAGAGATAAATGGCCCCCCTCTGATACAGTATCTTGTGAATGAGACACAGAGCTTTAAAGGAGAATCTGTGTTTTACAGGGTGCCAGTCAAGTTCAGCCAAACTTGGGTTAATTGTGGCCCATTTCGGAATTCTTAATAGCAGCCCTGCAGCTGCATTTTGTACTCTTTGTAGCATTGCCAGTCTGCCTTTAGAAATCCCCAAGTAGAGCACATTGCAGTAATCAAGCCAGGACACCAGCAAGGCTGTATTACTGTTTTATGTGCAGAGTCTGGAAATTGCCTCAAAAGCTTCCTTAACATTCTTAGTACCCCGAAACAGGTGTCCGCAGTGGCCCTGATTTGACTTTCAAAAGATAACTGAGCGTCAAAGAAAATGCCTACTTTCACTTTGAATTTAGGAATAGTGGTGGGCCCAGGTCAGCAGGTCACCACGCCCAGGACCAGATTGAGGGCTGTTTCCCCACCACCAGCACCTCTGTTTTATCTGCATTTATCTTCAGGCAGCTAGCCTGCATCCATGTCGCTAGATCAGAGAGACAGGAGTCTAAGAGAAATTAATTAAAAGCATACCTTATAGCCAAGTTTGCTACAAAATAAATAAAAATGTAAAGGTGGATTATTTTAATTGTAAAGGGCTGTTCAAACAATTATATTTAAAAAAAGAATGAATTTATCTAAAATAATATACAAACCAATATAAAATTAGTTGTATCTTTTTTTAAGTAGAAGGGTATTACATTTTCCTTTATTTTCCTATAGAAAGATCTCGACCATAGTGGCTGACATCTCCACAACTAAGTGGAAGTCTCCACCCCCTCATTTGAAGAAGTGGAGACTCTTACATTTACTTCTTCTTTTTTGTTCAAAATATGTTATTCTTTTTAATCTGAGGGCAAACAGATAAGCATATAACACTGCAATACAAATACAAAGAGGATTTTTTGAGATAATCACATCAATCATATATCATACAAATTACATATCAAGTGTAGTATGTACTTATATAAGAGACGATTTCAGTCAAATAGGTTAGAGCAATAACAAATGTAATACCATTATGACAGAAGTATAGTTGTAGATAAACTCAATTGCTTAGCCTTTTAGGCCAAAACGTAAAAATGATGGTATCCATCTGATGGTTTGTGTATGCAGAGAAACTCCCAAACGTATAGTACACAGGGCCGGCCTGGCCACAGAGTGCACCGGGCAATCCTCCGGTGCGCCTCACGGGTGGAGGCCGGGTTTGGGCCGTTTTGTTACAGGACTGCTTTTGCAATATAGCTGCACGTTCGGCCCTGTACCAAAATCGGCCTAAAACCGGCCCCTGCAAAGAGCTCGGTGGCACCTCCAACCCCCCCCCCCCCCTCCTCGAGTGGGCGGGGGAGGGGGGGTTGGAGGTCCGAGCACTTTGCCAGGGCCGGTAGTGGTTCCCAGTCCGGCCCTGTCTTCACTTAGAGACTAACTTGAATTTATTTCCATTTAACCGGAGCTACTGTGCTCCGAAGACGGACTGCTATTGTTTGCATTGATTAATGTGATAGGAACGATTGTTTTTAAAAACGATTAAACGTGAATTAATGTTCAAATACATCAGTCAATTGAGGCTGTCAAATGTGGAATATATTGTAAAGAAAATGTATACAAAATAGGAAATTCAGTTGTGTTTATGCTAACGTTTTCCAGCATGCTCCTTCTGACATGTGCTACAAATGTTTTTCTGCTCACCGACAGGTACAGATGAAGAGAGAGGAACCTCTGCGTGGCAAAAGCAAATCCACGGAGACGGAGCAAATGCCGGCGCGGGGGACTCCTGCTATGACCTGCCCTTTGTAACTCAGTGCCTTAAAAAGCTTCCGTGGACTCGATATATTCCGTTTCTACCAACGTTTCAGATGTCCAAGGATTAGCGAACATTACACCTTTGTTATCAACAATGCTACTGGTTTACTGGGTGTTACAACCATGGAACTACCTCCTCACTTCGATCCAAAATGTCGGGCGGCTAAACATTTACATTAATGTGATTCTTTCTCATTATGGAACCTAATTTGTTAACGAACATGCATCCCTTTATGCATGGGTGTCATTTAGGGGTCCCAGCTGCAACCCCTAGCTTCACTGAGACCCCTGATAATGCATTTGCACCCCTAGCCTCAGAGGTGGCAAAATCAGTGCCAATAAGTCAAGGGCGGCTTCGCCTTCTTGTTTTCAGCTCATTTTTGAATTATGCTAACAGCGAATAAATTGTACATTATTTAATTGACCTCGAATCTGGGGAACCGGGATCGAGTCTCGGCAATGACGCTGGATATCCTGTGATTCTGGGCAAACCACTTAGGGGCAGATTTATGAAGGGCTTGCGCCACGTTTACGCCGCTGTTGCGTGACGCAACGGCGCAGAAACGTGGCGCATCCCTGCGCCCTATTTACAACGTGACGCATCTAGGAGATGCGTCACGTTGTACAGCACTGCGCCATGAGGAGGCGTTCCTGCGCAGGGGGGGCGTTTCTGCGCAGGAACGCCTCTTGAAAGTGGCTGAGTGAAATCTATGAGATTTCACTCAGTCACTTTCAGGGCAATGCTGCGTCAAAACCCTGCGCCTGCTTGAAGCAGGCGTAAGGCTTGAGGCAGCATTGAAAGAATAGGCCCCCCGAGAGCATTGCTGGAGCTGCGTCGCGCTGGCAACGCAACTCCAGCAATGCGCCACATTTCCGGCACAGATGCGTCACGCATCTGTGCCGTTTTTGCCCCATGGTGCGCCGCATCATAAATGCGGCGCACCATGGGTGGCGTAGCTGTGGCGCACTGTGGCGCATGTTAACTGGCGCATCCCTCGGGATGCGCCAGTTAACATAAATCTGCCCCTAAATCTCCCCGTGCCTAAGAAAAAATGAATGTATCCTCCTCTAACGTAACTGGTGCTATGTAAAGCGCTCTGATACCCGATACCGGGCCAAGTTCGCGCTATATAAAACTCCGTAAAAAAATGTTAAAAAAAGATGAGTATCAGGTAATTAAAAACTGTTTTTAAGCATATGTTGTGTGCGTGCTTGCAGATGACAGTGTGTTTGTGTGAGAGAGGGAGTGTTTATGTGCAAGCGGTTGTGAATGTGAGCATATGTGTGTGAATGAAAGTGGCAGTCAGTGATAGGAGTGGCAATAAATGAGATTAAATGTCGATAAGTGAGCATGAGTAAGTCAGGGTGAGTAGAAAATGAGAGAAGAGTGAGTGCAAGGCAGCGTGAGTGAGTAGCTGTGAGGTAATTAGCATAAGAATGAGTGACAATGTGTGAATGAATGTAAGATTGAGTGCAAGAGAGTGAGGCTAAATGGGTCCAAATGAGTGAGAATGGTTGAGTAGTTCTGAGCAGGTGATAACATGTATGAGTTAGGGAAAGTATATTAGCAGGTAAGAGAATGTGGTATGTTTGTAAGTCTGAATTTTGCTCTTTCAAAATACTTGTGTTGGCATACCAGAGACAATTATTAACAGACAGGGACCTGGCATACTAGTGAAAATACTTGATATATAGGAAATCCATGACTAAAGGTTGGTGCAGGTCAACTGGAGGTAAATATTGGTATGGGGCATTCATGGCAAAATGTTTGTGCTAGCACACTGAATGTGATTCTTGGCATTAAAGATGACATTTGTGGCATATAGGAGAGGGACAAACATGACAAAATACTGGCCACATCATTCTAGAGGTACATTTTGAGACAGGGGTCACCCATGGTACGTGGATTACATTAATAGCAAAGGTCCATGACTGGCAAATTATATGTAATCGTTGTCATAAGGTTTATTCTGGCCCTGACACAGTAGAGGATATTTTTTGCATATGGGGGTACCTATAGCAAATTGTGAAAAAGGAGGCCAACTCGAGTGTTGAGTCAGGTTTCATTGGCTTGGGACACCATGAAAAGACATATATTTTTTAAAGAGTGCCCTTTCATAGCCCATTTTTTTTAGAAGATTTATATGAAACTATTGCTTTGAAATGCACTGTTTGACCAATTATTTTTCAAAGTTTTCTTTTGAAGATAATCCCTTACACCGAACCCAATCTAAAGAGCTCTGCTTCGTTTGCTTTGCACAATACAATTTAGGGCAAGTATTGTATTACATGCACCCCATCACTTTCAATGGTTATGGCAGCACCCTAATAAAAGTGGATCCAAAGGAGACATTTGTGTTGTATTTTTATATTAATCACACATATTGCAACTTCAATTATGTCAATTATTATGATGTCATTCAGGCTATGCTCAAGGCACATCACTTCCTGGGAAGATTCAGTGTCAAAGGTCATATGATGTCACTTCCTTTGATATCAATAAGCTAGAAGTGTGTGTGTGATGTAGCTTCCACTCTCCCAGGCATTTTGAAGAATTATTGACATCCTTGCCTTTATGACATTAATCAGTTTAAACACACAAAGCGTATCTCAGGCATAGTGTTTAACAAGTCTCAAAAATGATCCGATGTTGTAGCCTAAGAAAAAAGGTTTCATAAACACAAACCACAACTCCATTAACTATCAAGAGAGATGCGCACAACCACCAGGAGCATTAAAACTAGGCTCAGGTGAAATTTCCTATGCATTGGCCTAGTCATGGCTAATTTTAGTAATTTCACATTATGCTTTTTAAGCAAAATTATGCTATTACACCACCTCAGGTATTTTCGCATTTGCAGCAAAATGTGAGCGCAGGGGATCCACATCAACGACAAAAAGTCAAGCAGCGGCTATTTGTGTTTCTTGTCTTTTTGTGTAATTTTTTAGCACAAAAATGGAGCAACGAATCATTTTATGCTAAAATACAGCGCCAAATGCTGGTTCTGCATTTTGCCTAAATGCGCATAATTTCACCATTTTTTTCCAAAATTTTGCATAATTACTCAAAAGCAAATCATGCAAAGTTCACACACCCCTAGTTAAATGTTGAATTGGAGTGGCAGTCAGCCTTTCCTGAGGGAAGCTTAGCACTAATACACCGCTAGTTTTGATATTGGAAGCAAGGTGGAAATGGCTTAAAACTGAGACACCTCATAACAAAACTAGCAGTTGCGTTACTGCATTTTATTTATCCATAGCTTTATACCAAGGTGTAGTTGTCTAAGCACATTTAGGTAGGCACTGTACCTATTACCCAATAACATTTGAATGCATTTTACTGACCTCTGAAGGATGAAAGTCTGAGCGAATCTCAGTCTGGCATGAAACTCTACTTTTACTTTAAGGGCCTAGGCTTCCCTCATCCCCCCTCATACAGCAAATCACCCCTCCCAACCTGCAGGACTGAAGAAGGAAAGAAAGGGTGGTGTCCTTGGCTCCCAGGTGTCACTACGCAATCTATGCTTCTCCGACTATATTGAACCAATAGACCTGTCTCGTTGTGAAGGAGAAACCGTATCTCACTTTTCAAATTAGGGAATGGCACAGGGCTGGTAGATACAAGATAGGCCAGAACCTATTAAGATAACCGTATAAAAAAAGGTGTCAAACATAGGTCTACTACAGGCGAGTTACCTGCCAGATTTTCAGTATAACCACTGACTATGTCAGTGCTTCCCATCTAGATTAGGTGTTATCTCACGCGATATGCTGAATGTCTAGCATGAATCCAGCCCTAGGGGGCTGAAGGTGGATATCTCTGAAGTGAGAGAATATTTAAACAACAAAAATAAAGAATACTTTTTACAGTAAATATAGTGCATGTGTGCTGAAAATGTTTATGGATTAGACTGGTGAATTAGTGCATTTACCACTGATTTTCATGTTGGTCAGAATGATTCACAATGTCTTACTCTCTAGATCGATTACAAATCAATCCAAATCTTTCTGCAATGTAATACCGCCTGGCACCTCGCTTGATCGCTGTAATGTGATTACTAATGCCTGCCTGTATGGGTATGGGGTCCTGCAGCAATGCAGAGATGGAATGCACCACGCAGCAGCATTAACCTATCATTCTACAAAGCTCGCCAGAGGAGTGTAAAGGTTGTCGGTTGAGCAGGCTTGTCTTGCCCCTTTTTACTATGAAATTGTAATTAATTTTGCCTAGTTGCAAACTAACTGCAAAGAAAATTAAAACATAAATATGAAAATTGTCTAGTCTTCAAAATGTATCTGTCTCATTAGCACCAAGATGAGAGTTACACAACAGGATGATATAGGAATGTTCTCTCTCCCTGGAAAAATACTCTGTCAAACGGGTTTTGCATTAGCCAATAACACATTGAATGATCAACCTCCTAAAATGTAACCCCGCATTATTCTAAAAAGCCATATATTATTATATGAAGGCTTAATTTCTTGCAATGGCTGCTTTGCGGTAAGCGAGGCTCGCAGTAAGCAGGTTTGCCTCTGACTTGAGTTACACATCAGGACTTGGGTGGGTGCCGATGCCTTGTAGCTAGCAAGACAGAAACATGAATTATATTATATTCTAATTGCATTTGTATAGTGTTTACAACCCCTGATGAGGCGTTGAAGTGCTTTTTCGGTGAGTAGCACACTACCCCAGAACCCATAAAGGATTAGTGGTGAATTAATATATTGAAATATAAAAGTAATTTGAGTGGAGGATATATTAGTTAGTTGTTTGGATTGAGAAAGATAGTGGAGGGATAGAAAAGGAAAAAGGTTTGAATTTATATAGCGCTTGCTACCCCTGATGAGGTGCTGAAGCGCTTTTTCAGCGAGTAGCACTTAACCCAAAAAGGATTAGTGGTAAATTAGATTAGTGAAATATGAAGTAATTTGATCGGTTGGTATGTTAGTCTGTTATATGGATTGAGAAGGATAGTGGAGGGATAGGAGAAGGAAAAGGTTTGCATTTATATAGTGCTTGCTACCCCTGATGTGGTGTTGAAATGCTTTTCAGTGAATAGCACGGCACTCCTGCGCCCAAACAGGATTAGTGGGAATTTGTATAGGGGAATATGTAATTAATTTGAGTGGGCGGTATGTTAGTCTGTTATTTTGATTGAAAAGTAATAAAGGAGGGATGGAAGAGGGAAGGGTCTAGCATTTTGTTTTTGTGGGGGGAGTTCATAGCAGTAGGAGGGGGTTTATGATGAGTAAAGGGGAGGGGAACGGGAAGAGTCAGAGGGGAGGGTTTAGAAAGGCTTGTTTGGGAGATTTGAATAGTAAAAGAGGTATGAGATTGTGCAAGGAGGTAAAGAGTATAGAAAGGGTTATTTTGGGGATCATAGTGGTGGAATAGGGTTTGGGATACATGAGCGAGTGGAGGTAGAGGACATATTGATAGATTTATAGGGTGAGAAATAGGGTAGTGCATTGGATATGCTGAATTTGAAGAAAAGTAATAAATCTAGAGACACGGGTACATGAAAAGTATTTTTTCATATATATATGCGTGGAAATCCCAGATGGGGAAAGATTTGTCACAGAGTTTTTATAGTAACAAAGCTTGATCTTGCTAGTTTCTCAACTTGTCCATGGTCATACGGAGGTTTCTTACTTCCTTCGATACTTTAGGCGGTGTTCCCAGAACATCCGGCCAAGCGGCAAGTGGGTCATAATTTTCCCAATCGCCACACATGAATATTTCCATTTTGGAAGCATTCAATTTGAGATGGATTCATGTCATTCATTGATCAGCGGCTCTGAGACATATGAAAATTGATGAATTTCTAATTTCTTTTGGACATTCCCATTGAAGGAGTATTTGTGTGTCATCTGCATAGTTATAACAGGGTGGGGTGACTGCGAACCCCAAGCCAATCGCACTGCTAAGGCAACTTTGCCACATTATTTGAAAATTATTCCTTATTTTTAACTCCGTTTAAACCATATATTCCTTTTGTATTCATTTCTTCTGACTCCACTGTCATGTCTTTCATCACATTTAAAGCTCCACACGCGGGATAATTCGCAATTTCCCAAGCTTCTCGTGCTCAAGTTGTGCCTCTCCAGGCCTCCTTCAAGAACACGACAAATGCAAGAGGTTCGTCGAAGCAGTGTTTATTAAAAGATCCAATGCATTTCAGGCTAGAAAAGCCCTTCATCAGGGGGAACTGTAAACAATAATAACTTACAATAAGACTATGAACATTTACAACATCTCCATGTTGATACATATTGCTTAATCTTAAATCACTATATCATGTTAAAAGAACCCCATACTGCACAAGTTCGCTTGTGTTAGCACATTTCAAGAACTACCACGAGTAATTCATATCCTAAACCCTTTAGCTTGTGATTAACCATTCCCACTATTTCCCAACCATTCCCACTATATGAGTACTTTCACTGTTTGTCAAACACCTGATGCCCCATGCTTATAGCCAAACCATTCCCACTATTTCAACAAACATCCTCTCTCTTCACTCTGTGCTGTCCCGTTTTTTTCAAATCACACCCAATAGGGTCTCCCTTTAAATAAAAATACATCACCATCTCACCCATAATATAATTTGCACACTCTACACACCATTCATCCTTCCTTGCACTCTCCCACATTCAACCACAATTCCACCTTCCCAACATCATTCACAATTGCCTTCACTCTCCCGCATTCACCCATAAATCACAAATCCGCCTCCCTAGTATCCCATGTCTTTCCTCATCCATACGTTATCCAACCACACTCACAAAAACATACTCATTTATCCATCTCCCCCACGCATTCCCTATTACTTTTTTACTACCTTCCTTTTACAAACAATTCACAGCACTATATTTCTCGTACCTCACTGCATAGTTATAGCATGTGAGGTGGAATTGATAAATCAGTGCCGCTAATGACTTCATGTAGATGTTGAAAAGCATGGGTGAGATTATAGAGCCTTGAGGGCCCCCTGCTTTTGTGAAGTATGGGTTGGACGATAAAGGGAGCATATGGATGACATTGGTTCTGTTGTGAAGGTAGGATGTGATCCGGTCTAGAGCAGTCCCCTCCATGCCTGCTTCATAGAGACTTTGTATCAGAGTGTCATGGTTAACCATGTCAAAGGCAGCTGAGAGGTCCAAGAGAAGTAGTGTAGTTAACTGAATAGCGATGGGAATGTATCTTCTTCTTCAGTGAGACAGTAGGTGTTTACTGTAGTTCCACTTTGGCACCAGCGAAATTTCAGCTATACCAGCATACTATTGCATCATTTTGCAATTTTCACATAAAGCTTCTTATACAAAATGTCCAAAATTATGCTTATGTGGTGTAATTCTGCTGCATGTGTGGAAAAAGTTTAGCGTGTAATCACGAGAACAACATGAACTATCAGCGTCTGTACCATGGTGGTCTTTTAAGGTGCACCACAGAGCTGAGCGTTTATTTTAGGATCCCTCATGGTGTAAAGTGAATTAATTTAACCCAATATTTCTGTGAGTGAGTGCTTACTTTTCAGACAACACAGCTCAAAACAAAAAGAGCCAAATCTTGCTAGTCTTTCCAAGCTACAGTATCTGAAATAAAGCATTAACTCAACTCAAAGAAATGCTGGGTTAAAGGAATTCACATTATGCCTGGCAGACACAAACATCCACTCTGCTCTGCACTACACTAGAAAAGCCCATCATGATACGGACCCAGAACATGTGAAGGAAGTGGCCCATTTAGGGTCACCCGGGTCACTAATGACCACCTCTCAGCCTTCCAAACCAAATGAAGAGTGAGTCAGACTGTCGTAATTGGCCCGATCGGATTAGCGATTAGCTGAACCTACACGTTTCGCTTCTTAACTTGGCTATATACGATAAACGCCATTTCGAATGTTGCAGCGGCCATCTTAGACCATGAGCGGCCTCGTGGCCGACGTGCCCTTTAGTCCTTCGTCCGTTCCACTGACCACTCTCATCTGCCCAGCAACAGGCTATTTTTAGTACTGGTCAAGCCACACATGCGCAGTTCTCACTGACCCGTACACCTTCAGGAATGTGCTACTAACTGACCAGCGGGTTTGAAACTCTCCAATGAGCTGGCAGTATTCCAAAACATGACCATATATGTCTCTAAACTGTGTCTTAGCTTGTGCCGCCTAAACTTTTATTGCCCCAAAATTGTATATAAACGGGGTCACACCGGTGTTCGGTGTGATACCTCTTGCATTACCGAAGGGTGCTGTTTGAGTGTACCACCACCCCATGGGGTCCTAATAAACTTGTTCTTTGCATTTTACAGTTTCCGTGCCAACAGTTCTTGTGTAAGTGGGTAATCTCTGGAGCGTGTAGGCCTTGGGAACCCCGAAATACTTCAATTGGCGACCACGAAGGGACTCATCGGCGACTCGGATGCCCGAAGGAGAGGTCGTGACGAAGGCTTGGAAATCCGCCATGGGCGCGCGCTGCCACGAGTGACCCGAGTCTTGGCTGCCACGGTGTTTTTTCCTTTCCTTCCGATCTGACCTTCCAGGTGGCGCCGGTCTCCGACTGAGTTTTCGAAGTGTCCGCATCACTGAGAGAGTGCCGTTTGGCTGATTTGGCTTACAAGACCTTGGCAGTTGGAACCTGGACAGTTGAGTATTTGGTAAGCTTTGTGTTCGGTAAGGTAGTCTTCGGACGCTTACTGAAGTTCTACGAATTGTGTTCGGTAAGGTAGTCTTCGGACGCTTACTGAAGTCCTACGAATTGTGTTCGGTAAGGTAGTCTTCGGACGCTTACTGAAAAATCTGTGCTTTGTGATCGGTGAGGACGCTTGCCGAATTCTATGAACTTTGATTTGAGTTAGCTAACATTGTGAATTTGTGATCTTTGAACTTATATGTGTAGTGCACTTCACATAGGCAGGCATGTAGAGATGTTTCTCTAACTTTGTTTTTTTCCTTTGAGCGGCACGATCGTGTGGAGGACTGTAAGTGCCATTTTGTCTGGTGTCGCGCTTTCGTGATACTTTTTGAACATGCCTGTTTTTAGCACACTCCGAGGAATGTGTTGTTTAGGAGAAGGTGCCTCAATCAGGTTAGCGGAATCGCAGCCGGCTCCCCCAGAGGGGACTCCAAATAGGGAAATGTATATCAAGTTCGGCCTCCCCCCTATTATGTACAGTAAATTGTGGCATAAGTACACTAAGGCCGATCCCGAATTGCAATGGCCTCTACACGGATCATACGATTTGAGTAAAATCCAATTTGTGGAGCAATGTATGTTTCAGCGCAGGTCTAGACAAAACATGTTTGATTGTGTGCGACTGTGGGAGAAAGCGGCGCGTGAACGAATGAAGCGTGAGGTTGCCTTGGCGGACAAAGAGCAGCGCAAGGCTGCTCGGGATAAGGCTTTACAGCTTGAGGAAAAGGAGGCTCAGGAGAAGAAAGAAAGGGAGGAACGGGAACGTAATTTGCAAACTGCTGGTCAGTTTCCTATTCGCCGACCACTTTATTCTGTCCTTAATAATGAAGTTGATGATTTTTCTTTGTTAGATCGGTCACCGCCTCCGTATGTTACGCCGACGGCCCCAGCTGTGGACTTTGACGATGACGGACGGGATAAGTCGGGCAAGAAGGGGGTATCGGCTCTCAGGTTTACTGCGGAGAGGTCCGCTCATTTACGTAGTTGGGCTCGCAAAGTGAATAAGCATAGTGTTACTCAGGATCAATTGATATCAGAGAAAGCAGGGTGGACGGATCTTGAAGTGATGTATTTTTTGTCTTCCTTGGCTGATGAGGTTGTAAGCGCATATCGAGATCTTTCGGATACGTTAGAGCCAAAAGTGTTGTCGGTGTACCGTGAAAATTTAGCTAAAGGTGACTTTGATCTTTCAGATGTTGACGACCTGTTCAAGCAATTGATCAAGCTGCGAGACGAGACAACCCATTTGAGGCAGGAACGGAAACGGAGGCAAAAAGAGTCCGAGCCGGGAAATGACGGGGCGGTTAAGGAGTGTTCTCTCCGTGGTTCAGATAAGAGCTCTGCGTTGCATGTTATGCCTATGCGTGAAGCCGCGCCTTTGTATGTTCCACCAAAAGGGGAAGGTACGGATGATGATAAGTTGTCGAAGGATGCGAAGGGGTATTTTGTGTATAATTGGGTATATACGCCATGGAATAGGGCAGATGTCATGGCACTGAAAAATTCTCTACCTGATCTCCGAAAGAACCCAGCGGCATTTTATGAGGGGGTGGAAGGGGCTATATCGTCTTGTGTGATGACTCTTGTAGATATAGATTTGTTTTTTGGGCTAATTTTACCACCTGATATGTGGAGGCAAATTCGTAAGACTAATGATGAAACGATCTTGGGGGGAACCTGGAAAGAAATAAACGCTGCAGATTTAGATAGGGAACCGGCATGTAAGCCTTGTCCGCTAATTTTAGATCTTCCGGCAGCTATTTTGCATAAATTGAAAACGCTTGTTCCCGCCAAAAAGATTGATTGGACCATGTTAACGTCGTGCAAGCAGAAACCCGATGAAACGGTCTCTGATTTCTTTACACGCTTCGAGGAGGCCTTTCATGATTACAGTGGTCAATCCTTAACAGACGATACGGGTCGGCATCTGTTTGTAGATAAGTATGTAGCTAATCTCCTACCAGAGATTGCTAAGCGACTGAAATCGAGTGAAAGTTCCTGGGCCACGGCGACCCCTGCGTCCTTGTTAACTATGGCTCAGTATTATGAGCGGCAGGAGGTGGAAGCTAAAGAAAGTGTAGAGAAAAAGACGAAGGAATTGAAAACGAAGGTGATGTTGGCACAGGTTCGGGGAACACAGGGTAGAGGGAATGATAGAGGTAGACGCGGTGGGGGAAATGCATCGTATGGTCGTACGGACATTGCGGAGGATCAGTGTGCTTATTGTAAGGAGTTTGGACATTGGGCAGAAGATTGTCCGGTACTTCGCGAACAGCGTAGTCAGCGTGGTCGAGGTAGTGGAAGGTCAAGGGGAGGTTATACTGGAACGAGAGGTGGCGGAGGTGATCGTAGACAGGTTGAGGAGAGGGGCCGTGGCCAGGACGAACGAAATACGTTTGATAGACGGAATCAATATCAGATTTCGGAAGGAGAGAATGTGGAACATCAGGACTACGTGCATGCATAGGATTGCGTAGGATGGGGTAAGGAATCAGTTGAAGTGCCAGTAGATCAGCAAGGTCCATATGTAACAGCGGGTATTTTGGGTTCTACTGATCAGTTTCTAGTCGACACAGGAGCTACTCGTAGCGCTCTGTCGAAAAACTTGGTTCCGAGGGCTCCCCTGTCTGGCGAAATGATTACGTGTGTAGGGTTTGATGGCACACCCTCCCCCAGCCCATTGTCCAAGCCCCTTGCACTATGCATTGACAAATACTTTAGCTTTGGCCAATTTTTGTTATCGCCCCATACCCCAGATAATATCTTGGGCATTGATTTGCTTAAATATTTTCGAGCAACAATACGCTGCGCCCCAGAGGGAGTGCGGGTCATTCTGAATGACAACTACCCTGACCCTGATGATTGCCCTGACCCTGACAGATTTTGTGTCATTTTAGATATTCCCGCTCTGGCCTCTCTGCCGCACACGTTGTGGGCGACATCAGATACGGATGTGGGAGAGATGCGCATTCCACCAATACACATTACTGTTAAGGAAGGGGCCCCCCTACCACGAGTGCCACAGTATAAGATCTCGAAGGAAGGTGAAATTGCACTGACGCATATTGTTCAGGATTTGATTTCCGCAGGGGTGGTGGAGGAGGTCCCTTATAATGTTTGTAATAGCCCTACTCTACCGATTCTTAAAAGAGATTCAGATGGCAAGATCTATCGATTTATTATTGATTTGCGTGAAATAAATAAAATTGTCATTCCCCAATACCCAGTGGTGTCTGATATCACGACTTTGCTTACTTTGGTTCCACCGACAGCCACCACTTTTAGCGTTATTGACCTAAAGAATGCATTCTTTTCTATTCCTGTTCACCCGGATAGTAGATATCTGTTTGGTTTTACGCTCCATAATAAATCGTATAGATTTTGTCGCGTTCCCCAAGGTTATACTGAGAGCCCTAGCATCTACAGCCAGGCTTTGAAACGTCAACTAGATTCCTTTACATTACAGTCTGGCGTGGCACTCATCCAGTATGTGGATGACCTTCTGCTCGCCGCCGACTCCTATGCACAATGTGAACAGAGTACGCTTGCGTTGCTTTCCTTTTTGGCACAAAACAATCATAAGGTTTCCAAGAAAAAGCTTCAATACTGTAGACCCCAGGTGACCTACCTCGGTCATCTGTTGTCTAAGGAGGGGCGGGCATTAACATCAGATCGAATTCAAGCAATTTTAGACACACCAGTCCCCCGCACGCAGAGAGATGTGCGTGCTTTCATAGGGCTGACATCCTTTTGTAGGCAATGGATCATGGGTTTTTCACATATCATAAAACCATTGCTAGCATTACTGTCCAAAACTACACCGATGCCTCTTGAGTGGACAGAAGAATGTCAGAAAGCTTTTGAACAGTTGAGACAGGCCCTTTGCTCTGCACCCGTGTTAGGAACACCAGATTACACGAAACTTTTCACACTGTACGTGCATGAGAATGATGGGTGTGCATTGTCAGTGTTAGTGCAGTTACACGGGGATAAGCAGAGACCATGTGCATACTTCTCTGCCATTTTGGATCCTGTAGCACGAGGGTTGCCTGGGTGTTTTCGGGCGGTAGCGGCAACAGCAGTAGCCATACGACAGAGTGAGGGCATAGTGTTATCACACAAACTATTGGTGTTAGTTCCCCACGCAGTAGATGCCCTGTTAAACCAAACAAAGACCCAATATCTTACGAGCGCACGACTTACAGGATATGAGCTGACGCTTTTAGCGCCTCACATAACATTGAAAAGATGCGCTACTTTGAACCCCGCGACTTTATTGCCCTATCCGGCCGAGGAAAGTCAGGAAGGAAAACATCATGACTGTGTTTTCCTGACTGAGGAACAGACAAAGGGTCGTGTTGACTTACAGGATGTGCCACTTCCTGATGTGGATGGGGAACTGTGGGTTGATGGATCGTGTTTGAGGCTGCCAGATGGTACGACTTCTGCAGCATATGCGATCACGACTCTTAAGACGGTGGTTGAAACAGCTAGAATACCACAAAAATCGGCTCAGGCAGCAGAGCTGATAGCCTTGACAAGAGCCTGCGAATTGAGTGCTGGCCTATGTGTGAACATATACACGGACAGCCGGTACGCCTTCGGAGTGGCCCATGACTTCGGGCTCCTCTGGAGGGAGCGTGGGTTTCTGACATCACACGGGGAGCACATTATGCACGGAGAGTTAGTGCGTGATCTCCTAAATGCGTTGCTTTGCCCTAAGAAAGTAGCGATAGTGAAGTGTAGTGCCCATAAAAAGATCACGGATAAAGTGGGTCAAGGAAATGCCTTTGCAGACAGCATAGCAAGGCAGACGGCTATGTCCCGAACTAGCTCCCCTATGTATGTGGTACAATCACAGGCTGAGAGATGGAGTGATGCCAGAGCAGAGATACGAGACATCCAAAAATCAGCTACAGAATCTGAACTTGCGGCTTGGGCAGTAGATGGGGTACTAGATGACGAGGGTTGTTGGAGAAGTAAAGACATGGAGAAGTGGAAATTGCCTGCGGCTTACTTACAGGCGATGGTCCAGATGACTCATGGACTGGCCCACGTCGGAGCTCTTGCAATAACTCGGCTTTTACAACGAGTTTGGGAGCATTCCTAGATTGCGAACACTGCGAAGAGAGTAGTGGAGACCTGCCTGGTATGCTTGCAACACAATCCTGGAAAGGGGATCCATACTCCGAAAGGAGGGTTCGTTCCACCTTCTGCACCATTTGAAGTGCGTCAAATGGACTACATTCAACTCGAGCGTTGCAACAACCTGAAGTATGTCCTAGTGGTGGTGTGTGCTTTTAGTAAATGGGTTGAGGCCTACCCCACGAAAGACAATACGGCTTTGACAACAGCTAAGGTGTTGCTTAAGGAATTCTTTCCTCGCTTTGGAGTTTGCAAATTTTTGTGGAGTGATAATGGGCCCCATTTTGTTGGAAGGATTGTGGAATATGTACTGAAGGGGTTGGGGATTCAGCAAAAGTTCCACGCTGTATTCCACCCTCAGTCAGCAGGTTTGGTCGAGCGGTATAATGCAACGTTGAAACTTAAGCTGGCCAAGATTGTGGCGTCCACATCATTGAAGTGGCCAGATGCGTTGCCGTTAGCACTGCTCTCCCTTAGATCAGTACCCCACTCACGAACCGGCCTTACGCCCTATGAGGTGGTGTTTGGCCGGCCTATGAATATCTGGGGGGTGCCCAAGCCGCGATTATTACATGATGTGCCTTGTGTTATGATGAACGATTATTTGGCACGATTAACAAATGATTTGCTCTCTATTCATCAACAGGTTCGAGAAGCGCTCCCTGATAACTCCACTGGAGAAGGCCACGATCTTCGTCCTGGGGATCATGTGATGATCCGCTCGTTTGAGAGAGCAAGCAGTTTGGAGCCCAGGTGGAAAGGCCCCGAGCAGGTCCTCTTGGCGACCCGCACTGCAGTACGAGTGACAAACAGAAAGCGGTGGGTGCATTCGACCCATTGTCGCCGTGTCTCTCCGGACCTGGTGACTCCTGCTGTGCTGACTGATTACAAAGAGATCTTGGAGAAAGAAAAGAGCCCAGCTGTGACGTCGGCCGAAGTGGAGGGAGTCTTCCCGGACCAATCTGCTACTGGGAGAGAGCGCTACAATCTACGACCGCGATAAAGAAGATTTTTTGTTCCTTTTTAGACTGGTTGGTAACCGCTCCAGGTTTGTGAAACGGAAACCGGGAATTCCAAGGGGGGGGGATCAGTTCTGCCAGAGTAGCGACACCCGTCTTGGCCCGGAGAAGAAAACAACGGCTACCTCGGAGTTCAGCACCGCATTTTTCTTTTTTTTTAGGGTATACACGTACGTGTATCAAAAGACTATTTGTGAAAAACTGTGAACAATTTGTGTCGTTTGAGACTTTGCACAGACTCCCTTGAAACTATGGCATCAACGGCATCGCGTGATAAGAAAATACTGGGTGCCTTTCTTTTTGTTTTTACGATTGTGGTGATAGCTGTTATTGCTTGGGTAGTTGAACTTGTGGTGCCTGTACGAGAACATTTGCTGCCGACTACCCCGGCACCGTCTGAACATTTCCATTTTACATTGCCATTCCATGAAGAACGCCATCGCCAAACGTACTTAAATAACAGCTTCATTCAGATTCTTCACCACACGCATAATATGACCAATACCTCTAACTGCTGGGTGTGTGGAATGTTGCCTGGGCACCAGAAGAGAGGGGGTACCCCACTTATTCCACTTCCGTTTTCGCACAATGGGTCATGCAATGCTTGGTACACCCTCCTCTTTACTTTGAGATGGCCAACAAAAGGGGGGGTGCTTTTCCGTTTGAATAAAGTATGCTCCCATGACAAGGATGGGTTTCCCCGGGCTGAGGGTACACGTTTTGAATGGGAAGAGTACAGGCCTGATAATGTATCTGCTCCACGAAAATATAGCAATCAGCGAAATGTGAATGTATCTAGTGTTCATGTCATAAATGTCATTGCCACAAAAGCCGATTTAAGTATTAGAAACAAAGGCACGATTGCAGTGGGAAAAAGCGAATGTAATATCACTCTTATGTTTGACAGCCCGAATGGCATTTCGTTTGTTGCATCTCGAAACACCTACTTCATTTGTGGAACGAAGGGGTACCATCAGCTTCCAGTAGGGTGGTTGGGCACGTGCTACGTATCGTTTGTGCTACCTCCTGTGTTTATTGCCCCTCCAATGTACCACAACGACTATACTCTGTACCACGATTTTGTTTTGAACAGAGTTAAACGAACTGTTGCCCTAGAGGACATTGATCAAACGGACACTGCATTACAACAGTATGTGGATTTCAATCTGGGACTATTCTCCTTTGTGGGGGCTGCATTGAACAGCCGGAAAATTAGACGGCTGACTCGCGTTGTTGAGGCTGTTGCGAATGACACTGCCATTGCCCTAGGGAATATTACCGAAGAACTGCAGATTTCTAGAATTGTCACCCTCCAAAACAGGATGGTGCTGGACGTTGTTTTGGCTGACCGTGGGGGGGCATGTAGAATCATCGGAAGCAGCTGTTGTGTCTATGTCCCTGATAATTCTCCATCTGTGTATGATGCGATTTCCAAGCTGCATAAAATCGCTGCCGAAATACACCCGGACAATGGGACTTGGACACTTTCTGGATGGTTCTGGTCCATGATTGCAACTTGGGGCTGGAAACTGTTGACAATTCTTTGCATACTTGTGGGAGCAATGTTCTTTATATGCTTGTGTATTCAATGTGGCCCTGCCTTATGCTCAACGTGTCTATCAGCTTGTTTACCATCGAGACGAGCTCTTACTCAGGATAAAATGATGCTACACAAAGAGGTGACAAAAATTATGTTAATAGACATCGAGGACGAACATCCAGACTATGTTCATTATGAGGTAGGTTCAGCTAAACGCTAAAAGGGTCGTCTGTCGTAATTGGCCCGATCGGATTAGCGATTAGCTGAACCTACACGTTTCGCTTCTTAACTTGGCTATATACGATAAACGCCATTTCGAATGTTGCAGCGGCCATCTTAGACCATGAGCGGCCTCGTGGCCGACGTGCCCTTTAGTCCTTCGTCCGTTCCACTGACCACTCTCATCTGCCCAGCAACAGGCTATTTTTAGTACTGGTCAAGCCACACATGCGCAGTTCTCACTGACCCGTACACCTTCAGGAATGTGCTACTAACTGACCAGCGGGTTTGAAACTCTCCAATGAGCTGGCAGTATTCCAAAACATGACCATATATGTCTCTAAACTGTGTCTTAGCTTGTGCCGCCTACACTTTTATTGCCCCAAAATTGTATATAAACGGGGTCACACCGGTGTTCGGTGTGATACCTCTTGCATTACCGAAGGGTGCTGTTTGAGTGTACCACCACCCCATGGGGTCCTAATAAACTTGTTCTTTGCATTTTACAGTTTCCGTGCCAACAGTTCTTGTGTAAGTGGGTAATCTCTGGAGCGTGTAGGCCTTGGGAACCCCGAAATACTTCAAGACAGTAGAGAATACAGACCAATAACTGTTTAATAATATACACTCAGAGCGGAGCCCGGTCTGCCCAGTTGCTAGGAGTGCTGCAGAGAGGACTGATATTGACAAGCAAAAGATACAATATGTATGTTTCATGACTGGGCGAAGGCATGCCCTCACTCGAATTTTCCAAGAAAATGCAGCTGGAAAGTGGAATACAAAAAAAAAAGTTTTGGTTCCCATATCTCACACCACCTAATACAACCCAAGGTCGTTTCATCCTGAATCCACCACCAGAGAAGTGGGAGAGGGTGTCTATCTAGTGAGAAAGGAATGCACTAATATTAACAGCTTATTCATTAGTGAAGCAAAACAATATCACAATCATGTAAATCACATTTTCAAGAATCCAGCCCCAACTACTGAAAAGAGACCAACTCCAATTTCCACTTTCCATTCCCTTGACGTTCTCAAGAATATCGAGAATGTACTTGGTAATATTCTTTTCCATATCCACCATTCTTGGCTAAGATAAAATGACCCGAGTATCTAGTCTGTTTGGAATATATTTGCATACTTTCCAACTGAGTGGTGATGTTGTGTAAAGCTGCCATGGTAGTATTAGATATGATTTGTAACTTGCATCCAATATATTCTCTAGCTTTCTCACCCCAGGCCATAGAAATACCACCTAAAGTAAAAATGGATGAAAGGATGTATCCAAAAGTAATCTCATTACTATAATTATTGACCTCTATATCGTCACTCCCTCACAGAATTCTTGGGTCAAAGCCCTTTTAACCTAATGAACAATAGGCTTAGAGTATTTACAAGGTACTCCTAAGGGCAACACCATCCCAAGAGCTACAACGTCTCTACCATTGTGAACGTTAGATTAGGTACCGTTAGACAAAAAGTAAAACACTGGGTGAGCATAAATCGGTCCTTCATAATGTACTGCAGCATATCTGCTCTTCATTCCAAAAGTCCTCGGATCTTTGTCATTCACCAAGGAGATTGTCTTTTTGTACAACACCATTCCACAACAATTGATGTACAAAGAAGTGTCCATACTATTCACGATAGGACAACAAGCAAGATAATAACCGGCGTCCCAAATGACTGTCAATTCCTTGTAATGGCAACCCACCAGTGTGACATTCTGTTCTTCCATATACAAGTTGTCGCACTACGTCTTGTTATCACACCCTGGATAACCCATCCCCAGTGTTCTATCTATGATATAAACAAGGACCTGGATAGCCAAAACCAAAAACTACCCTTACTTCTGTGAATTGCAGTGGACAAGTATATGTATAGTTTACAAGTTACAATGGGTATGCAGTCAATCAACTAGTGACAGATTCAGTAGGGTAACAAACTGTCCTTCTCCAAACAATCTCTTGTGTGTGTCTAGAAACACATTACTTAGGGCTGTCCTTTTCTTTCTTGTCAGAGGAATGACCTTACCCTTATTACGTAAAGGTACGTCCTGATCATTTTCCAAATCCCATAACACCCCACACAATATTATAAGCAACAAAACCACAAGTGCAACACATGTTATTTTCTGCTTGCGAGTCCACACCATAATATGCTGGGCAACAAGAACCACTGGTTGCTCTTCCTCAACAATTAGTCTACCAAAGGGATGCATAACGGATGATAAAAAGGGGTCTAAATCCAAAGGAAATATACAAGTTCCCAGTGTCTGTCAGAGCCTAACTGGTACAAGCTCCTACTGTCCATCAATATGTTGGCGCTCTTAAGCACCGGCGGTTTAGCTTGCTCTGTCCTAAGCTTGTTAATAGTTGAAGTTGAAGTTGAAGTTGAAATGGTTTGTAAAGCGCTCGGCCACCAAGCGGTTTCTTGGCGCTATGGGTTGACAAAACGGGGGGGAGCACCGGGAAGTTACTGCAATGGGTAGGCTTGAGTGAAGAGATGAGTTTTTAGGGCTTTACGAAAGTCTAGGTAAACCATCATGGACCTGATAAAAGGAGGAAGGGTGTTCCAAAAGCGAGGGGCAAGGATGGAGAACCTCATGTCACCCAGCTTAGACCTCCGAAAGCGAGGGCCATTCAGAAGAGCCTGAGTAGAGGAACGAAGGGTGCGGTTTTGAACGTAGGGGGAAATCATGGAGTTAATGAAAACTGGGGCAGAGCCAGCAAGAGCCATGAAAATCAGGCAACCCATCTTAAATAGAGATCTCTGCAGGATGGGAAGCCAATGAAGAGACTTTAGCAGGGCAGTGGTACGATGAAACTTGAGAAGTTGGTAAATGAGGCGTGCGGCTTGGTTCTGTATTGATTGTAGGCGCCGAAGTTCATAGGCCAGGATGCCTACATACAGACCATTTCCATAATCCAAGCTAGAAGTGATCATGGCCTGGATGATGAGGTTAAGGCCTTCATGGGAAAAGAAGCGGGAGATCTTTTGTATGACTCGGAGGGACAGGAAACAGGTTGAGACGACGGAGCTGATCTGGGGGCGCATGGAAAGGTCTTGACTGATTTTAATGCCCAGGGCTTTAACAGAGGCAGACGGCGCCGGTGTGGGACCAAGGGTAGGTGGCCAAAAGGGGGGGGTCCAAGGGCTAGAGGAGCCGCAAGTTAGGACCAGCTCCGTCTTGTCAGGATTAAGTTGTAGATGGTTATAGTTCATCCAGTCATAGATAAAGACAAGAGTGGTCTGAAATTTGAGAATAGAGTCAGGGGACGAGGAAAGATTAAAGACAAGTCGGAGGTCATCAGCGTAGTTGAAGACGGAGACCTCCATGTTTTGCAAAGAGAATATGAGGGGATAGATATAAAGATTAAAAAGAAGAGGAGAAAGGGAAGAGCCCTGGGGACCCCACAGGAAACCGGACAAGTGGGGGCAGTAAAGCCTTCCAATTGGACCACCTTCGTCTGGCCCTGAAGGAAAGAGGCGAGCCAGACCAGTGCAGTCCCCCGGATGCCCGCTGTTCCAAGACGGTCGAGAAGAATGGAATGGTCGACCGTGTCAAAAGCAGCAGACAAATCGAAGAGGACCAAGGCCTGGGGGAGCATTGGTGTTGGCACTTCTCCTGAGCTCATCTAGGACAGAAAGGACCACAGATTCCGTTGAGTGGGCTGGACGAAAGCCGGCTTGGTGGGAGGCCTGAAGGTGGTTGTACTTGATGAAAGCAGAAAGACAGGTAGTGACATGACTCTCAAGGAGCTTACCCAAGAAAGGGAGCAAGGGGATAGGCCTGAAGTTAGCCAGAATAGTGGGCTCAGCCCCTTGTTTTTTTTAAATGGGGATGACTGTGGCTAATTTAAGGGAAGCTGGAACCATTCCGTGGATGATAGAAGTATTCAGAAGGGTTAAGGGAGGGTCGGGACAGCTGGAGAACACTTCCCTCAGAATGTGAGCCGGACGGCAGTCGGAGGGGGAGCCTGACTTAAGCTTCCTTAGCAGAGTAAGAAAGGCCTCTTTGGAGATCAGGGGAAGTTGATCAAGAAAGAGGGACGTAGGGGGCAGAGAGGGAAAAGAGGAGAGGGATGGCAGGGGAATATTGCGCTTGATGGTGGCAATCTTCTCAATGAAATAGCCATTGAGGGAATTGCAGAGAGATTGAGAGGGAGCAGGTTTAGAATTGACTCTATCAGACGCAGCTAGGTTGTGTACAATGGAGAAGATCTCCTTGGGCTTGTTTGCCGCAAGGAGAATCTTCAGGGAGAAATATTTAGTTTTGACTGACAAAATGGCTTTTTTGTAGTCACGAAGAAGGGCCGAGTATTGAGCCTTCAGAATAGGGCAGTAACTCCGCCTCCAGCGCCGTTCGGCCTGTCTAAGTGTCAATTTAAGGACTTTTAGGTCGTTGGTGAACCATCTATTGGCCTCATGAGAGCGGCACGTCCTAACCAGTTTAAGGGGAGCAACAAAATCACAGGAGGCGAAGAGCCAGCTGTTGATGGTGGCCACCTGGAGGTCAAGAGGGAAATCGACCATACAGGGGGGCGAGGCTGCCAGGGAAGAACAGAGTGCGCCCAGGTCTACACGAGTCCAATTCCGAGCCCAAACGTTCTTGGACGGGGGGGGGCTTGTTTGTAGCCCCAAGGTCAAGGGAGAAAGAAACCAAGGAATGATCGGACTATGAACAAGGGAGAACTGTGGGGGAAAGAATAAGTAAATTGGCTGACCAGATCTGGTCCAGAATCTGACCATGCGTATGAGTGTGGAGGTGGATGTGAGAGGTAAAGTTAAGGCATTGAAGAAGAGTTTCAGAGAAGTCTTTAGAAGTCTGATCCTCCCTAGGATCACTGGGCCAATAATTGAAATCGCCCAAAAGCAGGACGGAGGAGTTGTTAACCACCAGAGTGGCCAATAGTTCCTGTAGAGATGGGATAAAGTGAGGCATGCCTTGGGGTGGACGATAAAATAAGTTGATCAAGATGGTATACCTTTAGGGTATACTTCGGTCTTCCCTAACTGACTGTGCAAACAACTAGAATAAAGTAAACAAAAATCCTTCACAAATTTCAGCTAATTCCATTGGTACTATACCTCAGTGCAACCAATCTTATGCAGTCCATCCTTAATCTCTTTCCTCCTTGGACTCAATTTCCCTCAGCCAAGGGTGCAAATTGTACCTGGTATCACTTTGTTTTACATGTGATCAGTAAACAAAGGCTCTTGGATAGCTCGTATTTCTGGAAGAACAGCCTCGCTCAACACATTCTCATTTTCTTTATCAGTTTGCGTCGATATTAGTTGGGCATTACTGAAAGGGTCGAGCTTGGGCACCTGTTTGCACTCTGAGTCCCCAACACCACCTTTGACCCACTGGTCATAAGGCAATGGCAAAGGGATCCTGCGACAGTGGATCACATGAACCCAGTTCTTACGGCCAGCAACCTTCACAGCAGTACACGTCACCAATAGAACCTGTTCAGGACCCTTCCAACGCGGCTCCAAACATTTCTTCCTCTGGAAATTATGCAGAAGGATGAAGTCACCAGGCTGGATATCATGGCTAGGCCCTTCTGGTGGGAAAGGTAGGGACTCCTGCACCTGTTGGTGAATAGAACGCAAACTCTCTGTTAACTGGCCAAGGTAATCAAGCAATACAGTGTACTCAATATCACAGAACCTACGAGGACGCAGGACGTCCTAGATGTTTGCAGGGCACCCAAACATGACCTTGTAAGAAGACAACCCTGTCCTAGAATGTGCTGTCGTTCTTGTTGACAAAAGTAAAGCATCTGGCCACTTTAACGATGTAGTCTCCTGTATTTTTGCCAATTTCAGTTTTAGAGAATACCATTGAACTTCTCAACCAAATCCGCTAACTGTGGATGATTGGCAGAATGGAAATTTTGCTTCACATGGAGACCCTCACAAATCAATTAAATCACTTTAGCATTAAAATTACTTTCGTTGTCACTCCAGATAACTCAGGGCAAGCCAAAATGAGGAAAGAACTCCTTCAGGAGTACCTTTGCAGTCGTAATGGCTGTATTATCTTTAGTGGGGTATGCCTCAACCCATTTACTGAATGCACATACAACCACCAAAACATACTTAAGATTATTGCATCCTTCTTATTCAATATTGTCAATTTGAAGGATTTCAAAAGGAAAAGTGGGTGGTGCAAAATTACCGTGTGGTGTAGGGGTACCCTTCCTTGGATTATGCATCATGCAATCCATTCAATATTTCACCAAATGCGCGGCTGTCTTAGGGATATTGTCATTCTGCCATACAGGGTCTAACAGCTCACAAATGCCTTTTGCACTAATTCGAGATGGACCATGTGCCAAGGTAACCATGGGGAGAACATAGGCATTCGGTAACATCAATCTCTGCTTCCATGATTTATCAATCTATCATCCTGCCTCATTTAACTGTGCTGTACTTTCCTGCCATTCTGCTAATTCTTCCATTGTGTCTTCACTTTGTATCTCCTTTACACTTTCAAGGGTATTTTCCAACATGACAACTTGAGGGACCCACCTAGCTTGACCTGCTACAAACATACGTTTCATCATTGTCCGAGCCGTTTCCGTAGCTGTCTGATCTGCAAAAGCATTTCCTCTACCTACGTCATCAGTAATCTTCCTGTGGGCACCACATTTAATTATGGCTAATTTCTTGGGGAGCGTTAAAGTGAACAAAAGCCTCAATATGACGTGCCCATGCTGAATCTTGGTGCCATGAGAAGTAAGGAACCCCCTCTCTGCCCACAGTCACCCAAAATTATGCACGACCCAGAAGGCATACTGGCTGTCAGTATAGATGTTGACAACCAGTCCCTCGCTCAATTCACAAGCTCAAATAAGAGCAGCAAGCTCAGCAGCTTGAGCTGAGTGAAAGGGGACCCGTAATGTCTCTACCACCATGCACAATGTAGTGACAGCATAGGCTGCTGTTGAGGTGCCATCTGGTAGCTGAAAACAAGAGCCATCGACATACAGTTCTCCTTGGGTGTCCGATAAGGGAACATCAGTCAGCTCTAAACGTCCCTTTATCTCTTCTTCTATCTGGTAGATACAATCATGCTTACCGACTGCATCGTTCTCAAAAGGAAGGGTTAATAACGTGGCTGGATTCAGAGTGGCACATCTCTTGATCGTAATGTGTTTAGCAAACAATGTCAATTCATAGCCACGTGCACTGGTGAGGTGCTGTGTCTTTTTCTTATTCAAAAGTGTATCCACAGCATGGTGTACCATAACTGTGAGGTCAGTATCAAGTACAAGTTTAGTCAAGTCAAAGATAGCTTTATTCGATTTTACATTTTAAAATCATAAAAGCAGATACAAAGGACAGTAAAAACACATTACATTCAATTCCACGACAATTTTCCATAAAAAAGTACATATCAATACTAATAAATAAATAAGTATTATTTAAATTGGGGGTCAGTTCATTGAATTCCTGAATCTAATAACATTTTTTTTTTTAAATTTGACACACAATACATAGTCAATTCATCTTCCAGCATCTGAAGTGTTAGAAGCGCTGGTCTGCACTGTCTCAATCCCCACTTTTTCAATAGCAGGATTAAATATTTATTTCGTGCAAGGGAGTAAAATTTACAGAACAACACAGAATGTATTGTAGATTGTTGTGAGATGTCATTGCATGGGCATGGTGGTAAGACTTTTGACCATGAGTTAATTTCTGGTAAGGTTACCAGTCTATAGAAACTGTCCCCTCTAAATCGTGTTAGCAGCATTCTAGAAAAGCTGCTCTGTACCAGAATTAAATATTTTTGTAATCCACTCCAATGCAACATTAGTTGATTCTGTTTTACAGATCCCTTTGTCCCTTCCATCTGCCACCGTTTTAACTCTAATAGTTCCATGCACAACTCTTTCAACTTTTTTCTAGAAATAGATCTTAGACTATTTGGCGATGAAAAATATTCAGGGTGACCAAGCTCTTCTAAAAATGACTTTACGTACGAAAACCATTTAATTTTTTGCCCCTCCTGAAGATCCAAACAGTCCTGTATAATCTCTCTATTTAGGCTAGTTTCTTCTGAGTTCCACACTTTGTGCCAAAGTAGAACCGGGCTTATTTTAATTAGGTCGGTCACATAAGTCAAACCCAGTTCTTTATGACATAAAGAACTTGATGCTGATTGTGGGAGTGCAAATAGAAATCGAAGAAAGGCGTTTTCACAGATTTGAATATCTCTGGTGTTAATAATCCCCCATATCCCGCACCGTAGACTACGGTGGAAACGCATTTAGACTTATAGATTTCAACGAGGATATGTACTGGACGGGCCCCCAATTTATTGGCAAATTTCTTTATGGCTCCGATAGCGATTCGGCTGCCGAGGCCCATGTTCCCCTTTTATTAGAAACTATTCCTAAATAGGAAAATGTGTCTGTTGACTCTGTCTTAGACTTTTCTAAAAAAAGTGTTGCATGAAGCATTTCTCTTAGATGTAAAACACATATTAAAAGTTTTAGCACTATTTATTTTTAGCCCTCTCTCTCCCATATAGTCAGCAAAGGTAGAAAGTGCCCTCTGGAGACCCACCTGAGTTCTTGACATAATTACCGCGTCATCGGCATATAATAAAAGTGGAACTGGGTTACCTTTACTTTGGGGGAAATCTAATTTAGCCGTTAGTAATTGGGTGGCCACGCTATTAATATACAAATTAAATAAAAAGGGTGCAAGAATGCAGCCCTGCCGCACTCCTTTCCTTATGGGAAAGACAGATGTGCATTCGCCCCTATTCCCGAAGCGTACTCTGGCCCCAGCCCCCCTATATAATTCTTTAATATAATTCAGCAAGGTAGTTTCAATTCCAAGTTGTGCCAGAGTGTCCCATAAGATCTCATGACTGAGGCAGTCAAATGCCGAACTCAAGTCGACAAATGACAAAAAAAGGTTACTCTTTTTTGGCACTACATATTTCCCTACCAGAATAGCCAAATTTAAACCTTGCTCGACGGTTCCTAAGCCCGCATTAAAACCATAATGAAATTTGGAGAGGATTTCTGCCTCTTCGGCCCATACTTGCAGCCTATCTAGTATCGCTCGCCCTGCCACTTTCATAAGAGAGTCTAAAAGCAAAATTGGGCGAGATAGCATTTTGGGTCATTTCGATCCCCCTTTTTGAAGATTGGGACCACTACCGCCTCTTGCCATGTATCAATAAAACCTGTGTTGTTACTACTATTAAGGATGTTTGTCAAGAGTGGTGTGTCATGTTTATAGATATCTACGGGCACCCCATCTGGCCCAGCTGCTTTACCTGCACCCCATCTGGCCCAGCTGCTTTACCTGCAGCGCTTTCCGCGATAGCTAACTCAATTTCAGATAAAGTGAAATTAATGCTCGAGGGGAACAGACTTTGTACCCTGACCACTTCCCTCTCCTGATGTTCATTATAAATAATTTCCACTCTCTCATCTTTCTTATATAGATCTGTAAAATGATCTACCCATGTAGCTTCATTAATGGCCACTTCCATGGTGTCTGTATTTCTGTCAATAAAGAAGGAGGCATTCACCGCCTTCCAAAAACCCACTGTGTCCCTTAGGATACATGCTTGATGTAATGACCTCCAGGCCTCCTGTTTTAATTCATTCTTCCTCATTGTAATTGCTGAATAATACCTTGTTCTTGCCTGTCTAATTTCGGCAGTATTTGTTGGGTCTTTCTTAAGGGTAGATTTTAAGGTTGCTTGGGCTTTACTACAGGCTATATCAAACCATCCCTCCCCCTCTTTTTTAGGGCCCTTCTTAAGTGGTTTCGTTAGTATCTTATGAATTGCTCCAGAGATCTTCTGGAAGGCTGCCACTATTTGTCCGCTTTTAGTAGTCTCTGAGAGGCAAGTCATAATGTCATCATGGTGTTCTTTTAATAGAGATGCCATAAAATTCATACGATCGACTTTATTCCATTTTATGTTGTACCCATTTTGCCTAGCTAATGTTATCCCTTATTTGTAGAGGGTTTCCTTTTTTTGCTTTTTTTTTTAAGTTTTATTGTTTTATTACAGGGAAATACAGCAATACAAATGAGCCAGCAGCAAAAGAAAGAATGATTTTTTTTGGATGTTTACAGAACATAAGAAAATCATAAAAAGTCCAGAGGTTGATTAAATCCAATCAGCAATTGGGGCCCACATTTTCTCCCCCAGAATTCTTCTTTTGATACCTTTTAACTTATATATGGCAGACTCAATATTATACATAAACAATAATTTTTCACTCTAAGTAAAAAAAGAAAAGGGATCTGGATTGATCCACTCCGTAGTAATACATGCTCTAGCCACTGCCATACAAATAAATAAAAATTAAGTTACAGATCTTGATCTAGAAATAGAAGAGTCCATTCCTAACAACACCATCTCGATGTTTACTGAAATATCACAATTAAGAACAACTACAAGAAAACTTTCAATTTGTTGAAAGAAACTCCTAAGTTTAGGACATTGAAAAAACATATGCAAATCATTAGCTGCATACAACCCGCAGCGACTACAGGTCTTTCCAGTGGTAGAGCTCCACTTGACAACCTTGCTGGGGGTATAGTAAAGATCGTGTATGCACATAAAATGCTGAGATTTCATCATCCCTGTGATTAAACACAATGAAGCACATTTAACTGAAGGAAAAACATCAATACCAGGGAGACCTAATTTAGTAGCCCATTTAAGCTGGCATTGTTCCATATCGTCCCCACATTCTTGAATCAAGCTTGTATAAAGAGGGCCTATAGGCGTTTTTTTATAAAGAAGCTCCAATAAAGAAATTTTTGTAATTCTCGCTGAAGTGATAAATGTATGGCTCTGTAGGTAACTGCGGATCTGAAGGAATTTGAAAAAATCATTTCTTGCCAGCGAAAATTTAGTCTGTAGTTCTTGAAAAGATGCAATTTGGCCATTGTTAAACAAATCACCTAGATATAATAGTCCTTTCTGTTCCCACCTGTAGACCGTGAGATCACAGAAAATATTTGGCAGAAGCCTGGGAGACACTAAGGGGGTGTAAGGATTTAGTTTAGATATGGACAAAAGCTTACGTACTTTCTGCCAAGCTCCAAAGGCTGACTTCAATGTCTTATACTTTGTCTTTTTATGGTAGCTCGGCTCTACAACCTTGAGAAAACTGCCTTTCACTTCTTCACCCATAATCAATTCATAAATAGATGGAGTTTGACATAAGGTAATTTCTGCTCTATCACCAATTATGAGAGGTCCAATAAATTGAAGCGTTGCAGCTAAATAATAAAAGAAGAAATAAGGAACATTCCATCCTCCACACTCCTTACTCAGCACCATTTTTTTTAAAGCTTTCCGATGATGCTTGTAGCCCCATAAGAACCTAGATGTGGTCCTTTCTAAGCTTTTGAAACAAGAAGGGGAAAATTCCAGCGGTATCGTACGGTACAAGTATAACACTTTTGGCAGAATCAACATTTTTAAAATGTTGAGTCTACCATGCAGTGACAGGTGTAGATTATCTAGACATTGTAGCAAGCTATTAATTTGAGATATCACAGGACTTATATTAAGTTCAGGTATTTTCTCTATGGGCAAAGTTAATCTGATTCCTAAATATGTGACCTCTGAAGCAGTAGGAATGTTTAGAAGTACATTGTCTCCTGTACATAAAATCTGTGTCTTTTCTATATTTAGTTTGTACCCTGAGAATGCCCCAAATTGTTTAGCGAGTTCGTTAATTGCGGGAACAGCAGTCTGCACGTTGGTGGTTGTTACAACGATGTCATCAGCATAAGCCAGTGCTCGATAATTCACATTCGCTAAACAAATGGGGCTAATCCTTAGTAATCAAGTTCCATCAATTTCTTATTTATATCCTTCCAAGAAAAATTGTTGTACAAATTAATCAAAATGATATTTTGTTTTCCACCCAGGGATAAAACCAGTATTTGATAGTAGTCTGATCCTAAGAGGCTCTTTTTAACCGTAATGTTTGCAGTATTGGCTATATAAATACATAAGCCCCCCGCATTTCTACCCCTTCATGAAAGCTTGGCAGGTAAAAAAAGGTACGAAAGCCATTTAAATGAGACTCCTCTCTATCCCAATATTCCTGGAAGCAAATAATAGTAAATTTTTCTATGTAGGGCACACATCCTAGTATCTTTAATTTACTCGATAAACCTGCTATATTCCATGACAGAAAATTAATGGAGTCGTTTTCATCTTTCAACATAGTGAAGGCAACTCGATTATTTAAAACTGGGGAAATAGCTAATACAAGCGTTTCAATTTCCCTAAGATCTGCCGGGCTCCTGTCTTTCTGTGCATCAGATTTTGGGCTAGGCAGGGAATTTATATGGGCCCTCCGTAAGCAAACTCCTCTCTGACATATACTTCCATCAATCAATGACACATTCTCTCTCATCAATTCTATTTCTGTGCTATGGTTTAGGAGACATGATCTGTTTGATGGATTTAAATAGTTATCCTTAGTGTTACCCCTTTTAGGTCCTATGGGTTTTGTTTTAAAGCTCTGACGTCAGTCCACCATTTCTAGACAGCTAAAACGGTTATCTAAGTGCACACCTCTCCATAAGGCCTCCTGTCTGTAATCCTGGGTTGGCGCTCTGCCCCTAATGTGCCGGGTAACACTTGTCCATTCATCCTCATACCTTAATGGAATGTTACGTGGATAAAAGTATGCTAAAGGTCGAACTTGTATGAGTGACTGCTCGTCAAGGTAGCTCCCGCAGCTCCAATTACAAATATGCTCTACCGTGCGTGTGTCGCTAAAAGTAACCAATACACAGTCTCCCGGGGTTGTTTTAGTAGTTGTACCCACCCAGGGTGCTCCACTCACCATTAATATTCTGCTAGTGATATGGGGCGGCAGAGGCCGATTGGTATTTAACCAATACGACACTTTATTTTTCAGAGTCACGTAGGATTCATCTTTAGGAGTTCTTAACTCTGGTCCTCCTGTTAGTATAACCACGTAGGGGCTTGCTTCAGGGGGTAAATTTACTGTGTGTTTTCGCAGCGGTACACCCAACGTTAAATTCCCTCTAAGTACACTATCTGGATTATTCCCAGTTTTTTTTATTTTTTGAACCCCGCTGTGTTTTCACCTCCAGCAGGCGCTTTAACCAAGGGGGTCGGTACTACTGAGTTTGTGACAATATGAATTATTGTTTGGATAGGAGTCGATGTATTACTAGGCTTTTGTAACACCGAATTAGTTGTTTTCGTTGTTACACATTGTGATACCTTATTTCCTTTCATCGCCTCCGTCCAACCCTTGGAGGTTACTTCTAAACAGTTTAGTTTTTGTTCAATCCTTTTAAGTCTATTTTCCAACGGGGCAAGGGAAGCTTTAATCAAAGCCCTAATTTTTAGCAACAGTGTATCAGCGTTCTCATCACCTGTTTCTGTGCTTTCTATCCTCACAGAAGGTGCAGGATCTTCAATCTGTATGACCGGTGGGTGAGGAATATTCAGTACTACAGTGTCCTTTTGCTGTTGGGGTGTGACCCTGCTACTCATGCCCTTAACTACTTTTGCTTTCTTCCCTCTCCTATAGTTGTATTTGCCCTTTTTCTTTTGGGTTTAGCTCCCTCCTTTCTCTCACGTAGTTGCATTTTTACTATTTCTTGGTCATCCCTCCCATTAACATCTATATTGTCCTCTGTTATTTGGGACAGGTTTAGATCAGTAATCAATTGTGTGTCAGACTGATCTCTTGGAGTAGGGGAGCTATGTACCTGTACCTGGATTTCTATGGTGTTACCTCTGTGGGGGTTTTCAGGGGTGTGGGCATTCGCTAGGTGACCTAACCAAGATCTTTTTGCCATGGCCAAATCTTGTGAGACCCTGCGTTCCATCAGTGTAATTCCCTGGTCTATTACAGAGTTGGCCCTCGTTATAAAGTTATCGAGTGTTCCAGTTAAAAGGGAGCCCCCTGCCACATTTTTATTCCTACCACCACGTATAGACATAACAAACAATCTCTAGCAACCAAGACTTACTAAATAAGTGATAAATGATGGATGCAGCAAGTTCAAGTTTAGTCAATTGTCTGATTGAAATGGCCACAGCCGCCACCACTCTCAGACAGCTCAGAAGGGCTCTTGCAACTTGGTCAAGCACAGCAGAAAAATAAGCACAAGGCCTCTGTTTATCCCCAAACTTTTGTGTTAGGACAGAAAGCACACAACCAGCTATCGCGTGGAGGTAGAGCACAAACGGTTTTCTATAGTTAGGTGTGCCTAGCACTGGAGCCAAACAAAGTGCAGTTTTTAATTGCTCAAATACTGCTGACATTCATGCATCCAAGGCAAAGGCTCATGCACTTCTTTTGTTGTTAAGGCAAGCAAAGGTTTGATTAGTAGTGAATAGTTAGGTATCGACTGGCAACAGTAGGAAGTAATACTTATAAAATGCGCGCACATATTTTTGAGTTTGCGGAACGGGCATTTTAACAATGGTACTGATCCGCTCAGGGGTCAAACTATACTCCTTCAACAGTAGGTTCCTAAATAGGTGACCTCCTCTCAACAATACTGAAACTTAGAAAGAGAAGCCTTGTTTCCATGATGGGCTAAATGCAACAACAATTTGACTGTACTAGCTTTACAACCCTGTTCCGTATCAGAAGCTATGAGTAGATCATCAACATACTGCTGCTGAAAACAACAAGAGAGGTAAGGAAGTAATATAAAGGAGCACTCTCAGTCCCCCAGGGTAAGTATAATCATAACGAAAGAGTGTGCCTTTTTTTTATGGAAGTTGAGCACAACATTACAATCCAACTAGGTTCTTTCATAAAGCCCTCACTCCCCAACCTAGTTGGTGACATGCTTCATCATCGGGCCCCACCAGGAGAGGCCGAATGCCACCCTGGGGTGCTTCAACACCAGAATTACTGCGTAGAAGGTAGTTCGTGATCAGTGAATAGTGAAAGTGAATATTAAAAATGCCTTGATTGTGGTAAAAAAAAATGCATTAGGAGCCAATCAGACATGGATTAAAACTAAGTGTAGGACATCAGGGCTGAATAAATTGTTCAGCAGAGTCCATTAGGGTGTGGTCAACATGTTTCTGCCTATGTGTTGTAATTAAACAGGCATTCGTCAGGACCGTAAGGAAAGTGTAAGCCTTGGCGGTGTGGGCACGCTAAGGCCCACCCTAACCAGAGGTTATGAGTGTGAAAAATCTAAAATATAGATCTCGTATCCCTCATGTTGAGAGGAACTGAGTTTATTCTGGATGAAAATGACATACACAGACAAACATATAAAAAACATATAAAAAGAGACAAACATATAATAATTAGACGTGGTTGTATAGGTTTGTCGTAGTTGGATGTACAAATACTGGTGCGCTACGCGGTGCACTTAGACGGTAACACTCGTCAAACGTGCTACTGTGAGGAAATACGTGCACTTAACACAATAATTCTGTCTCTATCGAGTGCAAATGACTAACTAATACATAAATATGTAGTATGCCAATAGGATTGGGGAACGCTCTGTGCCCAATCAAATCCAGGGTACTAGCAGAGGGATCGTTGTCAAGGAGACTGACAACAATCGAGAGAGCGGATCGGTACGCAATGAAAAATCATCAGTGCTGTGGATAAGGGCGCTCGTATTACGTCCAACAGAAGACAGAGTTGCTTGTGCTTTGAAAGTTAATGCATCATGTTGGGACCACTGTTCCAAATAAGACTACTTGTATTTTTGTATAGGGTCTAAATCTCACCTTTAAACCCCTTTATTGGCCCTATCTGGCACCCCCCGGGCCTTTATCCATGTCACATAATGTGTCTGTGTATCCTGTTTCCTCCTCCAATAGTATACATTGATGCAGGAGCTGATCGGTCTTCCCCTAATGTAGGCCATGCCTTTTTTCTATTTTTTCTATTTAAACTTTGTCCTATTTTACTTTATTTACAACAGCACTTTGATTCATGCAGTGCTGTGTCCTGTTATTTGTGTTCAAAGCGCGAGTGGGCTATGTGCCTGGCTGCTGCTGCTCCTGATAAGAGCGCCCCAATCTGCTGCGCACACTTAAAAAAAAAATGTTCTATCTAACTTTAATTTTTTCTATCTAACTTTATTTACAACAGCACTTCTACTCCTGGCATCAACTTTCAAAGCGCAAGAGAGTCTGCCTTCTGTTGCACATAATATGAGCGCCCTAATCCACAGCGCTGATGATTTTTTATCGTGTGCCCATTTGTTCTCTCAATTGTTGTCAGTCTATTTGACAACAATCACTGTGGTAGTACCCTGGATATTATTGGGCACAGTGTTGTAACTTAGAGCGTTCCCCAAATCAATTGGATTTAAGCATGTAACAGCATCGGCGTCTACTTGACCACGCCCACAGTGACGTCTCGTCTTCCACATGCACTGAAGTTTTTTCCCCTCATTAAAAACAAGCCTGTTTCCCCGCTTCCCTACCATCGGGGTCCGGTCATTGAGGGAGGTTGCAGGTACCAAGCGGGTGCCTAGCAGAGCAGGCGTGAGTCCAACGGTCGCAAAACAAGATTAGTAACGGGGTACTTTTGTCCTGCTGATGTAACTGACTACTTTCTCCTTCTCAATCCCTAGGGTGTGCCATTGTTGCTACCACCCCTCTCCCAAGACCCATGGTGTAGTTCATGATTACACCACATGTGAGATACCTCTTTCTACACCAGCTAAAGTTTTTCCGCATAGTGCTTTATTGCACAGGTTCTAGCTTATGGATAGAGACTGTGATGGGCATACTACATATTTATGTATTAGTTAGTTGTTTGCACTTGATAGAGACATAATTATCGTGTTAAGTGCGCATATTTCCTCACAGTAGCACGTTTGACCAGTGTTACCGTCTAAGTGCACCGCGTAGAGCACCAGTATCTCTACGCCCAACTACGACAAACCTATACAACCACGCCTAATTATTATACTTTTGTCTCTTTTTCAATGTTTTTTCTATGTTTGTCTATGTATGCCATTTTCATCCAGAAAAAACTTGGTTCCTCTCAACACGAGGGATACCAGATCTATATTTAAAATTTTTCACACTCATAACATCTGATTAGGGTGGGCCTTAGCGCGCCCACACCACCGAGGTTTACACTTTCCTTACAGTCCTGAGGAATGCCTGTTTAATTACAACACATAGGCAGAAACATTTTGACCACACTCTAATGGACTCTGCTGAACAATTTATTCAGCCTTGATGTCCTACACTTTGTCTTTATCCATGTCTGATTGGGTCCTCTTAAAATTTATTTTGTTGACACAATCAAGGCATTTTTAATATTCACTTTCACTATTCACTGAACAAGAACTACCAGCTCTGCAGTAATTCTGGCGTTGAAGTACACCTGGGTGGCATTCGGCCTCTCCTGGTTGGGCCCGATGATGAAGCATGTCACCAACAGGTTAAGTAGTGAGGGCTTTATGAAAGAAGGCACACTCTTTTGTTGTTATCATTCCATCAACATACTGCACCAATACATTACCTGAGGGAAGCAATAAGGAATCCAACTGACCTTTTAATGCTTGACTATAAATACTAGAAGTCTCAATATCGCCCTGAGGAGCATGACAGAATCTAAAACTCCTACCAGCTACTGTGAACCCAAACAAATATCTACTGTCTGGATGGATAGGAATGCTAAAGAAAGCGTGTTTTAAATCAATAACAGAGAAAAATTTTGCAGTAGAAGGAATCATTGTCAAAAGCGCAGTAATATTAGGAACCCCAGGGAACTGTGGAACCACTATTTTATTAACCTGGCGCAGATCACTCACAAAACTATAAGCATCATCAGCGTCCTCAGAGGAGCCTGAGAGTGCCTGTTAAGAATTGGAAAAATAGGACTATTACAAATATTGCCAGACATTTCCTCAACTACTCCCTTTTGTATCAAATCCTGGAGAATCTGCCTGTGGTATCTTACACTGAGGAATACGATGCAAAACAAAATTTTCTTTAACTTGTATGGAAACTGGTGGTATATGCAACCGTTCTACTTTCATGTCACCTTTAGCCCAGAGGGAAGGTGAGATATCAGCAAATTCATCTGGAAGGGTGCATCCTGGGACAAAAACTGTTCAGTACTCGCATCCGGTACCATAGTAATATAGACACCCACAGGAGAGCAGTAGATCAGAGCATACAACTTCTTCAATAAATCCAAACCCATCAGATTCTCACCTCAGTTGGATGTCAACAAAAACGGCGATTAACCAGTAAAAAGAACAACAGTCAATGCAAGGGTGCGTAAAATGAGGCTTACAACCGGTACACTTGAAAAACCTACTGAAACATTATTGCGGCCAGACAGGGCTGCCCCAGGGACCATATGTCAAGAAGAAGAACTCTTTGTCGCACCTGTGTCCACCAAAAATTCCTTTGTCGAACCTTGCAAATCTGCTGCGACATTAGGACCATGCTGATCTACAGTTATCTGAACTGGTCCCTCTCCCTGTCCCTGGCTGTCCAAGCTATAAGACATACCTGTCACCTCATCCATATCATAATTATCATGATAATTCTGGCCACAAGCCATCAATTTGTCCCAGCTAACCTTCTTAGGCGTAATAAGGGAATGCATATATGTTCTAATGAGACCTGGCAAAGCAAGTATCTCGACTCAGAGTTTATCACCTGGTTTCCTTTCCTGATCCCATCCCTTAATCACATCCCATGTACCACCCAGCTCTGCGACATGTTCTTGAGTATGAACCTGCCTCCAAACATCAACCGGAATGAGGAGACCAAAAAATATTTCAATATTAGCGGGAGTCATTACAATAGAAGAGGCTGCCTCTGTTAATTCTTCGTAATAAGCTACAGGATTCTTCCTAGCATCAGGTAAATGAGCCTTAAGGGCTAGTACCCCACTCCTTTTCCATGGAATATAAATCCATTGTTCCTGAAAACAGGTTGCTACAGCCGGTCTAGTAACATTACTGCGCTGATCCGTTATCTCAGGTATTTCTGGGTGATATATTGGAGGGACATCCCGCATCGGAAACTGAGTTAAATGAGTAGGGCTCCTCTCATGTAGTCTACCCCTGTAGGCAACTAAAGTTGTAACATTCCCAAATACTTGGCCTGGCTCCAAGTCAGTAGCATACACACAGTCTCTAATATCAAATATAATTTGAGGCACTTCTGTCCCAATGTGTTTTTGCCAAAGACTAATCAATGTAGCAGACATATTCTTAAGGGTATATTGCTGTATAACGAGTTCAACATTTCGCATGACGTCCTACCCGTCCTCCACACAAAAGATCACATTACAAGCCCACCACACCGCCTGGTCAGCTATTACTTGTTTCTCTTCATCCCCTACCCCAGATCGCACTAACTGGCCTTTTCGCTCCTTGAAAATCATCCAATCTCTATACTCAAATCCATGTACTGGTGTTTCAATATTCAAAGGGATCGGAGGATAAAAGACCATGGAAAGAGAAACAACAGAAGTGACAGGTGCAATCATTGCTAGTGCATGCACAGGTAGGAGAAAGAACAGAGGATACAGGAGTCAAGACAGTTGATGTGCTGAGAATCACTGTTGCCAAAGATGGCGAGGACAAAGAAGGAGCGGGAGGTGCCGTAGCCAAAGCCATCGAAATACCAGCTGTAGATTTTGGAACAGCTGAAGCAGGCATAACAGGTTGCTGGCACTGTAAGGAAATGGTGGGATATATCCTCTGCAGGGCATAAGGTGGCGGGGTCGAGTATCTAGCAACTCCTCCACAAAGGTATCATCTTCTTCTTTAGTCTAATGAGAGTTATCAATATGTAATCGAAATCTCCTATCTTAACATTCAATTCCAGACTCTTGCTTCTCTCTATCATAAGCCACAGCTTTCTGTGTCAATTTTTACATTTTCCGTTTCCGTGCATCTCTTTCCATTTTTAACCGTCTCAGTCTAGCCTCCTTCTGCCAAGTTCTGAGGGAATCAAACATGAACTGTCTACTTCTTTTCTTAAATAATTGCTTCTGTAAAAAAAAGATTTGTTGTTCATTAAAAGTGCCCGTCTACGACCACTGCAACTCAGCATTGTCCCTCATATATATACCATAATGTACTAAACATTATAGGGCCAAGACCATGCTTCACATACATGTGAAAAATTAGGGCTGCCTCCGGGAGGTGCCAGCTGAGCTTCTTCCAATCGAGCATCTGCAGAACAACAACAACAACACAAATACAAGATTTTATTAAAACTAGGCATTTTAAAAGGCTAACAAATTTGTTATTTTTTACTTCGCAAAGTAATTGCAAACACTTTTATCAAAAACGGTCCTCAGACTGTACAAAATTCAAACCACAATTGTACCATATCTGCAAAGAACCAAAACAAACTCACCTGATATCAGTAACACTAACACACCAGTTCTTCACTGACAACTCTTCAGACCAACTGTTTAGATACCAGGGTTTCGCTGCTCAGGACTCCAGTCAGGATGACCACTGGGCGAGGCACCATCCGGCGGAACAGAGGGGCAGCTGCGAGTAACAGAAACTCTTCATGCAGGGATCCCTAAACCGTCAGTCCGACCCAACGATGTCCTTGGCCTCCCCCTGTTTGCTGAAAGGGGATGGATCAATCATCTGAAGGAGTCCCTATTCAGACACCAACTGCAGGAAGTGGCCCATTTAGGGTCACCTGGGTCACTAATGACCACCTCTCTTCCTTCCATACCAAATGATAGTCGGTCAGACAATAGAGAATACAAATCAATAACTGTTTCTTCATGTACACTCAGAGTGTAGCCTGGTCTGCCCAGTCACTAGGAGTGCTGCAAAGAGGACTGAAATTGACAAGCAAAAGATACATTATGTGGATTTTATGACCGGGCAAAGGTACGCCCACAGTGGAATTTTCCAAGTAGATGCAGCTGGACAGTGGAATACAAATCAAATCAGTTTATGTTCTCATATCTCACACCACCTGAGACAACCCAAGGTCATTGCACCCTGTACCCACCAACAGACAAGTGGGAGAGGGCCTATATCTAGTGGGAAAGGTATGCACTAATATGAACAGTCTAGTGGGAAAGGTATGCACTATTATGAACAATCTATTCATTAGTGAAGCAAAACTTAACATTGCTGAAACGAAACGTAACAGAGGCTTTTTCTCAGAAACAGCAAAGGATTAGTTTCGATCATAATTCAAAATGGCGGCTGAATAGAAAATGGTACAGCGAATGCTAGCTCACAGAGAGCAATATGCAAACATGAACATTTCTTTTCTAACACATGATCAGTTAATGTTGGCGGTCCTTGTGGTTACTTCTCTGTTTGTTTTTAGTTTTAATGCAACCTTGCTTCCAAAATTGGCTCAATGATGCATTTTAGCTAAAATATACCACTAAATGCAGGTTTAGCATTTTGCATCATTAAGCATACTTTTTGCAGAATTTTGCATTATTACACAAAAGCAAATTACGTGAATTTCACACAGCATTCACCCATGAATGCAATTCCATCTATCACTTGTAGGTGATGGTTGGCAGGGTCTTTCAATAGAGCTGGGTTACTGATGTCTGGGAAATGGGGCCTCTGTTGACAGAGCAGTCTTTCAGGCTGCCTGCCAAATGTTAAAAGAACCAGAAAATGTCTCCTGCATTTGTTATTCACTTGACATCCTAACCCTCACATCCTAATATTTGTAGGGCCATGTTCGCAATGCGATATCGCCTGGGTTGAGAAAGATGAGTTATCTGGCGCTGATGTGCCAATCCACAGCTATCGCCTGCAAACGCAGGAATAACTATTGCCATTGCTATGTTGTTGTGGCCTGTTTTCCCTGCCGGTGACTGTAATTATCGCCATGTAGTGCGGGCTTGTGAATACCACGCTATCACGGCGAAAAAAAAACGAGATTAGGCAGTTCTATCTTTTCTGCCGATAAATTACTTTGGCAATAGTTATCGCACGTTCTTGTGAATATGCCCCTGAGTGTGATTCGTTACCCTTCCCATCCTGGAAGAAGGATTGCTCCACCCCAATGCTTCAGTACATCTTTAACCATTTCCAGGGTGGAAAGAGAACCGAGAGGAGGCATTTCGAAACATCCAAGGAAAACAGACCTTGGGACACTAACGTCCTCCTCCTTGAGGGGGTTTACAAGTGCTAAGAACTCCGTTTGGCATTAATACTGTTATTCCTGCTTGGAACCTGTTTCGTAATTTCTGCAGGGAATATAAGGGTAAAAAGGGTCGTTAACATCAGACCGAATTCACCTTTGTGAACCACAGCATTTGTAGTCACGTTTTTAAAGTTCAGCAAAGGTCGCAATCATTCATTTGAAATTGAAGCAATGGGCATTTATTTAGCGATTACCTCCGGTGCAAACCTTTACTCATTTTCAGAGGGCACGGGCAAGTGGTGGGCAGCACAGCTCCTTGTCTATTTTTGCCGATCTTAACTTACACTGATGTCGAAGATCACAAGCATAGCAAAAGGCAGCAACAAGACCATTTTACATTATGGATATTTTGTAACAATCGACAAAGAAACAAAACATGAGCCATAAATGATACATTACACTAGCAAATGGGACAAATTCAATTGAGTAGTTGCTTCTCCTCCTATCAACCTTCGATGCATTTCAAGGGCAAATCTCCAATTCTCAAAATGAAGAAAAACATTGCAAGGGATGTTCTTGCAAAGAGAATAGACTCCACTGTTTTCTTTAGAGACCTGCATATTAAGTTTTTATTGTGCATGGTTTAAGATTTGTGAAATGCACGACGGTGTAATAATACTAGATTTGCTACTGTATTCTTGATTTCAAGTCTCATCTGGGTGACAATATTCTAATTTATCATGTTTAAATAAGTGATGATAATAGGTGATATTTAGCTCCTCCAACGTTTAAGTCTAACTCAGGAGGATATTCTCAAGAATGTGTGATAACTACAGCGCTGTGTCAACAGCGTATTCATAACACAGCTATACCATGCAATAGGCCCATGATAACACACCAAATGTCAGCATTAAAACCAATGCGACGCCGAAAAAACATGAAACACCAAAGCGAAAATAGTAGCGATGAGGCCAATCGAGATACAAACATCAGCGATAACCAGCGACAGGCCTGCGATTCCCACGCCTCATTGGGGAAAATGCTCCTCAAAAGCAGAGTAAAAAAACTGTGAGATGACAACGTACGAGCACAACCCCACAGCTGTGACGTAGAACAAATGACCATTGACCCGCATCAGATAGCCATCACCTCACAAACAGCCGCAATGTACATTGACATGCATACTTTATGTAAACTATGCCAATGTGGAAACACACATGGAACACCCTGTGAAACCACATCTCCTCTACACATTGCAGAGGGACAATCAACACCCCCGCACACAGACGTGCCATGTGCATGACCAAACAATCATGAAAGCATGGACTTGTGTAGGGGCAGTGACTCCCCCTTACGTACATGTTTCCCATGTCGTGGGACTTGAGTCACAGGGTGCATCCCTGCATCATGGTTCACATATCAGAGCCCAAAATAAGCCCTGGTGTCACTTGTAGGCCACAAATGACAGCCAAAGTGGAATGAATTGGGACACATGTGAAACGCTGAAGATTGGGATACAGTACCAACTGTGACACACAGAACTGGCAGTCCAAATACGTGACGCCCTAAACAGCCTCACTGCACAGAGGTGACACACCCACCATCCATTAACAAATACCAAAATTGCCAGCACTATATGTCCCACCAACACCTGTCTGAGTGAAGTGCCTGTACAGATGAGTGACATGCACGCAGGGAATGTAGCTTGGAATTCATTTATTTGCACATGCTGTGCCGGAGGTCATCCATCGTACTGTCCCATGATTGCTAAGGACCGCCACAATGTGACGTCAACATGAGAAGAAAATCTCAATGATAGTGTCACTACGGGCTATTCCTGCTGCCGCTGCAGTAGGGTGTGGTCCACCTGCCTCATCTTCATCATCATCGCTGGTGCAACGGGCACTCGCATCCATGGGGCATTGCTGTGTACACATATGTTGTGCAACACACAACATGCAACGATCATCTTGCACACGATGTCTGGGCTGTACAGGAGCCATCCATATGTGACGTCCAGGCACCTGAAACGTGACTTCAACACGCCAAATGTGAGTTCCACGATGCCCCTGATGCGTTTGTGGGCCAAATTGTACTGCCTCTGGGCCTGTGTGTTCGGGCTACGAGGGGTGTCATCATTCAAGAGCAGAGTGCATATCCTTGGTCACCTGTGACAGTGCAGAGAGACATGCGTCAAGACTACGTACTGCATGATGTGTTGGCAGGCTCACTGGTTCATTGGTGTGTGATATGTGTGACTTAATGATTCCTGTATGAAATGAATGGATTGGTGCAAATGAGCGCCATCAATGTGTATTACGTACCCTCACTGCTGCTCCTTCCTCTCCCCCGAGCATAAGCACTAGTGTGTGCACCGCGGTTGCATCATTTGCACCCCTACGGCACACCATCGTCATGCCTGTCTGCGCATGTCCACAAGCGTGACTGCGACACGGTGAAGATGCGCGTTGAAGTTGGCCGTCCACATGTGCGTAGGCCCATCGTAAGGACAGGGCTGACACAGATGTAGAGCACATGCCTGGCTGAACTCGTCATGCGGTTGAGGGTAGACATTTGGTGCATGCGGCGCTCATAGCAACACACACAACAGTTGTCATGTGTGATCCCTGACCCCGAGCGGGCATGCCCTCCCTCATGTACCCCTTCGGCCGAGCCCGCACTCCTTGGGCATGCCACATAGTAACATTATCCATTGCAGGACGGGTGGCGCAGACACTACAACAGGGCCTGTAGTGGGCAATGACATACTCTGGTGTTAAGTCTGTGAGGCAGGTGCGTTTTCTGAAGGTCTGCTGTCTGTGACTGAGCTGCCTCTGTGGTGGTCCAGGGAGGCAGTCCGTGGTAGGTGGCAAGCCTGGGGGTGGTGGTGGTGGGTGTTGTGGCCTTGTTGGGGCTTCGAGCTGCATTATCAGTAGCTTCATGGCTTGTGTTTGTCTTCAGGTGTTGCTCTGGGCTGGGACCCCTTTTCTGGTGCAGGCTGTCGTCCGACTTTACACCAGGTCAGAGCAGGTGTAAAATCCCTGCTACTAACATGCCTTATTGCGTGTTTTGTGATCTTATCGCCGATCTTGCTATTCATTGAGGATGTGGCGAAGTGGTGTTGTCGCTGATTTTTGCACGGGAACGCCTACTCTGCATCTCATTAGCTATAGTTTCCGGTGTCATCTGTGGCAATGTTTTTTGTGGCTGCTATCGCAGGTATACTGGTGATATGGGCTGTTAACACCAGCTGGTGAATAGGGCAATACATTTATTGCCACTTTGGCTGCGATAAAGTACTGTTAACTCGGCGATGAATCCTTGAGAATATGCACCTCAGTCTGTTAAGAAATCAGTGGTAGAACTGTACATTGGAAAGGCCCTATGGGAGTTTGCTCCAAAAACCATAAGCAGTGCTTAATTTGTAAAAGAAAGAGTGTAAAAGTAATGTGTGCTCAGAAGCCCACAGGCGCTATCAAAGGTTGGTGTGATGAATGGTTGCATACTCTTGATTCCATGTGATGCCTCTTTCATCTACCACCAGACACGCCCTGCAGCTTTTATTGCTTTCTTGTAGGCTCCTTTTCATCCCAGCTTTTACCCTCTGTCACTGCTTTCCATTATTCTCTTCCTCCTTCTTCCCTTTTTTGTTGTACTCAAAGTGTGTTGAAGAAAAATGAGTGCCAGTCCCCAAATAATGTAGGGGGGCTTCACCTTCAACCACCTTCTCAGGTTAAGCACTGGCCTTATGATAAACACTTACTAGAACAGCTTCGACATATCGCTCGTGCACAGGAAAGCTTTTACCCTAAAGTCATCAGTCTTTTAGGAAAGTTTCTTCGTTTTATTTAAAATAATTAATAAACTCAACCGTACAAAGTGTTGGAGGAAGCTTTGTCAAATTCATTTTAAAACAGATGCCAAAAATGTCTCTTTCCCATTGCACTATACATTCTTTGTATAATCCCTCCGGGGGTATAACTCTGAGGCAGTCTGCTGCAGAAGATGAAATATTGCTGAACTAGTGCTTAGTAGGAACCTGACCAAAATAGCAATAGCTCTCTTTTTTAATTATATAATCTGCAATTACATTGTACCGGTTTTTGTTATGTAAAGAAGACTGCATCCTTCATTTTAGCAGTGATAACATTAAAAACGTGGCTTTGTATATTGAATTCCACCCGGCAAACGCCAAGCTGGACACCAACGGGTGCTAGATTGAAAATAATCAGACCATCAGTTGGAGCATGGATACTCAAAGTACGGACCGCGCGCCGCATGCGGTCCCTCTGACCTTTACATGCGGCCCTCCTGATCAACAGGCGCACTGGTCTCCTAGTTACCCCACTGGGCACAAACAATAACAAGCATTTGCAATGCAATTGGTCTGGTATGTGCAAGTGTGTAAGCTATTGGCATTGTGAATAGCAATGCCTTTTATTTATCTGTTTTGAAAAACAACACATAAATAAAAGGCGTTGTGATATACAATAGCAATAGCTCAAACCGTCGGAAATGTGATACCTATTGCATTGCAAATGCTGTAGCAGCTCAGTTTCTTTAGATGAGCCGCATCAAATGAAAGGTGTGCGGCAGCCATTAAAGTGAAAAAAACGGGACGAGACGGCTGGTTGAAGCGTCCTGCCTACTTGGAGTGGGAAAATCACTCCTCCATTGTTCTGTGAGCAGCGCAGCCCCGTCCCAGCTGAGCAAGAAAGTAAAAATAAAATGATAATAACAAATTATTATCGTTTTATTTCTTCCTTTTTGACTTTCTAAATGGGGCGAAGCAACTCCACCTTAGCGGAGGAGTCGCCACTGCCTACACCTAGCTTGCTGCCAATCCTCGCCAACCTTGTCCCCCGACCACACCAATGGGGCCATCAATGTCACATCACAAAGCAAACTTTTTGGCCCCTTGTTAAAATGTTTGAGAGTACATATGCGTTAGAGGAACGTATGAAACTGTTGACTGTGCAAGTTGGTGGGAACTTGCTGGAGCTGATAAGCATCTGAAGAAAATCAGAACTGTACAAAGAAAACAAGGTGTCCCTGCTTTAGCCTGGCTTTGGTAACACACAAAAGCAAACCTTTTTCAGTTTTGTCTCCACATTACTGTTGATGTTTTCCCAATGTTGCTTTTGAACGTCAGTGTGATTTTGCAACTAAATGCTGCATCTAAAAGTGTTTTTGCACATAAAAGATTCTATAAATGTTTTAAGAATCCGGTTTATGTTGTATCACTGGTGAATTCGTACCTAAACATGAGTTAGTACATAAAAAGGGATTGTAAAAAGTGATCTGGCACCTAAATGTGTTCTGGTATCCAAATGTGATTTTTGTTAATACACGTTTTTTTCCTCATCTGTTGATTTTCCACCAAGGTTGATGTTGAATCTAATGTGATTGTGCACCTGATGCATGTTCGCTTTTAAATGTGGCTTGACCATCTAAAGGTGTTTCAGCATTCCTCCTGCTGTTGCTCCAAAGTTGATTTTGCATATCAATTTAAAGTACAAGAGATCATCCATGGTTGCATATTGCTTATTTGCCATACTGGACCTTTTTTGCAAAATCCAGAATCAAGATATTTTTGTGTGATCATTTTAAGATCACCAGGAATCAAGCAGAGATTAATATCAGATAAGACTCCAGGATGTAAAAAAAGACAGATCAAATATCCTGTTCACACCAGGTCTTTCAAAAACTTCCCTAGAATAATCTAGACATCAAGCCCAAACACCTTAATAAGTGACATTGTTCACTAAAACTGGCCTACTATTTTTTACTAAGGAAGGACCAGTAGGGAGTGATACTCTATGCTTTTTCTTCTGAATCTCAAACAACACAAAATTCCTTTATGGAGAAAACATAATTTGTCATGTTAGCATAAGCACAAATGTGTGCTACTCACTGCCTGTCTGAAAATGGGGAGGTCATGATCTTGTATCAACCTCCACATCGTCACCAAATTGTGTGTTTCTATAAAGGTTTCAACCTTGGCTAGTTACATTAATTTCAGGTCTTTCATCTCTACTGATCTCCACATTATCACCAACACAACCCTTGCAGTAGAAGGTAGTAGAGGAGAAAAAGACAGAAAAAGAATGGAAAGAACCACGCAAGGGCGAAGCTAGGAATATGGCTAGGTCTAAAAGCCTAAACACAAGCTGTACCTGAAATATAGTTGTCAAGCTGTGACAGGTTAAAGGGAATGGTGTGGAGTGCAAAGCACAGGTTGGAGGCAAAGGAGAGTGAACCATAGCTGGATAAGTATGTGTTGTGACAGATTGGTGCCCATGACATGCCAATATTGCATGCGGTCACAGTCTGCCAGATGACTTTGCTGACTTTTCCGTGTTGGAAAGTGGGTTATTAGTTGGGGTACAAATGCACCTACCCCCAGTAAAAACTCCACTAATACAGTACAGGTTCCAGTAAAGGTCTTAATAAATGAACCGCTTGCTCAACCCTTAGTAGCTGTAACCAAGCAGTCAGACCTAACTTAGGAGACAGGTATGTAAAGTATTGAAAAACACAAATAAGTTAAATAAGTAAGACACAACCCAAAATAAAAATTCCATACAATTTAAAAACATAGTAAATATTTTCATGAACAAATAGACACCAAAATGACAAAAATCTAATGTAGGGAACCGGAGATATGAATTATTAAACAATTACAACGGTTTAGTGCCTAAAAGCCTATAGCGCCTTGGTCAAACTTTTAACTTCTGCAGCTTTTTCTTCCAAACCCCTCACTGCGCATCACCAGGCTGGATTCAGAAAGGGTTCACCGCCTTTAGTTTCCACGAGGCCGCGGTCAAATCCTGGAAGTTGAAGCTCTGGAGCTTTTCAGCGGGATGAGCCTACAGACCAGGCTGGGTGGCTAGCTATATCAGACAAATCGGTCCTCCTATAAAACCTTTTTTCAAAAGCTCTCCAAAGTTCAGGAGGTGTTTCCTGAAGGTCTCCTTCTGGGTCCATAGTGTTCAAAACACAAATACAAGGGTCTGAAATCTCCTGGATGGTTCTTGGAACATTAGGACCACAATTCCCACAATGCACCTGGCCACATTCTTAAAAGTACACTGGATGCACTCCAGGCTGGGGACTTTTGGTAGAGATGATGCAGTTGGGCTCTGTTAACATGTAGCTGCAGGGAGTACACTCCTAAATCCTTCTTGAAGCATGGCAAAGTTCCCAAGGTTGTAATACGAAAGTGTGCAGCAGGCACAGTCCGTCAGAGTGCAAGGCCTGTGGGCCTTCAGATTCCAGCTGGACAATCCTTCTTTTCCTTGTAATTTCAGGCTATTCAGCTCACAGATACTTATTCTCAGCTTCTGGGCATCAAGAGGGGGCCATCCCTGACCAATGGGATGCAGGATGCCACCCAGGCGCATGACCACTTCCTTCAAAGTGCGGCATAATCTTGTCCCAGAAAGCACAATTCTTCCAAAATCCAGGATGGGTGAAATCTTTGTAGAGCAGCAAGAGCTAACTAAATCAACTCTGAGTGTGGCTCATTTCCATAGCTCTCCTCACCTTAACATCTGCTAATTTCTTCCTTAAGCCTGCCATCTTGCTGGGGTACAGGGGACCGGGTTAGGTAGAGTTGCCTGTCCTTCTTTGAAGCTCATGCTGTATGACCCCTCCCCTTTGCCCTGGCATTGCTGCTGCGTAGCTGCACAGCTCTCTCCAGCAGGTAGACTCTCCCCTGGACAGCCACTTATAAACTAACCAAGGCATCCTGGCTAAGCCTGTTAGCACTCTCCAATCAAGGGAGACTGCAGGAAGTCTGGATTTTGGCTTATAACTTATTTTCTGCACAAGTTATGATAAATTCAACAATAGCAATCTGGATGTATCAATAACATTCTGTGAAGTCATTTAAATTACAATTATACCCTTCCTAGCAATAATTATGCTGCCATAACATAGTGCAGTGTTAGCATATGGGGCAGCTATCTATAATGGGGGAAAAAGTAAAGTGAGCAAATTTTCCTCACCACATTTATAATACATATTTTATAAGGCCCCAGCTTACAGTTACTGACCCCCACCCCTGGGAAACCCAAGGGAACCCTAGGGTTACCTAATATGTAGAAATAAGGTAGATTATCACTTTTGAAGTGCCCATGCCACTAAAGTCGAGTTTGGTTCAATTTACATTTAAAAGCTGCAGAGGTGTGTACTTCTGAGTGCTTTTAGGCACTCAGCAGGACACACAAGCAAGGCAAACAAAGGCTGCTGGCCTCTAAACTCCCATGCTCTATCATGTACTACGGTCTTCTACGTTATTTAATTCCCCTGCCCTATTATCTACTAGGGTCTTATGGAGACGGGCATGCCAATTGTAAGAATTTAGGCGCATATTAGCAAGAACCAAGTTAACATTATTGCTGTTTTAGCGGCAGGAAACTGCTGCTAAAACAGTGATAATGGGCTTTGTAATATGCATTATAGAACTCCAATAGAAGCCCAGGTTAGATTTCCTGTACATCTAACCTGGACTTCTATTGGAATTCTATAACGCATATTAGCCGATCATTTTAATGAGGTTCTTGCTAATATGCCCCTTAGTTTAAAAGGCAGTCTGCAAGAGAAGGCTGCATTTAAAATGACAGCCAGCCACTCAGCAGTGCACACAAGCTAAGTGCATAAAATCTGCTGGGCTTCTAAATCTCCATGCCCTATTATCTACTAGGGGCTTATAGGCAGACTACCTCCCTGGCCCTAATACCTACTAGGGCTTATAGGGTCTCTCAGTCCAATGGTAAGTGTGCCCTAAAAAATATTGTACCCTATACATATATTGTGATGTAACATAGTACTGGCTTGGGCCTGCTAGCAGAACCCAGGGCACAGTCAGAGTCAGTTACCACTAGTATTACTGAGCACAAAAAGGGGGTTCACAGGGAAAACGGGTGACTTTCTAACATGCTCCAAATCTAATTAGATTGTACATCAGTCTGTCACAGTCTCCCACTTCTTCAATTGTATTTCTTGCTCCTTTGCTCTTTCTCTTCTCTTTCAATTCTGGTCATTGCCCATTACAAATTCCCCTCCTTTCTTTTTCACATGTTCTTCACAAGGTTGATACTTTATTGTATCTCTCTGCCCTGTCTCTTCCTATACACTGTCCCACTTCCTATGCCATATTTCATTTCATATCTTCTGTTTTCCACTCTGACATGTATCTCCCTTCTCTCACACCATGTACTGGTGCCGTCAGGGGTACACATTGCAAAGGAAATATTGTCTCTTCCAATCCATTGTCTCTTTTCTCCTCCCATTTCTCGCTTCCTCTATTCCATCTTTTCCTCTCCAGTGTCATTCCCCTCTCACTCACACCATGTGCTGGTAAAGTCATGTGAATGCTTTTTCAAAGGGAGCACTCGTAAGCTGCAACAACACTGGTGAAGCAGAGTTGCTAAAATAATTATATGCAGCCTCCTTGGTTTGGATCATTTTTGGCTCAAGAGTCAGAGATAAGCTCTTTCTCGACATAGCCGTTTCTCTGGCTCAAGTCAGGTTCCCGATTGCCAGGGCTCATCCACCTCTTGAAATCAGTCAGCATAATACCAGCATAAAACTAGGAAGTCTGGACCACAATCTGTAACAAAGCTACTCCTACACTGGCATAGACCAAACTATTGTCAAATACCAAACTTAGCTCTGCTGATAGGTGGAAATAACCCTTGAGACAGTCTCCCTCAGTCAACCAACCTCCTCGCCAAGTTCAGCTACACCAAAACAACTGCACACAAACAGATACTATACAGAAGGGCTCAACTACGCACGGTCATGATTGTCATGAGAGGTGTGACGACTAACCTGATAACTACTAAGGGGTATATTATCAAGTGTAGTATCGCCGCTTTAGCTGCACTTTTGCCGCTAAAGCGAGATATTTCTATCGCCTTATTAACAAGGCAGCGCTAACATGCATTAGCGCAAGTTAGCAGCCATTCTCAAAATGCCTCACCTCACTAATGAGATGCAAAGTAGACGTGTCTCTTCTAAACAACATGGAAAATATTGCTAACTGCACTACTCTGTATTAACGAGCTGGCCCAGGACAACCATAGCGATATAAAAAGCTGAGCTAACCGCGGTTATCGCCGTAATCTAACATCTGCAAACTTTCAGATTTAGCTATATTTCTAAAGGGGGGTGGATTCTAAGGCTAAGTACACATCTCCCTATTACCAAGGATTCCCTTATCGCTGTAGTTGTATCGCTGGATTTCCAGCGATGTTCCCTCATTTCGCTGCTATCGCCGGATTTTTTATCACAGTGGAGATAAGCGTTGATACTAACTCGTTATCTTGGTGATTAAATCCAGCGATAGCCGGCGTTAAACAAATTCGCACCAAGCGTGCTCTGCGATATTTATCGCAGTTTGTTGATAATATGCCCCTAAGTTCCAGAGAACAAATTTCTTTGAAAAGCCTCAAAATTAACACCATGACCTCAAACTGAAGTTGGATAACCTACATGAGATAATTCAACGTCTGAGAGTGAGAAAGAAACAGAGTGAAGGAGAGAGAGAAAGGCAAAACACTGTAATTACATCAGAAAGCAGCTGATAAAACAATATAAAAAAGATATCTACAATTATACACATAAATGTGATCATGTCAAAATTAGCAGGTTAAAAAAATCATAGGAAGTAATTTCATTATACAGAACCTTAATCGTATGCCATGATTGGGAGAAATCAAATAATTCTTTAAAAACATATAAAAACAGCACGAAAATAATAATATAACGCACAATGCAAGTCTTCACACAAGAAGTTTGACACTGGGCCTTGATTACTCTTACAGCTAGACAAACTTATTGCTAACCTGCGTTCAGATGCAATGTAATAAATTACACAGTTTACATTAGCTTAACCATATTGTAAAATGCTGGTGTAGCTCTGTATTTTGACTCACAAAGAATAAACAACTATTAAGAGAACTAGCCCTATTTTACTTTTTCCATGTCTGATGCATTTATGTAACGATTGCATATTTGACTGGTAACAAATTACTTGATAAACACATCTGCATGCAATCAGCATAATTCCTAATGTAAAAACAATTCAAGCTTGGAAAAAGCCTTTTCTCTCTTATCCCATAATATAGTAGGAAACAATCAAATACAATTAGCCATATCCCTGATACAAAAACCAGATTCCCAGATGTGAAAAATTGCTGAGCTTTAACTGGTCACTTAATCTATGCAATTATGTGAGATATTTCAAACTTAAGAACATTTCCTGCTTGAATCTCAGTTGTTTGAGTTCCATTTCAGGGAGGACTTGGTCTGGTAGATTGGGCAGAACTGTTCCCACTAGAGCAGGGTCACGGCTGATTTGCATATGCCTAGGTCTAAATTGAGGTGGGAAGGTGTTAGAAGTGGGGTCTCTAGTTACAGAGGTTTGCACTGTCCAAGTAGTGACCACCACCCTAGTCAGGGTAAGTCAGATACACACCCTAAATTAACCTGTGCTCACCATCTGGTAGCTTAGCACAGAGCAGTCAGGCGTAGCTTAAGAGTGTAAGAAATTGCCCTCTTTTTGCATGGTTGCCCCCACTGTTTATTGATGTACAAACAGGTACCCACGGCCTATGTTCTATCCCTAAACTGCATTGAAGACAAAATCCAATTGGCACTCTTTGGCCACGGGGCAGTCTCTTGTTAATGGTACCACAGGTACCAAGGGCACGGTGGCCAGGGAAGGACTCTAAGGGATGCAGCACTTATTGTGCCACCCTTAGAGTCCCTTTACTTTTACACACACACACACTGCCTTTGCAGGCTGAGTGTTTTGGTGCGGAACAAAGTGAAGGGTCAACATGGCACACATCCCTGTGTGCAAAAACAACAGTTGATTGGCAGAATGCAGAACAATGTCATACATTCACCCCAGTACAGAGATCTGGGCCTAAATCCATCGTTTTTTTTGCACTCCACACCACCCCAGTTCAGACATGGCCATATGCAAATCAGCCGTGACCCTGTGCCTCATGGAAACAATCCAGCCCGAAATGCCAAGCCATGTCTTTCCTGGACCGGAATCAAGCATCCTAGGACCGGTTTCTGGCCATCAGCCGTCTTCAGCCAGGTTAGCATGACTCCAGTGGTGTGGAGAGCATGGGACTCATGTCTGAGCATACCCATCCCACTCGGGGTGACAAATGCAAAAATCACAGTTGATGGACAGAATGCAGAACAATGTCATACATTCACCCCAGTGCAGAGATCTAGGCCTAAATCCATCGTTTTTCTGCTCACCACACCACCCTAGTTCAGACATGGCCATATGCAAATCAGCCTTGACCCTGTGCCTCATGGGAACAGTCCAGCCCGAACTGCCAAACCATGTCTTTCCTGGACCAGAATTAAGCATCCTAGGACCAGTTTCTGGCTATCAGCTGTCTTCAGCCAGGATAGCTTGACTCCAGTGGTGTGGAGAGCATGGGACTCACGTCTGAGCATACCCATCCCACTCGGGGTGACAAATGCAAAAACCACAGTTGATGGACAGAATGCAGAACAATGTCATACATTCACCCCAGTACAGAGATCTGGCATAAATCCATCGTTTTTTTGCACTCCACACCACCCCAGTTCAGACATGGCCATATGCAAATCAGCCTTGACCCTGTGCCTTATGGGAACATGTCTTTCCTGGACCGGAATCAAGCATCCTAGGACCGGTTTCTGGCTATCAGCCGTCTTCAGCCAGGATAGCTAGACATCCTTGTGTGCCATGCCTACAACCCACTTTCAAAGGTTAGCCACCCCTCTAGCTGGGTGCACTATACCCGTGGTGACGGTACAGGTGCATGAGCCAGGTAACCCTACAGTGTCTAAACCAATTCTAAGACATCTTAAGTGCAGTAATGCATTAAGAGTATATGGTGCTGGGAGATTTTCATTACGAACTCCACAGTACCAAAATGCTTTACTGAAAACTGGGAAGTTTGGTATCAAACTTCTCAGCAAATTGAAACCCACTCGGATGCCAGTGTGGGATTTAATGTAAAATGCACAAAGAGGGCATCTTAGAGATGCCCCCTGAAAACCGACCTCACACTAGTGTCCAGGCTGCGTGGCTGCTCGCTAGCTGCCACCACCAGGCATGTTACTAGACCCCTGGGTCAAGAGACTGCTGCTCTCATGGGGGGCTGAGACATTGCACATCCTGGGACGAGGTGCCAAGCCTCTTTCCCCAGGATGGAAAGGGTCCACGAAGGGGAATCTTCAAAGGCTTGCCGCCTTTGTGAGCTTCCCCAGGCCCTTTGCTGCTTCCAGCAACTGGCCCCCACCCGTCCTGACCCCCACTTTGGGTGGGAAAATCAGCGGGAAAACCAAGTGAGGAAGGGAGGTGTGACCACCTTTGCCAACCCCATCCTTCAGGTGGGGGAGGCGAGGTGAAGCACAACTCTCAGTCAGCACCATCTTGCAGATGGGGGGACCCAGACAGCCAGAGTGAGGCATATGCCCCCATCCCACTGGAGGGGGGCATAATAGGGTGTGTACCAACCCCAAAGAATGGACCCATTGGGCCCAACCTTTTACTTACCTGAAACACCCCTACATTCAGTATTTAGGGGCAGCCCTTAACCTTGCCTCCTCAGACAAGAATCGACAATGAAGAAAAGAAGAAGAAGGACCAAAGTAGCTGTGCCAAAGCCAAGAACAGGAGGGTGCCCACTGACTTTGCTCCACCCCTACCGGCCTGTCCCTACCTGGAAACTGCTGAAGCGAAACTCCAGTGTGTTCTGCAGCCAGCAACCTCAAGTACCCTGAGGCCCTGCCCTGCCTTCCACAGAAAAGACTCTGTCTCCCGCGAGCACCGGATTTGCTCACCAACTACCTCAGGCTCTGGCCAAATACGCAAATCTGCACCACTCTGCACCCAACGCCCACTTCCCGAGTTCATGTGGCAAAACACCACTGGTCTCCCCATTGATCCTGACCTGAGATCTAGTGATTTCTGACCTGCCTTGAATCTCCCAGCGATGCCTGCAGCCTCTTTCTGGAGGGTCCCCCCAACAGCAACGGGAGCTGGTAAGGAAAACCTAACACCAGAAGACACCCCTCCACCCGAAGTCCCTCGGCCTTGGGTGGCCCAACCAACGGTATCCTAGCATCTCCAAGCATCCCAAATTACCTCTCCAACTGGTGGTCACCTCCAGAAGGTCTTCGTCCCCAAGCCTTCTTTGTTGAAACTGGAGAATCCCCATTGAAAACAACAGGGCACCGGACCCCAAACCAACAGCCTGCACCCAGCCGCCCCTGCACTGCTACGGGTGCACTTTGTGTGCTAAACAGGATTCCCTTTACCCTGAAGCTAACACCAAGAGCTTTACTCCCACAACCCAGTGGCCTGCTCATAAGCAGCCACCAACTGGAGGCCCCCTGTCCCCCATTGGATAACATTGGGCCTCAGCACTCTGCACCCAGCCACCCTAGTGCCGCTTAGGGTGTTTTGAGAGTGCATCCATGACCCTGGGAAAACCCTTGTTCTAACCCCAGAAACTCAACCCCAAAGACTGAGTACTTACCTGGTTACCGATAATTTCTCTGCAAATAAATATATTGACTGTTTTTCTTTGAACAATGCTCTAAGTGTTGGGTTGATTTGTTTTGAAACTGTGCTGCGCAAAACTGATTTTACTTACCTTTTCTCTAGGAAATGTCCCAGTGTGATATCTACAAAAAGAACAATTGATAGATAGAATGCAGAACAATGTCATACATACACCCCAGTACAGAGATCTGGGCCTAAATCCATAGCTTTTTTTTCCATTCCAGTTTGAACCCAGCCATATGCAAATCAGTCTTGACCCTGCACCCAGTGGGAACAGTTCCGCTTGAACTACCAGGCTAGGTCCTGCCTGGCTTGGAAGCAAGCATCCTAAGACTGGTTTTGTGGTTTCACCCCTCATCAGCTAGGATAGCTTGACTCCAGTGGCATTGAGAGAACGGCACCCACGTCTGGGCATACTCGTCCCACCCGGGGTGATAAATACAAAAAGAACAATTGATGGATAGAATGCAGAACAAAGTCATACATTCACCCCATCGTTTTTTTGCTCACCATGCCATTCCAGGTTGAACCCAGCCATATGCAAATCAGTCTTGACTCTGAGCCCATTGGGAACAGTCCAGCCTGAACTACCATGCCAGGTCCTCCATGTACTGGAAACAAGCATCCTAGGACCGGTTTTTGGGGTTCACCCCTCATTATCCAGGATAGCCTGACTCCAGTGGCATGTCTTGGGGGGCCCACACCAGGGCCCCAATGGGTGCAAAGCTGCTGAATGGCAGCCCGGGGGCACCTATGGTGCCCCTCTGTGGATCCCTGCATCCGGTGGCAGGCACCTTGGGGTGCCGGCCACAGGGTGCAGGGATGAAATGCATCCCTGCTTTTCTCAATGTGAGCATGCGATCCGCTCAGAAAGCATGCATGCATTGTGAAGTATACGAGTGCGACCGAACCTTGTTCGGTCGCATCATATTAGCAGGGCCATAACCGACCACAGCAGGTCGGTCGGTTACGGCTCCTGACCGATGTCGGACAGACCTGAATCCGTCCGACATCGGAATAGGCCCCACTGTTGGGTGAGGCTTCCCAAGCACCCTGGTGACATTACTGGTCATGGCTGTGATGACCCTCTTCATCTCCTGAAGGAAAGACTGGATATCACCCTTCATCACCAGGTAGGATAGGTCCAGGGTGCCAACTCCTTGCTCCGTCTTATCAGTGCTGCCCAGAGCATCATCGCCTCTAGACATCCTTGCTGCTGCTGCTGAGTCCTTAACGGAGGAGGAGGAGGCATTTGGGATTTTTTTTGGCTTGAGGAGGTCATGGCAGAAGACCCTCCCACCTAAAAGAACCACTGCAAGAGAGAAAGTGTCTGTGTGGATCCCAAAGATGGCACATGAAGGAAGGCAGGTCACTGCTGGGCAACAAGGGACTTACAGAACGCTGCAGGCACCCCTCAGGGCCCTAGTCTCAGCTCCTGGGTCAGTGGTTGACTATACTTGCTCCCACCTGGCCCGGCATTGGGCTGTTTTGGGCATTTACGGGAGCACCCGCTCGATAGCTTAGCCAACAGGCACAATCATGGGTCCCCGTCCAGGCCACGCTCCCCCTTCCATTCGCATTTTAGTGAACTATTTGCCGATGACCACATTCATCTTTTTGATTGGCATTGTCCTTAGCCCAGATTTTCAGGAATTATAACGAATTATAGCCTCTCAACTTTCTTCTTGCAGGTGGCCAATTTTGATTTGTGGCTGAGATTGGAGTGCTCTCTCCAAGCTTTATTGAATAGGCTTTCTATTACTGCTTTGAATCTTTTCATATATTATTTTATTGGAACAATTCGACATATAATCAGTATGGAGTAGTAGGTATCATCTGATTTTAGAACCATGGAGGGAAAATCAATTGGGAGCATAAGCAATGATCTCCAGAAACTTCTTTTATGTCGCCATATTTTTGCTGTCATTTGTTCAGAACCCACAGTTAAGTACCAGAGGAAATTTGGCGCCCTTTCTCAGGAATCTGACGAGCATTTAGAGAGTGCAGTGACAACAGGAATTAACAATGAATCAGCAATTGTCGTCATGGTCTGTCCTTAACATAAATGGTCTCATCATTTCTTGGTGAATGAATCAGCAGGTTTATGCCCCACTTTTCCAGCTACTTTCACATCTTTTGTGCCACTGTGCTATGCTACTTGAGGGAACAGTAAAAGGAATAAGGAAACAAAGTCCATTATAAATAAGCATTCACAAAGCCAATAGGTCTCACGTATGCAAAAGGTATTGGTTTGCCAATGTGTTTTTGCCATGTTGTACATCAGCGTGGCTTCTGTTCAGCATTGCTAAAAGTAAGTGACATGGAAGAGAGTTGCACTGAGTGCTGCAGAGTGGAGTGTCATGGAGTGTCAAGGAGGGACGTGGAATACTGTGGAGTGGTGTAGAGTGTTGTGAAGTGGCACAGAGTATTGTGGAGTGGCATACAGTGCAGTAGAGCAGAGTGGCTTAGAGTGGCATGGAGTAGAGTGTCATGGAGTGGCATAGAGTGGAGTAGTGTGGAGTGTCGTGGAGGGAGTATAGTGGAGTGGAGTAGAGTGGAAGGGTGTAGATTGGGGATGTAGAGTGTTGTATAGTGGAGTAGGATAGAATGTAGAGTGGAGTACAATGTGATAGAGTAGAGTGGCAGTGAGTGCCATAGAGTGAAGTGGTGTAGAGTGGAGTAGAGTGTCTTACAGTAGAGTAGAATGGCATAGAGTGGAGTAAAGTGGCATAGAGGGAGTTGCGTACAGTGGGGTACAGTGTTGCAGCATATAGCGGAGTTGGTTGTTGAAGAGTTGAGTGGCACAGAGTGGCATAGAGTGGAGTAAAATGGAGTGAACTAGCAATAGAGTGTTGTAGAGTGTTGTGGAGGGACTAGAGTGTTGTATAGTGGAGGGGCGTAGTGTCATGGAATGGCATTGAGTGGTGTAGAGTAAAGTGGCACAGATCAGAGTTGAGTCAAGTGGTGTAGAGTGAAGTAAAGTGACATGGAGTGCTGTAGAGGGAGTAGAATACTATAGAGTAGAGTGGAGTAGATTGATGTATAATGGAGTGTCTTGGAGTGGATTGTCATAGCTTTGAGTGTCGTAGAGTGGAGTTCCGTACATTGGAGTGTCATAGAGTTAAGTGTCATAGAGTGCAGTACAATGTCATAGATTGGAATGTCGTGGAGTAGAGTATCATAGAGTGGATTGTTGTAGAGTATAGTGGAGCAGTTTGGAGAGGCATAGAGTGGAGTACAGTGTTGTAGAATAGAGTAAAGTGTTGTAGAGTGGAGTGGCATTGAATGTCATAGAGTGGAGTGGCTTAGACTGGAGTGATGTAGAGTGGCGTGGTAGAGTAGAGTGGAGTAGAGTGTTGTACAGTGGCATAGACTGGAGTAGAGTGTTGTAAAGTGGAGTGGTATAGAGAGCAGTAGAGTGTTCTAGAGCAGAGGGGCATAGAGTATCATACAGTGTGGTAGAAGAGTGAAGTAAAGCGGAGAGGCATACAGTGGAGTGGCGTAGTGATGTGATGTAGAGTGAAGTAAAGTGTCGTACAATGGAGTAGAGTGGAGAAGAGTGAAGTAGAGTTGGAGAGGCATAGCATAGAATAGAGTAAAGTATCAAAGTGGAGTGGCATAAAGTGGATCGTAGTGGAGTGTGTTATAGTGGAGTGTTGTGGAGTGGAGCAGAGTGTTGTAGAGTATTGTGTTGTAGAGTGTCATGTTATAGAGTGTTGTGTCATTGAGTGGAGTCGTGTAGAGTACTGTGTCATAGAGTGGTGTGGTATAGAGTGGAGTAGCATAGAGTGGGGTGGCATAGAGTTGAGTGGCATAGAGTGAAAAGGCATAATGTGGAGTGATGTATAGTGAAATGGTGTAGAGTGGAGTAGCTTGTCGTAAAGTAGAGTGGTGTGTCATAGAGTGCAGTGGCATAGAGCGGCATGGCTTGGCATGTCATAGAGTAGAGTGGATTGGCGAAGTGTGAATTGCCATGCTGTAGAGTGGAGTGGCGTGGAGTAGTGTATCGTAGAGTAGCGCGTTGTACAGTGTCTTAGAGTGGAGGGGCATAAGAGTGCCACCCACCAGCAGTGGGATGGCGTAGAATAGACTGGCATGTCGCAGAGTGGAGCAGAGTGGTGTGTCATAAAGTTGAATGGCATGGAGTGGAGTGGAGTACATAGAGTGGGGTTGAGTGGAATGACATGGAGTCTAGTGGAGTGTCGTAGAGTGGAGTGGCATAGAGTGAAGTGGAGTATAGGAGAGTGGAGTTGAGTGTGGTGGAATGGAGGGCTTTGCCATAGAGTGTCATAGAGTGGCATGGTAAGTAGTCTAAATATCGATTTTTATATATCGATATACAAAAATATTGAGTTTTATACATTGTTGGTAATGAATCTCGATTTTTGTACATCGATGTTAAAAATATTGTTTGCTAAGTGTGTACAAAAATATCAAAGTTAATAATATCGAATGTTAAAATATTGTAATGTCAAAATATAGTTATAGCATTATATTTTTATACGCTTGCTGCGAATTCCACCGCTGAGCTGGGACATTCCAATCTTGGGCGTGGCTCGGACGGTCCCGGCCATCGTGCGCACATGCCCACCGTGACTCATGACGGCCGGGGGCTGTCATGAGAACGGAAGAGGTTAATATGTTTGTGTAATGAAGAAATTAATTGTATGTTATAATTTTTAGTGGGGTTTAGTTGTTTTAATAGGATATAAGGGTGGGTAGTGTTTGAAAATGTGTTGTGAAATGTTTTGAAATTGTATTATTTATATATATATATAATATTGAATAAAAATGTACTATTTTGAAATATAGTTTTAGGAGCGTGATGTTGGTTTTTAAAGGGATAAGGGTGGGTAGTGTTATAAAAATATATTTGTAAAATGTTATACAAATTTAAACTTTTATTTTATTTTAGAATTTTTATTTTTGAATTTAGATTTATAGGGGTTAAGGGTGGGGCGTGTTTTAAAAATTGGAAAAATGTGTAGTTTATTACAAAATCAAAATATTTAATTTCTGAAGTTTAAATTTGAATTTAGAAATTTAATTTTAGGAGCGGGATGTTGGGTTTATAGGGGATAAGGGTGGGGAGGTTTTTTAATTAAAATATAGTTTATTCAACATTTTAAATATTTATTTTTGAAATTTACATTTGAATTTAGAAATACATTTTTAGGAGCGCAATGTTGGGTTTATGGGGGATACGTGTGGGGAGTGTTTTAAAAAACAATTGAAATTTGTTACATTTTTTTAAAAGCTTAAATTATTTATATAACATTTTTATAATTGAAGTTAGAAAACATAGTTTCATGAGTAGGATGTTGCGTTTATAGGGAATAAGGGTAAGGAGTTTCAAGAAAAATGGTTTATAATATTTTAATATTGTAATATTATTAAATAGAATTTGGATAGAAATATATAGGTTTCTATGTTTATTTTGAGAACTGTGATGTTGTGTTTATAGGGTGTAATGGTGGCAAATTTAAAAAAAAGATGAAGGTAATAAAAATTTGAAAATGTAAAAATGTCAATTTAACATTTGACATTTTAGTTTAGGAGTATATCTTTTAGTATTATGATGTGTTTTTAGGGGATAAGGGTGGGTAGTTTTGAAAGAAATGTGTTCAGATTGTTAAAATTAAAAAACATAATCTTTTTTTATTTATACTATAAAAAAAAATTGGTAGAAATATACATTAATAAGTGGGATGTTTTTTAATAGGGGATAATGTAGTTATTTTACAAAAAAATGGTTAAAATATTTTTACATTAAAATGTTATGTACATGTATTAGAGACTGGAGTTGGAATTGTAAATTAATTAAGTTTGGTGTCCAGCACCTAACCCAATTTATTTTAGACTGGAGTAGGAATAGTAAGTTAATTAGGTCGAGGGGTCTATTAGGGTGGTGGGCGGATCGCCACCGCCCGTATGGCTGTGGCGATCCACCCGCTATTACCGTCCACCCACCTAACATTTGTCCCCGCCATATTACGATGGTGGTGGGGACCCAGGCAGACGAAAAGACCGTCCACCAGTTTTCCGACGGAAGGCAATCCCTCCAGGCACTGCCATCCATATTACCATGATGGCGGTCTCATGCTTTTCCATGGGAACACAGCCCTGGAAAGGCATGTGGAGAATGCCTGTGGGGGCCTGTTGCGGGTGCACAGGGGGGTGGGGGTGAATGGATGCACTTGGGGGGAACCCATGGTGCCCCCGGACATTTGCATACACAAGGTGGCAAGCACCGCGCAGTGCCTGTCACGTTGTGCATGCAAATGCACAACATGCCCTTTTAACATTGTGGAAGTTGCTAAATACAGCACCTCCCTCCACAATGTTAAATATATAGGATGCCACCGCCATGGTGGTGGTCGCATCCTAAGAGGCACATCGGGATCGCTGCCCCACTGGCGGCCGGTCCCAGCACCGCTAGGGTCGCAGGCAGACTGGAGTCTGCCCGCCATCCTAATAGACCCCTTAGTGGACAGCACCTACCCCAATTTATTTTAGACTGGAGTTTGAATAGAAAATTAATTGGATTTAGTGTCCAGCACCTACCCCAATTTATTTTAGACTGGATTTTGAATAGTAAATTGATTATGTTTAGTGTCCAGCACCTACCACAAATTATTTTAGACTGGAGTGGGAAAAGTAAATTAATTAGGTTTAGTGCCCAGCACCTACCCCAATTTATTTTAAACTAGAGTTGGAATAGTGATTTAATTAGGTCTAGTGCCCAGCACCTACCCCAAATTATTTTAGATTAGAGTAGGAATAGTAAGTTAATTAGGTCTAGGGGTCTATTAGGGTGGTGGGTGGATCGCCACCGCCCATATGACTGTGGCGATCTACCCGCTATTACGTCCACCCACCTAACATTTCCCCCGCCATATTACGATGGTGGTGGGGACCCAGGCGGACGAAAAGACCATCCACCAGTTTTCCACCGGAAGCCAATCCTGCCAGGCACCGCCATCGATATTTCAATGATGGCGGTCTCATGCCTTTCCATGGGAACACAGCCCTGGAAAGGCATGTGGAGAATGCCTTTGGGGGCCTGTTGTGGGCCCCCAGGGGGTTAGGGGTGAGTGGATGCACTTGGGGGGAACCCATGGTGCCCCCGGACATTTGCATGCACAAGGTGGCAAGCACCACGCAGTGCCTGTCACGTTGTGCATGCAAATGCACAACATGCCCTTTTAACATTGTGGAAGTTGCTAAATACAGCACCTCCCTCCACAATGTTAAATATAGAGGATGCGACCGCCATGGTGACAGTCGCATCCTAATAGGCACATCGGGATCGCTGCCCCACTGGCGGCCAGTCCCAGCACCGCTAGGGTGGCAGGCAGACTGGAGTCTGCCCGCCATCCTAATAGACCCCTTAGTGTCCAGCACCTACCCCAATTTATTTTAGACTGGATTTGGAATAGTAAATTGATTATGTTTAGTGTCCAGCACCTACCACAATTTATTTTAGACTGGAGTGGGAAAAGTAAATTAATTAGGTTTAGTGTCCAGCACCTACCCCAATTTATTTTAGACTGGAGTGGGAATAGTAAATTAATTAGGTTTAGTGTCCAGCACCTACCCCAATTTATTTTAGACTGGAGAGGGAATAGTAAATTAATTAGGTTTAGTGTCCAGCAAATACCCCAATTTATTTTAGACTGGAGTTGGAATAGTAAATTAGAATGTGCCTTTGTGAATGCTTTTCCGTGGCGGCATTGCCGCCATGTAAAGGCATGCAGAGTCTGCTTTCAGGGCCCGTTGCGGGCCCCCATGGACTCAGGGGTTAGGGGGTGCACATGGGGGTACCTATGGTACACCCTGCCTTTCAAAGAACAACGTGGCAAACACAGCGTGGTGCCTGTCACGTTGTGCTTTGAAAAGCACAACATTTATTTTTAGCATTGCTGCGGGCGGTGCTTTGAGCACCGCCCACTGCAATGTTAAAAATATGGCCCCACAGGCCCCACAGGACCCCTGCCCTTATGGTGGGTGGTCCCTTTTACCGTGAGGATGGCGGGCGGACATTCTAATAATGTCCTAAGGGTCCAGCACCTACCCCAATTTATTTTAGACTGGAGTGGGAATAGTACATTAATTAGGTTTAGTGCCAAGCACCTACCCCAATTTATTTTAGTCTGGAGTTGGAATAGTACATTAATTATGTTTAGTGTCCAGCACTTAACCCAATGTATTTTAGACTGGAGTTGGAATAGTAATTTAATTTGGTTTAGTATCTAGCAGCTACCCCATTTTTTAGACTGGAGTTGGGATGGTAAATAATTAGGTTTAGGGTCCTGCAACTACCCCAATATATTTTAGATTGGAGTTGGAATAGTACATTAATTAGGTTTAGGGTCCTGCACCTACCCCAATTTATTTTAAATTGGAGTTGGAATAGTAAATGAATTAGCACTTACCCTAATGTATTTTAAATGGTGTGGGACTTGTACATTAATTAGGTTTAGTGTTCCACACCTACCACAATGTATTTTAGACTGGAGTGGGAAAAGTACATTAATTAGGTTTAGTGCCCAGCACCTACCCCAATTAATTTTAGTCTGGAGTTGGAATAGTATATTAATTATGTTTAGTGTCCAGCACCTACCAAAATTTAGTTTAGACTGGAGTTGGAATAGTAATTTAATTAGGTTTAGCATCCAGCAGCTACCCCATTTTTGTAGACTGGAGTTTGAATAGTAAATTAATTAAGTTTAGGGTCCTGCACCTACCCCAATTTATTTTAGATTGGAGTTGGAATAGTAAATTAATTAGCACCTACCCCAATGTATTTTAGACTGGAGTGGGAATAGTACATTAATGACGTTTAGATTTCAGCACCTAACACATTTTAATTTAGACTGGAGTGGGACTAGTTAATCAATTTTGTTTAGTGTACAGCACCTACACCAATTTATTTTAGACTGGAGTGGGAATATGAATTAATTAGGTTTAGTGTCCAGCACCTAACTTAATTTATTTTAGACTTGAGTGGGAATAGTGAATTCATTAGTTTTAGTGTAGGAAATTAATAAAGTTCAAGTATAAACTATAATATGTTTATTACTATAGTTTAATTAATAAATATAAAATAACAAAAAAACGTTTTGGAGTTGGAAAATATGAAATGGTAGACAATAAATTGGGAATATTCATTTATAACAATATTTATTAGGAATAAAGTGTAGTTTGTATATGTAGAAAAAATATACTAAATACAAAAATAATTAGGATAGTATAACAATTGTATTTTTTAGTGTGGAATTAATAACACATTTTTCTATTCTGTGCATACATTTCTGAAATTAGGTAATGAACATTTATAATAGTTTGTATATTTTTTATATAGAACAATTATTTACAATATATTAATAATAATTGTTTGTTAGAAAACATAATTCTTACAATAACAGATGTGTTGGACATATTTAAACAAAAAAAATTGTAAACAGTTCTTATATTAAAAAAATGTAATCATATTTATATTTTTAACACATATATAATACATTTTAATTAATAATATAACTATTTAAAATATTATTATTAATAATTATTACATATGTTTTTCAATTACACATTTTTCCACTGTTTATTTTTATAATACACAAACAAAATAGGAACAATTTTTGCACATTTTGTTTTGATAGTTTTCATTTTATGGAATTATATTATTAAATATTATATATGTTATAATATTTATTAATATAATTTTACAAAGGTTGAAACCAATGTAATTTTTATCAAAAAATTGTATGATATTTGTAGTATTTTATTTACATAATTTTTACAATTTTAACATTTTATGTAACATTTTTACAACATTAAGGGGTCCATTAGGATGACGGGCGGACTTTGCCCGCCCGTCATCCTATCGTAAATTGGGACCGCCCGCCATAAGGGCGGGGGTCCCGGGGGTGCCATTAGGATGTGCCCGCCACAGTGGCGGGCACATCCTGTATTTTCAGCATTGTGGCGGGCGGTGCTCTCTGCACTGACCGCCACAATGCTGAAAATGCACTTTCACATTTTCATTTGCAAAGCGGCAGGCACCGCGCGGTGCCTGCCGCTTAGCAAATGAAAATGAAGTGGGGTACCACAGGCACCCCCCATGTGCACCCCCCACCTGTACTTCACTCTGGGGGCCCGCAGGGGGCCCCCAGAGTGAAGACCGCATGCCTTTCCTTGGCGGCAGCGCCGCCGCGGAAAGGCATCTAACAATGCCCATGGTAATATTGCGGGCGGTGTCTAACAGACACCGCCTCCATGTCACTCATTTTCCGCCCCGGCCGCTAGGCGACCGGGGCGGAAAACAGGCGGGCGGTATTTTGCACCGCCACCTTCCCCTCTGCCATCCTAATATGGCGAGGGGATTTGGGCTTGCAATGTCGGGCGGTTTGCCTCCGCCAGGCCGGCGGTGGCCACCGCCAGCCTGGCGGAGGCAAACCGCCCGACATCGTAATGGACCCCTAAATGTTTTAAATTCTCTATGTTTAAACTTGCTATAGTTGTTTGGGCCTTGTATTTTGTAACCACTCGATGTTGTTTTGGGTCATTTGGTTGAAGAATAGTTTGCGGTTGGGAGCTGATTCAAGACGACAAGGTAAGGTTTCATTTCTTTTAAATAACTTTTAAACTTATTTTGTACATAGTTAGATAGAGTTTAGTGTATGTAGCCACTTATTAGTTATGTTAGGAAGTGTTATAAGCTAAAGTGACGTATTGTTTGTTTCGTTTTTACGTCATTGAGGCCTGGTTAGAGAGTTAGAAATACTGTGTTTAATATGTTATTTAGTTGTCTATTATAATGGCGGGCGGATCGCCACCACCCGTAATGGCGGTGGCAATCCGCCCGCCAATATTCACCTCCCATTTCCCCCTGCTATATTAGTATGGCAGGGGGACCCCAGCGAACGGAAAGACCGTGCACCGGTTTTCCTCCGGTCAAACATGGGGCTGGGGGAAAAAGGGACTTGATATGGTTGCAGTGTCTGCAAGACACCGCCATCTTTATCAAGATGCAGGCAGTGACGTGCTTTTCCATGGCGGCATTGCTGTCATAGAAAGGCATGCAGAGTCTGCATGTCTGGGCCTGTTGCGGGCCCCCAGGATGTTGGGGGGTGGGGGAGTGCACATGGGGGGTACTGCATTTGCAAATGCACAAATGACTTTTTTACATTGCGGCGGGTGCTCCTGAAAGCATTGCCCACCCCAATGTAAAGAATGTGGAATGCGCCCACCAGTGTGGTGGGCGCATACTAATTGGTTTTGCGGAGACGACGCACACATAGCGGGCAGTCCCATTTGCCTATACGAAGGCGGGCGGACTAATAGTCCCCTGAGTGTTTATATGCTGTTTTCTGTGTGTGGGAATGTATGTGCTTTTATTTTGTAGGTTTTTGTTTCAAGACGTTATGAGTGCCGGAAGAAGTATTGTTGTTCTTCTTAAAGAAGTGAATGTTAGTTTTAATAACTACTATATTTTTACATTTCTTTTTTTTCGGTTTCCTGGAGCGTTTCTGTTTTTAAAGACTTTTTTGGATTTTTTATGGTTTTCGGATGGTCATTTTCTCGACGGACGATTTATTTTTTGCCAAAGTTGTATTTTTCCATTTTTGGTCGGGAAACCTTTATGGATTATTTTATCCTTATTTAATTGGATTATATCAGAAGAAGTTGGATTTTACAGCAATGGCAAGAAACTCTGAAAGTTTATTAAATTCATTTAATTGTAGACGGGAAATAATGTTATGTATTATTGTTGTTGTGTTTTATTTTTATTTTTATATTGCGGCGGGTTCAACTTAGAGCCCCACCTGCCGCAATGTAAAAAATGCAGGATGTGCCCGCCAGTGTGGCGGCGGATCCTAATTTGAATGGTGGGACTGCCGCACATATGGTGGGCGGTCCCATTTGCCATTGCGGTGGCGGGCAGACTTTGTCTGCTCTCCATCGTAATAGACCCTTTTGTTCTTTTGGTAGGGACATTGTTAGTTTTTCTAATGTTGGTCTGGCTCTACCTATTGTTTGTTAGAAGGCATTATGCCATCCTTCCACAGCGTTATTAGTTTTGGCTTGTTGATTAAGTGTGCTTGTGTATACTTTCCACCAGGGAATTTGACATTTTGGCTGTCTTCTGTGGCCAGATCTATGTAATCTGCCAACCCAGGTGTCTTCAAAGTAGTCCACTTAGCTGTTGTTCATGTTGTTGATAAAAGGGGCTCTCTATTAGTATATTAGAGTGTACAGCAACATCTGTTACTAGCACATGGCTTGTGTGATTAATTTTTTGATTTGATTTGGTATGCAAAAGATGTACTAGTTGCAAACTCTACACTTAGGGCCCTATTACGATGGTGGGCGGACAAAGTCCGCCCACCACTGTAATGGTGAATGGGTCTATCCGTCAGAGTTGCAGTGGTCCCGCTGTGGCCATTAGGATGCCACCACCACCGTGGCGGTGTCATCCTCAATTCACAACATTGTGGTGGGCGTTGCTCACAGCACCGCCCGGCACAATGCTGTGAATGCACGTTATACAATGGCATGCACAAGGTGACAGGCGCCGTGCCTACTACCTTGTCCATGCCAACCGAGTGCACCCAACACCCTGGGGGCCAGCAACGGGCCCTCTAAAGCAGAAAGCGAATGCTTTTCCATGGTGGCAACACCGCCAGGGAAAGGCACGTCTCGGAAATCATCCTAATATAAATTGCGGTGTCTTTCAGACACCGCCACCATATTATGCCCCTTTTCTGCCCGGTCGCCTGTCCGACTGGTGGAAAACCGGCGGACGGGCTTTCCGTCCGCCGGGGTCCCCACCACTATCGTAATATGGTGGGGGGAAATGGTAGGCGGGCGGTGGAATATAGCGGGCAGATCGCCACCGCCAGATGGGCGGTGGCGATCCGCCTGCCATCATAATGACCCCCTTAGTGATGATTTTTGTAGGTGCCTCCATTAGCAATGATTAAAATGGTAATAACACCTTTGAATGGAGGTATGGATGTATGTCTTTAGTATTACGTTGATCATTGATTGCTTAGAATCTATAATAATTTTTTGAGGGAAATATTCATTAGTTTCTTGTGTTACTTTATTTAGCATTTCTACATAGGTTGAATTGTGGTTATTCGGTAGTAATGCGTAAAGAAAGGGAATATTACAATTTTGATGGATCTCATGAATAGTGTAAAGTTGGAAAAATGGTTTGGGACATGTTGTGAAAGTTCCATCCATCATCCATATATCAGCTTGTTGCAGTTTAACTAAATTATTTGCTGTACCAAACATTATTATTCTTTTTTCACTGCATTTATTATCATAGATGAAATGGTTCTTTATTGAAAATTATAGCTTGTTCAGGGCTATTTATTACTTCGTCAAATGTTTTAGGAGTTCCGGTGGAAGTTGTTGTAGCCCTTTTAGTGCGCACTATTGTTCTTTTCAATGAAGTTATGGATGGCATTTGTGAAGTCACTTCTTTGGGAATTTTAGGCAGATGTTCTTTTAAACTTGCACTTGTTAGTCTTTGTGAGCTTGTGCTAGCCTCTTTGCTTGTTTCAAGAGCCCCTTTAACTTCTATTTCTGTGTAATGTTTGGTGGATGATTATGTTCTCCGGTGTATATTACAGTGGTTTCCCTTGTTGTAGCAAAGCCATAATATTTATTGGAATAACATTTGGAACATTTCCAATTGACATTTAAGCCTGTTTGTTTCTCCTGCGTGCAAACATATCCCGTATAACATAATAAAAATGTTTCTTTCTGGGATGTAATAAACTGTGCTCCTTCAGTCATTTTGATGTTGGAAAATCTATAATAAATGTATATAAGAATTATTAAATGTGTTGCTATATGTATTATTGTTTAAAAATATACATTTTGTTAAACCATACTTACAAAGTTTGCCTTTATGTTCTTGAAATTGATGATGTTTATTTGTTAGGTGTGGAATGTTCTTCTGTAGTTTCTTTGAGATAAAAAGCAAGTTTAGTGTATTATTTGGTTATAACCATTTTATATGAGGTGGGGAAAGTGTTTGAGATGTGTTTTGGGTTTGGATGGGTGTTTTACAGCTTTATTTAATACATTTTGGAAAATACTTTGTTAGTTGTATCTTTTTATGGTGCTTTGTGTAGTTTGTTAGTTTTGTTTAGAGTTGTCTGTAGTGGAAATATAAAATAGAATAAAGCTATAAGTTAGTTTTTTACGTTTGTATATTTTTTAAAGAGTTTCAGTATTATTTACTATATTTTAGTTTACTTACTTTTGATAGAGTTTTAGTAGTTTTGGTATGCTGATCTTATTTTTATGTCAAACTTCTTCAGCTTTCTTCATTTGAGGTGTGAAATTGGAGTGAGGTATGTTAGTTTATATGGTGTTGTGGGTATTGATACTTTAATTTTATTGGTCAGTTTTAAACTTGTGTGTTTCTATTGGTTAATTTGTATTTTTGTTTTTATTGTTTTGGAAGTTGTTTTCCTTATATGGAAAACGCTAATTAAGAGTTAGTTGTTTATTTTTTTGTATTTATATGTAAACAGTTTTGTTTATAGGTTAGTGTATATATCTAACATTAAAGAAATACATTTTATATTAGGAAAATTGATACATATAATGTATTTTTAGTTTTTTTAATATATTGATACAGTTTAACACCTTAGCTGCGTGTAAACATTTCTCCCCAGTGCTGCGCTGTCCATTAGGACTAGTGCTGAATGGACGTTCAATGGTCGTGCGCAGCACTGGGGAGGTAGCGCTGCTGACGACCATTGGCCGTCAGCAGCACTGAAGGGGTTAATTTTAATTGTTTCTATAGTTTTGTATGGTTGATATATTTAAAATAACAATATTTGTGTCGTCGATATGATTGTGGTCGATATTTTGTTCGTTGTCATTGTTTTTAATCGCTGTGTGATATTTTTGAAAATCAATAAATATGTCTACGATATTTTTAATGTTGATGTTTATGTAGTACAGTAATATTGCGGCAATATTTTTGTGTTTTCTTAAATAAGTATATAGTGTCGATATTAATGTGGTCAATATTTTTGTGTTGGAATAACTGTAGGTCGATATTATGTCTGTCAAAATGATGTCAGTGATTCGAGTGGCATAGAGTGGAGGGGCATAGAGTGGAGTGGACTGTTGAGTGGAGTAGTGTAGAGTAGAGTGGTGTAGTGTGAAATATGTATGGTGTGCCATTACAGACATCACAGTTTCAATTGAAATGACAATTGAATTTCCATGGTGTTTGACACAGGGGTCTCTAGTTGGCAGAGGTAGGTACCTTTGTCCAAATAGGGCCTCTTGCTTCTAGTCAGGGAAAGGGGGATTCACACTTTAGATAACCCCTACTCAGCCCCTTGGCAGACAGGCAGTGTGTAAAGTATTTGTACCAACACTCACAGTAACACTGTGAAAACACCACAAAAGGACACCACACCAGCTTAGAAAAATAGAATATCTTTATCTAAACTAAACAAGACCAAAACAACAAAACTCTAACATACAAGTATTAAGAGAAATGACTTTCAAAATGTTTTAGCAACTGAGTCCATAGAAAACTATGGATGCATGATTTCTTGCAAAGTACCTGTTTTTGTGACAAAAGTCCCCAAGTCAAACAGTTGCAGCAATGGGAAGCGTCGAAAAACAAAGAGATGCGTTGTTCCCTGAAACCTTTGTGTATGCGATGCGACAATTCCGCTGGGCACAGGGGAGCTGTGCATTGGGTCTGGGCTGTAGGGGAAAGCGATACATCGATTCTGAGATGACTCCAATCCTCGGGTGATGGGTCAGGGAAAACTTGACCCACAGGGATGATAAGTGGAAATTCGGGATGTGTTGATTTCTTCAGCCGTGATCCCTCCATGCATCAATTCTTGCAGAGGCAGCAGGCGCTGCATCAGTTTTAGTAGCGGCACGGCTATGCTTGGAGATTCTTCTCATACCATGGCGTTGCGTCAGAAAACTGTCGCAAGAAGAGCAATGCGAAGATCTTATTGTTGTTGTGTTGCTTTCCATCTCCCAGTAGCAGTAACAACCTCCAGAGGCCAAAGACAGTCACCAGTGCTTCTTGGCAGGTCAAAACTCACAGCACCGCCCGGCACAATGCTGTGAATGCACGTTATACATTGGCATGCACAAGGTGACAGGCGCCGTGCCTGCCATCTTGTCCATGCCAACCGAGTGCACCCAACACCCGGGGGGCCCGCAACGGGCCCCCTAAAGCAGAAAGCGCATGCTTTTCCATGGTGGCAACACCGCCAGGGAAAGGCACGTCTCTGCAATCATCCTAATATGAATTGCAGTGTCTTGCAGACACCACCACCATATCATGCCTCTTTTCTGACTGGTCGCCTGTCCGACTCGTGGAAAACAGGCGGACGTGCTTTCCATCCGCCGGGGTCCCCACCGCCGTCCTAATATGGCGGGGGGAAATGGTAGGCGGGCGGTGGAATATGGCGGGAAGATCGCCTCCGCCAGATGGGCGGTGGCGATCCGCCTGCCATCATAATGACCCCCTTAGTGATGATTTTTGAAGGTGCTTCCATTAGCATTGATTAAAATGGTAATAACATTCTTGAATGGAGGTATGGGGGTATGTCTTTAGTATTGCGTTGATCATTGAATGCTCAAAATCTATAATCATTTTTTGAGGGAAATATTCATTAGTTTCTTGTTTTACTTTTTTATCATTGCTACATAGGTTGAATTGTGGTTATTTGGTAGTAATGCGTAAATAAAGGGAATATTACAATTTTTATGTAGCTCATGAATAGTGTAAAGTTCAAAAAATGGTTTGGGACATGTTGTGAAAGTTCCATCCATCATCCATATATCAGCGTTTTGCAGTTTAACTAAATTATTTGCTGTACCAAACATTCTTCTTCTTTTTTCACTGCATTTATTATCATAGATAATAAATGGTTCTTTATTGAAAGTTATAGCTTGTTCAGGACTAATTATTACTTCGTCAAATGTTTTAGGAGTTCGGCTGGAAGTTGTTGTAGCCCTTTTAGTGCGCTCTAGTGTTCTTTTCAATTAAGTTATGGATGGTATTTGTGAAGTCGCTTCTTTGGGAATTTTAGGCAGATGTTCTTTTAAAATTGAACTTGTTGGTCTTTGTGAGCTTGTGCTAGCCTCTTTGCTTGTTTCAAGTGCCCTTCTAACTCTAATTTCTGTAATGTTTGGTGGATGATTATGTTCTCTGGTGTATATTACAGTGGTTTCCCTTGTTGTAGAACAGCCATAACATTTTTTGGAATAATATTTGGAACATTTCCAATTGACTTTTAAGCCTGTTTGTTTCTCCTGCGTGTAAACATATCCCTTATATTATAATACAAAATTTCCTTTCTGGGATGTAATAAACTGTGCTCCTTCAGTCATTATGATGTTGGAAAATCTATAATAAATATATATAAGAATTATTAAATTTGTTTCTATATATATTATTGTTTAAAAATATAAATGTTGTTAAAGCTTACTTACAAAGTTTGCCTTTATGTTGTTGAAATTGATGATGTTTATTCTTTAGGTGTGGAATGTTCTTCTGTAGTTTCTTTGAAATAAAAAGCAAGTTTATTGTATTCTTTGTTTATAACCATTTTATAAGAGGTGGGGGACGGTATTTGGGATAGGTTTTGGGTTTGGATGGGAGTTTTACAGCTTTATTTAATACATTTTGGAAAATACTTTGTTAGTTGTATCTTTTTCTGGTGCTTTGTGTAGTTTGTTAGTTTTGTTTAGAGTTGTCTGTAGTGGACATATAAAATAGAATAAAGATATAAGTTAGTTTTTTACATTTGTATATTGTTTAAAGAGTTTTAGTATTATTTACTATATTTTAGATTACTTACTTTTGATAGAGTTTTAGTAGTTTTGGTATGTTGATCTTATTTTTCTGTCAAACTTCTTCAGCTTTCTTCATTTGAGGTGTGAAATAGGAGTGAGGTTTGTTAGTTTATATAGTATTGTGGGTATTGTTACTTTAATTTTATTGGTCAGTTTTAAACTTGTGTGTTTCTATTGGTTAATTTTTTTTTTTTTTATTGTTTTGGAAGTTGTTTTCCTTATATGGAAAACGCTAATTAAGAGTTAGTTGTTTAATTTTTGTATTTATATGTAAACAGTTTTGTTTATAGGTTAGTGTATATATCTAAACTTAAAGAAATACATTTTATATTAGGAAATTTTATACGTATAATGTATTTTTAGGTATTTATTTATATTTATACAGTTTAACTTTAATTGTTTCTATAGTTTTGTATAGTCGATATATTTAAAATAACAATATTTGTGTCGTTGATATGATTGTGGTTGATATTTTGTTCCTTGTCAATGTTTTTAATCACTGTACGATATTTTTGAAAATCAATAAATATGTCTACGATATTTTTAATGACGATGTTTATGTAGTACAGTAATATTGTGTCAATATTTTTGTGTTTTCTTAAATAAGTATATAGTGTCGATATTAATGTGGTCAATATTTTTGTGTTGAAATAACTGTAGGTCGATATTATATCTGTCAAAATGATGTCATAGAGTGAAGGGGCATAGAGTGGAGTGGACTGTTGAGTGGAGTAGTGTAGAGTAGAGTGGTGTAGTGTGAAATATGTATGGTGTGCCATTACAGACATCACAGTTTCAATTGAAATGACAATTGAATTTGCACGGTGTTTGACACGGGGGTCTCTAGTTGGCAGAGGTAGGTAACTTTGTCCAAATAGGGCCTCTTGCTTCTAGTCAGGGAAAGGGGGATACACACTTTAGATAACCCCTACTCAGCTCCTTGGCAGACAGGCAGTGTGTAAAGTATTTGTACCAACACTCACAGTAACTCTGTGAAAACACCACAAAAGGACACCACATCAGCTTCCAAAAATAGAATATATTTATCTAAACTAAACAAGACCAAAACAACAAAACTCTAACATACAAGTATTAAGGGAAATGACTTTCAAAATGTTTTAGCAACTGAGTCCATAGAAAACTATGGATGCATGATTTCTTGCAAAGTACCTGTTTTTGTGACAAAAGTCACCAAGCCAAACAGTTGCAGCAATGGGAAGCGTCGAAAAACAAAGAGATGCGTCGTTCCCTGAGACCTTTGTGTATGCGATGCGACAATTCCGCTGGGTACAGGGGAGCTGTGCATTGGGTCTGGGCTGTAGAGGGAAGCGATACATCGATTCTAAGATGACTCCAATCCTCGGGTGAAGGGTCAGGGAAAACTTGACCCACAGGGATGATAAGTGGAAATTCGGGATGTGTTGATTTCTTCAGCGGTGATCCCTCCATGCATCGATTCTTGCAGAGGCAACAGGCGCTGCATCAGTTTTAGTAGCGGCACAGCTATGCTTGGAGATTCTTCTCATACCATGGCGTTGCGTCAGAAAACTGTCGCAAGAAGAGCAATGCGTAGATCTTATTGTTGTTGTGTTGCTTTCCATCTCCCAGTAGCAGTAACAACCTCCAGAGGCCAATGACAGTCACCAGTGCTTCTTGGCAGGTCAAAACTCCCAGCAAGGAAGTTCAGGGGGGCAGGGGTGAAGTCTTTGTGTTCCTGAGACTTCAAAACAGGAGGTAAGCTCTACTCTAGCCATTGGAGACTTTCCTCAAGCAGGGGACACATCACACAGCAAAGTCCTTCTCCTTTCCTTGGCAAAAACAGCAACTGCAGGCCAACCCCAGATACACAGTAGGGTCAGTACTTCTCCTCAGTTCCTCTTGATTCCAGAAGTAGGCTAAAGTTCAGGGGTTTTGGGTCTAATACTTATACCCCAAAATGTATTTGTTCTCTTTGTGCAAGGAGCTCGAAGCCCAGTTCAAACAAGTTCTGGGGGCACTCTGCAAATGCACAACATCCATTGTCAGTGTGAGCCTTGGCTCCAGACACACCACAGGGGGGCGGAGTCAGCATTGTGGAAGGCAGGCACAGCCCTATTCAGGTACAGGTGCTACTCCTCCCACCACTCCAAAAGCAGATCAGGCCTATTCAGCCTAGTGCTGACTCACCCAGAATCCTGGAGCCACTGCAACTCCCCAGCCCCTGTCACTCCAAAGCCAGACAGTCAATCCACAAATGGGCAGAGGCACACAGGATGGTTGAATAAGAAAATAACCACTTTCTAAAAGTGGTATTTTCAAACACACAATTTAAAAAAACATCTTTACAAAAAGATGTGTTATTAAATCCTGAGTTCAGGAATTCAAAACTCAATTTTTGCATCTTATCACTATGGGAAGATATGCTTGTAAATATGTTTATAAAGCATTCCCCCATTGGGGCAAGATAGCCATTAAATAGTGAAAAATCACCCTAGAATTTCCTGTTGTCACTCCCTGGGTCAATTTTGCTTAATTTATGTGTCAACCACACAGTTTCCTCATTTTAGATAGCTTCATGTCAGTCAAATAAAAACCATGCGGATGCAAAGCAAATGAAAACAAACCAGTACTTAGAATGTTTCTGTAATAAATAGGCTTTCTCAAGCTTTAGTGATGTACACACACAGATCGTCACTAAGGGCGCCATCACAACTTTGGCAGTGCAGTTCTGGATCGGCCCCACCGCCACGCTGCCAAAGATGCGTTCGGCCCGCCATCCAGATTAGTAGTTTCCTCATATCTGGAAGGCTTTGTTTTGTGTTCCCACGGCGGTGCCTCTAAAAACAGGCACTGCAATGGGAACGCCAAAAACAGTTCCTGCAAGGCATGGACTGAAAAATCCATGCCGTGCAGGAACTGGTGTGCATGCACATAGGGGGGCACATGCTCCGCCCCCCCCCCTGTGTGCATCTACAAGGTGCAGAGGCACCAGGGGGCCCTCTAGGTAAGCCAGTGTTTCCTCTCCACCAGGGTTTGCATGGAGGAGGAACCGCCATGAAAACCCTGGCGGGGAAGCATCGTTTACAACGCATGCGATAAATTGCAAGCCATTACAACCCAGTCATTACAATGACTGCGTTGCTACATCACAAACCATTACAACGCAAGTCGTTAGAACGACTTGCTGTAGGGGGCAGAAAGGTGTTGGATTTAAAGACTGGAGTTGGAATAGTAAATTATACTATTCAAAAATCCAGCGGTCCCCCTACAGCAAGTCGTTGTAATGACTTGCGTTGTAATGATATGCGATGTAAGGACGCCCTCGTTGTAATGACCATGTTGTAATGGCATGCAATGTATTTGCATGCGTTGTAACGTGGCCTATTTCCCTGGCAGAGAGGAAGCTCCTAATATGCTTGACGGGACTGTGGTGAGCCCGCCAAGCATATTGATGCCTCTACAGCGCCGCAACACCAGGGAGTGGCAGTTCCCTGGCAGCTGTGGCAGGGCTGTGGTGGTCTGGAGACCACCACTGCTGCGCCCGCTCAAGTCTGGCGGTCGATGGGACTGCCAGACTCGTAATTGAGGCCCTAAGTGATCAGCAGCAATGCAATCATCTTAGGCACAAGAGGTGGACAGCAGCACGTCAAGCTCCAGCACAGGAAGGAGCATTGAAAGATCTCCCATTCATGATGTTCACCGGACCCAGAATGAAACAGCAGGGCAAGCTGCCCTCAGTCACCGAGTCAATACAGATGTGGTCCCATTCCAAGCTTTGCTCAGGCACAGGAAATACCCAGAATAAGTAGCTGCACACAGGGCAGGCCTTTAGAGTGGGCAAGAAATTTAGAGGGGCAAGGGAGCTGCCTGCAGCAGCAATCACCCTCTGATCTGGCTGCAAAAAATAGTCTTAAACACTGACACCTGTGTCTACATTTGTCTGTTTTTCTTCTCACAGTTCTCTTTTCTCTACTTCCTCTTGCGTTCCTCCGGGAGGGGGGAAAGCTTGGCTTTGCCCAGGGCATTATCTGCTGAAAGTCCACCGCTGGCCACATGGCCAGGCAGTTACATTTAAGCTGCCGCAGAGGGAGACATACTGCTGTAGAACCAGATAATATATACATGCAGATGATTTGCAAGGAGGGCTTTCATCATTGTGGTGTGAGGCTTGGAGTACTGGGGAATGGAAGCACTGTTGTGCGAAGCTTAAGAAGGTGAACGTTGATAGGCTGGTCTAGGGCGCTCTTGTTTAATAATGCAATGCTTGTACCTTAAGGGCAGCTTTCCATACAGCTGTTCACGCCATAGAGGGAAACGTGCACTTCTGCTGCATACACTACATGCATTCTGTGTCGGGGTATAAACAGGTCAAACTGTACTGTTCTGTGTGTTTGTGAGTGTGAGCTTATTAGTTATGCATTTTAAATACAATCTGTCTATGTGTACTATTCAAATATGTGCGTTTGTGATAGCTGTGTTTTTTTCACATGAAAAGTTTTTTGTTTTATAAAATCTGGCTACTGAAATGATAACTTATTAATAAAAAAAATCACTGTAAGGGTATATATATCTACAGGAATTTCGGTTTGATTAATAATGTCAGGGGAAAACAGTTTATTTGTACCGAGGGGATATTTATGAAGCATTTGTAAAAACGTGTACGTGTTAGGATCTGTGTGTGCGTGAGAGAGAAAAGCCTAGTCATGCTTTAAACATCAACAACCTAAATGTTGTGCCATTCCAGATGCTCGCGCTGTCAAATTAAGAAAAGCAGAGTAGAATGTGCCGGCAGAGTCACAGGTGATGGGTAAAGTCTGTGGGATCGTATCAAGGAAGTCTAGCCGAGAGGTATGGTGGCCCGCGAGGGTGTGTTCAGCATGCTGGGAACACAGTCACACAAAACACACAGAAGCTCTGCTAACAACACCGGTTCAGAGTATCAAAGCACACTTCTTAAAAGAGATAACAGACGACAACACAGACATTTTGATTACATCACGCGAGGTCCACGAAAAGCATCAAAGCTCTCGCCACAAAAACATCAAGCAGTTAATATCAGCATAAAGCGAGCAGATTAGACCTTCCCTGTCAGCCTCTGCGGATGGGCACGTAGTGCTCTCGTGTCACCCGTGTGCGTTAAAACGTATCTGGAGTTGACGTTAAAAGTGAAGGAATTGTAAATAGACTTATAATTTCGAATTCTCGGTTCTATATGTTTCTGTTTTCTGTACATATTTTCACTATGGATTCTTAATTATTGTTCTCTTCGCCCCTGCCGAAGCTCGAACAATTCCTTACACGTGCTTAGTTATCCGCCATGATAGACAGAGACAGGCCGCCGACGGCCCTAATTCAAGCAAGAAAAGCACTGGCATAGCCAAGAGGTCTCGCCTTTGGGACCTTATAAGTGTTTAGTTATCTAGCCCAATGTTCTTGGTGCAACAACAACAAGTGTTGCATGGCTAAACACTTATAAGGTCCCAAAGGTGACACCTGTTGGCTATGCCAAAACTTGTTACTTTTGCAATGAACCAAAGGCATGTGTGTGATACTTGTATAGCGCAAATCGAACCAAAGGGCAGAGCAGCTCTGTACAGGGTCAAAGGCAAAGTCAACAAATTATTGGAGAGGTAGCGATGTTCTGGAAGCAGAAGTTAACTGCCACTGCATCGGGATGTAGTGTTCTTTAAAGATGTCCGTCTTCGGCTCTATCCTACACTGGAGCATGGTGGGGCGGCCTGATGAGTACTGGGGTGTGTTGCCAGAAACGAGGTGCATTAAGTTACCTGCTCATAATGACCATGCCAGGCCACCTGCAGCATTCTTTGTCCCATATGGGACGTGAACTTTCCACAATGACGTCTATGACAACATGATGCACAAAACACTGTTGGTGATTGTTCTGGTAACGACTTTCTAAGAAATAAAACAAAAATAGAAATAACGCACCTCAGTCTGTGCTGGTCTGCTCACAGGTCGTTATTGACCTAGGAGGCACCATACACTTTTGTACAGAGAGGAAAGCTGGGACCTAGAGTGGTAAAACCTGGAATGTAAGGAGAATACAAGTAGTTTCTAAAACACATTAATCTCTGCACTACAAAACGACAAAATCCCAATAAATAATTAAATGGAACAGGAGAAAGACTACTGGATATTGCAGAAGAAATTACATCCAAGTACTACATCCCTTCTTATTGTATCTGGAGTGGCAAAATATCTATCATGCGCCTGGCTTATCCGCACCAGGACGTTAAATACTAACAAAGTATAGATTTTATACATACTGAGCCCAACTTATATCTATTTTTATACTTTTGTGCTTTAGTATTGTAATCAAATTGTTCTTATCAATGTAAATAATATTTTATTGCCTCTTATTACATGAATCGTATATTTTTACCAAACATGCTCTTATAGAATGTATGTACTTTTATGATATGACAATATCGAATAAAGTATTACAACGGCAACGGTAAATCCAAGTACAACATGCAAATTCAGTAACCGTGTCAGATTACCAAAATAATTGCGTTTTTATTGAAGTAACAGCTGTCCTCTGCCCCCGCACAACATGCTGGGAAGTGTTGTTGCCCGATACCAGGTTGGCTCAAAGGGCAGTAGGAAGGCAGAAAAGGGTTCAACACAATGGCGACCTGCTGTACCACTTTACTGAAACACCTCGACAGTGTAAAAACATAAATGGGAAGTGCTAGTGCGAATTGAGGGATGTTAAATAATACGCGCCAAAGCAACAGTTTCAGGCGTGAGTCTACTAATTGGTTCAAATGTATTTATGCATTTTTATGTAGCGCAAACTTTACCCAGAGGTGTCAGCGCTTTACAATGGAGCGAAGTAAATTACATAAGGAATGAGAGTCAGCCACGGCCGGCAGTGGGAGTACCTGCAGGGCGGTGATGTGGGGAGGGGTAGGGGCAGGGTGGGGGAAGCAATGTATGGATACAGAGTTTTACAGGTCAGTAAACATTTAAATAAATAAAACAAATATCGTTGCGCGCACTGCATCGCATTTGGGGATGCAGTGCTCTCAACGAAATTCGTTTTATTTATTTAAATGTTTACTTACCTGGGAAGCTCAGTAATCCATACATTACTACTCCCCACCCTGCCCCTCTCCCTCCCCACGTCACCGCCCTGCAGGTATTCCCACTGCCGGCCGCGGCTGAGACAGTAGCATGGAAGTAGGTACAACTATAAGTACTCGTGACGAAACTTACATATTAACAAGTTACAATACATTCAAGATGATAAAATACGAAAAGGTGGCGCGAATAGGGTAATACAAGTACAAGATTACATATCTACAAAAATTGAGCACTCATGAGTGTCATGTGGCCGTCAGGGTCATACAATTTCTCCATGTCTTCTTTGTGTTATAGAATGGCTTGCAAGGTCCAATATCTGTCTTTAGTACACAAAACATGCTTCGGCTTCACAAATGTGACAATGCAGTGAAGAGGGAAGGTGCTCAATGGTGGTGCCGTGCATGCGTTAAGGTTGCGACTCACTCCGGTGCCACAGCGCAGATTAGAAGAAACACAGATGTAATGTGGGAAAAACAACCCAAGTAAAGGTTTATTCATTTTATACATTTTTAAAGCATAACCCTCACCTCAAAGCAAGCGTGTGCTGTATTTAAAAAAAGCCAGATGACACCTGGCTCTTTCTACTGTAAAATCCAGGCAGAGCACACTTGTTTTGTAAGTCCTCAACTGATACTACCACAACAACGTTAAACCCGATTTTTGCATTTAGGCAATGGTAAAGCATCAGATATCACCAAATAAAAAAATATAAAAAAATGAAATGTAGCTGGTTTCAGTACTGCGTCATGGTTGCAGCAATGGGTTTCATGTCGGCTTTACAGCACCAGAGACTTAGCCACCTTTGACTGTCACACCTACAGAGGTTTTGCTGACGTGCTTTGTTCTCTGGGAGTGTCATCCAGTGTATGTGCTGTTTATTCATCAAGTGGCAGATGCGAATCCCCGCGGGACTTGTTTAAGTGTTCACGTGGATGATATGGATTGCTTTATGTGTCTGGTTAGTGTTAAAGCTGCTTCTATTGTTTTTTTCCAATAAAAATGTTTTCTTTAAAAAAGAAAATCAGATTCATGCCCTTTTGCTGAGAGGGAGACTAATAGATAACAAATGCGTGTACATACCACAAAGGAGGGCGGGGGAAAGTGGGGGCTGCCAAGAGGACTGCGAGAGGGAGGAAGGGTGAGAAGATGAGCAAGAAGCTGTGCTACCACTGCTTCCGCCGCACCATCAGCATCCGCCGACCTCCGTCAATCTTCGTTTCTCTGTCGTCTACTCCAAGTCCAGAGCCAAATTCTCTTCCACTTTTACTCTAAATCCCTAATTTTCCCTCACTTTAGAGGCAAACCATCCTCTGCTACCATTTGATTACGCTAAAGTTAGTCCCTGCCTTCCCTTCCAGAATTTGCACTGATGGTCTTATATTTGCCTGCTGAAAGTGGTTGAGGGGAGTAAACACTCAAGATTATACTGAAATCTAGCCATGCATAAAAGACCACAGACTCCGAATTCCAGTTTATGGATTTTATTATAAGGCCAAAAATAATTGAATGTACCACATCTGAGAATCAGCGAATATAGGTACATAAAGATCAATACAGAGTGAAACCTATGCATATAATTCATTTGGCACAGAAGACACAATTTATCAAACTCTAGAATTAAAATACAACTCAGTATTGAGGCTTATTTATTAGGAAGGAAAGCATGAATTGTCTTTCCCTACACTACTCTCTCTCTGAGGTTCCTGGCTGAGTATCCTAACTTCTTTCCCAAAGGTGTCAGCACATGTAGACTTCTAAGAAGTACTCATGTCATATGGGTCAAGACTATGGCCAAGGCTATGGAGCTCGCTCTTTAGATGCTCCTTCTCCAACGAAAATGTAGAAGTCTGATTTTCTGTCCATGCGCATCATACAAAAGGACAAAACCCCTCCTCAATGAATCACATGACGAATTGTTTCACTTGCAATATTCCCAAGAAGATTTCCATGCACTCTTTTAATAAAGTTCTTCTTGTCTTCGAGTGGCCTTGAGGTTCAGATAGGCCAGGCACAGAAGGTATCCTCCCTTCCCGCTTTTTAGACTCTTTAAAGACATTCCGGTTATCTCCTTAAACTAAGAATAATGAGGTTGAATTCTTGTACCTGCAGTGGGATGAGAGCATACTGTTCTGGCACACACAAGAGATGCATTTAATTATTTCCTTAATGACCAATATTCTAAAGTGCCAACAATTTGCAGCTCTTGGCCTACAGTGCAGGCAACTTAAACAACAAACAGCTACATTGATATGAATATAATGTCATCCTGCACATTATGCATACAAGAATGGTAGTGTCTCTAATACAGTCAAATTCAATTTGAAGGTGTTCATTACATTTCTATGCTTAAGATGTTTCATAAATGCATTTAATAAACAAAATATACTGTATACGATAAAAATATACGTGAGTGCGTTTGAACCACGAGTATAATGCATCCATACAATCTATCAGTAGAAAATTGAATTTCCATTAGAAACATTGTACAATAGGACAGTTGTCAATCAAAGCAGCACATAGGGCAGGTTCTTGCTAAGCATAGCGAGAAGAGGCATCATTAAGTACACTATATGCTAAAGCTTTCACAGACACATGATTACACTGGGTCAGTTTCCTTCCCAAATGACATTCGATATATATATTATCATTTGTACACTGTTTGGTTGGTATCATTTTGCTGCTTTCCAGTAGCTGAAGGTGATTTTTAGAGGAATATTGAGGGGTTTGCTCAAATGAGGATTGGAATAAATTTCCATGGCAAGGGTTCAAAGATGTGAGGAAAGCGTTTTGTTAAATGGTGTGGTTGTGTGACCTCACATGTAATAAACTGACTAATCCGTCTTGCGCACAGTCAGGCTTGTACAGCCTTAACTCGACCCTGAGTAGCTGTGGTTTAGAGCAGTCAGACTATAACAAATGAACAAGTACAAAGCATTTAGCAGTACGAAAAAACAATTGAACAAGAAAGAAACAAAGGAAGTTAGACACCAATTTGTAAAAATATATATTATTTTTATGAATGTTTAGACACAAAAATAAGCATATTCCATCAGAGGGTTACGGAGATCTAAATTATTAAATAAACTATAAATCACTGCTTTTAACTCAAATCACAATAAGCAATGGCAACTACTGTGGTTAGCGGTTACTTTGAAACATTTGTAAAACTTCTGTAAAGTTGAGTTTGGTTACTCTGGCCAGCTTTGGGTGACTAACTCTGACAAGGAACAAGTCACAGGGGCCGGTAAGGCGCAGTCCACAAACACAGTGGGGCGACTTTGGTTACAGGGGCCGATGTCCCTCAAAGTCCTGGTGAAGTCCAGCCAAAAGCCAGTTGCCATTGGTCTCTAGTTAAAGCAAAACCAGTGGTTCCATTTAACGGAGGCTAGTGTCCATCCTGAGTGATGACTCCTGGGTCCAGCAGACTCGAGTGCAACTTTTGAGTGTCGGGTCTTTGGACTCCCATGCTGTGCTTCAGCAGACAGTGGCAATCAAGCAGTTTTGGCTACCAACTCGCAAAGGCAGGCATCTTCAGCTTTTGGAGTCCTGGATCACTTACAGGAAGACAGCCAATTGACTCTTGGAGTTCACCTCTTCTGCCTGCGGCTCTTAGATGACTTTTCTAGCATAGGGCACCACAGGCACAGTCCTCTCTATGCTAGCCCAAGGATCAGCAGGTGCAGTCAAGTCTTTGGTGCAGGTTCTCTTTGCCGGGTTCAGGGAACAGAAGGTCAGTCCTTCTTAAGTCCTTTCTCCAGTGCAGATGTGACCAGAGATCTGGGTACTAGTGGTGCCACTTTTATGCCCACAACTTAACATTGGGGGGGTTGCAGTGACTGATAGTCAGTGGACTACCAGGTACCCTCCCCCTGACGACGACTTCCTGCAAAGTCCAATATTCTGCCCACTCCCATGATGGCAGCACCGTTCTCTGAGAATGTGAAGCTTGGTAGTCGACTTAGAGGTGTGGCTACTTGAAGGCTACACACCCATAGAAAAAACGGTTTGACAATTGTGTCCCTCTCACTGTCCTTAATGCCAACCTGTCTACCAGAACAAATGAGCAGCCCCTCTTGTTTGTGTCCACGATGGCCCTCCAAAGGTTGGCTTTCTCAATGAAGTTTGCTTTTGGGCTCACGCCCTGTTTGGCTTCCTGCTATGGAGAGGTAACACTTCTTCAAACAGCAGGCCTCCATTGTGTCCTTTCCTGGGAGGTATTCACATGTCTCCCCAGGAGGGCAAAAGATTGTCTCATGGCCAGCAGCTGTATATTACCAATAGAAAATTTGGGCAACAGAGTGACAACTTTATAAAGTTTCATTAGAAGATACTCAAAAGATACATTATAAGTGACTTGGGCATCAAGTCCGGTTTAATGCAACAATTCTATTGATATCTTGAAGTATCAACTTCAGTAGTCCCAATCAGAAGCTAGCACTGATTAATTGTAAGCATGTAAGCCTGTACTTGCCAATGGGGATACTAGTCTTTCAACAGTAAAAATGGCAATTTGGGATTTTTACTGTTAAGACACTAAAACACATGTTCTACTTTTTAATATACAGCACCCTGCTTTAGTGCTCGCGAGGCTTATGTTAGGTCTATCAGCCTCTGTATGGTCTTCTCCCAATCTTTTTTTTGCATTTTGCCTCCAAGTTTTGCTGAATCTTTTTGTTGGCCCTAGGACTCTGAACACTTTACCACTGCTAACCTATGCACAAATGCACATTTGTCACCCCTACATGTGTGTAATTGGTGTGTACCTGATTGACCTATTTAATTTACTTGTACACCCCCTGTAAGGTGGTATACCATATACCCAGGGCCTGTGAATTAAATGTTACTGATAAGACTTACTCTATTTACAGTGCATTGAGAAAAACAATGTCACATCAACCACTTTTCTGTTGGATTTAATCTAAAGTTTTGCACAATTTACAATGAAGATTTATTACCAAAACAATACAATACAAACATCTTTAAATGTTTTGTATTTTTTAGAACATGTATGTCTAACCACCCTTTCTACCCTCACAGACATAAATAAGACTCCATTGCTTTCATACAGACTTTACTTGTGCGCACTCTCAACAGCCCAATCACTCTAACAGATTCCCAAACTCAATCATTCCATCACTGTACACTCTTCACATACGATCATACAAATACCCCAACTAATCAATTCTTCCGAGAAGCTACAGAGAGACTCTCCCGTGGAGTAACTAAAGTCATTACTGGAGATAGATGACTAGCGCTTCCTCTCAGCTTGTGCCTCCATAATCGTTTCTAGAGGACGACAAATATTTACTCAGGCATGTAAAATATCATTTCCATTGGCAATCGGCTCCGCGCCATCATCAGCTTGTTCCAACAGTTTACAGTATTGAAGAAAATGAAAGACTGATTATTGAGCATTGGAGAAGCTATTCTGGTCCTGATGAGAATCCCCACAGTTGAAGGGGTTTGAAACGCGTAGATCACGGTGTTTAGGCCAATCAAAGACCAAAACTTGTATATGTCTTCAATTTAGAGAAATTTATTTTGTTGATGGCCTTTTTTGGTTGTTTCACTAAGTGTTTTTCTAGCGAACATTCTGGAAATTAGTTGGGGTATGTGTATGATGGTATGTGAAGAGTGTGCAGTGATGGAATGAGGGTCTCTCACTGATGAGACTGAAGCTCTACTTGTGTCACCCACAGAAGTTGCCTTTCAAACCTGTCCCATGCCTGCCACTGCAGTGCAGGTGTGTGCAGTTCACTACCACTTCAACATGGCCTTTAAAGCTACTTGCCAAGCTTTGAACTCCCACATTCTTACATACAGGTCACCCCTAAGGAAGGCTCTTGGTAGCCCTAAGGGGAAGGTACTGTGTAAGTAAAAGGTAGTACATATACCTTTATGTTTTACATGTCCTGGTAGTGACAAACAGTTTGCTTTATACTGTAAGGTCTACACTGCTCATAGGTTAGCATGGTGAATTCCTTAATACACTTTTAAGCTGTAATTACTGATCAGAGAAGAGTAGTTTTTACATGCTTCATATATTTGGAATGGTATTGATAAATCCTACTTACTGGTGAAATGCCAATTATAGAAAGTTGATATTTTTTGCCCTTACTGGTCTTTGTGCCTGAATTTATGTCTCAAATACACATCTGGGGTGGGAGACAGCTACACAGTTTTCATTCCGCCTAGACAGCCACAACACAGAAAGGATGGGTATGTCTGAGAACCCATTTACATACATCTGCATTCTGATGACCTTTCTTGGGTAGGATGGAAGGGAGGGGCTAACTCTTCAATTAAATAGGCAGTAACCTACCTCCACACAAAGGACCGATTACCCACCATAGAGAACCTGGCAGACAGGACTGGGCTGAAAGGGGAACCTGTGCACTTCAGATAGCTTCTTTGAAGTCTCACCCCACATTGAAGGAATTTTTGGGTATAAGTACTGGGTCTCTAACCCCATAACATCAGACACTTGTGGATCTTAAACTGAACCTCTGTCAGAAGGACTGCTATGCTGCTGAAAGGACTCATCTTTGGTCTGCAGACTTTGAAGGCCTGCTTTTCTCTAGTGTAACCCTACTGTCTGCTGCTTTCTGACTCTGCTGAAGGAGAGCTGGACTCTGCCTTTACTCCAGGTGATCTCCAAGGGATTATGGGCTTGCGTCCTGTTGCTTGAGAGTCAGTGAAATCAAATTCTCTACACCTGCTCCTGTGCCTGGTTCACTGGAAGTGAATCAGATACTTGCAACACAGATTCAATCCACTCCTATTTGTGTTGTATCAGTACAGGTGCATCGACCTGGTTGTGGGAGTAAAATTGGCGCATCACATTGAAGCAGTGCTTTGCCTTTTGAGATCAACACATCAGACAGTGTATGCCCACAACTGCAGCTTGGTGAGATTGACACAATCCCTCGACTGAGTTGCAGAATCCAGCACATCGCTCAATGCCTCCCAACTCCAACGCCTGTCTTCAGAACTGGTGCATCGCCTTTACTGAGAAGAGGAGATTGATGCATCTCATTGCTTGCAAGCAGGAAGGGTGCTTTGTTCACCAGGGACTGCTTTGGCCCCATAGCCTGCCTGTGTTTTTATGAGGTTGGCCTGTGATTTGACTTTGCCCTGGTTTGGAATGGCCTAAAATAACCTTTTTAGCACTGCTTGCTTCTAAGATCTTTACTGCATTTATTCTTTTGAAATTCAATATCTCAACGTTCATACTTTGGATTTTTGTTGTTTTGGCCTTCTTTTGCTTGTAATATAATAACCTGTTTTTATAAACCTGTTCCAGTCTTTTTGTGGTGTATTCATTGTGTTACTGTGTGTGTGCCTTGTACAAATACTTTACACATTGCATCTTTAGATAAGCCTGACTGCACTGTGCCAAGCTAACAGAAGGTGAGCACAGGTTATCTTTTAGTGGGTATCTAGCTTACCCTGCCTAGGATTGTGGCTTCTGCTTGGACAGGAGGCCTACCTCTGCCAAACAGAAGCCCAATTTCTAACAGCCTGTCTTAGGGGTGACGTATAAATATTAAGAAGGAGGGTTTGGGCTTTGAAATGACTTTAAATGGCAAAGTCAAGATGGTATTTCAAAACTGCTCTAACAGGCTGCAGTGCAGGCTAATAGACATGCTTTTATGTCGTGACGTTTTTGGTGGCACAATAAGTGCTGCTGTCAATGAGGGACACTTTGCCTTCCAGGCCCTGGGTTCCTTTGGAACCAAAAATTAAGGAACTTATAAGTAAGCTAATATGCCGATTGGGTAAAAGCCAATTAAACATATACTTTTAAAGGTCAGCGCACTAGCACTAAGGTCTGGTTTGCAGACCTTAGTGTTCTCTCGGAGTCATTACACCAGTACCTAATAGTCAAAATGTGGGACTGAACCAGCAGAAAGCCATTTCCACACAAAGGAAATGAAAAGACCACATTTTGGAGGGTCTTCAAGGCAATTTGGGTCTGGTTAGCAGGTGCTGGTTAGTAGATCTTATGTTGTGGGTGGGAGTACAGCAGGTTAAGTTTCCAACAGTAAGTTTGAAAAGTCCTAAATTAAAATTGTCCCAATAAGGGATTGTGAGTAAATCTGATTAGGTGTGAGCTGTGGATTTGTTAGTGCATGAACATCTGCAAAACGAGATGCACATCAATAACCGTGCAAGTTTGAAGATATCTATAAACATTGTGCAGCTAGTTTACCACGTTGACAATGGTTAGTGATTCAGTCATGTCAAAGGTAGGATTTAATCTATTTTCAGGCTGGAAGAAGGGAGGAAACTTCCTTAAAATTAGGGGGTCTGTAGGAGAAAGGATTTTTTTTCTTTCGTGGGCTAAAATATTTTTCCTGTGCAGCAGTGCAAATTCACATGTGCTTTTAAATTACACATTGAATGAGTAGAAAGATCCACCAAAACTTGTGTGTTTCTTGGTACACTCACCAATAGCCTTGTACTTCTCATTCCAATGGTTTAAATTGTAAACCGCATTAATTGATCTACCACTGATGGTATGACGAATGGGTTTATAAAATGAATTAGTACACGAGTTCAGAAGCACTGTAGGAGGAGTTAAAGTGTGTGAACACCTTGTAAGTTACAGGTATAATGTTTTTCCCACCACATGAGTATGTGGGAAATGTGATCCAACCACATCGAGTGCCATAGGTTAAACAAGCCGCCAACTACATCTGCTATTCTTCCTTAGGGCGGTATGATGTTGGCTTCCTTCCATAAAGCGACAGCTGCTTTTAATGAAGGATTCTTTAGCCACAGTGCTAAATCTTGGAGCTTGTCAAGCATATGACTTGCTCGCTAACCTCTTCATGCAAAAACGTTCCTTGCCAGTAAAATGTTATGGATTGCGGTGGCCATTTTTGCTGGTGTAGAACTACTTACTGCAAAATACAGGCTAAGGAGTGGCCCCTGCTGAACATTTAGAAAACACTTTAAATGTGTACTCAGATGTCGCTAATCAGCACGCCGTTCTACTCAGTGATCTCCCCAATACATTTTGCGCTGTACTAATAACATGCAGATGGAAGTAATTCGTGCATTTTCCTGAAAATGGCTGCAGCTAAGAATCTGACAACACGGAATTACAGAAACTAATAGTTAATGGTTCCACTTCTGCTCTCATTTTTTCAAGGTTGATAATAAGTACACATGTCATGTAAATAAAAATATTATAAGCCATTTGGAATTTGTACATCTGGTGTAACATTGAAGACAATTATGCAATTAAAGCGCTGAGCTGCCCACAATCCCAACTATGCCGAAGGAAGATTTGAAATTAAGATTTCAATATCTTTAGGATGCTGGAGACACAACTGCAGTCATCAGTGCTTCACCCCCTATTTTCTTCAGAGTCAAAGCCTTCAACCAGCTTGTGCCTTAACGTAGGTGGTATCTCAGTGTTCATGACTTGTGCACAATCTTGTGTGCTTCCTGAATTTTACATATGTGAAATATGCGCACTTTTACACAGTACAATATGTTGCATGGTCTTGCCCTCAAAACACTGGCCAGAGCATAAAATATCTTTTAAAAAATACTTCCTCCTAGAACAAGGCATTTTCGACTTTAACCTGTCCCCTTTCAGAATTTTACATTACTTTTTGTGCAAATCACATTCTTACACAGAAAACATGCTCAAGATGGGGCAAAATGTATTTTGTACATTATGCATAATTTCACCCAGTGCCTCTCTATATTCAAAGTTGGAATTCACACGATCGCCTACTTTCGTTGTCTGTTGTCGAAGAGCCTTTGTGAACAATACAATTCATGATTCAGTCCCCTGCTAGTGAAGGGGTGGTTGCATTGTCTATTTCAGATTCTTGCTCTTGATTCAATTGTTTTGCTCCCTCTTCTTATTTTTGTCCTAGCCCTTAAGCATTTCTTCTTTACACTTCGTTTGTTTGGATGGGGTTTATCCTTCCACTGTTAAAAAAAAGGGGGAGCTACTATTTCCAAGTCTCTTTTAGCACTGTGTTGGAGCCCATAACTTTCTCTCCTCTTTCCAAACCGTTCGTCCTATCTCAATCCCCACCCTGCACTCCCCACAGAGGCTTCCGGGCCTCCCAAATCGTCTGCAGTCAATTACAGTACCTGGGGATCGCATTTTAATGGTAGAACCTATTAATTTAACAATGCTTGTAATTGGCTGGATGCTGTGACAATTATCAGATAATTAGGGGGTGTGGCCACCATGCACAAGGAGTATTTCTCTATGAGCATCAGTGTTGATAGCATTGTCATTGAAAACAATAGGAAATCTTCTGATAGTGGAGGGTCGGTTGCTCAGCAGATATCAACGAAAGTACTTGAAATGTTATATTGCAGCGCAATTGTAGTTAATACATTTTCTGCTCTTTGATTCTAAACAAATCCTCCATTAGGGTCCTAAGAAGGCTTCAGGGGAGCTCTTTCAAGTATCAAATGACACAATAGGACTGTTTTTATCCATCAGGGCTCTACTAGATGTTAACCCTGGTTCTAATGTAATAAGTATATATAGAAAGATCGTAAACTGGAGAAGCATATAGGATAATGGATGAAAGGATCACATAAAATTATTGTTAGAGCAGATTACCTAATAACCCATAATATTGACTATTAAAACCTTTTAGCCTGCTAGTGACAAGCACAACATGTATTTTAATTTAGTCCAAATGCTTTTCCTAGAACAACCTTGAGGTAGATATAACATCGGGTTCAGAGTAACCTGTGACCATTGTAAGTCTCTTTCATGAACCAACGAAAGTAATGTTGTGTTTTACAGAATATTATGATTTTAGTTTTATTTTAATAAAGAAGCTCAACTCACATTATTGTAGTATATTTCACAGCTTGTTTGCCACTGGAGCCGCATTCTCAGGTCTTGTACTACCGGATTGTCTGCATACATTATTAGGCCAATGTTTATATCACTGATCCTTAAAGGAAAGTAATTTACTGAGCTTGAATAGAAATGTAGATCTGCAAGGTTCACAATAATAGGTGTGGGTCAAAGGACATAACCTTGCAATTTTGATTTTTCTGCTATATTGGCCACCTTTTCTCAAACACACTTTAACAAATGTTTCCACTTGGAATGGCTGCAAGAGATTATTGTGGAGATTCAGCTATACCTGATGATGGCTGACTTTGTCAGAGGTTGTCGAAAAACTCGCCATGTCCACATGGAGGGAGTACCCGATCTAAAAGCTTTTGTTTGCCATTTGGGCCCGAATAATTAAGTTGCCAGTAGAGCATTAGGGCCTGATTTAGATCTTGGCGGAAGGGTTACTCTGTCGCAATGGTAAAGGATATCCATCCCGCCAAAATTTGAATCCCAACATGGATTTAAACCCAATGATTGTACAGACTCAGCCCTTATAGCAGACACAGAAGAATTAAGAGACATTATAGATTATAGAGGTAAGGCGGCCATGATCCTACTCGATCTTTTAGTCACATTTGACACAATTTACCATTCTTTTTTGATTACTTGGCTCAGAAGTATTGGTATCAAAGGCCTGCCACTAACATTACTCAGCGCCTTTTTGTCCATTGGAGAGCAAGTAGTCACTCTGGAGGACTTTACCTCAGACCCAGTTACACTTCTTTGCGGGGTTCCGCAGGGGTCCTTGTTAAGTCTCACCATTTCTTTTTTATGTCACCCCCCTGATTGAACTCATTCAATCATATGGTTTCTCAGTGCTTTCTTATGCTGATGACACCCAGATAGTGGTGTCAGTGTCTTCGAATTCAGAGAAAGTGATCAACGAATTTAACAAATGTATGAGTAACATCAGTGATTGGATGCAGAGACATTGCTTAAAATTAAACTCTGAAAGGAGTGAGGTGCTTCTTTTTGGCTGTAACACCTCATTTTGGAGTACTGCCTGGTGGTCTTCTAATCTTGGGTCTCTTCCACCTCCTGTACAAAAAGCAAAACAACTTAGGAGTTGCCAAACTTATCTTTACTGATCACATCAATCAAATGACATCCTCGTATTTCTTCACACTAAAAATTCTAAAAAAAGCTCTTCCATTCATTCCTACGGAGCTGCAGAAGACAGTTATTCTGGCTTTGGTAATTGTATGAGGGCATTCAACATCACCAAAGAAACTGCAGACTCTTGAAAATGCTGCAGCTTGTGTACTGATGAAGCTCCCTAAATTCAGCACAATCTCACAAACGATCTTTGATCTGTATTGGCTACCAGTAAGGAAGAGTAGTAGTAGTAAAATCAAAGTTTATTTAGACAATAGTCTATAAACCATACACAAGACCATGGATCCACTTAGCAATAGAAATTTTACATCATAGTTCATTTTAACACTCAGTACACATTTAAAACCATAAAAGCACTAAATTGACATTTTCCATTTTTTAAAATCTTAATATCTTAAAATTTCCCAACTTCCTTGGTTGTCTCCGTTACAGCTTCTCTTATTGCTTTCAAAAATTTCCCCAACGCAATTGTGATATCTAAAAACAACATTTCAGTAAGGAGAACAACAGCCTCTGATCGTGTGTTTACCTTATACTTTAAAAATATTGGACGTAAAAACATTTTATGCACTGTTAAAATCCATGTACAGTCCAGTAATATATGTAAAATATCATTCTTCACACCTAGGCCACATTTACAAATACCATCAGGTTGGATCAGGGCTACTTTTAATTTACTATCGATCTTCCATGGATTTAAGCCTACACGAACTTTCATGATTTCGTACCTTAACCATTTACTGGGTAGCACATCCAAATAAGGAAACCGGACCTCCTTTTCCCATTCATTCCTTACCCAGTTCACTGATTTTCTAAACTTCAGGTACTCCAGATCTTGTGATCTGGAATATTCTTGCCCTCGGTCCCTAAGCATTTTGTTAGTAAAAACTAGGTCCAATAAGGGTTGTTCGAGGGTCAACTTGAATTGCGCAGTTACTAGCTGAAGAGTTTTCCTCACTTCCCGTGCCCAATGTAAACTGCTTCCTTGTATTTCCTTTCTGCACCAAATTGACACCTTCTGTTCACCACCGGGCGTCTGGCGGTTCCAAAATCTTAGCAATGACATTTGTGCCTTTACCTCCCATGCCGTCATGCCTACCTCCAATCTAATAGCTTGCAACATGGATCCGTTAGGTAGGGACAACAGCATTTTATCTTTCCTTCCTCCCGGTCCCAACCCCTTTTACCACTCAGATAGAGCACTTCGGCGCCGTAGAGAACTTGTGGGGGTATCATAGCTTCAAATGCCTTTAGTAACGGTCTGTGAGACATGTCACCATAGTCCTTATTAAATTTTTTCAATCCACAGACCGATGAGGACGCCTTTGAAGTTTGTGCCGCCACGTGGGTATTCCACTTGAATACACTGTCAAACCAAAGGCCTAGATATTTGTATGCATTTACTACCTCTAATTTGTCTAAACCTAAAAACCATTTAAATTTTTTTACCCTCTTCCCAAAAACATAGGATATTTGTTTTCTCCATATTCACCGATAGAAACTTTTTATCACAATATATTTTAAAAGCATTTCATTTTCTTTGGAGGCCCATTTCAGTTTGGTCCACGATCACTAGATCATCAGCATATAAAAGGCATGCAACTTTATTATTATTCATGCGCGAGCTCGCACTCTTTTCAACTTCCAAAACCACTGGAAGATCTGATAGGAAGATTGAAAAGAGCAAGGGCGCCAAAACGCACCCTTGTCTCAAGCCATTCTTTACAGGGATTTTCTGCGTTAATGAGCCCTTTGAATCTCTAATGACCTGGGCCCAATTGTCACTATGTAATTGTTTTAGAATATTCAATATGCCCTCTGGCAATGCATAATTTTCTAGCACTTCCCAAAGGCTGCTTCTATCTACTGAATTAAAGGCAGCTCGGAAATTGACGAAACAGCAGCATAGTTTGCCGTTTTGTCCAATCGATTTCCTAGCTAAGGCCCACAAAGCAAAACAATGATCAATCGTGGAGTGGCCTTCTTTAAACCCACCCTGTTCCACTGGTACGATTGACCGAAGGTCCGCCCACTCTTTTAACTTACTGAGTATCATCTTAGCAAAAATCTTTTCTCCTATATCTAATAGGTTAAGTAGCCTGTAGTTTTTTAGGGGCATGTACATCTCATTTTTTATGCAGAGGCCTTGTTATTGCACCCTTTCAGTTTGCAGGTATTAGCCCTTGCTCTAGTATTAAAGTAAGCATTTTTTAGAAGAATTCCGCCCACCAAGGCTGGTTTGAATTTAATATCAGGGCCGGCATATCATCCGGGCCTGCCGCTCTAGTTAAATTTAAAGTCCTAATTATCCTAAGGATGTTTATTACTGAGCAATCATGTTTGAGATCCTCTACTAGATCTCTCCACTGCTTTGGTGCCAAATTATCCGACAACCTCACCGGGGCATACAATTTCTGAATATACTCAGCCCATACATCTTCCTCAACTACACAGGTCATTGGTGCAATCAAGGGTTCCCTGGCTGACTGTATTAGCTTCCAGAATTACCATAGGTTCTTATTTTCAATGGATTCCAATAATTTGCCCCAGCAAGATTCTTTATGAATCCTTTTTACATTGCGGATTAACATATTATATTCTCTCTTTATTTTTATTAAGTTTTCCGCCTTTGCTCGAGTTAATTATATTGCGTAGGCTACGCTCTTATTTCCTGATTTCTCTTTTTTTCATTAAACAATCCTGATTAAACCATGTTCCTTTCTTACTTTGTGTATTTCCTTTCTTTCTGCTCTTTTGCAGGGGGCCTTAGTTCTATACTTATACTTTCTACTACTTGTTTTATTTTTTCCACAAACCAGAATAGGTCTTGGCCCTTCAAACAACCTAGCTGAATCGTATGTTGCAGGCTTGCTAACTTCTCTATAGATTTTTCAGATAACCTAGTGGTCATCCACTTCGGGTACTCTGTCTCTTGCCAGATAACTCTGTCGCAAACCATATATTGTGCTATTCCCAATTCTAACTTTATTAAATTGTGATCACTACATTCCATGGGGTTAATGCTAACATCTTTCATTAACTCGAAATTCCATGCCGGCAAAAACACATAGGGGCATATTATCAAGGACAGGAGATACATTATTGCCGCTTTTATCGGCAGGAAACTGCCGATAAAGCGACGATAATGGCCTTGATAATATGCTCTATGAATTCCAATCGAAGCCCATGTTAGATGTGAACACATCTAACATGGGCTTCAATTGGAATTCATAGAGCATATTATCAAGGCCATTATCGCCGCTTTATCAGCAGTTTCCTGCCGATAAAAGGGGCGATAATGTATCGCCTGTCCTTGATAATATGCCCCTGAGTCTATTGGGCAATTTTGTACCCCATATTAAAAAGTTTTCTTTGCCGGGCGGTCTTGGACTATCCTTCTGTTTAAACAAATGAAACTTTTATTTGATAAATAGTTGCCCAATTCCACCGCATCTGTAAAGGTTTTTGTTTCCATAAACTCTGCATTTTTTATATCATATGCATCTAGAATTTCTGAGTACCATTGATACGACAATTTTGGATTTAATTTATGGTTAAAATCTCCTGTTAACACAATCAGGTCATTTCCATACATATCACAAAGTGCATCCATATCATTCTTAAAATGTGACAATTCGACCCCATATTCCTTTGTTGAATTCCATTGCATATACACATTTAGGATCAGTATAAATTTATATTTTTTATCCGCAAATGTGGTTTGGATTCTGCAGGCTAGAAGCCACTTACACTTTACAGATATCAAAATGGTTTTAGTTGTTAGGGTTCTTGATATCATTGTCAACAAACCACCTGCGGGGCGCCCGGAGTTTGATTTTACAGCTGCACGGTGGACTTGTAGGAACCCTTCAACTATTTGGGGAACACCACAGAGCCAGGTCTCTTGTATACAAATAATTTCGTTCTCTTTTGCAAGTTCTTTCACAGTTTCACGTTTTAAAAGTGTACTCAATCCATTTATGTTCCAAGAGACCAATTTTATGCTCTGTGGCTGCCGCATTGCCTATTCTACATCACTTAAAGGCCCATTCACTACTGAATCTTCCCTGTAACTATATGAGGGTCCTGCTAAGCTGGAGGTGTTACTCCAATTCTCCCATGCCTCCAACATATCTGTATTGTTTATTACTATATTAAAATGTTCTCTCCCTTCCTCTATTTCCTCATCGGGGAGCCTCACCTGCCTCTTGCTTAAGCCAGCATGATACCTTAAGAAAGGTTTCTGCTGGGGCACCTTAAACACTGGCGCGAACTCTTCTTTGGACACTAGGCGAATCCCCTCTTTACGGATTTCTTGCTCTGCGTTTTCTATTGCGGACGTCACCAAGCCCGAATAAAGCTGTACTTTGCTGACCTCCTTGCCCTCCCCAATTGTTTGGATTCCCATCTTTCTTAGATCTCGAGAGCTTATTCCATTTAAACTTGGGCAATGGGCAAAAACCTTGAGTAGGTGTGCTCTATTTAAATACCCACTCTTTTTAGATTTTTTGCCACCCCTTCACAATTTTACGTGTTCAAAATAAAGCCACTTATTCCCTCTATCAACCACTTCTTCTGACTTTGTAACACCTTGATAATGTAGTGTATTTAATCTAGGTATCACTTTAGGGCTACTTTCCCGGTTTGCATTACTTTTATTTTTGCTGGGGGGCAGCCGAGCCTGTGTCTTTGCTAATTTTGAGGTTACATGAATCTCCTTATCCTGTTGGGTTTGCTTCCTATTATACTTCTCTTTTTTTGCTGATAAGATGGCCTCTTTCTCAAAATCAATACCTTTCTGAACCCTCATTGTTTTATTCGATTGAGACTTGAGCTTATGTGTTACCTCTTCTAATGACTCCAGTAAGGAAGAGGATTACGTTTAAGGCCCTTTGATGGGCTAATAAAACTCCTCATAATACTGGCCTTCTCACCTTCCAAAAATTGTTTAAATGGCATATTCCAACTCGCAACTCGCGTTCCAGCTCTGCGAGAAAGGTAGCTATCCCAAGAATTAAAAAAGCTCTTTGGGGAGGCAGAAGCTTCTCCTACGTCACATCTAACTGGTGGAATACTCTGACTGACCATCTCAGAGCTCAGTGAAATCTTTTAATATTTAGGAAACAGTTGGAAACCTGACTTTCCACCCTCTACAGCAAATTAGCATTTTTCACGGCTGTTGCTGCAACCCTGTTTAGGACACTAGCGCCAAGGCGCCAAATGGCATTTGTGTGCTCTACAAAATACATTCTCATTGACATTAGAAACACCAATTGTAGGAATGCAGCTCTTCAGATTCTTTTTCCACTGTAAGATTTAATCACAAGTACATACTCCTTTCCATTAATGCTTGAATGTCTATATCCCAGTAGTTAGCGTACAAAGTATAAGGAACTTTAGGTCTTACCATGGGTGATGACCAAGCCAATCTTTCATATGTATGAAAAACATCAACACAAAATGGAGTAGTCATCCATGATTCTTGATTACAAACCGTATTGAACTGAGAAAATTAGGTACAAGAGCATATGTAAATTTGATGGGTTCATCTGAGCAGTGAAATGAAGGCACAAGAATGGTGTGGAAGAAAGTACTCCTTCATTTAAGACAGCACAACATACATTCTCGGCTTCTCAGCTTCAACTCTCAGCTTCAGGTGTCAGCCAGCAACTGACAAACCTAGAACCCCCATATCAGAACCCTGACGATTCCAACCCTGCCATTCCAAAGCGAACATAGAAAGTAAGAACACAACACATCTTTCCCATAAACACAACTACAAAAGGAAACTTAAACCCTCACTACGACCTCGCCTACAGGAAAAAAGAAGATGCATACAAAACAATTCCCAACAAAGCGGAAACATAAACACAAGCATGGGCATGGATTGATGACATGCATGCAGAACAAATGTCCGGAGAAAAGGGACACTCATTCCCACACACAACCTTTTAAATATTGAGGGGGAACCCCCTTCTACGGTTTTCCCTTGCCATTGCAGGGTATGCCTTTAATGTTCCACCAACCTCATCTCCACCACCCAAGCCAAACGAATAGTTTCCACACAAGCAATTCTGGGCAGACATGGCATCTCCACGACCTGCATTCGGCGCATGGTTCTCACACACACGATTCTGGATAGGTATGTTAGGAACACTTTGATCAAACAAGTGCCCTTCCATCACTGACCTTTCATAGTCATCATCTACTGCACCTTCATTCCCCACCAGCACCACACTACTTTTGCCCCACCATTTCCCATTCTCCACTAAAACTGCATGTTTAAATGCCATAACAATGCGTGTTTTGGGGAAAAATTTGGAATTGCTTTTCTTGGTTCCCATCAGTCTCTTCACTTTGACAACATCTCCCACAGGAATCTAAACCTCTTTTACTTTCTTGTCATAATTCAGTTTTGTTTTCAATTGACCTTTTTCTACCTTGTCACGCACTTGCTCCAAATTAGGCATCCTGTTGGCACGATGTGTGTGCCCCAACACCGAGCTGGGACTCAACTTGCAGGAACCATAGCGTTCCTTCAACAGCACAAAAGGTGAGATGCCAGTGAGAGAATATGGAGTAGTGTGATAACTCCACCATTGCACCCGCCACAGTAGCCATTTGAATAGTCTCCTTCAACATCCTTATCACTTTCTCCACCATACCATTGCCTTGGGGACTATACAAAGGTACTGTCAAGTGCTTGGCACTCATGGTTTTCAAGAAAGATTGCATCATTTGTGACTTAAACTGGATACCATTGTCTGAGTGTGAGGAATTGCAGAACATGACATGCCGGTGCCGGGGCCTGAACGCATTCGCTTACTGGGCAAGAGGGCTGTAATGCAGTTCCGACGCAGAAGGTCACCAGTAACTCCCCCATATCATCTATCCGTACAGCGGCAATCAATCAAGAAATTTGTAAAGCGCGCTACTCACCCGGAGGGTTTCAAGGCGCTTCGGGGAGAGGGGTCCGCTGCTGCTCGAACAGCCAGGTCTTGAGTTGCTTCCTGAAGGAGAGGTGGTCTTGGGTAAGACGGAGGTGGATGGGGAGGGAGTTCCAAGTCTTGCCTGCCAGGTAGGAGAAGGATTTTCCTCCCATGGTGGCTCTTCGAATGCGTGGAACGGTGGCGAGGGCGTGGCTGGTTGATCGTAGCTGGCGGATGGGAGTGTAGAAGGTCAGGCGGTTGTTGAGGTACCTGGGGCCCAGGTCATGGAGGGCCTTGTGTGCGTGGATGAGGAGTTGGAACGTGATTCTCTTGCTGACGGGGAGCCAGTGCAGGTCTCTCAGATGTCCGGAGATGTGGCTGTGTCGGGGGATGTCCAGGATGAGTCATGCGAAGGCGTTCTGGATGCGTTGGAGTCTTTTCTGTAGTTTGGCTGTGGTTCCGGTGTAGAGGGTGTTCCCGTAGTCCAGTCGGCTGGTGACGAGCGCCTGGGTGTCCGTCTTCCTGGTTTCCGTGGGGATCCAATGGAAGATCTTTCGGAGCATGCGTAGGATGTTGAAACATGATGATGAGACGGCGTTGACTTGTCTGGTCATCGAAAGGGAGGAGTCCAGGATGAAGCCCAGGTTGCGTGCGTGGTCTGTTGGTTTGGGTGCGCTGCCCAGGGCAGGGGGCCACCAGGAGTCGTCCCAGGCAGAGGGTGATGATCCAAGGATGAGAACTTCCGTCTTGTCTGAGTTCAGTTTCAGGCGGCTGTTCATCATCCACTCGGCTACGTTTTTCATCCCTTCGTGTATGTTGGTTCTGGCGGTGGCTGGGTCGTTGGTGAGGGAGAGGATCAGCTGGGTGTCGTCGGCGTAGGAGATGATGTTGAGGTTGTGTTGGCCTGCGATGGCTGCGAGGGGGCTCATGTAGACGTTGAAGAGGGTGAGGCAGGAACTATCCATCGGCCTAGAGGAAGGAGGCGGGGCTAACCCCGGAAGCAGTCATTCCCGGAACTGAAAAGGGTGAAGGAAACAGACAGAGGGCGCGCAGAAACCGGAAGGAAGGTGGAACACCAGGAAGATCGAGAGCCGAAAGAAGACGCCAAGGAAGGAGAAGATGCGAAAGGAGAAGACACGAAAGGAGAAGACGCGAGAGAGCGGGAAGAAGAAGACGAGACGTGGTACGAGGACTGGTGGACCCCGCAGGAGGTGGCTGAAGAGCGGCCACAACTCAGGAGAGTTGCGACAGAGCCGGTGAGTGCTGGGTACCTGGGGAAAGAGGGTAGCGGGTGTACAGAAGGGTGGTGGGAGGTTCGTGAAAGAAGGACGGGTTGCTTTCTCTAAATGTTTCTTGTTATTGAAATTGGGCACATAGCGTTTTACCTCCCCCGCCTTATCATTACTTGATAGGAGTGAACGTGATCTTTGCACAACCTATAAGCAGGTTACCATCAGAGGGCTAGAAAGCCTAATATTAAGACCCCATCAGACCGCTTGCATTTAAAACCTTTTGATCTTTTACTTCACTGTGCATGATACGATCCTAGACAGGGCCTGCACTGGTTTCCCTCACAAGACCGACCCTTCCCTTCACTGAATTCCTTTATGTAATATCACCATCTGGGTGTGGTGACTGTGTCAAGCATATAGGAAATGGGAAAACCTAGAAAGAACTGACGGCTCCTTGTTCTTCTTTTCTCTTCTGAGCTTCCCGGGGAAGGACCACCCAGCCCGCAGGCTATCCCATTTGAACACAAAGGACATCTGGAGCCACAGAAGGAGAGAACGAAGAACCCTAGCCTGGGAACCTAGAGACTATACCCTTGACTTTGTCTTGTTAAATAAAAACAGTCCAACTGGCACACTATATACAGCCTCCACATCTGTTTATCCGGCCCGCTCTCCCACACTGAGACTATAACTTTGGGAAATCCTTTTCTGCAAAACACATCCTTCAACAGTTCAACCACAGCAGTGGTGGTCGGTTCACTCAAAAATATGCATTCAACCAATTTTGAGTAACAATCAACTACCACCAATGCATACCTCATCTCCAAATTTAGGTTGAACTTTAGGCCTATGAAATACATGCAGAGTTTTTCCCAGGGACCATTAGGAAAACTGACTGGGTGAAGAGGAGTGTTGCGCACATTCACAATTTTATCTGCATTTACACAATTCACACACCATCCCACAAATGTCTCAACTTTCACATCCATTTCTGCCCAGCAGTAATACTGGTTCAAGCGTTTCTTTGTAGAAGTCATCCCAAGATGACCATGGTGAGCAAAATTAAATATTCTGGTTCTAAATTCTACCGGAGGAACCAGTAAATTTCCTCTGATTATGGCATTGTCGTCAATAGTTAGTTCATCCTTTACCTTGTGATATCTCTGCAACCCATTACATAGGTTTCTCTCCTCAGGCCAACCTTTGACAATGAAACCCTTAATTAACTCTTGCAGCTTGTCACGTTTGGAGCACTCCATCCATACAGATTTACTTATTGTTCCATCCAGAACTACTAACCCATCAAGCATTCCAACCACACATTCCACATTGTCTTCATGCTGGTTACCTTGCAACTCATCCATGGGACTTCTGGACAGAAAATCAGCACTAGAGTTTTTTCCTCCAGGTATGTGTCTGATAGTAAAATTATATTCAAACATCCTGGACAAAAACCTCGCCAATAGTGGAGTCTGGGCCCCAATATATATTTGTTCTCTGATGGCAGAGAAGCACTTTGCTCAATCAAAACCAGCTCTGTCCTCGCTTGTGCAGATTCCTGGCAGGAGGTGGAGACAGCATTGTGGAAAGCAGCGCAGGCTCATTCAGACGAAAGGAAAACTCCTCCCCTTAGTGTAAATGCTGCCCAGGTCTACTCAGCCCAGCTCTGACTCATTCAGACGACTCTCTGGAGTCACTGCACATCCCCAGACCCATTCACTAGAAAGCCAGACAGTCGATACACATCTTGGCAGAGGCACACTGGATGGCTAAGCAAGTAAATACCTACTTTCTAAAAGTGATATTTTCAAACACAGAATGTAACAATCACCCTCACTAATAAAATGCATTTTATCATTCTAAGTTCAGGCATACTAAACTTTATTATCCTACCTTGTTCCCAGGGGTTGTTATAATTATAAGATGGTATAAGCAAACTCCCTATTCCATCCTATAGGGATAAGTAGCCTTGCAATAGTGAAAAACGAAATTGGCAGTATTTCACTATCAGGACATGCCACACACACCAGGGCATGCCCTGCCTTTCACATACACTGCACCCTACCCACAGGGGTACCTTGGGCCTACCTTGGGAGTGACTGGTATGTAAGAAAAGGGAAGATTAGGGCCTGGCAAGTGGGTGCACTTGCCAGATCAACATGGCAATACCAGACTTCACACAGGCTCTGCACTGGCATGCCTGAGTTACATTTACATGCTGCTTCTGTGGGTGGCACAATCAGTGCTGCAGCCCACAGGCAGCATTTGATTTGCAGGCCCTGGGCACACACAGTGCACTGTACTAGGGACTGACTAGTGAATCAAATATGCCAATCATGGAATCATCAATCCATAACAAGAATTTACAAAGGGAGCACTTTGGCGCTGAACAGCAGTGGTGGGGTGCCCAAAGAAACTAGACCAGCAAAACAAAGTCCAACACACATCAAAAACACAGGAGGCAAAGGCAAAAATACTGGGAACTCCACACCAATGATGCCTAAGTAATTTCCTAAAGGGCTCTGTGGGAAAAGCAAAATAATCTATGAAACGTGAATAATATTCACAAAGCTCCAGAAAAGATCGCAACTGGTCTTAGATCTCTGGTCTTGGGCTGTCAATGATTGCCTTGAGAAGGTCTGCTTTAGAGTTAATTCCCGCTTCTGAAATGTGGTGACCCAAATAATCAATATTATTAACAGAAAATTAGCATTTTTCCTTCCTAACGGTAAACCTGTGTTTTTCTAACTTGCCCAACAACTCACTCAATGCACACAAATGCTCCTCAGTATCTTTTGGAAAAATTAGGATGTTATCCTGATATGCTAGAACATTCTTGCCTTCCACAAACAGTCTGAACATCAACTTCTGAAAAAAGGAAACCACGGAGGCCAGGCCAATAGGCATCCTCAAAAATGTAAAGCTCCAAGGGGAGTGTTCAAAGCGGTCAAAGAACGGGAATCTTCTGCCAGTTCTACTTGATGGTAGGACGCCTTCAAGTCTATGAAGGAATAGCCCTTGGCACCACCCACTTGAGCCAGCATCTCCTGAATCTTTGGTAAAAGGAACCAATCAATTAAAATGTTCTGCGTCCGTTTGCGCCCATCCGCGACCAGCGCCAGCAACCCTGAATCTCTGCACAGCCAACGCTACCACCCAGCGGCACTCCATGCTCCCAACCCACGCCACAAAAACTGCAAGCTAGCATCACCAGCTGACACCCACAGACCCTTCAGCTGTCGCCACTGCCAGCACACCTGCAGCACCGCCAAGACCACGGACCCAGCACAACCCGCCCGCAAGAATACAACGACTCAAAGGCCCTGCAATGCATCCTTATCAACGTCCGATCCCTCCACAAACACGCCACCAAAATCTGGGACCTCCTTGACAGCACCACCCCAGACGTAGCATTCTTTACCGAAACCTGGACCAACACCACCTTGGGACCGGACATCGCCATCGGCATTCCCCAAGGATACAAGATCTCCAGAAAGGACCACCCTACCCACCCGGGAGGAGGAATCGCCTGTAGCATTTTGAAGTAACAGGCTCCAGACTTCAATAGCATTCGATAGAAGTTTATTCTTAACAGAAGATCCCATTCAGCCAGGTTACACCAGTCACAACTGCCTCCAGCCCTGCTTACAGTCCCATTCGTACTCTGACATGTATACATTCCAACCTGTGATGTAGAAGAACCATAGAAGAGAACAGGGGAAGGGAAGACAGCTATCAGACATCATAGAGAGGAGATTAAAGAATATCACTTCCCCATCGTCCACAAATCCACCCTCCGCCTGAGCACACTCCCCGATGAGCCCACAGAACTGATGGAACACCTTCACTTCAAGATACCGGCCAGCCCTATCTCCACCCTCCGAGGAACCCTCATCTTTCGACCCCCTGGACAGCGCAGACTTTTCGTCAACTCCATCACGGACATCATCTCCCCACATGCCATGGCTCCACCAACTACACCCTACTGGGAGACCTCCAATTCCACCTTGACAACCAACAGGACCCCAGTACCACATCCCTCCTAGACAACCTCCACAAGATTGGACTCCGCCAGATCGTCACTGAACCCACGCACTCAGCAGGACACACTCTCGACCCCTCTTCACAACAGGAAACTCCATCACCTTCAGCCACTCCAGCTCAAAATGGACTGCCAGTTTAGATTCGTCTTGTTCTCCTGCTTCCACACCCTCTGCCTCATACGTAAGACCTTCAGTTGGATCCCCCTCGAACACAGAAAGACCGTCACTCACGCCCTTGTCACCAGCAGGTTCGATGACGACCCTGCTGGAATAAACCAATGCCGGAATAAAAAATAACCTCACCCGCAAGCTACAGAACATCCAAAACGCCGCTGCAAAACTGGTCCTCAACCTGCCAAGACACTGCCACATCTTCCAGCACCTGGGCACACTTCACTGGCTCCCCATCGAAGCTAGAATCACCTTCAAGATGCTAACCCACACTCACAAGGCCGATCCACGACACCGGACCAGCATACCTGAACAGCCAACTCAAATTCCACACACCCCAAAGGACCCTATGATCAGCCCAGCTCTCCTACGCCGTGATACCCCGCACCAGAAATACCCGATTGCGAGGTTGTTCCTTCTCCTTCGGCGAACACCCTTCCGCTCCACCTCAGGCAGATAACATCGCTCTACATCTGCACAAGAAAACTCAAAACCTGACTTTTCAACAGACCCCCTCCTTAATGGACTGTAGCCTGCGACCTCCCCCACCCCGCAGCGCATTGAGACCCTTACCGGTGAGTAGTTGCGCTGAACAAACACTTGATGGATTGAATGTTGTAACCTTTCTTTGCTGTATATAATTTAGTAACAATTGATCTTTAAAATTAATATTCTCATAAAAATACTCCATCGTGTCTATGTTGTGTCCTCCAAACACAATTGTGCAAATATCTGGTGGAGATAAATGAACAGAGTCTAATTCTTTGTAATATAACTCATCAGTCACGAAAGTGATAGGTGTACCGGAGTCCACAGTAAGTTGAACTTCCACATTACCAATCAATACTTCATAAAGTGGATCACCATCGCTTTTTCCAGAGTCTATGGAATGACTATTATGTTGAATAGCGCATATGCTGGGATCTGAATGTTCATCAAGTGGCTCAAGGGTGCCAACTCTTTGAGTATTTTTGCAGAGGCGTGCAAAATGCCCAACCTTCTCACACTTCATAGAAGGTGTACTTATAGCTGGGCAATTTTTTTGCATTAGCGTGCTCGATCCACATCTAAAACAGTAACTTTGCTTTTTGTTCTCTGTAGCCTAATGAGTAATAACTTTAGGTATGGATAACATTGTATTAACTGGTTCCACCTCAGATTCACTTTTGGACCTATTTAATTCCTTTTGAGGCTAAAACGGATCTTTCAGTGCCCTTGGCATTTTCATGCGTCTCATTTAAAGTTGGATTTCTGCAACATAAAAGTCTCTCCGTTTTTTTTGTTGAAACAATGCACAACTAACTTGTCTCTTAAATATGAATCAATACTACCATCAATTTCATAAGTGGCAATAAACCACTGGAAGATGGCCAAAAATACGTTGCCCTTCTGATCCCCAAGAATTGTACAAAAGTGCCAATTTGTTCAAATTTGGACCAATCCATTGCTGTGATATAGCTTGCACACCCTTTGAACCATTACTTCCATTTGGTCTTTAATACACCAGGTTCTAGTATAAAATGTATAGGACAGGTTACATTTTGCATTCTGACACTTGAACAATATAACAGTCTTTTAAAGGTGAAAATGTATATTTCTCGAATGACAGAATCAGTTGAAAAGAATGACAAGTTTAGCTTTCCATGCTTTCCTACTTCGGTTTGTATTCAACCAATAGAGAGTTTTTTTGGAACATAAGCTCCACCTTTGCAGCAGGAATCAATTTGTGCAGATGCTCAAAACAGAAAGATAAGGCTACACAAGCAGTGCGCTGAGTGAGAAGGCAGCGTGACCATAAATGTCAGGAAAGTGCTTAGTAAGCATGAGCAAGCTGATTAAATAGAGAGTAACGAGGTAGCGTCTCGAGGGGCGTATTTGAATTAGCTCTTGAGGAGCGTGAGAGGACGGAGACGAGTCAGAGATCACCAGGCAGTGCGAAGAGGCCGAGCTCCAAAAGGAGTTGCAGAGGCTGCCCCCAAAAGGGGCTAGAGAGCCGGTGCCATAACGAGCGCTGTGCCCCCGGAAAGAACCAGTTTGGGGCTGGTTATTTTCTTGGTGCACTAAAAAACGCAAAGACCGAAAACACCCTTGCCACCCCCCCGTGGCGGCCGGCGTAGCGGCACCGGCCACCCCTTGCCAATGTGGGACCAGGTGAAATACAAAACCCCCAATAGGGGAAAGCGCCTACCTGGGCGGGAAAGCAAGGGGGATATAAGCACTGCTCCCCCAGGTTAGCTCCTATCTTCACAGAGCGGGAGAGCAGCACCAGCGGCAGACCTTTTTGTGGGGAGTCCGTTTCTCGAGGCGAAGCCCTGCCCGACAGAGAAATGAACCGCTGCTGCCCAGTAGACTGAGCTGAAACGAGAAGGAGATGACTGGGAGCCCACCCTGCTTTGCCTGTCTAGTACCCGAGCTGAGCACAGCCGCCGCTGCCTGGATAATGACTGGGAGCCCACCCTCCATCATCTTCAGGGAGGCGGACCCCGGACCAAGTGAGAATCAGCTGCCACTGCCCAGGCGATGACTGGGAGCCCACCCTGCATCACCTTCAAGAGAAGCGGAATCCCGGCCTGAACAGGTATTAACCGCCTCTGCCTGGGTAACGACCGGGTGCCCACCCCGCGTCATCTTTAGGGAGGCGGATCCCGGCCCAAGGGAGAAACAGCCACCGCAGCCTAGGTAACAATGGGGAGCCCACCCCGCGTCACCATCAGGGCGAGCAAGAGGCCATGGGCAGTACAGCGCAGGAAAAAGACCGAGCCGGCGGGGACAGGCAGCGGATCGCCGCCGTCGCTGGAGTGGCGCACCCATGAGCTCGCTGCAAGCCCAGCAGTCACGCCTCATGCTAGAAGAGGCAGCGGGAAACAGACGCAGGGAGTGAGCCGTACACGGGCTGCCGGGGAAGCGAGGCCAACACTTGCCAAGGAGGGAGTGAAACAGAAGTCTCTCCCTTTGGGGTTTACTCGGTTGGTTTGGCCCAGAGGGCATTGCAAGTTACCGAAACGCCTCCTATTGACCCCTCAGCAAGGAGTGGATCACATGCGGCCAGGAGGGGAGTAAATAGAGGAGTGGCTGGTGAATTAAAGGGGCATGCTCCATTTACGGCGGCTGCAGCCAGACACACAGTGAAAAAGGGCATTCCACAACAGAGGAAGGCTACTTTTGGTGCGAAGACAGCGGCAGCACCCCGCTAGGACCATGAGATTATTTTGGTGCATTAACCAGCGGCTGGACCCCGCTTTTTGGGCAAGTCAAGGTGTGCCCAGTCAACAGAGGGGATGGCAAGGAGCGGGAGCAAGAGGCAGCAGCAGGAGGACCTGAATGACCTGCTAAGGAAAATCCAGGCAGCATCGGAGATCCACGGGAGAGACTGACTACAGCCGCACCTGCTACATGACGCTGGCGAATGACCAAGCCACCAGCAGAGCAGCAGCAATGCACTGGCGGCCAAGCAACGGAGGAGGGCGCCAGCTAAGCTCGTGGAGGCAGCAGCGCCCAAGAAGGCTCCCCAGAAAAGGATCAGCCACCTGTAGCCAACACGGCGGCAGTGGGACCAAGCCAGGGGACCGAGGACACAGCAGCAAGTGTCCAGAATAGGATCACTCACCTTGGGATGCCTCACGGCTGGGTGAGTTGGCCTATGGGACTGTGTGTAGGACCACTCACTTTGGGATGCCTCATGGCTGGGTGAGTTAGCCTACCAAAGAGGGGGGGTAGCAAACGGAGACGGTGCTCACCGCCCAGCCCCCGCCGGATGGCAGGGCGCAACAAGAGTGGGACAAGGTAGCGAGTTGTGGCCTAACTCCAGGACAGAAGCTACTCCCTCCCTGCGCAAAGAAAGTGCACACCCAAATTACCAAAGAAAACGACCCAGAAGGGCCACGAGACTATGCAAGCCTGCAAAGCAATTAACAACAAACTGTCCATCTAAGGTGCTATGTAATGGTGATAATGTATACATGTATTATGACAGAAATAACGTATGATGATATGCATATGGAGCACAATGCAAGTATGATAGTTCGCCAAGGAAGAAATAATGACAGAACAGGCAAAGTATGCAAAGTATATACATGTTTTCCTTGTATTCATAATAAACTGCGGCCAACAAATGACCACCACAAGACAAGGGTGTACGTTGGCCTTTGTCACGATGAGGAATACAGTATGGGAATGTTACATATATCTGGGAGTGGGACAGAGTGCGGGGTTATTCAGATCAGTGAGTGAGGGGTGCAAGCATACTGAAGAGATTAGAGGCTCACGGGCCAATGCAGGGGTGACAAAATCAATTATAGCTGAACATCTTTACCTCAGGGTCTATGAAAAGTAAGATATGTTTTGCTTGCAACAGAAACAGGTGTAGATTCCTCTCACCGCAGTGATGATCCAAGGCAGTGCCATTCACTGTGCTGTCTCAAGACCCAATCGCCAAAATGTGATGGGTTCCTCTGAGTGGTGAAATGAAGAGTACACGAACGGTGTGGAAGAAAGTACTCCTTTATTTCAGACGGCACAATGAACACCCTCAGCTCCAGCTGTCAACCAGCAACTGACAAACTCTAGAAACACCATACCAGAACCCCCCGCGGATTCCAACCCTGCATTCCAAGGAGAACATAGAAAGTAAGAACACAACAGTATCCTATGATCCTGGAAGAGGCTCTTTTGCTTCTCTCATGCAACATACAATCAGTTCCCATCGAAATGGCTCTTCACGTCCACCATATTTATTAGTGTGGCTGATACTAGTTGTGATTGAGCTATAAACGTTTGTGCATATGTGCTGTGTATCTGATGTGATTGGCTAGAAGATGTTAATTGCAGCACATTATCCACATTTTTTGTGTATATGCCTACGTAAATGTGACTGCCTTCTCCAAACACAGCCAGCAAAGGTTTAAACTTGAATCCTTCTAAGCTTAAGGTCTTGAGCAAGCAACAAAAATCTGCCCTGAACTGGAATGGTCTATTAGTCGCTCTTTATCCAGATTTGACTAGCTACAGCTTGGCCCTATCCAGACCGTCAGATTTATTCTTAGTCAAACACAGTACAATCTCTGAAGCGTTCAGAGGCTTTTACAATTGTATTTTGCTTTACGTTGTCTAGAATCAGGGGAAAACCCACCCAGAAAGTGCTGTTCCCACATCTCCAGTGACAAATATGTGCCTTGCCATGCTTGGCCTGATATAGAGATCCTTAACAAGGTAAATTTTGGGTTTTTAGTTTCCCATCTTGTTGTAATTTTGCAGCAATCGGGGTTAGCATTTAGCTGAAGCCATCTTATTTTCGGCAGACATCTTGTCTGCCATGTGCTCACCATGTGCTCTGTCCTTCGTTGCTGTTGTTTACTCTTGTACTCTGCTTAGGGACTGATTATATTTCTGCTACTCTGCACTTGCGGAGAAGACACTGCAACTGTTCACATATGTCTTAGTCTATACCTGTCAGGGTATTTTTACTGCAATTAGCTAAGCTCCGCCCTTCTGTTGACTGTGCATTTCTGTATGACCTTTTATGTATGTATGTAAACCTTCTCTTATGTACTTGTACCGCCTTCTTCTGAGCCCCTGTGTGGGTATAAAAGGACTATGTTCCTTCTGTTCAGTGTGCTACTTCATACACTACCGAAGGGTGTTGTGTGTATGTAGTTCCACTTCATGAGTTTTAATAAATACTTTGTTTTTTATTCCAGTTTCCATGCCAACTTCTATTCTATTGGTCTGAGGACTTGTGCAGAGAAGGGCGAACCCCTAGCACTGTCAGGCCTAGCTGAGGCTCACCACGACAATCTGATCTGCTCCGGGATTTAATAAGTATCTGCCCTATAGAAGCAGTTCCTGTAATTGTCTTGACTTTCAAGAATGCTGTGCAGTTTTGCCTGAGAGAAAACATCTTACTATTACCAGTACCATGTGCTGTTTTTTTCACTAGCCTAAGATGAAACCTAGCATCTTGAGGGGCCATGCTTCTGTACTCAGTTTGATGACTTAACACAAAAGTGCCCTGCAGGGTAAAGGACCTTTCATGATGCCAAAGAGAAGAGCAGGTCCCACTTGTGCAAAAGCCTGCATGGAGGATGGCACGCAATGAAGAGATTTTTCTCATGTTAGAAGGTCTCCTACCCATCTGACATTATCCCATGAACACCGAGCACCTCTTGACCAAATTCACCAGGGTCATGAACGAGCTAAAACAATTGAATGCTCTTGCCTATTGGTGGTCTTGCAGTGCCCTTAGCTCACCCACTTCGGATGAGTCTAGATTGCCCCTTTTTCCATTAGATGAGGGACATGAAACATTTCCCCTAAAACTTAGGTTCATGGAGTGTATACCATTTACAGATTCTGGTTGTTGTCATTTAGGAACCTTTTGATCCATCGATTGTTTCAAATAGACTGTGATTTTGAGAGTTGCTGGTTAGATCTAAGGGACTCACTTGCTATCATGGAAACCCTCAACCCTTTGGGTGCACCTGTACTATCAGAACAAGAAAAATCACATTTCCAAACTCCATGTCACAAATGATGAGCAGGGATATACACAAAACTCAAGCACAGTAGAATACATTCAAATGTAAGCCTGAATTGGAGAAGGGCAGCAGCACGAAGGAAAGGTAGATGAAGTGTCATGATGTACTTCACTAGTTAATTAAAACAAACACTGGCAATGCTGTTTGGATGTGCTGCATGCACAAATGCTGTGTAGCACTTTATAGCTAGCTTTGGCAATGATAGAAAAAACGGAAAATACTGATTTCTGTACACAATATATAGAGGAGACATTTGAAAGTGACAAATAAATTAGTTATTATAGTTGAGTGGCTACGTCTTTTCTTCATAGTACATGGAAATTTGTAATTCCTGTAAAAAACAGTCTCTAATTTCTTTTATAGGCCACTTGTGACTCATTCATTCACCTATACTCAAAAATCGACTGTATAGTTGAGTTGTGACATCACAATGCCCACTGTCAGAGCCAGATGTCAGGGGAAAGGCTGGTCAGGTCACAGAACATAATTAAAGCAGCTGTTTAAAGAACAAACAAAATATTGCTTTTCTTTCTTCTGCTCCATTTTGTAGCTGTGCAGTGGGAAGAAAAAGTTGATATTTATGGCAACATGGGTATTGTTTGCACTTCTTATGTAATTATAGAAAAGGTAGACTCTTTCTGCTTCGTTCTACTATACTATTGTTTTAAAAACAGACTAGTCTATATTAAACTGATTCTTCTATCTTTTTGCAACAAACAGCTTTTTTGGTGAATTTATTTTGCACTAGAGATTATATTTTTATTCTTCATATTTGCAAACAAGCTCTCTCTTTCATATGAAAGAGCTACACACCAAGGATGTAAGTGGTTTATGGGTAATGTGATGATGTGATCATGTATTTTATGGAATAAAGTGACCCTGCCATACATCATAAGGATATTGCAAGTAACCTTGAAGTTCCATATTCTTATAAGTGACCTTGGCCATCTGCCTTATTTCTCGACTTGGTCTTGGAACCCCTTGGTGATTGGCAATGGCCTTATAATGTGCAGCAGGAGGTACTTTATCCCATATATAATAGGCAACTGGGTGAGCCACAAGTCACCAATTATAAAGAAATTAGAGACAAGTTTTTATACAAGGATTGCAAAATCCCATGCTTCACAAGTAAATTACACAAATCTCAACTGGAGTCGCACTCAGCCCATCTCCGTTGATAGTGTAACCTCCACAGATAGAATACTGTATAAGCGTAGAACAATGTGCTTAAGAAGAGATTTATTGGTAAGACCCCAGCCACAACACGAGTACAGATCTTCACTGAGGGAAACACTTTCTCCACAGTTGGATTGTCATGTCAGAACTTTCTATTGTGCAATGGAACAAAGGGGGTATTGGCAATGGCAGAAACCACTATGGAGCATACCACATATCCCCCTCTCATCACCAAACAAGATATAAGGGTTAAAGGGAAAGGGAAGGAGGACAAGGGAGGATATGTCCCACACTGACAACAAGAAGGAATGAGAGAAGGGGTAGTCCTAAGGTTGAGCACTGATAGTGGCATAATACGATACAAACAGGTGAGTAAACTTTTGTATAAGATACAACTTGTAGGTACAAATAATAATACCGTTTATAATCCCAGACATTTTCTTGTGAAATATGCATAAGATACACTTTATAGGATCTAACATACACAATGAAAGTTCCCTTTTAATCCTGGACTTGGTCTTTCAAGTATTTTGGTGGTCTGATGGGACATGTCCGAACTCTACAAGGGAAACTCTCATTGGCATGATTGTTGTGAGCAGTATTCAAAAACCCATTCCCTCTGCCAGAAATATTGTTGTTGCTTGAGTCTCCTCCTGGTAGCTGATGTTTGGCAGCATTTCTGACTGAGTTTTGTCACCCTCCTCAAATTCCATATTCTACTAATGACAGTCTTTATAGCATTGTGAAACAGATTGACTGCTTTCATGGCTATTGAAAACTTGGAGTCTTTGACACCCCCGTACGGATACTCAATCTCTGACCACAACATTGAGAAATTTTGGTGTGTTTATCTTGGTCACATCTTTCTTTTCTGACCTCCTGGTGTATCATTTCTTGTCGTCTCCAGGGTTGTCTGGCGTTCACCTCTATCTATTGATTAAGATCTTGTCACTCTCATTGCATGGTACAAAGTCCCTTACAGATCTTTCAATTTTGATGTCCATGCCAGGCCACCAAAGGTCCATTCGGAGTCTTTCTTTGTACTTGGAAACACAAAAGTGGTCTTCATGTGCTTTATTTCTGAGTTTCTCTCACATACTACCAGGGGAAATTAGTTTGGTGCCCCTAAACAGACATTCATCCAGTTCTGCAGGTTCATCTTTGACACATAAATAATCTTTTAAATCCTCCTTGACAGTATTCTTGTTTGGCCAACTAATGTTCACATACTGTCTGAATGCCTCCAGGGTTTCATCCTCTTCGAGGCTTCTGTTCCATTTAGTATCATTTATCAGGCCATCAGAAATGACGCACATGTTTGGTAAGGCTACCTCTTCCACGTCATTCTCTGTTTCATCATCGAGACTACTGTTCATATTGGGAGGTAGCCTGGAAAAGGCAATCCACTGCCTTATTCTTTACTCCAGGGACATATTAAACTGCAAATGTGTATTTCTGTAAGTTGATAATCCATTTCCCAATTTGGCTAGATACTGAGTCTAATCCTTTTCTCTCAAAGATTTCTTTCAGTGGTTTGTGGTCAGTACCCATACCATTCTTTTAAACTTTTGTCTGGCCCAGAATACTGCTAGGGCTTCCTTTTCTATTACGGAGTAATTTGCTTCTGCCCCCCGTAATGACCTTGATGCAAAGGTGACTGCTACCTCATTCTTTCCTTCGCATTGGGAGAGTATCGCTCCCAATTCTTTTGTGCTGGCGTCTGTCGTTATGACCACTGCTTTGCCTGGTACAACAGATCTGAGTCGTGGTGCATTTTCCAGACTCTGTTTGACATTTTGAAACTCCCTTTCGCAAGTGTTGTCCAAGATGAACTCAGCTTTTAATTTGATTTGTGACCTTATGTGGAACGTGGTGTTTTCAAAATTTCTTATGAACTTTCTGTAAAACTCCACCAGGCCAAGGAACAATTGCAGTTCATCTTTGATGTTTGAAGCGGCTAAGTTCAATATTGAGTTCACAAGATCTTCTTTTGGTTCAATCCCTGTTCTGAAAATCTCGTGTCCCAGGTAGGTTATTTCAACACATGCAAATTTGCATTTCTCAGCCTTCACAGTGAGATCAAAACTTTTAAACCTCTTTATTTCAATGTTGTCACATATTTCAGATAGATACTTTGAAGCTTTTGTATTCCCACTTTTCTTGTATCTACAGCATACAACAAAATGCCCCTCTTGCCACATCCCTTATACACTGCCTTCCATGCTGGGCATTCCCTCCAGTGGGACATATGGACTGTCATGTGACACCTGAAGCACTGCTCGTTGAAGCTCTGATCATTGGTTCTAAATATCTCCTTCTTCTACTCTTTCACAACATTTATTTCCCCCTTATTTCAACGTGAATTGCTTTTATTCTCACCTTTTAGTTCTTTCACACAGGACATATGCTCCACTTATTATGAAACTATTAATGCTTAATTAAAGGGGAATCATCCTTGAGCCATAATTCTTTACCTATTCTGTTTATGTTACAATTTAATTAAAACTGATCACAAATGCATTCATCTAATGAAGCACTGAACTTACTCACTGCTGCTAGTTTCCTTAGCTCAGACACAAATTTTTCAATGCTCACACCGTCTCTCTGACTCCTCTTACCAAAGTGAGATATCTTTCTATGATGGTGCTTATTTTAGGTAAAATGTGTTTGTCCAATTTCTTTACACATAGTTCCTAAGCATTGGAATCTTCTACCTTATCCTCAGATAGTTCTAGTAGGTGTCCTAGAAGTTCATGTACTTCTGATTCTTGGCAATGTGCTAACAAAGCTACTCTTCTGTCAACAATTATATTTGGACCACATACTATGAGGCAATTATTAATAACCTTTTTCCATTTACTCCATAATATTGGAGGTTTGCCCGGCATGTTTGTGAAGAATGGAAGTGGTGTGATGTTTTGCAGTGTAAAAGATAAACACCAAAGGGGTTACAAACAGTAATGCTCCACAGTGTAATTTGTGCAGTGAGTTGTTACATGATAGCAAATACAATATGTGCTACAAATTTTGATGCGCTCTACACTCAGAGTCTTTAGAGCAATAGTATGAGAATCATGAACTGTGCACCCTGAGAGCCATTTTTCTTTGTCTTGTGATCTACTGTACTTAGAGCGTAATTTGGCCAGTGTAGATCTTTGAAGTAATTTATATCAATTTCAATGCATTGCTGACTCATGGAGCAATAGTGTGTGAATCATTTTCCTTGTCATGTGATTTACTGTGTTTAGAGAAGACAAAACCTGGATTACTGACATAAACCAATACATAGATTACTGACATACTTCTTATGGTTTCCACAATAATAATGAAAATGCACTGGGTTACAACAGGTGGAACAATAACACTCCTTCCTTATCATTTGTATTATTTTCTTTCACTTCAAGCTTTCCTGAAGTGGCAAGCAGAGGACATCCTGAGGCAAAGCAGCTAGGAGGTATGAACACAGCTGGTAGGAGTATGTGAAGGCAACCACAATACAGCTAAGCAGGCCACAAAATGGTACCAGTACTAGTCTTGGGTTCGCCTGCTCGTGTTGGGTGTGCAAAATCAGTCAGGGTTGACTGGAATCCTCAGAGTGTCACGTTAGACCTGCAAAATCAGTTAGGGCTGGCAGGAATCTGCAGCATGCACACATTATCTAAATGGCCCACAGTGCAGGTAGTGTGGGGAGTGATGACTGCAAGGAGGGGCTCAGGGAGTGACTTGGGAGAGGCAACAATCTCTGATACGAGCATGCATTGAAGTAGCTGTCTGCCAAAGATAATCAATCACCCAGCAGTCGCCCTTGCAGCTACTCCCACGGCAATTCTAGGCACAGATAAATGATCAGAGATGATATTTATAGTCACAGTCAAAAATTGCTGGGGCACTTCAGAGTGGGATTAAGGTGGGAAAATGCTGAGAGTTACAAACAATGTTACCGGTGATGAGGCCCGTACAGGTTTTATATAGACACTAGTCGAAGTTTGCCTCCTGAAACCAACGCACTGCTCACTAGTAGTGCGTTGTTTACTGCATTAAGGCACCACATGCACATTCTAGATTAATGCACACTCGTTAACTCATGTACAGTATCACGCGGGAAAGTTGCCAAGAATGATCTATTGCTTTCTCCCCGATCATCTTACGGGTTCAGTCAAACCGGTGCCCGTACTAGCTTGTTTGGGTGTTCGTCAGCACAATCTCATCCTGCGTCACATGAGTGGAAATATAGAATGAATGACCAGGAGGAAAATGTGCTTGAAGAGAGGTTTCTTGGTAGGATGCCGGCCATAGCACCAGTACAGCTCTTCACTGAGAGGAACTCTCTCTCCACAGTTGAAATGTCATGTCAGAACATTCTATTGTCCCTAGGAACAGAGAGGGGCATAGGCAATGGGAGGAACCACTATGGAGAATACCATAATTACCCTCAACACAATATTCTGCATACAACTTTCATTTTGCAACAGAATACCAGTATGGTTACAGTGCGCTTTATGAATGGTTAAATGAATACAATTAAATAAATGGGGGTGCTAGAGGGCGCCAAGCAAGATGGCTGCACTTACCTGAGTCTCTTGCTGCTCGGGAGCCAATCCAATGAATATCATCTTCATCTCCAGCATAACAAACAGATGAACGGTTCTATCTGACTGCTAAAACCTTGGAGCGCCCGTTGCACTGCTTTGCTGCTCGCACCCCTGATCGGAACATAAGAAAAGTGACCTTTTCTTCCATCCGGCAGAGCTGGGAATATGGCGGCTGCGACCTCCTGGTAATCGAGCTGGGCCACTATCGAGCTACGCAGGGCTGTATCACCGCTCTCAAAACTACCGCGGCCACTGACCTCGTCGGCGATCCTGCTCTGCCGGGGCCCCTGCCGGGCTCGTGCCGCCGCTGACTGTAAGAACCACCTCCTTCCCCCTAGGAGGCCGGACCTGATACGATTGGACGGGACGCCGTGGCCTCCTGCACCTGACTGGGACAGAGGGACCTGTGGAGGCGGCGAGGCCCTGATGTGATCGGAGGAGATGTGAACAAATACGGGCGGTGAGTGAGCTGCGCTGTTTGCCTGCGCCCCAGCAGCCGCTAAGGTGCCCGCACTATCATGGGGCCTGGTTTGCCTGCTCTGGCCTTGCGAGGGCAACGTCACACCTCCTATTATTTTAATGTGAATTGCTTTTATTCTCACCTTTCAGTTCTTTCACATGGGACAACATGTGTTCCACTTATTATGAAACTATTAATTCTTAATTAAAGGGGGATCATCCTTGAGCCATAATTCTTTACCTATTCTATTTATGTTACAATGTAATTAAAACTGACCATGAATGCATTCATCTAACGAAGCACTGAACTTACTCGCTGCTGCTAGTTTCCTTAGCTCAGACACACATTTTTCAATGCGCTCAATCTCTCTGACTCCTCTTACCAAAGTGATATCTTTCTAGGATGGTACTTATTTTAGGTAAAATGTGTTCATCCAATTTCTTTACACATATTTCGTGAGCATTAGAATATTCTACCTCATCCTCAGATAGATCTGGTAGGTGTTCTTGAACCTTGTGTACTTCTGATCCTAGGCAATGTGCTAACAAATCTATTCTTCTGTCCACAATTACATTTGGACCACGCAAAATGAGGCAATTATTAAAAACCTTTTTCCATTTACTTCGGCATGTTTGTGAAGAATGAAAGTGGTGTGATGTTTTGCAGTGTGAAAGATATACACCAAAGGGGTTACAAACAGTAAGGCTCCACAGTGTAATTCATACAGTGAGTTGTTACAGGAGAGCAAATACAATATGTGCTACAAATTTTGATGAGCTGTACACTCAGAGTCTTTAGAACAATAGTATGAGAATCATGAACTGTACACCCTGAGAGCCATTGTTCCTTGTCTTGTAATCTACTGTACCTAAAGTGTAATTTGGCCAGTGTGGATCCTTGAAGTCATTTATTTCAATTTTAATGCATTTCTTACTCATGGAGCAATAGTGTGTGAATCACTGTTCCTTGTTGTGTGATTCACTGTTTTTAGAGAAGCCAGAAACCTGGATTACTGACACAAACCAATACATAGATTACTGACATACTTCTTATGATTTCCACAATAAATATGAAAATGCACTGGGTTACAACAGGTGGAACAATAACACTCTCTTCTTTCTCATTTGCATTTTTTTCTTTCACTTCAAGCTTTCCTGAAGTGGCAGGCAGAGGACATCCTGAGGCAAAGCAGCCAGGAGGTACGAACACAGCTGGTAAGAGTATGTGAAGGCAACCACAATAGAGCTAAGCAGGCCACAAAACGGTACCAGTGTTGGGTTCGCCAGCTCGTGTTGGGTGTGCAAAATCAGTCAGGGCTGACTGGAATACTCAGAGTGTCATGTTAGGCCTGCAAAATCAGTTAGGGCTGTCAGGAATCTGCAGCATGTACAAATGATCTAAATGGCCCACACTGCCCTGGGGCAGATATTATGGGGAGTGCTGACTGCAAGGTGGGGCTCAGGGAGTGATTTGGGAGAGGCAACACTTTCTGATACAAGCGTGCATTGAAGTAGATGTCTGCCAATGATAATCAATCACCTAGCAGTCGTCCCTTGCAGCTATTCCTAAGGCAATTCTAGGCACCGTCAAAAATTGCAGGGGCACTTCAGAGGGGCATTATGGCTGGAAGGTGCTGAGAGTTACACACAATGCTAGCGGTGATGAGGCCAATATACGTTTCACATAGACACTAGTCGAAGTTTGCCTCCTGAAAATAACACACTGCTCACCAGCAGTGCGTTGTTTACTGCTTTGAGGCACCACAAGCACATTCTAGATTAAGGCACACTCGTTAACACATGTACAGTATCACTGGGAAAGTTGTCAAGAATTATCTATTGCTTTCTCCCTGATCACCTTCTGGTTTCAGTGAAACCTGTGCCCGTACTAGCTTGTTGGGGTGTTCTTCAGCACAATCCCATCCTGTGTCACATGAGTAGGAATGTAGAATGAATGACCAGGAGGAATATGTGCTTGAAGAGAGGTTTCTTGGTAGGATGCCGGCCACAGCACCGGTACAGCTCTTCACTGAGAGGAACTCTCTCTCCACAGTTGATATGTCATGTCGGTACATTCTATTGTCCCAAGGAACAGAGAGGGGCATAGACAATGGGAGGTACCACTATGGAGGATACCATAATTACCCTCAACACAATATTCTGCATACAACTTTCATTTTGCAACAGAATACCAGTATGGTTACAGTGCGCTTTATGAATGGTTAAATAAATACAATTAAATAAATGGGGGTGCTAGAGGGCGCACAGGTACACCTTGAGGAAAAGTGTTCTTCTGATTGGCATCATTTGTTCCGGGTCTCCATTATTTTTTCATTGCCATCTCGTGTCAAACACTTCCACACGACCCACCTGGTCGCTTATGCTGATGCCTGAGGAAAATCTAACTGACGCAACAAAAACCATCTTGCAGCCTGCATTTCTGCCCAGGAACTGTCGCACACCCAACCCCCCTGTTCTTTGCAGTTCAACAGAAAGCCATGAGACACCCACACCCTGTGTAAATTATTGTTTTCCATCTCCTGCTCCCAGCCTGGTAAACATCCTTGACACCGTGAACAGGTAATCTGGACAATGCTTTGAATGACCGAGCTTTGATCAAGCTGATCGAACAATGACCTGAATGACCGAGCTTTGATCAAGCTGAGTGAACAATGATTTGTGTACCAAGCCTTGACCAGGTCGCCATCTGCAAACATCGTATGGATCTGGTTATCAACTGCAAACACTGCCCTGATTGAACAATGAACTAACAGCCAAAAGACTAGAATGAAAAAGTATAAAAGGCTTGTAAGCTGGGGAGTAAAGCAGCAGCCTCCTCTGTCTTGTTTCTAATGAGCTTGGGACTCTGTTCCATAGCCCGGGCTATTTGAATAAATCTGGGTTCCTCCTGCAGACGAAGGCTCCTGTGTCTCCTTTTACTACGTATGGAGGGTATGGAAGACTTGGGCGTTTCCCCCGCCGCCGAGACCCAGTAAGTGGGTTATTCCGGTTCTTCAAATGGCACCCGAACAGGAACTCCACGAGTACAAAGGTCAGGCCCGGTGGATGTGAGGAGGCACCCTACCCGAGGGATTCTTGCAATCCGGTAAGCTGAACGACTTGCCCGCTGTTCCTCCCCACCCTATCTGGGCCACATGACCGCGTCCTCACTGGAGTCCCCTAGCAAATAATTTCTGGAGCAGGACACAGGTCTACGTCTACAGAAGAGAACTACCCCTATAAGGTAAGGGTGGACTGTTCACCCACCAAGTCTGTATGATTCTGCTGTTATTGACTTTTGCAAAAGCCAAGCAAGCGAGGTGAGTTTTTAAAAAAAAAACGCTGGTGTCTGTTATCTGTTTCTGTATGATTCTGCTATTATTGACTTTTGCAAAAGCCAAGCAAGCGAGGTGAGTTTTCTAAAAACCGGCTGGTGTCTGTTATCTGTTTCCGTATGATTCTGCTTTTATTGACTTTTGCAAAATCCAAGCAAGCGAGGTGAGTTTTTAAAACCCGCTGGTCCCTGTTATCTGTTTACAAGCATGCCAGTCAGTAGTAAGTTCAAGAAATTATGTTGTTGTATGTGTACGCAGGACTCCCAGATGGAGGCGGCCTGTCCGCTACCTCCAGAAGGGACCCCTGTTCACATGATGTATGTTAAACATGGCCCTTCTGACATAATGTTTTCCTCATTCAGGGTAAAATATACGAAACAAAGTAACGTGGAATTACAGTGGCCACTTTATGGCTCCTTTAATTCTCAAGTTCTCACCAACTTAGAGGAACAATTAATGAAAAGAAAAATGCGCCCGTCTATGTTTGAATCTGTCCGACTTTGGAGGAAAGAGATAGAGCAGAGAGCTAGAACGCAGAAGGCTCAAGAAAGAAAACAGGAACGTATGTCAATGGCTGACCACGCCAGAGAAAATTTACAAAATCAAATGACAAACTCGGTAGAAATAGCCGATAGGGAGAATGGGGCCCAGGTACAAAAGTGTTATCCAGCTCGAGAGGAGAAAGGAAAGGGCCATATGGAAAGGGGAGAAGAAGGTGATTCCTTGCTTGATACCATGCTTGGAAGCCCTCCTGCATATGCCCCAATGTACCCTTCCTTGACGCCTCACACTCCGCATTTCCCCCTGCCACAGCCCACTCCTGCCCCCACTGCCCCTCTTACTGTTCTCCCTGCTAAACCAACCCTCCCAATTTTTCCTATGACACCGACCACGCCCGCTAACCCTGTCCCCGCTGCGGGAATGACAACAAGTCTCCATCCGCCCAACAAGTCTCCATCCGCCCAACCCTTGCAGCTTTACCCCTACATGCCCTTTTCCTACTTCCCCGTGGTCTACAGTTAAGCAGGATTTATATAAATTGTTGAATTCCCCCCGCCTGGCCTCCTTACGCTCTGGAATCAGCTTTTCATCCCTTTGAGAAAATTACCTACAGAAGCAACAGTGTGAATGTTGGATAAATAACGGGAATATCTATGCCTTTAATGATATATGGTCCACCTTTTCCCAGTGGACAATTATGGAACACACCACCTGGGCTGAATACATGTATACGCTGGTCATGCAAAGATTCGAAAGTGCGCTTATGCAGATACCCACCGGATTAATGGACCTTAGGTCACAAATAAGATCAGATTATATCTTCAGGTACTCTCATTCTTGAGGATATAGATTTACTTTTTGGTACGGTTGTCCCCACTGAAATTTGGGACAAGATTCAACATACTGACCATGAAGTGGCGTTGAGGTAAATGGGCTGACCTAGAGGCTATGGAAGAAGCAAGGGTAGGAGGTACTAAACCAGAAGCTGCCATCCTGACTTTGCCCGGTAAAATAATAACGTTTATGAAAACACTTTTGCCGGAAACTGTCATTTACTGGGATAAAATAAACGCCTGTAGGCAGTGAAAAGATGAGAATGTGGATGATTTCTTTACCCGTTTTGAGACAGAATACAAGGGACATAGTGGTTTGGTTTCCCGGACCACAGGTTCTGGCCCAATGTTTGTCATAAGTTTGTCAGCAACTTGCTTCCTGAAATCTACGCCAGGTTTAAGAAAGTTGAAAGTACGTGGTCTGCCAAAACTATGACTGGTATCTTGGCTATTGCACAACATCACAAGAATAGGGAGAATGAAAATAGAGACAAGGAAAGTAAGAAGGTTAGGGATCTTAAGACTAAGACACTTATGCAGCGGGCTTACCCTCCCCGAGGTCCTGATGCCCGCCGGAATTTTAGACCTCAACTCCAACCCCTTCTGAGGGCTCGCCAGTCTACCCCCTCCAGCCCTCAACATACAGGAGCCCTCCAAACAGATCAGTGTGCTTATTGTAAGGGGTACGGCCATTGGATAGATGAGTGTCCTGTGTTAGCTGAAAACATCCGAACAGGAAAGACTCAGCCTCGCGCTCCCAGGGAGGGGAGGCCGACTAGGGACCATGGCCCGCCCCATCCACAGGATAAAGAACGTAGGCACAGGGAAGACGCTCCCATCCAGCAGAGCCCAGCCAATAGATTTGATGGGTACGAAGCAACATGCACCTATTACAATGATGATTATGATGAAGTTGATGAGACAGGGTCCTACCAAGCATAGGACAGCCAGGAAAGGGATACTACCAGAGTGCAAATTCCAGTGGATCAAAGGGACCCATATGTTCAAATGTCAGTTGAGGGGAACAATTAGAATTTTCGTTTGAATACTGGGGCCACCAGGTATTCTATTGCACTTCTGTCAGTCCCGGAGGCACCCCTTTCTGGCAATATGAATGTCTCTGTGGGTTTTGCAGGAACACCTGTGACCAGCCCTGTCTCTGACCCCCTCCCTCTCGAGATTGGCCCTGCACATGTTGACGCTTCCTTGGTCCTTACAATAGGTTGTAGTGAAAACTTGTTAGGCATGGATTTACTGAGAGCTCTGTATGCAACCATATCATGTAGTACCCAAGGTGTATCCCTAACAATTTCTCCCATTGCAGCTTCCTATATGTACCTGTCCGGTCCCCTCCCACCAGAGTTGTAGTCTTTACCTTCCTCCCTCTGGGCATCATCAGACACTGATGTAGGGTGTTTCAACATATCCCCTCATGTGGTACGCATCCAGCCAGGCGCACCTCTCCCCCTCCTCTGGCAGTATCGACTACCCGCGCAAGGAGAAATTGCCCTTTTAACAATAATATCTGAATTAATGGACAAGGGCGTAGTGGAGGAAACACGTGGCAATATCTGTAACAGTCCCATTATTCCCGTTCTTTAAAAGACCAATGGAGATGCTCTGTCCCCTAAAATATACAGATTCGTGATTGACCTGAGAGCCCTTAACAAAATAACAATCTCCCCATATCCTGTTGTCCCCGACATAACATCCCTCTTAACGATGGTCCCTTCTGATGCAAAGCACTTTTCTATCATAGACCTAAAGAATGCTTTTTTCAGCATTCCTATACATCCTGACACCAGACATTTTTTTTTGTATTTCCCTTGGTGGGCGGAGCTTTAGATTCTGCCACGCCCCTCAAGGTTTCACCAAGAGCCCCAGTATCTATATTCGAGCCCTAAAAAGTCAACTAGATTCCTTGGAACTCTCTGATAATTCCACACTATTACAATATGTAGATGACCTCCTCATTGCTGCAAGTTCTGCCCAAGCCTGTAAAGAAGCTACTCAATGTTTGTTACGCCACCTTTTCCTCCATAATCACAAAGTCTCTTTGAAAAAGCTTCAGTTCTGTCAAGAGAAGGTGACCTATTTAGGTCAACTCCTCTCGAAGGAGAGAAGGCAGTTTACCGCTGATCGTGTAGCCATTATCAATGCTATGACGGCTCCACGAACACAAAAGCAGGTGCGAGACTTCATAGGCCTAACCTCATAATGTAGACAGTGGATTTCTAATTTTTTGCCCATGGTCAAACCTCTTCTTGCCCTCACCACCAAAGACATATCAGACACTTACTTTCCTTGTACTAGAGAGCATGCGCAGGCCTTCCAAGATTTAAAGAGGGCTCTGTGTACTGCTCCAGTCCTCAGTACTCCTGATTATAACAAACAATTTTTTCTTTTTGTACTTGAGACAGACGGCTGTGCATGTGCTGTCTTTACCCAGATGTTCGGAGGTCACCATTGGCCATGTGCCTATTTTTCAGCCAGTTTAGATCCTGTTGCATGGGGTCTCCCAGGATGCCTATATGTGACTGCTGCGGCCGCCCTCATGGTCCGTCAGAGTGCGGGGATCGTCATGAACTGCCCCTGACTCTGATAGTCCCCCATTCTGTAGATACCCTCCTTAATAACACCAAGACACAGTACCTCATTGGCGCACGACTCACAGGATATGAACTGACACTCTTTGCCAGCCACATTAACATCAAAAGATGCACTGTACTAAACTCCGCCACATTATTCCCACTGGATACTCAGGATGCCCGCTTTGACCCACATGACTGCATATTGAGGACAGAGGAGGAGACGAAGGGATGGGTTGACTTACCGGACACCCCGATAGCAGAACCAGAAGGTAAACTGTATGTGGACGGATCATGTCTCAGAGGACCAGATGGTGCTAAAAATTGGAGGGATTTGTTAGCATGAGCTGAAAGACATTTTGTATTTTGGCAGCCATTTTAGTTAGCCATGTGCTCGCCATGTGCTGTTTCCCTCTTCAGAGCCTTGCACATGCTCAGAAGGGCCTAGCTAGTAGAATGCACCTGCTCCTCTAGTATAACTGTCAGGCTATTTTTGCTGCTGTATGGAGAAGTAACTCTCCTCCCACTTTGTTGAGCAAGCAGATCTTGTATGCCCATATTAGGCATGTTGCATGCTTACATGTGCCAGGACCTCCCCTTGGTCTTATGCTGACTATGTAACCCTAAGCATATATAAGGCCCCTGTTTTCTGTACTCCTTAGACTGCCTCATTCAGTTGCTAAGGCTTCTGTGTGACGTAATCTCCCTCATTTGAGGTTATTAAAGATGTTACTTTTATATTACAGCTTCTGTGCCAATTTCTTCTTTGTTGGTTTAAAAGGACCAAATATCAGTGAGACCCCTGAGAAGGTTTCCATGTTCTTCAAATGGCGCTCCAACGTGGACCTCCTCAGAGAAGTAGTTATCTAAGGGAGTGATCTTGTCAGGAGATAGAAATCTACTGAGGAGGATAGGACAGGACTCTACTGAGGAGGTACTCTGTGCAAGAAGATTCTGGAGATTCTCTGTCTCTGCAGCCCAGCATATTTCTGGTCTTCCTGATTTTGATCCTCCACTTGATGTCACTCCTGACTGAGAACCTTTTTGGCATGAGTATTCTAAAAGCGACCGTTAGGTCATTCAGAACATGGCAGTTAGAATTTGGACACCAAGTGATTGGTAAGGGTTGTTTTGATGCAACACTTGGTTTTGATGCCTGGGATTGGTAAGGTAGTTTAGTACACTTACTGTGGCTTTTGATTTGTATGATTGGCAAATATTTGTATTTGTATTTGTATGTATGTAATATATAAAATGCAATTTGAATAGGCAGGTAATGAGGAGAATTTTCTTGTTTTGAATTGATTTGAATGGCACACAGTACAAGAGTACCTTAATTGCTACTTTGGTTATAACATTTGCATATGTTGCAATATTTTTGGCATGCCAGTTTCAAGCACACATCAAATAATGTGTTGCTTTTTGGAGGTACCATAGTGAGATGTGAATTAAATTAGCTGGCTCCCCTAGAGGGAATACCTAAATAGGTTTAGGTATGAAAACACATTTCTTGCTTGGTGATTCTGTATCCCCATGGAATTAAAATATGACAATAATACAAACAAGGATACCTTTTTGCGCACTTTTATAAATTGAGGTATGCAGAGCGATTTTTTGGTGTACTCCCAGCCAAAGCTAGTGAATTGAGTGTATTTTGGCTTCTTGAAAATAAAACAGTCTGTTGGGCTGGTTTTTTTTGCAGTCTTTTGGAATACTATTGAGAAGCTCTTTTTGTAAATATGACTTACAACTAGTATTTACAAATGGTTTGGTTTAAGTACAGTCTGTGGGCTGTCCTTTGTTTCTGTCCTAAGTGTTAATCTGTGGGTTAATCATGTGTTTAAATGTCTATGTGGTTTGTGGTTTTCCCATTAGTGGAACTTCTGTGAGTAAATAGCGATTGCGCTCTTCGTAAAATATTGGCTAGCCTTAAGCGCGCTGTATCATGTGTTATGAGTACATGACCCCCCTTCTGCAGATGTCTGGAATGAGCTCAATGTGTTTGTTTGTGTTTTTTCTTGCTGTCATCAGTCTGTCATGCAAAATGTCATTTAGTTAATATTAAATAAAAATTAAATAAAAATCCAGAAATTAACCATATGATATTCTAAATAACTACATGTTACTATTAAATTGATAAGAGTAAGCAACTATGCACATGTACAAACTGCTAATGCTTAAAAGATGAAATTAGAATTCACATTGAATAGGAATAAAATAGGCCTCAAAAACGAAATTGTGTATTTTGCAATAAATAAACAATTATAAAATGTTACAACATTTTCCTTAGATACATTGTGTTTGATATAAACAGGCAAACACATCATCCGAGTAAACTGGATGTTGCTGAACTAAAAAACATATTATAGAACATGCATTGAAATGTCTCAGTTTTAAATAGACTGCCACAATGCTTACATTTCAACACTAAAAAAGCTTTCCAACAGCTGTGTTTTAACTGCTGCTGAGCAATAGCTGTTGTTTTGATTATAGGCCACAGAGAGACAGGAATGTTGACTCAGCTAGGATTTTGTCAGTTAAACACGTGGTAAAATCCTGCATTTCAGATTGCTGTTTTAAAAAGTAAAAAAAATGAGGTTCATTATTTTGGATAACAGGAAAACATTTAAAGTAGGGATTTCCTTTCTTAAGGCCTTTTTACATAAGCACATTCTTCGTTCTGATGTTAAATAATGATTGTCCTTTTAAAAAAGTGGCGCAAAACTTTTCATGTTTCAAGTTAGGCTTCTGTGCTTAGGCTTATGAATGAATGCGTCTAGATATGACAGACAAGGAATGAAGCTTGCTTTTCCTATGTGGAATTATCAAAATGATTGGTTTTATTAAAAAAATATATATATATTAATTATTAAAACATTATAAAAAATAAGTGCTTTTAAATTTGTTTTTAAATATTTATAAAGCGTAATACTCATACTGTGACCTCCTAGCATTAAATTTAAATTTAAGTTGTGTTGTACCGCATACTGAGGAAATTTGCATATGAAATCACTCATTTTTATAAGGGTATAAATAAGATATTTGTAATGTCCAATCTCTGGAATTTGTAGAGAACATTCTGAAGATGACTATTATGCAAAAGTATTATAGGATATTCATAGGGGTTGATAGTGTTGACAGAAGTGAAACCTGTTTCAGGTTTCCTACTGTCAAATGGGGGAAGGAGGCTAGCTCCTCTACAAATTATGGCTAGGTAAAATGTATGTTGCTCTCTCTTTTTCTCAATTTTTTTTAGCCTGTCTAAGCTGTCTGTGAAATAGCAATGAGACATTTAATTGGCTTTTCAGTAATACTGTTTTAAACATTTTTAGCATTATTAACATGAATAAGTATATATGTTATGTTAATGGCCATCCTGTTTGATGAAATTATGACAGGATTAGTAGTCTAGATTGCTGTCCCTTATTTTGATCTTTAAGGGGAACTAGATGTGGGCAGTTTTTGTTCTACAAGTCTTAGGTGATAATACCATTATTGTATGTTATTCTCATGCTCCATAGTTTTGCAAGGGCATTGCTAGTTTTTTATTAGCTAGTCTGTGTAAATAAACTGACAGTCCTTATTAGAGCTGATGTTGCATAGTTTGGATCATGAAGAGTAGAACGCAGGGAAGATGCCGATGTGATCCTTAGTAAAAAAGATTCTTTTGAAGGAAATGTTGTTTTATAGATAAGAAGCCCTGTTAAATTAGCAGTTTGAGATTTTTCTGCTGCTCCTATAACATGAGAGCATGGTCCTAAGCGTACAATGTAGGTGCGTTTATTAAGAAGAAGAATGTTAGAGTCCTATACATGTAATGTAAGGTTGATGAGCAAATGTGCAGAACATTTCCTTTTTTTTTTAGGGTTTTCAGATTAGTTCACAGGAATACACCAATATACCTTCCCTTTTGAAGTCCTCAAATATGGATTACATCCAGATGGACCTATGTAACAATTTGAAATATGTCCTACTGGTGGTCTGTACCTTCAGCCGATGGGTGGGTGCCTACCCCGTCAAAGACTGCACCGCTATCACTGCCGCCAAAGTGCTATTAAAAGAATACCTCCCACTATTCAGTTTGCCCCACTAGGTCTGGAGTGACAACGGGACCCACTTTACAGCTCAAATTATGGAATATGACTGTACAGCATTGGCTATAAAACAAAAATTTCATGTAGCTAACCACCCCCAGTCAGCAGGTCTAGTGGAGGTTTACAATGGCATCCTAAAAACTAAAATGGCCGAAAGAGTAGCCGAGACAGGTGTCACTTGGGTTGATGCTCTGCCCTTAGCCCTACTGTCCACAAGAACAACGGCCCACACCAGGATATTTCTATCCCCCATGAGATTGTGTTTGGGTGGTCTGCCAATGTATGGGGTGTCCCGCAGCCTAAGAAACTGTCTGATGTTGAATACCCTGTATTAACTGATTATCTGTACAGTCTGACTAATAACTTTCGTACTCTTCATCACCAGGTGCATGAGCCCATACCTGACAAAAGCGAGGGCCAGGACACGTTATCCAACCTGGGGAATATGTCTTAGTAAGGAACGTGCAACGGACTAAGAGCCTCGAGCCCCGCTGGAAACAGCCCCGTCAGCTGTTGCTGGCCACCCGCACTCCCGCGAAAGGAGAAGGTCGGAAGAATTGGGTGCATTTGTCGCACTGCAGATGTGTGCCTCTGCCCCTCCCCTATGGTCAGTGGGTGAGGGAAGGACAAGGAAACTCAGAAACAGAAACAGTCCTGACTTTTGTCCTATTCAGCGATGCCAGACTGCATTGTACATCTATGGAACCAGAGAGTGACAGCATACTGAAGGAAGGGTGAAACCCTCCCTTAACTCTGCTCAACATCAAGAACAATTGTTTTCCGACCATACTGTCCCTACTCCAACCGATATAACTTGCGCCCCCGAGGGAAGGCTTGCCCTTGACTCCGCCAAGTGCCTATAGGCTGTAGGGCATAGGGCTCTTGGCACCTGTGCCCAGTGAAGCAACCACCAATCACAGACAGCCACTAGAGGTCCCTGGCTTAGCACAGTGGCTGCCGTCCAAAACACCTGAATCCAGAAACAATATGTCAGTCTCCGACATAGTAAATGCTTCATGGCCACCGTGGTGACACTGTTTGCCTCCCTCATCCTGTCTATCCTTGGTTGGTTGTCACTAATCTACCATCCTGTTACCTCACCACCTCCTACCCCGACTCCTGCAGAACACTGGTATTTCATGCTACCAGCCCGCAAATTACCCTGCCGTGCAGAATTCTTCAATAACACCTTCATCCAAAAGTTGCATCATTATCAGCTGATCATGAACACTTCCAACTGCTGTTTTTTTGTGGCTGATGCCGCATTCCATGATACACCCTGTCCCATTCTTTCCCTACCCCTTTTCCATCTCTGGGTCTAGTCTTGCATGGTGGATGTTGATGCAGGAGGCCTACACTGTCAATGGTACTGCCAATTCTGCCCTTGGAACATTTCGAGATGACATCTGGCGGAACAGATCCGACCATGACAATGCTCCTTTTTGCCCGACCAGCTCATTCACATCGCTACTATCACCAGATGAACTCGGTGAGATGGTAGTATTAAACTCAACTAATCGACATACATTTTCCAGATTCCGCACAAGAAGGATACTGCCTGATGAACGAGACACTATGAATGTCATAAATGTGCAAGACCGTGTCTGCATCCATGGCCTAGGGACTAAGAAAGTTGGTACCAGTATGTGTGATATCACAAAAGCTTTAAACTTTACATCTCCTCCAAAGCTGGTGGCATTCCTCAACACCTATTTCATCTGTGGCACTGCCGCCTACACTTGGCTCCCCCGTAACTGGTCTGGTACCGTAGCAGGTATTCTGGTCCTACACAGAACTGTGTATAGAGACTTAGAACCTCAGTGAATTAGGGTTTGCCAAAACTCACCTTAGTATCCAAAATCCACTACCAGACTAGCAATCAGTGTCTCATTGGTTCTTACAAACCCCCAATGTTTAGACAACCCAGAACATGGACTTAGAACACCTCAGGTTAAGTGGAACACATGAACATATCAATCCAGAACAAGGAGTAAAGGATGACACGTGCAAGTTTGAAATATTTATTCCTAATGAAGTGTTCTCAAGCGCAGTATCTTAGCTAATACAAGCAAACATATTATAAGGAGCAAGGTTAGCAGAATAGTTACTATTCCATAAAATACAAAGGGAGAAAGCATGTTAAAATGCTAAAGGGAAAAGGTCTAAATAGTACCTCAGTTTACCCTCCCTTGCTAGTATATTATATTATATCTGCAGAAGGTCTCTTTGGGTTTAGAAGGGCGGGCCCATACCTCTGGGCTCAGCAGAAATGGATCACATCATCTCCTGCACCAACTCTCTTCATGCGAATATTCATCAAGTGTGTCACTCATGCTCTGTGCAGTGCATTATTAATCGCACCTAAAACCCAGAGTTGGCCGCAGCTGTATATGTATTAAGTCTAGACTGTGCGCTGATCAAACCAAACAACAAGCGCTGTGTTGAAATAACCTTGAAGGCCTCGACACTCACTTTACAGACATAGCTTACCAAGCAAGGCTGATATTATAAGCAAACATATTATTCTTGTGTGAAGCAAAATATTCTACTAAGCGAAAAGCTTTAATAACAAAATGTGCCGTGTGCAGAGGCTGCAGAAAAGGAAAATGCCATTTAAACGTCTAATGAGCTCATGCTAACATAACACAGTGCAAAGGCAAAACCAATCCACATGTCAGTACCTGCTATCTGGCCTTCGTCCTTCCACCAACGTATTCTACCCATGGAGGTTACCACCTGTCAATGAAGGGCGCTCTATGCCGCTCATGTAGGGGCGTAATTTCAGCCGAGGATACAGCAGGCCAGGAAACAGGGGACTTCTTTAAAGGTTTCCTTCCTTTCTGAGGCCCCATGGCAAACAGTCAGGCTGTGCGAGGACAGACCAGGGGCCTTGAAGCCACCATCACAGTAACAGCTGGTGCCCTCTATAACATCACTGCAGAGCTACAGGCAGACTGCCTCAAAACGCTTCAGAACCGTATGGTCCTAGATGTCATCCTTTCTGATCGTGGTGGTGTGTGTAAATTGATCGGCTCCAGCTGCTGCGTGTACATCCCAGACAATGCACCTACAGTGTACGATGCCATCCAACGTCTGCATCGCCTTTCTTCCGAAATTCATCTGGATGAAGGCAACTGGTCCCTCACAGGATGGATCTGGGGCCTCCTTTACCAGTGGGGTGGAGGGTCCTCATCTTCCTTGCCTTGGGAGTAACTGTCCTGGTCTCCTGCTGTTTGTGCTTTCAGTGCCTGCCAGTGCTCTGTACAATGTGTGTCCATATCATCAAGCCTCCACTCTCTAACATTCACAACACCAATATGATGATGATGGTCCAACAAGAAACCGATGGCCTTATGAACATTGACATTTCTTAAGGTATTTGCCACTCAATGGCAAAAGGAGGGTCTGAGTAAAAGTGTTCATCTGATCGGCATCATTTGTACCGGGACTCCATTGTTTTTTCATTGCCATCTTGTGTCAAACACTTCCACACGACCCACCTGGTCGCTTCTGCTGATGCCTGAGGAAAATCTAACTGACACGACAAAAACCATCTTGCAGCCTGAATTTCTGCCCAGCAACTGTCGCACACCCAACCCCCCTGTTCTTTGCAGTTCAACAGAAAGCCATGAGGCACTCACACCCTGTGTAAATGATTTGCTTTCCATCTCCTGCTCCCAGCCTGGTAAACATTCTGGACACCGTGAACAGGTTATCTGGACAATGGTTTGAATGACCGAGCTTTGATCAAGCTAATCTAACAATAACATGAATGACCGAGCTTTGATCAAGCTGAGTGAACAATGATTTGTGTATCAGGCCTTGACCAGGTCACCATCTGCAAACATCGTCTGGATCTGGTTATCAACTGCAAACACTGCCCTGATTAATCAATGAACTAACAGCCAAAAGACTAAAATGAATAAGTATAAAAGGCTTGTAAGCTGTGGAATAAAGCAGCAGCCTCCTCTGTATTGTTTCTAACGAGCTTGGCACTCTGTTCCATAGCCCGGGCTATTTGAATAAATCTGTGTTCCTTCTGCAGATGAAGGCTCCTGTTTCTCCTTTTACTACGTATGAAGGGTATGGAAGACTTGGGCGGTTCCCCGGCCGCCGAGACCCAGTAAGTGGATTATTCCGGTTCTTCAAGCTCTTCACTGAGAGGAACACTCTCTCCACAGTTGAAATGTCATGTCGGAACATTCTATTGTCCCAAGGAACTGAAGGGGGCATAGACAATAGGAGGAACCTCTATGAAGGATACCACAATTACCCTCAACACAATATTCTGCAAACATCTTTCATTTTGCACCAGGATACCAGTATGGTTGCAGTGCGCTTTATGAATGTGTAAATAAATAAAATTAAATAAATAAACATTCTACAAAACGATGACACCTCAAACCTGGACAATGACTAGAGCCTACTGAAGGCAGGACACAATGTCTCAGTCAGAAATCTGTAGGAAATAGATGTGCTGTTGTCTATTCTGTATCACAACCACTTTTATCAAACTCAAAAATATAAATTCAATATGAGATAAAGAACGAATGGATTAATGGATGGATTTCGTTTTTTTCCATCAAATCTGGACAGGCTGAATAAAACTAAAAAGTAAGCTTACAATTATATAATGGTGTGTACAACAGGGCCGGACAGGCAACACCATGCCCAGATTTTCAACCTAGACACATGAAAGTAATTTACATATAGTAAATCTACATAGTAACTAGATAATTATTTAAAAAGTGTGCATGGTTCTAACCCTTTTTACATCCATTGAACATCCATTGAACAATCTTGACCCAGAGCTTCTGCAGTGCTAGGTCAAAAGTCTCAAACACACAACATACAAGATCAACCAGAAATTCAAAGTATGTGAGTAAATACTAGTTGGGCAGGTACGTTTTATTATTCAACTAAAAAATATAAAAATATATTACACTAATCAATGCTTGGTTGGATATGTTGTTTTCTTGTGCTTAGAAACTGTTTGTATGTGTTCAGTGATTGAGCAGGCCCTTTCAGAATGTTCTAAAAAAATAGAATAGGCAGCTACTTTTAAATGTATATAGTTTATGGAACACCGTCTTGTTTAAAGCTAAATTAGGAACATATTTGTAAATGGTAATGTCTAAGGAGTACCACATATGACGCATACCTTACATCCAGTTGCACGGTTGTTTCCCACAAACTTCCCAGTAAAATATTTAACCTAAATAATCACAATGAAGAGAACTGGCCAGAATGCATCTCAATAAATAAATATATATGTAAACAATTGTTTTTTTAAATTTCAAATAAGTAAAAATAATTATAATTACATCTATCTATCTATCTATCTATCTATCTATCTATCTATCTATCTATCTATCTATCTATCTATCTATCTATCTATCTATCTATCTATCTATCTATCTATCTATCTATCTATCTATCTATCTATCTATCTATCTATCTATCTATCTATCTATCTACCTACCTATCCATCTATCTATCTATCTATCTATCTATCTATCTATCTATCTATCTATCTATCTATCTATCTATCTATCTATCTATCTATCTATCTATCTATCTATCTATCTATCTATCTATCTCGGTGTCTCTCTGGGCACACTTGGCTAATTATACCAGGCCGAGGCAGGTAGGCTGTACTTGGATATGTGAAGTTGTTCATAGAGTACAGAGTCATTTACCATATAAAGCTGCATCTACCATATTTTGGCAGTACCTGGGCATGTCACGTTGGTAATCTTCAACATCCTCCACTCCATTAACATCTGGTACTACCAAAGGCTCCATTAAACGACTGAAGAAGGACCCTCCTTCTCCTCCTAAACAATCCTCCTCCGCTACAATGGACATTTTATTAGATGAAATAAGGGCCCTGCGTCCTTTCAATGAGGAGACAAAATCTACCCTTCAAATGCTCTCTGATAAATGGTCTAATGTTGATGATAGGGTTACCACTTTGGAATGAAATGTTGCTTAACTTGAGTCTTCTGTCTCCAAAGTTGATCCGATATGCTCACAAATTTCATTTCTGCACAAGCAAATTGAAAATTTAGAAAATAGGAATCGCAGAAATAACCTCCGCATTTATGGCCTTGTGGAAGGTTCAGAAGGGGCTGACCCCATTGCATATTTTAAGTGCCTTCAGGTAACATTTTGCAGTTACCAGAAGGCATTAATCTCAACATACAGAGAGCACATCGTTTAGGTTCACCCCCTGATGGATATCTGCTTCTGCTTCAAAGAGACCGAGGGGCGTTTTCCTATATTTTCTTGAATATACTGGCTTACTTACAGTTTTATCTGTTGCAAGAGCCATGAAGCGTATCACTTGGACAGGGAACCCTCTTTACTTCTCACAAGACTACGCTAAATCAACGGCAGATCGACGCAAGGAGATCTTGTCCTTTCGACCACAGCTTCGTTCCATGGGAGCACGTTTTGGGCTTTTTCATCCTAGTTTATTCAAAGTGACTCTCAACAATAGAACCACTACTTATGATGACCAGTTGAAGCTGAAAAGCTTTCTTTATTCTCACACTGTGGATAATATGGATACTGCTTCTACTTCAGGTTTGAAGTAGTTCTCTTTTAATGAAGGTCTCTCAGTTTAACAGTTCTGTAATTGCAGTTTTTGCTTGGCATTCATGAGCAACATGTTACAATGCATACGTCATCTATTTTGTCGTTCACCCTCTTATTTGTGTTTCATCGTCTTTTTTCTTCACACAGATTCCCTTCCTGCGCGTCATCTACCTTCCTCCTGTTTTTGGAGTCCGTTGGGGTCGTCTTCCCTTCCCGTCTTCCCTCCTGAGCTGTGGAAACGTCATTGTTCTATGTTGCCTCCACCCTCCCACCCCTTATATTTTCTGGATGTTATGTAAGTTAATCATTCTTAACCTTATCTTTATATCTCATGTCATTTTCTCCTTTTTTCCTCTTCTTTTTTACTCATGCTTCATCTTTCACTCTCTTTCTCATTTTCACCTGTTAAGAGACAGAGGGTTTTAACACACCTAGCCAAACTCAACGCAGATATTGCTTGTATGCAAGAATCACATCTCTCGGCAGAAGAGTCTACTAAACTGAAAATATGTTGGGTGGGAGAGGTCTTCTTCTCCCCAGCTGATGGAAAACGCAATGGAGTCCTTATATTGTTTCAGAAATTCCTTTTTGTCAAGTTGTTAACGAACTGTATGGACCGCTTAGGTAGGTGGGTGCTGGTTAAATTCATAGTAAATAATATTCCCATTTCCCTTTTGAACATTTATGCTCCTACCACGGGTGATGCCTCCTTTTGGACCTCCTTAGCTCCACATATTACACAACATTATGAAGATAACTTTATTTTAGCAGGCCATTGTAATTAAGTTTTTGATCCTTTCCTAGATAGACATTCCTCTAGTACATATATTCCTCACAAATCACACAAATCTTTTACACGCCTTCTCAGTCAATACAAACTCATAGACGCATGGAGGCTTTGTAATCCTACCCTACGGGTATATTCATTCTACTCCCCGCCAATCACGCTTAGATTATTTTTTCATTTCACATCACCTTTCCCAATCAATTGTGGCTGCGGACATTGGTTCCATTTTGATATCTGATCATGCGCCAGTCACAATACATCTAGATATATTACATAAACCTTCCCTAACTCGGAAATGGCGTTTCAATAACTCTCTCTTCTTCTAGACTCAAACTTTACTTCTTCCTTTACTTCTTTTTTTCATGAATATTTTTTATTAAATCACTCTGAAGATATTTCCTTTCCTGTAGTTTTGGATGCATTCAAGGCATCTGCTAAAGATTTTATTATCAGTTTTGTATCCCGTAAATGTAAAAAAGCACAACAAATAACCAATGACCTATTGTCTAAAATCAAACAATTGGAGCATTCTTACTACACGTCTAAGTCAAAGGAATGTTTAACTGAACTCATTGATGCTAAACTCCAATTCAATAAAGATACCACAAATAATGCCTCAAATTTCTTACTAAGATCTAGTGCTAAATTCTATGGTGGCCAAAATAAGGCTGGAAAATTATTGGCCAATTATTTAAAAGTGAAACAAAATAAAATCAATATAGATTCTATTTATGTTCAAGACCGTTCACTAAAACATAAAGATTCGGAAATTTTACAAGAATTGCTCGAATTTTACAAAACGTCATATGCTTCTGAAACAACTTCTTCTGATTACTCCATCTCCCAATTTTTGTCTAAAATCCAATTTCCTTCTGATTATCTTCCTGATCTCTCCTCACTGGAAACAGACCTAACACAAACAGAACTCCTTCTTGCACTGAAGACTCTTAAAAAAGAAAAAGCTCTGGGCCTGGATGGCTTCATCGTAGAATTTTTTGCTCACTTCTCCAACTTACTCATTCCCAAATTACACCCTCCTCTATCCACTTTTCTTAAATCTGGCACATCTTCTGGCTCCTTCTCAGACACTCTCATTTGTATCATTCCTAAACCAGGTAAAGATCCACAATTTTGCAAAAATTATCGACCCATATCTTTGGTTAACATTGATTACAAAATGTTCTCAAAAGCTTTAGCCCTACGTTTGGAATCCTTTTTGCCTGACCATTTAGGAAAGGAACAGTCTGGTTTGGTTAAAGGCAGATTGCTTTCAGATAATACTGGGTTATTTTTTGACATTCTTTCAAAGACTTCACACTCCTCTCATCCCCTTGCAGCCATAGCTCTAGAAGCAGAGAAGGCTTTTGATGGAGTCATGTTATGTTACTAGGATTTTTGAGCGCACAGCTGCCCCAGCGAAGGGGCGTCCCGGCGCTATAACTGGAAAAGCAACATAACAGGCAGAAACAGAGAGAACAAAAAAATTTTAATAAGGCAGGGGAAAGAGATACGATTTGACAGCCTTCCTAAAAACCAGAAGATCTTCCAAGGCTCGAATGTGCCCAGGAAGCGCATTCCAAAGCTTGGCAGCCAATACAGTAAAAGAGCGACCACCTAGTCTACTTTTTTTCAAGCGTGGAACAAGTGCTAGATTTTGACTAGCAGAGCGAAGACTGCGAGATGGCATATACAGGGTCAAAAGATGCTGGAGGATGGAAGGGGTGTCGGTTTTAAGAATTTTAAATGCGAAACACATTGTCTTAAACTCTATGCGCCTGATCACTGGCAGCCAATGTAATTTACAAATTGTGCTACGGGCTGAACAGAATCGTGGCAGGCCTACCAGAGCCCTGGCAGCCGCGTTCTGCACCCGTTGGAGTCGCAGGACCTCCGCCTGATTGGCGCCTAGAAACAGTGAGCTTGCATAGTCAAGCCTTGATGCTATGCTGGCTTGAATCACCAACTGGCGTGTGGGGGCATCAAAAAATTTGAGGATAGGCCTCAAACCACGCAGGATGCCAAAGCATGTAGATGCCACCTTCTTAGTGTGGCACGAGAAGGTAAGCTTGGAGTCAAGCCACACGCCAAGGTTTTTGAGTTCAGAGACCGGTTTGGGTGGGGGACCCAACTCGTTGGGCCACCAGCTCGCACCCCACAGATCAGGATGTTTCCCTAGCACCATCACCTCGGTTTTGAGGGCGTTGAGCTGTAGACAGTTGGTAGTGAGCCAGCTAGCAACAGCCCTCAAACCATCCGCAAAGTTAGATGCCGACTGGTCAGAGTCCCCATCGAGAACCACTGCCAGCTGGGTATCATCGGCGTAAGATACCATAGTGAGACCCCAACTCTTCGCAACCGTCGCCAAAGGTTGGACGTATAAGTTGAAAAGAGTGGGGCTCAGCGCCGAACCTAGCGGAACTCCTTGAGTAATGGCGTGAGGTTTTGATCTGAATGGTGGCACTACTACCTGAAATGATCGTTCCGCGAGAAACGACTGGAACCAGTCCAACGCCTTGCCAGATATGCCCGCCTCACCAAGCCTGCGGATGAGAATGGTATGGGATACAGTGTCAAAGGCGGCACTAAGGTCTAATAAGACCAGTGCCGCCGTTCGGCCTGCATCTAGTACAGAGCGGAGGTGTTCAACCATATATAAGAGTGCCGTCTCTGTACTATGGCCAGATCTAAAACCATTCTGTGTAGGATCTAGAAGGTGAGCGGAATTCAGATGTTTCGTTAGGATGTTATTCACATGGGCCTCTGTGATCTTTGAGACCCATGGAAGGAGAGAGATGGGTCGATAGCTCTCCGGCTTCACTGGATCCAGTCCCGGCTTTTTTATGATGGGCATAACACAGGCCGCCTTCCAACTAGGTGGCACTGACCCGGTGGTGAGGGATTGATCCACCAATTTGCGAATTGGTGGGAGGCAGATAGGTGCGGAGTCCAAAAACTGGGCCGGTCTCAGAGGGTCATCCGGCGACCCAGACTTAACCTTGGCTACTAGGAGATTAAACTCCAGTTCCGTCGGTATGGGAAGAATAGCCAGGCATTGTGATGTACGCAATGTAAAGGTCGTACTGTCAGAGTCAGCTTTAGGAAAGGAGCGGTAGATGGTGTTTACCTTCTCCACAATGGAAGTCGAATGGCCACACAGTCGAATGGCCTTATCTTTTCCACACATTGAAGGGGTTTGGTTTTGGTCCAAACTTTCTACCTTGGTTTCTCTTTTGTACTTTCACCCAACAGCGGCGGTTTTGGCAAATGGTGGCATATCATCTTATTTCTCTCTTGGTAGAGGGGTTTGGCAAGGATGCCCCCTATTTCCGTTCTTGTTTAATCTTGCCCTAAAGCACTTTTTATTGCGGATCCATCAGAACGATAACATTCATGGTTTTAACTTTCAACATACCACTGTCAAAATGGCAGCATACGCTGATGATGTTCTCTTATTTTTGTCTCAACCCAAATCGCCCCTTCCTGCTTTCCTAGATGAGGTTAATTCCCTTGCACAAGTTTCTGGTTATAAATTAAATAAAGATAAATGTGAAATTTTACCCCTCACTAAAATGACTTACAAAACTGATTTTACTGACTCGGGAATTACATGGAATCCTAATTCTATTAAATATTTAGGTCTTCACTTTACATCCTCCCTTTCAGGAACGGTTACCCGTTGTTTAGAAGACTGCATACAAAAAATAATTACATTAACCTCGAAATGGCATCCTTTATATGTATCTTGGTGGGGTAGATTAGATACCATCAAAATGATGCTTTCCCCCATAGTTTTGTACACAATATCTAATATTCCACTCTCCATTCCCTTAAAATATTTCAAAAAAATTAATTCAATCCTTTCTCTCTTTTTATGGGGTCACAAAAAGTCACGTATGTCATTCTCTAGATTGCTTTGTCCTAAAACAGAAGGAGGGGTGATCTTTCCAGACTTTCCCCTTTATCACAAATCTTTTCTACTAAACCAAGCATAGAGATGGATCTCTGACCCTTCTATGCCTTCTCCTCTATGGACCACCCTAGAACAATCTTTTATTTCTCCTTTTTCTTTCAAAGAATAGTTATCGTTCTCTCACAAGCCACAAGCTTTATCTACTCCTATCCTTAAATACACCTCTAAAATTCTCCCACCCCCTCTTTTCTCCTCTTTTTTCGAGCAACCTATCTGGCACAATACTTCTATTTTAAAAAATAATAAACCAACTTTTTGGAAATCTTGGAGACTGCGAGGCCTTATTTGGGTACATCAACTGTTTAATCAAGGCCAGATTATTTCTTACTCACTAGCTGCTACTTCTTTTCAATTTCCTCCCAACTTTCACACTAAATTTCCTATATTGACACATGCACTTCAACTCGCCTATTTTGCCCACTCTACCTCCCCTCTTCCTTCATATTCGGAGTCCTCTACCATATCTGCATTACGACCTTTGTTACTTCGAGGTACCAGAGGTTCTAAGATTTATGCGCTTCTTCACGCTTCACTAACACCAAGTGCTAAAAATCAAAAAGAAAAAGCCTGGGAAGATGACCTGGCTGTTTCCTGGTCTATAAAGTTATGGGATAAATTATGGATAAAAATACGCGAATCATCTAGAGCTGCAAATACCACTCAGACACTGTTTTTTGTTTATAACAGACTTTTATTGAAACCACTAGTTCTCAGTAAACGACATTCTGATACCTTGGACAAGTGTTGGACTTGCTCATCACCATCTGCAGATTTACTCCATTTGCTTTTCCATTGTACCCCAGTTCGCGCATTTTGGCATAAAGTATGGTCTCAAATCAACACTATTTTTTTCCTCCAATCACCCTTTTTCCATTTCTCATATTTTCCTGGGAAGCGTTTCTCCTATTTGGGATCATAGCACTTTCAACATAAGAATACTTGATCTCCTGCTAGCAGTAGCCTTTCAGCAAATTACAAAATTTTGGAAAGACTCCACCAAATTATCATATCAAATCAAACATGGTGGTATGCTATATGTTATAATCATAGATTAGACACAACATGTGTTTACCCAATGACCTTGGCTCCAAAACAGAGAGAATTATGGGATCCAATTACTTAATTTTTTTATACCAGTGCTAGGCGTTCTCTGTCTCAAACTCCCTTACAACAAGAAGTTGCTAAACCTCCATAAATTCCTTTAGGTTGATATATTTATTTTTATAATTACTCATTTTTATTCTATTCTAATGTTCCTTATATATTCAATTAATATGTATTTCTCTATTTGTTGGTTATGTTTGCATATTGTTTCTGTTATTGTTGTATTTTTTCCCTTTATTGCTGATTTTAATTACATTGCTATGTGTTTCTCTCATCATCATTACTATCCTATTCTGTACGTTTTTATCTTATTTGTCTTAATAAACTTTTTCTGAACTTAAAAAAAAGTCTTGTTTAGTACCAACAAGAGTCAATACCAAAAAATCCCTGTACCCCGGACATTGGTTAGCATTCATCTAACAGGCATCCAAACATTGTTTACTGGAAAAAATATACTATTTAGATCCAGAGTGTATTCTTTCTGTGCCTAACCGTCCAAATCAAACCATTGTTTGTAGCTGCAAAAGGGAGAATCCAGGCAGAATTCAGCTCGACACATCCACCGATGACTGTTCCACTGAGACAGTACATCCACCCACACTTAAAAATAAACACAATAAAAAATGTGTGGTGAAAAGGAAGGCACCTCACGGGCGAACACCCTCGGGGAACTTGGCAGATGTTACCAGTTTCCTACCCCTTTCTCATTATTGGTCGCCATTCCTTTTCAAAATGAAATAAGGGAAAATAAGGTGTCCAAAACAAACGTGTTGTGCAAAAGGATAGGTGCAAGACAAAAAGCTCAAGGAATCGCTCCCCGATGTGACAACAGAGGTGATTAAAATCAGCAGACACACCAATAGTACAACTTTATTACTAAATCTGGTGTGTACTGGTGAAATAAAAAGGCTAGTAGCATAACGTCGCATACCAATACCTGTAGCCAACATGTTTCACTGCCTTATACACTTTATGGCAGATTCATCAGGGCTCACCACTCGGTCACCGCACCAGTGTTGGACATCTCCTGGGATGATTTATGGTCCTGGTTCATTACCCGTACGATTGATGCGACAATCGACAGTAGGGCTGAAAGCTTTCCCTTGCCAGCCGGTATGAGAGGACGTGGCTGAATAAGGTTTCCATAATGAAGATGTCCAACACTGGTGCGGTGACCGAGTGGTGAGCCCTGCCTTCCTTTTCACCACACATTTTTTATTGTGTTTATTTTTAAGTGTGGGTGGATGTACTGTCTCAGTGGAACAGACATCAGTGGATGTGTCAAGTTGAATTCTGCCTGGATTCTCCCTTTTGCAGCTACAAACAATGGTTTGATTCGGACGGTTAGGCACAGAAAGAATACACCCAACTACACGTAGAGAGGGGACGAGTCTGGATCTAAATAGTATATTTTTTCCAGTAAATAATGTTTGGATGCCTATTAGATGAATGCTAACCAATGTCCAGGGTACGGGGATTTTTGGGTATTGACGTTTGTTGAGTGGAGGTCTATCCCGTAGGTACCCTTATTTCCCTCTTGGCTCCTTTTTGTATTACATAGTAACAACAAGAAGCATGTTCGGCCTAATCAAAACTGAAGAGTGAATGCATTCTGCCTTCAGGAAACTAAACGCAGCTGTAGCTGATTTTTCTCTCTCTAGCACAGCTAACCAGCAGAGTGCCGGGGTGGGCGGTGCAGGCAGTAGTGGACAGGGAGACAGGCAACGACAGTACAAAAACAAAAAAAGAACTTATCTGCTCTGGTACCCATCGCTTCGGCACTCTTCTGCTGCTCACTGAAGCACAGGCTCCCAGTCTGCCCTGTGGCTAATCCTGAGGCTGCTCTCATGCATGAGTGTAGTGTCAGGATTAGGCTGAGTGCCCTCGATTTGCACACCCAGGGAGAATTTGGGCCTGTACTTTTCTGTCTCCAACCCGGCAATGTTGCTGGGATGGAGACAGCTCAGTGTGCATGACGGTTTGGCCGTCCTGAGAGGGACAGTCAAACCGACTTGCTCACTGATAGCGGTGCACCTAACACTCGTCCTGGTGATTGCCCCCGCGATGGCCCTGCCCCCAAGACTCAGGCTGGCCTAGAACATTAAAAATAAAATTATAACAAATTTGCTTTATTTTCAAAGTTTTGGAGGCTGCTGGCGGGGGAGGGGGGGACGCTCCTCCACCATACCGGAGGGTCTTCCACTTCAGCTAACCCTTCTGAATTAACACTGGCTCTGCGAAGCATATCCTGACAAGAGTCCCCCATATATTGTCCACTTCTGCCAGAACACTGGAACTGTCCTCACAATTCAGAATTGAGACTCATGCCGCTATTTTATGGTCATTTGTTTCCAGCCTCATTCCCTAATGTTTTCTGATTGAGGGCTAGTGCTTTAGTAACGTGGTGATTCTTTTTGGTCTTTCCTAAGCTAATTTAGTACACCTTAGACGTTTTGCGGTCATTGCAGCTGATCTGTTTTATCTAAGAAGAAATTAGATAACAAGACACTTCATCGCTTTCCTAGATTACTAAATTCCCCTCTTAGCACAGATAGAAGAAAACCTTTTCTTCATTGTCTTCAAGCCCATCCTCCTCAAACAACCAGCAAATCTGAAGGATAAACTTAGCACACCAGTTCAATGGTAAAAAGAACAGACATCTCCAAAGTCACCTATCTTTAATGGACATGAGGCAGGCCAATTTTTTTAATGTAACTAAAGGATCGTGTGGTAGCACACTGCTATTTTCAGACAGCGCATTTTACATGTAAAGGGCTATTACATTTGCACAGATATTCAATTCTGCTGATAAAACCATATTTCACACAAATGATAACGTTGCAATCGGGTTTCAGTGAATCTTTATTATTCGTGCATCACCGGGTAAAGTGTGGGTCTTACTTTCTTTTAATCATATTAAAATCTTTGCTTCCATCACACTTCAAAATGTAAGAAAATGGGCTTCATTTTTGCTTTGATAACTGCTGAATACGTACAGTTCATTTACAGGCATTTACATTTTGCTGTGTGTAATAAAAGATGACATTGAAAAGCCTTTCCTTTTACACACTTCTTGTACCCCAGCAAGATTGACACAATTCACTTTACTTTTCTGTCTGAAAATGCAAAGTGAAATCCCCATGTTAAGAAAATAAGCAACAATTTCTCAGAAGACATAGCCTGATATTTAAGCTCTGTCTTTGGCGCTGCAAATGTGACAAGATAAATACAGAATTTAAAGGCATCGTTATTTATTGCTTGGACTTTTGCGACCCACCAAAAATCGTCTTACGACCCTCCTGTGGGTCCTGATCCCTAGTTTGGGAAACACTGCCTCAGGCTCTTCCTATTCATATCTATGAAGCATGTACTTCTTTCGCCTGTAAGCTCCCACCCCTTGCCTCTCGTTTTTCATTTCTCCCATCTGTCTAATGTACATTAGAATGTTCCTGATTTGTAGATAGTGACACACGGGGTTAAATGAGTTTTCCATTCTCTGCTGCTAGTGAAGCACTTTACTCATTGTAGCAGAATGCCGGTGCTACAGCAAGGCTGCCATTTCTTTTATGTAAGAACAATTCTGTTGGGGGTGCGATTCTAGCAAATTCATTGTAAATATCTCTGGTATCTAGCTGCGCGGTATTTTGTTTGAGTGGAGCCTGTGTGTGTGTAGTCTGACTGGAGATAGAATGGGTGCAGTAGAGTGGTCCATCAGGAGCCAGCCAGGGAGCCCAGAAGGAGAAAGGCTGAGGTGACATGTAAATCTATGCTCCAATTGGGGCTTTATGCACAAAACTGTTTCTGCTTAGACCTGGATTGTAAATAATTAAATACAAATATTAATTGGAACTTACCTGCATGCAGATATTGAATAGTGCAATACCATTTAACAAGATGAAGCTTCATATGTGTTATACTTACACCGTTTTATTTTTAAATATGTTTAATTGATTTTCTACATTATGATAACATCAGTATCTGCATTACGGCATAAACCAATATTGGCCTTAAAAATGGCAGTATTTAAATGGCTCAGTCGGGATGTCCGGAGAATCCTAGCCAGTGAGTAGGAATGTCCATCTTGTTTTCTATGTCGCCACCCATGTCCATAGTAAATTACTTTTATGTACAATTTACACGAGTTGTAAGTACAACAGGAGAAATCTTCATAACGACACAGATCAATTCCATCCTTGAGTGACATGTGACCAACAATGTATAATAGCCTGAAAAAAAAGAAAACTAGAAGTCGATCACGGCGTGTGGGTACAAATCTAAGTGCATACAGCAGAATACAAAGTTCCCCGGGGAAAGTATTGCAGAGTGGAGAAGAGAGTTGATATCACAAGTAAAGGGACTGGAAGGGTTCCCTTGTCGGAACTTAGAGAGCCTCACACACCCAGAGTATTAGGTGTGAAACACACCCTGACTGAAGGGTGTCCAGTGTCATCATCGACTCACTGCCCCTCGACAGACCGGCGCTGCAATGTCTGACGGAGTACCTAAAGGCACTCTTTTGGCAGCGTTCTTTTGTTCCTTGCCAATGGTGGGTGTGAGTGAGGATGGAAGAAAGTGTAGTCGGTGCGAAAGTGAGTGAAAGTTAAAAAGGGTTATCAGTCCACACTGACTTTTATTGACGTGGCTGATTCCCACATTAAAAGGGGTGAGAGGGGAGTTAGAGACCGTGGGTATACAGAAAACTAGCTCAACCCCCTGGTGTGGTCAACATGTTTCTCGCCAACCGGCGATTCGTCAGGACCTCAACAGAGTACTACACAAAAAAACATAAGAATTAGATGCTCATTCACTTTGAAAAAGGCAGATACAACCTCTCAGGGTCGGGGGTATAGAGGGCCAAGGGGTCCTGCTCTATTTAGGCGACCTAGAGGTAAGGGAAAAAATAGGTTAAAAAAGAACAATTCAAGTCAAATCTCACTTAAGTTACTTTTTTCTCAGAAGATATAACGTGACTTCGGTGAATACTCTCCACACTGTGAGGGGTGAGGGGGGTGTGTGAAGGGAAACCAATCGTACCGCACATTGGGTGGAAATTCCCTTCATAATCGGTCTATTAATGGCACGATTAGTGTCTCACATTGGAGGTTCCCAGAGTGCTTTTCAAACACTAAACTGAGGTGTGATGCCAAAACTTTCAAGAGGACACCCATTCCTAGGAAAATAGCAAGCAGGTTCTTACCCTAAGGGAAGTGATAAGGGCCTCGCAGCATACTCCAGCGCTGTTAGGTTAGATGAACCTGTAGGGTATGTAAGGGAGGTATAAATTGGTGTCTAATCCATCAGGGAAGGGTTGAGGAAGTGTATGGTGGTGGAGGCTGGTTGGATATATGACCTCCATGGTGAAACCACTTGATTTCGTTAAATTCAAATTCGAAGATAAAGTCAAAAACATGGAGGAGGGATGACCACTCTATCAACCCCAGTGTGGGGAGTATTGTCTGAAGTTTGCATCCAAGATAACACTGCATACTACAGAACCCAGCGTATTGATGAAACCGGCGCTATGATGTTGACGTTCATCACGCTGATCCCAGCGTACCGAGTTAACATGGAAATGAGTAAGTGTCAGTTTAACTCATGTCTAGCGCTTTGCTGACAATGGCGCTGTGATATTATGGTACCCCACGCCGAACTCAGTCTTCAAATTATATATGTAAAAGGGTAGAGTTAACCCGGAGGCAGGGGGGAAGAAGAAGAACCAACGAACAAGGAGGAAACACCCCGGGACACTGCCCGTACTCCTTTAGATTCTTAGCCGTGCTGCGGGGAAGCGTAATGTCACAATGGCGGGGTAGGGCGTCATATACATTACTACCAGTGCCCACTGGCTCGAGGGACAGAGTGAGGTGGTGTTGGAACTACGGAGACTCACAACGAGTCTAGTTAGGTAGCTGGGAGCAACAAAAAAAAATACAAATCTAAGTGCACCTGTCGGAAAGCATATCAGTGGGCTTCAGGTATGCAGCTAGATGTGTGCGGTGGATCACCCAGTGTGGATGAGCCGACAGAGAGGACGACGAGGGTTGGGAGATGGGGGGAGGAGGGAAGGGGAGAGAGCGCCCAGGAGGGGGGTTTGTCTCGGCCAACTTGGTCTCAATTATTGACAGATAGCCCCGCCATTGAATAGGACTCTGTCGTAGGGGCGCTGACGCCTGTGAAGTCTGCTGCAGCTGGTTCATCTGTTCCGATACCATGGCCCTTTGTAAATCTAACAGCCACAAGTGCACGCTGTGGTCCGTCTGGGCCTTCCATGTCATGGCTATTTTGCGTTTGGCGAGGCCCAGGGCTAGATCTAGGAACTTATTCAGGCCTTTGCGCGATGCGCAGCGCTTTGTGACGCCCAGCAGGAAATGAACGGGCTGCGCTATTACCTGGGTGTCAGCTTCCTGTGTGAGTATATTGGCTATATTAATCCAGCACGTTTAGATGCTTGAGCATGTCCATACCATGTGCGTGAATGTGGCCCCCGGGTCACGCCACCTGGGGCATCTATCAACAGTGGTTGGATACATGCCGCTAGCCTGTGGGGTGTTAGGTACGTGTGGTGTAAGTAATTGAATTGGGTGTATTTCAACCTAGCGTTGGTTGACACCGTTTTTGGGTGACTGAGACATTGCGCCTGGTGTTTATCTGAAATAGTGGTTGCCAACTCAGCTTCCAGTAAGTTCGCGGGGCTGCCAGTGCAGGTGCATCATCCAACCTGAAGGAGGTGTATATGGCTGTTACTTTGTGTCTGCCCCATCCATGCGTCAGTAATGTTTGCAAGAGATGCGATATAGGATGTTCAGTGCGATCCTTATCCCACGCTTGTAGGAAGTGGCGCGCAAGCAGAGCATGTAAGAAGAATGAACCTTGTGGCACCTCATGAGTGTCTGCTAACTCTTCAAATGTTTGTAGTTGTGAGTCTGCATACATGTCACCCCATGTGTCTAATCCCCTCTCCCTCCAGGGTTCGAGTCAAAGTGTCCGTGGCAGGTGAATGTGCCGGGGAGTACCTCCAGTGGCAGGCCGGGGGCATGCATTGCAGTTCGGCTCTTGGGTAGCACATATCTAGATCAACTACGTCTAGCCACCGTCATTAGGATGTTCCCCCGTTGTTTTCTGGGTCAGTGTGTTAGTGCCCGACGACCACTCCAGTAGTGTCGGCTGATCCCAAGACACAGCCTCCATTACCAATTCGGTAAGGTTAATCCTACCCAGCCATCTCATTGACCATTGCAATTGTGCTGCAGGTAGTAAAGCTCTTAATTTGGAGCACCTAGACTGCCCTCCGATAATGGCAAACATAATTTATGTAGAGCCACCCTGGCCCTAGAATGTCCCCATATGAGGGAGACCAAAAGGGATTCCAGATCTTTAAAGAGTTTCCGCGGCAGGCGATAGGGGAGTGCGTGAAAGAAATATAAAAGACGCGGGAGTACCAGCACCTTGGGGATCTCCACCCGTCCCATTGAGGATAAGGGAAGGATTAACCAGAACGGGAGAGTTGATCTGGCTTTAGTAATGGAATGCCCCAGGTTACCATCCGTTGTGTCTACCCCTGAATGATAGACCTGGATCCCCAGGTATTTTAAAGTGTCAAACGCCCATTCCAGTGGGGTATTCGGTGCAGCCTGCCTCTGGGTTAATGACATAGGTGTCATCGGGAACACCACCGATTTAGACCAATTGACTCGCAGTCCAGAGGCCCGTGCATGTTCATCTAATAGGTCTATAATCTGTTGGAGTACCTCGGTTCGGCTGCGTAGGTATATTAATGCGTTGTCCGCGTCTAGCGACACTATGCCATCGGTGGTCTGCGTATACGCCATATTGGCCCCGCCCCCTGCACTTACACCGTTTACCTGGTTTGTCACACATAATATGTGGTTTAATTATGAGAAAACAACATATTGGTTTCTTGATTTGATGAGTCTAATTAAAATATAAATATTTTTTATATTTTGATAAATGTTATATATGAATATGAAAGCATGTTAACTGCTGCATTCCTCGTCAAGGAAATTTGAGAGGCTTCAGGGTTAAATGAGGTAAAAACACTTTTTTTTCTTTTTTGACTTTCTGTTCTTAACCATATATGGATTGCACTGGGCTGCTTATTGAATATATGGGGCATGCAAGGGAAACCCTATCATCGCGTTCGCTTGCAGTCTAAACACGTGTAAATACAGAAACGTAGGTGGCAGGCTGTGCTCATAAATAAAGTAAACCTATCAGGCAACCCGTGCCTTTAAAGTGCTTAAGCTCAAGATTCCTGACCTGCAGAGATTATACACACTGCTCGTCTCGGTTGAATCGAGCGCAGGAATGTCAAGGGGAGTGAACAAAGTGAGCAAGCATGCCAAGTTTAAAACACTGATAAATACACATCCTTAATAACTTGTGGGAAGTTCTTATCTGTACGTAGACCTGGCTGTTCATCAACACGGTGCCGTGTAGGGAAGGGATGGCAGTGAAGAAAGTGTCAGCCACTGGCCTTCAGATGTTAAAACGTGCAGTTTGGGCCCGTACATTACGGATACACAGATTAGCCAGATTCCAAAGGGTTTCTCTGAGTATTGCCATTTAACATATGCCCTAGTATGTAGCGGCATAGTGAGCAAAAAAAAAACGAGGAGCTAGGCTTCGGCACAGAATAATCGGCAGCGGCTAAGATTAACTCAAGCATTCCACCAATCACCTTCCGATGAACCAAAGATGATTTTGCACCTAAATATGATATCGCAAGTAAACGTTTTTTAGACCTAGATATTTTTTCTTCTAAAAGTATCTCTACACTCTCACTGTTTCCTCGATTATGAACTGCAATGCACTTTAATGTGATTTTAAAGCGAAATGTCGCTTTGCTCTTAAATGTGGTAGCAGTGTTGTTATTTTGCACGAAGGGTGATTTTGCACCCCTAAACCGGAATCTGCACATAACCGTTATTTTGCTGATACATGTGTTTCCCACTCCTGATTTTGCACCACTAAATGTCATGTGACACGGGGCATCCTTTTATACCTAATGTGACATATTTCTACTGCTTTTCCAGCAATACTATGTGATTTTTTATAGAAATATGACAGCACGCAGTTGCTGACTTTTCACAATGTGCAAATTGTGTGAATGTGTTTTTGCATCAACGTGTGATTTTTGTATTAAAGGTGCACCAAGCGTGACTTTGCAAATGTGTTTTTACACTTAAATGTTTTGACCCCTAAATGTCACACTATAACCCTTCCTACTTTTTACCAAGGATGATTTTGCACCTCAACATGATTGTGAACTTAAATGGGATTTTTACATTTCAAAGTTATTTTGTGAATGAACGTGATTCTGCAGGATAATGTTTTCGACGAGCAAGGTGATGTTTTACTAAGGGTGATTATACAGCTTACTTTTCTATCAACTAAATACGAGGTTCTACTGAGACACACCTATACCACATAATATGACATCTTATCATCACATGTTCTCTCTGTCTTGAGTGGTACCACATGGCTGCGCATTGCCGTTGTACCAAAACGAATCTTCTTCATAAGAAAAATAGGGGCTTATTTACAAACCCCTTGCGCCACTTTTGCGTCACTTTTCCCATGTTAAAAGTGACGAAAAAGTGGCACAAGGGGCTTGTAAATCTGCTCCATAGTGTTTTGTACATTCTTATAATGACCGTCAATCCAAAGCAAGAAGAGTGGCATATCAGATCAGGGCCCCCTTCAAATTGATCTACTCTTTTAACTAAGGTGTCACAACACATTTGAAGGCCACAGGGTGAGCCAGGGCTATTGGGCCATACCCATGGCGGTTTAACCCCTTTACTACTGCTTTCCTGGTGCCCAATCTAATATGGCACTGAAAACTAAACACCAAGTGCACCTTATCATCACTTGACCCTCAGGATAGCAAAATGAGCAGTCCAAGGATTCTCATAGAGGTAGTGTGGGAGCCAGAGACTTAGACCTCAACAGAAACGAAATAACATTCACCAATAATTTACCAATCAGGTGCATATCTTTTATACAATACAACTAATTTATATTACCAAAATGAAATGAAACACAAAGAAATATGTCTATGAGAACAGTGTGTATCAGAGGTACTATGGGGAAAATATGCTAAACAATCAGTCTTAGAATAATCTTACAGTTAATAATAAAACATTTCTTTATTCGGCTTTGCACAAAGGAAAACCATAAAAGCAACATTTGAAGATACAATTGGATATTTAAACGAGCGAACATGTTATAAAATGTAGTAAAATTCATCCAAAGACAGATTAATATATTTTAAAACAGAGTGTCAAAATATTTCATTTCATCAACTGGGGCTAGCACCGGGATACATTTTACAGATTTTTCCTGTGCTTCATGACACATTTTAGTAAATTAAGGACAAGATAACAAACAAATTCAGATTCTAGCATTTGGAGGCGTAGCATTGCAGGACGACACTGTCTCAATCCCCAACACCTTAGTAGTGGTAATAGCCAGATTTTCCTCTGTGGATGATGGAATTTACAGAGCAGTATTGTGTGTATATTGGACTGTTTAGATTCCTCATCACATGGACATGGAGAGGGGATTAGGTCCCATCTGTTACTCTCAGGAAATGCTACTAATCTATAAAAAAGATCCAATCTGAATCTTGTCATTAACATTCTCTCATGTGTGCTAATCTGTAATGTTAGGTACGGCTGAATAGAATGTGTAGCCTGAATCAGATTCGCATGAAGGACCGAGGGTTTTGACGACTCAGAAGTCAACCTCAAGGACTCTAAATGTCTAAGGGCCAGTTGTTTCAGGACTCCCTTAGGAAGGTCAATAATAGCTTCAGGTTGGGAATTATTTCTCGATACCAAGGTCTTTAAGGAAGTTTCTGATATAGCAAAGCCACTTTACTTTTGAGGATTGGTCAAGAGCCATTGTATCTACCACGATTGCCTGTGTCAGCGCATTTTTGTCTGAGGTCCAAATGCGCCGCCATAGCATCAATGGTTGGATCTTTAGCAAATCCTCTAGGTAGGGGATTCCGAGTTCCAAATGGGATGCATAAGTTGAAGTGCATCTCGGGGTAGCTACAAGGAATCTGAGGAAGGTGTTTTCTGCCACCTGAAGGGCGCTAACATCTACATGTCCCCAAACGCCCGCTCCGTATAAGGCAATAGCCTGACACTTGACACTATACATTTTTATTAGCTCCACTGGTGCCCTCCTCCCCAATCTCTGGGAGAAGCTCATCAGGGCCGCTATGGATCTTTTGAACAGGTGGCACCTAGCCTCTACTGCTGGCCTCCAAGTCAGCCTTTCGGTGATCATGATTCCTAAATATGGATACTGAGCGGTTTCCTCGAGTTTTTGGTTGTCGAGATAGATGTCCTTTGCTCGTTTTTTCCCTCTACCTGCTATCATAACGAGTGTTTTTTTGACGTTCACATGTAGATCCAATCCACCCATGAAGGCCGTATATCTATTCAGGAATTTCTGTAATTCTCGCGGGGTGCGCGACAGAATGACAGCATCATATGCATAAAGCAGAACGGGAATCAGGCGCTGTTTTACCCGTGGGAGATCCTGCCCCCCCCTCAACATCTCTAGCTCCAAGCCGTTAGTGTACAGTGAGAAGAGAAAGGGGGCCAGGACAGACCCCTGCCTCACTTCACGCTCTACTCCAAAGGATGTTGTCAACTCTCCATTTACGCCAAAGTACACCCTCGCCGATGCTTTAGAATAGAGCTCCCTCAAAAAATCTAGGAGAGGGGGATCCACTCCCATTTGTCTTAAGACCGTCCAGAGTTTTGCGTGCGAGACGCAATCAAAAGCGGCGGACAGGTCTACATAAACCATATAAACCGTGTACTTCTTTGCCTGGAAATGTTTGCCCAATATCAGGCTAAGATTAAGGGCCTGCTCTACCGTTCCAAACCCCTCTCGAAATCCGAAATCGAGGTCAGAAATAATGCCTCCCTCCTCCGCCCATTGCTGGAGTCGCTCAAGTATTACTCTCCCAACAACCTTACCCAGAGAGTCCAGCAATGAGATGGGGCGGTAGCATTTCACGTCCTGACGGTCCCCTTTTTTAAAAATGGGGACCATGATGGAATTGGTCCAAGATTTTAACAGTCTCACATTTGCAGCTGCTGTGCACACTCTAGTAAGAATGGGGGCCCAGAGATCCAAATTGTGTTTAAAGAGATCCACTGGGACCTCATCTGGGCCTGGAGCTTTCCCTTTTTTACTTGTTTCCAGTGCCACTAACAGATCGGGAATATCGAAGTGCAGGGGTATTGGATAATCGACTATTGGGTGTATGTTTTCTGTCCCACCTGATGTTGCAGTATTTTTAAAGATTTTAGAAAAGTGGGACACCCATGTATCTTTGTCTATAGCCACTTCTATCTTGGGACCGTTGTTATCTGTTAAGTAGGGTGATCTGACAATTCGCGAGAAAGCCTCGCTGTTTTTGGAGACAGCACTCGTATGCAGGTCTTCCCAAAGTTTCTGTTTCAATTAATGGATTCTTAGTTTACGTTCCCTTCCATAATGGCGCCTAAGGAGTTGAATCTGCCCCAAGTCTCTAGGTGTTTTATGCAGGGCCAGCTTTAGGTTAGTTGGGGCCACGGTACAACTATGATTAAACCACCCTTTACTAATTGGGTTCACGGTCCTTGGTTTCGCGGTGAGAAGTCCCTTGGTTTTCTCTAATATTTTAGTGAAATTATTTAGGACTTCTTCGTCAGTTTCTGATAGATCCAGACATTTAATTATATTTGGGTATGTTGCATTTACCAGTTTTTTTGTAATTTCATTTGGATTTATTTTTCCCCATTTTAATGTATATCCATTTTGTTTGCCTAACTCTAGTTTATTCTGGGCAAGAGTTTTCGCTATGACTGTATTTCGGGGCTTGGAATCAGTCAAGTGAAGATCCTTCCTCAGGGCGGAGTGATCACTGAGTGTGTTAGCCATAACCTGAAAGGATCTAGCTATATGTAGCAGTCCAGATGACAGGAGGATGTAATCGACTGTCGTTTGGGGTCCCCTAGCCACATAAGTTGGTTGGAGGGAGTTTAGGCCTGAACTTGGGCTATTGGCTATTACAAGGTCCAAGTCAGATAGGAGATTGTTCATAGCAATCCCCACCATTGCATGGTCGAAATGCACTAGTGGAGCGTCATGTTCATCCGCTATCCCACAGTAATTTGTTTTAGCCTGTGGGCATGGGTGGAGATTGAAGTCCCCTCCCCATAAAAGATGAATTGCCCCTTGTCCTGCCTTCAACTGGTGAAGCTGAGTTAATCTCTCTTGAATGTTACACAGAAGAATCAGGAATTGACCATCCTCTAAGTTGTTATAGACATTAAACAAGAGGATGGACTCCTTGTTCCTAAAGGAAAGAGAGAGTAATTGGAAATTTGGGTCGGAGTCGACTATGGACACTTTTAGGTGGTTCACGGGGTTTGTAATGTACGTAGTTAGCCCTCCCTTAGGTCTACCCACAGTGCTGTACAGGGCTGGGATAGAGTATGTTTTATAGCCCAAGAGGTGAAGCTCTGTCATAGACCATGTCTCTTGGAGGCAGATTATTTTACATGGCTCCAGGAAATACATGGCGGTCCCATCCTCAATCTTAGGGCGTAAACCCACAACGTTCCAAAAGAGGATAGGTATGGGATGTGGCTCTAAATTAGTCACTACGGCTTCGTTTGCTGGAGAAATTGTTTTTATTTTAGGCATTAACTGGGGTAAATTAGAATTAGTGGGTTCGATCTCCGTTAATGGTCAGCGACCTTTTCGAGGCCACTAAATCTATTCCTCGTCGGGATGCTGAACCAGGGATCCCAGCGAGGTGGTTCTCTATAAGTCGTTCTCAGTGTATGTGGACCCCAGTCATCCCATCCTCCTCCCTGATAACGCGGACCCACTATGTGCCAGGAACTATCATAGTCATGGTGACGAGAGCCCCCTATTTGCCTTGTATTGGCATATTCAAAGTGACGGGGGGTGCTACAACCCAAGGGGTGTCATGGTCATAAAAAGGACAGTTACGTTGTCTTGAGGGGTAGAAGAAGGAAAGTGGTTTAGTACCTATACCTCCATTTACGGTATTCACCTGTTACAACGCATTTTTTACAACGCACTACCACTACAACGCAGGCATTACAACGCATACCATTACAACGCATAGCGCTGGGGGGCGCTCTAGGATAAGAGGTAAGTTTAATTTACTATCCAACACCTTCCCTAGGGTCCACGGGGACTGGAGTTAGAATAGTAAATTATACTTACCACTATCCAGCACCCCAAAGCGCTATGCGTTGTAGTGGTATGCGTTGTGAATACCGCGTTGTAATGGTATGCGGAGTAAAAGTATGCGTTGTGACGTCATACATCCTCCATTTACACTTGTGTGGTCCCAAGAGCAAATATAATCTACTACTCGGGGGTCTTCGAATGTAATCACAATGCAGTCTCCCGGGGTTGTTTTTCTGCCATTTCCCACCCATGGGGTCCTACGTACCGACAGAATCCTACCTTGCCAAGTTGGCGGAATGGGGCGATTGGTATTTAGCCAGTGTTGGGCCTTATTTTTCAGAGACCACATAGGTTCTACATTGTGGTCCACTAGCTCGGGCACACCTGTCATTACCACTACAAAAGGGCATGCTTCCGGTGGCATATGAACAGGAAATCTAACTTCGGTATGTCCCCTAATGCCATCTCTATTGGATACTGGGGCCGGGGTTTTCGGGGCTAGAGTTTGAGTCACAGGAGTTTTGGATGCCACTTTTTTTGATGCCACTGTCTTAGGTGCAGGTGTTATTGTTGACAGGGCATTTCCCTGTGACAAAGTTGTGGCGACATTGGTAGATGGATTCACTGTGCTCTTATTATTCAGTGTTTCCGGAAGTGTTAGTTTAGCTGTTGCCACTGGGGGTAAAGGTGCGTTCTTTTGGGTAGTTGCAGACTTAGGGAGGGTATTTGCAGGCTTAGGAAGGGTTTGTTTATTCTGTTTGTTTCCCCCCATTTTGTGAGCCCCTGGCACGTGGTTAAATTGTAGGAGATTAGTAAACTTGGATAGCTGTGTCTCTAGCTGCGCTAACCTTGCTTCTATTGGTTGAAGAGAGAATTTTAATAAGTCAGCGATCTTATTTAGCAGCTGGTAGTTATTGCTATCAGTTAATTCCTTACTACAAGATAGAAGAATAGGGGATTCAAAATTAGTGGGGGCAGGGGTGTCATGTGCGGGGTGATGGATAATCGCAGAAACTACTAACTTTTCTGCTCTTAGGGGTGGATTCTCTAACATACTAGAGATATTGCCGATCTCATTAAGGATGGAATTTTTCGGACCGTTCTTTCTTTTCCTTATTGCGCCCTCCCTCCTCCCTCTTGCTTGCCTTCTTTCATCTGGTGTAATTTGGTGTGAAATTTGAGGTATTAGCTCTGGTGTTCTTTCTAGGTCTGAGCTTATCTGGGAGTCAGAGAGCTGGGAGGCCGACAGGTCCACATTGTTTGGCAGGCTACGCCTGCCCTCACAAAGGAGCCTCTGCCCTGCATTATTATCAGGTGCGGGAGTTCTAGCGTCGGCCAAGGTACCCATAGAAGATCTCTTAGCAAACGCCAAGTCCAAGGACACCCTTTCTTCCATCAAAGAAATACTCTGATCAATGAATGAGTTTGCCTTGGTAATAAAATTGTCCATGGGGCCTAACAGCTTACCCACACTCCCAGGGGCCTTGGTTTTGTTTCCTCTAGTTAGCACCATTTTTCCTATTAGACAAATACAGGGGAAAAGGTTCTAACATAGATATAAGATCAACGAGACAGAATATTTCGAGGGTCGCAGGAGCAGGGTCAATGAAAAGACAGTACATACGTTTCAAAATGGATTGCAGGAGGTGGAAGTTAGAGGGGTGGCCCAGTCCAATCTCTCACGTCCTCGAACGGCCTCAAACGGCCCGCCCTTTGCCCGGGCTTAGCCCCAGGCTTGGTCCCGTGCGCGTCCTGCGATCGCGGTAAGCGCGGGATTGATATAGAGAGGAGGAGGAGTCCGGGAAGAGGCAACAGCTGAGCATGGTGTGGTGAGCGCAGAGACCTGTGGGCCTCGCAGTCCTGGACTCACAAATCCAACGGCGGTAGTCTAATCACCCCAAGAGTCACTGGCAGACACGAAGTGACGGCAGCAGGGGCAGTTCCTCACGGTACTCGGACCTGGAAACAAGGCAAAGTCACAGTTGCGACTGCGAGCGGCGTCCACGAAGCGGGGGCGCGAGTCGCTGATGAAGGAGCCCAAATCAGCTGGGAGGAGTCCGGGAAGAGGCAACAGGTGCGCGTGGTGTGTTGAGCGCAGAGACCTGTGGACCTCGCAGTCCCGGACGTGGAAATCCAACAGCGGTAGTCTAATCACCCCAAGAGTCACTGGCAGACACGAAGTGACGGCAGCAGGGGCAGTTCCTCACGGTACTCGGACCTGGAAACAAGGCAAAGTCACAGTTGCGACTGCGAGCGGCGCCCGCGAAGCGGGGGCCGCGAGTCGCTGATGAAGGAGCCCAAATCAGCTGGGAGGAGTCCGGGAAGAGGCAACAGGTGCGCGTGGTGTGGTGAGCGCAGAGACCAGTGGGCCTCGCAGTCCCGGACTCGGAAATCCAACAGCGGTAGTCTAATCACCCCAAGAGTCACTGGCAGACACAAAGTGACGGCAGCAGGGGCAGTTCCTCACGGTACTCGGACCTGGAAACAAGGCAAAGTCACAGTTGCGACTGCGAGCGGCAGTTGAAGGATCACTGTAATTAGGGTTAGCAGACTTCTGTACCAGTGGTCGGTAGGGTAGTCCTTCAATGCCCTAGCCATTGGCAACATCAAACTAGCTCTTCCTAAATCCAAAATACCCCCAATGTGTAGAGAGCTCAATATCAAAGTGTGAGAGTTTGCAGAGTATAGTGACAGTGAAGTCCCCAAGGATGAAGTCCTCACTCTGAAGTGCATGTATAATTACTCCACCTCCCACATATGTTGTTCGGGAGCTCCAGGAGTACTGACAATGGTCAGTGAGTGCAGCTTCAGGTTCCAGCAGGATAACAGGCCCATAGCAAAAGTCACACTCTCAAACAGAGGAAGCGGACACCCACCAGTGACTGTGATTCGTTTGTCTTTGTTGGTGTATTCAGTTCAGGACTTCAGGTTCAAGGCAAGGTTTGAAGGCCATGGACACACTCTGGCAGCCATCTGCCTTTGAAAGTAGCATCTCAGTGAAGCAAAGGAGCAGGGCCTGCTTGAATGATTCCTCTCTGCAAAACAATAGAGAATACTGCCTTCACCTCCCTTCACACATTCAACTTGGGGCTGTACTATCTGCCATTCTGTATATTCCCCATTAACACATCACTTTAGGCTTTGGCGGTCCTGGGGCTGCCGTCACTTTTTGGCAGTCTGACCGTCTGCACACCTGGCGGTCGAATAGCCTGATTACAATGCTGACGGTGAAACCGCCATCTGACCGACTCTCGACCACTGCCACCACCAAGATTTGAGCTAAGCGCCGGCAGCAGGAGGGAGAGCGGAAGTCCATGGTGGTGGTGCCAACATGGGCACTGCCGTCAGGATTACAATTTCATGCTCTGCCGACCTTTTCATGGTATAGACCCTGCCATGACAAGGTCAGGGCAAAGATAGGCTTTGTGGTGCAAATGTCTCCAGAGCAAGTGTGCCCTGGAGATACGTTCCTGGTGGTGCTCTGTGCGTGCCTCCATGGCTTGTGACTGTTGACCTGCACTGTTTCTCTTGCAGACTGTGCTGCAGGAAAACAGTGTGCCTTACCACCTGGTGTCTTCTCGGTATGGCTGGCATTGGATGCGTCTCTTAACTAGAGCAGCAGTATTCTACCGCCATAACTGTGCCGCAGGCACAACGCCAGTCCTGCAGTGATATCGTAATACAAAGGTTAGTATGTCGCCTGCTTGTCAGCATTTTCCCAGCTGCCGAAGTTATGGGTTAGTGCTGTGCCCGCCAACATTGTAATCAGGCCCATAGTCAGGGATATTAGTGCAGGTGCCAGTCACAATATGGTGCAGAACTTTACATAAGTTGTGCCATTAAGCTTTTCATTCTTCTGCAACAGGTGAAATGCTTGTCCTGGACTACCGATCATTATGGATCATAATAACGGTATTGTGGCACCACCATAGCATGATTATGTCACAGGATATAGATAGAAGTCATGTGTACTTGGAAGGTTTTGTGTATCCCTCCAGTCTATAGAGCTATGCTTTGGATGAATGTATGACAAAATATCGAATACAAAAATATCTACATACAAAAATATCGCAACAAAAATATCGATTACAATAATATCGACATCCTATCTCTAACAAGGTAAGTACAAAAATATCGAAAAAAATATAGATGTCAAAAATATCGTTTTTTTTTTAAATATCGTTTTTTTAAATTAATTTTTTTTATATTAACAGAATAATACTTATAAATGTAATAAACGTAGTTAAAAATATATTATAATATTTAAAATTAATTAATAATGTAATAAAGCCAAATAATATAGATATGATACATAGTATATATTTCATTAATAATAACTCTAAAAATGTATATTAATAACTTATAAATAAATGAAATTATAATAAATTACAAATAAATCTATATACATAAAATAATAATATAAATAACAATTAATAAAAATGTAATACAAATTAAAAAAGTAAGTAAATGTTGGATAGCGTACGGGTGAAAATTACTAATCCCACTCCAGAGAGTGCAACAGTAGGGACAGTGTTGGATAGCATAGGTGTAAAAATTACCATTCCAACTCCAGGGAGTGCAACAGTAGGGAAAGTGTTGGATAGCGTAGGGGTAACAATTACTATTCCAACTCCAGAGAGTGCAACAGTAGGGAAAGTGTTGGATAGCGTAGGGGTAAAAATTACTATTCCAACTCCAGAGAGTGCAACAGTAGAGAAAGTGTAGGGTAGCGTAGGGGTAACAATTACTATTCCCACTCCAGAGAGTGCAACAGTAGGGAAAGTGTTGGATAGGGTAGGGGTAAAAATTACTATTCCAACTCCAGAGAGTGCAACAGTAGGGAAAGTGTTGGATAGCGTAGTTGTAAAAATTACTATTCCAACTCCAGAGAGTGCAACAGTAGGGAAAGTGTTGGATAGCATAGGGGTAACAATTACTATTCCAACTCCAGAGAGTGCAACAGTAGGGAAAGTGTTGGATAGCGTAGGTGTAAAAATTACTATTCCAACTCCAGAGAGTGCAACAGTAGAGAAAGTGTTGGATAGCGTAGGGGTAACAATTACAATTCCCACTCCAGAGAGTGCAACAGTAGGGAAAGTGTTGGATAGGGTAGGGGTAAAAATTAGTATTCCAACTCAAGAGAATGCAACAGTAGGGAAAGTGTTGGATAGCGTAGGTGTAAAAATTACTATTCCAACTCCAGAGAGTGCAACAGTAGGGAAAGTGTTGGATAGAGTAGGGGTAACAATTACTATTCCCACTCCAGAGAGTGCAACAGTAGGGAAAGTGTTGGATAGCGTAGGGGTAACAATTAGTATTCCAACTCCAGAGAGTGCAACAGTGGGGAAAGTGTTGGATAGCGTGGGGTAAAAATTACTATTTCAACTCCAGAGAGTGCAACAGTAGGGAAAGTGTTGGATAGCGTAGGGGTAACAATTACTATTCCCACTCCAGAGAGTGCAACAGTGGGGAAAGTGTTGGATAGCGTAGGGGTAAAAATTACTATTCCAACTCCAGAGAGTGCAACAGTAGGGAAAGTGTTGGATAGCGTAGGGGTAAAAATTACTATTCCAACTCCAGAGAGTGCAACAGTAGGGAAAGTGTTGGATAGTGTAGGGGTAAAAATTACTATTCCAACTCCAGAGAATGCTACAGTAGGGAAAGTGTTGGATAGCGTAGGGGTAAACATTACTATTCCAACTCCAGAGAGTGCAACAATAGGGAAAGTGTTGGATAGCGTAGGTGTAAAAATTACTATTCCAACTCCAGAGAGTGCAACAGTAGGGAAAGTGTTGGATAGCGTAGGGGTAACAATTACTATTCCCACTCCAGAGAGTGCAACAGTAGGGAAAGTGTAGGATAGCGGAGGGGTAAAATTAAACATACTTATAAATAAATGTATTTTTTTAAATAATAACAAACTTAACTATTAAATAAATATAAACCATTTACAAATACCAATACATAATTATTAGAAACATGATTAGCAATAAATAATTAACTAAAAAAATTAATAAAAAATACCATTTAATAATATTTATTTACCAATCAATATTTAATTAACAATTATATAATTAAAAAAACAATTAATTAAAAAACATTATTATCTAATTAAATTGAAATTACATCCCACCCTATTCCCCTATAAACTCACAACCCGCTACAGAACATAATTATCAATTAATCAATTATTAAAAAATAATTACCAATTAATTAAATTTAATTACCAATTACTTAAAATTAAATTATAATTCCTACTAATAATCAATTTACTATAATTAAATTACTTCCCACCCTATTCCCCTATAAACCCACAACCCGCTACAGAACATGATTATCAATAAAAAAAAATGAATTACCAATTAATTTAAATTAATTACGAATTAATTAAAATTTATTTATAATTCCTACTAATTAATAATTAATTTAGTATAATTAAATTACTTCCCACCCTATTCCCCTATAAACCCACAACCCGCTACAGAACATAATTATCAATTAATCAATTAATAAAAATAATTGCCAAGTAATAAAAATTAATTACCAACTAATTAAAAATAATTTATTATTCCTACTAATTAATAATTAATTTAGTATAATTAAATTACTTCCCACCCTATTCCCCTATAAACCCACAACCCGCTACAGTACTAAAATACAAAATTTAATTAAATTACATGAAAATAAATTAAAAACATAATGAATACATAATAATATACATAAAATTAATTTAAAAATCGATATTAGTAACATCGAAATTATTAACATCGATATTACTAACATCAATATTTAAAACATCAATATTACTAATATCGATATTAAATTCTATCGATATTACTTACCTTCTATATTATGTCCCTTTGATATTTAAACTTCGATATTATTGTATATCGATATTTAAATATCGATATTTTGTCTGCTTACCGCTTTGGATCTCAAAACTCATGACACATCATAGAGCTGAGCATGTCTGCATTATTGTTATATATGCTGAGCACAAAAACTTAATGATGCCAGTGAAACTACAAATGGGTCACTCAGGGCATGGGTGCAGCTCTCTAAACAACGAAGGAACCTACATAGGTTCCACCAAGTTGCACAGCCACATCGCTGCCTGAATCCAATGAATCAAATTCATATGTTCAATCTACTTTTTCCATTTTTTCACAGTTCATTTTCATCTTTCTTTCTTGCATCCAATTAATTTTGTTCAATCCAATTTTGTTTAGTGATGTTGCAGTGCAATGGGTTCAAGCGCGAAGCAAGTTTTGCACGCCAATAACTTTTGAAAGGAGTAATGGTTTACACATGATTAACTTTTAGATTACTAGGAGTGCATCTCATCCCCACTCAGCTCATTGCATCTCTCTAAAACCATGCAGGGGATATTTCTGTCCCAACATAAGGACATATCTTTAAGAAATGCTATACAGTACTACTTTTCTCATTATTTTCAAAACTCATAAAAAACCTTTTTTGCTTCCCTGGTACGACGGAGGAACCGGACTGCCGGACCTCAAGAATTAATGGGCTTACCAACTGGCGGTGATAAACCACGCTATTTATGGGCCTCCTCTAGATCCTGGATATGCAATGGATAGGGGCCAGGTGCCAGGGAGAGATTTTACTAGAGCTTTGTATGCTAGGAGAGGTCGATTTCCCCTTGTCGGGCCCGCGGCTCACGCGGTCCATGTGTGGCACGCAGCTACTCGATCCCTCAAATTGGAGGGTAAACTCACTCTGGCTACCGCACTGTGGAGCTCGGAGAGATTGGGCAGCCTGTGGAAGACGAGGGGTTTCGATAGGTGGGATCTCATTGGGATCTCCCAGATCAAAGACATTTGGGGGAGGGAAGGGATCCTCGCCTTCGAGGCCTTACAAGGGAAATCCCAGTTGCGGGAGAGCGAGCGGTACCGATACCTCCAGGTCAGACACGCCCTTCTAGCAAGATGCTCCACTCCCGGAGGCTTCACAGTTGGAAGACCGGGTATTGGATGGCCATGTCCCAGAAAAAACCATCTCCCTAATATACTAGAAACTGATTAATCATATGGGGGATCCACTGGTGACACTTAGGGACCAGTGGGGAGCTGGTGGCCTGATATTAGATGAAGAGATCTGGAGGGAAGCAGTCTCCTCCCGAAAGTGGTTGCCATCCCTATGAGACTTAGATTGGTGCAATTGAAGATACTACATCGGTCATACATCACGGGACCCCGGTTGGTACATATGGGTTTAGCAGAGAGTAGAGAGTGTCGGAGAGGATGTGGAGAGACGGGGACATTCATCCACATTTTGTGGCACTGTGTGAAAATACAAGAATACTGGATTAAAATCCACAATGTGATCCATGAGGTAATGAGTGTTGAGCTAATGCTGGAAACCCGACAATGTGTGCTGAATGTCTGGGAACCCACAGACCTGACCTCGTATGGGAAACAATGGGTAACCCTGGCATGTATGATTGCCAAGGGTAATATTGCTCAGCTGTGGGGGGCTAGTCAAGAGCCCCAGATAGAGAGGTGGATGGAGGAGCTAGATTGGTGCATGTACAGGGAGAGATCAGTATACGTCGCAAGGGGGTACCCCCGGAAATGGGAGAAAGTGTGGGGTGCTTGGAATAGCTTTACAGGGAAAAAGTTTACCCCCCCAGCTGTTGAAGAAGTGTTAGTGGAGTTGGATTCCCCATAACCCAGAAAAGTAATGGAATATCTTACTCTGTCATATGAAACTGCGTAATTATCAATAAGGAAACTAATGTGTTATCACCTGATGCTTTTGTTTTATTTTGTTAATAAAAAGAACTTTAAAAAAAAAAAACTTTTTAGCCAAATACGTTCTATCATAAATTACAGAACCAAACATGTGACCAAACTATCTCCTTGAATGAAAATAGGAAGTCTTCCACATCAACCATATCTCCACAACATTGGTTGATACCGAGGGAAATGAAGGGATATTACATGCCTTACCATCTCTACTGACCATGATACCACAAGCAAACCCTTTTCCACTTCCCTCATCTCTCCCTTATCATCCACATATCCTTTGAGAAATCTGTCTCCCAAAATAAGCTCCTCCTAAAGGGAGCTCTCTTATTGCTGCCTTTTTTATCCATCACTTGACACATCTACTCCTGGAAAACCCAGGTTGCACACCAAAGCCAATGCTATGAAGCATTCCTCCCCACATTGACTCTACAGTACAGGTTCCACAACAAGTCCCATTACCACAATCTCTAGCATTAGACAACTATCACAAAAAATGTGGGTTATTAGTTGTGCAGGATGTGAGGCCTACACAAGTAATAGGTCCACAAATGTCTCCTTACGGGGAACCAACCATCCCATTTTACCAATTGATATTCTCAGGGTAGCGAGCCGAAGCAATCCACGGTCTACTCAGGGGAAGTGGTGTGGGCTAGTAGTCATCATTCACTGACACACAATAATATTATGTTCTATCAAGAAGGACCAGTACCATGTAAGATTTATTTAAAGGTGAAGACTCAGAGTTGTACGTTTTCCGAAGAAAAGGAACCGCTTGGGTTTTTCATGAAGCCCTCACCCACCGACCGAGTCGGTGGCATGCTTCATCATCGGGCCCACCTCAGTGACACGGAATGTGTCCCGGGTGTGCTGCGACGCCAGATGTTACTGCGGAGCTGATATTCTTACTGAGTGTGCAGTGAAAAGGTGAAGGAAGTGAAAGTTAAAATGCCATACAGGAAGTCCCAGTACCCGAGGGATCAATTAAATTTAATTTCTGGGCCCCTGTTAGCGGTTAAAAGGCAAGCGGATGCGGTGGAGTTATTAGTGAACTCCTGCATCCTGTGTGGTCGACATGTTTCAGCCAGGCCTCTTTATTAAAACTGGCTTTCCTCAGGACCAAATGATATGTGAAGAAGTGCAAAGTAAACTATGAAACTAAATTATAGTGATTGTGTTAACTGATAACAATGTGTTGCACGCCCTAAAGTGCGTATATGTGTTAGAGGGGGATTCCCTCTGGTATTGCTACAAAAAACATATAGGACAAGGACAAACGTACAGGGGAGAGTCATATTTAGTATTTAAAATAATGTTACGAATCATTCAATGCAATGTTGCCGACTTATTAGGTGGGTGTCCGAGATTTAAGACGGCAGCGATGTGGCAGGAAAATATGCCAGAAAGGGGCGTGATAATTCTACGCTGATATTGTTCGGAGGTGGTGGTGGGCTAAAACAGCGAAATGGTAACCAAGTGAGGCACAATTTGGTGAAACATTTTATCCTCACATAGGCTTTTTCTGTTGAAGCCTTCTTGGGTCACCTGGCAGAGATAGAGACCCTAGGGAAAATATATAGTTTATCAAACAACCTGCAAGGGAAGAGAGTTGATGTGGCTTACCCCTGTTTTTGAGCTTGATTGGATGTGGTCTTACTCACGGTAATGCCGATCTAGATCCTCCTTGGAACCTATGGCCTTCTGCGGTGCCCGATACAAAGGTTATGGGCCTTGGACGGTGGTTATGTAGGCTGTGCTTTGACCGGATTAGTTCTACCTGTAATGTAGTAGAGATAGAAGAAGGTGCATGTTTGCGCTTTCGCTGAGTCAGACGCCGCTTATCACACCTAGGTTTGGGGTTAGTGGGTGTTCGCAATGTGCATGTGTGCCAAAGTGGTAGTGGCCGGGCATGCGCAGTGCTTGTCCCTTTTGTCTTGTACATGAGGAGTCCACGTTGGGGGATTACCTCACGGGATCATGGTTTATTAAAGTTAAAGGTTGTGTGAGTTAAAGGAATTACAGTTGGAGCGCATAGAGTGGACTGGGAACACTAAAGTTAAGGAGAAGTCGGAGTCCATAATTAGGAATGATTTAAAGAGTTCCAAGGTATGGAATCGTTGAGGCCATGGGTATGGGTGGAGAGACGGTATATCCAGCGTTGTTCTTTGCTGAACAGGTCCCTTTCGTTTCTGTCTGTCAACTTGAACTGTTCAATCACAGTCCAGTTGAAATCATTGGGAGTGTGGTTATGTGTGAGGAAATGATCAGTGAATTTGCTCACATTTTTGCCACATCTGATGGTGCTTCTGTGTTCGGACATTCTCGTTTTTCACTTTGCGGGTGGTCATGCCCACGTATCTGAGACCACACACGCAGGTGATTAGATATACGAGATTGGCAGAGTTGCAGTTTGTGAATTGGCGTTGGGTCCAGACTTTACCGGGTTCAAGTGACAGTGTTTTGGACGATGAAGTTAAGTGACACACGCTGCAATCATTGCATGGTTGGTGGCCAACGAGTTTAGGTAGTCCCCAAGCATTCAGGATTGTGTTGCATTTTGGGGTGTTTGGCGATCTGGGCCTGGTGAAGACCAATTGGTCCCTGAAGTTTTTGCTTCTCTTGTAGGCAAATCTTGGTTTTTCCCAGTTCCTTGTGCCTGAGTTAATAATTTTCCAGTTCTTTTGGATTATTCTCGACACCTGGGTGGACGCTGTGTTGTATGTAGTGACACAAGTGAGTACTGGGTCTTCCGGAGGATTGACGATGTTTTCAAGGAGGGCCTCTCTGTTCTGGTTTCTGGCCCTTTTCTTTGTTTTCTGTATGATCCTGTTGGGGTATCCTCTTTCAAAAAGCTTATCAGCTAGGTCTTGGGACTGTTTTTTGAAGTCTGATAATTCACTGCAGTTAAGCCTTAGACGTAAAAATTGTCCGTACGGCAGGTTTTCCCTCAGAGCTCGAGGGTGGAAACTTTCGAAGTGCAGGAGAGAGTTTCTTGCTGTTGGTTTGAAGAAAGAGGTGGTTTTCAGGCCTCCTTCCTCTGCCTTGATGAGTAAATGAAGGAAGGAAAGTTCAGATTTGCTGTGGGTGCAGGTGAATTTTAGGTAAGGGTCACAATTGTTAACCCAGATGAGGAAAGAATTTAGTGAGTCTTAGTCACCTTCCCAGATGATGAGCATATCGTCTATGTAACGACGGCATAGCTTGATCTTTATCTGGTAAGGGTTGGTGGCGGTTTGGATGAATGTGTGTTCAAAATGATGAACGTATAGACCTGCCACGCTAGGCGCGAAAACACTCCCCATCGAGGTTCCGTTGGTCTGTAAGTAAAACTTCCCTTCATACTCAAAATAGTTCTCCTTCAAAGCTAAGGTGGCACAGTCCATAATGAAGCTCACCGGAGTTTGGTATGTCCAGTTGGTACCTAGTAGAACGTCCCGAAGGACCCCCAGAGTGGCGTCTTGCGGCAAACTGGTGTATAGGCTCTCGACGTCTAATCCCACCAGGATTTGACTGGAAGGATCAAAGGTGATATCTTTGATGATAGACAAGAGGTGCTTAGTGTCCTTTAAGTATGATGGCGTGCATTGTACCAAGGGATTAAGGAAGAAATCACAGAACCGTGATAGAGGTTCTAGGAGGGATTGTATCCCAGACACAATGGGTCTCCCTGGTGGAGGGCTGATGCCCTTGTGAACCTTGGGCAGGATGTAGAAGTACGGTGTTCTTGCATTTTTTGTGCACAGAAAATCCGCTTCTTGTTTAGAAATTTTCTCAGTGTCCTTCGCTTCCGTCACTAAGTGGATGATGGTTTCTCTCAGATTATCCGTAGGATCCGATCTGAGCGGTTTGTAGTTCCTGGCATCGCTCAAGAGTCTTGTGCACTCCTTATGGTAGTCGGTTTCGTCCATGAGGACTATACCGCCCCCTTTATCTGCAGGCTTAATGGTGAGGGTTGGGTTATTCTGCAATTTTTTGATGACATCTCGTTCTTTTTTCGAGAGATTATGAAAAGGTTCCTTATATTCAAGTTGTTCCACTTCAGTGTATACCGCTTGTTCGAAGGTTGCAATCTCAACCGGTATTGTGGCCGGTGGTGGAACAAAGTTAGACTTAATTTTTAGACCCGTCTCATTGATATTTTCGCTGGTGATGGTCAGGTTGTTTTGTTTCTCGAAGAACGCTTTGAGTTTTAGTTTTCGGAAAAACTCAGCAAGTTATTGGTGTAGTTTGAAGAGGTCCAGTTTCGCTGTGGGGACAAACGATAGTCCTTTGTTGAGGACATCGATCTCCTCCTGACTTAGTTCGGTGGATGATATGTTGAAGACTAAAGGGTTAGTGGGCCTTATTTGCTGGAGCCCGGTTGCTCCCTTGATTTGTTCCTCGTGTTGGCGCTCACCGGTTCTTCCTCTGGGGCCCATTGGACGTGTGTGGGGTTCCGAATCTTCCCACGTTGTCTCCGGGCCCTGTCCTCAAAAAGGACGACGTTGGTTGTTGTTGCCCTGAAAATAAGGCACATTGCCTGGTGCATACATTGGAGGATAACCGAAGAATGGTGGTGGTTGTATTGGACCAAAGGGTGGTGGGCCATAAGGTGTGCCCTGCGGTGGGCCTTGCCAATGTTGTGGTGGTCCTTGCCATGGTTGTTGCCAGTGTTGGCCTCTTTGTCCTCGGCCTCTAGATTTGTTCGACCCAGAGCTAGAGTTGCTGGAGACGGAGCTGTTGTCTCCCGAGCTGTCTGTGTCTTTTTTGGCGGCAGTGTAATCATCTGCAGCGTACGGGTAAGTCTACCTAAACTCGTTGGCCATCAACCATGCAATGATTGCAGCGTGTGTCACTTAAATTCATCGTCCAAAACACTGTCACTTGAACCCGGTAAAGTCTGGACCCAACGCCAATTCACAAACTGCAACTCTGCCAATCTCGTATATCTAATCACCTGTGTGTGTGGTCTCAGATACGTGGGCATGACCACCCGCAAAGTGAAAACGAGAATGTCCGAACACAGAAGCACCATCAAATGTGGCAAAAATGTGAGCAAATTCACTGATCATTTCCTCACACATAACCACACTCCCAACGATTTCAACTGGACTGTGATTGAACAGTTCAAGTTGACAGACAGAAACGAAAGGGACCTGTTCAGCAAAGAACAACGCTGGATATACCGTCTCTCCACCCATACCCATAGCCTCAACAACATCAGGGCAACAACAACCAACGTCGTCCTTTTTTAGGACAGGGCCGGAGACAACGTGGGAAGATTCGGAACCCCACACACGTCCAATGGGCCCCAGAGGAAGAACCGGTGAGCGCCAACACGAGGAACAAATCGAGGGAGCAACCGGGCACCAGCAAATAAGGCCCACTAACCCTTTAGTCTTCAACATATCATCCACCGAACTAAGTCAGGAAGAGATCGACGTCCTCAACAAAGGACTATCGTTTGTCCCCACAGCGAAACTGGACCTCTTCAAACTACACCAAGAACTTGCTGAGTTTTTCCGAAAACTAAAACTCAAAGCGTTCTTCGAGAAACAAAACAACCTGACCATCACCAGCGAAAATATCAATGAGACGGGTCTAAAAATTAAGTCTAACTTTGTTCCACCACCGGCCACAATACCGTTTGAGATTGCAACCTTCGAACAAGTGGTATACACTGAAGTGGAACAATTTGAATATAAGGAACCTTTTCATAATCTCTCGAAAAAAGAACGAGATGTCATCAAAAAATTGCAGAATACCCCAACCCTCACCATTAAGCCTGCAGATAAAGGGGGCGGTATAGTCCTCATGGACGAAACCGACTACCATAAGGAGTGCACAAGACTCTTGAGCGATGCCAGGAACTACAAACCGCTCAGATCGGATCCTATGGATAATCTGAGAGAAACCATCATCCACTTAGTGACGGAAGCGAAGGACTGATAAAATTTCTAAACAAGAAGCGGATTTTCTGTGCACAAAAAATGCAAGAACACCGTACTTCTACATCCTGCCCAAGGTTCACAAGGGCATCAGCCCTCCACCAGGGAGACCCATCGTGTCTGGGATACAATCCCTCCTAGAACCTCTATCACGGTTCTGTGATTTCTTCCTTAATCCCTTGGTACAATGCACGCCATCATACATAAAGGACACTAAGCACCTCTTGTCTATCATCAAAGATATCACCTTTGATCCTTCCAGTCAAATCCTGGTGGGATTAGACGTCGAGAGCCTATACACCAGTTTGCCGCAAGACGCCACTCTGGGGGTCCTTCGGGACGTTCTACTAGGTACCAACTGGACATACCAAACTCCGGTGAGCTTCATTATGGACTGTGCCACCTTAGCTTTGAAGGAGAACTATTTTGAGTATGAAGGGAAGTTTTACTTACAGACCAACGGAACCTCGATGGGGAGTGTTTTCGCGCCTAGCGTGGCAGGTCTATACGTTCACCATTTTTAACACACATTCATCCAAACCGCCACCAACCCATACCAGATAAAGATCAAGCTATGGCGTCGTTACATAGGCGATATCCTCATCATCTGGGAAGGTGACCAAGACTCACTAAATTCTTTCCTCATCTGGGTTAACAATTATGACCCTTACCTAAAATTCACCTGCACCCACAGTAAATCTGAACTTTCCTTCCTTGATTTACTCATCAAGGCAGAAGAAGGAGGCCTGAAAATCACCACTTTCTTCAAACCAACAGCAAGAAACTCTCTCCTGCACTTCGAAAGTTTCCACCCTCGAGCTCTGAGGGAAAACCTGCCGTACGGACAATTTTTACGTCTAAGGCGTAACTGCAGTGAATTATCAGACTTCAAAAAACAGTCCCAAGACCTAGCTGATAAGCTTTTTGAAAGAGGATACCCCAACAGGATCATACAGAAAACAAAGAAAAGGGCTAGAAACCAGAACGGAGAGGCCCTCCTTGAAAACATCGTCAAACCTCTGGAAGACCCAGTACTCACTTGTGTCACTACAGACAACACAGCGTCCACCCAGGTGTCGAGAATAATCCAAAAGAACTGGAAAAATATTAACTCCGGCACAAGGAACTGGGAAAAACCAAGATTTGCCTACAAGAGAAGCAAAAACTTCAGGGACCAACTGGTCTCCACCAGGACCAGATCGCCAAACACCCCAAAATGCAACACAATCCTGAATGCTTGGGGACTACCTAAACTCGTTGGCCATCAACCATGCAATGATTGCAGCGTGTGTCACTTAACTTCATCGTCCAAAACACTGTCACTTGAACCCGGTAAAGTCTGGACCCAACGCCAATTCACAAACTGCAACTCTGCCAATCTCGTATATCTAATCACCTGCGTGTGTGATCTCAGATACGTGGGCATGACCACCCGCAAAGTGAAAACGAGAATGTCCGAACACAGAAGCACCATCAGATGTGGCAAAAATGTGAGCAAATTCACTGATCATTTCCTCACACATAACCACACTCCCAACGATTTCAACTGGACTGTGATTGAACAGTTCAAGTTGACAGACAGAAACGAAAGGGACCTGTTCAGCAAAGAACAACGCTGGATATACCGTCTCTCCACCCATACCCATGGCCTCAACGATTCCATACCTTGGAACTCTTTAAATCATTCCTAATTATGGACTCCGACTTCTCCTTAACTTTAGTGTTCCCAGTCCACTCTATGCGCTCGAATTGTAATTCCTTTAACTCACACAACCTTTAACTTTAATAAACCATGATCCCGTGAGGTAATCCCCCAATGTGGACTCCTCATGTACAAGACAAAAGGGACAAGCACTGCGCATTCCCGGCCACTACCACTTTGGCACACATGCGCATTGCGAACACCCACTAACCCCACACCTATGTGTGATAAGCGGCGTATGACTCAGCGAAAGCGCAAGCATGCACCTTCTTCTATCTCTACTACATTACAGGTAGAACCAATCCGGTCAAAGCACAGCCTACATAACCACCGTCCAAGGCCCATTTCCTTTGTATCGGGCACCGCAGAAGGACGTAGGTTCCAAGGAGGATCTAGATCGGCATTACCGTGAGTAAGACCACATCCAATCAAGCTCCAAAACAGGGGTAAGCCACATCAACTCTCTTCCCTTGCAGGTTGTTTGATAAACTATATATTTTCCCTAGGGTCTCTATCTCTGCCAGGTGACCCAAGAAGGCTTCAACAGAAAAAGCCTATGTGAGGATAAAATGTTTCACCAAATTGTGCCTCACTTGGTTACCATTTCGCTGTTTTAGCCCACCACCACCTCCGAACAATATCAGCGTAGAATTATCACGCCCCTTTCTGGCATATTTTCCTCCCACATCGCTGCCGTCTTGAATCTCGGACACCCACCTAATAAGTCGGCATCATTGCATTGAATGATTCGTAACATTATTTTAAATACTAAATATGACTCTCCCCTGTACGTTTGTCCTTGTCCTATATGTTTTGTGTAGCAATACCAGAGGGAATCCCCCTCTAACAAATATACGCACTTTAGGGCGTGCGACACATTGTTATCAGTTAACACAAACACTATAATTTAGTTTCATAGTTTACTTTGCACTTCTTCACATATCATTTGGTCCTGAGGAAAGCCAGTTTTAATAAAGAGGCCTGGCTGAAATATGTCGACCACACAGGATGCAGGAGTTCACTAATAACTCCACCGCATCCGCTTGCCTTTTAACCGCTAACAGGGGCCCAGAAATTAAATTTAATTGATCTCTCGGGTACTGGGACTTCCTGTATGGCATTTTAACTTTCACTTCCTTCACCTTTTCACTGCACACTCAGTAAGAATACCAGCTCCGCAGTAACATCTGGCGTCGCAGCACACCGGGACACATTCGGTGTCACTGAGGTGGGCCCGATGAAGAAGCATGCCACCGACTAGGTCGGTGGGTGAGGGCTTCATGAAAAACCCAAGCGGTTCCTTTTCTTCGCAAAACGTACAACTCTGAGTCTTCACCTTTAAATAAATCTTACATGGTACTGGTCCTTCTTGATAGAACATATAACCCCGGGGATTCGGACCAGCTTACCTGGTCCTCTCTCTCCTCTTGATCTATTGACACAATAATATTACTCAATAAATGATTCTCCACTCTGTTTTTCTTTGAGAAAAGTACATTTATTCACACACTACTAAAGACTACGTATTAATAACCTACTAACAATACAGGAATCTAAAAACATTCCATATAGAAATAAGCTGCTCATTACACCCTCAAGACAACTTAGGGCAACATTAAACATAACGTGCTATAAAAATGGCACGCTTCTCATACAAGCGGCCAATAAAGACCTGGAACGCTTTGACAAATTTTTCTCAATATTGAAAAATTACGCCCTCAGCAGCTGCAATTGAAAAAGAAGCATTCCTAACATAAATTCCCAAGCCATCACCGTCCTGCAGGGGATCATACCGGTGATGGCTGAAACGGGCAGGGAGAGGGAGTCTCATCAACCTACTCAAATTATATCAATTGATTGCAGCAACACCAATGACGAACCTCATATAATGCATCAGGAAACCAGTAACACACAGTCCAATGATAATGGTAGCACTTGTGCGCTAATCGGACTAAACACAAACACTGAACCCCAATTGTTACATCAGGTGGTAAATTAATCGAGGGACAGTGAAACTGAATCTGCCAAGGCTATAGTATCACAGCAAACTGATATTACTTCGGCATTTAAAACTGTCTCACCCAATGTTGAACAACATCCATGTCATGATTCCAACAAAGCAGAAGTCAGGGAAAACAACATACATCTAGCAATCGTTCCTTCACCTCTTGTCTCGAACTCCCATCCTACCCCTAGCATTGATCTCGTCCCACTAATGGGAACTGCTGACAGGGTGGAAATGTCAAAAGTAGTTAAAGGTATCAAGAGAGGCACGGCGGTGATCCTCAAAGGGAGTAGAGGATCTGTCCCTAAACACATAACAACATGCTCAGATCCTACTGTGATAACCAAAGCAAATCTTCCTAGAGAGACTCCCACACAACAGCCAGCTAGCATACCCTATAGACTAGACTCAGAAAGGATCAGAACCCCACAAATAAATAAGGATATTATAAACATCAGCTCACAATCTAGCAAGACTTACAAAGCCATGCTCGCCGCTATTAAAGATATGAAAAACCTGCTGTGCTTGTTGGAAAAATGGCTTGCAAAAATGGAGGGCCTTCAATCCTCCTCCCTTGAAACTCAAATTAAACACCATTCCACCCCAATGGCGTTTTCTAACAGAATTTACCGCCCCGCACGCAACTCAACTAAGTTAGGTGAGAAACATATCCAAACTGTCATAATGGGTGCTGGTACAATGTTTATGCAAACAAAAAGAAGGAGTATCCCCAGCGTCAGGTTTTTGAAGGAAAAAACTTTCGGAGGGTGAATTGTTTGGCAAAAGAAAAAAGGAAAAAGTCAACCTTTTTGATAGGAAACCCCTCACTCACCACCTGGTGGTGACTTGCTTCATCATCGGGGTCCACCCTGGTGACCTAGCGTCACCAGGATGTGCTTCGACACCTGGGTTACAGTGGAGCAGGTGTGACTGTTTGTGCAAAAAGAGGTGTTAAAATTGTCCTGGTAGTCTTAAAAACAATCTTTATTACAAAGTAATCAGAACAATGTTTAAAAAATGTTGGCGAGATATACCTTGGTGAGTTAAGGCCAAGGTATCTCTATATGTGTGTGGGTGGCTTGGTCAACATGTTTCTACCTTCAGGGCAGTAGCCCGGTATTCTTCAGGACCAAAAACAGGTGGATGGGGGGTGTGTGCCCCCTAAAAGGCACACCCTCTCCTGATCCCCTGTGAACCAACTGGAAAAATTACCAGCGGTAGATGTGCTCTTTAAAATAAAGAGGAATGTCTGGTTGCAAAAAAAGACCTGTGGGGGGAAGTAAAAGAGTACCGGATTCAGTAGAATTTCTATACTATCCTGTTACGTCGTGCAGTGTCTCTGTGAAATGGATAATCATGCCATGGGACGTGCCCTCCGAGTGATCAAGTATAGTGTTCAATACGGGTGGTTGGCAGGGGAGTATTATCCGAGTGTGCACTCTTGTCATAAGGTGCTTAAGTTTGTCATGCAGTACGTAATTATTGCCTTCATGGATATATATAAAAACATGCATCTCATTTCAAATGCATACATACTTAATTTAACATTCGTCTCATTCAACCATCTATTGTGCCCAGTGAATTTCTATGGGCGTCTCTAGGTGGGCGTGGCAGGTAGTGGCGTGTCCTCGTATGTCCAATGATACTAGGTAGTGCCCATAATTATACTAGATTGTGCCACGATTTATATATTTTTACAGACAAGACACACAAACAAAAAACTAGTGCGATCCCTCAACGGACCCTGCGCTCTTTTTACTCATACCTTTCGCGCCTTTTCAGAACTAGGTTTGGTGGTTAAAAGACCCTACCCCCTGCCCGTTGAAGTAATCAAAAGGCTTAAAACAAGTAAGCCCCATGTTCGAACCATGAAACCTATGTGCACTCCTACATGTTTTTTGTTTGTGTGTCTTGTCTGTAAAAATATATAAATCGTGGCACAATCTAGTATAATTATGGGCACTACCTAGTATCATTGGACATACGAGGACACGCCACTACCTGCCACGCCCACCTAGAGACGCCCATAGAAATTCACTGGGCACAATAGATGGTTGAATGAGACGAATGTTAAATTAAGTATGTATGCATTTGAAATGAGATGCATGTTTTTATATATATCCATGAAGGCAATAATTACGTACTGCATGACAAACTTAAGCACCTTATGACAAGAGTGCACACTCGGATAATACTCCCCTGCCAACCACCCGTATTGAACACTATACTTGATCACTCGGAGGGCACGTCCCATGGCATGATTATCCATTTCACAGAGACACTGCACGACGTAACAGGATAGTATAGAAATTCTACTGAATCCGGTACTCTTTTACTTCCCCCCACAGGTCTTTTTTTGCAACCAGACATTCCTCTTTATTTTAAAGAGCACATCTACCGCTGGTAATTTTTCCAGTTGGTTCACAGGGGATCAGGAGAGGGTGTGCCTTTTAGGGGGCACACACCCCCCATCCACCTGTTTTTGGTCCTGAAGAATACCGGGCTACTGCCCTGAAGGTAGAAACATGTTGACCAAGCCACCCACACACATATAGAGATACCTTGGCCTTAACTCACCAAGGTATATCTCGCCAACATTTTTTAAACATTGTTCTGATTACTTTGTAATAAAGATTGTTTTTAAGACTACCAGGACAATTTTAACACCTCTTTTTGCACAAACAGTCACACCTGCTCCACTGTAACCCAGGTGTCGAAGCACATCCTGGTGACGCTAGGTCACCAGGGTGGACCCCGATGATGAAGCAAGTCACCACCAGGTGGTGAGTGAGGGGTTTCCTATCAAAAAGGTTGACTTTTTCCTTTTTTCTTTTGCCAAACAATTCACCCTCCGAAAGTTTTTTCCTTCAAAAACCTGACGCTGGGGATACTCCTTCTTTTTGTTTGCATAAATATTCCTACCAGGGGAATAGGAGATATCTCTTGTCACTTCCCAAGTGACAATATCCCTTGCTCTCTCAATTGTTTTCAAATGCTGGTACAATGTCTCAGGCAAACAATAGAAGTATTAATACCAACAATCTTAGGAAAGTGTCACTAATGCCTGTTGAAGCCATACCACCTTTGATCAATGCGCAGAATCATTTTCGGTGCATACTTCTAAACTGTCGTTTAGCAAATAAACACACGGCTGACATAGCTGATCTCATACTTGACCTTGAAATTGACATAGCCATTCTAACTGAAACTTGGCTTTCTGACTCCTCGTCGCCTTGCTTAGACCTATTAGTCCCGCCGAACTACCAGATTCTGAGGCAGGATAGAAATATCAGAAAGGGTGGAGGAATCGCTTGTATATATAGATCTGACATATCCATAACAAAAATACAGGCTGACCCCTTAGAGTCTTGTGAATATCTAGGCATGTCCTTCGGATCTTCAGACAACCAGAATTGTAAACTCCATGCACTCTATCACCCCCCCGGGCACTAAGACCAAATTCATTGACCAGATGATAGAAATCATTACTACTAACTCTAATCTGCAATCGAATTATATTTTCTTAGGAGATTTCAACATTAATTGGGGACTTAGGCCCGCTAAAATTGAAAAGGGTCTCGGACAAAGACAAAAATCAGTGGTTCAATGGTGCCCTTAATGAAAAAAGAAGGTCAATGAGATTATCAGAACGTAAATGGCGACAACACCCATCTTCACCTCATCTAATCCTACTGAGACAATCCATGAAAGTGTATAACAAAAGCATTATTAAAACAAAAAAATAATTCTTCAGGAAAGAATTGGATAATGCAGTGAATAGACCTAGGAAATTATTCGATCTACTTAAAGATCAATCAAATAAATCTGCCAAAGTGGCTCCAGTCATGTCCAAAACAAGCTTAAATAGCGAAGACTTCTCAGTCTTCTTTACAGACAAAGCTATCACATTGGAGAAGGAACTCAAAAAAGCAGCTGAAGACATTGAAATTGAGAAGGGTATGGGGGATGAAGTTCAGGATGAACAAGAATCTGACAAACTTAAAAACAATGCCCGATGGTCAGATTTTATACCGGTCAGTGAATTAGACCTTTCAAAGATCATGTCAACCACCAAACCAAATAATCACTACAATGATCCCTTACCGGCAAAGTGCTGGTCATCCATAAACCACCTGCTAATCCCGTCGTGGACTAAGGACATCAATGCATATTTATCACAAGGCCAAATACCGGCTTGCCTAAAAACCGGGCAAGTCCTTCCTCTCCTTAAAAAACCGACAGAGAACCCCTCAGATCCGAACAATTTCAGACCTGTAACTAATATTCCCATGTTGGCCAAAATTCTGGAAAAATGTGTCCAACAACAACTCATTCTTCACATCTCTGATTTCAAGCTGTTAAACGATTGCCAATCCGGTTTCCGTCCAAACCACAGTACTGAAACTGCAATTCTGCACATAGTAGATGACGCGTTACTGGCTCTCGACCAGAATGAAACTTGTCTATCAATCTTGTTGGACCTGTCGGCAGCGTTCAACACGGTGAACCATGTCAAAATTCGTGATCGATTGAAAAACAGAATGGGAATTGAGGGTACAGTTCTAACCTGGTTCAGCTCCTTTCTTGATAATAGATCGCAAAAATGTATCGTCAACCAAACCCTCTCAAACGCAACCCACAATACTATAAGAGTTCCACAAGGCTCTTCGCTATCTCCGGCACTTTTCAATCTATACGTAGAACCTCTAACGGAAATACTACATAAAGCTAACATTGCTTTCCACATGTATGCTGATGACACTCAATTGTACATCAAGGTCGCTTCGTCCGATGAACCCTACTATGGCTAACCAAGAACCACTTAAAGCTAAATCCTCAGAAAACTGAATTCTTACTGATTACACCCCAGAAAAGCAAAAGTATGATTGCAGAATGGTCCAAACTTATCACTGCTCTAAAGTGCACTCCGAAGATCGTCGACTCAACGAAATCACTGGATATCATTCTGGACAGAAACTTGAACATGGCAGCACACATCAACACAATGGCAAAAAACGCCAGGTTCCACTTAAGCTACTTGCGTAAACTAAAACCATTCCTAGACAAAGCAGACCTCAAAACAGCAGTTCAGGCACTGGTCATTTCAAGGATCGAATATGGTTGCACTACCCTGGCAGGGCTCCCGAAGATCTCAACAGCCCCATTGAAAGCATGCCTTAATGCAGCCACAAAGAAAATTCGACCATATCTCTCCGCACTTGAAAGCCCTCAACTGGCTACCATTCGAAGCAAGAATTCATTTCAAGCTGGCATGCATCACTCATAAAGCTGTACACAACAATTCTCCAGTCTACCTTGCTCAGAAACTCACGCTTTCAGGAGGGACCCGATCCTCCAGGAGCAAAGCTAATCTACTATTGAAACTGGCTCATTTCTGTAAGAAAAGAACTTATGACCAAGCATTCTCAGGGGCAGCACCGACAATTTGGAACGCCCTCCCCCCTAACATCAGAAGAATTACAGACATAGCAACATTCAAAATGGAGACAAAATCGTTTTATATGAGGAAATTTCTTCCCTAAATGTTTACAGTGGATTGTCTGTTTATTAACCTGTAACGTGTGCTTAAATTTCAAGCAAGCAATTCTCTATCCAGTTCTGGATTTATATATGCTTTCTATCATGGTTTTATTTTTCAAAAGACTTTATGGTATCCTATCTCCCGACTAATATATATGTTATATACTTTCCGGAAGTGATCAGCAAGACAGAAAGGTCCAAAGATTCCCAGGTTTAAACAACGCTTTGATAAGCTCCTTTTATAGGTAGTTGGAGACACACTCGAAGCTCTGGACCTCTTGAGCTTCATAAAGGAAGACAGGTTTGAAGAATGGAGAGTGTGTACTCCATGAGAAATATATAGGTACTTGTTTGGATTAATATCCGTTCTTTAAAATGAGACATGGACAGCGAAATACGTGTTGGCTGTCCATGTCTCATTATAAAACAATAAAGATGTCTCACTGCAATCTGAAGTAGTTCTGGCCTTTGATGACGACTTTAAAGAACGGATATTAATCCAAACAAGTACCTATTGATTTCTCATGGAGTACACACTCTCCATTCTTCAAACTTTCCGGAAGTGTAAATCTCGTAAACCAGTAAGGTCGTGTATTGTAAGTTTCTGACTGTTGAAATTGCAGCTGTAAAGCGCTCTGACACCCTATGCAGGGTCATGTTTGCACTATAGAAAACAATAAATAAATACATAAATAATTTATAAATATATACATCAGGTAGATGGAATTACCTTTGGTGACATTCTGAAATCACATTTGGCCTCTACTGGGTCATAACCCTCTAAATCACAGTGCTGTCCCACCCCACCTATACCACAAATAGTCCTATTAACTTTTTCAGGGGATCACCACATCAATATATCAGACAAGCCTATTGGGTTTGTTAGGGGGTCACCACATCAATATATATTTCACACCTATTGACTTTATCAAGGGGGCACCACATACAAGTATAAGTCAAGCCAATTTCCATTGTTAAGGTGTTAGCATAATAAAATCTAAGGCAACAACATTGGATTTGTCAAGGGGTGTACCTCACTATAATATGAGGCAAATCTAATGGCTTTGTTTAGTGGTCATCACATTATAAGACCAATAATCACATGATAAACATTAAAAACCTATTACTCAAATCAGTAACCACATTTAAAAATAATTATTATTGCTAATAAAACCATTTCAATGTTTAATCAAAATCATTATCAGCATTATATTTTACATAAAGGATTGGAAATCAATATAACATGTGTCTGAGTCTTTCAGCTATACATTTAGACCACAATAAAAGGCAGCCATAGGACCAACTACAAGAAGTTCCTACACTTCTGAGCTGTATAGCAAATGCTCCACCACTGGAGTGCTTTAAAAACATTGAAAAACTTTCCTGGGGTAACGAATTTGATAAGCCAGGAAACTTGTAGTTTTAAAAATCACCTTTAAAAGGGGTTGCTGCACTCTGTGCAGCCCCTACAACACTGCAAAATAACGTAAGTGGTGCCCCTACCCCTCCTTGAGGCACCACAGTAGAGAGAAATATGCAGAAAAAACCTGTGCATGTCATTATGGGTCCTTCGCAGTCCCAAAGCAGTGAAATGGTAACAGTGGGTTCACCCGCTGTATGCTGTAGTGTAGTGTTTTGTTTTCCTTTGTTTACTTCATTCCTGGGTGCCCGGGCCCACTGGACACCTAAGAGCAGGTAAGCATGGGTGGAGCACAGGGAATCCCCTGTTCCACCGGCTCCGGACTTGCAAGAACGGGCGCACTCATGAGGGAGTCGACAATACCTTTGTTGCTCTTTTGCCAGGTGCAGCGTCTCGCCAGCTCCCACTGCAGTGTGAGAGTCTCTGTGTGCTTGTGCTGAACCACAGAAGAGGTCACTGCCTCTTTGCTCTATATCCCAGGGGTGTGGTCCTGAGACCCACTCTTGCTGCAGTGGCCATCTCCTTGCATATGGCATTTTCTTTTGTTAGGCCCCTGGGATGAGGTCCCCGGCCTAAAGTGCATACAGGGATGGGGGCTCCATACATGCCCCTCTTCCCCGTAATTATTTAAACTATAGTTGTGCCGACCCTCGGGCACTGGCCTACCCCAGGAGTCATTTTAGGAAAATATGATGGAGCACCAAATGTTCAGTTTCTTACAAAAGGTGAAAGGTCACAAATATTATTAATTAATATCTCATGCCCCAATGGCTGATTTCAATGATCTTGGGCTTGTTTTACTGGTGGTGGTGAGCTATAGCTACCGGGAGCACTTTCAGCAGTCCTTCTCCCCTCAAAAGAAGCATACCTTATAGGGGAACTGGTTTGAAATTTCCTTTAATTTGCCCTCCAGAGACCCCATGGCCTCTTGCAGGGCATCTAAGGGACAGTGGAGTCCAAGCCTGGTCATTAAGGGGCATCAAAAGGTCAGCACAACTGTCCCAGGAAAAAATATTCTAGTCTTGGAACGTGTTAGACCTGACATCATTGGCGTGAGTCTCCCTTCCATTTTGACGTATTTCCTCCTCTGTTTTCATATGTTTTTGCTTGTTTTATGCTTTGGGCACTGAACCACTGCTAATCAGTGCCACAGTGCTAGTGCTCCCTATGTTAAATTGATATAGTGATTGGATTCCAAGATTGGGTTATTTATTTGATTTATCTGTCAGCCCCTAGTACAGTGCACTTGTGTGCCCAGGGCTTGTAAATCAAATGCTGCTGGTGGGCTTGCAGCACTGGTTGTGCCACCCACAGAAGCAGCTTGTAAAGTGTGTCTCAGGCCTGCCATTGCAAGGCCTGTGTGCAGTCTAGCACTGCCATGTCGACTTGGCCAAGTGCACCCACTTTCCGGTCCCTAAACCTTACCTTTGCTTCATATTAGACACCCCTATTGTAGGCCCAAGGGCAGGGTGCATTGTAAGTATAAGGTAGGACACACCCTGATGTGTGTAGCATGTTGTAATAGTGAATTACAGCCATGTTTGTTTTTCACTATTGAAGGCTACCTAATCTCATAGGCCAGAATAGGCAGTTATGTTAAATGTTAAATGTTTTGTAGGCGCACAGCTGCCCCAGGAAGGGGCGTCCCGGCGCTGCTAGAAGATTATTACATCCTTATAATCCTAAGTGACTCATGGAACATGGTAAAAATTCGAATTTAGTATCTCTGAACTCAGAATAATAAAATACATCTTTTAGTAAAGTTTATTTTAATATCCTGTGTTTGCAAATACCACTTTTAGAAAGCAGGTATTTTCTTGCCTAACCATTTGAGCCTGCCTCTACTGGGTTGTGTATTCCTTGTCTGGGTTTGTGTGTGACAGGGCTGGGGAATTCCAGGAGACAGGCTGGGGCAGCCCAGTGGTGAATAGAGAGATCTGCATCTAGATGGGAGGGAGGAGTTGCACCTGGCCCTTCCCTCTACAATGCTGGCTCCACCCCCTGTGGCTTGCCTGATGTCTCTTCCCTGCACTGTGAAAGGAGAGGAGTAATCGTGTCAACAGAGTGCTCCAGAGCTGTATATTCCCTCCCCTGTGCTGGCTCCACCTCCTGTTGGGCGGCTGATGTCTCTGCCCTGCACAGTGAAAGGAAGAGAGTTATGTCCGCAAAGTGCTCAGCAACTGGTTTGAACTAGGCAGAGGTCTCTCTGCCTTCAGAGAACAAAGGATTTTGTGGTATACATTTTGGGACCCTGATCCCAAGAAATTAGATCACTTCTGGAACAAGAAACCTTTCTGCCAAGGAGAAGAACCAAGGAAGCTGCAGGAGTTTGGACTTCCCCTCTGCCAGTGTAATGTTTGCTGGGTTAGCCTGCAGTGGTTGCTTCATTGCCAAGGGAAAGGAGAAGGAACTTTGTAAGGACTTTCATCTACAGAATATTCGCAAAGGGCTTGAACTGTGCTTGCCTCCTGCTAAAGTCTTATGGACAAAAGACTTCACCTCCAGCTCCCTCCTGAATTTCCTTGCTGGGAATTCTGACTACAGTCACTTGCGTGCCGCTGGGAGCTGGAAGCGCGACGCATCGAGAGGAAGCGTGTCGTTGCCACGGCTGAAATCATCACAATGCCGGAGGAGCGAGCCTTCATCGCATCTCCCTGAGAGTGTGTGTTCATCGAAGCTGCCTGCTGCCGCATCGACAGAGAAGCGTGACGCCATCAAGAGAGTTGCCATCGCATCACCAGAGTGGCGCGTCGCAGGGCCTGTCGCGGCTCCAAAGTACAGAGTCGTTGCAAGGCTGCCTGGGCGTCATCGCATCATCATTGCATCGTCATCACATCGCCGCATCAAGGGCGCCATCTTCTCGCATCGCAACGGAATCGTCGCATCGATCAAGGCACCATCTTTCGCACCGCAATGGGCCCGCAGGCTGAGAATCTACGCATCACCTCCACGCCGGTAACACTCATGACGAGTCCCCTACTCTGCGCAAGCATTGAGGAAGGACGCAACCGTTCCCCCGGGTCACGGAACCGACCCATCTTCCCTTTTGCGAGACTTTTGTTCACTTTGCGTTACGCATCCAGGTATTTTGTTGAGAACTTTGTTGCATTTACCAACAACTTGAACTAAGAGACTTTAATCATCTTTTAAGTAATCTTAAGTGTAGTATTGTGGATTTCTGTCGTTTGTGGTCTTGTGTTTAAGTCTATATAAAGGATACTTATTTTTATAAAACCTGTGTTGTGTCCATCTGTAGTGTTTTCACTGTATTACTGTGTATATTCACAAATGCTTAACACACTGCCTCAGAGATAAGCCTGTCTGCTCGTGCCAAGCTACCAAGGGGGTGAGCAGGGGTTATTAAGGAGTGTAAACGGCTTATCCTGACTTAGAAGTAAGGGTCCCTATTTGGGCAAAGGTGATAACCATTGCCAACTAGAGACCCCCAGATCTAACAAAAGTCATCGGCAAATAGAGTCCTTAGTCCTCTGCTGGTTTCATGTGGGTTTTTCTTCCAGCTGTCCATGGTGTTAATGACAATGCCATCTAGGTCTAGGGTCTTCCTTTACCCCTAAGTTCTCGGGATGCCACTTGTATGGCCATTGGAAACCTGTGGGAGGGGGACATACCTTTGTCTAACCCTATCAATCAGTCAATCAAACAGCTTTTGCAAAGTGCTGCACAGTCACCCTTAGAGGTATGTAGGTGCTCTGTCTCTGTCAAAGAGCCAGGTTTTGAGTCACTTGCTGAAGTCAGCAAGTGAGGGAGTTGTAAGGAGCCGGAGGGGAAGGTCATTCCATGTCTTGGCAGGGTTGTAGGAGAAGGAGCGACCACCGCTGCAGATGCTACAGATGTGGGTGGGTGCGAGGGCGAGTGAAGAGGAGTGCAAGTGTCTAGCAATTTGGTGAAAGTTCAGTGGATAGCTGAGGTAGGCAGGTCCTATGTTGTGGAGGGCTTTGGAGACATGTGTGAGGATCTTGAACTAACATCTCTTCTGGATGGGGAGCCAGTGGAGGTCTCTCAGGTGGGGGGCAATATGAGTTCCTTTACTGAGGTTCAGGATGAGTCTGGCTGCTGCGTTCTTTATGGTCTGGAGTCTTTTGAGGAGTCGGGTGGAGATGCATGTATAGAGGTCGTTGCATAGTCGAGGCGGAAGGTGACGAGGGCCTGAGTGGCAATCTTTCTGGTGTTGGTTCAGATCCATCTGAATATTCTGTGGAGCATGCGAAGTGTGTGGAAGTAGTTGGAGGCAGCTGCATTGACTTGTCATTACATGGCCAGTTGGCTGTTGAGGATGATGCAGAGGTTCTGAGCCTGGTCGGTTGGTGTGGGTGTGTGTCCGAGGTGTGCCAGGCACCAGCTGAGGTCCCATGCGGAGGTGTTCTTCCAGAAGATCAGTACTTCAGTTTTATCAGAGTTGAGTTGGAGGCAGTTGTATCTCATCCATTTGGCTAAGTTGGTCATGGCATTGCAGAACTTGGTTTTAGCTTTGGATGGGTTCTTGGTGAGAAAGAGGATCATCTGAGTGTCATCTGCATAGGAGAATATGTGGAGTCCGTTGGATCTGATTACGTCTGTGAGGGGGATCATGTAGATGTTGAACAGGGTGGGGCTGAGGGATGCTATTTGTGGTACGCCGCATATGATGTCTTTGGGTGATGAGGGGAATGGAGGCAGTCGGTTGCTCTGTGTGAATCCTGCTAGGAAGGAGGCGATCCACTTGAGGGCATCTTATTGTCTGCCTATGTTGTTGAGTCTGTTGATGAGGATGTTGTGGGAGGATGTCAAATGCCAGAGAGACGTTGAGGAGTATCTGGGCCACAGTTTCTTGATGGTCGAGGAGTGTTCTGATGTCGTCTGTGGTGGAAATCAGTGTATTCTCAATGCTGTTGTTGGCATGGGAATCATGATTGAGAGGTTTTGTTCCATAAATTCAGTGAGCTGCTGGTTGAAGGCTTTTTCAAGTATTTTGTCTGGGTGGGGAGCAGGGAGATGAGACAAAAATCTTTCAGATCATTAAGGTTTATGTAGGCTTTTGTTAGGAGGGGTCTGATATCTGTGTGTTCCCATCTGTCTGGGAAGTTTGCTGAAGAGATATAGGTTTTGAGGATACTGGTGAGTTGTGTGCTGAATGTGTTCGTTGCTAGGTTGTAGAGGTTGTGGGGCCATTGGGCGCCCTGGAGTGGACAGAAGACATTATGGCTGAGGTGGTCAGGACAGTGAGCGGTTACCAGGTGGTAATGGTTTGTCCAGTGCTGGCTGGTTGGTTGAGAGCGTTGCATTGAGGGTGGCAGGCTGGGTGTTGAAATTGTTGTAGATGTTGATGATCTTGTTGTGGAGCAGTCACAGTATGTCACAGAGTTCTAGGGAGGGGCAGATGGTGTTATCTATGGCTGGTGGGTTGGAGACCATTTTGAAGAGTCCCTTTGCGTGGTTGGCTGTGGAATCAATGCGGGTGGTGATGACTGCTTTCTTGGCCTCTTTGATGTGCCGGTGACAGTTGCTGAATGCAGTTTTGTGAGCTGTTTTGTGAGCTGCTCTGTTGGGTGCACCGACGTTTCTTCAGTTGGTGACATTTGCACTTGGGGTCCTGAGTTCTGGGGTGTACCAGCTGGCATGGTTGGCGTTCTTGTTGGATTTTGTAGGTTTCAGAACTACAACTCTGTTGGTGCTGCCAGTGAGCTAGGCAGCGAAGATCTGGACGGCCTGGTTGAGGTCTGTTGAGGCCTTGGGTTGGGAGGTGGTGAGGACCTGTGACCACTGAGTTTCAGGGACCTTGCTGTTAAAGGAGATTTGATGCCTAGTAATGGTGTGCTGGGCGTCGCTGATGATGAGATGTGCAATGGTGCGGTCGGTTCAGGCGAGTTATGTGGTGTTGCTGGATTTCATTCTGTCACTGCAGGTGAAGATGGGGTCAAGTGTGTGTCTGGCTCTGTGCGTAGGTTCTGCTGACCAGTTGGGTGAGGCCAATATTGTTCAGGTTCTCCAGGAGGGTGATGAAGTTGGCATTGTTGGGATTGACAATGTGGAAGTTGAGGTCACTGAGTAGAACATAGTGATGAGATTCGATTTCTAGGGGAGAGATGAGGTTGAGGATGGTGTCGCAGAAAATTGCTTGGGGTACCAAGGGCCTGAAGGCGAGGGTACCTCTTATTGTGGTCTTTCTGTCAGTTTGTAGTATGAAGTTGAGGTGTTCCACGAAAGGTGTGGAGTCATCTTTTGGTGATGGTGCAGCTGATGATCTTGAAGATGATGGCAATGCCTACACCTTGTTGGTAGGTGCGGCCTAGGTGTATCATCTTGTAGCCTGAGTGTGGCAGTGTTAATGTCGGGGTTCAGGAGGGGTTGAGCCACATTTTGGTGATGATGGCAAAGTTTGTGGAAAGTGTGGTGATGCTGTCCGAGATGTCAATGGCATGTTTGCAGAGTGAGCTGGCGTTGAGCAAGATACAGTGGAGTGGTTGCAGGGTGTTCTTGGTCTTGTGGGCATGAGTGGTGTAGGATCTTTCATAGGTGTTTCGCAGGAGATGTGGCAAAGTCGTCAGGTGAAGGGTCCTTTGGTGGAGAGAACAAGATGCAGCCAGTGGCATAGCTAGACCTCTGGCCACCAGAGGCGGTCCCTGTGTTTGCCAGCCCACAGTGGTCACATGTAAGAGTAGGGAGGCTGCTGCCTCAAAATGCATGCCGCTGGGGCGGATCGCCACCCAAATCTCCCCTTGCTACGCAGCTGTTGTTTCAGCATCTAGGGTACAGGTCCAGGGGTTCTTTGGCAGTGTACCGTTGGGAAGAGGGAAGGTCAGGGGTCCTGTTGCTGGGCATTGTCAAACCAGTGGTGCAGTGGTGCCATTACCACTGCATGGCTGTATGGTGGCCTCCTGGTCGGTGGCATAAGTGGTCATGTGTGCCCGGCAGGGACATAGAATGGGCAGTGGCAGAACAGTAGGCAGCGCAGGAGCAGGGACAGCAGGGAGTGCAGAGGCAGGGAAAACAGGCAGCTCAGGAGTAGGGACAGCGGGCAGCGCTGGAGTAGGGACAGCAGGCAGCACAGGGGTAGGGACAGCAGGCAGCGCAGGTGCAGGGACAGGAGGCAGCTCAGGAGCAGCAAGGAGTGGTTTTGGTCAGTTCTTCCCTTTCACCTTGGTTTGACTACAGTCTGGTTAGTGAAACGCAGGCAGGGACAGTCCTGGTGTCAAGTTCCTTTATGTGTGCTTTGAATTGTAATAAAGGCAGGCAGGGCTCCTTTTCAGCCATCCTGTCAGGAGGACACACTCCTGTCCACACCCAGACCCCTTTGTCTCCTGTCAGGCCCACTAAACATTTTACAGTGGGAGAGCCATCACCAACCCAGACAGCCTGCCACTCACAGAAAGGTACCAGAAAATTTCAGGAAACCCAAATTCTTAAACGTATAATTTCAAATATGATAATTTAAAATCGGACGATACCATTACAGAGGATTTTAAATTACACTTAAAATGAGTGAAAGAAGTACTTCTTTCATCCCTACCAATCCAAATTTAGCATTTAATAAATGTAATAATGTAGCTCAATGATTCCCTGTGGAAGCAGCTAGCCTTGCTACGCTGATAATTATTTTTGGGGGATATTTTACTGTAAGTACATGTTCAACATTCATTCTAACATGTACTACTTTTAAATATCATGCGCTATGCCTATGTAGGCCTTGAGGCCTATAAATGGGCAACTTATTAATATTCAAAAAGGAAGGTATAGGCCTGTCAAAAGGGGTACTTTGACACATTTAATTAGCAGTTTAAGACTGCCACAAGCAGGTTACCTATTTCTAGCTGCTAGACTGTGCATAACAGTAGTCTCCTAAGGGCAGCCTGCAACCATGCACACACGCGGATCACTGACATAATATCGTCGACCACAATATCGAGTTACAAAAATATCGGCGATTAAATAACGAGTACAATTATTTTTTTGTGTCATCATTTTTTATTGGAGTTCAAAGATAGGCAATTTCATAGGTTACAAAACAATATAATAAATATAAATCAGTATGTGACAAATTATATACACCTGTAATATATTAAGGAAGAAGAAAAAAGGAGGGAAAGGGGAAAAAGAAGAAGGGAAAAAGCTATATATAGGGAGGGAAAGAAAAGAGAATTTGAATTTCAGGAATCGCAAAGAAAGGGGGTCCACACCTGCTGGAATATTTGTTCTTGGTCTTGTATCCTATAAATTACCTTTTCATAGGAGGCTGTCTGTATCATCGCAACCATCCAGTCCTCTTTGGAGGGAGGGCTAGGTGATTGCCACAGCCTTAAAACACAAAGTTTAGCAGCAGTAAGTGCAGTGTGTAGGAGTCGACTTTGAGGTCGTGAAATAGAAGGAAAACTTCTAAAGTCATGTAGCAAAATAGTGGCAGATGTGAAAGGGAGTGAAAGAGGAATAGTTTCTAGTAGTGTAGATCCTATTTGCTGCCAAAATTGTTTTATAAAAGGACATTCAAAAATTATATGCAGGAGGTCACAATTAGCTTCAGAGCATCTCTAACACCTAGAATGCGATGATAATCCAGCTCGTTGCAACTTTAAGGGAGTCCAATACTCGAGTACAATTATATCGACATCCAATACTTAATTAGGAAACTACAAAAATATCAACTACAAATTATCGACTAAAATATTTATCGAAATTATCAATATCGAAAGACAAAATATAGAATAAACAAATATCGATTCTTAAAAAAATAAACAGTACACAACAAAAATATCGATAACAGATATATAGATGACACTAATATCGAAAATTAGGGTATATCGATACTATAAAAAATACCTAAAACATTTTAAATACGATACAACTAGATATTTTAAATATATAACACACTCCAAAAGATATATAATACAAATAATATACATTGGTTCAAAAACATTAAAAAAAGAACACATTTTAACCGCATATCATCCAAACATTGCAGTGAATTTAAAAATAAACATAATACTTTTAACATATAGTTGCTAAATATCATTACATTTATTTTAAATAGAACAAACAACAAACCAGGTTTACTGCAGAAGTCTTAAATCGATAACATTTCTACAACACCAAACTAAGCTATTAAATTGAAAAAAAATCAAACTAACCAATAATAATCTCCCACTCTTACATCATCCAATCAAATGAAGCAACTAATCAAATACACAGTATAAAAGGATTATTTTCCTAATGCTATTTCCTGTTTCTAACTTTAAAAAAAGAAGAAGGTGACACTCTGACCAACTGTTTCCTGAGAAAACTACTTTACCAGACAAGACTCCTACAGAAATAATTGAAGTCAGTTAAACTAATTTGTAAATGAAACAAAAGTATTAGGCTAAAAGTTCTACTATTTCTCGAAACTGTTTAAATAACATTTATTTTTTACCTTTTACATTTCTTCTACAGACATCTCCAAAACACGGCAATAAACCATTAACAGATTATTTACTACAAAATTCAAATTGTAAGTTTATTTAAATGTTTTCTAACACACCAACTGCATAAATGAAAACCACACTTCTAATACACATTTTGGGCCAGATGTAGGTGGCCGTTTCAGGCCATTTACCGACCGGTAATGGCCGATTTTGGCCGTTACCGATCGGTAAATGGGTCACAGGTATGTAGGGGGCATTTTTTACCGATTCGGTAAAATTACCGATTCTGTAATTTTACCGAATCAGTAAAATAAAAAATCAGTAAATTTACCGATTCTGAGGCACCCAGATGTAGGTGGGACTCTTCTGAGTCCCAGAGGCCTTACCGAATCGGTATTTTACCATCAAATCCAATTTGATGGTAAAATACTGATTCCGGTGTGCATGCACATGTGTGTATGCACACCTATGCCATGTAACAGGCAGACCTTCCCTTAGGGCATGTATGCCTGCCACATGGCACCGAGCCTGTTTTGGGGGTGCCAGAGGGTGTCAAAGTGACACCCCCTGCACCCTTGTGAAAATCGGTATTTACAGATTCGGTAAATACCGAATCGGTAATGCCCATTCATTCCTATGGGCTTCAAAGCCCATAGGAATGAATGGGCATTACCGATTCGGTATTTACCGAATCGGTAAATACCGAATTCTTCTGAATCTGTATTCCAGCACATCTGGAATACCTACATATCCACCCCTTAGATTTACCGATTTTTAATTACCGAATCGGTAAAATTCGGTAATTAAAAATCGGTAAATCTATTTTACCTACATCTGGCCCCTAATCTTTATTCTATCTTCTTAACAGAAATTTTGAAGACATCAAAGCTAAAGACTCCACAAATTAAAAAAGTAAGTATATTTTTTCAATTATTTAAGAACCCTAAAATCCTAACTACAAGACAGCTTCCCCCTACAAACCTCTCAAAATGTTTTAATAGAGTAGAATAACCGCGTTTTTTTAATTTCTACCAACAGAAATAAAACAACAAAATAGAAGAGACAGCTTGAAAACACCTTTTGAACATTTCAAATTACAACAAAAAATAAATGTAAGTATACTCATTGAAATATAAATGCACTTAAAACATGTATAGCAGTATTTTAACTTATAATGTATTTATTTATAATCTTTCCTAGCACAACAAATATAAACATGACTGAAGGTGCTGAGTTTGTTATGTCACAAAAGAATAAACTAATATTATGGTGTATGGGGTATGTGTATACTCAAGAAAAACAGTCAGAACGTAAAGTATTTTGGAAATGTAGCAAATACTACTCTAACAAATGCTATGGTAGAGCTACAACTGAAGAAGCTAATGTACTATCTACCAAGGAACACAATCACCCCCCTAACGTAACTGAAATCGAGGTCAGGGATGCCCTTGAAAGCATAAAAGAAGCTAGTACAGGGACTGACAAACCAACAACTCAAATATTAAAAGAGGAACTCTTAAAAGTTCCTCAACATGCTTCTGGGCAACTACCCTCAATTGACTCCCTAAAACGAACAATTGCAAGGCAAAAAAGAGTCACAACAACTACTCAACCTAATCCAAAAACGTTTGAAGTAGTTTTCATTCCCCCAGAACTGAGTATAACTCACAAAAGGAACCATTCTTACTATTTGACAACAAATGCCCTACAAACCGAATTATAATGTTTGCTACTGCAAACAATTTAAGAAAATTACAAGACTGCCAACAATGGATGATGGATGGGACTTTTAAAACATGTCCTAAACCATTTTAACAGCTCTACAGCATACATGGACTGTACCACCATTCTAAAATGCCATTAATTTACAGTTTATTGCCCAACAAACAACAAAATACATACACAGAAGTCCTAAATACAATAAAACAGGAAACAAATAATTATTTTCCACAGAAAATAATTATTGATTTCGAACTAGCAATGATCAATAGTATATTAAAAACTTTTCCACACACAGCAACACAAGGGTGTTATTACCATTTTAATCAAAGCATTTGGAGACACCTACAAAAATCGACATTAAGCATACAGTATGCTACAGACAGCAGTTTTGCATACCAAATAAAAAAATTAATTGCCCTATCCGATGTCCCTGTTTCAGACGTAGCAGAACATTATAACATACTAATCGATAGCATATATTTAAAATAAAATCAAGATACACTAGCACCACTCCTCGACTACTTTGAGGACACCTGGGTGGGAAGGCTACATCAATCTGGCCATAGACGCCAACCTAAATTTCACATAGCTTGGTGGAATGTATATTTAAGTACACTCAATCAAGAAGCTAAAACAGTGTTGAAGGATGGCACAATGCATTTCAAGCTACCACTAGCAGAGGGAAACCAAGGAGGTCATTAGGATGGCGGGCGGACTTTGCCCGCCCGCCATCCTCACGGGGATTGAGACTGTCCGCCGTAAGGGCGGGGGTCCCGTGGTGGGGATTAGGATGCGCCCGCCACTGTGGCGGGCGCATCCCTCATTTTTAATATTGTGGCAGGCGGTGCTCTCTGCACCGCCCGCCACAATGCTAAAAATGCATGTATGCATTTTCATACACGGAGCGGCAGGCACCGCGTGGTGCCTGCTGCTTCGTGTATGCAAGTGCTGGGGGTACCACAGGTACCCGTGTGCACCCCCACCTATCATTCACTCTGGGGGCCCACAGGGGAACCCCAGAATGAAGACTGCATGCCTTTCCGTGGCAGAAAAGCGGCGGACGGTCTTTCTGTCCGCCGCAGTCCCCCGCCATACTAAATTGGCGGGGGGGAATTTAAGTGCAGATGGCGGGCGGATTGCCCCCGCCGGGCTGGCAGTGGCTACCGCCAGCCTGATGGGGGCAATCAGCCCGTCATCCTAATGGGTCCCCTACTGTCCAAAAACTAATCGAAGCTTTACAAAAAGAACAAAGCTACCAAGAGCTACGCATACAACAATCAGTAACCCAAATAGGACCTAAACTAACTAAACAGACTAAACAAATGTTTAGACTTCTCCAAAGCCAAGTCACCTTATATCCTTCTACACGAGGCCTAGACTACCTATCCCTAATAGCCAAAAGCCTACTGTGAATTATGTACACACAAATAACAGTACTCTATTTTATTTATACAAAATCTGATAAGTAGCATCAAAATATTATATGATAACAACTATTCTATAATTGTCATATAATTGTCATACATATTTATGTGTATTTTAAAAAAACAGGATGTAGACAATTAAACAATATTTCTTATAATATAAAAAATAACAATAATAATAACAATAGCATTTCACACCCAAATAAAATAAAATTAATAAACTTACAATTCATGTTGCTGAAAAGTACGTAATCCAACCACTTGTAATCCATGTTCTCCACCCCATTTAATTTACTATTCCCACTCCTAAAAGGTGAAAGTCAGGGAAGGTGCTGGACAGTAACACAATTTTATTTACTATTCCCACTCCAATGAGGTGAAAATCAGGGAAGGTGTTGGACACATACCCATTATAAATTACTATTCCCACTCCAGTCAGATAAAACTCAGGGAAGGTGCTGGACACAAACTCAATTTAATTTACTATTCCCACTCCAGTCAGATAAAAGTAAGGGAAGGTGCAAGACAGTAACCCAATTTTATTTACTATTCCCACTCCAATGAGGTGAAAATCAGTGAAGGTGCTGGACACAGACCCATTATAAATTACTATTCCCACTCCAGTCATATAAAACACAGAGAAGGTGCTGAACACTAACCCAATTTAATTTACTATTTCCACTCCAATCAAATAAAAGTCAGGGAAGGTGCTGGACACTAACCCAATTTTATTTACTATTCCCACTCCAATGAGGTGAAAATCTGGGAATGTGCTGGACACATACAGATTATAAATTACTATTCCCACTCCAGTCAGATAAAAGTCAGGGAAGGTGCTAGACACTAACCCTATTTAATTTACTATTCCCACTCCAATGATGTGAAAATCAAGGAATGTGCTGGACACAGATTCATTATATATTACTATTCCCACTCCAGTCATATAAAAGTCAGGGAAGGTGCTGGACACTAACCATTTTTTTTTTACTATTACCACTCCTTTCACATAAAAGTCCAGCAAGTTACTGGATAATAATCATATCAAATGTACTATTCCTACTCCAAAAAATTAAAAATGTAAACACAATCATTTATTTTAAACAATATATCCCATATCCCCTATCAAATAAACCTCCCATTAATAATGTATATATTTAAATTCAGGGAAGGTGCTGGACACTAACCCAATTTTATTTACTATTTCCACTCCAATGAGGTGAAAATCTGGGAATGTGCTGGACACATACCCATTATAAATTAATATTCCCACTCCAGTCAGATAAAACTCAGGGAAGGTGCTGGACACTAATCCAATGTAATTTACTATTCCCACTCCAGTCAGATAAAAGTCAGGGAAGGTGCTGGACAGTAACCCAATTTTATTTACTATTCCCACTCCAATAAGGTGAAAATCAGGGAAGGTGCTGGATACAGACCCAATATAAATTACTATTCCCACTCCAGTCAGATAAAACTCAGGGAAGGTGCTGGACACTAACCCAATTTAATTTAATATTCCCTCTCCAGTCAGATAAAATTAAGGGAAGGTGCTGGACACTAACCCAATTTAATTTACTATTCCCACTCCAATCAAATAAAAGTCAGGGAAGGTGCTGGACACTAACCCAATTTTATTTACTATTCCCACTCCAATGAGGTGAAAATCTGGGAATGTGCTGGACACATACCCATTATAAATTATTATTCCCACTTCAGTCAGATAAAACTCAGGGAAGGTGCTGGACACTAACCCAATTTAATTTACTATTCCCACTCCAGTCAGATAAAAGTCAGGGAAGGTGCTGGACAGTAACCCAATTTTATTTACTATTCCCACTCCAATAAGGTGAAAATCAGGGAAGGTGCTGGACACAGACCCAATATAAATTACTATTCCCACTCCAGTCAGATAAAACTCAGGGAAGGTGCTGGACACTAACCCAATTTAATTTACTATTCCCATTCCAGTCAGATAAAAGTAAGGGAAGGTGCTAGACAGTAACCCAATTGTATTTACTATTCCCACTCCAATCAAATAAAAGTGCTGGACACTAACTCCATTTAACTTACTATTCCCACTCCTAAAAGGTGAAAATCAGGGAAGGTGCTGGACACAGACCCATTATAAATTACTATTCCCACTCCAGTCATATAAAAATCAGGGAAGGTGCTAGACACTAACCCCATTTAATTTACTATTCACACTCCAATAAGGTGAAAATCAGGGAAGATGCTGAACACAGACCCATTATAAATTACTATTCCCACTCCAGTCAGATAAAACTCAGGGAAGGTGCTGGGCACTCACCCAATTTAATTTACTATTCCCACTCCAGTCACATAAAGTCAGGGAAGGTGCTGTACAGTAACCCAATTTTATTTACTATTCCTACTCCAATAAGGTGAAAATCAGGGAAGGTGCTGGACACATACCCATTATAAATTACTATTCCCACTCCAGTCAGATAAAACTCAGGGAAGGTGTTGGACACTAACCCAATTTAATTTACTATTCCCACTCCAGTCAGATAAAAGTAAGGGAAGGTGCTAGACAGTAACCCAATTTTATTTACTATTCCCACTCCAATGAGGTGAAAATCAGGGAAGGTGCTGGACACAGACCCATTATAAATTAGTATTCCCACTCCAGTCATATAAAACTCAGGCAAGGTGCTGGACACTAACCCAATGTAATTTACTATTCCCACTCCAATCAAATAAAAGTCAGGGAAGGTGCTGGACACTAACCCAATTTTATTTACTATTCCCACTCCAATGAGGTGAAAATCTGGGAATGTGCTGGACACATACCCATTATAAATTACTATTCTCACTCCAGTCAGATAAAAGTCAGGGAAGGTGCTGGACACTAACCCAATTTAATTTACTATTCCCACTCCAGTCAGATAAAAGTCAGGGAAGGTGCTAGACACTAACCCTATTTAAGTTACTATTCTCACTCCAATGATGTGAAAATCAAGGAATGTGCTGGACACAGATTCATTATTAATGACTATTCCCTCTCCAGTCATATAAAACTCAGGCAACGTGCTGGGCACTAACCGAATTTTTTTCACTATTACGACTCCTTTCACATAAAAGTCCAGCAAGTCACTGGATAATAATCAAATCAAATTTACTATTCCTACTCCAAAATTTTTTAAATTTAAACAAAATCATTTATTTTAAACAATATATCCCATATCCCCTATCAAATAAACCTCCCATTAATAATGTATATATTTATATTTTTTACCTATTTAATTTGTTTTATTAATAATATATTTTAATGAATTAATTTTTTTAAATTTGGAAAAAAGTTTACTTTTTTTCAAATTATCCGAAAATTAATTTTTTTATTTAAATATTTTTTTAAATATCAATTCCCACCATTAAACACTAATAACACAAATTTTGGTTAATAATATTAATTTTGGAAAGTATTTCTAAATTTTAAATTTAAATTTTCAATTTGCATAAAATTTGCAAAAAATGTTTTTGCATAATATATTTTGTTTTTATCATACTTTATAACACTCCCCACCCTTATCCCCTAATAACCCAACATCCCACTCCTACAATTACATAAAAATCTATAATTTTGATAAATATTTCTTTTTAATATTTTCAAATATTCAATTTTATTAGCATTTTTGAATTTTCTTTAAAAAAAAATGTTAAACACTCTGCACCCTTATACCCTAATAACCCAACATCCCACTCCTAAATTTACATTAATAAATTTAACATTTAAATTATTTTTATTTATATTTTTTAAATTTTAATTTGTAAATTTGCATAGTTTAAAAAATAATAAACAATATTTTAAAACACTCCCCACCCTTATCCCCTAATAACCCATCCCACTCCTAAAATTTCTAAAATATATTTAAAATTTACTAAATATTTTCAAAAAATTAATTACATTTGAATTTTAATTTTAATTTTAATAATTGTAAAATTTATAAAAAAATATTTTAAAACACTACCCACCCTTCTCCACTAATAACCCTACATTCCGCTCCTAAAATTACAAACATTTTAAACAAATATTCCAAATTTAAAAATTTATTTTATATTTAAATTTAATTTACATAATTTAAAAATTTAAATAAACATTTTTTAAAACACTCCCCACCCTTATCCCCCAAAAACCCTACATCCCGTCCCTAAAAATCTAACAAAAAATGAAAAATATAAACATTAATTACATTTCTAATATTTCAAAATCAGAAAAAAATCAACAATAGTAACAATTTTTTATATTTATATTATTAACATTATATACCTTTTTTCGATATTTTATACCATCTATATTTTATTTTCGATATTTTTTACATTCTATATATGTTCAAACGATATTTTTAACAACACTAACAAATCGATATTAACATTACACTATATTTTTGATTCGATAATATTTACTTCGATATTTACTTAAGTAAAACTAAAACAATATTTTTATCATCGATATAATTACATTTGATATTTCACTACACTCGATATTTTTGACTTGATATTATGCCCATTCGATATTTTGTAGTCGATATTATGCCCAGTTACCACACACGCATGTGCAAAGATGTTCATGTGTAGCATTCATGTTCATGGTAGTTCCCCTTACCCTAATGGCATCACAACAGCCTTATCCCAAAAGTCTGACACTGGTGGTAAACACATGCAGCCATGCATTTACTGTGATTGAAACTCAGGAAGTGAGATTCAACCACTTTAAAGGTCCAAAAACTGGGTGAATAAAAAAGCAAAACATCCTGGGATACTAAATGAACCGAACTGATTTGCAACCTATGCACAATCTATGATCAGTCTTCACAAGCAAGCTCAAAAGCATCACCTCCTCTTAATTAAGTGATCCATATCATACTCATTATAACAAAACTGTTCTGCTGAGCTGAAAGCCTTGGTCTCTAATGCAACTTCTTATCTGTAGTCATCCAAAACTTTTATATTGATGGAGTTGCACTCAAAGGAATTTGGTTCTCCTCATTCCCATGCCACTGATACTCCAACAGTATACAACACCTTCACCTCAATATAAAACAGTGGCGTGGTTGCATTTATACACAAGACCTCCCTTTAACTAAAATTGTTAGCTCAATAAAGTCATCCTTGTTCCAATTTCTCACTATGGAGATGCCTAATAAGACATTTAAGTCACTGAGGCTGAACATCGCACATTGCCCACTTGACAGCAAAACATGTTTCAATGATGTTTCCTTAGCTTGGAGGTTTATATAACGCTGCTTATCACCTGTGAGGGTATGTAGGCGCTGTCCATGGTCACCGCAAGATTAAGTGATTTGCCCAGAATCACAGGATGTTGCACCAACATCAAGGCCCCAACCCAGCTCCCCAGTAGCCAGCTCTGGCAACTGCGCCACATTCTTTCCTTTAGGATCAGCTCCTATCCTGTTGTCAGAAGTGCAGGTACACTATTAGACTCTGATCTTTACTTCAAATAGTATTGTGATGCAGTTTCTAAATCATGATGCCGCCTTCTCAATCAATCAATCAATCAGTCATTTGTTAAGCGCACTACATACCCGCGAGGGTCTCAAGGCGCTGGGGGGAGAGGTCGGGCCGCTACTGATCGAACAGCCAGGTCTTTAGCATCCTCCTGAAGGTCAGCAGATCTTGGGTCTGTCATAGGCTCAGTGGGAGGGTGTTCCATGTCTTGCGGCGAGATGGGAGAAGGATCTCCCGCAGGTGGTTGTTCTTCGGATGCGCGGGACGGTCACGAGTGAGAGGTCGGCGGAGCGTAGCTGGCGGTAGGGGGTGTAGAAGGAGAGCCGCCTGTTGAGGTAGGCTGGGCTGGTCTTGTGGAGTGCCTTGTAGGCGTGGATGAGGAGCCTTCTCTGATGTTTTGACGGATACTTTCTTTTTTGCTATTTTCTCTACATAGCATTTGTGTCATTACCTCTTTTGTACAATTTCGACTTAATTTCAGCAATACCTTTTAAATAGGGCTTCAACAAATAATATTCAGAGGTTTAGTTACAAGCCCCTTGTGCCACCGGTACATCACTTTTTACCATATTAACAGTGACTCATGGACTGCGAAAGGGGTTCGTAAATAGGCCCATCGATGTTTACAAAGCATCCAAAATTTCAGGAGCACGTATAGTTTCACCTACAAAACATGACCACTTTTCCACTTAACTGCAGCAACTTCATTGGCTGCTTCCACAGAAGACACTTTTTAAGTCTGTATGTAGTACGCAGAGGATCTTCCATGACGGTGGCAAAGAGAGCTTATAAATAAATTAATTAGGAACTTTTGTGGCCGTCCACTCAAGTTAGGCTCACAACTGCTGTTCGAGAATCCTCGGTTCAAATATAACAAGTGGGGTCTCAAATCTTTTCAACACAAGGTGCATCTGCCTGGAATAAAATTATTTTAAATCTACTAAATCAATCTGATCATTTGAAGTTTAGAAAAAGGTTTAAAACATGGCTTTTCTAATTCTTGGGTGGGTCATGCTAAACATCTGAGCTTATAAATTGGATTTTATAGGTTACAGTTACAGATTGGTGCCAATCTTAACGTATCAAATGCTGCACCTGTAGTGTGGGGTGGAGAAAATGTTCCTCGACCTATTGTAGCAAATATCCCTGTAACGTCCTAGACAATATTAGTTGATAAACACTGCACCCATTTGTTGTCAGGCCCTGCTACAAAGCCCTGGATTAACTGCCCTCTTCGATGTATTCTCAGAGGGGTGCAAATAGTGATGTGACTCAAGAAAAACTGCATGAGTCACCATTTGCTCGATCTTAAAAGGGAGGGCAAGTGTGGGGCTTCGGAGTACAAATACTCAATGCTTGCTAAAACAGATGTGCAATAGCTGCTAAAGCTGATAGCATTAGAGTTAGTAAATGAGCTTGCAGCTTTCCAAAGCCCAGGGGCATATTCTCAAGGATTTATCGCCGAGTTATCAGCATTTTATCGCAGCCAAAGTGCCGATAAATTTATCGCCCCATTCACAAGCTGGTGCTAACAGCCCATATCTCCAGTTTACCTGCGCTAGCATCCGCAAAAAACATTGCCACAGATGAGCCTGGGAACTATCGCTAATAAAATGCAGAGTAGGCGTTCCTTTGCAAAAAGCCGCAATAACACCACTCAGCAAAATTCTTAACGACCAGCCAGATCGGCGATAAAAACCCAAAACAGGCGATAAGGCGCATTAGGAGCAGGAATTTAACACCTGCTCTGACCTGGTGTAAAGTCGGATGACAACCTGCACCAGAAAAGGGAGCCCAGCCCAGAGCCACACCGAAGAACAACAGATGCCATGGAGCAGACGATCATGCAGCTCGGACACCCAAGAGGGCCAGAACACCCTCCGCCACCACCCCAGGACACCCCCGCGCAACCCCTTGGACAAATATATGCTGCATAAACTTCACGAAATCATGAACAAAACAATTTGCCTGATGTCGCACAATTACAACAAGTAACATGCATGTGTCATCACAAAAAGGAGAATCACTCATTCATCTTCGAATTACTAAACAAAACATTTTATTCAAATAAACTCAAAACAACAATTTTGAAGACTCATGACAGGTCTCCTCAGGACAATCTGTAGGTCACAGCCTGCAAAACAAAAATCCAGATAGGAAGGTGGGGCATGGGCCCATCAAAGGACAGAGAGAGAGAGAGTGAGAGAGAGAAAGAGAGAGAGGGATAGGGAGAGAGAAAGAGAGGGAGAGAGAGAAAGATGGAAAGAGAGGGAAAGAGAGAGAGAGAAAGGGAGAGAAAGAGAAAGACAGAAAGAGAGGGAGAGAGTGAGAGAGAACTAAGGAAAGAGAGGGAGAGAGAGACACAGTAAAAAGAAGAGGGGGATAAGGAGAGAGAGTGCAGACACTACGCACCCATGCTTCCCTGCTCACCGGCTGCAAAGGTGTGTCTCCAACAGCATGCCGGTATGCACTGCAGTTCACCAGGTTCCTCATCTGAAACGGAGTCCAGATTTATGAATGGTAGAGTACATACATCATCACTCGCCATCATCACTCGTCCGCTCCTGTGCACCCAGTCTGCTGCACCCCACCCCCTCCCGTCGCCCAACGGTGACTGCCCGCCCCTGCACACCCAGACCTCACTTCTCACCTACCGCCACTGGTGTGTCTCCATGAGGGCCCACCACATGCCGGTGCAAGCCCCAAGCCCGGGGCCTGTGAACATGGCACCCTACACATCATGCAGCCCCTCTCTGCGGGCCACCAGGTCTCACGCTTGATTCTGGATCTTTATTTTGCTATGGCAGAGTTCATATCAGTGCACACACTATCATGGCAGGTTGCTTACCTGCTCAGCCCTTTAGGTGCCACTAACTCTTTGACCAGTGAGGCAATGCCACATGGTGGTAGCACTGTCGGCTGGCTCAGGCCTACACTGAGGTTCAGCAGGGCCCACACTATTCATCACCAGTCCGGACTGCCAGGACAGGGCATCATCGCAGGCTGCACACCCGCTCAACACTTAAGGTGCCCCTACCTCAGTGCACCAAAAGTTACCGTCCCGTGGTGGTGTACCTGTGCCAGACGCAGTGTATCCGGGTCCACCAAGGCTCTGCCCTGCAAGTCATGGACCTTCTATGATTGAGTCTCGTGGTGCGGACGCCATCATGTCACCTCCGGCCCTGGGGACTGTAATGTTGCAGGGCCCTAGGCCCTTATGCATAAATAATAACCACACAGATACACCTAGATAGACAGTGGAAATCGCGTCGAGTACGTGCACCTGGACCTTTTTATTGACAGGGTCAAATGTCCTGTGATGCGTGTGCTGGATGGGTGTGGTGTGGGTGTAAACCAGCGGTGAGGGCGTGGCTGTGGCATGCTGACAACTAGACCTGTGAGCAGCAGATGACAACATGAAAGACCTGGAACATGTAGCGTTGTCGTCGTCCCCTGTGATCGTAAGCGGAGTGGGCTGGCCTGGCTTATGCCAGTCCAGCGTAAGTGTATGCACAATGACCCTGGGGCTCTGGGTGTTGTTCTCTACTGGGCTGGATGAGGAAGTAACTAGTGCGTGTGCCTCTGTTGTAGTGGTTGTGCCACCTGGACCACAATCAGCATGTGTCACCCTGTGACCCAAGTCCAACGACATGAGCAACATGGACATAAGGGAGAATCACTGACCCTACATTCATCCATACTTCCACACTTGAAAGATCACAGGCATGACACATCTGTGTGAATATGAATGTTTAATGCACATTCAGTGTAGTGTTGCAACTGGAGCAGCACAGGGCCATGCCAACCCCACGTCCTTAACGGAAAGACAAGTCCAACGGAAGAGGAAGAGTTTAGTCCGCAATCTGAATGCTGTGTCATTGGTGACCAAACAGAATATGGCAGTCAATGTCGAGGTCCAAGGTGAGTGTCGCAGAGCGTATCGGGGGACAGAGGAAGGTGATGATGCAGGGGACAGAACCAAGCAGAAACTGGCCATATGGCAGAGATGAATGCTACTGCGTCATTCTTACCACGAAGGCAGGTTCATCTGCATCTTTGTACTCTGCTGTTCCATGTGCATCACGTGTGGGTAGTGGTGTTCTGTCTCCAACACTGTGTGGCAGTGAAGCCTCTGGGCCGGAGGTGGAATGTCTGCCGGGCTGTGTGGCACTAGCACTTCAGGGGGCAGAGATGTGGATGAAGTGGTAGCAGCAGCAGTCATCAGCGCCAGGCCTTGTGGCAGCTATGCCACGAGGATGGTGTTTAGGGCAATGAGGAACCCAGCTACCTCTCACTGGTGTGCAGTCGTGGCAGCCTCTCTTTCCACCTGCGTCCGCTCCATGGTCTCCATTAACCTCCGCATGAGTCCCAACTCCCTGGTGACATCGCTAGAGCCACTCTGACTGGACAGTTGTTCTTGTCTCTGAGTCAGGACTCCAGCAAAGTCAGCCATAGTCCATTGGAGAGCATGGAGCGGACTTTGGGTGTCCGTTAGGGACTGTGAGTGGAACCTGATGTGACTTAGACACCCAGATATGGCATCTAATTTGGCTGCCATGAGGTCGAACTCCACCCGCACCTGTTCAGCCAGCTTCACCTGGCACCCCAACACACAGCGTTGGAAGCCCATGTGTTCTTTGTGGGGGTCCTGGGAGGTAACCGTGGTGGTGGGTGCTGCCTGCTGTGTGGTCTGTGCAGGCAGTGGGGTCTCATTGATGCAGCCTGGCTGCCCTGCTCCTTGAGGTGGGGTGCGGAAGCTGTCAATGAACTCTTTGAGGGCATCTGTGTCGTAGCTATGATGGTCCTCTACATCATCAGAGAAGAGAGGTTCGGTCAGATCTGCAGGAGGGGTTTGTTTTCCCTCTGCAATGTGAAGGGGAGATGCAGTTTAACATTGTGTTCAAATGTATGTTGTTGCATTGTACATGTTTCCATACAGACTGCATGACAGTGTACATTGTGACTGGGAGGAGCTGCCTATTTGATTCGGGACAGTGAACATTTCCACAACATCATGGATGTGTGTTTGCGCTTGTACATTATCAACTCACATTTCCATGCAATGCCTAATGTGATTGGCCAGTTTCTACACCCAAGCGGCACCAGTTGTGTCCTCTCTTCTGTTGTGGACGTGTTGCGGTTTGTACCACATCGTTGTCAATGTTTATGTGCTCCTCATGTTATGTGTGTGTCCTGCATTTTGGGGGAGTCGCCCCTGCAGTTCTGATTTTGCTGCCCCTGCTGCCTTTCATGCGGTGTGCTCAGGGCCGGACTGACCACCGGGCGGTTGTGTGTTCTGCCGAGCTGGGGGTTGATTTTGTTGATGGGGACCTGCGTGTGCTGAACAAAATTAGTTTTGCTTTTTTTATTTCAAAACGCATGCAGGTCCCCATCAACTAAATCAGCCCCCACTGCAGAGAAATTAGCCCCCAGCTCTGCAGCACAGAGAAACGCCCGGTAGCCAGTCCGGCCCTGGGTGTGCTTATACAGTGCTGAGATGTTGCATACTTGGGTACATTGGTCTCTTGGTGCGAGTTGGGGGTCTGGGGCATGGTTTGTCTGCAGATATACTCTACTTTATTGTGCATGTGTGAAATATTGCCCATCTCCCCCCATCCCCCCAGTCTCTGGTCGGTACTCACCCTGGTGCTGTTGTGTCAGGACATGTTGAGCAGTGTCTGGTCCCCCAACTCCTGCCACAGTATCCCCATTGATGACTTTGGACACCATTTCCTCCATCTTGTCCAGCTCCTCTTGTGGCGCTGAACTCCCCACTACAGTCTACATTGCTGCCTTCCGGTTGTTTGTGAGTTTCTGCTTGGCTTTGTGCTTCATATCATTCCAGCGCCTCTTGACCTCATACATTGTCCTCCTCAGCACTCCGAGCTGCATTCACCTTGTCCACGATAGACTGCCATATTCCATTTTTTGTTGCCAATGTCACAGTGGAGGTGACGAACAGTAGTTGTTGGTGTTCTGCCACCTCCGTTATCAGGATCCTCTTTTCCTGCGGAACCGCTTCTTCTTAGTCTTCTTGTCCTTGCCCTTCCCTGACCCTGAGGTCCCAGGCTAGTCCTCCGGGGGGCTTGTGGGGTTCTGGTTGTCCTCTGTACTTGCTCCAGCAACCTCTATTGTGCTTAGCTCTTGTTTGGCTTTTATTTGTATGTTTTTTTCTACTTTTGTAGTGATTTTTCCCGCCTGACGTGTGGATTGCAGGCCTGGCGCAGCTTATCGCAGATTTTTTTATCGTGGTTGGGCCCATTGCAACTCTTTTCGCATTGGGGTTTACATTTTTATCGCCGTCCCGGTGACTTTACCACGGACATTTGGCGCGTTATTGTGAGACTATCACATGGTACTGCCATGATATGAATAGAATGTTGACACAGCGTTATTTTCCAGGGATAGACTGCGATGTGCAGAGTTGCGTTAAGCTAATTTTGCGATAATTATCACACGTTCTTGACAATATCCCACTCAGTTTTCAATTTGCCTCAGACTGCGAAAAGAAGCAGGGGCCAGGTCAGGCTGCACTGCATTGTATGTGTATAAAACAAAACAGCTTGTGTCACCCTTTGAAGACAAGGCGCGTGCTGTATACCGACAGAGCACCAAGGTATTTCCGGCAGAATGCCGAAGAGATGCTACACATTGGTCAGTGATGAATGGTGTTATCTGTTATGTCATTTGCTGCCTGGATACAGACTAAATAACCAAAGGGGCATTTGTTTTAGTCCGCCATATATCCCGGCACCAGGCGCGAGGCTCGGGAATATTTGCCACTGGAATTACTATGCGGCGAGGGCCCGGTTCTGATGTTTACACAGTGCAGTGCACACTTACTTGAAAAGCAACATGAAAGCTGTTTTCTTTCAGCAGAAACCTAGAGGCCTGTGACTTGCAATACGCTGAATTATTAGAGCTATTTATATACGAAGGAGCGAACCATAACCTGTAACTTACGTCACACTTCACATTTAATGAGAATGATTTTTGTGTGGCTCTGTTTTGGGCCCCCTTTTTGTACTGACAACGTATTTGCCCAAATGACTAGCATTTTAATGTGTTTTATTTATGAACTGAGCACACTTTCAGAGCTCTACATTCATTGTCGTTTTTCATCACTCAAGAATATTTGAAAAAACTGCAGCTGTGTTTAGATTATAATAGTAGCGAAACCAAAGGGCGTCTGTGGCATTTCGACTGCTTCGTCGTCATTTTGTCATGTTCCTTTGGTTCCTTCGGACACAACCTTTCCCAAACTAACTTTATCAGGAAAACATTCGGCAGCATATATCCAACATTCTGCTCATTAAACCTCAACCCCTTTATTGAGGCGCAATGCCTTGGCCTCCTCTTTCGATGAGTGGTGTGAAAAAACCTTAAGGTCAACATTGACTTAAACCTTAAAACAAATGGAGCCCAGGGTTTGAAGATGTTGTCCCAGAACCATTTCAGACCCCAGCAGTGTGGTTGTAAATATTGATGAAAGAAGGAGGAGGCATCACATTTTAACCCAACTTTGCTGATCAGTTCTCATTTACAATGGTATCCGAGTTTATCCGTCCAAAATTCACTTCTGTGATGATGCATTTCTAGTACACTCCACATTAAATTACAACCGACACTTATTCTGCAAGTAAATTGCTTTCACAAACCTGAAACTAATTATGCATAGGCTGTGGGGATGCCACGCCCTGTATCCATACTAGAAGAGTGTTGTACAAACCCTGGTAGTGGTCAGGGGGGTGCCTGACCCTGATGGAAAGATTTGTACCCTAGGCGTGTGGGGAGACCAGGAGAGCACCAGATACACGCACTTACTCTGTAATTTGAGATGGTGGGGGCCTGCGGAACATTGCACAATTGTGAGTTAGTCCAACTCTGACGCTCTTGGAAAGGTTGACTACAGATATGAACTGGTGCATGAAAGCTGAGAGATTTGTATATGAAGGGAGGGGGTGCCAGCATAAATTCCAAAAGGTCTGGACTCCATGGCAGAGTTACTGTGGTCACCTATAGCATTAAGGGGTTTATACTCCATTTCATTGCGCCCACAGGGAACATCAGGGGTCATTCTTGGTACTGCACCATTGGTATGGCTGATTGTGGAAACTCGTGTACTGCTATGAACAATGTACCGCCTGTGCAGGGGACCAAGTAGCTACTATTGTCAAATGTAATGCACATTGGCTTTCGCATACTAATATATATATATATTTTTTTTTAGAAAGAATGGCTGAAACAAATTACTATTAACTATATTTAGAAAAAATGGCAGTGCCATCTGATGCATGTCAGCGATATTTATCGCTAATGACATGCAAAGTGGGCGTGCCAAGATGTTAGCGACTGAAAACAGTCGCTAACATCGCTATCTCCTATTACCTACAAAGGCGTAGTTTTGGAAATATTCGCGCTAAGCGCGAATATCTCCAAAAGCTAACACCTGCCCAGAGCAGTTCTTAGCCATGTTATCCAATGGGAGGTGGATAACATGGCTAAGAGCATTGTCATGATAATGTGTGAGTATCGCTGTATTTCCAGCGATATTCACGCATTTCGAATGATTTTTATCTTTTCTGAGATAAACCTTGATGATAGCAAGGTATCTCAGCGAAAAAAATCGTCGTAGCGCGGCGATAAAATGATTCCTGCTAACCCTGCTTAGCGATAAATATCGCTATTTCTAGGTAATATGCCCATGAGTCTTTATTTAAGTAGCCTTATATTAAAATCTTCTTATCTTCACTTTTATAAAACTGAAGACTTACGTCCGGTTGGCATAAGTTGGCAATTATGAAATCAGAGCAGGTGAAATCGAGTTTTTTTTTAGAGACTTCCTATTTCGGTTATTTCAGTCATTTAAAGTACTCCACTAAAATCATATAAATATAAATTTAAGTATACATAGATAATCTGATTGCCCCAAAAGAAATTAAGAATCAAATTAAAAATTAAAATCTTCTATGAGATGTTTTTCTTATTAAGGTGTGTGATAAAGAGGTGCACGAGGGGATACACTACTAATCTCTACAGATTTAAAGCATATGCCTTACAGAATGGATAACAATTGCCAATTAAAACAAGCACTAATCCAATATGTAGACCCTGCTCAAATGCAGAAAGGGTAATCAAAGAAGCAAGGTTTGAAACAAGCATTTGCAATGCAATAGGTCTCACATTCACGCGAGTTTAAGCTATTGGCATTGTGAATGACAATGGCTTTTATTTATGTTTCAAAAACGAAAACAAAAATAAAGGCATTTTTATTTGCAATGCCAATAGCTCAAACTCGAGTAAATGGAAGACCTATTGCATTGCAAAAGCTTGTTGGATTAGTGAGTAGAAACGCTCCCTTTCGGCCCGTGCAGCAAATTAATTAAATAAACAAGCGCAACCGCTGAAGTGAAAGTGAACCGCGCTGCAAATAAAAAACACACAGCGCTTACGGACTTATGAAGGAGACCATGTAACATCACAAATAAACGATCCAGTCCTCATGAGACGTAACAAATGTCGACAGGGTGGTAAAATGGAGGGACTGACAAGCCTCATTATCAATCGGAAGCCAGCAGTTACCAAGGACAATGACACCAGCCAATGAAAAATATGGGCGGAGAAAAGGCGAGGCTTCCACAGCATACTTGACTACTGCATGCTTCACAGAGTGAGCAGCATAGAGGTGCACGAGGGGGCACACTACTAATCTCTACAGATTTAAAGCATATGCCTTACAGAATGGATAACAATTGCCAATTAAAACAAGAACTAATCCAACATGTAGATACTGCTCAAATGCAGAAAGGGTAATCAAAGAAGCAAGGTTTGAAACAAGCATTTGCAACACAATAGATCTTGCTATTACTCAAATTTAAGCTATTGGAATTGTAAATGACATTGCCTTTTATTTAAAATTTTAAAAAACGAAAACAAAAATAAAGGGCATTGTTATTTGCAATGTCAATAGCTCAAACTCGCCTAAATGGGAGACCAATTGCATTGCAAAAGCTTGTTAGATTAGTTAGTAGAAACGCTCCCTTTCGGCCCGCGCAGCAACTTAATGAAATAAACAAGCGCTGCAGCTGAAGTGAAAGCGAACCGCGCTGCAAATAAAAAAAAAACAGTGCTTACCGATTTATGAAGGAGACCATGTAACATCACAAGTAAAAGATCCAGTCCTCATGGGAGGTAACAAATGGCGACAGGACGGTAACAAGGAGGGACTAACAAGCCTCATTATCAATCGGAAGCCAGCAGTTAACAAGGAGAATGACACCAGCCAATCTAAAATAAGGTCGGAGAGAAGGCCAGGCTTACATAGCATACTTGGCTATTGCATGCATCGCAGTGTAAGAAGGAAATGCGCGCAGCCGCTAGGCTCGACTTAAAGAAAGGCCAATCCATTTGTCAAGGGAAAATTCTTATAGCCTGAATGGATTAAAAATTACTCCAAAGTGGTTCCATTTTACCTCCTTTTAGAGTAGTGGTGCTTAATTCTTGTGAAATTCGCAGTCACCCTTACATTCTACATTACCCACAATGTTAAATACTCTGCAACATGCCACAATGCTGGGTTTGAAACACCCACAACAATTACACATTCTTCTTTTTTTAAACTTCTTTTTAACACACTATCAAGTGTTATCCACCTCCATTCAAAGTTGTGTGTTATGCAAACATTGTAGGAAAGAGTATTATTTTGTGTGGCTTTCTCTTTGCATCCAACTGAAAGAGCTGTTATATTAGACCCTGGGCACAGGAAGACTGTTAAACACAACCAAACACTTGTGTTAGCTCCCTAAGGATGTAAATAAATAGCTAATTCTAATTCACATCGCTACTAGAATATTGAGAACAAAATATCGAGGATCAGAACAACAAAGACAACGTAAGTATAAAGGTTTACTTCACTTAATTCCTAATATATGTACAGATTCGAGGCACATAGATGTGGAATTAAGAATAGTACATTTATACTTATCTATCTATATTCAAAGTTTTAGTCCTTGAAAATGTGCCCATGATATCTTGGTAGCATAATTCTTCACAATATTGATATCTCAACATAACATCCCTGTCGATGTGTACTTTGATGTATGCCACATTTTTTTTTGTTTTGAGTGCCCATTATTCGGATGATTGCTGTAGCACGTGGTTTGCTAAACAGACCTCAGCCACTGCATAACTTGTAAAATGAAATGTCCCTAGACTGTTATTTATTTATTTATTTTTATTTTGAGTGTTTTATAAAGCGCACTCATGACCCAGGGGAATCAGAGCGCTGTACATATGGTTGAATCAACAAGATGATAGGTATAGACAGATACATCAAAAGTAAAGAGCCACAATAGGCTGTTGCAACAGATATCACATTAAACGACGGTCAGTCCATTCATATTCTATTAGTCTGCATTGATCTAGCAACTTCATGGTTGGTATTTGCTGCAGCTCTGAAACTGTTCAGATCCAGGTACCCAGAGGAGCAACGTTTCAGAGCTTTCTCCTGTGAATGACGTGCTTCTGACCAATCTAGAAATTGCTGGCATTGTGACGTCCCTTGTGCCCTGGCTCTCCAAAAGTCTATGCAAGGAATCTATTCATTAGGATCTTTTTTACCTGGGTCGATGGGTTTGAGTGGACCTTGGGTGGTAAGAAGTTGCAGATCTTTGGTGCCGCCCCGGAGAAGGATCGTGGGAAAGTTTTTTGTTTTCAGAATCTAGGAGGTTCAAGCCTGAGAGAGTTAGCACTTCTTAGGTAGCGGCTGCCACCGGTCATTCAAATCTTTTCTGCCAGGTAACCTGGTCTTTAAAATGTAATGCTTTGTGTATGAGGCAGGCAATTTTCAATTGAGAACATGCCTCGAGGGGAAGTTAGTTTAGATAACTTAGCGATGGGGTGATGTGGTCAAAGTGTCTAGTTCCTGTTACCAGTCTCGCTGCAGCATTAAGATTAATTTTGAGTGGAGCTGTTCTCGCTTTGGGTAGCCCTGACAGGGTCACCGAGCTGTATTCTAGTCTGGAGACCACAAGTGCTTGTACTGCTTGTTTGTAGTCTGACGGTGGTAGAAATGGTATCTTCAGTATTCTGAGTTGGAATGTCACACTGCATGTGGTAACACTGATGTGAGCTCTCCTATTTAGACTCTTGTCCAGTGTTATTTCAAGGGATTTTGTGAAGTCAATGATGGTAGGCTTGCAATTGAGAGTGTCTAGGTGCTTGAGCCAATCTTGGATGAGTGGGGAGCTGTTTTGCAGGAAGAAAAGAAGGAATTTGTTTTTCAAAGAGTTCAGCTTGAGCTTGTTTTGAGACAGCCAGGACGGGGTTTTGACTAAAGTGTTATATAGTTGAATGACATTTTCTTGGGAGGATATCTTTAAGTATAGTTGTGTGTCGTCTGCTTACATGTGGTATGTAACGTTCAATTGATTGAGGACTTAAGTTAGTGGCTCCATATATAGGTTAAAGAGTGTGAGGAGTCAGAGAATGAGTTGCCTAGTTTGATGCGTTTTGAGCAATTCTGTAGGAAGGAAGCAAACCCCGATCTGTTTTCTATTACTTTTATTGGGTGTTCTGGTTGACCGTCTCAAATGCCGAAGAGAAGTCTAGGACGATGAGTAAGTACGAGTCGCTGTTGTCTAGTATCTTCAGGGTGTCGTCCATTATGTGCACAATGGCTAATTCAGTGATGTGTCCTGTTCTAAATCCTGATTAAAATTTGTTGAATATGTTGAATTGGTCAATCTGCTGGCTCAGTTGGTTGTGCACATATTTTTCTAGCAATTTTTCTAGAAAGAGGTTATTTGATACCAGCCGAGGGTTGCTCAGGATTGTATGGTCAGCACCTACTTTTTTCAAGAGGGTGTCTCTTGACCAGTTTTCAAGCCTTCTGGGATCCTGCCTTGTTTCAGCGATGAGTTTACAATCTCAGTTGAGAAGATGTGACTTAGTTTCTTTAGTGTTGTGCAGGGGATGGGGCCCTTGAAATGTGAAGTGGGTTTCATAGATTTAGGTTTTTTCTACAGCGCGCAGCTACCCTGGGTAAGACCTTTTGGACTTCTTCCTCTGTTAGTGTTTTGAACTCGCTCCAGGTAGCCTGATTTCAGTCTTGGAAGGGTGGCTCATCAATGGCTCGATCACCTGGCATGTAAGGTCATCAACGGGATAGCGATCATTGACTATATTGTCTTGTAAACTATGACTGTTGGTTGCAATTTTCTTTTTGATTTCTAGGATCTTTTCATTGAAAAATGAAGCAAAAGCTTCACATTTTTCCACTATGTTAATACTTAGCTTAGTTACATAGCTCACCCTCGTTTGTTGGTTGACAATTTCAAACTCTTTTTCTATGCTTAAAACCTGGTCGGTATATAGAGGGTTTTCATGTGCTCAAGAGTCTAAAAGTGGGGTCGCTATTTTTCTAAATCAAAATCTAGATGCAGAAATTGGGCAGTATGAAGACGGGGGGACAGGACGGTGGTGTTGGGTTACGTGCTTATTAAAAGGTAGGAAAAGACCAATTACATTCGTCAGCTTTTATGCCCCCGTGGAAGATCGTGCCCCAATGTATGACAAGTTATTTCAATCTTTATTGTTAGTCAGGGGGGACATAGTGATAGGTGGTGATTTTAATATCCTTATGGATATAAAATTAGATTCCACTAGTAGGCCAAGGAAACAATCTAAACCAAAATCAAGAAGATCCATTATGCAGAATATACCTTTATTGGATCTCTGTGACCCGTGGCGTGTTAAATTTCCACAGAAAAAAGAATTCACGTGTTGGTCTGGGAGACATAGATCATCATCGCGATTAGATTTCTTTCTAGCTTCTATGTTATTAAAATTTTCCTACCAAAAATGTTCCCATAATGGTTTTTCAGACCATGCAATGTTGTTAATTGAAACTAAGTAGGTGAAGAGACGAAGTCATCTAATAGATGGATATTTAATAAAATGCACTTGCAGGACAATAAGTGGGTCTCTTTCTTAAAAATCAAAATTTCTGAGTTTATAGCACGTAATCTACATACAGCCCCACTCCATATTGTATGGGACTCATTAAAAGCTTTTATTCATGGGATTATAATCAGTAAAGATGCAGAGGAATGGTGCACTATTAAACAAACTAAGACCTAACTTTATCAAAAAATCCACTTACTTACTCTGCGGCGCCAAGTTAATCCTTCGAGTGTTGTACAAAAAGAATTAAATGAGGCTAAACGTGAACTTAGTACATTTCTTTTTTCACGAGTGAACAGAAATTTTCAATAACATCTCAGAGGGTTTACGAGGAAAGTAATTTCTCTGGGAAACTCCTCGCATGGCAGGCAAAAGAGCAATTTGCCGCAAAGTTAATCCACTCTTTAAAGTGCCCTGTCACTCAAGTTGAAGTATCACAGACGGATGCTATTGGCACTATTATGTTGTCCCACTATAAACAGATTTACAGTCAGCAGCAAATAATAGATCACTCCAAGCTCTCAAATTTTTTAGCCAGATATAATATGCCCTCCCTAGCGCAGATAGATAGCGATTCAATGCAGCAGTTATTTTCCAAATCAGAATTAGAATTAGTGGTTAAAAATGTACCTATAGGTAAAGCATGTGGTCCAGATGGCTTTCAGGCTGAATTTTTTAAGAGTTTCTTTACCCCGCTTTCTGATTTATTATTACAATTATTTAATTATATGTTAATGGGTGGTCAAGTTTCAGATTCTTTTGGGGAGGGGACCGTTGTTAGTTTTCCTAAGAAAGGTAAAGATTCAAAAGACCCTAACTCGTACAGGCCTATCACATTACTTAATACCAATTATAAGATCCTTACTAAATTACTCGCAATACGTTTTAATTCAATTGCAACAGATCTTATTCACTTAGATCAGAATGGTTTTGTGGCAGGCCGGCAGTTAGCAACCAATACCCATTTTCTTACGGAAGCGTTAGATTATTTTCAAGTTAAAAAAATCCCAGCTTTAATTTTATTATTAGATGCAGTGAAAGCGTTTGATTTAGTGGTCTGGTCAACTTTATTTGTTATTTTAAAACACTTTGGTATCCCTTCACAAATTATTAGTTTAATTCAAAATTTATACACGGGTGCCAGAGCAAATATAATGATTAATTCTGTTATGGTAGGTACAGTTTCTGTCCAACAGGGCACCAGGCATGGTTGCCCCTTATCCCCTATTCTTTTTGCTTTTTTTATCGAACCGTTAGCTATAGCTATCCGTGAATCTGTAAATATCCCTCCACCAATTACATCTATGGCAAAAATTAAACTCTATGCCGATGATATCATGTTGATAACTAAGACGGATATCCAATCCCAAACTGCTATTTTGCAGCTTTTCGAAGAATTCGAGGCCTTAGGAGGTTACCAAATTAATTTAAAAAAAACTGAAATCTTAGTGTGTGGTGGGGGGGGGGGTGGATTTAGGGGTTATGTTTTCCACCTTGGTATCCGATTTATTTACGTTGAATTTTGACCCACTCGTACGAAAAGTACAATCTTTATTCACTAGATGGGATTCATTACCACTCACTATTATGGAACGGGTCACACTTATAAAGATGTCTGTACTTCCACTATTTAATTTTTTATTTTCAGCTATTCCATGCTTTCTACCCAGTAGTTTTTTTTTCAAAAGTTGAATCCTTATTTTCTAACTTTATATGGGCTAAAAAACGTCCTAGGATAGCAATGAAGACACTTTATGTAGACACTGAACTAGGAGGCTTATCTCTTCCCAATCTTAGAGATTATTGTAGTGGATATTTTGCTCAATATTTAGAAAGATTTAAATTAGGAATGCAAAATCCAAATTTATTTATTCATTTCTTCTTTGACCAAATTAGTCAAGAGGTTCAAACCCCAGTTCCTTTGCACATCCCTAAATCGCCAAAACTCACCCGATATAAAATAATGTACTGGTTCTTTAAACGTCGTGATGCTTTTCTAAAAAGATATTCTCTCCCGCAGTTCAATTATAGAACTCCTTTAATGAATGCTCTAATTTTTATGGGAATCAAAATCGGATCAGATATTGTTGGTGATTGAGAGCAGGCGGGGTTTCGCACTTTATTTGATTTTATAAGAGAAGGGACCTGGCTGTCACCAAGAGAAATGCAACAATTAATCCCAGGAAAGTCTATGTTATTCAATTCATATGTTTCGATTTTTAAAGTATTGGGACACGTTGAAATAAGAATGATTGATTCTCCTTGTCAGCTGTGGGATGATCTGTTTTTGATTTCTCAGAATAAGAAGCCAGGACCATGGAAACGTTATTTAGCTCAATACACTGATTTAGATCTTAGTACAAGAGCCATTAAAAAATGGCAAGAACAAGAAAATCATGTTCTCACTATGAATACTTGGAAATGTATAAACAAATTGAATTTTAGTGTTCTTCGTGGCTCTAATTGGAGGAGAATGTTCTTTTTTACTAAATGGCTCCTTTATCGAACTCCTGCCGTCATCTCAAAAATGTATACAAATGTTAATGCCATCAGTTTTAGATGCAAGCAATACGGTCCCGCTAATTGGTCCCACACTGCAGCTTACTGTATTAAAATTGTCCCTTTTTGGAATGAGATATTCGAATATTTACAAAAGTTTTTGGGGATTCAGATTGTTTATAACGTTAAATTAATACTTTACGGATATGATAGTGATCTCGGTTTGCTTGAACAGTTGGTCAAACTATTATTTATTGTGATGGCAGTAGCAAGGTCCTTGGTGCTTCCGAATTGGAAACTAACCCAAGCTCCTACGTTTAATGCCTGGCTTCAGAAAATGAGAAATGTTAGAATAAGTCAATTAAGTTATGCACAGCCAATTGGGGGGATAAGGAAATTTGATAAAATTTGGAAATCATATTTTGAGTAATATTGGCAACTGTACCCTGTAAATTGATTTTGTATTCTTTGGTGTCAACATATGCACTTTCTTTTTACTAGTTGAAACTTGATACAAGAACTTCAATAATAAAATGTTTTTTTTTTTTTTTTTTTTTAAACAATTTGAAACAGTCGTTTTGGACAATTCTTGCATTGTCTTGTTGAGTTCTGATGTACGATGCTTTGGCATTCCAGATGCATTTTTTTGTAGCTAGTTTGTCATTCACGTAGTTTTCTAAGAAGTAATGTTGAGGGTTCCTGTGTCCATCTTCGCTCCACCTGTCTAAGACTTCACTTTTCCTCATTTAGGGTTTGAGTGTGCCATGGATGGGAAGGTTTTATTCTTTGTTTCTTGAGTCTCAGAGGAACTGCTGCTGCCATTATATTTGATGCTGTTCAGTTGTAGTTTTCGGTTAATTATCTGGCTCCTTTTTCCTAGGGCCTAACTTGACTGGAAGTCAAGGTGTTTGTCTCTTGGAGGTGTGAAATAACTTGTTCTGGCATCTAGTACAGTAGCAATAGTAGTGCATACTGAATTACCCAATTATGACATCCTAGTATGGAGATGTGATGTAGTATTTTTTTCCGTGCAGTCCAGAGATATGTTTCAGAGGTTTGAGTATTACACTGAGCACTGCCAGTTTCCAGCTATAATTTCTTGTAACAGAACATGTGCAGTAAGCTCCAAGGGGCCGATTTAAATAGGTAAATATCAATGTGTTGATTTACTTACTTTGAAATCTACTCCTACACTTATGTGTAATTTTCCCTTTTTTTAATGCAATTTAAAAGCAAAGATTTATATCTAGATGTAGACTTACATGCCTCCATTCCACTGAAATAGGGGGGAGGAGTCTCCAACAATTGATATTACAAATATAAAATGAAGTCACGTCCACCAGGGTTGAGATCTTCCTATGAGAAAGTATATATTTAATAAATAGCAATATTGGGAAAAAAGTATCTATCTTTCTGTACATCTATCTATCTATCTATCTATCTATCTATCTATCTATCTATCTATCTATCTATCTATCTATCTATCTATCTATCTGTCTGTCTGTCCGTCCGTCCGTCCGTCCGTCCGTCCGTCCGTCCGTCCGTCCGTCCGTCCGTCCGTCCGTCTGTCTATCTATCTATCTATCTATCTATATATCTATCTATCTATCTATCTATCTATCTATCTATCTATCTATCTATCTATCTATCTATCTATCTATCTATCTATCTATCTATCTATCTATCTATCTATCTATCTATCTATCTATCTATCTATCTATCCATCTATCTATCTATCTATCTATCTATCTATCTATCTATCTATCTCACTATCTATCTATCTATCTATCTATCTATCTATCCATCTATCTATTCATCCATCCATCTATCCATACGTCCATCCATCCATCCATCCATCCATCTGCAAAATCTAAATGAAAAACAATGTAGGATAATATACATTGACCTGAAACGAATTAAATAAAATGTTACAATTCATAAACACTTCAAATTAAATGTGTACTAAATAATAACATAATTTAAATATAGCACAGCAAGCGCCCTGGTGGTCCCCCAATGCTACAGGGAAAAGATTCCCCTGGCAGGGCACTAGGGCCAAGACAAGACCCTTGCAATGCTTGCCCCACATTTTCTTTGGACTAAGATAAGGATATTCTCAGATACCTGTGTAACCTGCAAGGCTAGAGGGAACAAAGGCTTAAATCTCACCATAACCCACTGTCAGTCATTGACACATCCCTTGAGAGGGTGAGCATCTATATTGTAGGGCCTATGGATCCCCAGACTGCTTCAGGTAACAGGTTCATCCCGGTTCTGGTGGATCATGCCACTCAGTTCCCAGAGGCAATCCCTCTGAGGACCATGACTGCACCTGCACTGGCAAAGGACCTGACGAGGATATTTACCTGAGTGGGTTTCCACAAGGAAGTTGTGTCTGAGAGGGACACAAACTTCATGTCTGTTTATATGCAGTCAATGTATAAGGAATGTGGAATAACTTATAAGTCCTCTGCTCCTTACCATCCACAAACCAATGGGCTTCTTAAAAGATTCAACAAGACCTTGAAAGGCATGATTAGAGACCTACCCGAGGCCCTGAGGAGTAAGTGGGTTATCCACTTATCATGCCTGTTGTTTTCCTACAGGAAGGTACCACCTAAGGGAGTGGGCTTGATGCCCTTTGAGCTTATGTGCGGGCACCCTATCAGGGGACCTCTGAGTCTCATGAAGAAAGGATGGGAGCAAGCTCCCAGGAAGACTCCCCCAGGATGCAGTGAGCTACATGCTGTCCGTCAGAAGCCAGATTGTTAAGTTGTGCAAGCAAGCTCCTGATAACTTGGAAGTCAGTCAGGCTTTGATGAAAGAGTGGTATCACCACAATTCTACCACTGTGGAATTACAGCTGAGGTACAAAATGTGAGTTATAGAACCTGTGGGACCCACGATGGATGGACTGGACTCTACGAGTCAACTGAAAGGAAGGGTAAGGTTACCTGCTTGGCAGACCTTAATATCCCCAGCCATACCCACAGGGTGCTTTACATCAATTGCCTCAAACCCCACTTTGAGAGGTCTAAGCTCTCCATGCTGTTGGTGACAGATGGAGAAAGTGAAGAGCAGAGTGAACCGCTCCCTGACCTCTTGGACTCCAAAGAAAAAGATGGGTCTGTGGAAGGAGTGAATCTTTTTCCCAAGCTAACTCTTGCACAGTAGAGTGACTACAGGCAAGTGTTGGGGCAATAATCTTCTCAATGCTTCTTTACTCCTGGTACTACTTACCTAGATGTGTATCAACGTCGATGATTTGCTCCTTCCAAGGTACAGTTTCAGTGGGACCTGCAGACATCTCTTAGCTGTCCTGCCCTCCATCGCGGTCAGCCTGAACTTTGGATTTACCCTGGTCCCTCGTCACCTTAAGTAACTGTTTAGCACTATTGACATGAAAGCACTGTTTTTACACATATTCTTTAAAAATTCATATCTCGACTTCTATTGATTGGATGTTTGTCATTTTAGTCTTGTTTTACTCAGATGAATATTCTCTATTTTTCGAAACTTGTGTGGAGTCTTTTTGTGGTGTCTATATTGTGTTACTATGTGTGTGTTACATAAATACTTTACACATTGCCTCTTAAGTTAAGTCTGCCTGCTCTATGCCAAGCTACCAGAGGGTGAGCACAGGTTAATTTCAAGTATTTATCTAGCTTACCCTGAGTAGGATTGTGGTCCCTACTTCGACAAGGTGCAACCCTCTGCAAACTAGAGACCCAATTTCTAACAATTACATTATTAATTCTCCTTACAGTGGTAAGTGTATTTATTGTATAGGAAGCTTGGTTGCAAACTATGTTTTCAATTAATACTGCATTAGAATGTAATTGAATGTAGCATACATATTTTATAATTTAACAAACAATTGTTCTATGAAAAATATTTTACGTTTGAAAATATAAATAATTGTGATGTATAATGTAATTTAGTTTTTACATTTCCCTGTCTTATTAGCATTAGTATTAGTGTCCCCTCCTATGATCTTAATGGGAGTGTGTTACAGTGCTGCAGTCACTGGTTGGCCATATGCAGTGCTTGTCTTACTCCAAGGTTTGAGTTGAGCACATTTAAATCTGTTTTGTCAGTAGTACGACTGCAATAGATGTACTTTTGTATTAAATGTACTTGTGTATTATATAAATAGAATTTTCCTTACTCATTGTCGGTAGTGTGCTTGCATTCACATGTCACATCCTAATCTCTTTCCTTAATTTCCATTAACCCCATAACTTTATAAGTAGTTATTCCCTTTTTCCAACCAAAACCCCCTTGTCTCTCTCACAGTCACCTCTGAAATGTAAATATCTGTGGAACCGGTCTCTGCACCCGTAACAGAGATCTCCATGCAGAAAAGATGGAAAAGGCATGAGCGGAAGGTATGTGGATTAGTTTTTAGTTTTCACCTGCACAGCGCTTGCACTGTTCTTGTGAAATCTATAATATATCTTAAAGGGGGGCTCTTATCCTTTCCCGTCGCTGAAATGCGGTGCTATTCTGCTTTTGTATGGAACTTTTTTCCAAATGAAGTGCTTGATTCTGCTTACATTTCGCTTGCATGTGCCTCCATCCCCGTCATTGCTTGCACCCGCCATCCACTGCCCTGCTCATTACTTTCACCCGCCACTGCTTGTTGTGTTTTTCAGCCAACGTAAACGGAAGCTTAAGGGTAAAAACTGTCCCATCTCCTCTTAGTTGCCCAGCGAATACAGAGATACAGACAATTTTCTGTTCTTAAAATTACACAGAACTTCAGTTTTGCTTATCATTACCTGTACTCGTCCATCCGAAACACAATCTTTATGATTCCCGCAGACAAAGATGCTGCAGCCATAGGCTGCTTCGGCCTATGGCTCCTCTTGCCCCCCTGCGTGGCCTGTGAACAATCTTCCGCAAAGTATTTTCTCTCCACGTGAAATGCCTCGCCTGCCATTCTGAAGTCAGTCAGTCCTCCACAGGAACTAAACAACCTTCTCACTACTCTCACTTAACATTTCTTTAATAGTATACAAGATATTTGATGCAGACTGACTATTTAATGCAGGGCCTTTTTCAAGTTCATCAGATTCTCCCACTGACTCTTTTAACTTCACTTTTGCATTTTAATTACATTTTCTTCTACATGGTCATCCATTCCATTTTGAGGTTTATCACAGCCCCCATAACCCCTTGCACCTCCTTCAGTCATGTGTAGCTAGTGTTTTCGTGCTTGCAGACTCAGCTCACACACCGAAGGTTTCTTGTTACATATATTATTGTGTGTTGTTTTGAGATTCAATCTCTGCTTCTTTATTTGTTCTTGACTTTCTTCATATCAGCTCTTTGTTTTTTTTCTTGGTTGTCGAATTCTGTGACTGATGGCTGTCTTGTGATGAGCCAATTTTCATTGACCCTGTAGCATTATGTTCCTTTAGCAGTACGTGCTATATCAGTGAGTCGTGCTTGTTTACTAGCATGTATCATGCCACTAATACATCTGTGTAGATGTATGTGCTTCATGTGGTCATTGTTCACTTTATGTTCATCTTCCCAGGTATATCCAATTCTACACTGATCAATAGGAGCGAATGTCTGGGGGCAGATAGTGATCTCCAAAGCAGCTCTTGGTGGAGGCAGCTGGAGCCGAGAGCACAACAGTGACAGATAAAAGATCCTGCATTGTGCTCACAAATCCTCAATACACCTAGCTTCCATTCACCATTTGTACTGCAGTGCAGCCATAGAAGTTGGAATCGAAAGGTAGGGAGTAGATGCAAAGACATTTACACACAAGCACACCCACACAGACAAAATGCCTCACACACTTTCACAGATTTACACAAACACACATGTTTAAACACATGTGCAGACATTGAACAAGGTGAATGGAACATTTTAATTTACAATGGTTGTCCCACGAACACACCAACTTGACATAGACCAGACGCAATGTATACATTCTCTTTTTTCCATTCCTTTTCTCTCATTAATGAAAACTAAGAAGACGAAATTGATCCATGGTGTAACTGTAACAAATGTAAATGGTGAATTTGCTCATTTTTTCAGTGGTGGCAAAAAGCTTGTATCAATTTCAGGGCAAAACGTAAAAATAATTGTACACAAATAACGTAGCATTCAGAATGGGCATATTTCGTAACCACTTCCCCCAAACTATATAGAAATGAGAATATATCATAGAGTACTAAACACATAGCTTGCATGAATACTAATGTACAGCGGTTGGGCATATCCTGTGCCTAAGCTTTCTGTAACTTTTGATATGTTTATTATAAAACCCAGTGAAACACATCATAGTGACAGACTAGATGTTTATAAAACTAAGGATTCTTTTCTACCAAGAGGACACTCATCCTGAATGTTGATCTCTATGATCCACCAACCAGGACCACTGAGGTGACTCATGATTCATTTTACATGTGTATTCCTTTGAATATTTCATGTTGTTGACTGTGAACTATTATGTCATACAGCAATGGAGATTCCATATACCGGGCTTTTCAACATGTCCAGTCAAGGGGTAGTTTAATGTGGTAGTAAGCAAACAAACTGTGCCGAATCCATGCTACAGTAAGGTTTTTGCACCAGGGAAAATTAAAAAATAGCTTGTGAAGCACATTCAAAACACATTTTCTGTGTATCACAGTGATTTTTAGCAATATTTTCCAGTGATTTTGCTACTTTTGTCATAAAAATGAAACAAAGCGTGACCTGCACGACACGGTTTTGCATGCGCAAATGGGTTTGCGAACCCGCTTGCACATGCAAAAACCTATTTGGCCATGTACATAGCCTATTTAGCGTGTTGCAATTTTTTTGCGACTCACTAAATAGGTTTTGCGACTTGCTATTTGTTAGTGGCATTCCCTTCCAAATAGCAAGTCTCGAAACCATGTGCTAATGTTTTGCAACCACAATTGTAGTCGCAAAACACTCGTAATTACCACCTACTTCAAGTAGGTGGTAATGCATTCACCAATGGGAAGGGATTCCCAGGGGACCCCTTCCCCATTGCAAATGCATACAAAATAATTTTTAAGGGCAGGCAGGGGTCCCAGGGGCCTTAAAAAATTAAACGAAGACGTTTCATTTTTTTTTTTAATGCATCCATTTTTCCTTTAACCCCTTGCGTGCGGGGCGTATTTTCCGCCTGTGCTGACTCCGCCTTGCGCGGGCGGAGTCATGACGGAACGGTTCCGTCATCAGCACAGCTCAACCGATGCTGATGACGGAACCGTTCTGTCATCAGCACGCAAGGGGTTAAGGAAAAGGGCCTCATTTAAAACAAAAGCTGTTTTTTTTAAAAAGCAGTCCCAGACATGATGGTCCGCTGAGCCCAGCAGGCCACCATCCCTGGGAGGGCTGACATTCACAATGGGCTCGAAAATTGCGAGAGGCTCATTAATATTAATGAGCCTCATAATTTGCGAAACCATTGGGAATAGCAAAACAGTGTATATACACAGTTGCACATTTCATTTAGCACCTCACAATTTACGACTCGCAGTGTGTCGCAAATTGCGAGGCGCTAAATGAAATGGCTGGAAATCTGGCACAACGTGTGGTGTCTGCAAAGATAGTCCCAGCCTTCAAATTTTGAAAAGTAGTGAAAATATTGTACACCTTTTATTATGTAAATGCAATGCAACAGAAATGTGAAATGAGACTATGTCATACATGCCCGCCTACAAATACCACCTGCTCCATTCCACATTTTAGCAGCATCAAAAGTAATGGAAATTGATTTGCCCTGCTCTCTTCGCACTGGTGCAATGTTTCCATAATACAGCACCAGGGCTTCATCACTTAAGCCAGTGTGTACTGGTCTACGCTGGATCGAACTTGATTATCATTAACCTCCCCCTTGCAATCAGAGCACTTGATGTATAACCAGATCAGATCAACATTGGGTTTCAGCAGTTCGATGTGAGGAACTTTTTTAATTTAGCATCTTTCTAAAGGAGTGAGTACTGGAGCTTGGCAGGAATTTGCTTATTATTCTGTGAATGTAAATATTGAAATCCATCCTTCCTGTGCTTTTACACCCAGTCTACTTTTTATTACTTCCTTATGACAACTAACTTCTAAAATAAACTTTTGAATAGATTAATTCAGGTTGGTGATCAAATGATAATAATGCTTGCATAACCTTGTGACTACTTGCATGTTAGCTGATGCCAGAAGGCAATCATTTTCTACAAACTGTGGAAATACATAAGAATCTTAAATTACAAAACTAGAAAACAAAAATGATACAAACAATTTTAATGCATGCTTGTACAAAAACAAAACCTTTGAAAAACTGAAGAATCAGTTCAGTTAATGTAATGTCACCAATACATAGCGGGGAAGTTCTAAGTCTATAGGCATATTATCAGTTCATCTCAGGCTTAAGATTCCTGTGCATTGTAGTAAAGTATTAGCAAATAGCAAATTCTTAGCAATGTTGCAGTACATGTTGCCATTCAGCCAAATCAACTTTTGATGTATCGGTTTCAGACATTAGTGGTCCCTTTCCCATTTGCTCCCCTCCTCTTCAGGGCAAAAAAGCACAAACACGAATCTAACTTTATCAGTAACTCTCCCCTCTTTTGTTCCAATAACCTTAACCCAGCTCCTCATGGCTGGAAGCAACCCATTCATCCACCTGAAATCTAAACCAGAGAATGGGAACTCTAGGGCTTCTGAAAACATCTTATGGTATATTCACAAGAACGTGTGCTAAACATCACCAAAAAATGCTAATGCACCTTTACACATCGCAGCCTATCGCGGGAAAATAATCCTGTGTTAACGTGGAAATCACAACAAGGCAGTAGCATGCGATAGTCTGCCAAAACCGCGGCCAATGTCCGTGATACAACCGCTTCAATGAAGAGAAAAACACAAAGCTCAACTAAAAAAAACATGCAATGGGCCAAAGAACGATAAGGAAATCAGCGATAAGCAGCGCCAGGCCTGCAGTACATATATGGCAGGTGGGAAAAATTGCTATAAAAGTAGAAAAAAATACCCAAACACAAACTGACCAGCACCCAAGCACCATGGAAGCAGTTCGAGCAGGTGCAGAGGACGAGTGCAACCCCACAAGAACCCCGGAAGACCAGCCTGGGACCTCGGGAACAGGGAAGGGCAAGGACAAGAAGAAGAGGAAGATAAAGTTCAATCAGCAGGAATACAGGATCCTGATTATGGAGGTGATGGAACACCATCAACAACTGTTTGTCACCTTCAACTTGTCATTGGGAACCAAAAATGGGATATGGCAGAACATTGTGGACAAGGTGAATGCCGGTGGAGAGCACAAGAGATCAATGGACGAGGAGAAACTCGCAGCCAACCAGAAGGCAGCAATGCATACTGGAGTTGGGAGCCCAGTGCCACAGCTTATGCTGGATGACATGGAGGAGCTGGGGTCGACAGTCATCAGTGTGGAGACTGTGGCCGGAGTCAGGGGAACAGATACTGCTTGACAGGGCACAACACAACTGCAACAGGGTGATTGACCACAAGGTACTGGGGGGACAGGTGGAGATGGCCTCAACGGCACACATGCACAATCAAGCAGAGCACAGTGCACCCCCACAATGACTCTGTGTCATGGCCCTGATCTACACACAGTCCCAGCCACTCTTCACTGATGACGAGGAGGACACCACCAGCATCGACACCCAAGCCCTCCAACACGTCATGGACATCATCCGCAACTCACCTCCAGGATCAGGGCTGCCAAGCTGCATCGAGGTGACCCCACCCACTACCCAACCACTCAGCAGGAGGCACCCACAGCCCCGGCAGTCACCCAAGACCCCCAGGAACAAACCATGGCCTTCCAACGCCATGTGCTGGAGGGCCAGAGCGAGATGGCTGAGCAGGTGCGGGTGGGGTTCGGCCTTATGGCTATCAAACTGGACGCCATCCATGGGTGTCTAGGTCCCATCAGGTACCAGCGCCAGTCCCTAACGGACACCCACGGCCCACTCTGTGGTCTCCAACAAGCCCTGACTGACATTGCTGGAGTCATGATTTGGAGAGAAGAACACCTGTCTGCTCAGACTGGCTCCAGCGATTCCACACGTGAGCTGGCACACATGCAGCGGCTCATGGAGGACATGGTGCGGATGGAGGTGGAAAGGATGGCAGCCACCGCTGCACATCAGCGAAATGTAGCTGGGATCTACCATGCCCTGCAGATCCTCATCATGGCATTGCTGTCACAAGGAGTGGCACTGATTAATGATGCTGCCCACACCATCTACATCTCCGCCCCCTGGTGTGTCAGTGCCTCACAGTGCAGCAGGCCTATCCACTTCGGCACCTGATGTGTCACCGCCACACAGTGCGGCCAATAATCCTCCTCCGGCCCCTGATGTGTCAGTGGCACACAGTGCTGCAGGCAGTACTGCAGCACCCACAGGTGGGGCAGAGCACACATCCGAGTACGAGGACGTGGATGGCATTATGTTCAGAAGGAGGCACTAGCATTAATTTCCACTACCTGGCCTGTTTCTACTTGGTGCCGCACATGGCCTCATGATGTTCCACTGACCCCCGATACACTTCGCTGCACTCACCTTGGACCGCGACATGGACTGCCATTTCCTGTTTTATGACCAATGATATGGCAACCAGACTGTGGACTGTACCCTTCCTCTTTCGCAGTACCTGTCATCCCCAGATGGACTCTGGCTGGCCCTCCATGGGCCCATGTTGTGTGGGGTGCTTGGCATGGCCCTGTACAGCTCAAGCTGTAAAACTCCACTGTATGTGCAATAAACATCCAGTGACGCACTGCTGTGTCATGTCTTTCATCATTCATGTATGAATGTGTGGATGAATGTAGGGAAAGTGATTTCCCTTATGTCAATCGTGCTCATCTAGTGGGATGCCAGTCACCATATGTTACATTGCCTATTGTGTTCCGGGTGCAGTAGGCACTGCAACAGGGACACACGCATTAGTCACTTCCTTGTTCGGACATGGACTGAAAGACGCCCAGACCCCCCGAGTCATTGTTGTAAGCCCTGCGCTGGTCCGGCATATGCCAGGCTGGACCACTCCGCTTACGCACCGAGGGGGGCCCACATAGCGACCTGTTACAGGCGTACTCGCTGGTGGTGTGTTGGTCACTGGTCTAGTTGTCAGCATTTCATGGCCACTCCCTGAGGGCAGGTTTGTACCCACACCACACCCATCTGGCACAGGCGTCACAGGCCATGTGAACCCGGAAATATAAGGGGCCGACAACTTCATATTCCCATCTGCTGGTGCTGACTGGATGACGGATGCTCGACGGTGCTCAATCATAATGGGCCCATGAGTTGTTGCGCACAGGGTTAGTGGCACCCGAAGCCTTCCGGCCATCACGGGCCTACCACCACGTGGTGCTGACTGGTGTTGCACAGGGTTAGTGGCACCCGAGGCCTTGCAGCCGCCACAGGCCTACCATCACGTGGCGTTGACTGGTGTTGCACAGGGTTAGTGGCGACCGCAGTTGCTGAGCGGGTGTGCAGCCTGAGATGATGACATATGCACTGATGTGGTCTCCGCCATTGATGACTCAGGACTCAGCGTCATGTGTGGGACCTGCAGGGCCACGGGGCAGGCCGGCATCATGTGGACCATGCCATGGTGGTGTGATCGGGGCCTGGAGCTCGCACGGGCATGTGGTGTGCCTACTGATGTACACACCAGTGACAGCCGGTGAACAGTGGGGCCTGTGTGCACAGGGGCGGCGGTGTCTCCCTCTCCTTTCCTTTCCTTTCCTTCTCTCTCTCACTCTTTTTCCCTTCCATCTCTCTCTCTCTCTCTCCCTTCCCTCTCTCTCTCTCACTCTCTCTCCCTTCCCCCTTTCTCTCTCTCCCTTTTTTTCCCTCTCTCTATCTCACCCTCTCTCCCTTTCCTCTCTCTCTCTCTCCCTTCCTTTCCTCCCCTCTTTGTCTCACTTTCCTTCTCTGTTTCTCTGTGCCTCGCTCCTTTGATGTGCACATGAGACACGTCCTGATTTTGTGCTTTATTTTCCAGGCTGTGACGTCTAGATTGTCCCTGACGGACCTGACAGGAGTCTCCCGCATTGGCGTTTTGTGTTTTGTTTCAATGAAGTTTTTGTTTGTTACTTCAGTGCTGTGTGACTGTTTCTCGTTCATCTGGCCACACATGTGTGTATTTATTTTGGCACTGTGCCTCATCATACTTTTGTTGTGGCTCTTGTGTCGTGCACAGTATGTGTACGTCCGGGGGGGCTGGGGGTGGTGGCGCGGGGGATGTTGTGGCCCTCATGGGTATTGGAGCTGCATGATCATTTTCTCCATGGCATCTGTGGGTCTTCAGGTGTGGCTCTTGGCTGGGTTCCCATTCATGCTGTGGGTAGTCGTCCAGCTTAGCACTAGCAAAAAGCAGGTTTTAATTCCCTGCTGCTACTGCAGCTTATCGCCTGTTTTTGTTTCGCATTACATACCTGGCAGTTCGTTGTGAAAGTGGTGTTGTGGTTTTTTTTGTGTGTTTTTGCACGGGAACACCTACTCTGCATATCATTGGGGTTAGTTGGTGGTGTCCACCATGGAGATATATTTTGGGGCAGTTATCGCGGGAATACAGGCGATGTCTGCAGTTGACACCAGCTTGTAAATGGGGTGTTAAATCTGTCTCCAATTTTGATGCGTTAAGGTGGGGATAAATCAGAGATTAGTCCTTGTGAATATCCCCCTTGTGTTTAAACACTTGCTGGTAACCTTTAAAATACTAGCTGTTCCATGATGATGAAAGTGGGCAATGTCAATCATTTGGGTGTAATGAACTGCAACTCCCTCTAAAATGTAGTAAATATTATAACTTCAACATAATAACCTGATGCTCTCACAGCTGGAAAGGGTTGTAAAAAGAGTATGTGGTGTTTCTTTGGTATATAACAACTGAACATTTTAGATGATTGGGAATGTTAGACTTTACTTCAAATCCTGAATTATTTCTGAGAGCTAGAAATTCTAAAAAAGGCTATAAAATGCATGCCATACAAAGTACAGCTACTCCTGGGGTTCCAAGGAATGGCATTCGTGTTCATATTACCTTCAGTTTGCCACTTTTCCCTGACTTCTGTTCTTCCTTTCCATATTTTCTTTTGAATGTCCTATCCTCTAATCATTACCTGTTATGGAGTATGTGGAAGGATGTGCTTCAACCTGCTGCAGACCTTTCCTGTTATGTTGATTCTTCTTGTCATGCTGTCTCTGCGTGCTCTCAATCCTCCTAAACGTCATCGCAGTGCTCTCGGCGCTGCTTCAAGTCTGCACAGTCCTCTTCTGGGTACGTTTCACATTGCTGCTCCTTATTTCTTCACATGCTCCTGGTCTTGCTTGTGCTTCTACCACAACATTGTGCTAGTGAATAAGGCTTTTTGAATGCTGAGAACAACAAAAAAAGTGGTATTTAGTTCCTAAGAGGGACAGGGGAAGTGTGACTAAATGTATGAACAAGGATAGTGTTCAATGATCAGAAAAGAGGAAAGGGAATTCCTCCTTTCGGATATAATGCGCTCACAAACCCAGCCCGCTAGGTGTTATGCTTTATCATTGGGCGTGCTCCTCATCGGGACGGCGGTGCAAATCCCGACGGGAACCCTCAGTGGGGGCTCTTTGGCGGAGATCTTTTTATCCTTGCCGTATGGTGAGTGCGTGTGTGGGGCCCTTGAGTATACCAGTGTAGTGTGTGTCTAAAAAGGTGAGTTAAAACAGGGGGCGGTGGTCAGGGCCACTACTTTAATAATCCTGCCTCCTACCCTGATTACAAGAGTGATGGCAATTAACCACAATGATGGGGTGGGTAGTTGTACTTATGAGGTCAATATGGTCAACATATTTATTGCCTTACAGTCCCAAGGAGTAGGATCTAACGGCAATACTTCAAGACCAAAGGAAACGGTAATGCATTGGTTAACTACACTAGTTGCTGGTATCGGGGTACATTGACCTGTAATTTACCAGCTACTGGAGCACCGTGAGCGTAGAGTGTTCCTAGGTATTGGAATCAATCTACAAAGAAAACACTAACGACTGCATCAGTCAAAGGCAGCAGGAGAGCACGTTGAAGTAATGTGTCTTTACGAAGGCTCGCGCTCTGTAGGCAGAGGACCTACCCCGTGCTGCCAGCTCTGGAAGGAGCTGGCAGCACGAATGCAAGAATGCTGCAACTGTCTTCTCTTAGTTCCTATGCTTCCCTCTGCTCTCAGTCCCGATACTGCTTTCCTGTTCTTTCTCCTTCTGCTGTAGGTCATCCAGTGCTCTTCACTGGCCTGATACCATGGTTGCGATCTTCATGAGGTAGAGCACTGTGTCAATATTTTTTGCTGATCTTCTGATAATTGTACTGGTAATCAGAGTGGGAGATATGCTCCACTCTAACTGGATGTACCATACTTTATCTTGTGTGATTAGTGTGCTGGTGCATCATGTAAGATGATATTTAACTTGATTGTTAAGAAGAGGAGGTAAGTCCATGGTGGGGGATGTGGGAATGCTGTGTTTTTCTCAGTGCCATGTACACCAGTGCCTTATCAAATAGGAGGAGGGTGGGCGCACACTTCCTCACACTCCAGAACTCAGTTTGCCCCGATGCATCATAATAAATGCAGTGCATGATAACACTTTCTTCGGTGTCAGGCTTTAGTTTTTCACCCTTGTTGGTGCAGCCAGTTCTGTGTATCTCTAGACATGTGTTTCAGCATAATTGTCCTTCTTCAGTAGAGAGCAACACTTTTTTGGGGGTGCTGGAGATGCTGCCCAAAGTCTTCCCAGGTCTCGGACTACTCACTGGGTGCAGGTGCATCAACCAGAGCTTGTCAGCTCGTTAGCTCAAGGGAGCATTTTCAAATAGGAGGGGCAGTGTTCACCCACCCCCCTCCTACCAGTGCCTTATCCCCTGCAACTACCCAATATATTGCCTCTCTTAATAAACAAGTCATAACACCTTCACGGGGTTCCTTTATAGTATATTGCACAACTTCTCACCATGTTAAAACCTAAAAAAAGTATATTATTAGTCACATAGGAGAAACATAATGCATTTACCAATGCTGGTTTAGAGTACATACAGTAGTATTTCTTTATGTACTCCAAAATTACTTTTGTGAATGAGGTCCCAGGAATATGAAGAAAAAACATTGACCCTTTACTTCATGATCACATCTGCAATCTTGTTGTTGCACAACTTTCATTTTGGACTAATATCGTTTAAATATTTGTAAATGAAATAATCGTACTATTTTTTTGTTCATCCGTTTTTTATTTGCTGTTGAAGTGCTCTTTGTTCAATTGTTATTGAATTGTTGTTCTATGTTTGGTTCGTCCGTTTTTTAGTTCGTTTGTTGTTCAGAGGAATTGTTCGTTGTTCAGTACTTGTGCATTGAACCAAGAAAGTCTCCATTCACAGCCAAATCAAAGCGTTTCTTCCAAAACATACAACAGCTCAAGCATGAATAATCAAAACATAATAAATGTTAGATGGCATGCTCACGCCACATGTGGTTACATTAAAAGCTCTCGTAAAATAACATTGTTTTCTGAAACATATGGAAAGTGCTAGAGAAAGTCAGCAATGTGTTATTAATTCAAGCACTTCGAACTATGATTTTTTCCTAGGACCTCTGCAAAAAGACCTAGGAAGTGTGCACCTCCTACATGCTATACGGTCCACATGAATATTGTGGTGATTTTATTGATTAGATTATTGTCTGCCATTTATTAGGGAAATATACTTTTCAAGTGAGTTATGCAAGCATGTTGAAGTAGGAATATTGAACAATATCACAATTGTAAGTTTAATGTGAAAATGAATTAATTTTATATCTGTAATACTATTCCATAAAGCAATAGTATCGATATAAATCCTGATAAGAACACTTAGGATTTTTACCAGCAGAGAGATTATCTTGCTACAACGATACATACCTTTAAGGTCTTGCTAGAGACAAATTCAAATTTCAAAAGCTTTATTCGACAGATTGTCATAAAAGCAACACACAGTATGTCACTATACGTTACACTAAAAATAATACATAGACATCACATAGTTAAAAAAATTATTAAATATCTTATAGCTGTCATTTTGAAATACGAATAACTTGCTTTTAAATGAGTCATTTAGCAATAATTAAAAAAATTATTACATTATTAAAAGACAATTTCATGTAAAACACAGATAATTACTAGCTAACAGCATGAGGTAGAAAAGTGTGGGCGCGTATAATCCATGCACATTTTAAAAATTTTGCAGTTATGTTATGTTATGTAAAGAAATGTATAGAGCACACTTACACCCAGCGGTTTCTTGGTGCTAGTCGGCATAGAAGGAACAGGAAGGATAAATGGATAAATAGATAAATGGGCAGCGGGGAAAAGAAAGGAAAGCCAAAAGGAAACCTAATTGTGAGCCTTGCGGAACAAGTGAGTTTTCAGGAGAGACCTGAACTGAGTGTAGGAAGAAGTAAGCCTAAACTCTAACGGGAGCACGTTCCAAAAAGAAGGAGCAAGGAACGAGAATCGAAGCCCACCATGCTTCTTGCGTTTGAAGGCGGGAGTTTTGAGCAAAGGAAGGGACGTAGTGACAGAGGGAGGAAGAAATGAAAGCAGGGCCAAGGCCAGCCAGGGCCTTAAAGATAATACAGCCGAGTTTTAAGTTACAGCGCTCAGCCATGGGGAGCCAATGTAGGGACTTTAGCAAAGGGTGAACATGTTGATGCCTGGGCTGATGAAAGATCAATCGTGCGGCCTGGTTCTGAACCAGCTGCAGTCGATTCAGCTGGTAAGCAGGGATACCCACATACAATGAGTTGGCATAGTCGACTCTAGACATAACCAAGGCCAAATGAGCCAGGACGAGGGCCTCCGTGGTGAGAAAACGAGAGATCTTCCGAATTTTTCGCAAATGGAAAAAGCTAGAAGACACCACAGTGGTAATCTGGGACTTCATCGACAGGTCTTTAGATATGATCACTCCAAGGCTTTTGGCGGAGTTGGCAGGGCAAGGGGGGGAGCCCAAGTCAGAGGGCCAAAATTTGGAGTTCCACGGATTGGAGGGGCCCACGATAAGCACCAACTCGGTTTTATCAGGGTTAAGTTTTAGGTGATTAGCCCCCATCCAGTCACTGATGTAACGCAGAGTGGACTGGAAATTACCAATTGATTGGTCCGAGGAGTCGATGTTGAAGATCAGCTGAATGTCATTTGCATAATTGAAGGCAGTGACATTGCTTTCTCGTAAGGACAGAATCAGGGGGATGAGATAAAGATTAAAAAGGAGAGGGGAGAGGGAAGAGCCCTGCGGGACGCCACATGTCAGCCTGACCTTATCAGCGGTGTACTGAGAGAGGCGGACAGCCTGGTGACGGTTACTCAAGAATAAGCGGACCCAATTAAGGGCCGCTCTCTGGATGCCCGCCTCCTCGACACGGTCGACCAGAATATCATGGTCGACCGTGTCGAAGGCCGCCGATAAATCCAGGAGTACCAAGGCCTGGCTGATGTTAAGGTCCGCGCCCCTCCACAGCTCTTCCATCACCGAGAGAATGACCGACTCGGTGGAATGGGCGGGTCTGAAACAGGCCTGTTGGAGATCGAGGAACTGCGTACACTCGATAAAGGAACTCAAGGCAGAGGTGACATGGGCCTCGAGAACCTTACTGAGGTAGGGTAGCAAAGAAATATGGCGGAAGTTGCTCATAAGCGAAGGATCAGCATTGGGCTTCTTGAGAATGGGCACCACTTCGGCAGTTTTAAACGAGCTGGGGACCAGGCCCTCTTTAAGTGAATTATTGAGGAGCAACATAGGGGGGATGGGGCAGGCAATGAAGGCCTCGTGTAAAACGTGAGGGGGACAGCAATCAGTAGGGGAGCCAGAGGCCACCTTGTTTAACAATGCTAAAAACTCCACCTCTGAGATAAGAGGTATCTGAGTGATTTGCTAGGAATTTGTATTAGCAGGAATGGCCACAAGGGTGGGAGGGGCAGGGGAAAAGATACAAGGGATGCACTTTTTGATTTTAGCAATTTTATTGATAAAAAACAAGTTCAGGGAGTCACAGAGTGCCTGGGGAGGGAGAGGTTTAAGGGTAATCCTGTCTGGGTGAGAGAGCTCATTTACAATGGAAAAAATGTCTTTTGCCTTAGAGGCTGAGTCCAATTTTTTTTTTGAAAAGTAAGAAGTTTTGTCTTGCAAGATGGCTAGCTTATATTCCTTGAGCAAAGATGTAAATGCCAGCTTTTTGTCGGGGGCGTAATCACGCCGCCAACAATGCTCTGCCTGTCTAAGTTTGCGTTTCTGCTCTTTGAGCTCCACTGAGAACCATCTTTGCGCGTTGTGGGGGCGTTTTAACCTAATTTGTTTGAGGGGTGACCACGATGTCACTAGCTGATTCGAGCCAACACCGCAAATCAGATGCCTGAGTATCTAAGGAATCACACTCCGGGGGGGGGGGGGAAGAGGCTCTGAGAAGAGTAACAAGTTCTCCGAGGTCGACCCTGTTCCAATTTCTGGCTGGGAGTTTGCCCTCCAGGATACGACTGGCATGGGAAGTAATAGTAAAAGTAAAAGTAATAATGGAGTAATCCGACCAGGGACATGGAAGGATAAGGGGACAAGAAATCTCCAAGTTGGAAGTCCAACAGTTGCTACTGCTATGCAGAGTGAACAGTCAGACTCCAGTATTCTTAGGGCATCTTTATACTTCATTGTGCCCAAATTTAAACAAATGGGTTTTAAACATTATTGACGCGGAGCACAATAAAGAGGGCATTCAAAAAATATATGTGCTATGGTCTCAACCTTATGTTTACCGTTATGCCATTTATCACTTCCAGTTTTAAACGAGCTGGGGACCAGGCCCTCTTCAAGTGATTTATTGAGGAGCAACATAGGGGGGAAGGGGCAGGCAATGAAGGCCTCGCGCAAAACGTGAGGGGGACAGCAATCAGTAGGGGAGCCAGAGGCCACCTTGTTTAACAATGCTAAAAACTCCACCTCTGAGATAAGAGGTATCTGAGTGATTCGCTGGTAATTTGGATTAGAAGGAATTGCCACAAGGGTGGGAGGGGCAGGGGAAAAGATACAAGGGATGCTCTTTTTGATTTTAGCAATTTTATTGATAAAAAACAAGTTCAGGGAGTCACAGAGTGCCTGGGAATGGAGAGGTTTAAGGGTAATCCTGTCTGGGTGAGAGAGCTCATTTACAATGGAAAAAATGTCTTTTGCCTTAGAGGCAGAATCCAAATGTTTTTTGGAAAAGTAAGAAGTTTTGTCTTGCAAGATGGCTAGCTGATATTCCTTGAGCAAAGATGTAAATGCCAGCTTCTTGTCGGGGCGTAATCACGCCGCCAACAACGCTCTGCCTCTCTAAGTTTGCGTTTCTGCTCTTTGAGCTCCACTGAGAACCATCTTTGCGCGTCGTGGGGGCGTTTTAACCTGATTTGTTTGAGGGGTGCCACGATGTCACTAGCTGATTTGAGCCAACACCGCAAATCAGATGACTGAGTATCTAAGGAATCGCACCCCGGGGGAGGAAGAGGCTCTGAGAAGAGTAACAAGTTCTCCGAGGTCGACCCTGTTCCAATTTCTGGCTGGGAGATTGCCCTCCAGGATACAACTGGCGTGAGAAGTAATAGTAAAAGTAAAGGTAATAATGGAGTGATCCGACCAGGGACATGGAAGGATAAGGGGACAAGAAATCTCCAAGTTGGAAGTCCAACAGTTGCTACAGCTATGCAGGGTGAACAGTCAGACTCCAGTATTCTTAGGGCATCTTTATACTTCCGTGTGCCCAAATTTAAACAATTGGGTTTTAACCATTTACGACGCGGAGCACAATAAAGAGGGCATTAAAAAATATATGTGCTATGGTCTCAACTTTATGTTTACAGTTATGACGTTTATCACTCCATTGTGATGCCCATTTAGAGCTAAAAGCTTTTACTGTGAGTGTACCGATTCTAAATTGGAAATATAATTTACGATCTTTAGGCCTTTCAATAATATCCCAGTATGCCTCAGATTAGGGACGTGATTTAAAATCAAGAAAGCGGCCAGTTAGGTTGGTGCTGATACTACTCATGTGGACTCTCTCACGGACCATTGCCCAATATTTTTCTTTCAAAAGCTTTTTTGATGGGAATGTTATTGTACCAGAAATTTCCCATAGCTGGATATGGTCCAGATCTTTTAGAAGCATCCTTAATTCATTAAGCCACTGGATTACATGGAATCTGTCTGCCTTTATTATATCTCTCAAAGCTGTTTCATAGTGAGCCAATTCAGGGGTGGTGCAAATACGCCTTCAATACAATAGTGGCCTCAGTCTCGCTATATCAACCTCATTTTGTCTGCCTAGATCAAACAACAGCGGGACTGTGGGTGTACTTTGCGGAACGCCAACCAACCTTCGTAAGAATTTCCTCTCTGATGTTGCTAATTGGGTTAAGTTAGAAAATCCCCAGAGCTGTGATCCGTACAAGGTGGCACTTACTACTTTTGTTTGGTAGATCTCCAAGACAGGTGTAATGGGCTTAGTAAAGGAAGTTTTATGTTTGGATGCAAGGGCTCCCCCAAGTTGTTGAAATTTCAGGGTGGCCATGTCTGTGTGACATTTCCACATCATATTATTCTGCAATGAGATGCCCAAATAGGTAAAAGCATCCACTTCCTCTAGGGGGATGTTATTAAGAATAATTTTACCTTGAAATTTTTTCCGTGAATTCAAGGACATGAATTTTGTTTTAGAGGTGTTGATCTCAAGTCCGCATGATTCACAGAATGCCCCAAAGATATTAACAGCCTTCTGCAACCCACTTGGAGTACGTGAGACGATCAGCGTATCGTCCGCATACATAAGTACTGGGACCCGTGTCACCGCTAGGACAGGCGCATCTGTGGGAGATCTGCTAAGGTGGTCCACTATACCATTAATGTATAGTGAAAATATCGTAGGAGCCAAGACGAATCCCTGCCGACAGGGAAAGCGTCAGTGACCTCACCTTGGCCTCCCCACCTGATTCTTACAAAATTGTTTTCGTGCAACCGGACTACAAGAGTCAGCAACTCGGGGGGCATTCCTTGATCAGCCAGGACCTTCCACAACATGGAACGGGGACTAAATCAAAAGCTGATTTAAGGTAAAAAAAAAACTGCGTAAAGTGACCCTTTAGATAAAACAACATTCCTCCAATATAATGCAATGAAGTAAAAAACCTGATCTACAGAGCTGGTACTGGGACGAAAGCCAGCTTGGAATGGGGATAAAACATTGTGTTCCTCTACCCATATTTGTATTTTATTTTGGATTAAACCCCCCTTGGGGTATCCTCTCTAATCCTCTCATGATTTAGAAATGTAGCACAAAAGGGATTATGGTCACTTTCCGGCCTAGGTTTAATGACCATATCTACCAAATAGTGCCAGCTCGCGTGTCCAATAACGGATAGTCTATTTGGCTGCTATGCCTTCCATTATTGAAGGTTGTTGCTCTTTGACGGTCAGAAGGTGTTCTTCCATTAGCTGCTCTAAGCCCTCTACCTAGACACATACGATTTAATTGTATTGCTGCAGCTGTCCATTTCTTGACATTGGGACCTTCCAGTTGTGGAATTCCCCATCTGCTATCCTCATCTGCAGTAAGGATCTGATCTTCATAACCAAGTGGTTCGAATTTTGTGTTGAAGTCACCACCCGTTATGGATGTTAATTGTTCTGGTAGGGCTTCGAGCTGGGAATCAAAAAGGTCTATTACTTCAGATTTTTGACCTCCTATTTGCCCCCTGGCATAAACATTTGAGAGTTCCACTCTGAAGTCATTTGGCCAATTCAAAATAAGTGTCATGAAGTAATGTGATAAAACTGGTAATTGATGTACTTTGCACCTCATGTTTTGGCGCACCCAAATGATAAGTCCACCTATAGGCCTGCCTTTAGGTTTTTTTAGTGCGGGAGCATAAAAATTGAGAAACCCCAGGCGAAAGACAGGAGTGATTGACCATGTTTCGTGAAAAAGGATAATATCATGGTCATCTATCAACTTGCCCCATTCGGGAGAGACTATCTTGTTTTCAATTCCCGCTAAGTTCCATGAAAGCAGGGACAATCTTTCCTTGTTTTGGAGCAGTGTGTTAGAAGTTAAACAACACTTCTCTTCTGACTCACCACCCACTACCTCAATTACTTTCTCTGGAGGTCTAGGATAGGGAGACACAGATGTATCTCTAATGCAAGAAACACTCTCCCTAGTTGAATACAATCTTTTAACAGACTGACAAATACTAGCATGTGGAGACCCCTCCGGTCTCTTCCAGCAATTCTGGCCAGTTTATCAATGATTGCTGTTTTTTACTAATAATTACCCTGCCCTGATCCTGTGGATCGTACAATCTACTATGAAGGGTTGTTCCTCCCAGGCAATAGGTATAATCCCCTCACAGGCAATCGCATTCCTCCATGTCCGTCAAAGCCTCATAGCGATTTGCCATACGGATACCACCCATCCTTGGTTGATTGACTCTCTCAAACCTCCTTATTGGGTGGCGATTACTCGGCCCAGATCTTTTCAATTTTTTAACCCACCAACTGCTGTCATAGAAGAACTCTAATGTTAATGGGATGACTTGTGAGTTCCTTAGTTGGGGGGAAGTAGATTAGCCAATACTTCTTTCAAAGCCTGGGGACTCGAAAAGTTCACTGCTATGCAGTCACCCTTACATTCTTTCCGGTGATCCCCAAGCCATGTACCCTTTTGGCCATTATGATTTCCCCTGCCAGTTGCTGTTTACCCCTGGGGGATATCCTCATGTTATTAGTGAACCAATATAGGGCCTTATCAATTAAGGAGGCAGTAGTTTCTAGCTGATCACTTCTTAGGAGGGGGGCATTAGCTAAAACAAGTACTAAGGGTAATGCGTCATGGATAAATTGAAATGACTCTCTCACATAGGGGGGAGTAACATGCAAATCGGTGGTGGCACCTTTATGATTGATTGCTACTGTAGTATCTGAGGGCACTTTAGCCCGGGTCGCAGTTCCACCTATGTTATTTCCAGCATCTATACTTACAGGATTTAGGTTACTTAATCCTGTTCCCTCCACTATTATGTTGTCTTTCAATGAAAGAGGTACATCAATCTTCCCCTTTGAGGTAGCTAGCTGGGTTCCCTGTACCTGATGTAGTACTAATCCTACTGTGGGGGAGTTAGGCTGAGCTACCAGACCTTCTCTACACTCTTTTGCAATTATCCTATCTTCAATTTTCAACAACCGCAACATGATGGGGGTTAAGATCTGATCTAACTTATCTTTAAGTTTAACCCATATGTTGTTAGCTAGATCCTCTGATGTAGATTGGGGAATCGAAAGTGAGGGTTTAGGTGGTTTTGCTCTAGCTATAACATGCCTCTTTCCCTTTTGTTTTGCCTTTCCTGGCGGTGCCTGCCCCCCAGCCCTGGTACATCGTCTCACAACCGGGGATGGTGGTGAGGAATTGCAAGATGAAATTTCTTCCACCATCCCTACAGAAGAGGCATTTAGGGACTGGCCATGGCTATTTTTTGAAACAGAGGGTGAGCCAACATGATCTAGTAAGTCCTGCGGAATACCTGGAGATTCAATCTGGGTTTCTGGGGAATTATGTATCATGGCTGTAATTGTGCGGCCTGGGTCCAGTGAAAGCCTTCTCTCAGTTCTTTTTATTTCCTCATTCACCAAGTTGGTTACTTTTACCAGGTAGGAGTCCAGTGTTGCTCCACCCCCTCTATTAGGTTTGCTGTTCACAGTTCTCTTTTTCCCCATGTTGGTTAAATAGGTAAAACGATGGCTGACAGTACCTTAGTCTGGGGTAGATGTTAGGGGGGTGGCCCGACCCTGCCCCCTCTGGCCCCTGATGGCCACAGATGGTCCCGTCCTTGTCCCGGGCTTCTCCCGCGCGCGTCCCGCGGGACGAGGGACCAAGGGAGCCTTCATGGGCCTCCTGGCGCATGCATGTGATGTCCGTGGCGTCCTGGCCACTGGTGGGGCTGCTGGGAGGTGTAGTCACAGGGAGTGCAAGGGGCCCGGCGGAGATAAGCCCGGCCGAAGGAACGAGCGGAGCAAAGCCCGGCTCACAGGTGCTGCCACAGAAGTGCTCGGCGGAGCCAAGCCCGGCGGAGCTGTTGAGACAGAGCAATGCCCGGCCCTCAGGAGCGAATGCAAATGGCAAGTAGAGTTCCCCCCGGACTCAGCACCAAGGGAGCCTTTATGCGCCTCCTGGCGCTTGCATGTGACGTCCGCGGCTTCCTGGCCACTGGTGGGGCTGCTGGGAGGTGTAGTCACAGGGAGTGCAAGGGGCCCAGCGGAGCCAAGCCCGGCCGAAGGAACGAGCGGTGCAAAGCCTGCCTCACAGGTGCTGCCACAGAAGTGCTCGGCGGAGCCAAGCCCGGCCGAGCTGTTCAGACTGAGCAATGCCCGGCCCTCAGGAGCGAATGCAAATGGCAAGTAGAGTCTTGCTGGAGACAGCTTTAGTTGGCTATCACTTCCAACGTGAACCCAAAAAATGGAATTCAGAGAAAGTATAGAAAGAGGGACTCTGGTTCCACACCTTTGTTGATCACCTCTTTAACGGTATTTCATTATGTACACCCAGAAATTAGTTTAATTGATCATAACTGACAGAGATAATAGTAATGCAGGCCATGTGTCACATTTAGTAGGAAGTGTTATCCAGGATGTAATCGCATGACAAATGCATTTGGAAGGGGTTGGTGATCAATAAATCCTCAATTAAAATATCACAAAATGAGTTTGTCTTTGCCTGGAAATCACAGGACTCAGATACTACAGATGCTTAAAGGGGATGTGATGCCTAAGTTGCAACTGTTGCTTGCACAAATGGACGGCAACTTCCACATGTGGATCACACACAAGGGCGGACTATCTCTCACCATCTCCGTCAGCTGGGATACTTAATATCCTCTCCATAGATCGGTCCTCCTGCATCACTATAGAAACATCTGTGGTGCACATTGTACCCACCCACAATAACAGCAATATGGACGGGCGGGAGACATGTGCATAGGAGCCTGAGCATAAATGGTCAACTACACCAGGGAGCATCGCCCTTGTCCAACACAGCTTTTCCGACAGGCCAAGACACTCTACTGGCTACAATGGGCTGGGAGAGGGATTATGGTGATAGATGATGTTTACAATACCACTACAAACATGATGAAGACCTTTGAAGCCCTCTCTAGGGACTTTTCCCTAAGACCAGTACACTATTGGCAATACTGCCAACTATACCATTGCCCCCGCTGTGTGTCACTGCCTGCCAAGTGGCCCAATTAGAATCACCTATTAGTAAGTAATTACTTACGTGGGGCAAATCCAAGGGTTCCGTCTCCAACATACACCAGATTACTAGTGACTCACTATATTCTTGTAATGTTAGCTGTGAGGTGAGGTGGCACAGGCAGGCCTGCTTAGGTGTTGAATATACTGATGAAGACTGGTCGGATTTTTCAATAATCATTACAAGACCCTAAGAGAGGCACAATTAAAGTTCTCCTATTTTAAAATCTTACGTGGCTGGTACTGGGATCCATACACGTTTTAAAGGGATCACCTACCACCTCTCAGCAACTGCTGGAGGTGTCAGGAACTGATTTGTGACCTTTTGTGGTTCTGTATGAAATGATCCCGCTACTGGACAGTTAGATGGGACACATTGCAAAATATTAGCACTGTTCACTTTCTTGCATCAGCCGAACTTGCCGTCTTACGTGATGTTCTAGAGGTGAAAGATAGTTCTGTTCACTAGGAGTGATGGATATTGACACCCTTAACAGTCCCAAAGGTCTGTATCCCCAGGCACTGACACCTGATGACACTGCCAGCACACCAGGAATGGAGGACCATAAAGGACAGTAATGTGGTTCCGCAATCTGGCTGTCATAATGTGTTTTCATTACCCATCCGCATGACCGGGACTCAATGGGAGGGATTTAAGAATGATGGACTCATTTTGTGAACGATGGACTAATGTAGGATGGACTAGGGTGTAATGGGCTGTGGAAAATATTTGGGAGGTGAACTGCTCTTTGTTCTTAAGTTTCTGCTCTTTGATATTTCTTCTTTACTATTTACTTTTTGCTTTATACTCTTTATTGATCATTCACTATTGACCACATTAGTATTGGCTTATAGGCTTCAAACTATCTTCAGTTTGTGTCCCTTCCCCCATTTTTGCTTTTATTTTTCTCTTATGCTATCTTGTATTGATTTGTGTAGCTCACTAATCAACCGAGGTTATACAGGTGCTTGGGCAGTTGTATAGATTTGTGCTCCCCGATGTGCATATAAAAAGAGCCAGGTCTTCAGTTTTTTGGAACTCAAGAAGTGAGGAGGAGGCTCTGATGCGCCAGGACACCTCCGGGTAACAGTGCGCTCTAGAAATGTTAAAAATAAATAAATAAATAAATAAATAAATAAATAAATGTGTTGCGGGAGGTTGTTCAGCATATTGGGTGCAATGTAGGAGAATGAGCGACCTCCAGTTATGCTTTTGCAGATGCGTGGATTGTGTGCAAGTGAGAGTGACACAGAGCAGGTGTCTGGTGGGTTGGTGAAAGTGTATGTGGCTGTTTAAGTATTCTGGTCGTGTGTGGTATAGGGCTTGTTATGTGTGCATAATAAGTGTGAATTGGCTGTGCTTGTGAATGGAGAGCCAGTGAAGCTTCCTGAGGTACAGTGTGATGTGGGTGCAGCATGGGAGGTCAAGTATGACTCTTGCAGTGGTGTTTTGGGTGGTCTGGAGTCTGTGTAGGAGTTTTCTGGAGGTTCTATGTTATCATAGTCCAGCTTGCTTGTGATGGGTGCTTGCATGATGGTCCATCTGGTGTTCTGATGTAACCATTTGAAGATTTTTCACAACATGTGTAGGATGTGGAAATGCACACTGCATTGACTTGAGAGGTCATGTTGAGGTTGTCATCTAGGATGATACCAGTGTTTCTGTCTTGTCAGAGTTGGGCTGCAGACAGTTGGTTCGTTTCCAGTCTGTTACCATGGTCTTGCGGTTGATGAAGTTGGTTTGGGTTACTTTGTCCATCAGGAAAGCGATGATACAGGTTGTCATCGGCAATGAAGATGACTGTGCTGTCTTGTGATAGGATGATGTTGGTGAGTGGTGTCATGTATATGTTGAAAAGGGAGGGACTGAGGGACAATCCCTGTGGGAATCTGCATAGCAATTTCTTGGTCTCTGACTTGAAGGGTGGCAGCCTGAACCTTTGGATTCTTCCTCCCATAAGAAAGGAACAGATCTGTTTGAGAGTGGATCCCTGTATGCTTATCTCATGGATTTTTCTGATGAGGATGTTATGGGAGACAGTGCTGAAGGCCACACAGAGGTCAAGCAGGATGAGGACTGCTGTTTCTACTCAGTCAAGGATGATTTGAGTCTCATTATAGGCCATGATGAGTGCTGTTTCGGTGCTGTGGTTCTTTCTGAATACTGATTGAGTGTTGTCTACTAGATGGAGAAATTTGAGGTGGGATGTGAGTTGCTTATTTAATGGCCTTTTCAATCATTTTGGCTAGATAGGAAAGCAGGGAGATTGGTCAGAAGTTGCTCAGTTGATCCAGGTCAGCCGTGGCTTCTTGAAGAGGTCATTGATTTGTGCAAGTTTCCATTCATACAAGAAAGTGTTGGACATGATGGAGGTGTTGATGATGTGGGTCAGGGTTGTGCTGATTGGTGATGTTCCCAAGTTATAGATATGGTGGGGGCATGGGTCCATTTGGGCCCCTGAGTAAACGGTCCGCATGATTGCCACTGTGGCCCTTCTGGTGAGGGTTGTCCATTTGGCCAAGTGGCCAACTTGGTTGGTGGTGGCTAGGTTAGCAACAAGCTCTCTGGGGTTGGGTTGGTGTGCAGGTTGGTGTAGTATTTAGCAATTTTGCTTTGGAAGAAGTTGGTTAGGTTGTCTCAGAGTTGTTGGTTGTATGATGTGCCTTTACAATGCAGTCACTACCCCACTGTGGTTACCATGTGTTCCTTTACCATGCAAGTCATTACAACAACTTGCTTTAGAATGGCACTAGACTTTGGAATAGTATAATTTACTATTACAACTAAGCCTACACAACAGTAGGGAAGGTGTTGGATTTAGAATCTAACACTAATCCAACAACGTGCCCCTTAAAGCAAGTTTTTGTAGCAGCTTGAGTGGTGAACGAATGCATGGTAATGTCACAGTTGGGGTAGTCACTGAGTTGTAATGACAGGTCGTGGTAATGGCTGCATGGTATAGGAAGTATTCCAGAGTTGTTGAGAGGCAGTGATGTTGGTGACAGTGGCTGAGGACGAGGTGAAATCCTTAATGATCAGGAAGATCTCCTTGCAGCTGTTGGAGTTTCCTTCAAAGCAGTCCACGAGTGCTTTTTTCTTGGTGTTTCTTAATGTGTTTGAGTGAAGCCTTGTAGGTAGTTCTGTTGGTGGTATCGTGGCTGGCTCTCTGTTTACTTTCTAGCTATTTACAGTGTTGTTTGGTGTCTCTGGTGCCCTTTCTGTACCAGCTGACCTGTTTGTTTGATAAACTGTGCTTGTTAGGTTTGATGGGTGTGAGGGAGTCAGCGCAGCTCCTGATCCAGTTGATGCAGTTGTTGATGTCCTTGTCGAGGTTGTCTGTGGGACTTCGTTGATCTGCGTTGAGGGCTCCAAGCCAGTCTGCTTCTGTGATTTTCCCCAGATGTGGCTTAGAATGCTAAACCCGGTAGGGTTGGGTCAACTTGAGTTGTGCTGATTTGGAAGTGGATGATGGAGTGATTGGTCTATGTGAACGGTGTTGTGAAGTTGTATTTGATGTCACTTGTGGTGAAGAGGTCCAGTATGTGTACTGTGGTGTGTGTTGGTTCTGGGACATGCTGGGTGAGTCTGATGTTGCTCAAGCTTTTAAGGAGTGCTGTGGAGACGGGGTCATTTCGGTCTCCCAGGTGAAAGTTGAGGTCACCGAGATTAATGTAGGCTCTGGAGTCGATGGTGAGCGGGAATGAGGAAGTTGGAAATGAAGTTGGCAAAGGTGACTCATAGACCTTCAGTCAGTAGGCAAGGGTTCCATGTTGTGTGAAGTTTTCAGAGATTTACAGCTTCAAGTGCAGTCCTTCCATTAATGGGGTGGCATTCTATGTGGATGTTGTGCATTTGATGTATTATTTGTAGATGATAGCGAGTTTTCTCCAGACTTGTGAAGGGGGTCCTATCGACCTACCTTGTAGACTGCTGGGATGGCAATGGTTGGAGCCAATGAGGGGTTCAGCCAAGTCTCTGTGATAAAGAGGATGTTAGGTGTGTTTGTTCTCAGCAGGTCCCAAATTTCAGTTGTGTGTTTTCTAAGTGATTGTGTGTTGAGAATCATGCACACGAGTGGGTGTTGACATGCGGTTTGCTGTGGCATGTGGTCTATAGTATATGGTGAGGTGCAGTGCTTTGTGGCGTGTGTGTTGGGAGGGGGTGTTGAGGGTGTTTTTAGTATTTGCATAGGGGCATGTGGTGGATGGAGAACCAGCAGTTAATGCAGGTGAAAGCCCCTGCAATGGTGTGAGGTGCAGCACAGCAGCATTTGGGGGAACAGCTTCTGGGATCTAGTAGCCTAAGGAGTCCTGCAGAGTATCGCTTGGTGGGTATCTGATCAAGGTTCCTGGAGTGGGCAGCAGTCCAGGCATGGACAGGCACAGAGGGGTTTGCCTTTGGCATACCTTCAAGGCGACAGAAGTGCGCCCGTTGCATGCATCTGCTGTGCTTGCGTGTTGCAGCTGCCATTAAGTAGGTCCTGGGAGGGTGAGGAGTGAAGGGTGCTGTGATTTCCTGTGCTGATAAGAGATGGGAAATGAAGTCCTCTTGCATGGCTTTTTCTTTTAAAGACGGTTTTGGTGGGATAAGAGGTGGGAAGTAGGGTTACTTCCTGTCCTGATGGTTGATGGGACTTTCAGTGATGTCACTTGCTATGCTAATGGATGATGGAAAGTGAAGTCCTTTTCCTTGGCTTCTTATTTTAAAGATGGTTTTGTCTGGAAAACCAGTAATGTCACTTCCTGCCCAGATGGATGATGGGAGCTCCAGTGATGTTGCTTCCTGTGCGAATGGGTGATGGGAAATTAAATCCTCTTGCTTGGCTTCTTATTTTAAATACGGTTTCGGTGGGAAAGCCAGTAGTTTCGCTTCTTGTCTAGTGAATGATGAGAAATTCAGTGATGTCATTTCCTGTGTGGATGAATGATGAGAGATCCAGTGATGTCACTACCTGTGCTGATGGGTGATTATCAGGCCCTTATGTACACACTTGTAAAACATGCTAGGTTTATTATGGTAACAAGACAAAATATCGAATTCAAAATATAGAATTACCAAAAAATCGATGTCAAAATATAGAATAGACAAAATATCAAATGGACAGAATATAGTGGTGAAAAATATCGAATTGAAGGTAAGTAATATAATATCGATTTTTTAGAATATAGAAAGTCAAAATATCGAAGTATATAATATAGGTATTAAAATATATCGACTTTTTAATAATATACATTTTTTTAAGTGTTTTGTATGTTAGTATACAAGTGAAAAGTGTATATTATTTTTGTAATTTATTTTAAGTAATGAATTTTATGTCATTTAATTTTTGCGTAGTTTAATTCTGTAGCGGGTTGTGGGTTGTGGGTTTATAGGGAAATAGGGAGGGAAGTAATTTAATTATATTAAATTAAATATTAATTTTTAGAAATGACTAATTATTTTTAATTTAATTTTGTGTTTTAGTTCTGTAGCGGGTTGTGAGTTTATAGGGGAATAGGGTGGGAAGTAATTTACTTGTAATTAATGAAATATTTGTATTTATTTATTGATATTCATTTTGAATTAATTGTTAATTAATTTGTAACTGGTAATTAATTTTTATTAATTGATTAATTGATAAGTATGCCAATTTTAATAATTTATTTTCTGTGGTGGGTTGTGGGTTTATAGGGGAATAGGGTGGGAAGTAATTTAATTGTAATTAAGTAAATATTTTGTATTTATTTATTGTTATTGATTTTTTATTTATTGTTAATTAATTGTTAATTGTTAAATAATTTTTATGAATTGGTAATTAATTTGTAATAATTTATTAATTCATAATTATGATAATTGCATCAATTTATTTTCTGTAGTGGATTGTGGGTTTATAGGGGAATAGGGTGGGAAGTAATTTAATTGTAATTAATTATATCTTAAAAATACTTTTTGTGTATTGATAATTAATTTACTGTTAATTAATTATTAATTGGTATTAATTTTTATTATTAATTAGTTTTTGTTATTGAAAATTAATTCGTTGTTAATTAATTATGAATAGGTAATTAATTTTAATAATTGGTATACATTTTTATTATCAATTTGTTTTTGTTATTGGAAATTAATTATTTGTTAATTAATTATGAATAGGTAAATAATGTTAATAACTAATAATTATTTGTATTTATAATTATTACATAATATTAAATTGGCAATTAATATTAATTAATGTTTTATTAGGATTGATATTTAATTTATTTTTATTAATATAGGGCCAGATGTAGGTCGGTCGGTAACGGCCCAAAATCGGTATTTTCGGCTGTTACCGATTGGTAAATAGGTGATAGGTATGTAGGGGGCATTATTTTACCGAATCGGTAAAATGACCGATTCGGTAATTTTACCGATTCGGTGAAATAAAAAAATCAATAAATTTACCGAATCTGAGCCACCCAGATGTAGGTGGGACTCTTCAGAGCCCCAGGAGCCTTACGGAATCGGTATTTTACCATCAAATCCAATTTTATGGTAAAATACCGATTCCGGTGTGCATGCACATGTGTGCATGCACACCTATGCCATGTGACAGGCAGACCTGCCCTTAGGGCATGTATGCCTGCCACATGGCACCCGAGCCTGTTTTGGGGGTGCCAGAGGGTGTCAAAGTGACACCCCCTGCACCCTTGTGAAAATCGGTATTTACCGATTCGGTAAATACCGAATCGGTAATGCCCATTCATTCCTATGGGCTTCAAAGCCCATAGGAATGAATGGGCATTACCGATTCGGTATTTACCGAATCGGTAAATACCGAAATCATCCGAATCAGTATTCCAGCACATCTGGAATACCCCATAGATTTACCGATTTTTAATTACCGAATCGGTAAAAATTCAGTAATTAAAAATCGGTAAATCTATTTCACCTACATCTGGCCCTAGATCATTAATTTCCCTACTGTTAAATTCACTAGAGTGAGAATAGTAATTTTTACCCCTACGCTATCCAACGCTTTACCTGCTGTTGCACTCTCTGGAGTGGGAATAGTAATTTTTAACCCTACGCTATCTAACGCTTTTCCAACTGTTGCACTCTCTGGAGTGGGAATAGTAATTTTTTCCCATACGCTATTCAACGCTTTTCCTACTGTTGCACTCTCTGGAGTGGGAGTAGTAATGTTTACCCTCCGGCTATCCAACGCTTTCCCTACTCTTCCACTCTTTGGAGTGGGAATGGTAATTGTTACCCCTACGCTATCCAACGCTTTCCTTACTGTTGCACTCTCTGGAGTGGTAATCGTAATTTTTACCCTCCCGCTATCCAACGCTTTCCCTACTGTTGCACTCTCTGGAGTGGGAATAGTAATTTTTACCTTCCCGCTATCCAACGCTTTCCCTACTGTTGCACTCACTGAAGAGTGAATAGTAATTTTTACCCTCCCGCTATCCAATGCTTTCCATACTGTTGCACTCACTGGAGTGGGAAAAGTAATTTTTAGCCCTACGCTATCCAGCGCTTTCCCTACTGTTGCCCTCACTGGAGTTTGAATAGTAATTTTTAGCCCTATGCTATCCCACGTTTTCCCTACTGTTGCACTCACTGGAGTGGTAATAGTAAATGTTACCCTCCCGTTATTCTACGGTAAAAATATTGTATATTTTTTATAAATATTATGTTAATGTATATATGTGTGTTAAAAAGTAAAATTTTATGTTTTTTTATAACTTAAATTAAATATTTTATAACTTTAAAGTTATTTAAGTATTTTTAGGTATGTTTTAGTTTATTATATTTGCTATTTCATTAATTTTAAATTAATTTTAAGACATTTAAAAAAAATCGATATTTTGACTAACTATATTTTTTAAAACAATATTTTTGATTAGATGTTTTTGTACCTACCTGTTTCTAGATAGGAATTCAATATTTTTGCATTCTATATTTCTTCTTCGATATTTTGGTAATTCTATATTTGTGTTTTCGATATTATGTCAGTGATCCGTTTATTATGTCTGCTACTAATATATACCCTTATAGCCTGGTGTGTTGCTTTTAACAACTTGTATTATAAAATAATAAAGAATGATAACATACTGAGAGACTTTCTAATACGTACAGGATAGAATGTTATTGTGTACTTTGCTGAATTGAGGGGTTCTAAGCTAAACCACATCGCTGAGTAATTGTTGGACTGCTCTGGCTCACTACTGTGAGATTCTATTTCTAAAGCGGTGTAATTAGTAATCAGTTTGATCTACTAGAAAGTTGGTCCTTTGGGTTTTGGCTCTACCCATTTTGTTGATCTTCCTTACAGGCATTTGTTCGGGCATTTGTTTTTTTAGCTCCGGCATGAAAGTGGTCCCTTGCTCAGTAGAGATAGATACATTGTTAAAACAGATCCTACGTTACATACAGTAGGAAGGGGGTTTTACTTCAAGTTGGTTGATAGCTTTATTTCGATATGCAGATATATCTTAAAATCATTACATACATGTATAAAGCTGCAGATCATCAATTTAAAAATGCATTCAAGGATTAAAACAAGTAAAAAATGCCATTGATACATACAATAAGTTAATTAAAAATGAGTTAGATTGAAATAGACAGTCTTTTGGAGCTTCTACTTCAAGTAAACGTTTAACCAAAACAGTATAGTTCTACATTGTTAACTTTCTGACAAATATAATAGGAAGTCATGTCATGTTGTAAACTCTCTGACACATGCAATCAAAAGGGGATTTAAATTGTGATCTCTCAGGCAAAAAACAATAGGAAGGGATTTTACATTTTCTTTCACACTGAACAACATTATTCACAGTATTTACTTGTGTGTGAATTTAAGTAATTTTAAAGTAAATTTACTGGTTAGACATTATTTATTAAATGCTGAGGCTTTGCAGAGTTCTAGGTTTTACCCAAATACTGCCTCCTTGAGTAACCCTTGAACTGGTCGGTCTCTTTACCATACATGTCAAGCATTAATATATTGTAGAGGATGCTCAGTTTTGTCTGATAGTAATGTGACCTCATGGCTTAGTCTCTAACCCATTATTCATCACCAACTTTACCGTACATAAGTAAGTACATTTATTATGCATGATTGATTAAAACCTTTGCCTAAATTAAACATATAAAAATAGAAGTTCCTTATTCATAATACAATAAGTAAAGCAATGTTGAAAATCCATATTTGTACTGTGAACAACACAGTGTTAAAATTCTCATAAAAAGGTGCGCTCATGATTATTACAGTCTTCAAAATTCTAGCATGCTTGAGTGGCAGAGAGTTCGGGTGCTAGTAAATTGTCAAATTGTCAAATTAGGCTGCCGACCCTCCACAGTGCTTGGTTCTATACCCGATGGATTGATTTGAAGTGCCTGGACTGTAATAAGGGGCTCTTTCAACGCAGTGTGTCGAACATTAAACAATGGCAAGTTTTGAAGTGCTTGTGCAGCCATAAAATGGACTTAAAGGTTTTACAAGACCAGTTTCAGAAGATACCCAGTTTCACTGTGTTGGATTGACTTGTGACCAGTGACGAAGAGTTTTTGAGTCTCCTTGCAACGGTATTGAAGAATTTTGTGAGCCAGCAGTTAAGTTGCACAACAGCTGGAATGAAGCACAGCATTACTGCCTGCCTGCAGGTCCTGATGTCATGCTGCTTAAATATCGGTTTAAATAATGTACACCTTATGTCCCTTAGGATGTGGCAGATACAGACTACGTGGATAAGATCCTCAGTGCCGTGATCGCACAGACAACAGAGCTGCTCGCCTCCTGTCCTTTCCCTTGGGGGTAAAAAAGGGGTGATCGGAATGACACGTAAATGGAGCTTTAAACATTTCTCCTTGGTTGCCGTTTCTATTCCCATTTTAAAGTAGGGTTGGGTTTGAGGGCTTCATAGTTGTTGAGCACTACCCAGCAGTGTGTTCGCTTGGCAAGTGTTTCTTTATCCTCTAGGGCAGATATCAGTTGAGTTGCCTTTGTCACCCTTTTTTTAAATGAAAGGTGCTCCATTGGAGTACTCCAAAGATCTGTCAGTCCTAAAAGCTTGATGGAGTCTAGAAAATATTCTCTGGCTGCGATTTTACAAGGCAAAACAGCTCAATCCAGAGGTGGGAGTTCAGGGATCCTTCCTCAGCTCTCCGAATTTTATGCTAGCATTTTATGTACTTATAAACAAGACAGGAGTATAACCCATAGACCAAGTCAGGACTGGGTAGGTAAGATGCAACTAGAACACAATGTCCTAAAAGTGCAGGTGGCGACGCAAGTGAAAGAAGAACAGCGTTGTTGGCGCACTGTGCATAAGGTGCAAACTATTTACAGTGAGTGGCTTAACGGCACATGTGACATTGTGATATCACAGTGGGCACAGTTGATTACATTTTTGAATCTAAAACCACGAAGAAGAGGTGCGCCTATTGGTCAGGCTGTTAGGTCGACGGCGTTTCGATCCGGAGCATTTCGGATCATCATCAGGACTGGTTGTCTGAATGAGGGCGTGCTGGAAGGATCCTGGATGAATGGAACCTTGAAACCCACAATAGGGGGATGACTTAAGGCAGCTTGGGGAGTCTCAGTATGAATAGAGTCTGGACTGCTGGGGAGAGCTGGCTGGAGATCTCAGCGCGCTAACCGGCCGTAGGGATCAACCGTGCTTAGTTTTCAATTGCTGGGGAACTCAGCGTTCTTGCCGGCCGTAGGGATCAGCCGTGCTGCGTATGCACTGATTGAATCAGCGCATCTTGGCATTCACGGGAAAAAGCAGTTGTGACCGCCAAGACGCGCTGATTCAATCAGTGCATACGCAGCACGGCTGATCCCTACGGCCGGCAAGAACGCTTATTCACGTTTGTTGCACCAAGTTCCATGTGGTTGTCTTTATGCTGTTCCTAACTGTATATATCCGACCTGAAACTAATGTTACCACATAAAGATGAATAATTACCTTTTGACTAAGAAATGAGTAATCTCCCTCTTGTCCGCCCAAGTAATGCTATGTGCATGCTATTTATAATTGTCTATTGACTTTCACCTTTCAGGACATTGTGTTCTAGTTGCAGCATTTTATGTAAGCACCCCTTCTTTCCACCAATTGTTTTTGTAGCTCAAATTCCAACCGTATTTGGGCCAGCAAGCATATCTGGGGAGATTAAATATCGCTCAAAAAGAATTTGATGTTATTATATCCAGGACTACAGCATCTTTCCCTCTCAGAGGTTCACTCTCATAGGTCAGAGTTGGCTGTAATGTAGCTCTAAGAACCTTTAGCAAGGGGTCAAATATTAAATCTGGCAGCTTCTTCTTCAAAGGCTTTATGGCTAAGTAAGTCATGACTCCCTCTTTGCAAGGACTCCAACTGTGGTTTGAAAGAGCTTTTATGATCTAAGAGTATTCCAAGGTATTTATAACTTGTCGGATTTTAGCACTGCCCGTCCAAATACCAGTTGATATTTTGCTTCCTGTGGTAATTTACTGCCATAATTTGTTTTTTTTTAGACTTATTTTTAAGGCGTTCCATTGCCAGAAGCTATGAGACGTGTCCAAGAGATGTTGGAGTCCTATGGGGGTCCGACTTATTAACACTAAATCATCCACGTAAAGTAGATTTGACGAAGTCGCTTTTCCTAGCTTCGGGGCATGGGATGCGCATCTGTCAAGTTCCCCAGGGAGATTCGCTAGGGAAAGGTTAAAAAGCGATGGGGCTAGGACACACCCTTGATTTAACCCCTTTGAAGTAGGGTTTCGCTTTAATAGGTGTGTCCCAGCGCCTAGTTTGATCCTAATTCATGTATCGGTGTGCAACTACCTGAGTTGGTCTAAAAGAGGTTTAGGTGTCCCCCATCCTTTCAGTTTTTGCCAGAGCTTGGTGTTATCAACATGGTCGAAAGCTGCTGTTTAGTCTATAAAGCAAATAAATAGGGGGTATTTTCCTTCCTTTGCTGCATCCATTAACAAGGTTAGCACATGATATTATTTGTGGTACCTAGCCCTTGGCAAAACCCTGTTTGATTTGGTGGACTTATACGATTTTTTGAAGACCAGAAAGCTAATTCGGCCTAGGATTGTACCCGCATAATATTTCGCCTCAGTGTCAATAAGGGCGATTAGTCAGTAATTATTCGGCGTACCCCCTTTGCCCTGTTTGTAAATTGGGCTGATAATTGATCCTTTCCATGACTCTGGAATTTTGGCCATGCTGATTACGTGTTTAAAAACTGGTACTAGTGCCTTACTCCAAAATTGTGCGTCGTATTTATAAAACATTGGGAGCATGCCATTGGGGCTGGGGGCTCCTGTAGGTCTTTACTGTGATGCGGTTGGACCTCTTTGTTCTTCTGTTGTGATTAATGGGCGGTATGCACCTAATGATGGTTCTATCACCTGGTGTTGTTGTGTTGTTGTAGGGGAGTCGCTTTGCTCTATTTTTGCAAGGTTGTGGGTTGTTAATTCCCTTGTAGGACCACCAGCACTTGCATTCCCTGGATGTTTAGAGGCAACATCTATGTTTTGTTCTTTTTCGTTGACGTAGTTGAAAAGATAATCAACCCAGACATTCTCGGTTATGGTGGAATTTATTCCAGAATGATTAGGCCGCTGTAGTGTGCTAACTGTGTGCCAAAACTTGGCACTATTATTTTGTTTTGCATCATGGATCAATTTCGCCCTTAGTTCATCATCCTTGGTACTTTTCTTTTCTCAGTTCTTTTGCTTTAGTCATGCCTTAAATTCCCGAAGGGTCCGTTTCAGGCTCAGGTCTAGTGGTGATTTACGAAAGCGCCTTAAGGTTTGATTTACGATGTACTTAAGTTTTTTTGTGACTGGGTTTTTCGTCTTCCTTGTTGGGGGGGACCGCCGTTTTCCTCAGCTTTGGCTGTGACCTGGTTGCTGTGACCAGGTTGCAAGTTTTTCTCCGAAGATCGTAATACAATTTTCAATGGCTGGGCTAATGTGCCCTTCCCTTGGTTATATAGTTCTTTAGTGGTTTCTGATATTGCCTCTATATTACTGGAATTGCATCTTATTCATTTGAGTCTTGTGATTTCTTCAGGGCTGATGGTTTTACACACCTCTGGTGAGAGGGTTGTAAAGATGAAATCTAAATGAGAGGATGTTTTAGATGAATGGAATGTGGCAACTGGTGGATTGCCTCCCTCAAAGCGGCCTTTTAGCGCTCTCAAATTGAGGTTCTCTAATTCCTTGAGCACGTACTTAGAGCCTCTTGTTGTTTCATTAATTTTTTAAAGGTCCTGTATTAGTAATTCCCAGGCAACAGATAGATCTTGCGTTTAATCCTCATCTTGACCGTTTCCTAAGAGATGCATATTAAAGTCGCCTGCCGATATAATTTGGTCTGTGACCTCTTCTTCCGTTATTCTTATTAATTCTGCCACCAGTGCCTTGGCTGCATACTTAGAGCCTCTTGTTGTTTCGTTAATTTTTTAAAGGTCCTGTATTAGTAATTCCCAGGCAACAGATAGATCTTGCGTTTAATCCTCATCTTGACCGTTTCCTAGGAGATGCATATTAAAGTCGCCTGCCGATATAATTTGGTCTGTGACCTCTTCTTCCGTTATTCTTTTTAATTCTGCCACCAGTGCCTTGGCTGCCTTTAATTTTTGTTTAGGATGCACATAGACATTGGTTATTATTACTTTCTATTGGATCTGATTGAACTTGAGCATTGCTATTACAGCCTCAATGCAACTTGGAGGAGGAATATAGACTTTTACAGGAGGCATTTCGCCCATTACAGCTATTGAGGCTAGAAGCATTAACCCCTTGCATGCTGCCGCGATTCTGCGCCTGTGCGGCACATTCTGATTTCGGGTGCGGTCTGACTGCCCCCAGCCGTCATCAGCACACGAGCACTGTAGTGCATGACGGCTGGGGGCCGTCATCATCATGCAAGGGGTTAATCCCTCAGAGCGGTGGCCAAAGTCTGATCCTTTATTGCTGAAATAAAGTGGGAGGTGTATCCTTGAAGGTCAAAGTGTTTTTCCTCCCAGGTCTCCTGAAGCAGGATCATGCCAAATTTTTTTAGGTAATTTAGAACCTCTTGATCATCCGTTTTGGTGGTTAGGCTGTTGATGTTCCAAAAGCACATATTAATTGTTTGTCGCTCTACTAGGGCCACCGGTGAACTGTGCTTCCCTTGTCAATTTGATTACGCTGTTGTTATTGTTCGCTGAATGTGAAACCAATTGTTGCTTATCGACTAGTGAGTTGCTTCAGATTGTCCACGACCTGTGTTCATTACGATGGACTTTGTGCCCATTATACGGGTGTCTGGAGTAATGCTCCTTGCACCTTTTAGTACTTTAGTGGTCGTTTTAGTTTGCCCATTAGTGACTGTGCTTAAAAAAGGTGTTGGGTAGAGTGGTTTTTGCTCTGCCTTCAGTTTTATCCCCCAACTATGGAATCTATTTTTTTGCTGCATGATTTTATTTGCTATCTCAGAAGATTTCCATCTTGTTTTAGTCACATCTGGGCATAACAGGTTATTATTAGGTAGAAATTCTATGAAAGCAGGTTGATGAAGCTGATATTAGCTAGGCTCGGGGTAGAACGGAAGAGCTGGAATACATCTCCTCTGTTTAATATGTCCGCTCTGCCACGGGATTTGTACTCTGGGAAGAATACAATGGTGACTATTTCCTCTGTCTCCGGTGGTTCCTGATCATGGGTCCGGGTTCTCTCAATATTAGTTGCTGGGTTGGTCTGAGAAGTAGTTTGAACATCGTTGGTATTGTTTATTCCACTGTTGGCACTGTTTTGTGGGGTTGACAATAAGTCGGTTAATGTCCAAGTGTTATCTTGATTATTGGTTCTTGGCTCATTGACATTCGTAAAGGGTTGCAATAGCTCTTTGTGACCGCCCTGCAGGTCATTTCCCAACCTCAGCCTTGAACTTTGGACCCCTTCGGTGGGTTTGCTGGAAACTTGCATTGGTGTGGAAGAGCTTTGAGTTAACGCTCAAGTGGACAACCTCCTGAATGATTCATGAGTTGGTTCCTGAGTGTTGTTATAACCTATAGTAAGATGCGGTCCCACGGCCAGTCCCTGTGTAATATTAGATCTTATAGAAGGGTGTTCGGTTCTATCTACTAAAGCATAAGCAGGGGTACTTTTAGTGTCCTCGAGATAAAATTCGAGATCGGCTGAAAATTTTTAAGTCTGAGTATCCACGTGTTGGTCCAGAGGGCTGACTTCCTGTTTCTACCCTTACTTTTTTGTTTATGGTGTGTTTTCTTTGGCAAGGTGTTATTGTCGGTTTCTTTCACTTTAGTTATTGCAGAGGGTCTACTTCCACCTGTTGGATGATCGGGGTTTTCTAATTTCATCTCCGTGGGTCGGGGTTCTGATGTTATTTTTTTCTCAATGGTTAACTCGCTGCTCGTAGAAGTATGAGGATTGACATTTGGTTTCAGGGCAGAGAGTAAGTCACCTAGTATTGAAGGTAGCGTAAGAAGTTTGTCAACTATAGGAGAGCAGGTGCATTCTTGTTGCGGTGTTTGGGCTTTAAAGGCCGCTTCTTGGCCTTGCTTTGTTAGTCCGTTCAGTTTGGCTAGATTCCTATCAATCCCCGAGGGGAAGTCTGCCAGGGTTTGAAGAACTGTAAGCTGAAGGTTCAATTTGTGTGATTGATATTGAAGCGCCGTTGCTGAATATTGCATTGTGCTTAGTATGGTGGCCCATATTGAATCTTTGTTTACTTGTCCTGTATCGCTTCTCTCAGTCCGGACAGTGTTTGGGGGATTTTGGGAGAGTTAATAGTAATGGTATTATGGTTGTACGAGGCGACAAGTTCCTCCCACTCTTGGGAGGCTAAAAATTACATGTCGCCATTCGAGGTGGAAGAATCTTCGTAGTGAAATGGTAGGCAACGCAATGGTAATGAATTTTCAGAAAGTACGTTGTGGGCCCTCTGGGCTACTAAATCTTCTGCTAAGGTGGTTACCGGCTGTAGGGTTGGACTTTTTTTTAGCTGTGGTAATAGATTCCTTTGTTCTATCTGCCGGGTTGCTTCGGTGGATAAAACTTGATGGAACTCAGGGCCAAGCTCAAAGTTTGGTCCCCCTTGTTGGGGCAGTTTTTGAGATGTCCGTCTCAAGGTAACTCTCCACTTCTGGGGAGAGAGATTGATGATAATTAGGGACTAGCCCAATATTTGGTCCCCCATATTGGATTGGTTTTGAGATGTCTGTCTCAAGATAACACTCCGTTTCCACCTTGACAGGTTGCCGTGCCTGTGAAGAATTTTGAAAGGTTTATGAATTGTCCAAGGGGCTATCCGACAGCTCCTGGGCTAGCTCATTGCGTTTTGCCCTTTATGAGCGTTGTGAGTGTTGCATCTGGCACTCCCAGTTTCTACAGCTTTGCCTGACTGGTTAGTATCTTCTTCTTTTACCATTACTTTGAAATTTTGTTTAAGAGTAATCAAAACTGTGCTGATGTTTTCCTTTGAATTAATTAATGGTTCCATTGGTTTTGGTGTGGGCTGCAAAATAAAATCAGTTCTCCCTGGTTGGAGTGGGGTTTGAAGCCCTTTTATAGTTGCTCTTTTGAAGAATATTGCTTTTCTGAGTGCTTTCAGAAAGGAAAATGGTGTATATATTTTGGGCTGTAGGGCACATAGGTTTTTCTTTTGAGGTGACCCCGGAATGCTAATTAGTTCTTGGCTTTTCCAAGCCTTGGATCTGAAGAACTGCAGTTCCAGTTGCAGTTAAGGTGTTTAATCCCTGTCGTCCTGGTCTTTCACTGTAATTTATACATTTGAAGGAAGCACTATTGGGGGAACAAGAGATCAGCTTTATGGATGTTTATGGGTGTTTGATTGGGCAGCAGTTGTGTTAGCGCAGACATAAAGTAGTTCCATTTCCCAAAAGTGATAGACATTTCTAACGCAGACCTTGCATCAAATGCAGTTGAAAAGGATTTTTCATGGTGAAGGCCAGCAAAAATAAAGTTGGAAGACAGTTAACATTGGGAACTTTGTGACATACACTATAGTAATGGTTTTACATTGGTTAACACAAAAAGACCATAAACAGATCTTTGGTTCAGGAGGAGCTATAAACTTTTTTTAGCATTTTACAATTTGAAATTTTATGTTACTTAAGTATTGTTGTGATGTTTGCTTTCCATATAGCAACTTATCCTCCATCTTAGTGAGGAATGACAGTGGTGCATGAGGTCTACTTTGTGCTGTGTGTGTGTTTATATAGTGTGCGAGTATGGCGTCTTTTGGTGTATACATGGTCTTTGACATGTGCAGTCTAATGATCCTGTCTGGTGGTGAACCCGATGCTCCTGTCAATCTCACTGAGCTCACATGTGCCTTGCATAGGAAGGGCATGTTGCTGCACATGCAGGAGAGCTGGAGTGGTTTTAAGATTGTTGCACTTGAACGGCGCAAGCCAGGGAAAGCAGATACCAGAAACTACTGCAGAGCTGTTTATGTGAGGCTGGAGGACAAGCCCTGAAGCAGAGGAAGCTTGTCAGTGAGATCTAATAGGTTAGAGTGGGAGTAGTACTTGCTTCTCCTTCTGTTAGGGGCTCTTGGATATAGTAATGCATGTGCTATGTTAAGTCTTTGCACTGGGATTGTGGCAACATCAGGAATGGATGGAAATGGCTTTGGGGAGCTGGTCTGTTTGGACCTACAAGGAGACTTCAATACCATAGTACATAACCTTCTGTGTGATCTACTGCAATGAACTGGCTTCATCTGTACCAATATAAAGTGGTTCAAGTCCTTCCTTATTGCTCAGCATAATGTTATGGACCTTACTCAGTTTATCTCTATCAGGAACTGCTCTGGAATATCCCACATAGCTTGACTCTTTTTGCTTTTTTTTATTTACCACTTATACGAGACCACCGCTCACCTTCTACTTTGGGCCAGTTTTAAATTCTATATTTATGCTGATGGTATTTAGGTGACCTTTAAACTGTGAAGGGAGCTTTATGATACTGCGTGTCGGGGAGGAAGATGTAGGGGAAGAGACACCCTATCCCCCTAGTTACTTACCAACCAAAGCCCTGTCCATTACCACACAGACTCCGTGGACTGCCTGTGCCTTTAAAGCCTTGGCCGAGTCTCACAATGTGGAGGAAGGCAGCCGCGACCCCTTCTGAGAGACGCCACACTCAACCAATCCCTCTAAACCCTGCAGCTAAAAACCCTGGAAGAAGAAGTAGTGGGCAGTCACCCGAATGCAACACCATGACCGAGTTAGGAGACGCCGAAAGAGACTAGCACTTACAGCCCGAGCAGAACACCCGGTCCAGAGAAGGACAGAGGATCCACTCCTAACACTAGAAGAATGCCAGGTGGCCACTGGTCTTATGGGTCACCCCACCATGCTCCCGGAGGAGTGTGGCTAGCCAAGGAACATGCTTGTCTGCAGGGGCTCACTGGGAGCTGAGCAGATAAAAAGAAATACAACAATGGTTCTATTTTTGCTAGAGGAAATACCCGTCAAGGGGAAGTACAGGAAAGTCAAGGGCAGAGTGTAGAAAAGTTAGTATAAAACAAAACCACTGTCAGAAACACATTGTAAGTTCTCTTTGTTCTGTTTTTTTATTAGTTAGCATCAAACTGGTAAAGTAACCAGATTAGAGCCCTTAGAAATAAAAGGTCATTTTAAGCACTCAGTTGTGGGCCAAGAAGTTTTTTTTCTGTCTTTGGTTTGGTGATATCTTCCTTCACAAAATCCCTACCTAATAATGTGTTGTCACAACTTCTGAACATTGACCTCTGGTTTCTCTTCCTCCAATGGTCGTGTCCAACCCGGTGATCATGGCATATCCCTACCTGTGAAAGATCAGAAGGGGGAAAAGAGGAAACAAGGACCAGTAATCACTAAAGATTCGCATTTCACTTTACTGAAAAATAAAAGAGGTCTATAAACAGAAACTGAGTACTACAACATCTCTTTCTGTTTCTCCGGCTGCAAGCTGACAAGTGGTGGAGGATGCAGGCACTAGCCATCTGCTAAAAAGATGGAACACGTAGTAGATGAGTTACGGGAGGGCCAGACCAAGCTGGAATGGGCCCTAGAAAGGAACATAAAACAAGCTGAAATAGACCAGGCGGTCTTTCTAATGCCATCCGCTCTCAAAGCGACCTCGCAACTAAGCGAGCAGAAGGACAAACACAAATAGTCGCTTGAATGGGCCAAGGACGTAGTCCTGCTATGCCTGGCACTATGGTTTCTTTACAAAAATTTGTCTCTGGAGAGGTCTCCATAGCTTTCTTTCTTCATTTTGAAAGAGCTGCTAGGGCCAGCACTTAGCCACCTGATGAATGTGCTTTTTATTTGGCACCTTTACTGATTGAGGAAGCACTAGTAGCACATCAGATAGCTAATAGAGATGGCACTTCTACATAAGCCAATGTAAAACAATAAATTTTGGATCGGTTAGGGGTAGACTATGAGACCCATAGACTAAGGTTTAGGAAGGAAAGGGGCATCCCAGGAGACACCCTGAAAACATTGTTCTATAAATTGAAGGATGCTGCAGACCAGTGGCTTAAACTCTTGGAATCCACAAAGAAAGAAATAATGGACAAAATCCAACTAAACAACATCTGGAAACCTTACCTTTTGAGACTCAGAAATGGCACAGGCAACATGTTGGGTTAACTTTGGATCACACAGTAGAGATGGCATCTACATTTACAGTAGCCCAGACCCCTAGTTTTGTAATTGACTAAAAGAAAGGCTACAAATATGCACCGTCCAACTCTCAGAAGTATGAAAAGAAGCCACCCAAGACATCTTTTGAACCTATTTGGGACAAAACCAGACGACCATATTCGCTCAGTAACTCTGGACCCCAATGTTTTGACTGTGAGGAATGGGGTCACATAGCTAAATTATGTAAAAAGAAAAAGAAATAACTGAGGAAGAGCATATGGGCACTAGTTATATACCCCAAGCTGTCTTATACACCCAAGAGGCAGGACCTGTCTAATATGTAAGTTCACCTAGTAGCTACCCTACTGGACTCAAGGTGTAGACATTCTGTGATAAAAAGCGAGTTGGTCCTTTCCACCCAGGTTGTCCCTCATAAAAGAATAGGAATACGGTGCATACATGGAGATACTAAGGATTAGCCTGTGTCCAAACTAAAACTTACCAATGGGGAGGGTCAGGAAACTATGGTTGAGGTTGTTGTTCTACCTTGCCTTGCTGAACAACTCACACTAGGCACAGACAACCCCCATTTCCTTGATTAATTACTTGATCTGTTAACAAGCCAACTCAGAAACAGAAACAGAGAAAGTCCCCACACATAATACTCTTTAGAACCCTGTGCTATGGATAATCATTTTTGAACAGCCCAGTTAAATGACAGGTCCATACAAAATGCAGGGTAAAGTGCTAAGGACACACAGAGCTCGCTGGTCAACCTATCCCCACATCATTGAACAAAACAGGCTTCTTTATCTGGTCACAAAAGAGGGTGATAACTTACAGTTACTAGTTGCTTTTGTTTTCAGAGATCAAGTATTATTCTTTGCACATTCTCATCTACTAGCCAGGCACTGCGGATTAGAAAAAACAGCCAAGCCTTCTTACAAAACTTCTTTTGGCCTGGTATAAATGCCCATATTAAACAATATTGTCAGGAATGTAGCATATTCATACAAAAAGAACCTTTATCAACCCCTACAACGTACCACTACAACCATTACCCATCATATGGAAACCCTTTGACGGAATAGGCATGGACGTCATAGGACCTCCATCCATGTCCACAAAGGGTTACCAATATGTACTGGTTATTGTAGACTATGCTACTCGATACCCAGAAGCAATCACTCTTAGAGCGACTACCATAAAGATCATTGCTCAACACCTGATAGAGGAATTCTCCCTCATGGGATTCCCCCTAGAGATTCTTACCGATTGGGGGACCCCGTTCGTATCAAAGCTAATGAAGCAAGTCTGTAAACAGCTTGCTATTAAACACCTAACAACATCTGTATATCATCCTCAAACCGATGGTCTGGTGGTGAGATACAATGGTAACCTAAAACTAACCCTAACAGAAATTGCTGTTGGTGGATGGGAGATTATGGGATTAGTTGTTACCTCTGACCATTTTTGTGATAAGAAGCCAAGTTAAAAGTAGCTTGGCCACCTCCCTCTTTGAACTACTTTATGGATGAAAACCTTCCACGTTTCTCGAGATCACAAATGAAACCTGGGAGAAAGAAGCAGAAACTGAGGCCAGAGCCTTGCTTGATTATGCCAATCAATTAAAGGCTTCAATTGGTAAACTAAGAACTATTGCACATGGAAACCTTGAGAGCAGTCAAAGAAACAGAAATATTTCTATGATAAGGATAAGCGATGGAGAGAACTAAATGTAGGGGATTGGGCTCTTATCTTGTTAGCTACCTCCAATCCTAAATATAAGAAATAGTGGCAAGGCCCCTATGAAATATTAAAGAAAGTATGCAAAGTTACCTATCTGTACCATCTTTCTTCAAACAAAAAAGAGTTGTACCACATCAACCTATTAAACAAATGGCTGGGACCCCTTCCAAAAACTGTCCACAGCATCATACTAGAGGGTAAACATAACCACGCTGTTAATGATACTGATGTCAACAAAAATCTTACAGAAGAGAAGAGACAGGAAATATTCCAACTACTCAATTCCTTTTCAGACACCTTCTCTGATCTACCTGGGAAAACCCACTTACCTGTCTATTCCATCACTACTAAAGAAGGAGTTGTTATCAAACATAGGCCATATCGAATCCCTGAAGCTCATAGAAGGGCTCTACAAGCAGACGTAGCCCAAATGCTGAAGATGGGAACTAAGAGTACCTGGTGTTCCCCTATCATACTGGTCCCAGAAACCAGACGGAAGTCTTTAGAGCCATCCATTGAGTATCTAAGCAGGATGCATATCCCTTACCATGAGTTGATGAGCTCATTGAACAACTAGGCAAAGTCCGTTATATCAGTACCATTGATTTTACCAAGGAAATCTGGAAACTCCCCTTAAATCCTTCGGACCTAGAAAAGACAGCTTTCTCCATCCCTGACAGTCTCCATCACTTCGCCGACTTGCCCTTTGGTTAACATGGTGCCCCTACCACCTTCCAGAGGCTCATGAATACCCTTCTTTTAAATCATCAGGGATATTCATCAGCCTATCAGGACGACATAGTCGTATTCAGCAGGACAGGGCCGAACAAATTACCCATCTCCAATCTGTCCTGTCTGTGCTCCAAAAAGCACACTGCCACATCAATGTCAACAAATCCACATTTTTCATCAGAAAGTAAAATACCAAGGCTACCTCTTATGAGAGGTTGTTATAAAACCTCAGGCTGAAAAGGTTAAAGCAGTCAAGGAGACCCCTTTACCTAAGATGAAAAGAGAAATGAGGGCTTTCCTGGGTCTCATGGGTTACTATAGAAGGTTTATACCACAATTCTTAGAGATTGCTGCCCCACTCACAGACATGCTAAAAAGGGTTGTATTTCCTGCTCTCATCAAACATCCTTTTGATAGCATGATTGAGGCCTTCCACAGTCTAAAGACGGCCCTCACCACCACTCCTATGTTACTCTCGCTTGATTTTGAAAAACCCTTTGCACTTCAAACCGATGCATCAGGGGTTGGGATTGGAGCAGTCCTATCTCAACTAGACCATGAACAGCAGGAAAGACCACTCCTTTACCTTAGTGGGAAGCTGTTTTAGAGGGAACATGCCTATTGCACCATAGAAAAAGAGTGCCTTGCCCTTAAGTGGAGTATAGGGAAACTCTGCTACTACTTGGAAGGGAGGCCTTTCATTTTATATACCAACCATGCTCCCCTTACCTGGCTCTACAAGAATAGGGAAGAAAATGATAGGGACCTCATGTGGTCTTTAACCCTGCAGCCTTTCCAGTTTGATGTCTGCAATAGGAAAGGTAGGGACAAGTGCAATGCTCATCACCTGTCGTAATTCCACCTTTTCCCTGATCGGGAAAATCCCAGGGAAGGGGTGTGTGATGGGGAGCAAGATGCAGGGGAAGAGACTCCATATCTCCCTAGTTACGTACCCACCGAAGCCCTGTTCATTTCCACACGGACTCAGTAGAGTGCCTGTGCCTTTAACGCCCCAGCCGAGTCTTGGAACGTAGAGGAAGATAGTCCCCAACCCCTTCTGACAGACGCAACGCTCAACCAATCCCTACAAGCCCTATACCTAAAAAACGCAGAATAAGAAGCAGCGGGCAGTCCCCAGAATGCAGCACCAGGACATACTGAGGAGTTGCCGAAAGACACCAGCGTTTATGGCCCGAGCAGAACACCCAGTCCTGAGGAGGACAGAGGATCCACTCCTAACACCTGAAGAACACCAGAAAGCCACCGGTCTTATAAGCTGCCCACCATGCTCACGGAGGAGCGTGGCTCGCCAAGGTACGTGCTCGTATGCAAAGGCTCACGGGGAGCTGAAGAGATAAAAAGAAATACAACAAGGCTTCTATTGTTGCTAGAGGAAATACCCATCAAGGGAAAGCGGTGGAAAGTCAAGCGCAAAGCGCTAAAAAGTTAGTATAGTACAAAACCACTGTCGTAAACCCATTGTTCTGCTTTTTTTTTATTAGTTAGCATCAAACCGGCAAAGTAACCAGATTAAAGGACTTAGAAAGAAAAGGTCATTTCAAGCACTCAGTGGTGGGCCAAGGAGTTTTTTTTCCTCTCTTTGGTTTGGTGATATCTTCCTTCACAAAATCCCTCCCCAATAACGTTTTGTCGTAACTTCTGAGAATTGACCTCTGGTTTCTCTTCCTCCGAGGATCGTGTTCAACCTGGTGGTCTTGGCATATTCCTACCTTTGAAAGATCCAAACGGGTAAAAGAAGAAGCAAGGACCTGTAATCCCTAAAGATTCTCATTTTACTTTACTGAAAAATAAAAGCGGTCTATAAACAGAAACTGAGTACTACAACATCTCTTTCTGCGTCACCCCCTGCAATCTGACATACTGACAGCTAACATTATAGCCTTCCTGCCTATGGACCATCAGGTGGAGGATGCCACTAAATGAAATCCCATGAACATTGAACTTTTAGTGACAGAGACTCCATTGGGATGCCTGCTTGCAGCCCACATTGATAGGTCACTGTCCTACCTATGCAAAGGAGGTCTAAAATATAGGATTACATGTGATGATAATGTGTCCCTAACACAACATGTGGCTACCGTGTCCTACCTGTTTCTACCACTGAACACTGCTTCAAAAGATCACCTCCCACCACGCCTGCATAATCTTGTTTACAAGTTAAAAATGTTGCCACAATGCTGATGAGAGGCGTATATAAGTACAACCGTCTCCCCTCGACATTAGAACACCTCCAACTTTAAATATAATATTTATCCAGGAAATATCACTCCTTGCTTTTCCGAATCTCAACATGAGGGCCTCCTAGTTGTCCCCCACACGGACTTTGTAGGAATTGGAGGCAGAGGTTTTGAGACTGCAGCCACCGTAATGTAGAAATCCCTATTCCTCCATCTATGCTTGGAGCACTTGTCATTTCTTAGTGGGAATGCTACTACTTAATGCTACATAGATCCCATTCAGCTCGAAGGAGATTCCATGTTAATGCGCTGTATAAGTATATTAACATAACATAACATAACATAACATAACATTATACCTTGCCAATTACCAGCCACGCACCGCTTCGTTAGGACAAATGAACACGAGTAGTAGTTCTTTATTCAAGTGTCACTTTATGCATCTCTCAGAAATGTGCTAAATCAGTAATGCGGGTCCAAAGCTCAAGTGCACAACTATCATTTGCTCTTTCTCCTTCCTCTCGGACCTCATAGAATTTATGTCACATTTATTAGCTACTCATTTCATCCTCAATGGGTCGTTTCTGCTTTGGAATGAAATGTGTTCATTCTGGCTCCAAGTGCATTTCAGCAGTTAGTTTTGAATGTGACATCGGGGGATACGCATTTATAGCCCCGTTACAGAACATCGTCCTGAGAGGACTCTTAAATGTTCTTCAGGGAACCCCTAGTGAGATTGTTCATGATGAACTGGGCCAGGGGTATGGCATTTCTGATTTTCATTGGCTTACCTCCCTTGCTCCTATGGTTATCCATGTGGGGAAAGGATGACCTCGTGCTCAATAGACCTATAGTACATGACTGTTAAAACTGGTTAACATGTCCCGCATCCTATCGTTTACATGTATAAGAAGCAATTTTGCTACATTGGGTCACCCATAACTTTTTTCAGATCCAGAGCGTATAATGAGAGGGTATATTGTCTGGGTGAAGCAGACCTTTCTCTCCAGGATTACAGTGGAGCAAGAGCCCTCCGCTCTGAGCAAGTGCACGATGTGCAATTTGTCCTGGTCAGATTGGTTATTGGGTTGATACCTTATTTGAATCTGGGGGTGGCTAGAGATGGCCGTAGGTTGTTGGCCTATTTTAAGTTACATTTGTTTCTTCTTGTGTTGCTTCCTTTTTTTTTATTTATTTTTTTACTTCTTTTGTTGCTTCCTAAGGGGGCTAGACTAAAATATCGAAGTTACAAGCATTTACTTGTGACACCTTTTCCATCTCAATACTTTACCTAACGTCATGATTTGTCCCAGATTAAATAATTTACGGTATCATTTTATCCCCCCACTACTCCAGCCTTTACATTTTATACAGGTGAGACCAACATTCCTGTTTTTACAACTTTTGCAATCACCTAGGGTGTGCTACTTTGTGGCCAGGTTTCTATCTGGAATGTGTCATCCGTGTTGACTGTTTTCATGAGAGTTTTAGATTGTATTAGCATGAGATACAGACAGTTGAATTGTACTCCATTGGAGGCTTCTATGTTGCATTGTATTTTATTATGTCTGTTAGTGTATGGTCTTTTGATATTTATTTGACAATTATCCAGTTATTGTGGATACTTGATTTTATTTCGAGAGTTTTATCACTTTCCATACTGGATTTGATATATTTAATGTACTTTTATGATTTTATGAGAAACTCAAATAAAATAAATACTGTAATGACTGAACTGAACATGGTAGGTCATTGCCTGAAACAGAAGCAACAGCACTACTGACATACAATCACTATGCAAGAAGTGAAGGCAAGTGTCAATTATTTATTGTAAATATGAGGCAGAAACATGTCATACTCAATTGCATTCAGTAGCTACAGTGAGAAGATAAGCATAACTGTAAAATATTTCCATCAATCACTTCTCTCCCAGTAGCCAGCTCATTATCGGCAATGTTTTCACATCCTGACAACCCTTTTCCACCCACTGCAAGCCATGAGTGATGTGGGCATGTAATGTGTTGAAATATGTTTTCACACCTACTACTGAAACATTGTTTACAACTAACATTACTGACAAAGCAATTTTTCTTTTCTTTCACAGCCTTTCTTCCCTAGAAAGTAAATGATGCCTCAAGTCCATCAACATCCCGGGAGCTGGCAACGACTTCAAAGCAGACCTCCGCCAGGTAATTAGAACATGACAAAGATCAAGCGGTAGCCCACAGTGAGCCGAGGTGTTCCAGAGGGTTGTAAAGAAAAGGCCTACATGTTTGTGAGATACTTGCAGAGAACAGTTTTCAAAACATGTTTTGATGAGACTTCACAGATCTTGCCAATATGGAGGTGACAGCATGTTGCTGTGCCCAAGTAATTGTCATACCGATCACAATACTGGCTTAAAATATGGTTTGTCTTCATGCAAATTTAATAATTATATATACCATACATATACTATCTATATTTAAAGGTTCAGTGCCTAGCTCTTTTTTAAAAGACTTTTGTGTGGGGAGCGTGTTAGTAAAACATGCGCCTGTGATATTTCAAAATGAGTACCTACCCAATGACTCTGGCACATTAGTAATTCCAATAGTCCTTGGTCAAATTATTTTCTGTTACTTCGCAGGAGCCTCCAAGTTTAGCGAGATTGGCTGGGTCGGGTTTGAATCTTGACTTTTGTCTTCCTCGTAATGCATGTCACAGAGGCATGTTAGTGGTGATGTGGTGATCACAAACCTTTTCTAAGCTCGGGCATTGTGGGCCGGGGTGCTTCAGGGATAATTGTCACACCAATAAATACGTAGCAAGATATCATGAGGCATATTGATCACTTCATCTCTCCATTCTAGTAGAGATCTTCCAGTAAAATGCCTTCTGCCCCAACTCAAGACACATTGTCAAATTGAGAAATGCCATCTTGGTGTTATCTATCTCGTACATGAAGCATATTTGTGTTTCCATTGTCCTGCCAACAACCTCTTTTGAGTCTATTTGCTGTTATGCCAATCCTACCATACCACCAGTACAAATGGTAAATTTCATTAAAAAGACTTTCTTCGATTAAAGCTGAAATTTCAAATCTTTGTTGCGTCCCCTCTCTCTTCTCTGTTTGGTGAGTCCCAGGGTGGAGTACATTTGTTTGTAAATGTTAGCTAGATGCTATTTCTCCTTAGCAGGCATTAACATCTACTTCCTACCAAACTGCGTTCACCATGTTTCTTAAATATTTGGCCTCTGGAACATTGACCTCACTGTGGATCATGTAAACCTCACGTACATTGGAAGAGTGTCCATCAACATTTAAAGTGCCCTGAACTGTCCCTTTATAGACAAATGCATATTGGGATCTGCCCATCCTCAATAATTTTCTCCTCATCACCATCGTCCCATTCCTGAAATTATTGAGAAAGTGGTGGCTTCCTGCCTTCAGGTTCATATTGCATTCAAACATGTACATGGAGACCTCTCAGCGACATTTAGCAGAGCTTCATGGACTGATCTGCCTTTTCACAATGAGTGGCAAGTGCTAAATTGTTGTAAATTGTGCTCAGTTTGAGAACAGTAGTAAAGTCACATAAGGGATTTGAATCCACACCTATGTTCATCATTCTTCTTGATGGCTGTTTGATTGGGCAGCAGTTGTCTTAGCCCAGCTATGAAGTTTCCATTGTTTGGGAACTAATGTCATTGTGTGCAGGGGCGGCTCCTCCTCAGTAGTGGAGGAGCATTGCTCCACCTGCTGCATGCACAAATAAATAAAATGGCATTTCAGTGTTTTCCACTGTAGCGGCTCACGCTGTGTGGGGGCGGGGCTAAATCCTGCAAATGCAGGAATACGTCACTGGTCTACAGTGCGCCTGACGAAGTTGCCGGCTGTCCACTGCCGTCCTATCCGTCACCTTCAGTGTAGATTCAGCAATCCAAAGGCTGGCCTGTGCCAACTTGGGGATTGCTGGCACAGACCCCCAGACTCAATATGAGCTCAATGTGAGCCTGCTCCCACCAATCCAGGAGCTGCTTTCACAGAATTAAAGCAGCTCCAGGATTGGTTGGAGTTCCGTTCCCCAAGCTGGAAGAAGTGCTGCAGAAGTTGTGCTCCAGCTAAGAGTACATGAGGACCCCACCATTTTTTTATTTAACGCAACCTCTACTGATTGTGTGGGTCTAATCCAGCTTTATTTATGGGTGTCATCGTAGGCTGATGTCCTGTAGCAACGAATTTGCCTCTCTCTCGAGACCTGGATGAAGGCTTCAAGCTTTCCCAGCCGAAGATTCCACAGGACGTAGCTTGCACTTCTCTCTACACAGCAGAAAATGCAAGTCTTCTTTGTTTGGTACAATTTGCAACTAAATTCCTTTTTTGAACTGACAAACAGGTACATGCATCAAAGGATTTTGCGATCGCAAACGGTGCGAATCGCAAAAATCGTCCGTTTGCGATCGCAAAATCCTCTTTTGGAATGCATGAAAGTTCAAGTCCCTCGCAATTTAAGAATTCGCAAATATTTGTGAATTCTCAAATTGCGATTGCATTTAAGGTATCGCATTTTGCGATTCCTTAAATGCAATGCAAGAAACCTTTTTAAATTGTGAATTCGCAATTAGGGGTTTCAAATTACCACGAGGGTGAACCTCGTGGTAATTTGCAAAAAATTATTAAAATGCTCAAATTAGCATTTTAAACACTGTCATGTTACAGACACACATGTCCTTAGGACATGTCTGTGTGAAACATGCACTTTAAAATACATTTCAGGGGTGCAGGAGGGGGTCCTTTGGACCCCCCCTGCACCCATGGAATGCATTAACATTTTGCGAATCGCTAATTGCAATTCGCAAAATGTCAATGCCTTCCCATTGATTCCTATGGGCCTTTTGGCCCATAGGAATCAATTGGAATTGCGAAATCGCGATTTAGAATTCGCATAATATTTGCGATTCGGTTAAAATTGCGATTTTTACCGATTCGCAAAAATTATGTAAATAAATTGATGCATCCCGTTTTGCGATTCCTTATTTGCGATTCCTTAAAAATCGCTAATAAGGAATCGGAAAACGTTTTGTTGATGCATGTCAGTGAAAGTCTTTCCATACAGCTTTTAAACACTCGGCCAGAGTGTTGTTACCCTCGCCAATATTAAATGCAGGCCACTTTGATAAAAACGAATTATGATATCTCCTTTATGGATGTTGATCTCAAAATTTAGCTTTTGCAAAACTGCAATGAAACCTTCATTGATAGTTGATGTTAGACACATCGCCAAAGCAGTCATAGAGTTCTACATTTAAGATCATCCAGATCGGCCTCCACATTCTAAATATCAATAAAAATAACCATAATTAACATCAGGCAGTAAATAACAATGTGTTGTGCTCCCATTCCATATATGCAAAATATTATAAAACAGTGAAAGGGGTTACAAATGGATTCATTGGCAGGACAAGCAAGTGGACGTTTCTTCCCGAAGTAAACATAACTTTCTAAAGAGCTCAGAAAAAGACACAAATGACACATTTGGCCTACTACAAAAAAAATGTGTTACAAACAAAATGTGCACGGTAGCATGTCTAGCTTGCAGAAACATTCGTAACTAAAAGATGTGCATCCATTGTATATATGTCTGGTAATACACCTTGTAAAATAGTGTGATTTGCACAATAAACAAACGTATGAGGAACATACATTTAGTGGAATCCCGTTCACTTTGTCTGTAGGATGAGCAAAGGAGAGGAGAGGGGTTGGATTATGAGAGGGCAGATTGCAAGCATGTGGTGCTCTCAGAGCACATTGCAGCATTGTATCCATCCTGGGGCAGCAGACAGGCAATTTACACTTTGGACCTGCATGCTGTAGAAAGTATGAGAGGTGATGCAAGAGCTGCACTTTCGCATCCTTCCTGCTTAGCTACTGATTTCGTGTGTGGCCTACACTTAGCAAAGAAATGGTCCTGGTCATCCATATGAGTAAGGGGCGCGGTCTGCTGACATCAGCATGGGGTTTATGCCATAACATCATATAAGGAAGTATCTTCTGGCAAAAATATTGTGCACAGATTATTGCTGGCAGAAATATTGTCGCATCGGGTTTACATTTGCTATTATTAACCCCAATGGGGCACATTTTTTGGATGGTATTTAGGGCACTATGTTTATGTCTGACGATAATCTGACAACATATTCAGCTGCCACACCCAGCATGCCAAAGAAACTGACGTCCAAGAATAATGGGTCTCTCGGTGCCAGACCAAGTCTTTGAACGGTTGACTTTAATCTTCCTTCCCATTCCTAAAAATGTGGCTGAAATGGAAAACTGTATAGGAGCAGTCATGTGAAGCTCGACTCTTGATGTACGTGGCTTTTCGAGGCATGCAGGGTCAGATATGCAACACGATCATGTACAAGGAACTTGATTGTCACGACAAGTGAAACAACGGTTGCCAAAGTAAACCTGGTATTAATCTTAAATTACTATCTCTCCATTGCAGGTTGAATCAGATCTGACGCCTGTCTTCTTTGCGCAGTCCCTGTGCTTCTTGTATGCCAGGTCTGACCCAGTACAGGAATGGGGAGCTTGGATAAAGCGTTGGTGATGCCTCCGTGAATCAGGGATGCACTAACACAGCAAAATGTGAGTAAATGGAAGTACCATTCTAAAACACAGCATCCACAATTTGCAGTTTTTCTCCTGCACTTGCACTAAGATCATGAACTTGGTAAAAATATTTTGTGAAGAGTTGCAGTAATTTCTTGTGAGGGGCAGACACCAGCAGTAGTGTGGGGCCTGGGAGAGAGGATAAGAGTGCATTGATACAAAGAGTGGGGCAGGTATGGTCAGAGGAATGCCAGGCCCAGTTGTCCTCGTCCCATTCATTTCTAAGTGAGCTAATCCTATCTCACAAACAGAAAAAATAACAAAGGAATACTGGACACCTACCCCACCCCTACCACCAGGAGTACATAAGCGTACTCACCCTGCATTCCCTCTGAACTTCTAAGCTCCAGATGACAGCCAGCCGTCCGGGAGGAAGGGAGGGAAGTAATGCATGGGACAAGGACAATGGGAGCCACTTCAATTATTCAGGTAGACCACCGTCACCATGTTGTCGGACCACAAAACCACATTCTGCCCCAACAACAGCCTCCATAAACCCATGATTGCTCTGGAAACAGCCATCAACTCTGTCCAACTTGAGTAGCGCCTCCCCCAAGGAGAGACCAAAGCGTCTGCAGCGAGCAGGACTCCAACGTTGGCCCACACCCAAAAGCACTGGCATCTGTCGTCAGGACCACCAGAGGAGAGGGCTACAATGGCAGCCCCCTGGAAAGATTGGCTGACAAAGTCCACCAATGCAGGGCAGGGAGGAGGGACACAGACACCAAAGCCAGAAGGCCTAGATTCTGAGACAAAGGATCCCAACAGGCCAGCAAATGCACCCACAGAGGCTGGAGATGAAAGCGCACCCAAGGCACCGTGAACACAGCTGCTGCCATGAGCCCCAGAAGCCGCAACCAGAGCCAAACAGGAAAGGACACCCCCCTCAAGCACCGCAGAGCAAAGGAACATGAATGTCAAGTCCTGAGAGGGCACAAGTTGACATTTGGGAAGGTTCAGCAGAAAACCACGAGCTCGCAAAATCCCTTTCCCACAGGAGTGACTCGATCCCCAGGGACAAATCATTTCTCTTGGTCTGACAGGAGAACAGAGAGTCAGACGAACCCTGGAATCTGGAGGAGGCTCTGTGATTTCGATGCGGTACCCCTGGAGCACAATGTACAACATCCACCCATCTGAAGAAGACTGCAACCAGGCTGGAAGAAAGTGCTGAATTCCTTCTCCTACCAAAAATTCCAGGTTATCCATCATATAGTCATGAGCGAGGATTAGGCTGTGGAGACTTCGCCTACCTTTCCCTACCCCAGCCAGAAGAAAACCTCCCATGACCCCTAGAAAACTGCCTTCTAAAGGGCTGATGAAAGGGGGATTTAGGTTTCAAAGACCCCTTATCAGTTGAGGACTGTTTCAAAGAAAAGGAGTGCTTCTTCTCCTTAAAAAGTTTGTGCAACTTACCCTCTCACTCCTCCCCAAACATCAAAGTCCCTTGAAAAGGCAAACGCAGGGCAGAGGGTTTTGAGCGGAATTAATCTTCGAATCCTTCAAAACCAGATTGCAGAGAGCCGCCACACAGGCTCCCCCTGAAAGAGCCGAGGCCCTCGCCACATCAAAGGACAAATCCGAAAAAAACTCCACCTGATCAAACAGTCCGATGTATCATCCAGGAATTGATACAGAGATTTGAGATCGATGGCTCTGGAGTTCCACGCCTCCGGTTAGCCTTGTGACCTGTGACCCCGCCCCCTCCTCGAAAGTCGTAGAGGAAGCAGGAATGGCGAAAGGAGCGGCGAGCTGGCGTTTATGAGTAATAAAACGGCAGGAAAGCGGCGCCGAGCTGAAAACCTTGTCACCCTCGACACCCTGACATTTTGGAAGTGTGAGCTGGTGCCCTTGTGGGACTGCATGAAATCGACTGGAACAACTGTTCCCCGGCGTCCTCATGCCTTCATGTCCAGGCACTGATTAATTGGATCGAGAGCTACAGCAGCTTTTTGTTTCTTGACTTTACTGCAGTAGAGAGTCAGAGAGACAGGACTCGATTTGGAGCATAAGAAGCAGCGTTAAACCCCGACTGGAAGGGAGAAGAAAAGGGGCTCCTAAAGGCTTTCTGGCAAGCGAGAAAATACGGACTAGACTTCTGCAAAAAAGAAACATGGTGAGGCGAGGAGGGGCGATATAAAGGAGAGTACTGGGTGTTCCTTTTGTCTTTTTTGCCTATTTTTACCACTAAAACTTGCCCGTGTCAAAGCCCGTGTCAAAACATCAACAAAAAAAACTTTTTTTTGTCAGTTTGAGCCTACTGTTAGGGCAATGGGGAAACAATTGAAGGACAACGAGGAGCCTAATAAAACTACCAAGTCTGAAACAATATCCCGTCATAAGACTAAGAATCGTTTAGCCTTGGCTAGAAAAGCAGCTCGGCTGGCAGCTAAAGAGAGAGGAAAGGCCGTACCTGCTCTGGGGCAAGACAAAACGTTAGAAACACAAGAAAGTTCAGAAGACAAACTTCATGTCTCTTTAACCTCTTCATCTAACGAAAGGGGTGGAGAAATTGCTATGAGAGGTGTCTGTGTAGAGGAGATTGAAAACACTACAATTTCTTCAGACAATTTGGTAGAAGACATGTTAGTGGTAGAGGCAAATACAGATTCTCCGTCTGCAGCTCAGCCCAAACCAGCTCAGGAAGGGCAAAATCAATTGTTTCCTTTGTTTGTTAAAAAGGCTCCCCATGCACCGCAATTATCGTTGGTCCAGTTGGAAAAAGATTCTGGAATATCAGCCCTTTCTTTAGGCTCACCCCCACACCTGTGGTAGTGCACGAAAAGATCAACTCTCCGCCGAAATTGCCCGAAAATGTAATACAGTCAGCACAGCCAAAGTCAAAAACTATCCAACTGTGCCCTCCAGATAACTCGGAGGGGGCACCAATGGCAGTTTCAAGTAGCCCGGGCCCAGGTGAGGAGGGAAACTGGAGTACAGCTACTAAATCTCCTTTAACTATATCAGAGCAAGAAAAGGCATCAACGTCAGCTGCTTCCGTAACTCCAGCAGTCCAAGCCAAGGGGAAAGGTGATAGCTTGGACAAGGAAATGAATTATCAGCTCGATATTCGCGAGATGTTAAATTTAATTCTCGACGAGAACCGTGAGATAAAAGTAAATCAGCAAGTTGAGATAGCCGCCTTACACTCCCGACTAGAAAAATTTGAAGAGTCGATGTCAGGACTTCCTAATGGATGTATGACGTTACAACGCATACTTTTACCACGCATGCCTTTACAACGCGGTATTTACAACGAATACCTTTACAACGCATAGTGCTTTGGGGTGCTGAATAGTGAATAGTTTAATTTACTATTCCAACTCCAGTCCCCGTGGACACTAGGGAAGGTGTTGGATAGTAAATTAAACTTATTCCCTATCCTAGAGCGCCCCCCAGCGCAATGCGTTGTAATGGTTTTCGTTGTAAATACCGCGTTGTAAAGGCACTGCGTTGTAAAAGTTGCATCGTAAAGGATGTTTCCCCTTCCTAATAGATTGCACGAGGCGGGGGAAAGAATCTCGGCTCTGGAGGACCATATAAATCAAGCTAGAGCGGAAGCTAAAGAGACAGCCAGTAAAAAGAGTTTGATGGAGCGCAAACTTGAGAATAAACTCGAGGAACTGGAAAACCACTCTCGTAGATCCAATCTAAGAATAGTGGGGGTCCCTGAGGGCCTTGAAGGGTCAGACATGCTCTCATGGGCCAACTCCTTTATTCACCAAAAAGTACTACCGGAGTTTGAGGGAGACTTAACAATTATGCAAGCCCACCGGGTTCCGGCACAGAGATTCGCAAACTCAGCTTTTCCTAGAACTATTTTGATGAATTTAGCAGACTATAGGATAAAAGAAAAAATCCTATCAAAGGCGTTCCAACAGCGACAATTTTCAGCAACTGAGACAATTAAGTGTAGAATTTTCTCTGACATGACTGCCACGGCAGCACGACGGAGGAAAGAATTCATAAAAATACTTCATCTTTTTAAATCTCAGGGGGCGCAGGCCTCTATCGCTCAACAATCGAAACTAAAGGTCCGGGTGAAGGGAAAGTTTTTTATGTTTTCTGACATAGAGGAAGCTCAATCTCTCCTCAAGGAGATCTCTTCAGGGGCTAATGCGAATGCTTGAGCGAGTTTATAGTTCTGTTTAGGAGGGTGTTATGAAGTTTGATTATATACGAATTATGTATAAGATATTTGATTCACCCTTCTTTCACAATAATAGAAAATAGGATGTAGTTCACCTCTGCTGGAGGGGGTCGGGGGGTTTTTCAGGGTCACGCAGGGTGTAACAAGAAGACACCCAGGTCAGGAGGAAGGGGTGAAATGTGGCCGGCGTGGGGGGACAGAAGGCTCCACATTTCAGGGGGGTGGGGATCCATCTGGGGTTGGGGGTTATGGGGGTTTGGGGGGAAAGCAGTTAAAAAGAGCAGAAGGTGCAGACAGGGTTTGAATTCATTCGCATATGAGAACGTAAAATTGTGGGAAACATTTTTCTGGAAATGAATAAATGTGGTATCCTATCAGTGAATGCCAATGGTGTCTTAAACAAACAGAAATATGGCGCTCTTATAAAATGGGCAGAAACCCAGAATCCCCATGTGCTATTTCTCCAAGAGACCCACTTAAAATCAAATGCTCTCAATCTATTTGTCCCAAAATACTTTCCCATGCTTTATTTGCTTCAGCAGCAGGGGTCGCCCAGAGAGGTGTTGCCATTTACTTCTCCAGAAGATTACCTTGGGAAGTTATACAAACTGAAAGGGATCCTAAAGGGAGATGGATATGGGTGGTGGCTAGACTACACGGGAAGGTGATGAATTTGATCAACTATTATGGGCAAGTATCTGATGAAGTCTCCAGTATCTTAGAAATCATTGATTTTCTGAGAGGGGCTCCTGGTCAGATTATTATGGGAGGAGACTTTAACTTTATACAAGATCTAAAAAAGGACACCTCCAATAAAAATAAGAAACAATTAAAACCTAACACCAAAAAAGTCTTAGGTGCCTTAATGTCAGAATACCAACTTATTGACCCATGGCGCCTGTTAAATCCAGATGTGGAGTCCTTTACTTGCTATTCTCATCACTTTAGGACGGCGTCCAGGATTGATTTCTTTTTGATATCTAGATCCATCCAGATCCTAGCCTCATCTATCGGGTGCAATCCTTTTTCTGATCATGGGAAGGTAGAATTGGAGGTTAGTATTAGGGTAGGAGGCAGGGACCAATCCAGGTGGCAGCTGGACCGCACCCTGCTTCAGAATCAGGAGTGGGTAACTGGGTTCGGGGCATGGATTGTGGAATATTTTAAAATCAATAATGATACAGCTGAACTATTTGCAGTTTGGGAGGGGTTTAAAGCAGCAGCTTGTGGTCAGATAATATCTTTTACATCGGCCTTGGCTAAAGGGAGGAAACTAAAAATATCAATACTTCAAAAAACGGTAGATAAAGAATACGCCCCCAGCTCTGTCTACACCCAAATCAACTGGAACAAGCAAAGGCAGAGCTAAGGGATTTTTTTTATTTTGAAAAAAATTAATAGCTCTAGAACCTTCCAGCAGAGGGTGTATGAGGATAGCCAGATGGTGGGCAAGCTCCTGGCTAGTTCTACGAAAAAGAGACAGGAGTCTGCCTCTATAGTTAAAATTAGGGATCCCACGAGCCGCCAAGAATTAGTGAACAATGATCTGATTCAAAAGGCTTTTTTGGAGCATTATGGTCGTATTTATACCACAGAATATTTGGTGAGGGAGGATCAAATAGTGGAATATTTTTCCAACATAGAAATCCCAAAGATCTAGGCCAATCGGGCTTCTGAACTTGGGCTTGAAATTAGTATAGGGGAAATAGTAGATTCAATAAAAGCCACAGCAGGGGCGAAGGCTTGTGGGCAGGACGGATTCCCAATTGAGTTTTTTAAAACCTTTATAAAGGAATTATCGACACCTCTTAAGTATTTATTCAATCATATTAAGCAGGGTGGACTGGTACCTCCATCCTTCATGGAAGCAACTATAGTATCATTTGTCAAAAAAGATAAAAAATCCAGAAGATATAAACTCCTATCGGCCTATTAGCCTTTTAAATTCAGATTATAAGATCCTTATGAAAATCTGTGCTCGTCGTTTTGTTTATGCTGCACAAGAAGTTATACATTTCGACCAGTCTGGATTCATAGCTGGCCGTTTAATGGCCTCAAATACTGAATTTTTAATTCAGGCTCTGGAATTTTTCAACATTAATTCAACCCCTGCTTGCATCCTAAGGGTCGATGCGGAAAAAGCATTCGACCTAGTAAACTGGTCAACCCTGTTTTATTCTCTCGGGCAGTTTGGGTTCCCAGAACAAGGTATTAAGATGCTCCAAAATATTTACCAGGATGCTTCAGCGAAGGTTATAATAAACTCAACTAATGCCGGTTCTATCAAAATTAATCGTGGTACCAGGCAGGGCTGCCCGTTATCTCCCCTACTTTTTACTTTTTTTATCGAACCCTTGGTGATCAAAATTACAAATAATCCGTCCTTTTCCCCCCCTAGCCATGGGATGGCGAAGCTCAAGCTTTTCGCTGACGACATTATTCTCTATTTAAAGCCGAATAAAGAGAAGATAGATTGTATTTTGAGGGAATTCAAGGCCTATGAAGAAATAGGAGGTTACAAAATAAATCCAACGAAAACCAAAGTTCCTGCGTTAAATACTAAACTCAACCTCTTTCCATCTTGTTTACGTGCTCAGGCTGCTAGCCGAGACCCGATAAGATATTTAGGCATATATGTGACCTGCGAATATAATCAGCTGTATTCTCTCAACTATAGAAGAATGATCAATAAAATTAAGAGTCTTTTTTCTCAATGGCTTTTGCTCCCCCTCACTCTGATTGGCAGGGTATCCTTGATTAAGATGTCGATCCTTCCCCTATTAATATTCTTGTTTTGTAATGTTCCTATCAAATTGAATGGTATCTTTTTCAGGGACATGGAAACTATGATTAGAAGCTTCGTATGGGGTGGAAAAGCACCTAGGGTGAAGCTGTCCGTAATTCAACTTCCAACTGAACAGGGGGGACTGGCTCTGCCACATGTTAAAACGTATTATGAAGCGACCTTTATCGATATAGTGGCAAAAAACATTTGTGATTGCTTCTTCTTAGAAAAGATGTTACGGGAGGCTGACTCTCAAGTCCAGGTATTTTTTAAAACTGCAAAGCTCCCAAAAAGGACACGATGTAAGACTCTGAAAGATAATTTATTCAGAGTACAGTCCTTTTTTAAGAAAAACCTCGGCTCCCCTGCCTCTAAGTTTTTGAGTGTACGAGAGTGTACTTGTTTGGGCCTGCAAATCAGAAACAGCCATATAACAAATTGGGAGAAACTGGGATTTAGGGAGTTAAGGCATTTCATTGTCCACAATAACATTATCACATGGCAAGAAGTATTGGCTAGAGTATGCAATTCTGATAGACCTATGTTTTTTGAATATTTACAAATTGTTCACTTCCTAAGGAAAGACATAGGCGGTTTATTAGATTCAACGAGCGAGATGGCAACACTTCCGTATGAGTCAAAAATTAGCAGGATAGGAAACTGGTATAAAAAGCTTCACTATGAGGGTCAAGCCGCTCTGATAGATCGTCATCTAGCTAAAATAGTCAGCCTAACACAATGTGATTTTACACATAAAGACTGGGAAACTTTAAGTGTGTTAGGCCATAAATCTTTGCGTGCCGCCAATTTCAAGAGAATGGCTTTTTTGTCCCGCTGGCTGGCGTATTGGACTCCGGAGGCACTTGGGAAAAGGTTTCCTGAGGTTGAAAATAAGTGCTTCAGATGCCAAGCTGAGAGCCGGGGGGTTGGCTTCATATTGTTTTTACTTGTCCCCAGATTACATCTTTCTGGGAAGCCATTTTCGCTGACTTGGAGGTGGCTCTAGGTGGTAAAAAACTTTTGCCCACGCCAGAGTTGGCCCTATTTGGGATAAGCAATGACAGAGGGTTTCTTAAAAATGCTGAGGAAACATTTGTATTTCTTTCTTGTGTCATTGCTCGTTCCCTGATTCTCCAAAATTGGAAAACCAAGGAAGTTCCATCACATCTGAAATGGCTTAATAAAATGAGGAGATCAAGGAGTTTTGAAAAAGCTTATGCTAAGAGGGTGGGCAATCAGGAGATTTGAAAGTAACTGGAAATATCTGGAGACTCTCGAGGTTACGAGGGGGTTAATCTAAATAAGCTAAACATCCCATATTAATGTTGATATTAAGTTAAAAATACATGGTAGCAGTACTAGTTCTCGACAGGTTCAATTGATAAGCTATTAAATGCACTTTCTTTGGCGTATTTTGCACTATTTGAAAATGTCAATGCACTGGCACTTTTTGTCTCCGTTTGGAGTGTACTGTAATTGCATTTGCACTTTAGGTTTGAATTTGCGTATATTGCACATTGCTTATAAATTGATAATGCATTTTTATTCTGTAACTTGACTGCTTACGGACTGAATTTAGTTGAAGAGCTTCCTCTTGTTGCAGTTTTTTTAAGGTTTTTTGTATTTCATCTCTTTTGCTCAAAATTCCATTGTTTGTATTGTACCTTATCTGTGCTCTGCTCAATAAAACAATAAAAAAATAAAAAGATACAGAGATTTGACATAGGAAATGAGAGATTGAGCAACATAAATCCCATATAAAGCAGAACAGATAGTGGCTGGGTAGCTCTTGCGCAACTACAACTAAATTAATATTCTCCTAATAAGATGGCTCAAGGGAACAGGGGAAAGCGGCCACTTGCGTCCCCAAAGGAGTCCTCTGAAAACAGAGAATTCAATAACAAAAGATAAATTGTCCCCGAGCACATATATGCCAGTTCTTATATTGTTCCAAGAGAAAAGATAACCACAATCAAATGAGTGTTCTTTCAAGGTTCATCGATTCAAATTCCTTTAATTTCCATTTCTTTTCTCTTCATACATCGAATTTCTTCACAGTCTTCATCAAGTTCATACAGAATGTAGCCAATAGATCAAAAGGACCAGTGCCAACACGTGTTTCGTCAGAGGGTACAATCACCCAAATGACTGCTTCAGGGCAGAAAATCAATCCAAATACCAAATTATATAGGCCAATTCCAGAAGACAGTTGTTCCTCAATTATAAATTAGAACTCAATCCATTGTCTATCTCAGAGTTCTTCATATAGGATAATGTGTGGTTTAGATCAAGGAGAGTACTCCTCACGTCTAGTGTTATTGGAAACGGAACCCCTTCTGACGACGTGAGGAGTACTTTCCTTGATCTAAACCACATATTATCCTATATGAAGAACTCTGAGATAGACAATGGATTGAGTTCTAATTTATAATTGAGGAACAACTGTCTTCTGGAATTGGCCTATATAATTTGGTATTTGGATTGATTTTCTGCCCTGAAGAAGTAATTTGGGTGATTGTACCCTCTGACGAAACACGTGTTGGCACTGGTCCTTTTGATCTATTGGCTACATTCTGTATGAACTTGATGAAGACTGTGAAGAAATTTGATGTATGAAGAGAAAAGAAATGGAAATTAAAGGAATTTGAATCGATGAACCTTGAAAGAACACTCATTTGATTGTGGTTATCTTTTCTCTTGGAACAATATAAGAACTGGCATATATGTGCTCGGGGACAATTTATCTTTTATAAATCCCATATATCCTACCACTCAGAGCCAGATGAGAACCAGAGTAAACTTTCCTGGGGGAACCAAGAACTATCTTATCCACAGGATCCCTGATAACAGCATCCTCAACCAATGAGGTCTGGCCCACCCAACTTGCAACAAAGGAATCAATTTGAAGAGAGTCTGGCAAGTCCTTGGACATGTCCTGGAGAGGATACAGTTTGGCCATGAAACAGGTCAGAATAATCCAATCAGGGTCCCTCCATTACCACTTCAACACCTCATGAAGGTAGGGCTGGACAGGCACATCAACTGTTGCCACACTCTGAAATTGGCGAGGCAACAAACTGCAAGATGTGCTGGGATCCTCATCCTCAGGAAAGCCCATGTTAGACTTAACATGCCTCAGCAACTCAGGCAATGTGTCTTTATCCACATACTTTCCGTTGTGTTCCTCCCTACCCAACCACTCCTCATCTGAACTTGAAGAATGAGAGGGCAGAACCAGGACAGAGCTCTTGGGATGGACACCCCCACCCATCTCCTGTAAAGTCTCCTTAATAAGGCGTTTGATCCAAGCATCATCCCTCTCCCAGTGGCGTTTGGGCCTCGCTGGAGGAGAAAAAGAAGAGGACCCAGAAGAGGCAGTGGAAAAATCCTCCACATGTTTGCATTTTCTAGAGTGTTTACCCATCCTGACAAACATCAGCACCCAGGAGACTCACAGCCAGGCAAACATTCTCCAGTTACAGGGGCACTCTGCAATCCAAGGAACAGAAGGTCTGAAAGGACACTGCTCAGCGCACACAAATAAAGTGCTATGTGGTACTCACCGATCGGCTGCCTGATAAAGAAAGGGTTAACCAGGACCTTCAACCCCCAATTGCCTCTGTGCAGCTGACCTGTATAGCTGCGCCTGACTTCCAGGACTGCCACTACACCGGAGGTCAGGCAACTCAACCCGGAAGCGCACCTCATTCCCCGGGAGCACAAAGCCAACTCCCCCAGGATACTCTGTGCCTCCCATCATGCCCAGCAACTCGGGAGGCATGGCCCACAATGAGGAAACAAACAAAAGCACCAGCGGCCCTGAATAGGAACCCCGCACGTCTCCCTCCAAGACCGGCAGAGCGGGAGACTTGCCACCCAGCCACGCTCCAACCGTCCGACTGCAGACATGCAAAGAAGGCATACAACAGGTCCTTTTAGAAGCCCCAGCTCCTGACTCGCCCCATTCTGTTAGATGACAGAAAAAAGAACAGATGGAATGCTGGGTAAGTACGCTTATGTACGCCCGGAGGGAGGGTGTGGGGTAGGGGTCCAGTAATCCTTTGCTCTTTTTTCTGTTGGGGAGATAGGATTATCACACTTGTATATGAATGGAATGAGGACAGGAGGGACCTGGGGGTAATGAAGTGACTCGGGCACCAGCAGGTAGCAGGAGGATAAGACTCCGACAATGGTAGTGAGACACAGAGATCATCATAGGATATTATCAGAAAAGACAGTGGGAGAGGGACACAATGAGGAAGGAAATAGAGAAAGTGTCCCAAACACTAACAGCTCCGAAAGCAACTTAAAACCTAAAGGGCAGTACATTTTAGTACAATCAACAATTCTTTTAGGTGTGCTGTTAAGCACATTGGTATTTACAACAAGGGGTGGTGAGGGACAGAGTCTCTGAATTAAGCAGAAAGCTCTCACCCAGTCAAAAGATCAGGGCTAGATCCAACACCGTTTTTTAGCTCACTGCACCATCCCAGTTTCAGAACATGGCTGTATGCAAATTAGTCTGTTCCTGTCCCAGTGCATGATGGGAACAGGGCAAACCAAACTACAAAAGCCAATTCTTACACTGGGAAGGAAACAAGCTCCCGGGGACCGGTTTCTGGCATTACAGCCGTCTTCGGCCCGGTTTGCTTGAATCCTGATGGTGCAATGAGCAAGGGTCTCACATCTGAGAATACCCTTCCACGCTTAGGGTGGACAAAAATATTTACAACAAGGGGTGGTGAGGGACAGAGTCTCTGAATTAAGCAGAAAGCTCTCACCCAGTCAAAAGATCAGGGCTAGATCCAACACCGTTTTTTAGCTCACTGCACCATCCCAGTTTCAGAACATGGCTGTATGCAAATTAGTCTGTTCCTGTCCCAGTGCATGATGGGAACAGGGCAAACCAAACTACAAAAGCCAATTCTTACACTGGGAAGGAAACAAGCTCCCGGGGACCGGTTTCTGGCATTACAGCCGTCTTCGGCCCGGTTTGCTTGAATCCTGATGGTGCAATGAGCAAGGGTCTCACATCTGAGAATACCCTTCCACGCTTAGGGTGGACAAAAATATTTACAACAAGGGGTGGTGAGGGACAGAGTCTCTGAATTAAGCAGAAAGCTCTCACCCAGTCAAAAGATCAGGGCTAGATCCAACACCGTTTTTTAGCTCACTGCACCATCCCAGTTTCAGAACATGGCTGTATGCAAATTAGTCTGTTCCTGTCCCAGTGCATGATGGGAACAGGGCAAACCAAACTACAAAAGCCAATTCTTACACTGGGAAGGAAACAAGCTCCCGGGGACCGGTTTCTGGCATTACAGCCGTCTTCGGCCCGGTTTGCTTGAATCCTGATGGTGCAATGAGCAAGGGTCTCACATCTGAGAATACCCTTCCACGCTTAGGGTGGACAAAAATATTTACAACAAGGGGTGGTGAGGGACAGAGTCTCTGAATTAAGCAGAAAGCTCTCACCCAGTCAAAAGATCAGGGCTAGATCCAACACCGTTTTTTAGCTCACTGCACCATCCCAGTTTCAGAACATGGCTGTATGCAAATTAGTCTGTTCCTGTCCCAGTGCATGATGGGAACAGGGCAAACCAAACTACAAAAGCCAATTCTTACACTGGGAAGGAAACAAGCTCCCGGGGACCGGTTTCTGGCATTACAGCCGTCTTCGGCCCGGTTTGCTTGAATCCTGATGGTGCAATGAGCAAGGGTCTCACATCTGAGAATACCCTTCCACGCTTAGGGTGGACAAAAATATTTACAACAAGGGGTGGTGAGGGACAGAGTCTCTGAATTAAGCAGAAAGCTCTCACCCAGTCAAAAGATCAGGGCTAGATCCAACACCGTTTTTTAGCTCACTGCACCATCCCAGTTTCAGAACATGGCTGTATGCAAATTAGTCTGTTCCTGTCCCAGTGCATGATGGGAACAGGGCAAACCAAACTACAAAAGCCAATTCTTACACTGGGAAGGAAACAAGCTCCCGGGGACCGGTTTCTGGCATTACAGCCGTCTTCGGTCCCCGGTAGCTTGTCTCCTTTCTGGTGAAGAATTGGCTTGGTAGTTTAGTCTGCCCTGTTCCCATGATGCACTGGGCCAGGGACAGACTGATTTGCATATAGCCATGTTCTGAGCTGGGATGGGGCAGTGAGATAAATAACGGTGATGGATCAAGCCCTGATCTTTGGACTGGGTAAGAGTGGTCTGTTTAACTCAGACACTCTGTTCATCACCACCCCCTTTTTGTAAATCGTTAAGCACATTGGAGCATATTTCTTGAAGCTATGAAATTAGGAAACAGACATTAGTGTGAGGAAGGACACCGGCCATGGCGTGATGGGATGGAAACTTTGGAGAGATGTGGGAATTGCTAATGGGGTAGAGAGCTGAAGACAGATACCAATGATGGATGGAGTGCATGGGCAACTCATAATTGAGGGAGTGGGAGCTCTGCCCTCTTCTTTTCTCCCAGGGGAGGTCACAATAAAATCAGCTTTGTGCAAATACTAATGCATAGTAGTCACTGCTTCATTCTTGCTTAAACACATGCAGAATACTCACTCGAACTTGCTGGCTGGGGGTTACTGCACTCACCTCAGTCCCCCAACATCTGCCCGCAAGGCTACCATATTTCCAGAGGTGGTGACTTTACAGCAAAGCCATACCCTCAAGTACTAATCTCCAACTCCTGAAGACATGGTGGTAAAGTTAACCCCTGGGTACTTCAGTCTCAACCCTGTATTGCTGGGGCTTTATGTCAGTCAGGGGGTGGAGACCATTGCCACCGCACCCTTTCTCAATCGGTCACAGGGTGGTATGGGGTCAGTGTGCATCACTGATCCCATCACACTCTGAGGCGATTTGGGAAAGGGTGGGTCGCAGGTGGGAAGCAGACAAATCAAAAGTGAGCAGTGGCTCATCAATTTTGAAGAGGCACACTGAGCAGATTTGAGGTGTTTCTTTCCTGCACTGTATATAGTGAGGGACCGCATTTCAGCACCACTACCAGCAGACTGATGCTGGAAGGAATTAAGTCTAGGTTCCTACCCAGACAGTGCCCTGAAATGATTGGAGTAGAAGTCGCAACCCCCAACCTGTGTGTTACTGTTAGTGGAGCAGTACCAGCCGCTGGGGAACCAAGTTAGGGTGCCTTGCTGGGTCCATTTTTTTAATGGCAAGATCACATCAAGTTTTACCTCTGCATTGTGAGATATTTATTAGAAGTGAGCATTTTCAAACAATTTAGAAATGTGCCTGCTCTGCCCTGGTGATTATGCTAGTAGCAAACTATGCGGTATATTACAGCGCAGATCCCAATTTCACATCTGCTGCTGCTCTCATAAGTGAAAATGATCAGAAAAGGAGCTGGGCAAAATAAAGTATTTGCTTAGGATAGCACAATTCAGTGAAGCAGTGTTGCCAGGATTGGCCCCAGATTTTCCAGGTTCACACTATACAATTGAGGCATTAAATGGGTTTCAAATCTTTCCAACATCAAAAGTCACTGCTTTGACCTTAATTTATGGAGAATAAGATAAGAGTGTGGCTGACAGGCATTTTTCACCTGTTATTTTTAACAGCTTTCATAGAGCAAGCATTGCCCAAGGACATATGAGCATGCCACACAGACACAGGTTATCGCCAAGAAGGGTGCTGCTGCTAGTTAGGAAATGGAAAAGCCATGAGTTTTCAGGGTGTGGCCAAGATGGAGTAATGAGCTTCACTGTGGCCTGCTAGAATCCTGCCTTTCATCCTGTCCATCTTCAGATGGGGGGGGCTCACAGTTCTGGATATGATCCCCCGCAGTTGACTGATCTGCAGAGCAGGCCCTTTTTGCAGATATTCCCGTGGTCTGTGGTTCAACTGGGTGACGATCCTGACTGAGACCGGGGCATAGCACAAGACCCCTTTTTGGCAAATGGACGGCTGGGGAAGCCTGAATCCACCCTTGGGGATCCTTGCCTGTGGAATGGCCGAGCCCCAGTGGATCTGGCATTCCACTGCCTGCCGAGCGACTGCTATATTCATGCAGCCTCTACGCTGACCTGTGATGACTCCCTGACTCGCTGTGCCGCAGGAAGTCTGGACTGTAAAACCAGGCAATCAATCAATCAATCAATCAAAACACTTACATAGCGCGCTACTCACCCGGAAGGGTCTCAAGGCGCTTGGGGGAAGGGGTCCGCTACTGCTCGAACAGCCAGGTCTTGAGTTGTCTCCTGAAGGCGAGGTGGTCCTGGGTCAGCCGAAGGTGGATGGGGAGGGAGTTCCATGTCTTGGCCGCCAGGTAGGAGAAGGATCTGCCTCCGGCGGTGGCTCTTCGGATGCGTGGTACGGCGGCGAGGGCGAGGCTAGCAGACCGTAGCTGGCGGGTGGGCGTGTGGAAGGTCAGGCGGTCGTTGAAGTACTTAGGGCCCAGGTCGTGGAGAGACTTGTGTGCGTGGGTGAGGAGCCTGAACGTGATCCTCTTGTTGACGGGGAGCCAGTGTAGATCCCTCAGGTGGCCGGAGATGTGGCTATGTCGGGGGATGTCCAGGATGAGTCGGGCGGAGGCGTTCTGGATGCGTTGAAGTCTTTTCTGTAGCTTGGCTGTGGTACCGGCGTAGAGGGTGTTTCCGTAGTCCAGTCGGCTGGTGACGAGGGCCTGGGTGACCGTCTTCCTGGTTTCGGTCGGGATCCATCGGAAGATCTTGCGGAGCATGCGGAGGGTGTGAAAGCATGAAGAGGAGACGGCGTTGACTTGTCTGGTCATCGAGAGGGAGGAGTCCAGGATGAAGCCCAGGTTGCGTGCGTGGTCTGTTGGCTTGGGGGCGGTGCCCAGGGCTGGGGGCCACCAGGAGTCGTCCCAGGCGGAGGGTGATGGTCCCAGGATGAGGACTTCCGTCTTGTCTGAGTTCAGTTTCAGGCCGCTGTTCTTCATCCACTCGGCGACGTCTTTCATCCCTTCGTGGAGGCTGGTTCTGGCGGTGTCGGGGTCTCTGGTGAGGGAGAGGATCAGCTGGGTGTCGTCGGCGTAGGAGATGATGTTGAGGTTGTGTTGGCGTGCGATGGTGGCGAGAGGTCTCATGTAGACGTTGAAGAGGGTGGGGCTGAGTGATGATCCTTGCGGGACAGCGCAGATGACTTCAGTGGCCTCGGATCGAAACGGGGGGAGGCGGACTCTCTGTGTTCTTCCGGCGAGGAATGAGATGATCCACTTCAGTGCCTTCTATTGGATGCCGGTGTTGCTGAGGCGTTGGACTAGGGTGCGGTGGCAGACAGTATCGAACGCTGCGGAGAGGTCCAGGAGGATGAGTGCTGCTATTTCCCCGTTGTCGAGAAGGGCTCGGATGTCGTCGGTGGCTGCGATGAGGGTGGTCTTGGTGCTGTGGTTGGCTCTGAAACCGGACTGCGAGGGGTCGAGGGATCCATTCGTCTCGAGGAAGGTGGCAAGTTGTCTGTTGGCGATCTTCTTGATGACTTTGGCAGGAAAAGGGAGGAGCGAGATGGGGCGGAAGTTTTTGAGGTCGGTGGGGTCCGCTGTTGGTTTCTTCAGTAGGGCGCTAAGCTCGGCGTGCTTCCAGCTCTCCGGGAAGGTGGCGGTGTCGAAGGAGGTGTTGATGACGTCTCGGAGTTGGGGTGCGATGGTGGAGTCGGCCTTGTTGAAGACGTGGTGGGGGCAGGGGGCAGTCGGAGATCCGGAGTGGATGGTGTTCATCGTGCGAGCTGTGTCTTCGGTGGTCACCGTGGTCCAGGTGCGGAGGGTGGCGGTGGGGTGCGTTGGTTCTGCGGTTGGGTGCATGGATGGTGCGCCGAAGTTGTTGTGGATGTCGGCAATCTTGCGTTGGAAGAACGAGGTGAGGGAGTCGCAGAGATCTTGTGAAGGGGTGATGTCGTTGTTGCCGGTGCTGGGGTTGGAGAACTCCTTGACGATGCTAAAGAGTTCCTTGCTGTCGTGGGCGTTGTTGTCCAGTCGATCCTTCAGTGATTTCTTCCTGGTGATGCGGATGAGCTGGTGGTGCTTGCGGGTGGCGTGTTTGAGGGCGGTCATGTTGTCAGTGGTCTGGTCGAGGAGCCAGGCTTTCTCGAGGGTAAATGTAAATGTAAATGTACAGGAATTTATATAGCGCAAATCACCGAGCGAATTCTAAGCGCTTGCTTAGGGAACCCGTCCTGGTATTCCCTGTGAGATAACCCCGGCAAGGTATCCACAAGGTGAAAGCCAGGCATCCCACCGCGAGGGGCCGTTGTGGAGATTAAGCAAGCTTTTGCCCAGAGTCGCAGAGTGTGAACCCGTGAATCGAGTAGGCACCGGAGCGAGAATTGTCGAGTCCATGGACATTTTTAGGACTCAAGACCTCACCGAGCGGGGATTGAACCCTGGTCCCGGGCTGACCTCTGCTTCCAGGTCTGCCTCCTCTAACCAGTGAGCCACACTTCTCCAGGGTGCGGCAGGTCTTCTTGGAGTCCTTGAGTTCGTCGGTGAACCAGGGGGCCTTCTTGCTTCTGGGGTTGCTGGGAGGGTTCTTTAGTGGTGCGAGGTCGTCGGCGCAGGCGGTCAGCCACTGCGTGAAGTTGCGGGCTGCTTCGTTGGGGTCCGGTGTGCTGGCAGGTGGGTTCTGGCTGAGGGAGGTGGTGAGCTGGTCGGCGGTGATCTTGCTCCAGCTTCTGTGAGGAACCTGTTGCGAGTGGTGGTGGGTAGTGGTTTTTCTGAAGCTGAAGTGGACGCAGCTGTGGTCGGTCCAGTGAAGTCCGGTGGAGTGACTGAAGGCGATGTGCTTGCTGGATGAGAAGACGGGATCAAGCGTGTGGCCGGCGTAGTGGGTGGGGGTGTTGACCAGTTGCTTGAGTCCGAGGTTGGCGAGGTTGTCCAGCAGGGTGACGGTGTTGCGGTCCTTGTTGTTCTCCAGGTGGAAGTTGAGGTCCCCTAGGAGGATGTAGTCGGTGGAGGGGAGGGCGTGTGGGCTGATGAAGTCTGTGATGTCTTCGCTGAATTGGGTGCGTGGTCCCGGGGGTCTGTAGATGAGGGTGCCTCTGAGGGTCGTCTTTGGGTCGGTGTGAATCTGGAAGTGTAGGTGTTCGGCGGCGGCGTAGGTGTCGTCGGTGTCGGTCGTGATGCGGATGGTGTTCTTGTGGATGATGGCGATGCCTCCTCCGGTCTGGTTGACGCTGTCCCTTCTGATGATCTTGTATCCATCCGGGATGGCGATGGCGATGTCGGGGGCTGAGGAGGCATTCATTCATGTTTCAGTGAGGAAGGCGAAGTCTGGTGAGGTTGTGTCGAGGAGGTTCCAGAGTTCGACGCCGTGTCTGTGGACGGAGCGGGTGTTGAGCAGGATGCACTTGAGGTCGTTGCTGGAGTTTGGCTTGGCGGGCGCGGTGCATGTTCGGAGGCAGGTGAACTTGCAGGTTGTGCAGGTGAAGGGTCCGTGGAAGCGTTTCGGGGCGGCCCGGCAGCAGGTGGGCTTCCGGCCGGTATTGAGTGCGTTGAGGGCTGCGGCGTCGTAGGTTTGTCGGGTCGTCTTGCGTCGGTGGGGGCCGGGGGTCCTGGCACTGGGCGCGGTCCAGGCGCGGACGGGCGCAGACGGGCTTGCCTTTGGCGCCCCTTCGGCGCACAATCGGCGCGCCTGCTGCGCGTGACCGCTGTGCGTACGCGCGGTCGCCATTAATGGCTAAGTGGGAGGGAGGAGCAGCTGGGAGGCAGGAGCGGGGAGGACACAAAACGAAAAGGGGGCATGGCCGCGTGAACGGCGGCAGGAAGCAGGGAGCGGGGCGGGCAAGGCACAGGGGGACTGCAGAAAGAAATTACAACAAAGCTATTTCAACAACGCGCACAGGGGGACAACAGTAAAAATTACAACAAGGTTATTTCAACAACGCGTACAGGGGGACAACAGTAGTGATAAGGCAAAAAGGCAATGCAATAAACAACACGCAAACATGGCGGAGGGGCAGGGAACAGCGAGGCAGGCAGCTAGGGAGGAGAGGCAGGCACACGAGGCTGCGAGCAGCAGCGAGGGGCGCGGGGCACACACACAGCTGGTGGCCGTGCGTCGCGGGGGTGTCCTGAGAACAGGTTACACTCACCTGCGCCGCGCGGTCGCCATTTATGGCTAAGTGGGAGGGAGGAGCAGCTGGGAGGCGGGAGCGGGGAGGACACAAAACGAAAAGGGGGCGTGGCCGCGTGAACGGCGGCGGGAAGCGCGGAGCGGGGCGGGCAAGGCACAGGGGGACTGCAGAAAGAAATTACAACAAGGCTATTTCAACAACGCGCACAGGGGGACAACAGTAGAAATTACAACAATGTTATTTCAACAACGCTCACAGGGGGACAACAGTAGTGATAAGACAAAAAGGCAATGCAATAAACAACACGCAAACACGGCGGAGGGGCAGGGAACAGCGAGGCAGGCAGCTAGGGCGGAGAGGCAGGCACATGAGGCTGCGAGCAGCAGCGAGGGGCACACACACAGCTGGTGGCCGTGCGGCGCGGGGGTGTCCTGAGAACAGGTCACACTCACCTGCGCTGCGCGGTCGCCATTTATGGACAAGTGGGAGGGAGGAGCAGCTGGGAGGCGGGAGCGGGGAGGACACAAAACGAAAAGGGGGCGTGGCCGCGTGAACGGCGGCGGGAAGCGGGGAGCGGGGCGGGCAAGGCACACGGGGACTGCAGAAAGAAATTACAACAAGGCTATTTCAACAACGCGCACAGGGGGACAACAGTAGAGATTACAACAAGGTTATTTCAACAACGCGCACAGGGGGACAACAGTAGTGATAAGACAAAAAGGCAATGCAATAAACAACGCGCAAACACGGCGGAGGGGCAGGGAACAGCGAGGCAGGCAAACCCCATCAGTTCTCTCAGAGGTGGAGGGACCAGTCCAGTGTGTCCCCAGCTGCTTCCTGATCAAGAGATTCCCAGAGTGCTCTTGAGCAGAGACACTGATGGAGTTAGGACTAGGTGGCTCAAGAGCACTCTGGGAATCTCTTGATCAGGAAGCAGCTGGGGACACACTGGACTGGTCCCTCCACCTCTGAGAGAACTGATGGGGTTTAGAACCATGGAGAACAAAGTCCGAACCCTAGAAATGCATATAGAAGATGCAGAAAATAGATCAAGACAGAAAAATATACGAATAATCGGACTACCTGAGAAAGGGGAGGGACACAGCATGGTGACATTCCTAAAGAAATGGATCCTGGATGAGCTGTCACAGAGAGACTCTTGCCCTTCTGTACACTAGAAATAGCGCACAGAGTACCTGCATGACTTCTGTGCCCTGGAGCACTGCTGCAACCGGTGTTGGCTAAATTATTATAATATTGAGAGCGAGGCTGCATTTTAGCCCAGGCCCATAGAAAAGTTGACCCTTTTCTGGACAATAGCAAAATAAAGATTTTCCCGACTTCACCAAAGAAATAAAAAAACAGCTTTGTACAATCTTGGAGGCTAAGCATCGCCTGCTCCAAATGGGTGTCACTTATGCTATGCTATTCCCTGCCTGACTGAAAGTGGTGAGTCCAGTTGGTGTGCAGTTCTTCAAAACCCGACAAGAAGTATGGGACTTTCTTGATTGTCACCCACAAGCGGGTCCCAGCCACAGCACAGCCAAGTCCTCATCAAGACGAAAACAAGTATGAAAAGGTCTTCGAAGTGCCCCTGGTAGGGCCCCATCTGGATCAGAAGTTCAATGAGAACAGAAGAGGGCAATGGAGGTAGCGGCAATCCTGAGCAGTGGGAGAACAATTCCCCAGCCTCTTTAGATGAGGAGGAGGGACAAGCCTCAGAGCTTGAGAGAGGATCCACCTCAGCAGAGGACTCAGACATTGAGCTGCTGGTGATGACACCTGGGACAGCAGATGAACCTATATGGCTGAGCCATGGTATGGTAAGAGAGGAAAGAGTAATGTGGATGCAATCTTTAGTTTGATAAGGGAAGACAACAATATAATAATACTAGTAGGTGACTGACTGACATATTATTACCCTACATGTTTGCAGACTCTGCAATCTTGATACGTTTATGATTATAACAAGGGGGGTGGCAGCGCACTGCCCCACTTAACTCACACTCTTCTATTGGTATTTACATGGGTACATCCACTACTGTTTGTGTTCTAGGATCAGTTTGGATGGGGGCTACGCACCTGCTTGTCCTGGGGAAGGGGAGTTGGGTTAATTGTTATTTGACTGTTGGGGAGGGATATATTTGTTGCACACCAGGGGTACTAATTGCATTCAGCCATGGAAGGTTGCTGACTTATGTTGATGCATTAATGTTCCGCCAGGAATTAGGCAACTCCATTGTTCACTTATGATGTCTACCCACACAATGTACAAAATATTATCTTTGAATGTGAGCGGGATGCACACAATGGATAAAAGTTACAACATATTATAATTTCTCTCCAGACGGGGTGCCCAAATAGCACTCCTTCAGGGAACACACCTCCTTGCTAAGGAAGGGGCGGCACTACATTGTAGGTGGCGAGGTCAGGCATACTATGCTTCTTAGTCAGCATTTGCATGGGGAACACTAATATGGATGCACCCAGGAGTCCTCTTCCAGCACACTGGTGAGCTTATCAATCCAGATGACCAATACATAATGCTCACATGAAGACTGAATTATAGTGACATCACCATAATAAACGTATATGCTCCAAAAACAGATCAAGCAGGGTTTATGGGTGAACTGTCTAGAAAATTAGCTCCCTACTTAGTAGACACAATAGGGAGGGGACTTCAATTGTATAACCAACCCGACCCTGGATCGATCCCATCCACCTGTGGAAGTTGCTCTGGTAAGTAGAATGTCTTGTTTTTTTCTCCAACTGGCAGGCGGAATGTGGATAGGTGGACTTGTGGCAAAGACACCACCCTCAGCAGCAGAACTATTCCTCCTTCTCACCTCTACATGACCTCCACGTCCGCTTAGATACATTCCTTTGCACACCAGACGTTCACAGCTTGGTGCATAGTAGAGAATACCTCTCTAGAACCATCTCCGATCATAGCCCGGTGTTACAGCACCTGGGATGGGGGAACTCCCCCATCTGTTTACCCATGTGGAGGCTGAAACCGGAATCCCTAGAGGACTCGGTGTTCCAGGACTCAATAGGACAAGGTATTAGTCAATATTATGGGGAAAACTCGGGAACACCCTCTTTTCCCTGGGTGGAGTGAGCTGCATTTTAAGTGGTGCTTCGAGGGAGGTGCATTTCCGAATCAGTGGGGGTGAGACGCACCCTACTGACTGAAGTGGGGTCTTCTGAAAGTGCCTTGAGTTTCCTTGAATTCCTTGAATTAGCCAGGCCAGAGTCCTTGGATCGCCAAACAGTGCTACTGGAAGCAAAGGAGAAGTTCATAGAACATGCAGAGCAACTCCGGTGCTTTGATTACAAGGCCTATATGACTAGCCCTCATGCGGAACATGATCCCATGGGCCAACTTCTAGACTGGCTTGTGAATCCTACCAAATGAGGCTCTTTAATAGTGGAGCTCATATTGGACTGGGGGGATAGACTATTTAGACAATTGGACAAGTGCCATGAATTCTACACACATTGTTCAACCCTCGATAGGTCCATATCCTTAGTGAATGAGGAGACTATACAAGACTTTTTGGCCTCACTGGACTTACCAACCAAAACACCTGAAGAGGCTATGGAATTAGATGTGGATGTTACACTCCAAGAGATACGAGAGGCAATTAAGCACTTGGCCTGGGGCAAAACTTGCGGTTGCATACAAAATAGCCAAGAAGTGGGAAATCTACCAGATTCTACTCGAGTGCCATTAATAGTACCACTCTCAAAGCCTGGGAAACCCACCCATGACAAACGTGCATATTACCTGTTGTCGATCTTAAATGTCGATTACAAAATTCTCAATAGAATTCTAGTTTCTGGATTCCTTTCCCATATGCCCAACTGTATTCATCCAGACCAAGAAGAGTTCATTCTTGGCCATAACAAGTCCCCTAATATTCACAGAATTTATCATTACTAAAAGCAGAGGCTAATATACAGTCGGACGCTGTGATTTTCGCAGTCAACATAGAAAAGGCATTTGACAACCTGGAATGGTCCTTTCTCTATGGTTATGGAGTACTTCCACCTGGTACGAGGGTTCTTGGACGGGACCAAGTTGCTATACTTGGCCCCTTTAACCAGATTGAGAATGGGGGGATTATTTCAGAAAGTTACAACATGGAGCGCGGAACTCGCTAGGGGTGTCCTTTATCCCCACTACTCTTTGCGTTAGCATTGGAACCCCTGGCCTGTTATACTAGAAGACCGAATAACTATCAGGGCATAGTAGGGGATGTTCAGACTGACTATATAGCCCTATATTCTAACGGCCTTCTGTTGTTCCTTCACGACAGAGTGAATAATTGGATGGTACCAGAAGACTTTTAGATCAGTTCAGAATGTTTTCCGGAATGAGAGTTAAGAGGCAAAATTCAAGCTTATTTCCAGTGAAACCAGACCCTGAACTGCCAGGGGACCTTGTACCCCTACATTGGGAACCGAGCTGCATACAATATTTGGGAGTGCAGATATATCATGATGCTACAGATCTTCTAGAACGTAATATTGACCAAGTCATTCAGGCCTTCTGCCACAGTGTGGCATTCTGGGAAATGCTCCCACTCTCAGTCTCAGGCTATGCGGCACTACTTAAGATGGTTGCATTTCCCCGCTTACTGTATTACTTTGCAGTTTTACCTGAGTGGTTCCTACGAGCGAGTTTTAAAGACAACAAATTGCTAGTGGTATCATTTCTATGGGATCCCAGTTGCAGATGGGTAGCGTTGACTACCTTACAGCGACCGATGGGGGAAGGTGGCTTAACTGTCCCGGATTTTGAAACCTACTACATCACGGCTCAGGCACAATGGATGATGCATTGGGTGGTGGGAAGATTAACTCCTGAATGAAAGCTGAGATCAGGCGTACCGGAGTTGGAACGGTTCCATAGTCTCCCAACATACTGCTTAGAGGGTTGAAGGCCCTGCCCCGCCGGGGGAATTGGAGAGAACTAGCTGAGTGGTAGACAGCTGGAGTAACTACCCTAAGAAATATGTATACAGATGGGGTGCTCCTCCCGTTTGAGGAGTTTAGAGAATAATTTGACCTACACCCTAGACATTTCTTGCATTAAATACCATTATACATAAGCTTTGGAGAGTGGAGATGGCAGAACCTCCCACAGCATAAGAGCTGCACGTATATAGTAATATCAGCAGGGACATATAAAGCAGTTAAATGCTTATACAAAGCTGTTCGAGCAAACATGATGCTACCTCTAAACGCATTGCAAACACACTGGGAGGGAGATATCGGAAACCCCATTGAGGAGAAGAACTGGGCAACTGTATTAGAGAGAGTACCTAAGATATCCAGAAATGCCAGATTGAAAATTATAAAATGTTATGCCCAGATGTGGGTCCCTTGCTCACTTTGCCACTGGATTCAAGCAAAAACAACAGTTGATGACCTCCGTCTTATATATATATATATATATTTTTATTGTTATATAAAGTGCAATTGTGATGTTCTAAAGGGCTGTTTGTGGGACTGATATTGGCCAATGGAACAAGAACAGTTTTACATTTGTCACATCACTGATAAGGGGAGAGCTATTAACGCTAGATGATTAAAATACATGAGTTGATTGTCAGATAAAAGGTAAGATTAAAACGTTTTTTCAATACGATCTCAATAGTTTTGAGACAAATATGCAATGCAAAATAAAACGATGTTCTGATGATGAAAGCACTAAAATAGAAAGTCAAGGTAAGATTCTGACTAGTATAGTAAGTAGGGTGACAAAGATTAGAGAAGAGTATTTTTTTAAATACTGTTATTGAGAATTAATTTTGGGGAATGCTATAGCCCTTTGGACTTTAAATAATATGTATTGTTGGTAAGAATGCATATGTTTATCTGATTTTATGTGACAATGTTGAATGTCTTTACATGTCTAGCTGTTTTTAGAGCTGAGAAAACAATGTTAACAGTAAACACAAATGGACATTTTGGTTGCATGCCTTGCAAATGTGATTTGTAATTACATGAATTAAATTACTGCAGAGATAGTCTTCAGTTTCAAACGAGAATCGTTTTCTTGATAGTTATAGCTAACTGTTCCTTAAAACCCGACTAAGAACAATGTATAAAAGTGCAATTACAAATTATGCCCTAAAGGAAAAAAGAGAGAATTGTGTGGTCTTCCATGTGCTGAAACTCTAGTGTCTGATCATTTCTCCATGGAGGTCTCTTCCAGCTCTGTCAGCAACGTGAGAATTCGTGGCATGTCGCTTGATCTGTCATAAGCCCCAAATAAGTAAATTTATCCAGTTTCAAAAAAAGGTGCGATTGTACAGCCAGGTTTTGAAATTTACAAAGACACAAAACTATAATATTACGTCAAACTATGCATAAGGTCAAACAGGAAAAGTACATTTATGAAATATATATATAAAAAGATAGTAATACAGTAACAAACTAGAGATAAAGAAGGACCCGGGAATTTATGCATATATGGCGATCCCAAGATGATCTCCTTCATTAACAGATTCGGAAAGAGAACACAAGGTCACACAAGGGGCCCGATTCACAAAAGTAAACTGAGACGAAAGTCTAACTTTACGACTTTTGGTATTCACGAAGAGCATTTACTACTCGTAAATGCCCTTTATGAATACCAAAAGTTGAACTTTATGACTTTCCGTATTCACAAAGGGCATTTACGAGTAGTAAATGCCCTTTGTGAATACCGAAAGTCGTAAAGTTAGACTTTCGTCTCATTTTAACTTTGTGAATCGGGCCCAATGTTAATTTTGCTTCAAGGCAATTAGATTATCCAAACACAATATGTTACAGGATATAGAACACCATTTTATGAAATTGGCGGCTCTCAATTCTGCTGCCAAAATATGGTTAATTTGTGTCAGGTTGCAAACTACTATTGCTCACAATTGCCATGATTGCGAACATCAAAAACATACTGAAGCAAAAAGAAGCAGCCTGGCAAAGCAATGCAACAGTGATACAGTAGCCTTGCAAAACAAACAAAACTGTCTCCGAGTTTAGGAAAGTGGCTAGTTAGAATAACGTATCTCCTAGTCTATAGTTGCTGGTGGTCAGTTCAACAAAATTTTGTTTTTAGGTCGAGCCTGGGCAGCTCATGCACTGATCTGCAAGGCATGCTGTCAGTTCAGTTCATAAACTTTATTCGATAGTTTGTAAAAAACATCATAAGAGTATACAGATTAAAACATTACACGCATGAATTATCACAAGAAGGGAAGTACATAGCATAACAAAACTTGATTGGTAAAACATGGACTAGCAGCAAAAATGGTTAAGATGGACATAATATTAGAAAACCATACTTTTTCTTGCCGTGATAGATTTTAAGATAAAGGTTGCGATAAAGAAACATAAATCCGGGGTTGCAAGTGAAAATAAGAGTTTCATAGCATTACCGGTAGTAGACACAGAATATTTCTTAAACAATGGTTTGAGGTAGAAAATACGCAGGGATTTGTACAAGGGACATATTAACATAAAGTGCAAGGTACTTTGCTTAGTTAATCCGTCACAAGGACAGGGGGTGGCAGAATACATTTTCATCCTTGGGAATGCCACCAGGTTATGCACAATGCCTAATCTTAATCTTGTAAGGACAAATTGATGGGACCGTCTGCTGATAACTTTGAGGTACATAGGGGGGCCAAACCCTTCTTCTTTGTTAGAGAAATAAAAAGCATGAGTTGAGTAATCTCTGGTTTGAACTCTGCGCTTATTGTGTTTGTCCCTCAAAAATACCCCTTTGACCTCCTGTTTCGATAAGGCAGTTACACATATTGGATCTTCACGTACATCCAGATCGTAGAGTTCCTTAAAAGCTGAAATAACATACTTTAACCATGGAATCTGGAAGGCATTATCCAGGTGCAAGCAGTCTTTGATTATTTCCTTGGTAAAGCTGGTTTCATCCTTGGACCAAATGGATCTCCACCCCATTAAGGGTCTCAGTCCAATTAGATCAGATATATAGTCCAGCCCAAGTTCTTTGTGGGTCAGATCAGTGGATGCCGAGGGAGGAAGACAGAGTAGTCTTTTTAGAAATAAATTCTCCAGTATTTGCAGGTCCCTTTGAGTCCAATGTCCCCAGACCCCTGAACCATATAGTGCTATAGAAGCACATCTGTGTCTATAAATGTTCAACATATCCGGTATACGCCGACTTCCCAATTTAGTGGCAAAGCGGAACACACTTAAGGAGGCCTTACCCATCCTAGCTCTTACATTATGTTGCTCTGGGGTCCAGGACCCTCCGTTGTTGAAGGTAATGCCCAAATAACAAAAGTTATTCACAACCTCAATGCGGTTTTCCTTAAAGTAAAAAGGTTTAAGATGATGTACCTTCTTACCGCATGCCATGATAAAAGTTTTGGAATTATTAATTTTTAGTTTCTTCCCCTGTATAAAATCATAAAAACAATTCATGAGTTTCTGGAGGCCTATAGGGGTTCTTGAAAGTAGGACGGTGTCATCAGCGTAAAGCAACACCGGGATAGATTGACCTTCTGCTTGCGGGGCATCAGCTTGCACGTTTTTCAGTTCTTGCTCGATTGAGTTTATAAAGAGGGAGAAGAGCAGCGGGGCCAACACACAACCCTGTCTGATACCAGATTTGACCCTGATCTTTCTCGTATATTCCCCCTCTGGGCAGTAGCGAATCTGGGCAGATAAGTTAGTATAGAGTCTTGCCAGAAAATGAATAATCGCAGTCGGTGCACTCATATCGAGTAGGGTTGACCAAAACAACGTATGGTCAACCAGATCGAAGGCGCTGGAAAGGTCCGCAAAACAAAGAAACAAGGAACCCTGTTTGGCTTTAGTGTATTTTCCTATTAGGAGGTCTAAATTAATACACTGCTCTATAGTGCCAAGGCCCTTCCTAAAGCCATATTGGGAGGCTGCAAGAATATTATTGCTTTCGGCCCATTCTTCCAAACGTAACAATAGGACCCTGCTCATGATTTTTAGTGAGGAATCCAGAAGGGAGATAGGGCGGTAGTTCTTAGCCTCTACCCTATCTCCCTTCTTATAGATTGGTATAATTACAGATTCACTCCAGGTTGACGGGGTAGTATCGTCGACAGCAGCATTGAATACTTGGGTCAGTAGGGTGCTCCACAGGGCCAGGTCGGTTTTATAAAGGTCAATAGGGACCCCATCTAGTCCTGGGGCTTTCCTCCCTTTACTTTTACTGATTGCCATGTCGACTTCATGGAGGGTAATTCCCAATGTCTGGTTGGGTATGATAGGGTTATTACGGGAGCTATCCTGGACCTCCCCAATTGGGTCAAAGATCCCGGTAAAATGTAAGACCCAGCTATCCTCGCTAACTTGGGCAGTAAGGACTGGGAATTCTTCCTTCTGGAGGAATGGACTGTTAACTGTACTCCAGAACAATTTACTATCCCGTAGGGCTGCAGCCTTAGTCAAGTCTTCCCAGGCTTGCTCTCTTAGTTCTTGTTTCCTACGCTTCAGTTCAAGATTGTATTTAGCCCTCAGAAGCTTAACCACTTCCCTGTCTCTCTGGAGGTTAGATAGTGCCTTCTTAAGATCTTTTAGCGATGAAGTACACGCTCGATCAAACCAGCCTAGCGTTGCCTGTTTAGTTATGCCCTTGTTGATGGTAAGTGATTTTTTTATTATAATACCAAGTTCCTCGAAATCAGCTATGATACACTTTGAGGTAGCATCGGCTTCGAGGCAACGGGATATCACTTTAGTGCCAGCTCTCACAATTTTCCGATGTAAGTCATCAGATTTCGCTCCACACCATTTGATCCGGATACCGTTTTGCCTACATGGGGTAATCTCATCTACAATCCTGCCGACAAAATTATTTTTAGGGCCCCATATAAGAATAGACATGGTTAAGGCGTTATGGTCACTAATACCGAAGTCCATGATAATCGGGACCGTGCAGAGTGGAACAATCTGTGTCGACATCAACAGATAGTCGATAACAGATGCAGTGTTCCTCCCTGTAAAGGTTGGGGCGATATTACCATCTTTATCCAGGGCAGGTTGGTGGATAACCAGGTCATACTTTAGCAGGAGATTATTAAGAGAGACACCATAAGGGGTATGGGAAAAATGAGCCAGGTTCTCCCCATTATCCCCATCGAACCTGCATGCGTTGGTATAAGAATACGGACAGGTTCTGATATTAAAGTCCCCTCCCCAGATAATATCAAAAGGTTTGTGGGTATCATTACAGATTTTGGTCAGAGCTGATTCGAATTCATCTACAACAGAAGTACTAGTGGGGTCAAATGTGTTGTTGTAATGGTTGATCAACAGATGTTCCGGCCCCCACTATTTTCTAACTTCAGTATTTGGGAATGTGAACCAACAGTGGAGCAAGATCTTACACGTACTGGAAAGTGCACAGACAATAAAATCAACACACCACCTTTAGCCCTACCCAGGACAGATTCTTGTGCTGGGCAGTTATAAGAAACAAAGCCGTCATAGTGAATATCAATAGTAGACCAGGTTTCCTGTAGGCAGAGGATGTCGAACCCTGAGATAGATTCCCTCCAGCCCAGGGCTGACACCCTCTGTCGCCACCCTGCAATATTCCAGCTCACCATAGAACAACCTGGTCGGCTAGAAGCCAGTACTGGTTCTGTGTGTACGGTATTAAGGGAAGGGACTGTGCTAGCACATCCCGCGCCGGACAGACCCGGGGCGTAAGGTGGAAGATAGGCATCCATCGTCTCCACGTGTAGAGCGGGTGTCAAGGACATCATATCTAGTGTTGAGGGAGTTACCATGCATTCATCTGAACATATGACATTGCCCGCGACTTCCCCATCCGCTATATCATTAACCATCTCGAGGGGTGGAGGCTCTGGTAAGCATATTGGCGGTAGTCAATCAACTCCCTCTAGGCCCTCTAGGCAGCTATACCGATTGTACTCAAAGACAGGATTGTGCTGGGGGGTGTATTGCCGAGGAGAGTAGAGATATTTTTGGCTTCTCTTTAGGAGGCCGAAGTTTCCTGTTTAAGCGCGCTCCTCAAGGCTATTGTGAAAGTCCATCCATCTATAGTCAGGCTTTGAAAACACAGCTTGATACGATTGTCTTACCTGATGGTGCTGCTCTTATTCAGTATGTCAATGATTTGTTAGTTGCTGCTAATGATGAAGAGATCTGTAAAGAAGCTACTCTTTTGTTGTTGCGACATTTGTCTGACCTCCATCATAAAGTGTCACTTTCGAAGTTGCAGTATTGTCGACAAGAAGTGACCTACTTAGGTCATCTCTTATCGAAGGAGGGAAGAAGATTGACCCCAGAACGAATTCAAGCGATTGCGAAAATGAATGTGCCAACTACACAGAGAGAAGTGCGTGCTTTTTTGGGTATTACTTCGTACTGTAGGCAATGGATTCCGAATTTTTCGCTTCTTGCGAAACCTTTGTTAGCACTAACTGTTAAGGATACTCCGAATCCTCTTCCTTGGACTGACGAATGCCAGAAGACATTTTCTGAATTGCGTGATGCGTTGTGTTCGGCTCCTGTGTTGGGTACTCCCGACTACAGTAAGCCTTTTACACTCTATGTTCACGAGAGAGAGGGATGTGCATTGTCAGTCCTGACACAGCAGTTCGGCGATAAACAACGTCCATGTGCGTATTTCTCGTCGACTTTGGATCCGGTAGCTAGAGCGTTGCCGAGTTGTTTGAGAGCTACAGCGGCAGCAGCTGTTTCTGTTCGACAGTCTGCTGGTTTGGTGATGGATAATACGTTGATTGTGATGGTTCCACATGCAGTGGATACTTTGTTAAACAGGACCAAGACACAGCACTTGACTAGTGCTCGATTGTCAGGTTACGAGTTGACACTTTTGGCGAGTCATGTGCATATAAAGCGATGCAACACGTTGAATCTAGCTACGTTGTTGCCGATTTCTGTAGAGACAAATGTTCAGGAACAGCATGATTGCTTTCTTAGGACAGAGGAGGAAACGAAGGGTAGAATAGATCTCAAGGACACTCCTCTTGCAAAGTGTGATGGTACCTTATGGGTAGATGGTTCATGTTTCAAGCTTCCGAATGGTGATACGACTGCAGCATATGCAGTTACGACTTTGCATACGATTGTTGAAGCTGCACGTATCCCACAAAATTCAGCTCAAGCAGCAGAGTTGATTGCATTGACAAGAGCGTGTGTGTTGTCGAAAGGAAAGAGAGTGACTGTGTATACCGATAGCCAGTATACGTTTGGTGTGGCTCACAGTTTTGATCGCCTGTGGAAGAAACGTGGGTTACATACGTCTCATGGTACGAAAATTCAGCATGGTCAGTTGGTGAATGAACTTCTTGAGTCGCTTACGTTACCGATGCAAGTTGCGATCATGAAATGCAGTGCACATAAGAAGGTTACCGATGACGTGGGTCGTGGTAATGCGTTTGCGGATGAAGTTGCGAAAGATGTGGCGAAAGATGTGATGAGTCGAATGTATGTTGCGGGTCCAGCAAGATGGGTTCCGGATAGAGGAATGTGTGAAGATACGATAGAGAGTGTGAAGTCAATTCAGGCTGAAGCTACGGAGAAAGAATTGAATGTATGGAGAGAGAGTACGGGAAAATTGGATTCGACTGGTTGTTGGATTGAGTTGTCAGAGCATCAGCAATAGTTGTTACCTGATGCGGATGTGCTCGCAGTGGTTACAATGGCGCATGGAATGGCTCACATTAGTGCGAAAGGGATTTGTAAGTTGTTGGCTTCAGTATGGCAGAATGCTGGAATTCCTAAGTGTGCGGAGAATCTGGTCATGAATTGTAAAGTTTGTATGATGTATAATCCTGGCAAGGGAACTCCACTCCAGCTGGTCATTTTGCGCCTCCGACGTATCCGTTTGAGGTTTTGCAATTAGATTTTAACCATATGGAGAGATGTAATAACTTGAAATATGTCCTTGTGGTTGTGCGTGCCTTTTCGAGATGGGTAGAAGCATATCCCCTGAAAGATAATACTGCCTTGTCCACAGCTAAAGCCCTAACTAAGGAATGTTTCCTTAGGTACGGTTTGCCAAGAATGGTGTGGAGTGATAACGGGAGTGAATTTGTGGGTCAAGTCATGAAGAGAGTATGTGAAGGTTTAGGCATCAGAAAGAAATTTCACGCTGCAAATCACCCCCAATCAGCTGGTTTAGTTGAATGCTACAATGGCACCTTAAAGCTGAAACTAGCCAAGATTCAGGCGAGCTCTGGTGTCCAATGGCCCGATGCTTTGTTATGTTATGTTATGTTATTTAATGTCTCTTTTATAGCGCACGGCTACCCCGAGGGGTGTCCCGGCGCTTTGGCAAAGAGAGCTGAGGAAGAAAACACAACACAGCTACTCACAGAGGCCGCTAGAAATCATACGGAAAAAAGCCAGGTCTTCAACTCCTTTCTAAAAGAAAGGAAACTGTTGGCTTTCCTTAAGGAAACAGGAAGCTCATTCCCGCCACGTGAAGCCAAATATCGGAAGGAGCGACCTCCGATCCGGGTGAGTCTGATAGGAGGGACAACGGCTTTGGCCAACAAGGCCGACCATAGGGTCCTCCTGGGGCGCATAAAAGGCCATGCGCTTCCCGATATATTTAGGGCCAATTGAATGAAGGGCCTTAAAAGCAAGGGTCAAGATCTTGAAGGTAATTCTTTTAGAGATAGGCAACCAATGCAGTCTCTTGAGCAATTCGGAGGCTTTTGTCCTACGCGGAAGACCAAAAATGGCTCTTGCCGCCGAATTCTGCACAATTTGCAGACGGGCCAGCAGATATTTAGGCAGCCCTAGATAAAGGGCATTCGCATAGTCCAACCGCGATCCTATTAGAGCCTAAACAATGATTTTTTTGTGTTGCAGAGACAGCAGCGGAAGAAACTTCCGAAGCATTTTCAAAATGCCAAAGCATTTCCCAGACAACCCGATGATCTGGGTCTGAAAGAAAGGCCGTCATCACACAACACACCAAGGTTTTTTGCTTTTGCAGAGGCCGCATCAGGAGGAAACATGTCCTGGAGCCACCATGTTTTCCAGCTGGGATCAGGCGGACAGCCGAAAAAAAGCAGCTCCGACTTATCGGAGTTGCGTTTCAGACTGTGCCGCCGAAACCAGTCAAAAACCGCACCCAGGTAGTCTTTGATCCTACTACCATCAAACGCCTCTCCCTTCTTACACGTAAAAAGGAGCTGGGTGTCATCAGCATAGGATATGATCTGGGCACCGAAGGACTCCGCTACCGCCGCCAGAGGGGCCATATAGATATTAAAAAGGGTGGGGCTCAGGATGGACCCCTGAGGAACCCCCACCTCTAGCGGCGGCATATCAGCGGAGAACGGAGATGCCCAGACCACTTGTCGGCGGCCGGTCAAGAAAGATTTAAACCAGTCCACACCGTCCCACGAAGACCGATCTCCCAGAGTCTTAAAAGGAGACCGTCATGAGGGACGGTGTCGAAAGCCACCGACAAGTCCAACATAACCAGAATAGCCTTCCCTCCGAGGTCAAGGGTCTCTCTGATGGCGTCGGTGATCTGAAGAAGGGCTGTCTCCGTGCTAAAATTAGCACGGAAGCCCGATTGAGAATCATGTAGGATGTTGTTGCTCTCAATAAAGTTGGAAATGGAGAGCTTCACATGTTTCTCAATCACCTTTGCCAGAGCAGGGAGAAGGGAGATCGGCCTATAGTTAGCGTGAACAAGGGGATCTAAAGTAGGCTTTTTGAGTAGCGGCAAGATCAAAGCATGTTTCCACGCCAGAGGTACCTCTCCCGTAGTCAGGGAGAGATTGAGCAGCGGATTAAGCAGGATGTTAACTGCAGGCGCTACTCTGCCCAGGCATTTCGCTGGACAAGGATCCAGAGGCGAACCAGATTGAAGCCGGGACAAAAGATCGAGAGAGGTAGCAGAGGACAGAGGCGGAAAAACCGAAAGAACGGGACCATTCTCTTCCGATGATAAGGGGAGGGAGGTCGGTTGACTAACCGTTGAGATAATTTTATGTACAAAAAAATCCCCAAGTTGGCTAATCCAGGCTTCGGAATGAGAATGAGAGGGCGCACTCAAGGAAGCGAAGGTAAACTCCTTTACTATCCTAAAGAGTTCTTTACTTATATTTTCCGCCTCATCAATTCTGCGCTCTAAATATACTTTTTTTCCGTCTAAGATGTGCTTATGATAAAGCCTGATCGCATCCCAATATTTTAATTTATCGTCCGGATCATATTTGCGCCGCCAGACTCTTTCGGCTTTTTTACAATCTTGACGCATTTTCCCTAAAAAGGGGGTAAACCAAGGAGCCGAGACATGTCTAACCGCAGACTTAGCTGGCTTAACCGGGCTAACTCGTCAAATCTGGCTATCAGCCACTTTTGAACAGAGTCTAGACTTTCCTCCAGATCACCAGTAAGCCCACAGGGATAGCGAAGGAGCGTATCGGACAACATTTCCGCCGTAACTTGATGAAATGGCCTCATCGGCCGTTTCACTTCTTTCAGCACTCTATGGCCAGTCATAGCAGAGAAAGGAATACTAAAATTGATTAAAAAATGGTCTGACCATAAAACTGGGAGCGGCAAAGACACATCAATCAGCCTGGTTGAGAGAATCTGATCAATAGTATGGCCTTTGATATGGGTGGGGCTGGTGATGTAAGAAACCAGCCCTAGCGGAGAAACAATATCCTGCAACTTAATCGTGTCAGGATCCGCTGCATTGTCCATGTGAAGATTCAGATCCCCCAACAAGATGCAATGCTCCGATCTCAAGCAGGGCACAGAAAGCGCTACCTGCAAATCGTCAAAAAAAGAGCCATGGGCCCAGGAGCTCTATAGATAAGGAGCCCAGTGCACGTCTGACAAGGCGATAGGCCAAGGGTAAAACCTAAGGCTTCACAACCCGTGATATTATCAACGGGAAAAGTGGTACAACGGAGACACTTATCCACAATCAATGCCACGCCCCCACCCCTGCCTCCCACTCTATCCCTCCTAAAGATGGTATAATTCGGGGGTATAGCAGTCGCCAGATCAGGGCCAGAGCACTCTCCAAGCCAAGTCTCCGTTAGAAACAGGCAGGACATTTTGGAGTCAGATAGAAAATTCCAGATATCAGTGGAATGTCTACAGAGGGATCTAGTGTTAAGAAGAGAACAATGACAGTGCATAAGAGAGATCTCACACGCGGTTCCCTTCTGAACAGAAGGCCGCCAACCACATGTCGGACAGCCCTTCCTGAGAAAGCAACCTCCTGGGAAGACATGATGGCAGTTAGAGGACTGTATGCGCAGAGCAAGAAGCTCCGCAGAGGTGTAAGAAAGCATGCAAGCAGAACATACACTCCACCTCAAATAAACAAGAAATAGAAAACCGAAAAGGCCCACGGTCCTACCTCGTCCGCCTCCGAGACGCTGACGAGCGCAGACGGGCAGGACTCTGGCACGACTCAGGCTCAGAGAGGGCGTTCCCGCTGCGCGTCACCGCTGCGCGCCAAGAGGCGAGCTTTAAATAGCCTGCTCTCAGCGTCCACGAGCGCAGGGACGCTCCAAGATGGCGTTCGCTACTCCCTGCCCAATCCAAGATGTCACTCCCCGCCCACAACCTCCCCGGACCCGCAGAGCTGCGGTGGGTTTTCCAGCAAAATTATGGTGCAGGTAAGGGGCAGGACAGGGTCAGTAAAAGCAAGGGATAACTAAAATTAAATTAAAATAAAATGCAAAAACGGGCAGTTTAAAATTATGTAGAGCAGCGCTCTAGGCGCGCGCGACCAACAGCGAGGCGCCGAAGCAACTCTCGACCACAGGACACCTTTACCACTTTGCCATTGCCACTTTTGTCAACCAGAACGACAGTACATTCTCGAGTGGGACTTAGTCCATATGAAATAGTGTTTGGTCGCCCGGCAAACATATGGGGAGTGCCAAGGCAGACAAAGTTTAGCGAGATTGAACATCCTGTGCTGATTGATTATTTGTACGATTTGATGGCTAAATTGCGTGTCTTACACCAACAGGTTCACAATACATTGCCACAAGCATCTGAAGATCCAGGACACGCCATCGATCCTGGCTCGTGGGTGTTGATTCGGAATTTCCAGAGGACAAAGAACGATCAGCCCAGCTGGACCGGACCCTTTCAGGTCTTGTTGGCGACGCGAACTGCAGTGAGAGTGCACGGCAAAAAGAACTGGATCCACGGCGTGCATTGTAAGAGGGTTTCTTTACCTCTGCCATACGACCAGTGGGTCCAGGAGGGTATAAGTGATTCAAAGACTGAGACTGTGCAAAAGTTCATTCCGTTCAGTGATGCACGTTTGATTGGGACAAGCTCTGAGCGTGAGAACGACAACATTTTGCAAGAAGCTGTGCCTCCATCAGTCCGACTGAACACTACTGAGCCTGAGTTGTTGTTTCGTGATCAGACATTGCCTGGTAAAGGCCGCTATAATTTACGACCGAGAGTCGTTGGACGAATAAAAGAAATCTTTTCTCGCTATTTTTGAAACTACGCTCTCTCATCTCAGAAACTGTTTTGATCTATTTTTGTTTTTCGAACCGCCATCCGGGTTCAGCTGTAGGGCCGCGGTATAAAGACTCAGAGTGTACAGCTGGAAGACACAAGGTCGACAGTTCTGGTTTGTTCTAGGGCGTTCCCTGGGACATTCAGAGGTACACTTGAGCAGAAGAGAACCAACTGCCGCGAAGAGCACGGTTAGAGGATGGAGTTTTTCGAGATGGAGAGAGCTGTTGAAGAAATGAACTTTAAGACAAGACTATGTAAAATAATGAGTAGAAAATGTATTTTGATAACGTATCTTTTAATGTTACTTAGCATGACAATGTTTTTGGTGGGATATGTTATTTTCTCTTTTCAAGTGACGTTTGCACCCACCACACAATCTATGCCTTTTCCTACTATTTCTGCGCATTCTTTTCATCCTTTTCCTGAACATGAGTCCATTAGAAGGTTGGAATTTGCTAACAACTCTTTTGTTCAACTTCTGCATCAGCATCAGTTAGTAGTGAACACCACTAATTGTTGGGTGTGTGGTCTTATGCCTCATACTACTGATAGAGGTATTCCTTACCTGGTCCTGCCATTCAGCTATAATGGTTCTGTTTGGGCGTATAGGACGATGTTCATCTATGCTCATGAAGTTTACCCCCTGCATTCTGTGAAAGACAATCCGAGGAATAGTGCTCTAGTTAAGGGAATAGTAGACATGATTAGAGGAATTAACTCCTATCCCGAAAGATGAGACACTAGCGTATATTGGATGGAACGTGACCGGATATGGTGTTAGTCTGAGTGAAAACCAGCGAGCAAAAAGATCTTCTTCGATTTGGATTGTACCCCATCGTGGTCATTTTTGTCTGCAAGGCAATTGCAAGAATCCGAGAGCTCAGTTAGGGAAGAGTGTTTGCACTGAGACGTATGTTTTTGTGTCCCAGACTTCCCCATCGTTTTTAGCAGCTAAGGGTACCTATTTTGTTTGTCACGATAGAGCATATACATGGTTGCCCTCTGATTTTTCGGGGACATGTTATGTTTCGTTCCTGTTGCCCCCTACGTATACTGCTGCGGCAGATTACCATAGAACGAGAGTTGTTAGAGGTGTCTTCAGTAAGGAAGATACTGCTGGACAAGAATTAGGAGACTTCTGAAGGGTTTCTGCCATTTTGGGGACCTATGGTCAACAGCAGGAACATACGGCAATTGACGAGAGTGGTTGAGTCCACCATAGTTGAGACTGCCGGTGCCCTTAGTAATTTGACTGCTGAGCTCCAATCGGATCGTTTTATGACGTTGCAGAATCGAGTTGCGTTAAACGTTATACTTGCAGATAGAGGAGGGCTATGTAAATTGATTCAATCGAGCTGCTGCGTTTTCATTCCAGACAACGCTCCGACAGTGTACCAGGCCATTTCCAAGCTACATAAGATCTCCGAGTCTATACATGTGGACGAAGGAGATTGGTCAATAATGGGATGGTTTTGGGGATTGTTATCTACTTGGGGATGGAAGATTATGATGATCATTGGGGTGGTTTTAGCTATTCTTTTCTTGTTCTGTCTTTGCGTACAGTGTGCTCCTGCTATATGTGGCCTTTGTGCTACTTCGTGTGCAAGGAGACCTGTCCAGAGAGAGTTACTAAGTAATAGGATGATGCTTCAACAACATCTTGATGATCTGATGAATATAGACCTGGATTCAGACTGACATGAGTTTAGGTTATTGCCTATGTAAGGGCAAAAGGAGGTTCTGAGGTTCCGTAATTCTGAACCTGTTTCATAAAAATCATGGTATAGTTACGAATTTGGTAGTAGCGAACCGTGAATGGCGAGTGCGGCAAGTACGAGTGTTTTCGTCATGTTCGATTGATGGATTCACTACGTATTTAGGGATTTCGTTCTGAACCCTCGGGTTCCATTTTGTGTACGGCAGCCATTTTGTGGTTGCCCTCACATAGGCCGATGACTACGGCCGAACGAGTCTTTGGGACACGTACACCTTTAGCTGACTTCTAGATGACCTGAGCGAACTGACCTCATTGCCTGAAGCTACCTTGCTAAGACAGTTCCTTGTCCGGTAGCTGGTCGAGATAGAGATCAAAGAGCAGGACATTGTTGAGTTTATTGTACACGCACACTCCCCTCTATCTTGCTTCACATCTGTTTCTGTTCCTTCATTTATGACCTGTTTATGGTTTGGGTTGTGGTCTTTTATTATGGGTTTGTCCGGCCTGTCCGAGTTGAAAGAATGTTGGGCTTTCCCGTGTAATTGATGGTGGGCTGGACAACTGAAAAGTGGGTTTGTCGTCATGCGATACCTTTTGCAATGTTACCTATGATTGGAAAATTCGTAAATAATGGGTGTTTGTCAGGAATGTGATTTTTAGCATAAAAGACGATGTCTCGCAATACGAAAATTGAGCAGTCTCTAGCGAATCTACTTGTGTCGTACTTTGTAGACTTCTGTTCCTGGTTACAGCCAATAAATTTGATCTTTGACGTCACCGAGAAGTATCCCGTGTCTCTGTATTCTAAGACAGGTAAACCCGAAGACATTGGGCGTGCCCCTGGTGCCGCTGGGTTCTAAAACCCGGTTCTTCAGTACCTGTAGTTTCTTCTTGACATATGCAGAAAACATTTGTGAATTGTGTTTTCCTAAAACAGACAGAAATACATGTAGTAATAGGCAAGCAAAGTAGACTGTAAACATGTATTGGATATTCAAATGAAGTACTTTATTTAATGCAACATAAAGTACATTTCAAACATTGGGCTCCATTAGGATGTCGGGCGGATTTCCTCCGCCAGGGTAGCGGTGGCCACCCTCACCCTGGCGGAGGCAATCCGCCCGACATCCTTCCCTGCATTCCCCCCCGCCATATTACGATGGCGGAGGGGACCGCAGCGGTGGGAAACACCGCCCGCCTGTTTTCCGCCCCGGTCGCCTTGCGGCCGGGGGGGGAAAGGGATAACATGGTGGCGGTGTCTATCAGACACCGCCAGCCATATTGCAATAGGCATTTTGCAATGCCTGTCAGTGGCGGCATTGTGTCCGTGGTGGCAATGCCGCCACGGAAAGGCATGCGGTGTTCACTCTGGGGGGCCCCTGTGGGCCCCCAGAGTGACGGCCAAAGGGGGGTGGCACACGGGGGGGTACCTGTGGTATCCCCCTGCATTTGCATAATCGCAGCGGCAGGCACCGCGCGGTGCCTGCCGCTTCGATTATGCAAATGCGTGCATTTGTTATTAACATTGTGGCGGGCGGTGCTGTGAGCACCGCCCGCCACAATGTTAATTTGAAGAATGCGCCCGCCACTGTGGCGGGCGCATCCTAATGCCAATGTCGGGACCCCCGCCCTTTAGGCGGGTGGTCCCGATTTACGATGGGATGACGGGCGGGCAAAGTCCGCCCGTCATCCTAATGGAGCCCATAGTAATCAAATGTTTGCACCATTTTAACCATATATGCAGACCTGGACACACATTTCATAGACTTTGCTGAGTCTTTCACTGAGGATTTGCTTAATTCAGTTGAAAATCATTCTGCAGCATCCTCACCAACAGTCCAGAGAAGTAATCCACTTCAACTTCCAGAGTCAGACAGCGATGTACCACAAAATGATGTTGTTCAAGTCCAAAGTACTCCACAAAACCCTGCTCCTCCACGAAGACAGCTTGGAAGACGTCATAGATTGCCGCAATTTTTTAGGCGCAGGACACGTCATGGGCAGCGCAGATCAAATAATGATGATGACACCAGTGCCAGTGTGGTAGAATTGAAGCTTTTAAAAATCCAGCGTCTGCAAGGAAAAGACATTAGGGTCATTAAAAGAAAAACGAATAACATCAGTGTTGATTTTAGTGCTATTAGTAGAAGTTTATCACAAATATCTGCACACATGGAAAATGCATATATGGTGTCCTCTGAAAAACTGGACAGAATAGCAGCTTCAATGGATTCCATGAGTGCAACAATGCAGGCACAATATTTATTACAGTCAAAAAGGTCAAACCGGTCTTTCATCTCTATGCAATCAAGTACTAGGGCAATGAATAGAATGTGCATGTCCACAACACAGCTTATCAAGAATGCAGTTGCCATGCAGAAGGGCCTGATAAAGTGCTGTGATGATGTTTCCAGAGGAATGTCCTCACTCATGACTTTGACAAATAACATGAAAGTTGTGAGAAATAGTGAAATCCCTGTGGAAGGGGAGATCAGTTATGGTGGGGCAGATGTAGCAGAGCAAGGGAGTAGTATCCAAGTTGTGGAACGCAGCAGCAATAGGAAAAATGGCAAAGGAACCAGCATGACCAAGGGCACTGACAATGTCACAAGAAAAGCCTTAGGGGTGAGAGGTAGAAGGAAATAGCATGTTTCCTAAAGTGACATTATACATTTGTCATCATAAGATTTATGCTTTTCAAAAGTTTACACTAAGTTAATACATTTAACTTTACTTTATCCAAGAGCCATTGTGATGTCTAAAAGTTTTTTCTTCACTTCATTTCAAATTAACCTTATTAAACAGAACATGTCACCAAAATATCAGCATTGTAAGTGTCATACCTGTGTTAAAAGTAATGTTGTGTGATCTCTGCCCTCCTTCTCCTTCCCTCTGCAGCGTCTGGTCCATGTATTCTGGCTTGGGGTTGTTGGGGTTGGTTGTCATTGTTTTGCAAGACATCCTCAAAATCCAATTCAAGTCCTCTCTTAGTTGCTACGTTGTGCAGCATGGCAAATGTTGCTACAATCTTACAGCAAACTTGAGGGCGATATTGTAAGGCACCTCCAGTTTTATGCAGTATGCGAAATCTAGATTTCATTACTCCAAAGGTTCTTTCAATGACATTGCGTGTTGAAATATGGGCATGGTTGTACTGTTGCTCTTTGCGAGTAGTAGGGGTCAGATAGGGTGTGAGTATGAATGATCTGACACCATAAGCACTATCACCTACAGTATTATTTCACTACTCAAATATATTTCCATGAAAATCACTTACCAAGCAAGTAACCATCACCAAATTCTCCAGCCAGCAGTCTACCATGAATAGCACTGTGTCTAAAAATGTAGGAATCATGGGCACTCTCAGGGAAGCTAGCAACTAGATCAGTGATAATAGTTTTGGAGTTACATATAGCTTGGATGTTGAGGGAATGGTAACATTTTCTATTGCGGAAAATGTACTCATTGTCAGAAGGAGGACAAATAGGAATATGTGTGCCATCTATGCAGCCTATGACATATGGGAAATGTGCCAAGTTGTAGAAGTCTAACTTGGTTTGAAGCAATTCCTGCGCAGTTGTAGGGAAACTAATGTAATGCCTTATCCTTATCAACATAGCATCTAGGAAATTATTAAAAAACCTAGACAGTGAACTCTGGGAGACCCCACCAGCAATGGCAATGACACCCTGGAAAGACCCCGAGGCAAGAAGGTGGAACGAACAAAGTACCTGAACATGAGTAGGAATGGCTTGGGTCCTACGTGTCTGCCTCTGCAAAATTGGGTCAAAATCTGCAATCAACTCTAAAATAGAATTACCATTGAGCCTATGCTTATCATATATCTCTGGCTCTGTCTGCCCTAATAAAGTTATGCGCAATCTAAAAATTCTTTCACTAATCATCCTTCTCCTCCTAGCAGCAGCTCTCAACCTCATCCTACGTGCAACTACAATGACTGCAGCCATAGTGAATGTATGTAAAATGCATTGGTGTTCCCCTTATATGCCTTTGTAATCACTTTTACCTGATGCACTGTTAGGAAAAAAAAATACCACCAGCTCAGACCTCTTCTAAAAATAAGAATTGCAATTTGCGATTTCTAAGAAAATCGCAAATTGCGATTTTTCATGCATGCACTTTCTGGTATTGAAAATGCGATTCCTTATTTTTTGCGAATTAATTTAGAAATCGCAAACACTATCGCGATTCCTAAATTTGCGATTTGGACTTTGACATTGATGCATCCCAAAATTCAATTTTGCATTCGCAAACGTCCGATTTCTGCGAATCGCACCGTTTGCGAATGCAAAAAGGAATGATGCATGTGCCCGTTTGTGTCTATACAGCTTTGTACCAGAAATCTTGACTCTTAGAGCAGCACCCCCACAATTCGTATGCAACAAGGTACCCCATTGTTGGCTTCCCCAATGGCAGAGATCATTGTCAATTATACCCGGATTAAATTACCTGGACCTTATATAATATGCCCTGTGGAGCAATTTCAGTCGCATCAATTGAAATCACCCCCATATGGCCTCCTCACCTCGCTAGCGGCATGCCGCTTCCCAGTCATCGTCTGCCTAGGTCTTTTTCCCATTTTTCCATTAGGCTATGCAGCAATGGGAGATTACTGTGTAGGAGGGTAGAGTATTTTGGGATACATTGGGGCTGGTCAGGGGGGCTCTAAAGGCATGTACTCTAGAGGAGTCTCGTCTTGTGCTTGTTGCAACAAATCTGCATGTTCTTGCAGTAAGTGTCTTAATTGCTGATACTGTAGGTACTAGCTCCCTGTAAATTCATACTGCTGGTGTAGTTCAGGGAGAAAATGATCTAATTGTGTCGTCATGTATCACCTACCTAAAATATACCCAGTGGGTCGCACTTTCTATAACCCTCTATGCCCTGTAGTTCCTTCAGTTGATCGGAATCCAACAGTGAGTATTTAGCATCAACTTACCTTAGCAACCCAGGGTCCATGTGGCCCAATTAAAATAGCTGTGTAGACCGGCAGTGGTGTCAAATCTATTCCCCCATAGAGTCATCGGACATAGCTACATAGGTCCAATGCCCATCTATCCGACGTCAGCGATGTTTCTTGCTAAATGGAGAAGGCCCAGTCATTGCCCACTTACACTTGTTTTGACCAATAAAATAGTTGAAATTCCAGGAGACCTATTCCTCCCTTCAGGGGCTTCCTGGTCAGGACTGTCAAGGCTATCCTTGGTGTCCCCATTCCCACAGTAGCCCTTATGTTACATCATCCATGGACCAGAAAAACTAGTCTGAAACCTCAATGGGAGTATTTATTTATTTTATTTATTTGCAAAGTTGTATATAGCGCTGGCTAGCCCCGGAGGTATCAGAGCGCTTTACATAAAGATCAGCGAGTTACAGGTTACATAGTTATATCAGTTGGATCAGCGAGTTACCGGTTACAAAGTTACAACAGTTTGAATCAAAGAAACAGAGGGAGGGGTGGGGGAGCGAAGGAGACACAAACGGGGAGATGAGGAAGACAATGCCAGATGACCAGCTGGGTAGGTGACGGCCAAGGGGCCAGGCTCCTCTATAGCTGCATAGGACAGCTCCACCGGGCATCGGCCAAGGTTGTTCAGGCTCCGCAGTAGGTGTCTACATCAGTTGAATCGGTGAGTTACAGGATACATAGATACATCAGTTAGAATCCAAACAATCACAGAGGAGGGAGGAGGGGGAGGGAAGGGGACCGAACGGGGAGACCAGTAAAACAATGTCAGATGTCAGGCTGGGTAGGTGATGGCCAAGGGGCCAGACTCCTCTATAGCTGCATAGGACAGCTCCACATGGCATCGACCAAGGTTGTTCAGGCTCCGCTGTAGGTATCCACATCCATTGAAACAGGGAGTTACAGGATACATAGATACATCAGTTGGCATCAAGAGAATCAGAGAGGAGGGGAGGTAAGGAGACCAAATGGGGAGACCCGGAAAACAATGTCAAATGTCCGACTGGGTAGGTGACGGCCGAGGGGCCAGACTCCTTTGTAGCTGCATAGGACAGCTCCATCAGGCATCCGCCAAGGTTGATTCGGGCTCCGCAGTAGGTATCAACATCCGTTCAATCAGCAGGTAAGTACAAAACATTATCCTTTTCTTCCCATGGGGCATCGTCCAAGATCAGACTCATTAGAGGACGCAAGGAGAGATGGAAGGAGGTGAAAAAGGAAATGGCTACCTGGAGGAGGGTGATGTAGAATCGTCTGGCTCAGGGGGGGATTAAGTGCAACCACAAGGCACCTGGCACACAGGAAGCAGATGGGACGCTGGGAGTTGGGTCCGTAACGCACGAGATTAGAGTTCTGGGAGGGGTTAGATGGGGGCATGATTGAATGGTAAGAATGTCGAGACGTAAATAGCAATCAAGCAGTTGGCTGAACGCACTCTTGTGAAGCCACAAAGGTAGGGTGGAGGAGGGCACACTAGAGATTACAAAGTGTTTCACAGACAAGAGGGTAACAACATGCATAGTTGATGGTCTATGAAATGCACGCAAGTTATGTAAGTAAAAAATAGTGATTCAGAGGTGGATGAACAACATCAATTACAAAGTCAAATTATAGAATAGAGTAATCTAAACGGGCACCATGTGTTTTTTAAAATTCAAAAAGTGTTAAAGAATGTCAGCTTGTGCATTAAATGGCCTGTAGTAGACTATGCTATTTTGCAATCCGGCAGTTTAACTGTGCTCTCCATTCCAGTACATTTACTGGTCGTTGCATGTGCCACATCCTCCACTGCGGTAAGGTGATTCTCAGCTTCATCCAGGCACTCCCCCTGCTTGTGCAGCTTCGCCGACATATAGTCTACGCGCTGAGTGAGGGTATCCAGATTCCCGTTAATATCCTGCAGACTTTTTTGAATCGCCTGAAGAACACTTTCCATCACGTTACCAGGTGTTGAGTCCGCTTCTAGTTCTGTGTCGGAATGGGCAGTTGCTCCCTTCGTCTGTCTCTGTGATTCAAATTAGAGTTTAGGTTGCTGGTTATCTGGTTTACCCATGACGTTGACAGTGGACACCCCAGAGTATGATAAGGGTCATTCTAACGCTCAATTCAGAAGCAGTACTATGTGCCGCCCACTCCACTCCACTCACAGAGGTGGTGTTCCAATCTCTAGTTCAACCCACCTCTCGATATTATAGCCTTTCAGCTCAGCAGATAGTTGATTAGGAACAGTGGAGACATACATTTACAGCTGTTAACCCGGACAGCCCAAGGATTCACGTTGCTAGATACCTCCAAACCTCCAACCGTAGTCTGCAAGCATCGCACTTCAACAGGTCACCAATGAATCACACCATGTCGTCATTCCATATAGCACCACCTCATAGCCGCCCAGCATGGAGCTTAGATATAAAATTCCGCTTTCTCCACTAGATCGCTATCGACACTGGCTGCTTGCTCACTCACGCACTGCCTTACCGGGGTCCGATGCAATTGGAAAGCAGAGCGCCGCCATTTTACTGAGGCTTGCCACACCACATCACTAAGGCACGTATCGAAACGCTGTCACTGTCTCCTTACTGTGTGTCTCCCACGTATTCCATACAGCAGCGGAGAAGGTCCACCGCACATGTGAAGGGGTACCACACTTTCCAATGATGTTATACTCTGCTTCCCTTCCCAATATGGATAGCAGGAGTATTCTCCATTGCCTTGCATCAGCCCTATAGGCCTTAAGGTATTTGGTCAGATTTTCCCTAAAAAATATTTCGCTGGTCATTGTCATGAAGATCCTGAGATATGTAAATCCAACGGGTTCCTGCTTTGGAAGATAGTTATAACTTCCCTAAGGATCATCGTTGGATGACGGAAATACTACTGATTTGTACCAGTTTATACAAATCCCTGAGTATGACCCAAACATCTACAGGGTCTGCAGCACTCTTGGAGTGGAGTGCTCCAGGTCAGCCAGGTAGAGTGGAATGTCATCTGTGTATAAGGAAATGACATCCTCCCACTCTGGGTCCCACCATTTTCCCCTAATTAATGCAGCCTTCTACATCCACGTTATGAACGGCTTGATCACAACCGCAAGGAATATGGGGGATAGTGGGCAACCCTGCCGGGTACCCCTGCCCAACCTAAACTCTCTTGAGAATGCCCCATTTACCTTCACCCAAGACAAAAATGTCAGGCCAGACACCATCTTGCACAAGATCACCATCAGTCGGGCTACTCAAGGGAGTGGATTGTCCCTTCAGCATTCAAGGCTAATAGGACAGTCGGTTTAACAATATGATCTAAGCGCACAATACACCCAGCCAGTCTACGGAGATCATGTCTTGTTGCCCTGTATGGCATAAGGCCGATTGATCAGGGTTCCACAAGGGTGTTCACCACCTGCATCAAGCAATTAGCTAGAACTTTTGCCAGGACCTTGGTTTCCAGGTTCAACAGTGATATTGGCCTGCGGGAGGCGCAGTCCCCATGTGGTTACCCCCTCTTGTGGATCATGACTATTGTCGTCCGTCTGAGGTCTCGTAGAAGTGTGCCCTCCCTTTTTCATCTTGTGAAACATTGTGCGAAGTGGGCTCATTATTTGGGTCCTGATGCCTTTGAAAAATGTATGCAGCAGGATGTTAGGGTCCAGGGATCTATCCCCTTACATCTAAACCAGAGCATTCAATAGTTCTGTCTCTGTGATCTCTACTTCCAAAGAACGACTGGCCTCTTCTCCATGTTGGGGGACTGGGATATTGGTATTGAAGCTCTCTAAATTCCCTGTACCAACCCCATTATCAGAATTAAGTTTGTTAATTTTTTAGCATTTAAATTTACTCTTAAATGTAAAAAAAGTTACTTTTTAACTTATTGCAAATACATCATTTTTAACCCACTTAAGTAAAATGAAATACAAATATTAGTGAGGTTAGGTATTTTTAAATTATTGTTGAAAAATTATGAACATTTATAAATTAAATGTTTATATTTTTAGAGGGCTTGGTACAAACCAACTCTCTCTGTATCCAGTCCCAGTTCTGGTAAAGCTGCAATAAGCACTTCCCACACACTGCCAGGTAGCTCCATAGCCTATCTAACCAATCTAACCATATTAAACAAGGCAATGAGTCTTGGGACCAAGTGGACTGAGTAGGGGACATTGAATTCAACCTAGATCTCATCCACAACTGGTGACTTAAGCCGCCCCATGGCCTTGATTGCCCTCCTGATTTCCTGTTCCGAGATAGCCTCTCCCAATTGCTCCACCTCCTAAACACAGAGGCAGCCCAACTGAGCCCTGAGTAAATAGTCATGAAGCAGTTGTGCTCCCCACACTTGGCAAGGTTCGTAAACTTGTGTATAGTATTTTAAGAACACTTGATTAATTGCCACCTGCTACTAACCCATTTCTCCATGGACAATTCTACTGCTCAGAATTTGTGACCCCTTCTTTTCAGAGTTGGCGAGCCAGGCTAATAAGCGGTCCGACTTATCAGGCTCACATGAGCACTGGTGATATAGGATCAACAATCATACCTCCTCAGTCGTTCAACCGGTGCCAGAAAAGACTCTCTTTCTTCTCGCAGCCTGATATCAGCAGAGGGGTCACCACTCAGCTCTTTTCCAGACGCTGGAGGATCTTCTGTTGTAGCCAGATGTTCCACATGCTGTTGTGCTCGGACCCCTTGCCCGCTCTGCCTGTCTAAACTGGCGTTTAGACTAGACAGGCAGAGCGGAAATGGAGGAGGGGGTACTCTATATAGTTAAATCTATCTGGAAAGAGAAGATCTGTAGCTATAAGAGAAGTAGTCTCCACCAAAGCCGAGTACTTTGCAGATGTAATTTTGAAGGCCTCCAACAGTTCCAAAAGCGTTTTGAAAGTATTTAATGATATAGCAAACCCAGCTTGTTCAAAAAACAAGACCCCCCATGCAGGAACTGTGTGATAGTCTGGCTGCCTTATTTGATAATAAGCTTGATAGTATCATCAAGGGACTTGAAGTGAACAGTATGGCTGACAAGATCATTGACCTCCCACTGGCTAGGCAGGAGGACCTGAGAGTGATGAGGGAGACCCCGGCCCAGCTGCCTCTTTTGGATCATTTTGACATTCCTTCAACTGAGGTGTTTGAACAAATTGCGCTTGGTGTTTCCTCTGGCTCACCTTTAGACCCTTTTCCACACAGGGTCTGGAAAGCATCTGGTGCCGAACTGTTCCATCCTCTCAGACAGCTGTGCAATCAATCTTTGCACAGTGGGATAGTTCCCTCATGCTGGAAGCAAGCAATTGTCTCCCCCTAATTGAAAAAGCCCTCACTGGACCCAGCCTGTCTTAAAAACTACAGGCCCATTTCACTTCTTCCATACCCAGTGAAGATCATAGAGCGCCTTGTGAGTAGGGCACTCTCTCTCGTTCCTGGAGTCTAACGATCTACTGGATGATGCCCAGTTTGGCTTTCGCCCAGGACATGGGGCAGAGACTTCACTGCTGACTGTGTTGGACGATCTTCGTTTGCGTGCAGATAAGGGTCAACATGCCATCTTGATCCAACTAGATCTGTCTGCCGCATTTGACACGGTCAATCATATGGTCCTCTTGAAACGGCTGGAAGGAGTTGGGGCAGTTGGTCAGGCACTGAAATGGTTCCACTGATATTTATCTGACAGATGTCAGGCCGTGGCTCTCCACCCTTTTCAGACAAAGTTTACTAAGGTTCACCATGGTGTGCCCGCAGGGCTCTGCAAAAAGCCCTATTCTCTTTAATGTATGTATGTGCCCCCTGATGGATATTATGAAATCTTTCGGCTTAGGGATGGTTAACTATGCTGACAATACTCAGCTGATTCTATCATTGGAGGGAGAACAGTCAACCTCCTTGGAGAATTTTCATAACTGCATGCAGATTAGAATGTGGCTCAGTGGTTAAAGAGACACTTCTCTGCAATTCAATGCAGATGAAACTGAAATTCTGTGTACTAAGAGTGGGAGAGTGCCACCTCAGTTTCCGGACGATTTTTGGCCTATCCCTATGGACCCCCCACTGTTACCATCTAAGTCAGTTTGCAATTTAGGGGTTTCATTTAATAAAAAGTTGACCTTGGAGACACACGTTAATAAAACCTTGGGGAACTGTTTCTCCCTTATTAGGGTTTTGACGAAAATCCTCCCTCTGCTCCCAGCTCAAACATGCCCCCTGGTAGTTAGGAGCGTGATTCTGAGCAGGTGAGACTATTGTAATTCTCTTTTGTTGGAGTCCCCTAGGTTTATAACTGGTAGACTGCAGAGAATTCAGAACATGGCAGCTAAGTTGGCCTTGTCGCGTCCTCGACACTCCTCTTCCCAGGCCCTTGTGGAGCTGCATTGGCTCCCCATAGTGCAGAGAATTTATTTTAAATCTCTCCGTGTTGTGTTTAAGGTGCTACATGGATTGTGCCCTAAACCATTGCAGAGTAAATTTTTCTGGTATGTTCCTCCCCGCTGCCATCGGTCCTCTTCAGCCTTTCCGGTGAAAAGACCCCGGACCAGAAGAGCTAAGTTGGGGGCTCAAGCTTTCAGTGTTGCTGCTGCAAGAAAAAGCTGCCTCCAGAGCTGCGACAGATGAATGATCTCTTACCCTTTCATAAACAAATACAAACTTGTCTCTTTCCAATAATCTAACCTCTAGCTGTTCAGATCCCAGTGCTTTATTACTGCTTTTCCCTCTTTTAGTGCCAGGATGCCTAATGGGTTACAGTGTGCTGTATAAATCTCAGTGGGTTGTGGTCAGAATGTATTCTGGCCAAATATTCCACTAATAAGATCTTGGTCTGCAAAGGTGTGGTGCATAGAATTTTGTCTAAGCACATATATAGTGCATGCACCCCAGAGAAATATGAGTATTTCCTCTGTAGAGGGTAGGAGAGCTGCCTTGTATCCCGTAAGTGCCAGTTAGTCATCCATTTGCTAAACCCCTTAGCAGTCTTGTAAGTAGGAGCGTTTGGGCAGGTTGCGGTGCGATCTATTTGGGAGTGTATATGCTACACAGTTAAAGTCACCTCCCACCAGCAGGGGATAAGTGGTTACTCTTGCTAGGAGTGGGGTTAGTGTCTTCAGAAAAGCACATTGATCCACATTTGGTACATATATGTTAAGTAGTGCAACGTCCCTCCCTTCAAGATGCCTTACCAGTCAGACATATCATCCCTCTCGATCTATCACCTCCACATGAGGGCTGAAATCGATGCCCAGTCATAGCCTTTTGAGTACCCCTTTCGCGTATGCTGAATACATTGTGCAATACGACCTGACTCTCCATTGTTAATGTAAAATGCATCTCCTGCAGGAAGGTCATCTGCACCTTCTGCAACTTACAAAATGCATGTACATTTACTTGGCAAACTAAGACCCGACACATTCCATGTTATGGATTTTGAAAACAACATCATATAATATTCGGATGACACGCATAGAGTTTCTTCCCCAATATGTACCTCTTCACAATTAATAATGTGATCTCTCCTCACAGTAAAATAGGGCAACAGTAAAACAGAGTTAACCATAACATTCTCTGCTCCCTCGTCCAAGACTGAGAAGCTGGTACACTCTGTTGAAGCAAATAATAGAGGTCCTTGTGGTGCAACAAGGGATGAGATCCATCGCTGGATGATAAAGGGGAGGATCCATATCTCTATGCTGAAGGGGTTCGGACCGTGTCCATCTGGAATTAAGTTAAGCAGTCTTACTAGTCCAGGTACTCTGGAGTGCAAGCACACTCTGCCCTGCCTCTTCCCCATTAACACCCCCTGTACCTAACACCTTCATAATTGCTGGGCATGATCCATGTTTGAATCTTAAAGGTCATCAGCCAGTGAGTAATAAGAGCTGGGCCTTGCTTCTGGAGACCATCTGGATCCCCAATCGGGTGGCGCCCTCCTTCAAATACAAGCCTTTGTTCCAGTGACAGCAGATCAAAGTGGTTTTTATGATAATGAAATACTTCAACCACCACTGTGCTTCAACCTTGGCTGCCTGCTCCTCCGAGGGGCAGTTTTGGGCTTGTCGTTTCTGCTGCTTTGTGTCCTCTTGCGCTCCCAGGTGTCATTGAGAATCCCCCCTCAAGTGTGTGTCAGCACCCTTAGATGGGAGCCAGCTCCAGGACTCCTCAGAGGTGCTGAAATTGATGGTGCCTCCTTCCACTACGCAAAGTTTTAGTGGGAACAGAAGGGTATATTTCAGGACCACAGGATGTAGTTGGTGATTCATCGCAGCGTGGAAGGAACATTACTTCTGGACTGTTGCTGTTTAGTCCAAGTAGGCTATGACATGTAACCCTCCACCTTCCAGGGCCCTGTGGTCTGCAATAATAGCAGGATCAAGTCCCTGTGTCTATAGGTCAACAGAAGTGCAATATTGAAGTATGGGGAGCCACCGGATGTTGGGGGTGACCTGGTATATGATTTTCTTGTGCTTTGTCCAGAATCCCTAATAAACAAATATTATTTTTACATGGAGCAGCCTTTGGCATCTTCTGCTTGTTTCTACAGGTATTACATATCACAATTTAGCTGCAGCACTTGATCCTGCATCTCATGTACTGTAGATTGGAGCACCTTGAGGGGCAATTCCGCATCTTCAACTGTCTAGGCCAACTTCTTATGGTCAGCTGGAGCAGGGTCATCTCAATAGTGACAGTGTTGTCCTTAGATTCCATTGTTTTTTCTGTCTCCTGAATAATCAACAGAATCTGTTCACATTGACTGAAATGTTTCTACAAAGTCAACTCCAGGTGGCCCAGTGTGCCCCTGTCTGGCATTTGAGCTCGGAAGGCATCCCTACTTCTGTAGGAGGTGGCTGGCAACAATTTAGCCAGTTTTGTTTTCACCATCATAGTCTAGGTGTGCACTCGTGGATCCACAGCCGTGGCCAGGCTCTGGTATTCAACTCAAGGATCTCCCCCATGGTGAGGGCAGGTTTACAGTCTGTTATGTGCATGATGGTCTCAGAGCTCTGTGTGTTTATTTACAGGGACCCACCTCAGTGTGAAGCTGGTAGGGTTATCTCCCTCCTCCACATAGTCTTTGGATAATCTGACTTCCAGTTTGTCCCAGAGGGTGCTATTGTGGTGCACCATGATGGAGGGCATTTGTCAGGATGGAAGTCATCGGTCTCAGTGCTCCCACTGAGCCAGCAGGCGACATATGCTGTGACTTTTAGGATATTGGACAGGATGCAGTGTCAATGGGGCACCAAGGGGGGGGGCGGGGGGGAGTCGGGTACCTTTCACCACCCACATTCACTGTGGTGCCCAGAGCCACAGCCCAGCCTGAGCCCGGAGCTCTCTTCCACTCCCACACGCTTTGTGTACTAATCCTCAGCTGGTAGACCGGTGGGCAGGGTGCAGTGTTGATGGGGCAACAAATGGGGGTCAGGCCCACCCTGCCTGGGTTCACTGTATGCAACAGCCCAATGCAGGACCTGGAGCCATGGCACAGCCCGAGCGAAGGGCTCTCCTCCACTCGCGCTCTGCCTACTTGCGCAGTGGTCCAATGTGGGCCCAGTCCCGCAGCCCAACATGAGTACTCACCCAGGTCCCAGCACCAGGTACAGTGCCTCACCCTGGCTTCACTAGTTGGGAATCATGAATCATGATCCTGTGTAGCTGCTGCTCTTCCAATCTCCGCGGTGCCCCACTCCGTACACTCAGCTCACCTGAAGATACAGAAGTACGCCCAATCCCTGCGCAGCTGCAGTGGCACAGGCAAACTCACAAAGCCGGCACCAAGAATGATCATGGGGCTCCAAGTACGTCCACAATAGTTCCTCCCACTGCTGGTCTGAATAGGGCCCAGGGAAGTGAGGTGGAAGAGGATTTTGAAGAATTTTACCGGGCCTACACAGAGCACGGAGCTTCACGTCTCTTCAAGCAGCCATCTTGGCCCACTACTCCATTGGCTAAGTTGTCAGCTGACCTGCAGTTTGGCTAACCTATGAATGGGACTATTTAAAGGGGTAATTAAAGTTAGCAAATTAGTTGTGGCTTTAAACCAACTTGATGTTCAAATCGAATTTAATGTACATTTTTGGAAAAGCGACTTTTAGAATGTTGCAATTCTGTGGTCCTGTTTGTCCAGTGGCCTTGCATGGTAACTGGCAACCAGACAGCTTTCTGCACTCCTGGGGAGTCATGTGAATGACTTCTAGGCTAAGGCACAATAGCAGCCTGCTACCAGGAGTGGTGTTCCTCCCTCTTGCAGAAAGATCCATAGGGTGTTTGGTTTAAAGGCGAAATTCAAAGGTGAATCACTTTTGGTGGGTAAATGGCGATCATACTCCAGGAGGGTTGCCCCTTTGTTCAGGTAGACAGGCTGGGGGTGGGAATAGAGAGGGGAGACCCGTGTCCAAACCGGTTATCCCATGTGCATGTAGCCCATGTAGTCACACTTTTAGGGTGAGATACCAAGCTACTAACATCTTAGGAAGGGTTCAGACATATTAGGAGTGGGCAGAATAGAGCACTCAGGGATTGCTAGCTGCCACACATAGTCAGGAGGGATCCTGGTAGCCCATTGACTAGTGAACACATCATCCCACAGGGCACTTTCTGGGCATAAATATGACACCCTGAATCTCAGATCACGATTGAACTGGAGAAAGGACCAAAGAAAGACTGCCCTATCTAAATACTTCTTAATGGCCCCCTGACCTTCTTCTCCCTGCTGGATTTTGTTGCCCTATTTGGGATGGGGTAGCCAAACACAACCCGCTCAAACTTTTCAAATGTTTTCAAACATTAAGGCAACCATTGCTTATTGCAGTTGAACTGAGATTTTACGTTTTCTTTAAAAACCTATATCTCCAATCTGGATGAGTGAGGAGCATAGCAGCTACTGTGAGTTGGGGAATAATGTTGGACTATACTTGACCAACTCTATCGTACAATTCTGGGGTATAGACTTGTGTCAAATTACTCTGGATAGTTGTCTTCACCGATACATAAGATGTCTCCACAATGTGTGTCATGCTTCTTTAAACCAAAATATGAAAAAATATATATATTTCCGAACCCTCCAGTAGAATTTGCTCATAATGAACTTTAAAAAATTCATAAAAATATCATCTAGTGTCATACACTGGTGTCAGGTTTCTTTCAAGTTGTGTGACTTTCTTTTTTCTTTGTTTATCCCTTGCTGTTTGAAGCCACATCAACCCAGGGTTGAGCTAAAGGTTTTGCAAATGAGCCTGACTCTACCTAACACAGTTTTTGTGAGTGTATTACATTGTAAGGGCGTACCACCATACCGTATAATACGACCAAATCCTCACCCAAAATAAAGGCTGAGTGCACCTAATGTGAGTTGCAGAAGTATGTTTGAGAGTAGGTTGAGGCTTAAAAGCATTAAAAATTATGTGAAAAAAGCCAATCCTTCTGTTGACAATAGTTTATCATGTAGTGTTTATCTGGACAAGTGCCCCATATTAAATAATTTAGGCAAATCAAAGATGTGTAAAAAAGGTGTATGTTTATTTCTAATACTTGGATCAAGATTTCGAGGCATTGGAGATTGTTGAGTATTGTAGAATGTAGGGTTGTTTTTTAACGTAAGGTAAAACCTTATTACCATTCCTTACTAGAAAGTCACTTAAGCCTTTCTTATAATCATTACATTTCGAGGATTTTTTAATGAAAAGTATGATTTTTCTTATCATACCAATCCATAATACAACTCTAACCTCCATTATGTTTTTTTCGGGGAGCAGTGCAGCAGGTTGTGGCTGGCAGCAAGACCCTGCATCCAACATCCTGAACGGCCAAATTCCTGCCAGGCATGGCCTTTGGTCATGTGCAGTTGGGGGGTTGGCCACAGGATATGGTACTGTGGGAGTACCAAGGTACTCCTGGAGTACTAACACTCCATATATACCTATTTTTTAACCTTTACATGACCAACCAAGCACCACTTTAAATGAAATGTTCTCCGATATGACTGGACATATTCACAGCAAATTACAAAAATCATGCTTTTCGGTTAAATATATAACTGTTTGCCAAATTTGGTGTTTTTCCATTTAGCTGTTTTTTATGTACTGCTTCCCAATATTTCCTCTGGGATTTAACATGGGAACACAATGTTGTGGGACCCCCCCCCCTTTTTATCAGCTTCTATTTGATGGATCACTTGAAAACTTTCCAGGAAGGACTGGTGTGGGTGAACCTTTGTTTTGGAAAGTTTTGTGAAGATTCTTCAAACAGAGCCAAAAGTATTAGTAAAACAAAAAATGCTCTTCCTATAAAAACTCTGACCCAGCGATAACTAATAGCATAGTTTTACGTCATGCACATTCATGTACCTGTTGGTGTGTGTGAAAGAAAGACATAACAATGGTTACCATTGTTAAGTGATGGGAGGCAAAGCATTGCCCTATCAAGACTTTGCCGCTTATGAGTCTTGGCATCTTTCCACAGTCAACACTGGTAATATAGTGATTGTGATGTAGTCAACTAAGGTCCAGAATGCAAAATTTCATGCAGATATGTGCAGGAGAAAAAAGCTAGGATGTGATGAAAAAAAGTAGTTTTTTCCCATTTTAGCTCCCTTAGTAAATGTTGTTCATGCCTACAGCCAAAACTGCTGAGTGGGTTTACAACAAACTTGCCACTAAAGTAGATGTTTTCCCAGAAAGTATGCTTTTGTAACTTTGATGTAAATATGTTCAGTAGTGTTTGAGATATAAACATTTAAAAACATGGCAGATAGGTTTTAATAGGTAACTTTGATCATGGAGAATTTGTGCATCTGATATCCTGGATATCCATGAATAAAAAAACCCATAAAGGAATCTGAATGGATAAGGTAGTCTTTTCTTTGTCCCTTTCTAATCTTGATGGAACTGAGTGCTCTCATTGGCTTGCCGCAAGAGAAACATTTATTTTGTGGCTGCTATTAAAAGATGCAGGACATGGTCCCTGCTTCCTGAAAAATATGTTACAATGCTTCCTAACTTTTTTTTTCTTTAAATATCTTTATTGCATTTTTTGTCTTTATATTATACATTCATAACACATTATCATGCACGTTATGGTTACAGAGAATAAGATGCCTCTGTGGGATCAGGTGCATAAAATTGGGTGTTTTCCCCAAGCGGTCAGAGTGAACACGTATCTACAGCAGACATGGCAATATACATATATAAGATACCATAGGTGCTAACTGTGTCCACATTCTGTTGTCTCTGCTGACATATCAATATACGTGCCCTGGGTGCGTAGCATGTAATCGGAAAGCGCCTGCGCGTGGGTGCGTTAGGCAGTTGGGAGACACCTGCAGCGTTTCCAGCACTCCCTAAGGCGCAAATCGCATTTACTCTTGTATGGTATGCACATGTAAAAGGGAATAAGACTAAAGATTATCTTTTTGTAATTTTTGTAATTTTGCAAAATGTGAACTACAACTGAAAACAAAAAAAAAGAAGAACAAAATAAGGAGGGGGAGAAGAAATGGAGAATGGGGAAAATGATTAGTAAAGATATTGAGTGCTAGATGAGACTTAACATTGTTAGGGTAGTAGCCATCTAAGTAGGATAGCGGCCGAGCTGGATTATCTGTAATGACTCCGGGCTGCATTGCCTGTTCTAATCACAGTCTTGAGGACGCCAGGGTAACTTATAGCTAAATGTATATCTGTGGAATGTTACCAAGGTCCGCATGGCTGTATTCTAGCCTGCTAGGGTCGGTGCTATGCAATGCTATAACTGACATGCCGTGCCCACTAGCCGAAACTTCAAGCAGTGTCACCTCCTGTTGTATGGGTGGTGCGCGTGGTGTGGAGAATGTGTGAGGCTTTTGAGGATGTCGTCCCAGGATTGCGCTATAGGATATTTACGCAACCCCGCCGTTTCTTCCCTGTGGAGGGCAGTGCTTTCCGCCTGCGCCCACACCTCTAGTGACCTTTTTCAGCTGAGTGTCTCGGGTGAATACTTATGCTTCCACCATAGTGTAATTAGCTGTTTTGCAGTTATTAGGCCCAGATTGTGAAATCTAGAGTGGAGAACCGTAGCCTTAAGGCTCAGCGGCGCAGGGTACGCCTGAAATTCCCGGAATTCACCTGCCTTGTCAAATACAGAGACACGGACTCTTCGTCTGGCGTAGAAGATCGCATTTATTAGCTGCAGCTAGTACAGTGGTCTTATAAGTCGTTGATATAATGAGGTTCAAAAGAGACTGCCACTTAACTCTGTGGTGCACAGGCTTATATATGGTACGATACAATGCAGAATACAAACACACAAGAGCACGAGGCATAGGCAAATGTTATAGACAATACAAAGTCAAAGTCAAAGATTTTATTTTTGTAACGGTACTCTTTTGAGGACCACAAAATTGATAAAATATATACATTTACATTCCATAAACATTAATACATATTCAACGAAATTTTCAAAAACTTATAAATTCTGTAGCAAACATATTCATTAGGTGGGTTTTTACATAGTGATAAGAAATCTTTTGTGTTAGTAATCCTACAGGACCGATAAATGGATTCAAGACACATTAACCTTGCATTTACAATTTTGATGTTTGGACATATAAAAAGAAGGTGTTCTAAATCCTGTTTGCCCCCCTGACAAAGAGTGCAAAGCTCAACACTATCTGATCTCCAGGAAGAACTAAAGGTTAATACAGGAAGTATACCCAAACGCAGCATCATGATTGCTCGCCTTGCGCCATGTACAAGAGTATATTCTAGATACGGCTGTTTTTGCTTGTATTCCTGGGAATCTGCATAGGTCTTGTACACAGATAGTTTTTTACAATGTAAATGGTCAAGCTCATAACTCAGTTTGGGGGTAAAGTTTTTTAGGAAAAGTTTGAGTTGTGCTGGTGACCATGTTGCCAAAATTTCCAAACTGATTTTTGCAAGCTGAAAAGCCTCTCTCATATTTTTAGAAAAAATAAGATGGGTGGAATCATTATTGAATGTCTCAACTTTTAGCAAGCTTCGTAAGGTGCCATCTTTTGACAGGAGAAGGTTGTGAGCCCACCTGATGATACTTGCTACCGCTGTGGCGTATGCACTCGTGATGGTACATTCCAGTCTCAACGCCTGTACAGGTGTAGAAGTGGAAACTTTCAGAAGTTTCTTTAATATTTTGCCTTCATTTAGGTCCACGTAGGTCCATTGTTTTAGAGGGATATATTCCGAGGCATATGACAGAACTGGTGGTATCTTGGCTCTGTAAACCTGTATTAGTGCAGAGAAATGTCTATTTCCAGTGGCCGTGTATAGGCGTGACAGGGCCCCAGCATGTAGCTCGCATTTCTTCTTTAGATGATTAATTTGTTTGATGTTACTCATATTGTGTGAGAAAATTCTGCCGAGATATGTATATTCCTTTACCTGCTCTAGTTTCTCACCTCCCAGCTTCCATTCGTACCTCACAATTTTCTTTTTTTTGAAAATGCAACCACTTTAGTTTTGTTTATATTCGGGATTAAATAGTTTTTCCTAGAATAGTGGTATAAAATATCTAGGAGACTTTGAAGTCCGAAGGGTGTTAGGTCAAACATGACTATGTCATCCGCATACAGCAGGGAATAAATGCGCTGAGTGGCTATCTTTGGAGGTGTGCATATCCCCTGCTGTAATTGGGATGGTAAGTCACTTAAATAAAGAGAAAATAAGATTGGAGCCAAAAGGCACCCTTGCTTTAAACCGTTATATGTCCGTATTATCTTCGACAAACCCTTATCTCTCCCCATTTGGACACGGCACCAGGTGTTACTATGCAAATTCACTATTAGTTGTAGTAATGGTTCCGGAATGCCCATCTTTCTTAATTTTGTCCACAAGGTCGGTCTATCCACACGGTCAGAGGCCGTCGAGTAGTCGATGAACGCTGTATATATGGATTGTTTTTTCCCTGATACATATTTATCTAAAATTGTCTGGAAGATTGCTACATTGTCTGTGACTGAATGGTTCGGGCGAAATCCAGACTGAAACATAGGAATAAGACCCAACGTAAAAGCCCAAGTTTTCAACCTGTCCAGAATTTCTGCTGCAAAAATCTTCCCAGCAGCGTCCATGAGGGCTATTTGTCTATAGTTTCCTGGTATACTTCTTTTTCCTTTTTTATAAATCGGGATTATTATACTTCCCTTCCAGGAGTTTGGAATTTGGCCGGTATCAAATATATAATTGAATAGTGGCGAAAACAACAGTCCCCACTCTTTATGATCGGCTTGATAGACCTTAATTGGAATCTGATCGGGGCCAGATGCGCCCGTGCTTCTTGCCTTTTTGATGTTTATGGAGATAGACACTGCCGAAGTCTTGTTGATTTTAGTATCATTCAATTCAGTAGTTCGTTCATCAGCCTCTCCTATCTTAGTGGTCTTATTCAGTTTATATAGTTTGCTGATGTATATATCCCAGTCGTCCTCTGAGACGGGAGTTGCTTCCAGCTTCTTTTTGGTTCCAGTCATTTTCGCAATCAAGGACCAATATTTGCGCTGATTGTATTGCTTGACTGCTTGTTGGATATCAATCCAGTTGGCGTCTTGCTTCAGTTTTTTCTGTTTAGTTTTTTCTCGTCGTATTTGGTTCTTTAGTCGATTAATTTCCGTTTTATTTACAGACGAGAAACTCAAATACTGGGCTCGAATCAACCTATTAAGTTGTTTTGCAATTGGTTGATTCCAGTGTTTATTCTTTCTGCTGCAGTTACTTTTTACTGATCTGTTGTGTTCTATCTTACTTTGTAAAGCATGCTTGAGCTTATAGATTATATGTTCAAAGTTCGTTATAGGATCGTTTGAGTGTTTGGTTTTCAGCAGATAAGTATTAGAGATTAAAAATCTCAAATAGACAATACTTTAAGTCTAAAGTAACCCAAGTGCCCGTGGTTATGTTTGTCACTCGACCCCTTAAGTAAATTACAAATGAATCCTCACAATTCAGGTTACAAGTAGAGAAAACACAGTTGTATGCTCTAGAAGGACAGTCGTGAAACAGGAGAATGCATGAGACATGTAGCGAAGGACAGCAGATAAGATAACCTACAGGAAAGAATGGTGCGAACCAACAAATAGTCAGGACGGGGATTAATCAGCTCAGACAGGAATTAGTGTACTCGGCCAGACCCTGACACTCATTAGTAAACAAGGGCAAAGAAACCACCTGACATGTAAATGCAGAAACGACAAGAACATCGCGTGCGCCGTGCTGCCTGAGTGAGGGCAACTCAAAATAGCGGCGGCTACAAAATGGAGGCTGAGCACGAGCGAATTCGCAATTTACAGAACCTCAGGCCCTCCTTTTGCCATTACTCAGGCAAAGACAAACCAACTCATGCTAATCTGAGTCAGAATCAACGTCAATGTTCAAAAAATCCTCAAGCTGTTGCTGCACCATCATCCTAATATTCTCTGTCTTTGGAGTTATGGACTGTGGAACACATAGAGTAGCCAGTAGGCCACAAACTGCAGGACCACATTGAATACACAAACAACAAGAGAATATGATGGCCAAAATTGCTCCAAGGAGCGTTAGGATCTTCCATCCCCAAGTTGACAATATTCCCCAAAACCATCCCATAAAAGACCAATCTCCTTCGTCCTGATGAATCGACCCGGAGACGGTAGGCAATCTGGAAATGGCCTGGTATATTGTCGGAGCATCATCTGGAATATAAATGCAGCAACTAGATCCGATCAATCTACAGGCACCTTCTCGGTCTGCTAAGATCACATCTAGCGCAATTCGATTCTGCAACGTCATAAGACGGTCAGCCTGAAGCTCTGCTGTAATGTTACCTAGCGCACCTGCAGTAACATTAATGGTGGTCTCAACCACGCGAACCAATTGTCTGATGTGTCTGCTGTTGGCCATTGGACCCCAAAAGGGAAGGAATCATTTAAGAAAGTCTCCTCCCTCTTGTTCTGCTGTGTCTTTGGCATCAAATACCTCGGCTATATCTAATTCTGTGATGGTCTGACCGAGCCGTATATGTAGGGGGAAGGAGAAAAGCTATATAACAAGTTCCAGAAAAGTTAGAAGAGAGCCACGTATAAGCTCTGTCATTACAGACAAAATATGTTCCTTGAGACGGAACCAACGGAGGGAAGTCAGGAGACGAGAAAATGTAAGTGTACAGACAACTCTGTTTGCTGTCAGTCTTTTTATCATTAACTTGGAGACAAAAATTACCTTGATGGGGTACGGTCCATATTGGAGAAGACCCACCCTTTCTAGCTTTGTCCCCAAGTCTAGAAACATAATGGGTAACATTCCATCCCTCATAAGCTCTCCTCTCGTCTAATGGAATCTTGTTCTTCTCTACGATCTTAGCCATCACCACTATACCCTTAATCAAAGAGCTGTGGCTAAAATCCAATCAATTTCCAAAAGGTTTAACGGAACTTCTAAGTCTGTTGTGGTATGCGGCCGAAAACATAGCCAAGTAGGCCCAAGCTGAACCCTCACATGAAAAAGGAAGAACCAGATATGGCGTTCCCTTATGTGTATTGTGTGGCATAAGTCCCCACACCCAACAATCAGTCATATTAATAGCCAACTGATGCTGGTGTAACAGTTGGACAAACGTATTGTTCATATATTCAGCTCTCCTTATCTACTCATGTGGAGGTGGAATATGCATTTTATGTGAAAGGACAGAAAGATGAGTAGACATAGAAGTCGTAGAATTAACAACATTTTTCTGCTGCAGAACATGTACGATCCAACCTGTGCAAGCTAGTAAAATACACAAAAGAATAAAAACACACAAAGTTACTCCAAAACCACTGCGTAATAATTTACAATACTTCGATCTCATTTCATGCTTCCTATTTTCCCTACCTACAATTATTGTACCATCCATCTTTATCTAAAAAAATGTCGCTCACGGCAATCTTCCTCAATCACTCAGCTACTCACTTCTGTATATCCTGAGCCACTAGCCACTTACTAAAAGAACAAAACCAGGTTACAGTCTGAGTCTCCTACCGTGACCCTGCGACGGAGACGGATGACACATCTAATACTAAATATCACATAAGAAACAAGGGGGGAAGAAGATCAAAAAGAAATGTCTTTGGGTAAAAAGGAAAAAAAAGGAAATGTCAAAGTGTTCAATTCTTCTGCCCAACTTTCGACCTCAGATTGTAGCGTGTTTTGCTCGGCACAGTCTGGTCCTTAAACAAAGTCTCTGGATTGGTAGTGTCTATTCGAAGATGCGCAGGCACAGCGGCTTGAAGATTGTCGTCATCAACTTTCTCAGACTGGGTTCCATAAATTTGAGCGTCACTGAAAGGCACAAAACAAGGAATCGCTGCAGATTCGGATTTTCTTATGCCACTGCGGATCCACTGATCAAAGGGTAATGGCAGAGGCACTTTCTTACCGACCACTTTCACAGCTGTGCGAGTGACAAGCAGAACTTGTCTAGGCGTTGACCAGCGAGGCTCCAAGTTCTTAGTCCGCTGAAAATTTTTGACGCAGACTCATTCGCCGGGCAAGATGGTGTGACAAGTATCAAGTATCAATTTTTTTCACATTACCCGGGTCTGTGGAAGCCTCTGGCAAAGCACTTTGTACCTTTTGGCGAATAACACTCAGTTTAGCAGTCAAGTCATGCAAGTAGTCAATTAACAAAGGATATGGTATGTCCGAATATTTCCTGGGACAAGGGACACCCCAAACATTAGCTGGGCGTCCGAATACCACTTCATATGGGCTAAGTCCCATGCAAGAGTGCACAGTAGTTCTGGTTCACAAAAGAGCTAGGGGCAAGGCATCAGGCAAGGCAAGTCCTGTGCTAGCTTGAATCTTAGCTAGTTTAAGCTTGAGTGTACCATTGTAGCACTCAACCAAACCCGCTGACTGTGGATGGTTTGCCGCATGGAACTTCTGTCTGATACCAAGACCAGAACACACTTTTTGCATGATTTGACCCACAAATTTACTTCCATTGTCACTCCAGACAATTCGCGGCAAACCAAATCTGGGAAAGAACTCTTTAAGTAGAACCTTAGCAGTGGACAAAGCAGTGTTATCTTTCAAGGGGTAGGCCTCTATCCAACCGGAAAAGGCACATACCACCACCAGAACATACTTGAGGTTGTTGCATCGATCCATGTGAATGTAATCGATCTGCAACACCTCAAAAGGGTATGACGGGGTAGCAAAATGACCTGCCGGAGTTGGGGTACCCTTTCCTGGGTTATGCATTAAACAAACAATGCAATGCTTAACCACATTCTCGGCACATTTCGGAATTCCTTCATTCTGCCACACAGGAGCCAAAAGCTTACATATGCCTTTCGCACTAATGTGAGCTGGACCATGGGCCATAGTCACAACCGGCAACACGTAAGCGTCCGGTAATAACCATCGCTGATGTTCCGACAACTTCGTTCAACAACCCATTGAATCTAACATTCCCGTACTTTCTTTCCACGTACTCAATTCCTTCTCAGTAGCCTCTCCCTGAATCATTTTCACACTCTCAATCGTGTCTTCACACATTCCAATTTCCATAACCCAATTCGCAGGACCTGCCACATACATTAGACTAGTAGTGTCTCTAGCTGTAGTTTTTGCTACCTCATCTGCAAACGCATTTCCACGACCAACATCATCTATAACTTTTTTATGTGCACTGCACTTTATGATTGCTATCTGTGTAGGTAAAGTAAGTGACTCAAGAAGATCAGTCACCAACTGACCATGCTGGATCTTTGTCCCGTGAGAGGTAAAGAATCCTCTCTCCCTCCATAATCTACTGACTGTAACTATGTGCAACGCCAAAAGCATATTGGCTATCAGTGTACACATTCACTCTCTTTCTCTTTGACAACACACACGCTCTAGTCAAGGCTATTAATTCAGCTGCTTGGGCTGAATTATGTCCGATACGTGCAGTTTCAACAATTGTGCATAAGGTGGTGACAGCATAGGCAGAAGAAGTTTCCCCATTTGGAAGCTTGAAACAAGAACTGTCCACCCATAGGATTCCATCCGGATCCTTGAGCGGAGTATCCTTCAAATTAATCCTACCCTTCGTTTCTTCTTCCGTACGAAGTAAACAATCATGTTTTTCCTGAACGTCTTTCTCATCTGGGAGTGGCAACAGTGTAGCTGGATTTAATGTATTACATCTTTTGATATGCACATGACTCGCTAAGAGTGTCAGCTCGTATCCAGACAAACGAGCACTCGTGAGATGCTGTGTTCTTGTTCTATTCAACAGGGTATCCACTGCATGTGGAACAATAACAATGAGTGTGTTATCTAACACTAATCCAGCAGACTGTCTAATAGAAATCGCCGCAGCTGCTGTAGCTCTGAGACAACTGGGCAAAGCTTTAGCTACTGGGTCTAATGTAGCGGAGAAATAGGCGCATGGCCTCTGCTTATCTTCAAATTGTGTGTCAAGACTGACAATGCGCAACCCTCTCTCTCGTGAACGTACAGTGTAAAGGACTTACTATAATCCGGGGTACCCAACACCGGAGCAGAACACAGAGCAGTACTTAGGTCAACAAAACTTTTCTGACATTCATCCGTCCAAGGGAGCGGATGGGGCGTGTCTTTCAACGTAAGTGCCAACAATGGTTTGGCCAAAAGTGAAAAATTAGGAATCCATTGTCTACAGTAGGAAGTGATACCCAAAAAGGCACACACTTCTCTCTGCGTAGTAGGTACAGACATCTGAGAAATAGTCTGAATACGTTCTGGTGTCAATCGCTGTCCCTCCTTCGACAAGAGATGACCTAAATAGGTAACCCCTTGGCGGGCATATTGCAACTAGAGGGCAACACCTTATGATTTAGAGCAGACAAATAATGCAACAATGCAACAGTCACACTCTTAAGCACGTCTTCCGTATCAGCAGCCACCAACAAATCATCCACATACTGAATGAGCGTAGCACCTGGAGGCAAGGAAAAAGCATCAAGTTGTGACTTAAGAGCCTTGCTATAGATGGAGGGACTTTCACAATAACCTTGAGGTGCTCTTTTGAATCGGAAACTTCGGCCACCTAGAGAGAAACCAAAAATATCCCTACTTTCTTCAGCAATAGGAATACTAAAGAAAACATTCTTGAGGTCTATTACTGAAAACCAAGCTGCCGAAGCAGGAATCATCGTCAATAAGGCTGTAATATCTGGTACAACAGGAAACTGTGGCACAACAATTTTATTGACTTCCCTAAGGTCAATAACAAATCGATAAACAGGGGGCTGTGAAGGATCAGTTCTCTTAAGAATTGGGAGAACAGGACTATTACAAACATTGCCTCTAGTTTCTTCGACCACGCCCTTCTGAATAAAGTCATCAACAATAGCCAAAAGCGCTCTCTCACCATCGGTAGAAATACGGTACTGGGGAATGCGTGGCATTCTGATATTTTCTTTAACTGTGAAAACATACGCTGGGATCGCAAGACGACCCACATCATTTGGACCCGTAGCCCAAAGACTTTCAGGAAGGGAGAGCAACTCAGGTGGAAACTGATCTTGGGATAAACACATAGAAGATGTCCATTTCTTCCCTAACGTAAGATGCACACCAGAAAGAGAACAATACAATGTTGCATGTAGCCTTTTCAACAAATCCAGACCCAATAAATTCTCACCACAACCAGTTGTCAGAATAAGTGAAGCATCCAATTCATAGGGACCAATCGAAACAGGCAAGGGACAAGAAACTGGATTACGAACTGGGGCGCTAGAAAATCCTCCAGAAGTATTTATTAAGCCAGACAAAGGTGCCCCAGGGAGTTTAGAATGAATATTCGAACTTCTCATTGCACCAGTATCCAAAAGAAACGGCTCTGAAACACCCATAGCATTGACAGTAACATACAGTCCTTTTTGATCTACTGGAATCGACACAACTCCCTTGCTTCGTCCTTGGTCGTCCTATTCAGTATGGAAATCTTCTATCCTATCTTCAACACAATAATCATCATTATAATACTGCGCAGACTGAACTCTCTGCTGATCAAAGAAATTCGTAGCAGATGGAGGGAAAGAACGCTGCTCCTGAGAGGACACACCTCGTCCTCTACCTCTAGATCCTGACTGAAAATTACCTCGCCCTTGTGGAGCAGATGTCCCATTATTACGCTGTAATAAAACCGGACAACTGTTCTTAAAATGTCCTTCTTCCTTACATTACGCACATTGATTATGACCTGACAAAGAACGCGGTACAAAAGATTCAGGCTTCTGGAACACCTTCTGAAACTGTGGAGGTTGAGAAAACTGAGACTGTGCAGGACGTGGAGGATAAGCCTGCTGCAAAAGAACCTTCGTTTTCAGATCTTTATTTTTCTTCTCTTGTTTCTCTTTCTCCTCCTTATCTCTATTCTCATAATACTGTGCAGTAGCCAATATTTTAGCAGGGGAAGAAACAGCCCATGCACTTTCAGAATTCTTTAATTTATTCGATAATTCGGGAAGCAGATTATATACAAACTTATCCACAAACAATCACTGACCACCCTCTACACTCAAGTTCAAGTTCAAGTTCAAAAGACCTTTATTCGAATTTCATAAAATTCATAAAAGTGCCGAATACAGCAAAGACACACATTTACATATAAATATAAATAACATTCCATAATATCATAATAATTCATACAATAATTGTACAATAAATTTCATTTCTTTATAAAATTTTTACACAGTAGCGTCATTATGACTAGTTTCTGATTTCAGGGATTTTCCATTGTCTTGCGCGCACGTATGGCTAATCTTAAAAAAGTGCTAGTGCGAAAGGTCAGTTCATCAGTATCCAAGGTAAGCAACAACGTATAAGATTCTTTAAGTGTGAGAGGTCTGTGTTTTCTGAAATACGGAGTTAAAAGCCATTTGATAAATCTCAAGTAAAATTTACAGAAAAATAAAAAGTGCAGGTCATCTTGTGTGCTCACACCATCACAAGGACATGGAGTAAGGTCTGCACTATGTTGGTACCCCATAGGAAAAGACAGCAACAATTTTACAGTTCCTGCCCTTAAACGGAACAATAGGGATCGCTCCCAGTTTGACATAGGGAGGGAAAGGTAGGGCGGCAGAATTTGCATGCAAAGACCATTTTCTATATATTTCATGACCCTTGATTTCTGGGATTCTCTTCCTATGCGCCCATTTCTATAAAGTACATAAAGTGCTTTTTGTACCTCAACTTTGTCCTTTAATTCAATTGTCATTGGGTCAGTGAACAAAGTACCTCTACCAATTTCATTAAGCGATTTAAAAACTTCTGTAAACCAAGGAATCTGCATACCATATTCACAATTTAGGCAGTCCTTAATGATGTTTTGTGTGAGGACAGCGGCATCATTCCTCCAGATTCTAATCCAGAAGAGAGCTGGTCTAGCTCTAATAAAATCACTTATGTAGGGGAGGTTAAGTTCATTGTGACAAATAAAATCAGATGAGGAAATCGGTGCGCCCAGCACTTTTCTACAAAAACGATTTTCCTCTCTTTGAATACAGATGCTGCTGTCCGACCCCCATACTTCTGCTCCATACGTAGCGACAGGTGAACACTGTAATTTAAAAATCTTTAAAATAGCCTTTGTGGCACCAATTTTCTTTGGGCGATGGAGACTCAGAACAGAATTGTTGGCTTTCGAGAACTTACTCGTGGAGTGGGCCAAATGCCCACTCCACGAGCTGTTCGCAGCGAAAACCAACCCCAAATAAGGAAATTTATGAACAGATTCTAATTTATCTGTGCCGATTCGAATTGTACTAAGTTTCCTTTTGCCCGGCCCACAAGACATAATAAAAGATTTTTTTAAATTTACTTTCAAGTCCAATCCCTCCATAAAATTTACAAAACTATGTACAAGCAGACGTAGAGCATTAGGTGTGCGTGCCATAAGCACCGCATTGTCTGCATATAAAAGCACAGGTAAGGGATTGCCTAAAATTGTTGGGACATCAGGGGTGGCTATTTTCAAACAGTTAGACAGGCCATTGATATAAATAATAAACAAAAGGGGTGCTAAAACGCACCCCTGTCTCACCCCCCTCCCTATCTCTATAGCTCCCGAGACCTCTCCACCCATCCCAATACGTACCCGTGCTTTCAGGTCGGTATGGAGATAGGCTAAGAATCTAACGAGAGTGACATCAAGGCCATTGGATAATAGGATTGACCAAAGCTTGGATCTGTTCACAAGATCAAATGCGGATGAGAGCTCCATAAAAGCTAGGTAGGCAGGGGATGAACGAGCAATGCAATATTTATCGATTATCAATTTCAAGTTTAAACATTGCTCCACTATTCCTACCCCACTCCTGAACCCCATCTGACAAGGATCTAAAAAGTCAGTATCAGCCGCCCATTCCAATACCCTATTATAAATTATACGTCCTAATACTTTTAAAGTATTATCCAGAAGGGAAATAGGACGATAATTTGCTGGATCCGATCTGTCTCCCTTTTTATAAATAGGGACAATGATGCTGGTAGCCCAGGTAGCAGGCATGGCTACTTTTGGGAGACTATTAAAAATATTGAGGAGTATTGGTGACCATAACTCGACATTATGTTTAATAATATCGATAGGAAGGCCGTCTGGACCGGGTGCCTTGTTACCTAAACTCTCTTTTATGGCTTTCTTGACTTCATGATCCAAAATCTGTAGACCCTCCAATTGACCTGAGTTAGGGAGAAAATGCTCATCAGAGGGGGCTGCATAGATTTTGGAGAAATGGCTCTCCCATGCTGCACTTGTTATATTGCAGCTAATTTGTGTAAGCTCTTTGCCCATTTCCCTCTTTCTTCTGACAGCCGACCAAAATGGGCCGCTGCCACCCAAGTTGGCGCTAATTACCAACTTTTCCCAGTGATCGGAGAGCAAGTTAGCCTTCCTTTCTGATATTTTGTCTTTATAATTTTTCCTGGCAGCTCGAACTGCGACTTTGCACCTAGGTTTAGCAGAGAGTACCTTTCTTAATTCTCTGTTGGCCAGGGAACAAGATGAGTCAAACCACCGTGGCTCTTTACGTTCATTGGGAAGTGGGACTGACAGGAGGGTTTTAATGTTTGAGCATAAAGCTTCAAAATCTGCAATCAATTTATCATTATTTCCACTGGGGGACAAGCAAGATTTCAGCAAATGTGGGTATGTCTCCTGAACAGTATCTATAATGGCCCCACAGTCAATTCCCCTCCATTTTAAGCGAAGGCCATCAATTGAGGGTGTAATATCCCTTGCCCCATTAAGATTCGTAAAAATTGAACTGGGTGCCAAATTAAAAATAACCAACAATGGATTGTGATCGCTAAAGGATGTTTGCACCACAGAAGTTTTAGCTATGCAGTCTGTTAGCGGTGGTGATGTAAATACATAATCAATAATGGAACTACTATCCCTGCCGTTAAACGTGGGGGCATAAGGGAAATTCATATCTTACCCTACTCGCATGGCATCAGCAAGATCAAAATCGGATAGTATTCCGGTCAATTCCAATCCCCTGCGATCATCAGAGTAAACAGAATTAGTAGATCCATAGTTCTCTATAAGTTTCACATTGAAATCACCCCCTATTAGAATACCAGTCTTAGTATCTACTGATGAGAAACAATCAATCATATTTAAAACCTTAGATAATGCCACAACATTTTTGTTCGGTACACCATAAAAATCATTGTTATAAAAATTAATTAAATAAATCGTGGTCTTTGACTTTAGTTTATATTCAAGAATTTGAATATTAGGGTTAGCAAGGTTATCTAACTGCAAATCTCTAATTGTGCCACCTGCCAGAATTCTAATCCCCATAAAAAGGCCACCCACTGCTCGACCGAAACTAGGTTTTGCTGACGTCAGGCTAAAGCAGTGGTAGCCTTCAATATACAAATTTCCAACAGCCCAAGTTTCTTGAAACATGAGTATGTCCACATCATTTATTAGCTCAATCCATGCAGGGTCCGACAACTTGGATTCTAGTCCTGCAACGTTCCAGCTTAGTATTGATAAACCATATGTAGTTCTGTGTTTGTCAAGTCTGCTCCCAGTATTCCCATTGTCATGATAGACTAGTTCATTGGAAGTGGGCAGAATACTGTCAGACGATCTAGTTTCTGTAGAACCATTCTGGTCCTGGCACACTGCGGCTGGAGTTGTTAGTCCCTCTAAATTACAAGCTTTAACATGACTACACATTTCATCATTGGCCGATATACCCAGTCAATCCTGTTCATCTAAATTGGATAAATACTCAAACCGATTGTGAGTAGGAATGTTATACATTGACCTAGCTTCAGTTATCGGTGTAAACTGGTAAGTATCAGGGACTGGGTAGGGCCTATCTCTGTAATTATACTGATGCATGATTGGAGCTTGAAAGTAATGCGGGGGGTTGGGAGTTGGAATTGACATTGAGGGTTGATGGTGCCAGTTACGGCTGTTATTGTGAATGGCATTGGGATTCTGATTCTGAATAAAAAGTGGTGATTTAATCCTTGCTCCAAAGTTCAAATCTTGAAAAGGAATTGTGGGGTGATTCACCGTGGCTTGTTCGGGGGGTATCAGGTGTCTGTAAAAGTATCCTAATGGAAGGAGTGTGGTGTTGAATTCCCAGGGCGAAGGTGACGGGGCGCTGGCAAGTGTTTTCTCTGCCCATTGAGGTCTTCTAAAGCTTATAGTAACGCAGTCACCCTCAAACTTTTTCCTGAGTGGGCCTATCCAGCCCACTCGCTGGGTGTTAATAATCTCCCTTGCACCATCTATAGGGTAATTGCAGTTAGCGATTAACCAGTGTAAGGTTTTATTTTTAAGAGATGTGGGAGTTTCGTCCTGATCCTTCCTTAGTTTGGTAACATTTACTAACACCAGTACATATGCGCCACATTCCGGTGGAAGATTAATGCGAGCGGGAACTTGCCTAACTGTTTTTTGTATAGGTTGGGCCGTGGTAGAACTACTTATGGGATTTGCAGGTTGACCTATGGTAGTCCCATTTGGTGGTTTGGTGTTAATGATAGTATTAGTGCTGAGGTCCTTCCTTTTGTCTAAGGCTACATTGTTGGTATGCGGTGTAGTTGTTTGCTGACTCGTGGTTGGACCATTTGAATTGACCAATGTAACAGATAGGACTTTGTGTGCGTTATTTGTGTTTATGGGTGGTGCTTGAGAAGTATTAGATTTGGTGCCTACTGTTTTGATGGTACTATGATTATTTGCACTCTTTACGGCACCTTCTTTCAATAGGTTCTTAATAGGGATACTCAGTTCAGCTATTTGTTTTTCTATCCGAGTAAGCCTACTTTCAATGGGAGATAAATAAATGCTTAATAATTCCCCCAACCTTTCCAGCATACGGTCATGTGCATTATCAGTATTTTCATTAGTTGTATTATTGGTATCTGTTGTTCCACCCTGCTGAACCATTTCTCTTTCATCCCCCTGCGTGATTTCCGTAGCCCTGCTCGCATTTTGGTTAAGGCCAGAATTGGTGCTTTTCCCAGTCTTTCTTTTTAACTGCCAGTGTGAAAGGAAAAAGGGAAAGGGGGGAACATTCAGTGTTGTGTAAAATACCCCTCACACACCAACAGGCCCCTTGGTGTCATGCTTCATCATCGGGGTCTTCGCACCCCGCTAAGGGGATGCGGCACGCTGCGACCTGCGACTACGCGGGAGCGTTGACAGATCAGACTATGTGTGGTGTGTGTTGAGTGCAAGTGAAGGGATTCAGATGTGAGTGGGAGGTGTAGTGAAAAATTAAAAAGTACCTGGTTAGTGGGTAAAAAGAAAAAACTTTATTTCGTACCCCTGGCTGGTGCTGTTAAAAAATGTGCAAAGAAGCGAGGTTTTCTGTCTTAATTAGGGACAGGACCTCTGGTGTGCGTCGACATGTTTCGGTACAGGTGTACCTTCTTCAGGACGGGGCACAACTCCCAACCCTACTCACGTTTTTCTAAAGAAATTGGATTTTTTCTAGTTTTTCTAAAAAGTGAATACACTCATTAAGGACGGCTACAATGTGCCTACAGCGGTTCTCTGGAACATGTAATTACATGTCCTGAAAAAGAAAAACCCATTAGGTTTGGTTACCATACATGGTTGGCTCATACAGGTGCAGTCACCTGGAGCCCCAAACAGTTGACCTGTAAAGGAAAATAGACATACAAAACACACACAAACACATGTAAGACACATTTAGGATTTGGTGTTTTTTAGACATACTTATGGTCTGGGTTGTATATTGCCTCATGAGCAAGTCCTGAACATCAAGGTAGGTAGGTGGATCCACAATCTATAGGGGTAGAAGAGTGGACTCAGTATTGCTGTTGCTACTCACTTTTTAACTCCATCATACACCTACAGAGGTTGGACTTTGTTGCTCAAATACTCACGAAATCCGCCTATATTGGCCTCCTTCTACCACCCTGTGCTGCTCCGCCGTAAATGAAGTACGGATGAGCTTAGCGGTATTTAAAGGAGGATAGGATGTATTTCCATTGGTTAATTAGCGGAAAAGGCAGAGGACCATGTATGGGCGATACCTGTGTTGCCGCCCCTTCCACGTATGTGGTTAAGTCACATGTAACATGGAACTCACTGTTATTCGTTAATTGTCGGGTTTGGTATGACCAAATATGGACTTTCCGCTTGTCAGCCACTCGCATGTTGTTTCTTTCATTCTCGTTAGTCGAGAATCCGAGTGCTCCAGCTGCCGCCTGGTTGTCCCCCGTTCGCGCATGAGCACTGCCGGTTCTCCGGTCTTCCTGGGCGCATGCGCAGAAGCCGGAAGTCGACCGCGCATGTGCGTTGACGTAGTGTTGGCGCTAGTCATTGATATTGCATTTTTTCAATTCCGCCAGAATGCGTCCTTACTATTGGGATATTCGTTGGTTGAATAGGCCTGCTTCAGAGGTTAATTTCCCAAATAGTTTGAGAAAATAATGGGTGCATAAGTTTGAGATGTCCATGTCTGTTTCCTATCACAGACGATTTAATGCCATATTTTTTGGGGAGATTTCCTTTCAGTTGTTCTCAGCACCGTAATGACATGTTTATCTATACAGAGGGTTGTTTTGGTATACTCAGTACTGTAACGACATATTTGCCTGTACAGAGGGTGGTACATGTGATGGTCCACCAGATGGTGTTAGTGGCCACCCTGGTATATTCAGCACTATAACGACCTGTTTGTCTATACATAGAGTGGTACATGTAATGGTACATCGGATGGTGTTGATTGCCATTGGAGTGGGTACCTGTGCTCGCACTTTCTATACTTTCGTATTCTGAGGGTGATTTAGGAGATTTGGCTCCACGGTATGTCATCATTAAGTCCCGTGACATGAGTTGTCAAACGGAACACCCAACGTTGTTCTTTCTGAAACAGGCCTGCTTCAGAGGGTAATCGTTCGATGACGGTCCAGCGTAGATCGTTGATGCAGTGCTGGTGTGACAAAAAATGTGATGCCATCTTGGTTGTTGTTTTCTTGCAGCGAATATTGCTTTTGTGTTCCCCTATCCTTATTTTGACGGGGCGAGTGGTCATGCCAACATATTCTAGTCCGCAAGGGCAGTTTATTAAGTAGATCACATTTCTCGTGTTACAATTGGAAAACTGGCGTTGCTCCCAAGTCGTGCCATTTCTGAAGGTTAGTTTTTTACTTTTCTGGGTTTGATGGCAGCAACTGCAGTCCCCACATGGGAAATGACCCTGTACGCCAGTTACATTGGGTCTCTCCATCCTGTTTGTCCGTGGTCTGGTGTGGACCACAATGTCCTTTATGTTTTTGCCCCTCTTATGTGCATGCATCGGTTTCTCAAAGCTTAGGTCTCCACAATTCAGTATGCCCCAGTGCTTATTAATGACCTTTGACACCTGGTTTGATATGGTGGAGTAAGTTGTTACACAGATCGGCCTTTTATTTGTTTCTTTTTCTTGGAGATTTTCTTGTATGAGTGCCTCCCTGTGATTATTTTTCGCGCGTTTCATCGCCTTCTCGATGGTCCTGGTGGGGTATTGCCTTTGCATAAGTTTGGTTTTTAGATCCTTTGCTTGTTGGTTGAATTCACTCAACTCTGTGCAGTTTCTCCGTAGTCTTAGAAATTGCCCGTAGGGCAGATTCTCCCTTAGATGCCTGGGGTGGAAACTGTCGTAACGGAGCAGACAATTTCTGGAGGTCGGCTTGAAGTGGGTAGTGCTTTTCAGCCTTCCGTCTTCACTGTAAATGTTTAGATCCAGGAAGACCATTGTTGTATTTGAAACGGTGCTGGTGAATTTTAGATATGCATTCTGGTTATTTAGCCAGGTTACAAAATTCATGGCGCTGTTGACGTCGCCATTCCAGATGATGAAGATGTCATCAATGTACCGTTTCCAGGTGCCAATCTGTGAACGGTACGGGTTGCTTTCGTGTAGAACTTTCTGTTCCTCTAGGTGGTGGACGTATAGTCCCGCTAAGCTGGGAGCAAAGGTGCTTCCCATGCTTGTTCCATGGGTTTGTAGGTATAAAGTCTCTTTGTACTGAAAAAAATTATCTTTCAGGGCCATGGTGATACACTCTAGGACTAGATTTCTTGGTGTCTGGTATTTCCAGGTGTGGCTGAAAAGTACTTCTTCAATGATATCTAGTGTCTCTTCATGGGGCAGGCTTGTGTACAAGCTCTCTACGTCGAGGCTTACCAAGAGTTGTGTGGTGGGGTCAAAGGTTGTATCTTCCAGGAGTTGTAGTACCGACTTGGTGTCCTTAAGGTACGTATTTGTTGCTTGCACCATTGGTCTAAGAAAAGCGTCTGAGAATTTTGATAGAGGCTCTAGGATAGACCCGATTCCTGAGACTATTGGTCTTCCAGGCGGGTTTTCGATGTTCTTATGTATCTTGGGGATACAATAAAAGTATGGTATCCTAGGGGTGGGTTGTTGCAGGAACTCAGCTTCCTTCTTGCTGATCCAGTTATGGGCTAGTCCTTCCTCCACCATTCCTCCAATCCGAGTTCGAAGTCGTTCTGTTGGGTCACTCTCCAACACTCTGTAGTTCCGTTCGTCGGATAACAGACGTTGGCATTCTCCGTCATATTTGTTAAGGGTTTGTAGTACTATTGCTCCCCCTTTGTCAGCTGGTTTGATAACAAGCTCGTTGTTGGCCGTTAATTCTCGAAGGGCTTGCTGTTCCTCTCCACTGGTATTGCAAAAGACATTCCTCCCTTGTGTATTCAGCTTGTTGACCTCTGTGATCACCGCTTTTTCGAAGGTTAGGATCTCTACGGGGACGCCTGAGTCGGGAGGGGTGAAAGTCGACTTCAGCCTCAAACCCGTGTCTGTCTTCTCTTCCGGCAGAGGTTTGTCCTTAAAAAATGCCTGTAGTTTCAGTTTCCTGAAGAAGTCTTGTAGTTCCACATTGAGTTTGAAAACATCAGGTTTATTAGTGGGTACGTACCCTAATCCTTTATTCAGGATACTTTTCTGCATCGTTGTTAATGTGATGGGTGTGAGGTTGACCACTAGGTCCCCTTCTTGCTGGTTGAGGGTTGATTGGGTAGTGATCCTGTCATGCTCCGGGTTGTCCGGGCATTTGGCTGCTCCTGGTCTTCCCACACTACATTGTTCCCTTTCCGGTTCTTTCCTCGTGCATTCTGGCGCGCCCCTAAAAAAGGCTGCTGTTGCCCTCCATAGGGTTGTTGCTGCCCATAATAACCATCGTTGTATTCCTGGTTCCACATTGGTCCAAACTGGAAGGGGTTGAATTGCGGTGGACCCATAAACTGTTGAAAATGGTTTGGTGGTTGATATCCCCGCCATCCCCTCTGTCTTGGGAACTGTTGGCGTCTCTGTCGCCATCCTCCCCTGCGTTGTCTATTTCCTTTATTTCCGCTGGAATTGGAGCCTGACGAGCCAGTGTCTGAAGTCTCACTGTCTGCGTCGCTGTAGTTGGTTTTTGAAACATAATCCGCTTTTGTGTAAGGATATGCACTCTCAGGGGTAAACTTTGCCACATCTTTTGTCAGTTTGTTAATCTTGCTCTGTTTTAAGTTGAACTCGAAGTCAGTCATTTGTTGATTTAGTTCCTCGAGTCTGGTTTTTAGTTCTTCGGGTGACATATATGTCTTTAATTGGACCTCAATTTTGTTTATTTCGATTTTGAGTTCCTGTGTAATCCTGGCAGCTGTTTTGATTATAAGGACCAACCAATCTCTTGAGCAGTGCCAAGAGATTAGTGACCATTCCTTTTTGAAAATCATATCGTGCTGAAAAATTAATGGTTCATTTTTCACAATTAGGCCAGGGGGTGCCATTTTGTTACGTAGGTATTGGGTCATGAACAGTCCATGTAATGCTGCTTTTATTTGGTTACGCCTGAGGTTCAGTAGTTCATTCCAATCGTTGGTTTGTGGGCCTGTATCTTGATTGCACAAGCCTTCAAATAGGTTACTGTCTGCTAGAATTTTATCAATCTCGTCCTCTGCAAAGGTGAGGCCATGTTCATCTTCCATTGTGGGTGGACCGCTGGCTTCTTTTTTATACCTAAGTGTGTGTCTTTTAAATGTGTGTGTTATATGGTATGTCTGTAGGGAAAACTCCCGCAGCTGCGCGCTGCCTATAGACTATACTTAACAAAGAAGGGAGGTAGAGTATAAAGTAGGATTCCTACTCCACGGGCACTGACTTCGAGTTCAACTTAAAACAGAGCAAGATTAAAAAACTGACAAAAGATGTGGCAAAGTTTACCCCTGAGAGTGCATATCCTTACACAAAAGCGGATTATGTTTCAAAAACCAACTACAGCGACGCAGACAGTGAGACTTCAGACACTGGCTCGTCAGGCTCCAATTCGAGCGGAAATAAAGGAAATAGACAACGCAGGGGAGGATGGCGACAGAGACGCCAACAGTTCCCAAGACAGAGGGGATGGCGGGGATATCAACCACCAAACCATTTTCAACAGTTTATGGGTCCACCGCAATTCAACCCCTTCCAGTTTGGACCAATGTGGAACCAGGAATACAACGATGGTTATTATGGGCAGCAACAACCCTATGGAGGGCAACAGCAGCCTTTTTTAGGGGCGCGCCAGAATGCACGAGGAAAGAACCGGAAAGGGAACAATGTAGTGTGGGAAGACCAGGAGCAGCCAAATGCCCGGACAACCCGGAGCATGACAGGATCACTACCCAATCAACCCTCAACCAGCAAGAAGGGGACCTAGTGGTCAACCTCACACCCATCACATTAACAACGATGCAGAAAAGTATCCTGAATAAAGGATTAGGGTACGTACCCACTAATAAACCTGATGTTTTCAAACTCAATGTGGAACTACAAGACTTCTTCAGGAAACTGAAACTACAGGCATTTTTTAAGGACAAACCTCTGCCGGAAGAGAAGACAGACACGGGTTTGAGGCTGAAGTCGACTTTCACCCCTCCCGACTCAGGCGTCCCCGTAGAGATCCTAACCTTCGAAAAAGCGGTGATCACAGAGGTCAACAAGCTGAATACACAAGGGAGGAATGTCTTTTGCAATACCAGTGGAGAGGAACAGCAAGCCCTTCGAGAATTAACGGCCAACAACGAGCTTGTTATCAAACCAGCTGACAAAGGGGGAGCAATAGTACTACAAACCCTTAACAAATATGACGGAGAATGCCAACGTCTGTTATCCGACGAACGGAACTACAGAGTGTTGGAGAGTGACCCAACAGAACGACTTCGAACTCGGATTGGAGGAATGGTGGAGGAAGGACTAGCCCATAACTGGATCAGCAAGAAGGAAGCTGAGTTCCTGCAACAACCCACCCCTAGGATACCATACTTTTATTGTATCCCCAAGATACATAAGAACATCGAAAACCCGCCTGGAAGACCAATAGTCTCAGGAATCGGGTCTATCCTAGAGCCTCTATCAAAATTCTCAGACGCTTTTCTTAGACCAATGGTGCAAGCAACAAATACGTACCTTAAGGACACCAAGTCGGTACTACAACTCCTGGAAGATACAACCTTTGACCCCACCACACAACTCTTGGTAAGCCTCGACGTAGAGAGCTTGTACACAAGCCTGCCCCATGAAGAGACACTAGATATCATTGAAGAAGTACTTTTCAGCCACACCTGGAAATACCAGACACCAAGAAATCTAGTCCTAGAGTGTATCACCATGGCCCTGAAAGATAATTTTTTTCAGTACAAAGAGACTTTATACCTACAAACCCATGGAACAAGCATGGGAAGCACCTTTGCTCCCAGCTTAGCGGGACTATACGTCCACCACCTAGAGGAACAGAAAGTTCTACACGAAAGCAACCCGTACCGTTCACAGATTGGCACCTGGAAACGGTACATTGATGACATCTTCATCATCTGGAATGGCGACGTCAACAGCGCCATGAATTTTGTAACCTGGCTAAATAACCAGAATGCATATCTAAAATTCACCAGCACCGTTTCAAATACAACAATGGTCTTCCTGGATCTAAACATTTACAGTGAAGACGGAAGGCTGAAAAGCACTACCCACTTCAAGCCGACCTCCAGAAATTGTCTGCTCCGTTACGACAGTTTCCACCCCAGGCATCTAAGGGAGAATCTGCCCTACGGGCAATTTCTAAGACTACGGAGAAACTGCACAGAGTTGAGTGAATTCAACCAACAAGCAAAGGATCTAAAAACCAAACTTATGCAAAGGCAATACCCCACCAGGACCATCGAGAAGGCGATGAAACGCGCGAAAAATAATCACAGGGAGGCACTCATACAAGAAAATCTCCAAGAAAAAGAAACAAATAAAAGGCCGATCTGTGTAACAACTTACTCCACCATATCAAACCAGGTGTCAAAGGTCATTAATAAGCACTGGGGCATACTGAATTGTGGAGACCTAAGCTTTGAGAAACCGATGCATGCACATAAGAGGGGCAAAAACATAAAGGACATTGTGGTCCACACCAGACCACGGACAAACAGGATGGAGAGACCCAATGTAACTGGCGTACAGGGTCATTTCCCATGTGGGGACTGCAGTTGCTGCCATCAAACCCAGAAAAGTAAAAAACTAACCTTCAGAAATGGCACGACTTGGGAGCAACGCCAGTTTTCCAATTGTAACACGAGAAATGTGATCTACTTAATAAACTGCCCTTGCGGACTAGAATATGTTGGCATGACCACTCGCCCCGTCAAAATAAGGATAGGGGAACACAAAAGCAATATTCGCTGCAAGAAAACAACAACCAAGATGGCATCACATTTTTTGTCACACCAGCACTGCATCAACGATCTACGCTGGACCGTCATCGAACGATTACCCTCTGAAGCAGGCCTGTTTCAGAAAGAACAACGTTGGGTGTTCCGTTTGACAACTCATGTCACGGGACTTAATGATGACATACCGTGGAGCCAAATCTCCTAAATCACCCTCAGAATACGAAAGTATAGAAAGTGCGAGCACAGGTACCCACTCCAATGGCAATCAACACCATCCGATGTACCATTACATGTACCACTCTATGTATAGACAAACAGGTCGTTATAGTGCTGAATATACCAGGGTGGCCACTAACACCATCTGGTGGACCATCACATGTACCACCCTCTGTACAGGCAAATATGTCGTTACAGTACTGAGTATACCAAAACAACCCTCTGTATAGATAAACATGTCATTACGGTGCTGAGAACAACTGAAAGGAAATCTCCCCAAAAAATATGGCATTAAATCGTCTGTGATAGGAAACAGACATGGACATCTCAAACTTATGCACCCATTATTTTCTCAAACTATTTGGGAAATTAACCTCTGAAGCAGGCCTATTCAACCAACGAATATCCCAATAGTAAGGACGCATTCTGGCGGAATTGAAAAAATGCAATATCAATGACTAGCGCCAACACTACGTCAACGCACATGCGCGGTCGACTTCCGGCTTCTGCGCATGCGCCCAGGAAGACCGGAGAACCGGCAGTGCTCATGCGCGAACGGGGGACAACCAGGCGGCAGCTGGAGCACTCGGATTCTCGACTAACGAGAATGAAAGAAACAACATGCGAGTGGCTGACAAGCGGAAAGTCCATATTTGGTCATACCAAACCCGACAATTAACGAATAACAGTGAGTTCCATGTTACATGTGACTTAACCACATACGTGGAAGGGGCGGCAACACAGGTATCGCCCATACATGGTCCTCTGCCTTTTCCGCTAATTAACCAATGGAAATACATCCTATCCTCCTTTAAATACCGCTAAGCTCATCCGTACTTCATTTACGGCGGAGCAGCACAGGGTGGTAGAAGGAGGCCAATATAGGCGGATTTCGTGAGTATTTGAGCAACAAAGTCCAACCTCTGTAGGTGTATGATGGAGTTAAAAAGTGAGTAGCAACAGCAATACTGAGTCCACTCTTCTACCCCTATAGATTGTGGATCCACCTACCTACCTTGATGTTCAGGACTTGCTCATGAGGCAATATACAACCCAGACCATAAGTATGTCTAAAAAACACCAAATCCTAAATGTGTCTTACATGTGTTTGTGTGTGTTTTGTATGTCTATTTTCCTTTACAGGTCAACTGTTTGGGGCTCCAGGTGACTGCACCTGTATGAGCCAACCATGTATGGTAACCAAACCTAATGGGTTTTTCTTTTTCAGGACATGTAATTACATGTTCCAGAGAACCGCTGTAGGCACATTGTAGCCGTCCTTAATGAGTGTATTCACTTTTTAGAAAAACTAGAAAAAATCCAATTTCTTTAGAAAAACGTGAGTAGGGTTGGGAGTTGTGCCCCGTCCTGAAGAAGGTACACCTGTACCGAAACATGTCGACGCACACCAGAGGTCCTGTCCCTAATTAAGACAGAAAACCTCGCTTCTTTGCACATTTTTTAACAGCACCAGCCAGGGGTACGAAATAAAGTTTTTTCTTTTTACCCACTAACCAGGTACTTTTTAATTTTTCACTACACCTCCCACTCACATCTGAATCCCTTCACTTGCACTCAACACACACCACACATAGTCTGATCTGTCAACGCTCCCGCGTAGTCGCAGGTCGCAGCGTGCCGCATCCCCTTAGCGGGGTGCGAAGACCCCGATGATGAAGCATGACACCAAGGGGCCTGTTGGTGTGTGAGGGGTATTTTACACAACACTGAATGTTCCCCCCTTTCCCTTTTTCCTTTCACACTGGTAGTAGGATTCTCTTTGTTTATGTATCAGTGCCCGTGGAGTAGGAATCCTACTTTATACTCTACCTCCCTTCTTTGTTAAGTATATTTCTTTTTAACTGGCCATGTTTCCTAACCTTTGTAGATCGGGGCTTCGGTGCATATAATTTTTGTTTTTGAACAGCACCCTCACGTCTGCCTCTCAATTGCCTTGTGTTATCAACAGATGTTGCTTCAAGAGTGGGATTAATAAGCAAATCTGGAGTTTTCTCAAGATCCATACTGATATCTGTGTCTGAATCTATCAGGGGAATAGAGGCTGAGAGATTAACCTCGCTTGGAATGGTGTGGATGTCAGCACATACATTTAGTAAGGGTCTGATATTGTTCGGCATAGCCTGTGCGGGTGTAGTGGCAGCGGCAATAAGGCCAAGAGAGGAACGTTTAGCATGGGCCAGGTCTTGTGATACCCTGCGTTCTAGAAGGGAAATGCCCTGATTTATGGCATCGTTGGCCTTAGTTATAAAATGGTCAATAGGGCCAGTTACTGATCCGCCCCCTGCAGCAGCAGTTTTACTGCGACTGCCCCTAGGAGACATGATGGAAGTGGCATACACTTATTCAAACACAATGTAGACGACAGTCTATTTCCACAAAATAGTGTAAACAGGGCAAATGAAAAACAACAACAGTGAGGTAGAATGGAGAGTGGATAACCACACAATACACGGGGCAAGATAGTTAGAGTCAGCGAGCAGATAGCCCCAACCACAGTAAGCAACAGAGTTGGCAGTATCAGCGGTCCCTAAGATGAGGATGACAACACAGTAGAGTAGGCCAGGGTATGAAAAGTACCTTATAGTGGAAACGTTAGGGAGGTGGCCCCGTCCCGTCCTCCTTGTGCCTCTGAGGGCCACAGAGGGCCCGCCCTTTGCCCGGGCTTAGCCCCGCTCCACCGGAGGGGCAGCTGTAATTTAAGCGCCTCCTGGCGCGGAAGACCGGGGAACAAGGAAGTCGATGTCCCAGGGGATCCTGGGAAGTGTAGTTTCCCTCTCGGCGGCCGCGTTAGCCTGCGGCGGCGGGGAATGACACACACTGTCACCCGGTGCTCTACTTTGCTCCGACCAGCTCCCAAAGGTAAGCCCCGCTCCACCGGAGGGGCAGCTGTAATTTAAGCGCCTCCTGGCGCGGAAGACCGGGGAACAAGGAAGTCGATGTCCCAGGGGATCCTGGGAAGTGTAGTTTCCCTCTCGGCGGCCGCGTTAGCCTGCGGCGGCGGGGAATGACACACACTGTCACCCGGTGCTCTACTTTGCTCCGACCAGCTCCCAAAGGTAAGCTCCGCACCACCGGAGGGGCAGCTGTAATTTAAGCGCCTCCTGGCGCGGAAGACCGGGGAACAAGGAAGTCGATGTCCCAGGGGATCCTGGGAAGTGTAGTTTCCCTCTCAGCGGCCGCGTTAGCCTGCGGCGGCAGGGAATGACACACACTGTCACCCGGTGCTCTACTTTGCTCCGACCAGCTCCCAAAGGTAAGCCCCCTCTACACTCAGATCCTGACCACTATGGTCATTAAACGTCTCTTCAAAACGAGTGAAGAAATCCAAAACGCTTTTGTCTTTCTTCTGCTTGCATGCGGCCAGCTTATCCCAATTTACTCGCACCGCGAGCATCATTGTCTTCATCAATTCAATTATTCTGCCAGGTAAGGCAGTAATCAGATCATAGGGTTTCGCACCACCCACTTGACCTGCATCGGTGGCTCCAAGAGCAGCCCAATCACCACCTAATTCAGCAACATGATTTTCTCTATGAATCCGTGCCCATAATGCTTGCAGAACAACATTCCCAAATAACATATCAATATCAGTCAAATTCATGATACAAGCCTCAACTGTTTGAGACAATTCTCCAGCAGGATTTTTACGGGGGTCCGGAAGAGTTTGTTTAAGCGCCAATACTTCAGACCTTTTCCAGGATTCGTGGACCCATATACGTTGGAAATGGGCAGGCATCTGTGGTGGACCAACTACCTCTTCTCTCCATACGGGAGGAACTTCACGCATCGGATAATTCTTAATACCCTGTTTATGAACAGAATCAGTCTCAGAAAGAGTCAGGGACAGAAACATGGCCCGAAACGCAACAAGTTTATTCACCGCATCTGCAACTTGTGGTCCTACAATAAAACCTTTATCAAAATCAGCTTGCAACTGCAGTAGCTCCGAAGGAACTGAATCTAGCTCCATATCTTCCCATCCTTTAATAAGAGTTTGACACATAACATTAAAAACATATCTCTGCGTGGGCTCCACCCACTGATGAAAAGAACTCATAATGTCCTCTGTACTATATTCTAGTCCTTTCTCAATCCATTTACGAGCAAGAGATACCAGAACTACTTTCTCTTCCGTAAGAGGAAGTTGACAGCGAGTTTGTCGTCTAGAAAAAGCTGGAGACATATTCGTGTATCGGACCCATGTCTCATTAAAGGTAATGGGACCAATACCATGTTTCGAATAGAGTTCATAAGTGGGAGTTCCAACTGGAGGAATCGGACATGAATCCTCCAACTGGGAATCCCTAGTACAACCTAAACAACAAATTCTTTTAAACTTACTCAGTCTAGGTATCGTTACTTCTCTAGACTGCTCACAAACAACAAGGAGTATGAATTAATAAAACAGCACAAACGTACTCACCCCTTGGCTTCAGGTATTGCAATAACTGAATTAAAAAAAAAATTTTTTTTAAAGTTTGTGGGAGCGACCCACCAAATACTTAACTAAGAACCGTCCTACACCAGCGGAGGTCTGTCTATCATCTCGCTTTACCAAACGTCATCAAAGGGTCCAAGGCAGGGCGACAGTCAGGGCAGCAGTCGTCAGCAGCCGTCAGAAAGGAGTAGTTGCGCTGTAAAAGACCTTCGGTCCACTTTCGACATACAGGGGTCGATCACGTGGTGCGCTTCCTCCGGAATTTTACTTGCGGGGCTCCTCACGACCCTCGGGCTCAACTGCTACCGCTGAAGTCGCCCCACGTTGGGCGCCAGTTGGAGAACCGTAGCCTTAAGGCTCGGCGGCGCAGGGTACTCCTGAAATCCCCGGAATTCACCTGCCTTGTCAAATACAGAGACACGGACTCTTTGTCTGGCGTAGAAGATCGTATTTATTAGCTGCAGCTAGTACAGTGGTCTTAGAAGTCGTTGATATAACGAGGTTCAAAAGAGACTGCCACTTAACTCCGTGGTGCACAGGCTTATATATGGTACGATACAATGCAGAATACAAACACACAAGAGCACGAGGCATAGGCAAATGTTGTAGACAATACTGTAAGTCTAAAGTAACCCAAGTTCCCGTGGTTATATTCGTCACTCGACCCCTTAAGTAAATTACAAATGAATCCACACAATTAAGTTTACAAGTAGAGAAAACACAGTTGTATGCTCTAGAAGGACGGTCGTGAAACAGGAGAATGCATGAGACGTGTAGCGAAGGAAAGCAGATAAGATGACCTACAGGAAAGAATGGTGCGAACCAACAAATAGTCCGGCCGGGGATTAATCAGCTCAGACAGGAATTAGTGTACTTGGCCAGACCCTGACACTCGTTAGTAAACAAGGGCGAAGAAACCACCTGACACGTAAATGCAGAAACAACAAGAACATCGCTCTCGCCGTGCTGCAACACAAAATGGCGGCGGCTACAAAATGGAGGCTGAGCACGAACGAATTCGCAATTTACAGAACCTCAAGAGCTCACCCTGTTAGCTTTGTTGCGGGCATAAAAACCCAATATACAGACCTCACATGTGTTGGGTATCTGGGTGTTAGTGCAGGTCGTAAGCGTTTCTATTATAACTCGCCAGTAGGGCAATAGTAGGGGACAGGACCATAGCATATGCAGTAGGTCGACATCAAGAAGTCAGCACCTTGGGCAGCCAGAGGTTGTGACGTTGAAATATTTATTTATTTTGTCTGGTGAGAGGTATGCTCTGTGGAGTATGTATGTTTGTATAAGCTTGAACCGTGAGTTGCGTGGAATGTGAGTGGTGCTGGCTAAGACCCGATCCCACCTTTTATCAGTCCAGGGTCTACCTCTGTCCCCCGCCCAATGTGTACGGAGACTTTGCTGCATTTTTAATATGTGTACGAGAATGGCCTGCACCAGCCAGTGGACCACATGTGACACTTCCCCCATGACATGTAAGTACTGCATCAGCTGATGTGTTGGCGGTTCAGCTGTCAGATCCCCCCATGCGAGCGTCAGTGTCCGTATAATAGCTGCGTGAAGGAGGAACTGCCCTGCTGATATACCGCTATCTGCTACCAGGATTTCGAAGGGCATTAGAGTGCCTTTTGCATATAGGTCTCCCATTGTTTCCACCTCAGCCTCACTCCAGGCTGCCAGCGCTACATCTTTCACTGCGTCTCAGGCTCTGGGTATCCCCATGAGTGGCAGTATCGGGGCATAAGGGATTGTGTTTTTGGTGAGCTGTAGGCTTCTCCGGAAGCATCTGTGAGCCACCCCAATGTGAATATGCTTCGGTGGGGTAGTCTCGCTAGTGGGTGAAACAGGCTGTATATTTGGGACTGTGTCCACGGGGGCGACTCGGCTGCCGTGTCCGGCAGGTCCCTGCCACTCAACCACATTGTGACCCATTGCGAATGGGCTGCTAAGTAATAGAGCTCCAAGTGAGGAACCGCCAGACCCCCCTGCTCAGACGGCGCATATAGTTTCTGTAGTGCTATTCTGGGCCTTCCCGTATTCCAGATCAGTCCACAAGTTAAGCCTTCCAACTCCCGAAACACAGGCACCGGGACGTATACAGGCAGGTTCATGAAGTAATACTGCAGTCTCGATAATACTATCATTTTGACTAAAGTGATACGGCTCATGACATTTAATGGGAGGGTCTTCCAGAACCACATCTGTGCCTTCACAGACGAGATGGCGCGTATCAGGTTACCATCCAGTAAATCTGCTGGGGACCTGTATATATAGACTCCCAGATATCTGAACGTGGTTGGATACCAAGCGAGTGTGGTACCGTTGATAATTACGTCCGCTTCTGTCACGTCAGTTTGGAAATAGTAGAGGCCCGACTTGGCCCAGTTTACTCTAAGGCCTGATACTGTTTCAAACTCGCGAAACAGTGTGGAGATAGCAGCGAACACGGCATGCAGATCTTAAACATATAACAGCAGGTCATCCGCATATAAGGATACTACATGCAGTCCATCGCCTAGAGGAATACCCCATTCCGTACTGTGGTCTTGGAGCAATGTTGCCAGTAGCTCTATGGTGAGGGAGAAGAGCAGCGGGGACAGTGGGCATCCCTGTCTGGCACCTCTTCGAACTCGTAGTGCATCAGAGACGAGTTTATCCGTGCAAACTCGCACCGTTGGACATAGATACAACAGTTGCACCAACTGCAAATATCCATCTCCAAGTTCGTATTTACGCAGGACTGGTGCTAGGTAGGGCCACTCCAGTGAGTCAAAGGCCTTTTTCACAGCCAGCACCAGACAACCTGAACGTGGCCAGATGTCCGGTGTGTACCTCTGAAGCCTGAACAGTCTGCGTATGTTAAAAGAGGTACTCCTGGTTGAGACAAACCCATTTTGGTCATGGTGGATTAGTGTCTTTACTAACGAGCCCAATCTCTTAGCCAGGATGGAGGCGAGCATCTCATAATCGATGTTCAATAAGGACAGAGGGTGGTAGGAGCCCAGGAGGTCTGGATCTCTGCCTGGGTTTAGAAGGGAGATTCACAGTGCCTCATTCTGCATGAGTGCTGAGTCTTCTAGTGCTTTAGAATAGACCCGCTTCAGTTTGGGCATCCATATGTATGAGTTTGCCTTATAAAATTCAGCTGGTTGTCCGTCCGGTCCCAGAGATTTGCCGTTTGAATGGGAATAGATACCGTCCTTTATTTCCTCCGATAGTATGGGGGCACCTAATTCCTCTTGTTGGTTCTGTGCTAGTTGCGGTAATGCTAGGGTGGAGAGAAAATCTTGAATATCTGCATCCCTGGCATGAAGGTAAGTCTTGTACAGTGCAGAATAGTGTTCTACAAAGGCACTATGTATGTCACGTTGTGCATGCACAGTATCACCTCGTATGGTCTTGATGGACGTCACGTGCGAGGTGGCTACCTCTTGTCTGATCAGCCACAACAGCAGTTTTCCAGGTTTGTCCCCTATATGGTGAGTGCGTGTCGAGTGCGCAGCATAGTTTAAAAGGCGGAGTCGTTCCATCAGTCTAGAGTGGTCCTCCCTATCCTGTGCCAGTGATGCAGTATGGCCCCGGATCGCCTCGCCCTCCCCCTGGAGCAATCTGTTTCCAAGGTGCATGAGCTCGCTCTCTAGTTGCCTCCGCATACCCGCTTGTGCAAGGAGGCAGTCGCCTCGGACAACCACCTTGAATTCATCCCACTCTATCAGTGGCGTTGTGGCTGTTGAGTGATAGTAGTGGCCAGCAAGTTGTTACTGTTAGGATATGTATTCGTGGCACCCCTTCGAACATTTGTTGTGTCAGGAAATCGATGATGGGCAACTCTCCCAGCTCTCCAAATCATGGCATGGTGTGGTGTGTTACATAATCTAGCATGCAATCAGTGATATCTTTAAAAAACAGGTGAAAATCCCCCCAACATCAACGAAATCATAAATAATACCAAAAGGGCCAAAATACAACTGGCAATCGTCCAAACTCTCATCAGAGACAACAGGCAAACAACCAGGGGGGGTACTTTGCACACTACTGTGCGATAACTGACAAAGCGTGTGATCTAGTACACAGAGGCTCCCCACTTTCGGGCTATGTTCAGTAAAAAATAGGTCTGTTCGCAGTAACACAATGTCACTCACCAACTTAGTGCCATGAGTGGGAGCACAATTGTCAGAAGCAGCAAAAAAGAAGTAAACCCGCCCCCCCAACCCGGTTCAAATTAGCATTACCCGTCCCATGTGAACATTGGAAGTCCCGCCATCATTCGTGTCCGGGCTGTAGACAGCATCATCCCCGTTGCAAAGCACAATACCTCTAATCAGAAGGTGAGGGTCGACAGAGTCCCGCAACACTTATACTATATTGTCAGCCGTTTGCGGGGTGACATCTGGTTGTCCGTTAGAGTCCTGTGAAGGCTGCAGGCCGAACTCGTGGTCGTCATCACTTGTCTGTTCATGGTGGTTGGAATTGGAGGCACCTTCGTCTCTCAGTAAGCTGATGATCTCCGCCACCGCCTGAAGGGCCTTGCACTGGCCGCTCAGGATCAGATCCGAGTGTGGCCCCACAGTTGGCAAAGATGGTGTCCGCTCCCTCGCTCCCCTTCTTTCTTTTCGACGTCGATGAAAGGGAACACTCAGCTTTGGCAGTGTCACCACAGCAGCCGAGTCCTCAGGCCTCGCATCTGTGAAGTTGTCTATCCAATCCTCCGCTTCCTCCGATGTGGCAAAGAAGTGCGTTTTGTCATTCGCGCAGGAGCACCAGGAAGAGCAGTGAGAATTTCAGATCATGTTGTCGAAGACGCCTCTTCACCGCCATGAATGAAAACTTTTGTCTCTGCACCTGTAGGGTGTAGTCTGGGAAGAACATTACTTTATGGTTGTTGATTTGAATATCTTACAGCTTCCTGGTTTCGTGCAGGATGGAATCCCTGTCTGTATTATTGAGGAGTCGTGTGAGCAAGGGTCGTGGATTCAAGCCTGTGGGAGGGGGTCTCACCGGGACTCGTTCTATGATGAAGTGGGGCGAGAGGGTTCATTCAGGCAGCAAATTTCTGAGCCAGTTCTCCACGTGGGTGGCTGGCTCCCTTCCTTCCCAGCACTCCGGCACACCTACTGTGCGTACGTTATTTCACCTTGCCCTTCCTTCGGCATCTCTGCCCTTCTCTTCTAAGTATTCCACTCGGTTTAACAGGTCCTGCAGATGTTTATCTGTTTGGGTCACTTGCGGTTTAAAATCTGCAAGAGTGGTCTCCAATGCGGCGGTGCGATCCACCAGTTTCCGGTGATCTGCATGTAAGTGGGTGAGATCGAAGGCCACCTTGTCAATTTTGGACACTAGGGAAGTGCACGTCTGGTTAATAGTTACTTCCATCCACTCCACCGCAGCGAGCACCGTATCCAGCTTGCTTGGTTTGGTCCGTGTGTCCCTGCTTCACCATCTTGTCTTGTTTTGTCTTGGTAGAAGGTAGAGGGGTTTGCATTCCCCCCGTGCCAGTCCATGCGCGGATACCGCCCGACATGAGGTGCAGTATATGCTCACGAATGCTGGATCCTGTTTGGGGTTGTCCCAGTGCAATGTCTCAGAGCTTGCCACGTGTCTATGCCAAGCAGATGTGAACAGCGAGCGCTTAGCAGCTCAGGGTGTCTCTGGCACATCACCCGGGTCGCCGGCCACGTCAGAGGAGAAGAAGGGTGGTGCCCCAGTAAGTGATGACCAAGGATTGTAGACAGCTTTCACCTGGCCTGAGCTTGCGCCACAAGGGCGGTGCCGTGGTTGCGTCGTACAATCAACCAGGCTACCCCACCACAGTCAGGGGCAGCAGACACAAAGGAGGTGTGGTTCCCACAGTCCTCCTCTGGGGTCAGCCAGGTCCATCCAAGGGGCTACAATGGGGAGACTAGCTAGAGGTACAGGGTGGGTGCGCCAGAGCCGCATCGCACCTGAGAGGTTGCCAGTAGTGGGGTGAATGGTGCAAGTCTTGTGTCTTCCGCAGAAGCTAAGGAGCCTTCCAAAAGATGGCCTCAATCAGGGAGCCCTACTGCCAGGGGGTTCAAAAACACCATGGGGCGATCCCCCGCCACCCCTCCGCGATGCCCCACAGCTATCACCAAAGACTCAGCGTTCCCCCAGGTGAGGCAGGGGGCCAGGGACATCCGACCATCAGCAGCGGGGCGAGGGATGTAGCAGGGGCACCTTCAGTGCAGTGATGTATGCAGCTCACAGCCGCCACAGGGCAGCACCAGCTCACCGGCCCAGCGCGCCCCCAGGGTAGCCCCAGCTACAGCGGTACGTGCCCCCCTGTAGCAGTCATTCGTGTCTCATCCAAGGGAGTCCTGATAGCAGCACTGGGTGGGAGCCCCTGTGGTGAGCCTGGCGACAGTACGCGGGCACCAATCGCCTCCAGAGCATGTGGCGGCCTGAAGGGCGGCCGTGACACGTCTCAGGTGGCCCGCAGTGACCACGTCACCATTCCTGGCCCTGTGGGAGGGGCCAAGCCACGGACTCCCGTGGCACAGGCCTCCAAGGCGGTAGCTGCTCTCCGCGGGGCTCATGCAGCCGGGGGCAGCACAGCAGGATTCGGGCAGAGGCAGTGTCCGATAATCAGCTCTACAGCAGCCCGGGCCTCACCACTCGCCTCTCCGGTCATCACTGGGGTGGGTGGCTGCAGCAGGGATGGCCTCCACGCAACTCGGGTATTCAGCACAGGCCGCCTCGGTGTTCACAGCCCTGTGGGAGGAGCCAAGCCGCAGCCTCTTGTGATCCAACTCCCCAGCGCAGCAACGATACGCCGGGCAGTCAGCACGATCAGGGGCGGCGGCCCGAGGTCAGGTGAGGTGAAATCAGCAACACCAGGCTTCTATCAGGGCGATATTTCGCTGGGCAAAAGTCCCAGCAGACGACTGCAGTTGGATAATTTAGCTCATTTAGGGGAGCCTCTGACGGAGCTCTACCCGAGCACGTCTGCTTCCATTGCAGTCATAGCCACACCCTTCAATGCTTCCTGATAATGTCATCATTGTGTGCTTCTGCAACTCCCCTAAAATCTCACTCACTTGGCATAGATGCTCTGACTTGCCTGGTCCCTTGGTATGCCTCTGGCTCACCGGAAAGACTGATTGCTATGCGTATATAATTACTACTTCTGACTAACTCCAAAATAAGATGGTAGTTTCACACAAAACATGAGACCCCCTCTCAAGCGCTACTATTATCTCAATGTTTTCAAATAGTGAATCCATCAGGCTTTCCGTCTCCCTGACCCTCTATAAAGTAAGTTGTGCCTTTCGTGAGGGGTAAGAGGGTTTTTGGTATAGTCTGACTTGAAGGATAGAGTGATGTGGTGGGATAGACGAAAGAATGACAGACTCCATGTGTGGGAAGAGGTAGGAGACAGCAACAGGGAGGTCTCAAAGTAAGGATTAGCAAATATGGAAATCATTATGTTCCATCAGTGCAAAAGACAGTCAGCAAAGCTTGAAACAGCTGCAGTGTAATGTAATTGACCAACAGCTGTGAAGCCTCAAGGAATATGTTATTGTGAAAGAAATAGATAGTATGTGTAATTAGGTTGTTCTTTCTTCTCTTAACCTTTTCAGTGACTATACCACAGCTCCAGCACCACATAAATAATCAGACACTGGATTCCTGTTAAAGTTGTTTGGGAGTCAGTCGGGCTGATGATGGAGGCGCCAGTAATGTTGGTCGTCAGGGTTGGTGGCTAACTTTTGCTTCCATCATGATTGTGGGCAAGCTACTACTACTGCTGCTGGTTGTGACTGCACTGCAGGCTTTGTCTTTTCAGTGTCTTTCATCCCACTATTTCTACCCTCAAGATAAAACAGCCTCCGTCATTCTACCATTTCTTGTTGAAACAACTATTTGGGTGCAGAACAATTGATCACTGATTTCACAAACTAGGTAAACAGTCTGCTGCAGTATTTCTATATTCCATAGTATAGGATGAAATTGGTCTGTTTCGCCAACCATTAAATGCAGGCATCTGTGTTGCTAGGCATTCATCTAAAATTGTGATAGGCAGTCGAGGTGGGCCATGAAGACCCTCTTTTGTTTTGTAATCATGGCACAACTAACATGCATTGCAGGGCCGGTCTTGGTCAAAAAATAGGCCAGGGCACCAAAATAAAAATAGACCCACAATTAGCAAACCAGATAGCTAGAAAGTGACCCATATTTGCAAATCAAGTCAGTTTTGAACTTGTAAAGTCACACTTATGGGTATTTTGCAAGGTATGGGAGTATTTGTGTTAGCTGCAGGCAATGTTTGTGGTAATATCAGAGAAATCTTCAGTAAAACCTGCCCACCTTACCATGAAACAAGCCCACAATCTGCTGAATAAAACAGCCCTTACAATGATCTGCCAGACCAGCCCATCATGCACAGCCTGATTGCCCTATAGGTTAGTCCGACACTGAGCACTGGCTAAGCCAATTGGTCTTGCCTATGCAAGATCCATTGGCTTTGTCAATGATTTCTTTTGCCATGTTGCACAGCAGCCCAGTAGCTGTACCACATGGCTGACAGTAAACTAAATAAAAGAGCTATATTGTGGTCAATGCTCACCGCATCATACCATTGGTTTTTAAACTTTCAGGCATGTTGTACTGCTGCTGCTCTGCTGTGCAACATGGCTAAAAAAGTATGCCCAACCTGAATGGAGGAGTGAGGGGAAGGGGAAGAAGGATGTGTCAGTATCAGCAAAGATACAAACTTTGGAACTGAGTAACTAACATCTTTTGCTTCTGGGCAAATCACCTAGGGCCAGATGTACGACCCTACCAATTTGCAAGCCGCAAATTGCGTCATTTTGCGACTTGCAATAGGAAAGTACAACAGTGTCTCAGACACTGTTTGCAATTCCTAATAGAGTCGGAAATTGCCTGCCTCATTAATATTAATTAGGCAGGTGCAATATGCGACCCCGTTAGAAATGGCTAGCACTCCCAGTGATGGAGGCCTGCTGGGGTCAGCAGACCACTATGCCTGTGACTGCATTTAAATAAAGCAGTGTTTTTTTTAATGCAGCTCGTTTTCCTTAAAGGAAAACAGGCTGTATTTTAAAAGAGAAACAGGAAACATTTCTGTTTAATTTTTTAAGAGTAGGCAGTGCCAGTCACAAATAGAAAGGGGTCCCCTGGGGACCCCTTCCCATTAGCGAGTGGCTTACCACCCATTTGAAATGGGTGGAAAAATGTGAGTGTTTTGCAGCCGCAAACCAATCTCACATTGCAGTGGGATTCACAATTAGGAAGGAACGCCTTTGGCACGCTCCTGTCTAATAGCAAGTCTCAAACCCTATTTTGCGAGTCGGTATTAGGTCACCGACTCTCAAAATAGGGTTGGTACATGGGGCAGACCTATTCTGCAGTCACAAATGGCCCGATTTCCCATTTGCGACCGCAAAATACGGTCGTACATCTGGCTCTTAATCTCCCCTGCCTAAAATAAATTTATGTGAACTTGTATAATGTAACTTGCGCTCATGGAAAAGACGTAGGTGAATAGAGTGAGACAAAAGCAAACGCTGATACACACTAAACAGAAAAGTGTAGAAGCACAGAAAGTAGTGGCATGAGAGAACAAACTATAAAGGAAGGAAGCAGACAATGGGATGTGTATCAAATAGGACAGTTCTTCACTCACGGAATCAAATGAAATGCTTCACAGACACCACATCAATAGCATCCCAGGAGCTGTGATGAAAAAAAGAGTGACTAATAACTTGTGCATCCTACTAGGCACAGTTTGAAAAGTAGCCCTCGGTTGATTTTACAGAATGACAAAGTTCCCCAAAGAAGTGTCATCCCCAAGGTGCAAAACAAGTCTAATCCAGACGTTGCTGTCATTATGCTGGCTCCTTTTCTAGTGAGGAATTGTGCTAACAACTTGCCCCTGGTGTTCTTTTCTCTTCCACTGCTAGCTGTTGAAAGACAGGGAGGGATGCCCAGCTTCATTCTGCTCACCTAATGGACAAAAAAGCATTGGAAAATAATTCTTTATTGTATGATTAATAAAAACCATTGCAATGCTCAATAAAACATGTTATAAAACACATAAAACATTCACATCTGAACTGTCTACATATAAGTGTGCATAGCAGAGTTCTTCATCTATAAGTACATTTAAAATGACACATGCAAAGCTATTAAACCTCTATCCCATGCATTAATTCAGTGAAGTCAGAAATGGGACCCCTCAACCTAACCTACTACTCAAGATTATTGGCCGCATAGGCATATATGTACTGGGGCTTCGCAGCAAATGCATAAATATTAAAAATGCCTAGGGGAGAGTGACTATTAAAGTGCAAGTGCTCATGGTATGGTCTACGCTGGCAGCAAGCAGCCATAATACACAACTGATCATTTGCACAGGGAGAAAGCTGTGTCATGAAAGTGCTAGTGCCTCTCCCCTTGCACCTCCCCACAAGGTGCGTAAAACTACGTGTGGCCTGTAGGTCAACAGCGCCAGTTAAGTTGCCTATAACAATTTGCCGGTTTGAAGGAGGCGCACATTGCAGTTTATAAGATGGCCTGTGGAAATTAGTTCTAATAGGCCTTCTTTATAACTAGAGCAAGCATGCCTAGAAGTGCTACTACCTCCACAAAGAGGCACACCCCTACTTACACTACAAGTTGCTTTAGACAGTGTTGGGGTTAGGTGCAGATGCAAATTAAAAACAGAGGACATTATGGGGATTAAAGTGCAAATGCTCATTACACCTTACCATTTTGAAGTGGGAGAGCCTTTTGTTTGCCGTTTTGCTTCTGACTGCTTCCACCACCGAGGAACCTCGCGGTACCCGCTGTGCGGTTCCCGCATCGCCCGTCTGCCTGGGCGCTTCGCTTTGCTTTCCTGGGGCTTGGAACTTTGGACCTGAGACCTGTGGGCTGAGAGCGGACTAGCAGGGCTGCGAGCGCCAGGTGAGAGACAGCGACTCCATTTCCCAGGAGTCCCTGCGCTGTCATCACCTGCACCTGGACGCTCTCCCTGTTTGCCCCGCCCCCGAACACTTCCCTCCTATAATAGGAGCTGTTATCCCCGCAGCGCGGGAGCGTGCAGGAGCGTACCGGGAGAAGCCCGGGACAAGGGCGGGACCGTCTGGGGCCGAAGGAGGCCAAGCCGGGCCCCCCCTCTGTCATCCTGTATTTGTGACATTTAGGTCTCCTTTTATGCGCTTGTGTTCTTAAAGATTTTAGGTATTGTCACTTGTATAACATAGTACTTTCATTAAATACTTAGGTTACCAAATATGACATCACCTACAACCTCCACCACCGGTATCCCTTCTCAGGCTGAGGTGGGGCCAGCAATTTCGGGCCCTTTGGATAAATATTTTTGTCGGGTAGCCAACGACATCGACAAAGAGATTGCATTGGCGGAGAGAAGCGCTGAGTGTAGGTTGTCAATCGAACTTCTTAAAATACCTTTGGAAAAAAGACAACCGCAGGTCTTCCCGGCATTGATCCCTCCCCCGGTCATCCCTAATTCTGCCAGTGGTAGCTGAAACTCCTTATGCTTTCCCCCCTACGATGGAGTTGTTGACGGATTCACATGTGGACTCTGATATTCGCTCTCCCCTTGTAAGTACACCTCCCTTACCTACTGATCCACTAATAGGGCAGCCGAACCCGGCCCAATGGAGTGTGTTAAATCAAGTGGTAAGAGCAAAGCCATGCTCCAAAAGGAAGAGATGTCCTGCCCCAAAGAAGTGCTACCTGCCCAAACCCCCGAAAAAATTAAGGAAAGTTGTAGCATGTACCCGCTCTTCCCAGGAATCTATCGGGGCTGGTCCCAATGGGGAAAAGACATGCGAGGAGGGGGCTGCTCCTGAAGCGGTTAGTTCTGGCTCGAATAGCATTGATTCACTAGCAACGGGATTGCCAGAGCTTCCACCTGCAGTCCCCCCCCTGCCTCTTGAGGGGGGTAATGTGCCAGTTAGTTCCAGCCCCAAGACCAACGACCTCCCAGAAATGGGAGTGGTTGAGTCTCTACACGTCACCCCCACCCTGTTACTCGAGTTGGAGAAGTTAATGAGGTCTCTTTTGACTCCGCTCGAGGAACAAGTAAAAAAACTAGCGGATAGGCTAGACCACTTTGAGCAGGCAACCTTGGACAATTTTTTCACTACGAAATCATTAATCAAGTCCCACATAAGGATATGGGAGTGTAGTAATCTTCCCCAACCTAGTGGGCAGGGGAAAGGTGTGTCGGCTGTTGTATCCCTTCCACTTGTGGATGGTACTTCAAGTAGGCTTCAGGGTAAAGGAAAAACTAAAAAGACCAATTTGGAGCCAATGAATAACCCAAGCAGTAAGACCACCAAATAAGCTAAGCTCCCTGTCATAGTTGTTATGGGTACAAAAGATCGTTCTAGCAGTGTTGGCCCCCCATCTAATGCCCCTCAAGCCCCATCAAACAACCTAATACCATGTAATGGTACTGCAGCCAGCAGTAGCAGAAACATCTCTGGGAACAAAAACACTCTATCAAATAGCTCCCAACCACCACATGACATCTCTTTTTCCGGATCTGTTGTTCCTGCCAATAGCCTGCTTAAACCACTCCCAATGAAGGCGCCGCGCAGGATACCTCCCAGGAATCTCACCCCAGATTCTTTTCCTTACGTGGCTGTCCTTATAAATGTGCCACCGCTATTGGCTGGGCAAAAGGAATCCTTCCAAATGCTAAAAAATAAGGTAATGCACTGGTTAAGGGTAAATAGACCACTGCCCGGGGAAGTTGATGGTTTGATCATTGGAGTAAGAAGGACGGAGTGGATAGGTTGTACTTCTAAGAACCTGGGGGGTGACTGTATAGTTGTCAATTTTCAAGATCCTAGGGTGGCAAGTTTGATAACGAAACACGATGGGGGTACAAGTTGTGGGGGAATTGGTATCGTAGATCTTACTTTCTTTTATCCGAGACCAGCGGGTGTTGAATCTGTTATGACAAATTACCCAAGATCCTTAACCAGTGTCCCGTTTCTAGGGTCTGCCCCCCTCACTGTACCATTTCAACAGAATAGTTACTATGGTGGCACAAATACCAATCGCTTTGGAGTACTGAGGGAGCCAGGGTGGGGGTATTGACAGATGCTTGATAATTGTACGAACAAAGTAGAGGGCATGACTAGCCGGAACCCATGTGGGAATTTTGTTAAACTTGTCAAGGACCAAAATGTGGAACCAAATGGATCGAACACTGGTTTGGGGTTTGTGACTTTGGAGAAACTATGTGGGGAATGTAACCAAATATCTGGGGGTGAGGATTCAACTACTTCAAGCACCTTAAGTAATCAGGGGGTTGAGCATAACAATGCAGACGCAACAAGACATAGAGTGGGAACAGATGTAACCCTGAAAAATCCGCCAATGAGGTCTCCTGTAGGACCAGTGCCCAGGGACGGCCCAAGTATAGGGAAGTTTTTCTCGTGGAATATCGCCGGGCTGGCCAGCAAGCTGATGTCCCAGGATTGGATAGATTTTGTTAATGGTTTTGAAGTCTGTCTATTCCAGGAGACATGGGCATGCAATCCTATTTTCCTCCCCGGCTATCTAAACTTCTCAATCCCGGCAAGTAAAGGTGCCAGGGGTCGACCAATGGGTGGCCTCACAATTTGGGTGAAACAAAGCTTACAAATTGAAGTAAAAGTGGTCGATCTGGGCTGTAGGGACATTCAAATGCTAAGATTGGCTTCAGAAAAGGGGGGAGTGATAGATATTTATAATATCTATGCTAGGGGCACCAACTCAGGAAGCTCTCCACTCTAGAGGCCCTGTTCACTTTCCTAGAATCACAGTCATCGGAGAACAAAATGATAGTAGCTGGTGACCTGAATAGGACCTTCGAGCCACTTGATAGTATGGATGATCCCCTGGGGCAGGACGAGGACACACAATGGGGTGTCCCGACCTTAACCTTGGCTCCTGTCAAACGGTGGACGAAAGATATCCTGTTAATGAATGCTATCTGCCTGGAATATGGGTTGAGAGCTCTCAACGGGAGAACGAAAGGTGATAGGGAAGGTGCTTGTACCTTTGACAATGGTCTTAACCATAGTAGGATAGACTATGTCATTTGCAGCCTGAGTCTATGGCAGTGGGTATGGGACATGAAAGTTGAGGGTAGATTGGAAAGTGATCACAATCCCCTCTGTGTGACCCATAATTGGTGGTCAATCATGCCTGGTAATCAGCAATTGAATGATGATCTAATGCCCATAATGACTAACGATATGCGCAGACTAAATTGGCCAAGTGTTTTGGCGAATGCAGATTCAATGGACTTTATAAGTTCCGAGTTGGATGCTGCAATCGCTGCAATGGAATCTGAAAATTCCGTTAACCCAGGGTCTAGGGAATTAACGGATATACACAACAAGCTCTTATAAGACCACATTTTATGAGAGCACGTAAGACAAACAGGAAACAACCACCTAAACCAGCTAGGTGGTTCAACCACCAGTGCAGGGAAGCCAGGTTAGCCTTAGGTAGCGCTATTAGGAATAGGGATAGGGAAGCTGTTAGTAAGGCCAGGAAGTACTACAAGGCTAGTATATTACTAGCGAAAAAAACATGGGATGAAGAGTATTGGGCTGAATTGAAGGAAGCGTCAGGGGTCAAGGACTCCAGGTTATTCTGGACATTATTAAAGTGGGGTAGAGGTGGCACTCCGAATAAACCCGATAACAATGTCGCCAAGAGTGCCTGGGTGGAATACTTTAAACCCCAATATGCAGAGTCTAAGGAGGTTGGGTTTGTGAAAACGATTCCAGTGGTATTTGCAACTGGGAATTTATTCTCTTTTAAAGAATCAGAAGCTGCAATATGTGCTGCCCAATGGGGAAGGGCCCCGGGTCTTGACAGGATACCCTCTGACGTCTTTAAAAATGACATGGGTCGGTGGGTCAGGTATGTTTCCCTTCTGGGAAATTCTATCGCCAAAGGAGCTGAAGTCCCGGAAGTATGGAAGGGGGCAATCATTATACCCATATATAAAAAAGGGGATAGGTCCCTCCCGGCTAACTATAGGCCGATAAGCTTGATTGCCACCATTCAAAAAGTGGTAGGGAGAATAGTGGTAAACAAGCTAATGGATTGGGTTGAAGAGAATAGCGCATTGTCCCCTTACCAGGCCGGTTTTAGGCGGGCCACAAGTACGGTTGACCAGGTGTTTCGGTTTGCCTTACTCCAATGGGGAAGGTGGTGTTTGGCGAGGGCAGCCTGTATGTCGCTTTTGTCGACTTGCGGGCTGCCTTCGATCTGGTCTCAAGGGGAAAGCTTTGGGCAGTCCTGAGTGAAATTGGCCTCCCAGCCGAGTTACTCACCCTAATTATGAGGCTGCACGAGGCTAATTTTGCCAGGGTCCAATGGGGCACGAACGGTGAATCTTCCGCCGACTTCCATGTTGAACGTGGTGTTCGCCAGGGATGCACAATGGCACCCTTGCTCTGTTCGTTATTTATTAACGGAATTGTGGCTCGGATGTTGGATGCCTGTGTCGATGCACCCTCGTTGGCGGGCCTCAGGGTCCCGATCCTGATGTTCGCCGACGACACATTAATTCTGTCCAAAACACTGGGCGGCCTGCAGCGCGCCCTACATATCTTTGACCACTTTTGCGGGGAACACTGCTTGGAAGTGAATGTGGGCAAGACCAAGCTGATGACTATCTCACCAAAGCGTAGAGCCCGCCCAAAAATACTTTTGAATAATTGCGAGTTAGAGTTGGTCAGTGTATTTACTTACCTCGGGGTCCAGATCACTAACAATTTAAAGTGGTCCTACCATATAGAAAAGGCGGTCCTGAAACACCAACAGATCGCGGGAGCATTAAGGGTTGAACACAAAAAATCAAAATCTAAACCTATTAAAGCAGTCCTGGCAGTTTATGACGCAAAGGCCATTGGGTCTGCCCTGTACGGTGCGGAACTATGGGGCTTTGACAAGGTTCTTCCCTTGCAGACATCAGAGAACAGGTTTATTAGGGGTATAACGGGACTCCCCCAGAGCACCCCACTAATCCCGCTTGGTCTTGATCTTGGGAGAAGATCAGTCAGTGACCGAGTAAGATTGCGCCCAATCCTTTATTGGGGACACCTCTGGACCACCCCAGAGATACGGCACTATGCCGATGGGTTCCTTGCAATAATCAAAGCAGATGTTTTCCATAAAATAACATGGCTTAAATACCTCAGGGCTGCTCTAGGTGAACTCGGCCTCTCCAATCTCTGGAATAAACCCTCTGGGGAAGTTTTTCCTAGTAAAAGCACCATCAAAAGTTTATATTGGGATAGGATTGATGGCAGACTCTGGAGCAGAACGAGATCTGACACGATGGGGGGGCGCTCTTGGAAATTAAATAGTGTCCATTGTTAGAATTATACTGGGACAGTATCACCGTCCCAGGAGACAGGAAGTTAATGTTCCAGTTAAGATCTGGTTCTCTCCCCCTGAGATCTTTGACAGGCAGGTGGAGGAGTACGACCACCTCGTGCTGCCCAGTGTGTGCTGCAGCCAAGGAAAGCATAGGCCACTTTTTATTCCTCTGTAAGGCATACGCAACACCTCGAAGAGTATGGCTAGTTCCCGACTGTAGGAACTTAGGGACATCTAGTGGTGTTGAGGCACTAAGAATTATTTGTGCCTCCACTGATTTGCCAATTGTTTTGGGAACAGCAAAATACCTGGGGTGAGCATGGTCCATCAGACGGAGGGCTATCTCTTCTAATGTACATTGATTTTTGTGTAAATGTGTATTTAATTGTTTTTATTCCTTTTCTGTTAAAGCTTGCACAACGGTTTTTATTATTGAATGTATAAGAGGATCCATTTTATGTCTTGTATTTTCTAAATGTATGTTGTGCTTTTATGAGTATATTGCTCGAATAAAGCTTTGAAATCCATCAGGAAATGCTCACTGTTTAATGTAAAACAATTTCAGTGCATTTTTTGAGTGAATCTTACAATGATCAAAAGCAAATGATATTTGGAGTTGTTTTAGCATCACGACTACCCCGAAGAGAGGCAGACTGTGCAGAGTGAGTTTAGGCCAAAGGAACCTGTTGTCTTTACGGAAACTCCACTTTCGGTAACGCTACCTGTCACTCAACAATGCAAACTAGTCTCTTATAACTGTCCCCCCCCCCCTACTACCGCGAGATCATTAGCCAAAGCCTTTTTTCCAAACCTCTGGAGGAATTTCACCATTGCACAGTTCAAGAAGGCATCCGTTGGTTCAAAGCAGGCCATCAATGCCTCTCTACATGACCTTATTCCTCAGTCATTCCATTTCCTGCGCAGGAGCACCCGAGATCCTCCAGTACCAAAATACACAAGCAGAGTATATGAAGAATGTCCTCAAGCCCTTGTTCACATAGCCAGCAGATCTCTTCTTCTGCCTTTCTTTTCCACAGGGATATTGTCTTCAGATAGGTAAGATGCCCAGCATGTATCTCAGGAACTGCACCTTGACCTGATTGATGTAGAATTCACTTATGTAGCACTGCGGTTTTAGTCTGGCATAACTACGGAGTGCCATCCATCCATGTCTATGTTTGGACAAGCTGGCTTTATACTCAGTCACTGAAAGCAGCTGCATGCTGGAATTACTCCGTTTTTTAAACTCCAGGTGGCCTTAATGGCCAAAAAAGCATCAGAACCTTTCTGAGCCAAGAGCCAAGATGGATCATGAGGGCACACAATATGAAAACAACACAGGGCAGTTCTAAAAATTAATTTGGGCAGTGTCAATAATAGAAAAAGAGGGCACTGTAATGATTCTGTTCTAGTAAACATTATGCCCAAACTGAGTGGAGCAGTGGGTGGGAGAGGGAAGAAGGATGTGGTGCAATTGGCAAAGATGCTGACTTCATAACTGAGGAACCAGGTTTGCCTCTTTGCATCACCTCAGCAGCCTGTGATTTTGGGAAAATTCTTGATCTCCACTGCCGTGATGAAAGTGATTGGAAACTTGTTAAAGATAACTGGAACTGATGTAAAGTGTTGTGTGTTGAGCTGAGCTAGTGTTCCTCGAGCGCAGCTCGAGCACTACACTGTCGGGGTAAGTATTATTGTTTGAATGTACCTCGCTGTTCTATGGTGCATTCTATGTGGGAATAAGTAGAGTTAAAGAGACGTTTGAGTGGAGAGGCTGGACCGGCGGCTGCGTCCGCACTTCCCTGTCGCTGTTTGTGGATTTAAGCTATTATTAATGGAAGCTTATCACCATTTAAGTGAACTCTTCTTACTTCATAATAATAACGGCGATGAAGCTTAAATCGTAAGAAGAACCCACACATGGGTTTCCTTTAAAAATTAAACCACATCTTCTTGGAAATTGTGCTTTCGGGAAAATAAACTAAATAGGAAACTTGAAAACAGCACCTTGCAGGGAAGACAGCAAATAAAAATGTAAGTCACAATATTTTACATATTCAGTGTTTTGTGGAAATCTTTTATGACAGAAAACAAATATATAAAGAGGAAATACCTTGCACAGTTAGAAAGTGACTTTAAATGTTTTTTTCAACATCGAGCATTATGGAGTAATCTTTAAATACGTGGTAATACCTTCATTATTCGATTTTCTCATGTACACGCCACATTTTACAAGTTGCAGCAACATTCCATGATTGGTTGCCACCAAAGAACTCCGCACACGTCACTTGTGATTTCCTCTTCACGTCAGACTAGAAGTCACGTGTTACCAGCGCGGGAGCACACAATAAGGTCACTCAGCGTTTTCATGCTTCGAAGTCACGTTACTTGACTCCATTTTGAAAAAGGAGTCAAGTCATTGTTAAATTACTCCGAAGTGCATATCAATGATTTTAGTACCAGCGTCATTAGCTGTCAAGGATTTCATTCCTCAGTGATACGCACACTGTGTATTACTACTACGAGGCAAGTACTTCATATTCACTTCGGTGATACGTACACAGTGTGCCGATAAAGGTATTTTTTCCCATTATTTTCAAGTGACTTTGTTGATTTCAACATTTTGTGAGCTGAATTATTCTTATTAAGACTATCAGAAGAAAAGTCAAACCATCACATTGAACAACAAATAAATACGGCAGTTAAAGTGTTTACATATACTTATTTTAGAAGTTATATAAACCTGGTGTTCGTCTTTCCAGAGATAGTGTTAATCATCAACACACATTACATTTATTACTTAACAACCCACTATGGCTACCACTACTATGAATTTGCCGACACCACCGGCATTTATGGTTAAAGACTGTGAGGTATCCAGCCAAAGATGGAAAGAATGGAGGGATTATTTGATTAATTATCTTGACACATTTAAAAACAGAGAACTACCTCCAGAAAGGAAAAAGAAAATTCTTTTACATTGTTTAGGTCCTGGTGGTCTGAGAGTCTATAATAGAATTGAGAAGAAGACCTTAGCCAGTAGCGAGATTAATGTGTTTACCCAATCTATCGCAGATCTTAATGCCTATTTTGCCCCTACTGTATGAAAAGCAGTACACAGATCCAATTTCAACCACAGAAAACAAGAACCTAATGAAAAGGCAGAAGACTATATCGCCTCACTTAGAAGATTAGCTTTATCTTGCAAATTTGGCATCATTGAGGAAGAACTAATCTGCGACCAACTTGTTATGCATTGCAATAATTAAAATTTACAAGATAAACTGTGGAGTAATGGTGACTCTTGTCTACGTGAAATTTCTGCTATTATCAGTAAAGATGAACTAACTTCCAGAGGTACAAAAACTGTTGTAAGCAAAGCTAAAATCGAAAACAGCGATGAAATGATTACAATTTTGAGAGTTCCAAATCAAATTAATACTGAAAAAAGCAAATCTAAACTTACATTTAAAGGAAAAAGTAATTCTAAAGAACGTACCAACATAAAAGTTACTGACTCTAAAAGTGTTTGCTATCATTGTGGGAGCTCTTCACACCTAGCTAATAACAAAAAATGTCCTGCTCCTGGCAAAAGGTGTGCTTATTGTAAAATGACTGGCCACTTTGCACGGGAATGTAGGAATTCAAAAACAGTTAAATGTGTGGTAGAGGATTGTGAGGATGATGATGACGGTGCAGAATCAGAATATTATGAGAACAATGTGTGTTGTATTAATGATGATCACATTTTAATTCATGGAAAAATAAGGAAAAAAATGGTTTGTAAAATTACAGCAGGTGGCATCTCTGTAACGCCAATGGTGGATTCCGGATCTCCTTACACTATTATTAATAGAAACAAGTGGGAGGAAGTATTCTGCTAATAAATTGGTCATAATCTGGATAAGACAGACAAACACCCCGTAAGCTATACAGGTGAACCCATAGATTTGTTGGGGGTTTCGTAAACTCGAATCCGTATTTAAAGGAAGGACAGTTTTTTGCAAACTGTATGTGTCAAAAGCAGGTCCTTGTGTCTAAGGTCGGTGGGATCAGGACGAACTGGGAATACACCTAGACCCCAATAGCCAAGATTCTGTTTCGTGTGTTGACTCTTTACAAGAAGACACATATGATGAAATATCTTTGAGATTTCCTAAAGTTTTATCAGGGGATGTAGGGGAACTTAGTGGATTTTCACACAAACTTATTCAATAGGAAAATGCAAGACCGGCTATTCATAAGGTTAGGAATATTCCGGTAGGAGTTAAAGACAAAGTCCAAAAAGAGATACAAAAACTAGTGGACAAAAAATTAATAGAAGGTATTGAATCATCTGACTGGGTCTCCTCCTTGGTGGTTGCACGCAAGGCCATTGGAAAAATGTGTTTGTGTGTGGACCTCGGAAAACTAAATAAGAATATCTTCATTGATGTATTTCCCCTATGAAAAATTTCAAAATTACTTTCTGCTACAAAAGATATGGTATGGTTCTCCACTATCGACCTAACTTCCACCTACCACCAAGTTCCTCTTCATGATGAAAGTAAACATTTAACAGCTTTTGTCACTCCATTTGGATTATTCCAATTTAAACGCGTACTTTTTGGGCTGGCTTCAGCTGCTGCAATGTTTCAGCTCATTATGTATAAAATGTTCAAATTACATGATAAATTTACTCTTCTTTCAAGATGATATTCTTGTAATGGGTATGGATAGGGAGGAACATGATGCACTATTAATCAGGGTTTTACAAGTCTTGGAAAAGAAAGGTCTGACAGCTGATAAATCTAAATGCAAAATTGGCAGAAAAAGTGTAACTTACCTGGGTCATGAAATTAGTGCATGTGGTATTCATCTCAAGTCAGATCTTGTTGATGCCATTCTTAAGGCACCCGTTCCACAGAACAGAGAAGAAGTCAGGTCTTTTCTAGGACTTGCAGAATATTACTCAAAGTTTGTGAGCAACTTTGCTGATAAAATGTACTGCATCAGACAGTTATTAAATAAAGGATCTATTTTCCATTGGTCTGATGAATGCCAAGCAAGCTTGGAAGGCATAAAAAGAGATATTTGTTCGGCACCTGCCCTTAAAGGTTTCGATCCCAAGCTTAAATGTTTCATCACCACAGACGCTAGTGGTAAAGGCCTTGGGCTGTCCTATCTCAGTTGCAGAGTGATGGTTCAGAATGTGTGTTAGCTTTTGCTTCAAAAGCTCTGACAGCCACGGAAGAAAGGTATTCGGTGATTGAGAGAGAGGCACTAGGTTGTTTATGGGGCCTTAAGCATTTCAGACAATTTATTTGGGGTGCTAGTGTTACACTACGTACAGACCACAAACCGCTCACAAAATTCCTTACTTCTCATGGACTCAATAATGTGTCACCAAGAATTGTGTGTTTTTCAGCACAACTATTAGACTTTGTTTATGATGTTGTTTATGTACCAGGTGTGCGCAACAGAATTGCAGACTTCTTGAGCAGGAGTCCCTTACCTGTCATTGACAATACAGAAAATGAGTGGGACAAATGGTTTGTTGCCAGTATTTCCAGCAGGGAACTTGCAAGTATACCTCATGAAGAATGGGTCAAAAATATATCCTTACATAGACCATGTTATACATGATGTGCGCAAATTTGTTCAAAATGTTTGGCCTGTAAAATCTAATCTTGACAAGATACTTATCCCATTCTGGGAGATAAAGAATGAATTGCCCTTTGAGAATTGTTTATTACTTAGAGGAGGAAAATTAGTTCCCCCGAATACCTTTCGTGACAGGGTCATCAATATTAGCCACGTGGTCATCTAGGTAAGGTTAAAACAAAAAGGAGAATAAAACAATCCTATTGGTGGCCAGGTATTGTTAAAGACTTTGAGAGGGTAGTACGAGATTGTGTGGATTGTATCAATTCTGATAAATGTTGACCACTTGTAAAACCACGTTACATCCCATTGTTGTTCCTAACATGCCATGGGAGAGAATTGGCATTGATATATCTGGTCCTGTCAAAGGTATTTATTATGTGCAAAAATATATTATTGTTGTCATAGATCATTTTTCAAAAAAGCCAGAGTACAAAATTGACGAAAAGATTGACACTGAAAATGTCTAACAATTCTTGAGAGATGTTTTTAGCCGAGATGGTCTCCCTAAAGATCTAATCTCTAATAATGGGGGACAATTTGTTTGGAGAAGATTTTAAAAAGTTCACTAAAGACACTGGCATCACTCACAGGACATCCTCTGTGTACCATCCAGAAGGTAATGGTAGCGTGGAATGCTTCAACAGAGTTATAGAAGGTATTATCGAACTGTCGAACAATAACAATAAAAATTGGGAGGAGGAATTGAGGAAAACTGTCTGCGCATATAGAGTTACGAAATGTGATTCTTCTGGATTTTCTCCATTTTAACTAATGAGAGGTCGCTCTCCATGCACTAAAGACAATATGGGTTGGCTGGTCTGTGCTAAAAAAGTTGATTGGTCTGTAAAAGATGTCAAACAAAGTTTGGAAATTAATGAAAAGCAGTGGCTGGATAAACTTTGAAAGAAAGGTGTTGCACTAAAATTTGGTGACAGTGTCAAAGTAAAGAAGGGGAGAATTGTATGTAAAGGTAAAATTAATATTCTACACCATTAAAATCCTCCAGTACCAAAATACACAAGCAGAGTATATGAAGAATGTCCTCAAGCCCTTGTTCACATAGCCAGCAGATCTCTTCTTCTGCCTTTCTTTTCCACGGGGATATTGTCTTCAGATAGGTAAGATGCCCAGCATGTATCTCAGGAACTGCACCTTGACCTGATTGATGTAGAATTCACTTATGTAGCACTGCGGTTTTAGTCTGGCATAACTACGGAGTGCCATCCATCCATGTCTATGTTTGGACAAGCTGGCTTTATACTCAGTCACTGAAAGCAGCTGCATGCTGGAATTACTCCGTTTTTTAAACTCCAGGTGGCCTTAATGGACAAAAAAGCATCAGAACCTTTCTGAGCCAAGAGCCAAGTTGGATCATGAGGGCACACAATATGAAAACAACACAGGGCAGTTCTAAAAATTAATTTGGGCAATGTCAGCAATAGAAAAAGAGGGCACTGTAATGATTCTGTTCTAGTAAACATTATGCCCAAACTGAGTGGAGCAGTGGGTGGGAAAGGGAAGAAGGATGTGGTGCAATTGGCAAAGATGCTGACTTCATAACTGAGGAACCAGGTTTGCCTCTTTGCATCACCTCAGCAGCCTGTGATTTTGGGAAAATTCTTGATCTCCACTGCCGTGATGAAAGTGATTGGAAACTTGTTAAAGATAACTGGAGCTGATGTAAAGTGTTGTGTGTTGAGCTGAGCTAGTGTTCCTCGAGCGCAGCTCGAGCACTACACTGTCGGGGTAAGTATTATTGTTTGAATGTACCTCGCTGTTCTATGGTGCATTCTATATGGGAATAGGTAGAGTTAAAGAGACGTTTGAGTGGAGAGGTTGGACCGGCGGCTGCGTCCGCACTTCCCTGTCGCTGTTTGTGGATTTAAGCTATTATTAATCGAAGCTTATCACCATTTAAGTGAACTCTTCTTACTTCGTAATAATAACGACGATGAAGCTTAAATCGTAAGAAGAACCCACACATGGGTTTCCTTTAAAAATTAAACCACATCTTCTTGGAAATTGTGCTTTCGGGAAAATAAACTAAATAAGAAACTTGAAAACAGCACCTTGCAGGAAAGACAGCAAATAAAAATGTAAGTCACAATATTTTACATATTCAGTGTTTTGTGGAAATCTTTTATGACAGAAAACAAATATATAAAGAGGAAATACCTTGCACAGTTAGAAAGTGACTTTAAATGTTTTTTTTTCAACATCGAGCATTATGGAGTAATCTTTAAATACGTGGTAATACCTTCATTATTCGATTTTCTCATGTACACGCCACATTTTACAAGTTGCAGCAACATTCCATGATTGGTTGCCACCAAAGAACTCCGCACACGCTACTTGTGATTTCCTCTTCACGTCAGACTAGAAGTCGCGTGTTACCAGCGCAGGAGCACACAATAAGGTCACTCAGCGTTTTCATGCTTCGAAGTCACGTTACTTGACTCCATTTTGAAAAAGGAGTCAAGTCATTGTTAAATTACTCCGAAGTGCATATCAATGATTTTAGTACCAGCGTCATTAGCTGTCAAGGATTTCATTCCTCAGTGATACGCACACTGTGTATTCCTACTACGAGGCAAGTACTTCATATTCACTTCTGTGATACGTACACAGTGTGCCGATAAAGGTATTTTTTCCCATTATTTTCAAGTGACTTTGTTGATTTCAACATTTTGTGAGCTGAATTATTCTTATTAAGACTATCAGAAGAAAAGTCAAACCATCACATTGAACAACAAATAAATACGGCAGTTAAAGTGTTTACATATACTTATTTTAGAAGTTATATAAACCTGGTGTTCGTCTTTCCAGAGATAGTGTTAATCATCAACACACATTACATTTATTACTTAACAACCCACTATGGCTACCACTACTATGAATTTGCCGACACCACCGGCATTTATGGTTAAAGACTGTGAGGTATCCAGCCAAAGATGGGAAGAATGGACGGATTATTTGATTAATTATCTTGACACATTTAAAAACAGGGAACTACCTCCAGAAAGGAAAATGAAAATTCTTTTACATTGTTTAGGTCCTGGTGGTCTGAGAGTCTATAATAGAATTGAGAAGAAGACCTTAGCCAGTAGCGAGATTAATGTGTTTACCCAATCTATCGCAGATCTTAATACCTATTTTGCCCCTACTGTATGAAAAGCAGTACACAGATCCAATTTCAACCACAGAAAACAAGAACCTAATGAAAAGGCAGAAGACTATATCGCCTCACTTAGAAGATTAGCTTTATCTTGCAAATTTGGCATCATTAAGGAAGAACTAATCTGCGACCAACTTGTTATGCATTGCAATAATTAAAATTTACAAGATAAACTGTGGAGTAATGGTGACTCTTGTCTACGTGAAATTTCTGCTATTATCAGTAAAGATGAACTAACGTCCAGAGGTACAAAAACTGTTGTAAGCAAAGCTAAAATCGAAAACAGTGATGAAGTGATTACAATTTTGAGAGTTCCAAATCAAATTAATTCTGAAAAAAGCAAATCTAAACTTACATTTAAAGGAAAAAGTAATTCTAAAGAACGTACCAACATAAAAGTTACTGACTCTAAAGGTGTTTGCTATCATTGTGGGAGCTCTTCACACCTAGCTAATAACAAAAAATGTCCTGCTCCTGTCAAAAGGTGTGCTTATTGTAAAATGACTGGCCACTTTGCACGGGAATGTAGGAATTCAAAAACAGTTAAATGTGTGGTAGAGGATTGTGAGGATGATGATGACGGTGCAGAATCAGAATATTATGAGAACAAAGTGTGCTGTATTAATGATGATCAAATTTTAATTCATGGAAAAATAAGGAAAAAAATGGTTTGTGAAATTACAGCAGGTGGCATCTCTGTAACGCCAATGGCGGATTCCGGATCTCCTTACACTATTATTAATAGAAACAAGTGGGAGGAAGTATTCTGCTAAAAAATTGGTCATAATCTGGATAAGACAGACAAACACCCCGTAAGCTATACAGGTGAACCCATAGATTTGTTGGGGGTTTCGTAAACTCGAATCCGTATTTAAAGGAAGGACAGCTTTTTGCAAACTGTATGTGTCAAAAGCAGGTCCTTGTGTCTAAGGTCAGTGGGATCAGGACGAACTGGGAATACACCTAGACCCCAATAGCCAAGATTCTGTTTCGTGTGTTGACTCTTTACAAGAAGACACATATGATGAAATATCTTTGAGATTTCCTAAAGTTTTATCAGGGGATGTAGGGGAACTTAGTGGATTTTCACACAAACTTATTCTTAAGGAAAATTCAAGACCGGCTATTCATAAGGTTAGGAATATTCCGGTAGGAGTTAAAGACAAAGTCCAAAAAGAGATACAAAAACTAGTGGACAAAAATTTAATAGAAGGTATTGAATCATCTGACTGGGTCTCCTCCTTGGTGGTTGCACGCAAGGCCATTGGAAAAATTTGTTTGTGTGTGGACCTCGTAAAACTAAATAAGAATATCTTCATTGATGTATTTCCCCTATGCAAAATTTCAAAATTACTTTCTGCTACAAAAGATATGGTATGGTTCTCCACTATCGACCTAACTTCCACCTACCACCAAGTTCCTCTTCATGATGAAAGTAAACATTTAACAGCTTTTGTCACTCCATTTGGATTATTCCAATTCAAACGCATACTTTTTGGGCTGGCTTCAGCTGCTGCAATGTTTCAGCTCATTATGTATAAAATGTTCAAATTACATGATAAATTTACTCTTCTTTCAAGATGATATTCTTGTAATGGGTATGGATATGGAGGAACATGATGCACTATTAATCAGGGTTTTACAAGTCTTGGAAAAGAAAGGTCTGAGAGCTGAGAAATCTAAATGCAAAATTGGCAGAAAAAGTGTAACTTACCTGGGTCATGAAATTAGTGCATGTGGTATTCATCCCAAGTCAGATCTTGTTGATGCCATTCTTAAGTCACCCGTTCCACAGAACAGAGAAGAAGTCAGGTCTTTTCTAGGACTTGCAGAATATTACTCAAAGTTTGTGAGCAACTTTGCTGATAAAATGTACTGCATCAGACAGTTATTAAATAAAGGATCTATTTTCCATTGGTCTGATGCATGCCAAGCAAGCTTGGAAGGCATAAAAAGAGATATTTGTTCGGTACCTGCCCTTAAAGGTTTCGATCCCAAGCTTAAATGTTTCATCACCACAGACGCTAGTGGTAAAGGCCTTGGGCTGTCCTATCTCAGTTGCAGAGTGATGGTTCATAATGTGTGTTAGCTTTTGCTTCAAAAGCTCTGACAGCCACAGAAGAAAAGTATTCGGTGATTGAGAGAGAGGCACTAGGTTGTTTATGGGGCCTTAAGCATTTCAGACAATTTATTTGGGGTGCTAGTGTTACACTACGTACAGACCACAAACCGCTCACAAAATTCCTTACTTCTCATGGACTCAATAATGTGTCACCAAGAATTGTGCGTTTTTCAGCACAACTATTAGACTTTGTTTATGATGTTGTTTATGTACCAGGTGTGCGCAACAGAATTGCAGACTTCTTGAGCAGGAGTCCCTTACCTGTCATTGACAATACAGAAAATGAGTGGGACAAATGGTTTGTTGCCAGTATTTCCAGCAGGGAACTTGCAACTATACCTCATGAAGAATGGGTCAAAAATATATCCTTACTTAGACCATGTTATACATGATGTGCGCAAATTTGTTCGAAAAGTTTGGCCTGTAAAATCTAATCTTGACAAGATACTTATCCCATTCTAGGAGATAAAGAATGAATTGCCCTTTGAGAATTGTTTATTACTTAGAGGAGGAAAATTAGTTCCCCCGAATACCTTTCGTGACAGGGTCATCAATATTAGCCATGTGGTCATCTAGGTATGGTTAAAGCAAAAAGGAGAATAAAACAATCCTATTGGTGGCCAGGTATTGATGAAGACTTTGATAGGGTAGTACGAGATTGTGTGGATTGTATCAATTCTGATAAATGTTGACCACTTGTAAAACCACGTTACATCCCATTGTTGTTCCTAACATGCCGTGGGAGAGAATTGGCATTGATATATCTGGTCCTGTCAAAGGTATTTATTATGTGCAAAAATATATTATTGTTGTCATAGATCATTTTTCAAAATAGCCAGAGTACAAAATTGACGAAAAGATTGACACTGAAAATGTCTTACAATTCTTGAGAGATGTTTTTAGCCGAGAAGGTCTCCCTAAAGATCTAATCTCTAATAATGGGGGACAATTTGTTTGGAGAAGATTTTAAAAAGTTCTCTAAAGACACTGGCATCACTCACAGGACAACCTCTGTGTACCATCCAGAAGGTAATGGTAGCGTGGAATGCTTCAACAGAGTTATAGAAGGTATTATCGAACTGTCGAACAATAACAATAAAAATTGGGAGGAGGAATTGAGGAAAACTGTCTGCGCATATAGAGTTACGAAATGTGATTCTTCTGGATTTTCTCCATTTTAACTAATGAGAGGTCGCTCTCCACGCACTAAAGACAATATGGGTTGGCTGGTCTGTGCTAATAAAGTTGATTGGTCTGTAAAAGATGTCAAACAAAGTTTGGAAATTAATGAAAAGCAGTGGCTGGATAAACTTTGAAAGAAAGGTGTTGCACTAAAATTTGGTGACAGTGTCAAAGTAAAGAAGGGGAGAATTGTATGTAAAGGTGAAATTAATATTCTACACCCTTCAAGGTCATCAAGATTCTGTGCAACTCTGCTCTATTGAGTGATGGAAGAGTTTGGAATGCCAATAGGATTGCTTTATTCAAAGGTCAAGTCAATTCACAGGTGGAAATGAAAAGATTTGATTGGATTGAGGATACTGATGATATATTAGTTGATTCTTATACCATTGATGTTGCGAATGAACCTTCTTGCAGCAAAGGATTTTCAATGGGTGAAACACCCAATGCCATAATTGAGTCTTCAATTGTACAAAGTAAAATTACCTCCAACTAATATGATGAAATTGCTCCTTGTTCTAAATGTGTTTGTATGAAGCCTAAAAGGTTTGAGGGCTTTGTTACACATATCTATGGTTAACATGTTCTTCTTAAGTCTTTAATGCAGTACAGTTTTTTTAATTGATATATATATATATATATATATATATATATATATATATATATATATATATATATATATATATATATATATATATATTTTGTTGCTTTTTCTTCTTTGTTGTAGGGAAGGGGAAGTGTTGTGTCTCGAGCTGAGCTAGTGTTCCTCGAGCGCAGTTCGAGCATGACACTGTTTGGGTAAGTATTATTTTTTGAATGTACCTAGCTGTTCTATGGTGCATTATATGAGAATAGGTAGAGTTAAAGAGATGTTTGAGTGGAGAGGCTGGACTGGTGGCTGCGTCCGCACTTCCCCGTCGCTGTTTGTGGATTTAAGCTATTATTAAAGGAAGCTTATCACCATTTAAGTGAACTCTTCTTACTTCGTAATATAAAGCACCCCATTACCTTGTGGGTCACGCTATTTTGAAATGATACGAAAATAAAAGTACCTCAATCACAGTGGAGGGATACAAGTTAAAGTATATCAATCTCTATTTGGCCCATGGTCCACACAAAGATAGTGAAGTGACAACATTGTGCATGCTGTAAAATTGGAAGGCAGCAAATAAGAGTGTCAATCTTGCCAATGAATGGTAAGTAATGGGCAGGCTAAAAACCCAATTTTTAGCGGTTTTAGAGGTTTCTTTTAAGATACAATAGATTGTCACCAAGCTCCAGCGCATGCATTCTGCCTGTAGGGTCAACTTAAAAGGTATTTCTCTTAGTTCCCAAACTATTGTTCCTAACCGTAAGGTCACAAATTCTTGAAGTCAGTGTACATAGTGCTAACACAGTAAACACATGTAGTCCTTAGGTGACCTTATAGAAGTGTGTGCAAATTAAAAATGTTGATGACTCATTGATATGTTTACACTTCTGAAAGGCAGGTGCCACATGTGTATGTATTGCTCAGCTTGCGGCAGTTAGCAGGTATCAGCAAAGTTTTAGTTATTCCAGTGGAATTGAATGCAGTGTGCAACATTTTAAGTTTCAAAGGTTCTGTACTTCACGGAATGGCAAAGTTGCCCAATTCTAAATGTTTTTGCAAGAATACACCTACAACAAGCATTTCACAGAACTAGGTGATATTTTTAGGTACAGGTGGCCCTACAAGGTGACTAGATTTTCTGTAGTCATAAAAATGGTCAAGAATGATGAAAGGTGTACCAAGGTGAAGTCATGGGGGCCAAAGGAAAGTTACAGACACCCACCTAACATGAATCTGTTGGCATTCATAAATGTTATCAAGGTATGTTTTCACCTTACTACACATGAAATGCCACTTTAAAAACAGGTTGAACTAAGTGGTGTATTGGAGTGTAACAGTCATCTGCGGGCCGATGTTGAAGGAAAATATTTTCCAAGCTGGGCAATGGTGTTCAAGTGAAAAAGAGCACAAGCAAAAGATTTCCAAATGCACATTTTACATAAACATTAACCAGTGGAATTTCCACCATTAAACAATTAGTGTAAACAGATATATTCCCCTAAATCTCAGTTTTTATATGGTATGATGTACCCATTTGAATTACTATGCTTAATTAAAAAGGTTGAAACCTGTGACGGTCACTGGTACACACCTCTAATTGTAGATTTACTCTTTTTAGATTTTGCCTGCACAGTGCTTGCGCTCTTATCAGTTCACATAGCTGAATTACTGTGTTCATTCGCGTTTATGTGGAACTTTTTTGAGGGTAAACTTCCCCTGGCTGCACACATTTACAATACTTCTACTAAAGCTGTTCACACTGTTTAAGCCCCATTCATTGTCAAGATAAGATCTCTTCCCACTATTTATGATACTTCTACTAAAGCTGTTCACACAGGTTAAGCCCCATTCCTTGTCAAGATAAGATCTCTTCACACGAAAAAGGCATACAGCTTTCAACAGTATGCTGGAATGCTTGCTTTTTATTACTTAGTTGTGTAAAGCAGATGCTTTAGCCTTAGAACGTTTGTGGTATTTCCTATTCATGCCTCAGCACCTTTATTTGCACTCTGTAGACATTGTCTAATTTATTTGGTAATTATAATCAAATTCTAAATGATGTCATAAGCATTGCACATTAAAAATAAAGTTAATATACAAGAGCTGTGCCATATTTCACTACTAAACAAGCAGTCAAAAGTGCAGTTACCTTGCAGACAACTGGGTCATGATTTAAATGGTGCAGCAGCTGCAATGGCACTGGGGCAAAACGTTGTCATAACTCCACGAAACACCAAATATTGCTATATTTTACTACTAAACAGGCAGTCACAAGTGCCATTATCTAGCAAAACAGGCGGTCACAAGTGCAGTTATCTAGCAAGCACTTGGGTCATGGTTTCAATAGTGCATCAAGAGCGGTGGCATCGAGACCAAAAGCTCAAGGCTCCACACTAAGCAGCGATTATACATATATTTTACAACTAAACCGGCAGTCAAAAGTGCAGTTCTCTTTCAGGCACTAGGGTCATGATGTACAATGGCACCAGGGCCACAAGTTCTCATGATTCCATTAAACACCAATTATTGCTATATTTTACCACTAAACAGTCAGTAAAAGTGTAGTTATTTTACAGGCAACAGTGTCATTATTTGAACAGTGGAGCAGGTGCAGTGGCCCTAGGCCCAAAAGTAGTTAGAATATCCCTAAACAACTAATATTGCTATATTTTACAACTAAACAGGCAGTCATAAATGCAGTTATTTAGCAAGCACTAGGACCATGATTTCAAAAGTGCAGCAGGTGGAGTGGTTCTGCAACCAAAAGCTCCAGGCACCTCACTAAACACACCTAATATTGCTATATTTTATTTCTAAACAGGCAACCACAAGTGCATTTACCTTGCAGACAACAGGGTCATGATTAGAATGGTGCAGACAGGAGAAAACATTGATGTTTGAACTTTGGCAACGAAACGCACAAAAATATCTAAATGTAACTTTATTTTAAAATTGTAATTGTGTTTTTTTTCTATTAGCTCCTTTTAATCACCAATGGAGGAAAGTGAGGGGCGGGTCTGAGCTGTTCATCCTGTTGTCTAATGAGATTATTGACCACATAAAGAAAAAAATACAAAAATATAAATAGCATGACTGTGGCGAAGGGCCGGCGTTATAAGTAACTCGTTCTTCTGGTTTGCAGGCTGGCGACTCATTTAATAATAATTTCCTCTTGATCGGTTAATCATTAATTTGGAGGTCAGTTGGGAAATGAATCCCGAGGCAAAACAAATTCACTAATGGTTTTAAGTGCCAGACAGGTTCTGGCTCCCGGGTCCTTTTCACTTACTTAGTAGATGCACTCACAGTTCAAAAACAGAGGCATCCGGCCTTCAGTGGCCAAGGTGACACCAGCTCTAGAAACGCACTCCGGCGCACGGCGAAGACAGCACGTGCTCTAATACTACTCAATTACTACCACTAGACTGTGACGTGGGTGAAATTCATCCATGCACGTAGGGTATTTATTTACTTCTCTGATGCGTCCCTCACTTTTACATCTGCGATACATGCTTAATGAGAACGTTTTCAGAAATCTACTTTAAAGTTAGCCATTACCCTAATGTGTAATTGTACTCAATGAGGAAAGGAAGCACCTTCATCCAATAGCACATTTTGTCTTATTTTCCTCCCTATTTATCCTTGCGGAAAAAACATTTTTTCCTTACACCCTTGTGAAGATTGGGAGTGTTTCCTCCCCTCTTTCCCCCTTAAAACTAGATTCACTTCTGCCCTTAACAGCAGTGAACATCTGACCGTTTTCTTGAGGGAAGGCGTCAGAGCAATTTGTAAATACCTCAAAATTATGTTTGTGGGTGGACTATTCATGAATTGGAGCACTCCCCACGCCTTAAGTGAGGTTTACTTCTATCTAATATTACATGAACATGGGGCAATATTGCACGAGTAAAAGGATTTATGTCTGCAAAGTCACGTTTTTGTTCTCGCAACCCTGATTTACAAGTGCCAATGGCTTTGTGACTGGGCAATCCTGTTTTACAAGTGGTTAACTTATAAAAAAGAGCTTCCCTTCGATGTAGAAACAATTAATGTTATGCCAAAGTTTAACTTCTTTTAATGAAGAACATAAAATGTCATAGTTGGCAACAAAATGCCCATATAAAATCTTTTAGATGTGTAAAAGAAATTGGAATTAAGAAGCAACAGCAAACAAAATACCTGCCATTCCGAATACAGTGCCAAAAGGGTGTGCCAACCCCTCTGCACAATTTAGTGCAGGAACACAGTCTCACCAATGTAATCTTTTTTCAGGTTTCCAGTTACATTTGCATTCAGTCAAATATTTCTTGACTCACAGGCAGCTCCGTTATGGTCGCCAGCAGTAGTTAGTCTGCTTACCAAACGTTTCAGAAAATACATCAGGTAAAGTTCCACCACGGATGAGCTGATGAAGGCTAGGCGGCTCCCACCTGATGGTCCAACTACAGCTTAGTCCTCATGGATGTCCGCCAAGGGACTCTTGAAATAAACTTGGAGGCTTCATCAAGAAGGTTTCGCTAACAACTATCCCGTTTCGTCGTAAGCTGCAGCAGCCGCAAACATGCATCCTCCGTTTACTCCGATAGAATAAATGGCTTGTTTTTTATGAGTCAAGCCATAAGGTACTGCTGAAATTTCTAGGCACCGCCGGTAACAGGTGCTACTATAACTAAGTGTAATGCAATCTCTCTCTCTCTTTTTCTATCTATCTATCTATCTATCTATCTATCTATCTATCTATCTATCTATCTATCTATCTATCTATCTATCTATCTATCTATCTATCTATCTATCTATTATCTATTATCTATTCATCCATCTGTCTGTCTATCTATCTGTCTGTCTGGTGTAAAGCACAGACATACACCCAAAACAGAGTCCTCTTGGCCATGGCTATTTTGTTTTGATAGAGACAAACAGAATCAGCAGTGGGCTATTGGAGTTAAGAATAAAAAAGCTAGGTCTTCAATTTTTTCCTAAATTCTTTTTTATCTCTGAGAATTTGGGTGAGATAATTCCTCAAATATGCTCTTAGGACTCTAAAAGATTTATTTCCACAGGAAATGTACCTGAACATAGGGACCACTGGGAGTCGGTGGGAAACTGAGTGTAATTATGGAAAGGGCTTGTAAGGAGTGAAGTTGATTGAGAGGTAATAGGGTTGAGTAGTATTGTAATATGTAGTGTAAAACACAGGGGTGATTTGAAAGCAACGGTCTTCTAGAAGGGTAGCCAATGCAGTGTTCTAGTCAGACATATGATCAAAATTATGCAGGCTAAAAACTGTCCCAGCCACTGTATTTCAGATGAAATTGATATGCTGAAGAGTTACATGATACAGTATACTGCTGATACCTAGACATAAAACAAAAACTTTTTTTATTACCCCCAAAAACTCAGCTGACTCCAACTATGACTCAGTCTTAAATGGTCAAAGAAGGCTACATCCTTGAAACCAAGAGTGAGGAAACCAATAAAGATCTTTTCTGTAAAGGTTCAATAAAAATGGTCACTGTTAGAAATTAGGGGGCTTATTTATGACATTTTGTCATAGGGCACCTTGTTGTGCTGCCCAATGCCAAAGTGAAAGGGCGGGAATGGACTGTATTAAACAATACAGTGGATGCCAGTCCATTCTCCCTTCGCTGCAGCCTAGCACCAACATAGGAACACTTGCACCATGGTGAAAGGGTGCCTCCATTGCATACAGGTTTGCTTTTGTGCATGAAGGGCACCTTCCTGCTCAGAAACAATCCTAATATGCTTTTGCTTCTTTCCATGTATGCTGCAGAATGCAGCACACATGGAAAGAGGAAAAACCAATGATAAATAAACACATTTCTCCTCAATACGCCTCACCTCAGGACATGTACAGATTTGGTACTTCCCCAGGTTTACATCACTTTGTAAAATCCATGGGTGTTGCGTGGGGAAACCTACTCCAACATTAGGGAAAGCCTCCCGGGTACAGATTAAGGCATCTCAGTGATTTGCACTGCATCGACTTTCTCATGATTTATGAGGCCACTCAAAGCCACGCAAGGTCGGTTTGCGTGGCTTTATGAATTGAAATGAGAGCCCTGTGTCACATATGTTTCAATTTATGTGGTGCAAAAGTGACGCGGGCCCCTGGGTCTCTAGTTTGCAGAGATATTCACTGTGCCCAAGAAGGGACCACATCCTAGTCAGGGTAAGCTAGAGACACACTAAAATATAACCTGTGCTTACCCTCTGGAAGATTGGCACAGAGGAGTTAGGCTTATCTAAAGAGGCAATGTGTAAAGCATTTGTGCAACACACAGACACAGACACAAACACAGTAACACAATGAAAACACCACAGAAATACTCTACACAGGTCTAACACTTGTTGCCACCAGCAGAAAGTGGGGAGATCTACCCAACCTCTAGGGAGTTCTCATCACTATGGCAGAAGAACCTAGATAGACCATCAGCATTCTTCTGGTCTACCCCAGATCTGTGTTCCACCCTCATGTCCATACCATGTAGGGAGGGAAATGGACCACCTCAACTATTTTGGATCCTCACCCCTCATTTGCATGAGCCACCTGAGGGGTCTGTGGTAAATCTGAATCAGGAAGTGAGTGCTGAACAAGGTATGGCCTCAACTTCTTCAGTGCCCAGACCACAGTAAAAGCTTCTCTCTCTATAACACTCCACCTTTGTTTCCTGGGGGATAACCTCCTGTGCACAGACAGAATATCGAGTTTAAAATGTCGACATACACAAATACAGAGTTTTAAATATCGTGATACAGAAATATTGACAGGAAGAATATTGTGGTCAAGAATATCGACTTGCAGGTGAGAAACATCATTTTTAGAAATATTTAAGTTGTTATCATTTGCAAAAAGGATAGTTTTGTAAAATATCGATGTTTTAATTAGAGTTATGTATTTTAGTATGTATTTTAAAAGTATGTGATCTATTTTTTGTATACATTTTTTTTAAATATATGTGTTATATTTTTAGCAGTTATTAATTTTATCTTAATAAAATTTTGTGTTTTTAAGTTCTGTAGCGGGTTGTGGGTTTATATGGAAATGGGGTGGGCAGTAATTCAATTATAATAAACTAATGATTATTTTTATGTATTAGGATTTATTTAATTTAGATTTTATAGTGTTAATTGTGGTAAATAATGTATTATTAATTATTTATTAATTTTGTTGTTAATTATTTTTAATTAATTGATTGGCAAATATGTTAATTTTGTAATTTTTTTAGGAGCGGGTTGAGGGTTTATAGGGAAGAAGGTGGGAAGTTATTGAATTATAAGATAATATTTATAATTTTTTTATGTATTAGTATTTATTTAATTTAGATTGTATAGTGTTAACTGTGGGGGTTATTTTATTATTAAATATGTATTAATTGGTTGTTAATTATTATTAACTAAATCATTTGTACTTAATTATGTTAATTGTGTCATTTCTTTAGTTGTGGATGGTGGGGATTATAGGAGAATAGGGTGGGAAGTAATGTATTTATCAATAATTAATAATAGTTTGTTAATTAATTAACTAAAATTAAAATATGGCAATTGTGTAATTCATTTTTGATGTAAGATGTGGGGTTTATAGTGGTAAAGGGCGGGAAGTAAATTTAAGTTGTTGTTAATTGATATTCATTTACTAATGTAAAATTAGTTATGGAAATTGTGTAATCATTTTTAGGTGTGGGTTGTGGTGTTTATTGAGGCAGAGAATGGAAAGTAATTTATGTTTAATAAATTAACAATTAGTTGATTATGAATATCAATTTCTCAATTGATAAATATTTATGGTAAGTGTTTATTGTTATTTTGTGGGTGTGTTTTGTTTTTATCAGGGTAACGTTTTAGGAGTAATTACATTTGTATTTGTTTTAAATTTTGTTAAATTAATATTATTTGTTTAATTGATAATTAATTATGTTAATTATGGAGGTACACTTAAAAAAATTCAATGTGGCTTGTGAATTGTGTGGTGTTATAGGGTAGGAAATAAAAAAATATTACATTCATGTATTAAATAATGTTAGTAAGAGGCAAGATGGCGTCCGCACGAGTGGACGCGTAAGCTCACCGCTCGTGCCGGACCTCACAAGAAGTTGGTGGAGGAGCAAGGATTGCAAGGATTGCCACTTCAGAATAAAGAGTAAATGTGCCTTGAAGATAAATCAGCTATACTGACCCTATTTAGCGGCTGGAAGGATTTTATGCGAGCATACCTTGCAGAAGACTGTAGCCTGAAGGCTGCAGGTTGTTTCTTCTGCTCGTCTTACGGAGGTGACGGCAGATGCTGAAAGTGTTTTCGGCATTGGCGGTAGGAATCACCAGGTGCAGGCGCACCTGGTAGGCAGGCGTTGACGCTACTGCCTGGCTGAGGGAGGATGCAAGAGAGGCTACAAGTGATCTCACCGGGGCTGGTTTTGCTAGGAAGAGTGTCAAAGCAGCATGCCGTTCAACCATGCCGCCTAAGGGAACCCGCAGCAAGCCTCAAGGTCAGGAGGGCGATAATGGCGAGATAGCGAGTGAAAAGGCTGATAAGAATTCCAGCAGCAGCTTCACTAAGAAACCAGATACTGAGATAAGCAAAGGTAAAGCAAATGTGGGGGATAATAGAACTATTCCAGCAATTTTCTCTGCCTCCAAGGAGAAACAGAGGGGAAAAAAGATACTTGCTGTTTTGGAAGGGCGTAAAAGAATAATGGGTAACCCAATTGACCCTTGTAGGCTTGGGCATTAAAAGATAGAGGGTAAGGAATGGCTACAAGGGATTTTGTTTATCTGATTGTTTAACCCCTTCCACGCTCATGACGAGCTGGGCTCGTCATGGCGTAGCCTCCTCGCACGCTGATGACGAGCCTAGCTCGTCACGTAACATGCGCTTTTGAATATCTCAGTGCAGGAGCAGAATTCCGCTAGCGCGCATGCGGTTAAGTTGATTCACTAGTATGTATCTTGAGAGTTAGTTTACACAAATTTAACCCAAATGTATCCATAGGATAACAACACAATTCTTCAATGATTGAATTACAAGAGCAAGGAAAAAAGGGGAAAAAGCACACGGAAAATTGATTTAGACTGTAAAAGTATTGTATTGAGTAAATCAGCAGGTTAGTTTATGGGGATATAGTGAACAAATCAATATAGGCAAAAAAGGTAATGAACAGATGTATACATTAATCAACAAATCAGTTCATAACAACTCATCAACTCCTTTGATAGATAAAAGATAACCAAGTCCGATAATGTGCAAAGGTTAACTCTTGGTGAAGATGAATTGCTTTGGAGATGATGATATAGTCGACCTTTCAGTCTTGGTTGCAGGTGTCTATAAGACCATCATCAGGACTAGTATATTTTTGCAAAGAATGCCCCCTAAGTAAAAACAATATATTGATATTACTTAATATGTAAACTCAATAGAATAGTAGCATAAACAAATACTTGAAATTTATAGACAGAAAACCGTGTGCTTCACATCCTAATGATGTGTTTTAAAATATTTACATTCACATTTATTAAATCAACTTCATCAATTAATGACATTCTTTGGTCATTTTAACTCTGAGAGCAAATTCATTCAGCAGATTTAGTTCGACCTCTAAGGTGATAGCCATTAATAGGATTCAAATTTGAAGCACAGTGCTCTACGTAGCCAACCGCAAACCAACAAGTGTGAGTACCAAAAGCCTTCACCACATCAAGTCTCAAATAGAGAATGGACTTACTTAGCAAAATGGCGAGATTTATTCGGGCGAATGGGTCACTGGAGGTAGTTGATCACCACAGCAATCTTGTCTGAAAATTTTTGAGGTGACTCATTAGCCTTACATTTATTGAAAGAAATCTGTGGGCTGACGATGATATTGACAACTGATCATACCTGTTATGATTTCTTGTATTCACGGGACTATGATATTCGATGTCAATCCAGCCTGAATAAATAAAGGCTCATAAGGTCGAGTTTTCATTGAGTCTATGAGAAAGAAAAAAAATGCGTGATGCAATTTAAAATCGCCTCGACAATCGAGAGTGGTGATATTTAAAGTCAGGCGGAATTTAATATTGCTGGTGTATGGGACGAAACTTGAAGATACAGTTCACCTCACATATTTTTCAGACAAGATTGCTGTGGTGATCAACTACCTCTAGTGACCCATTCACCCGAATAAATCTCGCCATTTTGCTAAGTAAGTCCATTCTCTATTTGAGACATGATGTGGGGAAGGCTTTTGGTACTCACACTTGTTGGTTTGCGGTTGGCCACGTAGAGCACTGTGTTTCAAGTTTGAATCCCATTAAGGGCTATAACCTTAGGGGTCGAACTAAATCTGCCGAATGAATTTGCTCTCAGAGTTAAAATGACCAAAGAATGTCATTAATTGATGAAGTTGATTTAATAAATGTGAATGTAAATATTTTAAAACACATTATTAGATAATAGATCTGGGGAATATTTCGGATTTTGAAGACGCAGTCGCTAGGTGTCGTGCGAAAATTACTGGGGTCTCGAACATGGAGACTGCGAGGAAATATTTGGCATATAAAAAACAATGTCACGAGTATGGGGAAGCAACAGGGAGGTGTCTTGCGCTAAAGCTGAGTATGCAAGAAACTTCGCGACGCATTGCGGGCCTAGTAGACTCTTCAGGAGAACTGTGTCAGGATACGGAGAAGATTTTAGCTATCCTTCATCAGTATTATACAGAGCTCTATACACAGCAGAGGCGTGACGAGGGAGTTGATTTAGTAATACCCGGGGGGATTTGTAATCAACTAGACTCTAGTGAGATAGATTTTTTAGATAGCCCATTCACGATGGAAGAATTAGAAATTGCAGTGAAAAGTCTAGCATTAGGGAAGGCGGCGGGTCCAGATTATCTCCCAGGTGAGATTTATAAGCTTTTTTTTCATCAGTTGTAGTACACAATGCTTAAAACATTTAAGGCAGCGCAAGTAGGGGTGGCACCTAAAACATGGGATGAAGCCACCATTGTGGTTTTTAATAAGAATGGTAAACCTCCAGAGCTGCCCGGTTCATACCGTCTGATTTCATTACTTAATTGCGATAGTAAAATTTATTCAAACATTTTAGCTAATCACATCTCACAAGTCTTAACTTCATTAGTGTCAGTAAACCAACATGGCTTTATTCCTGATAGTGGCACCGTCAAACATATTAACCCCTTCCGTGTTCATGACGAGCTCAGCTCGTCATGAGGCACGGTGCTCGTGTGCTCATGACGAGCTGAGCTCGTCATGACCACACCCATTTGTATTGGTCCTCAGCACAGGAGAAAAATATCTATAGCAGCGATGGTGTTAACAAAGTTATTACTCTTTTTGATATTGCTCAAGCCGAGAAACGGAAACTTGGGTTAATTTTATTAGACGGTGAGAAAGCGATTGATTGCGTGGAGTGGCATTATCTTTGGGAAATGATGAGCCGGGCAGGCTTTGGGATTGGTTTTATGACGGCAATACAGGTGCTTCATGCTTCTCCAATTGCTAGAATCACTGCTATGGGCATGAGATCTGAAATGATTAAAATACCCGAGGAACAAGGCAAGGATGCCCCTGTTTCCCTTTACTTTTTGCTTTATATATAAACCCTTTTATTGAAATGTTATCTAATAGTCAGCTAATAAGACGTTTTTTGGTCCAGGATACCCCTCATTCAGTTTTTAATTATGCAGATTACATAGCTGTAACGGCAGTTGACCCGGCTATGGCCCTCCAAGAGATTGAGCAGTTGGCATCTGAGTTTGGCCAGGTTGCTGGTTACAAACTCAATGACTCAAAAACACAAGTTTTATGTACTGATAATATTTTAATACAAGACCCTAGAGTAGTTTTCGAAGTTACATATTTGGGCATTAAAATTAAAACGGCAATGAAAGATTTAGTAGAAGTAAATTAGGGACGTCTTCTCTTTACTATAATTGGTAGAGGGAATATTATAAAAATGAGCATTCTATCTAAAGTACTATATCTATTTAGATCTATTCCCTTGGAGATACCCCCAAGTCATTTGCAACAGTTGCAGTCTCTATGATCTAAATTTTTATGGGCTCCTGGTAAACCGCGGCAGGCTATGAGGTTTATGACACTGCCAATTGAAAGATGGTGTCGGGCCATACCAGATTTTATCCTTTATTATTATGTTTGTTTTTTGCAGAGAATGCGTATAGTATTGACTGGGGAGCAAATTGGTAATGTAGCTGAAGCACCGTCTATATTTCAGTTAATTTTAGGGGCGGAGGCTAATAGATGTTTATTTAAGCAGCTTGAGGGCAATTACTATAAAAGGGCTATGTTCAAGGTTTTGGAAGCAGCATTTAAAGTGTGGAGGAGGTTACTTAAAATATTGGCTTTGGAGGGACTAGCTTATTATACTCCAATGAATGCAATTAAATTGCTCCCTTTTATATTTTGGGATAGGGTAGCCAGGGATTGGCAGTGCAAGGGCATTGTGCAAATTGGAGATTTTTATGAGGCTGGGCGTTTGATTCAGCTCTATGAACATCTTGTGAGAAAATATGATTTACCTAACTCCCAATTTTTTTTAATTCAAATTTGTGACTTTCTTAGCCGTAAGCATATGGCCCTTGCACCTAATGGTTTGGTAGAAGCTGTTTGACGGCAAGAGAAAATTGGGGGGTTATATAAAATATTATTATCAACCAGATCAGATGATATTAAGAAAAATAACATATATTGGCAGTCAAAGTTGGGGGGACAAGATCTTTCAATAGAAAATGCTGTTACTACGTCTGGGGAAGCTCTTCTATCAGCTAACTTAAAAGCACAGTTTTTTAAAACGACATTTAATGTGTATTACACCCCGGACCGTATGCTTAAGTGGGGAGGCCGAAATTATGGCAAATGCTTTCGATGTGGGAGTGATAAGGCAGAAAGGCTTCATATATTTTATAATTGTGTTAAATTGTCTAATTTTTTGCATGGTAGGGAAAACTTTTTGTCAGGAATGCTACTAACTACAGTTAGGATTTCTACGGCTCTTATGCTATTGGGGATTGGTCAAGCTGTTGAAAAGGGGACTCGCCTGTACAGACATAGGTATTTTCTATTTGTTGCAATGACTGCTGCACAGTTATGTATCGCATCAGATGGGTTACAACCGGAATCTCCAGCATGTGAATTCTGGCGGGCCAAACTGTATAACTTGTTTAACTTAGAATGGAGTCTGTATTCTGTTAAGGGAGAAAGAAAGCGAAAAATGGGCATGTATATTTGGAGGTTCCTCCATGATCATATGGAGATATGATGTATTTTTATCATTTACAAGGGCTTCATACATATGGTTTTTGTTCTCTCTCTTATAATGCAATTGTGGAACAATAAAGGAATAAAAAAAACATGTATTAAATAATGTTTTGTTTATAAAAGAATTCTATCAAAAAATAGTTTTTTATGTTTAAATTATTTTGGATTTTTTAAAAATATTGTTTCTAGGTATTTGTTAGATCTTTTTAACATTCTAATCTGTTTCTATCTTTTGTAATATTTAAAACTTTTCTATATGTTTTCTTTTTTTCTTTTTTTAAATCTTTTGTGTTGTTGTTAATTTATTTGTTTTTAATTTTGAACTGACTTTATTGGAAATATACATTTTTACCCCTTCACGATCCAACACTTTCCCTACTGTTGCACAAACTGGAATGGGAATAGTAATTTTTACCCCTCCGCTATCCAAAACTTTCCCTACTGTTGCACTCACTGGAGTGGAAATAGTAATTTCTACCCCTCCGCTATCCAACACTTTCCCTACTGTTGCAACCACTGGAGTGGAAATAGTAATTCCCCCTCCGCTATCCAACACTTTCCCTACTGTTGCACTCACTGGAGTGGGAATATTAATTTTTACCTCTCCGCTATCCAACACTTTCCATACTGTTGCACAAACTGGAATGGGAATAGTAATTTTTACCCCTCCACTATCCAAAACCTTCCCTACTGTTGCACTCACTGGAGTGGGAATAGTAATTTTTACCTCTCCGCTATCCAACACTTTCCCTACTGTTGCACAAACTGGAATGGGAATAGTAATTTTTACCCCTCCACTATCCAAAACTTTCCCTACTGTTGTACTCACTGGAGAGGAAATAGTAATTTTTACCCCCCCACTATCCGATATTTTCCCTGCTGTTGCACCCATTCAAGTGGGAATAGTACTTTTTACCCCTCCGCTATCCAACATTTTCCCTACTATTGCGCTCACTAGAGTGGGAATATTAAGTTTAACCCTTACACTATCCAACACTTTTCCTACTGTTGCACTCACTGCAGTGGGAATAGTATTTTTTACCCGTCTGCTATCTAATTTTTCCCTACTGTTCCACTCACTGGACTGGAAATAGTAATTTTTACCCCTCCGCTATCCAACACTTTCCCTACTGTTGCACTCACTGGAGTGGGAATAGTAATTTTTACCTCTCCCCTATCCAACACTTTCCCGACTGTTGCACCCACTGGAGTGGGAATAGTAATTTTTACCTCTCCGTTATCAAACACTTTCTCTGCTGTTGCACCCACTGGAGTGTGAATAGTACTTTCTACCCCTCCGCTATCCAATATCTTCCCTACTGTTGCACTCACTGGAGTAGGAATATTAAGTTTTACCCCTCCGCTATCCAACACTTTCCCTACTGTTGCACTCAGTGGATTGGGAATATTTTTTTTACCCCTCCGCTATCTGACATTTTCTTTACTATTGTTCTTACTGGAGTGGGAATATTAGATTTTACCCTCCGCTATCCAACATTTTTCCTACTGTTGCACCCACTGAAGTGGGAATAGTTTTTTTTACCCCTCCGCTATCCAACATTTTCTTTACTATTGTACTTTCCGTAGTGGGAATATTATATTTTACTCTCCGCTATCCAACATTTTCCCTACTGTTGCACCCACTGAAGTGGGAATAGTAATTTTACCCCTCTGCTATCCAACACTTTCCCTACTGTTGCACTCACTGGAGTGGTAATAGTAATTTGTACCCCTCCGCTATCCAACACTTTCCCTACTGTTGCACTCAATGGAGTGCAACATTTAATTTTAAAGACTAATCATGGCCCGATTCTGATGCAGGTTGGAAAGATTCCTGACCGAATAGGTTTGGGAATGGTTTCCAACCCACTCGGATCGGGAGAGTCCGACCGTCCAAGTACGATGAATCCAGATGCTTCCAGATATGATTTGGTTGGACTCCCGTTGATGGGAGCTTATGTTCCTAACCGCATCGTAATTGGGCCCTCTGTCGGGAAGACACATTCCCGATCTGATTCGAAAGGAGCAAATGCCGTTAGGACGCTTCCCTAGCTGCATCATAATCAGGCCCTAGGTGGGAATGCTTTCCTAACTGCATCAGAATCAGGCCCTAAATATTTTAATGTTTTAATTTAATTTATATTATAATGTTTTATTTATTAGATTTGATGTTACAAGGGTATGTAAATATATATATTTATTAGTAAATTGTTACATATTTTTTTTAATTATAGAATACATTCAAAGTCATCATTTATTAATTGTTTTAAAGGAAATTTATATATATATACTACATTTTATATATGTATGTTTAAATTTTTTTTAATTACATTTCTTTTATTCAAATGTGTATTAAATCTGAATGCATTTGTGAGTTAATTTTATTATTTAATATATTTAACATTAATTTGTATTTAAATAAAATAACAATATTTCGTACATCTATATTTTTTACATCGATATTTTGGTTTCAATATTTTTGTACTTACAATTCTAAATATAGGATGTCGATATTTTTTATATCGATATTTTTGCATCCATATTTGTGTATGGGGATATTTTGGGAATCGATATTCTATCAGTGAACCATAACCTCCTGGACATAAAGGCTACAGGTTGGTCCAGGCCCTCTTAATTTAACTGTGATAAAACTGCCCCTAAGCCATGGTATTAGGTATCTGTTTGTACGATAAACTCCTTGGAGAAGTCAGTGGCCCTGAGCACAGGGCCTTCTTCAGAATATCAAATGTTTTTTGCCATGCCTCTGTTCAAATCACAGTTTAGAAGTCAGCTTTGTCAAGGGGGCAACAATGCTGCCATATCCCTTGACAAACCTCCTGTAGTACCTAAGGATGCCGAGGAATATTCTGACCTCAATCTAGGTTTTGGGGTGCTACCAGGCCATGACAATCTCCATCTTGGCCTAGAAGAGTTGCACCTTATACCTGCCCCAAGTACACCACAGACCCCTGCCCTATCTGGCACTGAGGTCAGCTAACTTGCTATCAACTAGGTGTTGGTGCAGCTCTGGAAAACAAATATTAAGCATGTGCTCCTTTTAAAAGTAAGTTGTATAGCCCTGAATAATCATCAAAATTCCTGCCACTCAACCAGCCCTTCAGTACATTACTGGCATAATCTATGAAATCCACCCATGTTTGTGATGAGATCTTGTGGCTTCCCCTGAATCTGGGCCTACACCTCTCAGGGGTCAGTACGAACTTACTGACTGGGATGGCCTTCATAGCAGTGTAGCATGTGTGGTCCTCTACGTCTAGTATAAGGAGTGTGTTCCTCCCTACCGCTGGCATATACCTTCATAAACTACCACCCCAGAACTCCTCTGGGACCTTGTGCACTCTCAGAGCCACTTCATAGGCTGCAAACCATTTGTCGTTGTCATCACCACCACATAACTGGGCACTGAATCCTTTGGAATCCTGACTCTGGGCATTGCAGGTATGATAACACCATTGTTGCTGCTGGACCCCATTTGTAGGGCTCTAATATGCAGCTCCTTGAGGTTGAGCTAATGGGTCAATTTCCTCTCCTCTATGGCCAGCCTCCATTCTTCACGAGCCTGCTTCAACTTGACAAGATCTAGCTTCAATTTTCTTTCCTCCCACTGTCTGCCAGCTCCTCTGTGGACAGGTTCCTGGAGGAGATACTGCTCCCTGGTCTGTGAACCATTATTGCTCCTGGCAAGTTGTTGGCTCCCTCCACAGGCAGTCCCATATCAATATTGGAATCCATAATCAGGCCACCCTCCTCCTCAGGAATTTCCTGCTCCTCATCCCCTGCAAGATAATCCGCTGCTGCCTGGGTCTCTGCCCAGGCTCTCAGAGCCTTCAATAGCTCTACCTTCCCGGTGAAACGTCTTGTAGACATTTGAAAGTCCTTAGAGAAATCCTTCAGCAGGATCCCCATGTAAGATTCTAACCTGGCCAGTTCAAAATGAATTACTGCAGGTGCTGCTTCTCCAAAGTGAAAAATAGTTTTAGTAGAAAAATCAAAAAGCCAATTGGGGAGAATTGAAAAAGGCTTGCATTGGTCTTAGTATAAGATTGTAATGAACATTGATTTGCTATAAGGTACAGCACAAACACCAGTCCTCTGGCCTATGACTATGGTGAGGTATCCGGATACCAAATTAATGTATCCAAAACTGAGATGATGTAGTGGAACGACCCCGAGCCAGTGGTAGGGGTTCAGTTGAGTCTTTCTATGCGTTATCTTGGCATCACTATTATTAAAAACATAGACAAAATTGCAACGCTGAATTTTTCATTGATAGCAAGAGAATGTAGAAAACTTATGAGGTCTTGGTCTACACTCCCGCTTTCTATTCTGGGTAGGGTTAACCTTGTTAAAATGTCTATTTTGCCCAAAATTTCCTTTTTGTTTAACACTGTTCCGCTTTATTTTGAGCCTTCTATCATAGCAAAATTGCAAAGTGATATTAGCTCTTTTATTTGGAATGATCGCACAGCTCAGATTTCATGGAAAAAAATCAGGCGTAGGAGAGAAAAGGGGGGTCTTGCAGCTCCAGATTTACAACTATATGCGTGGGCTTTTCAATTCTCCCACGCCAGGATGCTGCTTAAGATGCCCACGAATGTGGGAATAGGCACTATGTTCTCCGCACTACTTAGAGGAGAGGGATTTGGCCAACAGGGTTTTTTTGTTTAAATTTGGGGACCCTAAGTTTTTAAAAAAAGGTGAAGCTGAAGGTATTATTGGGATTGACAAAAACGTGGGTTAAGCTAAGTGGCTCCATAAAACTGGGATATTTTGCAGGCAGGTCTCCAATGTGGGATTCCCCGGGATGTCCAGGTTGGCTTCTCGATAGCTTGGCAACACCACTGAGGGAGGCCGGTTTGGATGTTTGGGGGGACCTGTTTATAAATGGTTCTCTCCTCCCTTGGGAAGCCTTACTAGCTAGAGTAGGGCCAGGTCTTTCCAGATTCAAGTATATACAGATTGCGAGTTGGGCTCACTCACAGTGTTCAGCTAGGGGAAGATACCAACTGGGAGGAGATAGCAGCTTAGTGGCCCTGATGCTGGACAAACCTCCTGTGAGTAAGGAGATCTCAGTCTGGTATAACTTATTATTGGAAGAGGTTGACGGGGATTTCACCCTACTGGAGACACTGTGGAGCGCTTCCTTTATTGATCAGGACATTGATAACATCTGGCACACCTCTTTTAAAATCTTGTGGGACATAGTGAAACCAGCCTGGTTGCGTAGGAATCATCTTTTTACCCTACACAGGGCATACTATTCACCACAGCGGCTGTTGAAATTTTCAATAAACTCCCCTGTAGCCTGCCCTCGCTGTGGGCTTCTAGCAGCCTCTGACATACACATGTTTTTCGAATGGCCACTCTTGTTCTCCTACTGGGATTCAATTAGTAAACTATTGACTACATCTTTAGGGGTAGCAATCTCAATCAATGCAATGACCGTAATCTTTGGAATATTTTCGGGACTTCGAGGCCCTGCTAAGAACCTTCTTTTTTACTGCATGTTATTGGCCAGAAAGGAAATCTGCAGGAAATGGAAAGACCCAGCACCTCCTACGTTGTTAGACTGGCGTATCTCAGTCCTGCAAACATCCAAAGTTGACCTCGCAAGATCTGGCAATCCCGAAAAACGTAAATTCTGGCTTCTCCTAAATTTGAATTAGTTGGCTTTTGACTGTGGGTTTTTTTTTCCCCACTGTCCTATGATTAAGCTGCTTGGTCTATATTTATTTTTCTTTATTCTTTTCGATATACCCAATGGTTTCCCCAAACGGCAGTGGGTATCGAATTGCAGCAACATCTCCCTGCTACGGTTATATCGTGGTGCTTTATAGAGAGATGTGATAATACTGAGTGTCAACATTGAATTATCGGTGAAAGCACTACCAGTATATCTGTGACAGTATATTCCTCTCTCACAGAGCCTGATGCGATATACCAAGGGCGAAAATGAGGACACAAAATAAAAAAAATAAAAAAATAAAAAAACAAACACCAGTCCTATCCCACCGCTGTCCCCAATGTTAAAAATGTGGTCTCTATTTGGCAGAGGTACGCACACTGTCCAAGTAGAGACCACAATCCTAGCCAGGATAAGCTGGAGACACATTAAAAAATAACCTGTGCTCATCCTCTGGTAGCTTGTCACAGAGCAGTCAGGCCTTTGAAAAGAGGCAATGTATGAAGCATTTGTCAGTAGACACACACAGCAACACAATGGAAACACCACAAAAATACTTCACACAGGTCTAACAGTCAGCTACAGGAGCACCAATCTGTGGTTTGGTGGGTCTATATGACTAGGGGCCTGTACCGCAAACTATTTCCAAATACAGGGACATTTGTGGGAAAAGAGAAACAGCATAGCTTCTCAGTGTGTCAGTAACCATTGTCGCTACAGCGACCATTGTCGCTACAGCACGCTCATTCGAGGTCAGATTCAACCAGGAAACTACTGGCCACCAGGAGAGCCATATTTATACACATTACCAAGCAATACCTAGGTAGTAAAATGCAAAACCTGCGGGGGAATGGCTCTCTGGAATCATATAGGTATATCCCAATTCAAGTCGATCAAGCATATGAAGTGCTTCTGATCCATAAAGATGGTAAATCTTTTCTAAAACAAGCAGTGACTGAGCCTCTTAAATGCCCAAACAGTTAGAAAATGCTCCCTTTCAACTGCCAGGCTGTTCTGTTCTTGGAGTACCAGCCACCGGCTATTACACGCTACTGCTTAGTGGAGAAGTGTGGCTCACTGGTTAGAGCAGGCAGACCCTGAATCAGAGGTCAGACCCGGGACCAGGGTTCAATTCCGACGCGGCAGGGTCTTGAGCTCAAATGTCCATGGACTCGATAATTCTCGCTTTGGTGCCTGACCTAATCATGGGTTCACACTCTGCAACTCTGGGCATTAAGCTTGCTTAATCTCCACAACGGCCCCCCCGCGGCGGGATGCCTGGCTTTCACCTTGGGGATGCCCTGTAGGGGCTATCTCACAGGGAAAAGCCAGGACGGGTTCCCAAGGCAAGCGCGGAGATACCCCTTCGGGGGTCGATTCTGGCGCTATATAAGAAACATAATAATAATAATAATAATAACTGCTAGTGTTCCCCTCTTCTCATTACTTTGGGACAGAATTTAAAATGTCAGTCTGCACAAAGAAGGACTAACAGACATCTGGAAAAATCCGATTATGATCTCGCTCGGAACGTCTATGGAACGCATCCGTCCAGAGCGAGCCCGACTCACTGCCCTAATTTCCAAACTACTTGTACCACTGTACAAGCGAGCAAGTACGATGCATATATTGCCTCACGCTTTGAACTACTCGTACCTGTCAGCAATGCCTTCTGGACGACCCTAACATGGCTGTCTTGGGCAATGGGGCCGATTTCCAAGTGAGCAGGTAAAGTGAGCGCGTCTGTCAGTGAGATAGACTCTCTCCTGATGAGATGTCGATGTCACTAGAGACCTACTTTGGGGACCCATAGCAGGCTCCCCTTCACCCCTAGCCCTACGAATCAGTCACTGGGCCATGCATGCACAGTGCGTGGGGCACCGAGACGTCCCCGCGACAGGGGGCACTCTTTTCTGCGACGTACCTTTTTTCTCTATGGGAGCCTATGCACTCAACGTTTAACAGGCTCCCATAGACTTCAATGGGACTACAAGCGAACCGAGTCCGTCAGCGTGCAATTGCATTGTACTCAGTCGCTCTGAGCCCCGGAGCCCGAGTCGTTCAGAAAGCTTTACGGGCCCGAGTCAGCCGTAGGGCTTTCCTAGCGAGATCGTAATCGGGCCCAAAGTCTTTTAAATGGTACAGGAATGGTTTAATGGGATATCAGGATTTCAAAATGTACTCTGCATTACAAGGAACCAGCAAATGTCAAAATGGGATAATTTTTTATTTCTTCTGTCTTTTGTTAAGATTTGCAAACCCATGTATTCCAAGACACCTGAAGAACACATATAAAAAGAAACTAAAATGACAACTTTACAGTGCAGAAACTACCTGCAAAAAATGAGGACAGTGTCTCATGTTCATGTGTGACATTTTCTGTAATTTATTAAAGTACATCAACCTTGAAACACAAGTTCAATCAGCCCAGATATGCACAAGTCTCACTACTGACCAGTAAGGTCCCTAGATCTGGCTAACTGTATATGTATCTCGGTGCTAGACCATTACAAATTACAGGTGAAAATATATAAATGATTCTGAAGAAACAAACAACAGTCACCACCTTCTCACCTGCACATGTAACAGCCAGCACACTAGGAAGACTGCCTCCATTTCTACTGCAGAGTTTGGGGGTTTTAGCAGATCATTGTGGACATTTGATTTTTATGAGATCAATTATTGTGCAAAAATGCAAAAAGATGGAAATGAATACATGGAACCAAGTTGTACCTGGCTGATGATCCCATTACTAGAGTAAAACCGGTCCTGGGTTGCTTGTGTTCTGGTTCAGGGAGGATCTGGCTTGGCAGTTCAGGTTGGACTATTCTCACTGGAGCAGAGTCAAGTCTGATGTGCATATAGCTGGGTCCAAACTGAGGTGGCATGGTGTGTAAAATAACAAGAAATTGGTATGCAGTCCAAGTGATTACCAGTGGCTGAGATTAATTCAAGCACTCCATCCATCACTGTTTCCTATACTAATTGTCTTGCCCTAAGTGGGACGGGTATGCCCAGACATGGGTTCCATGCAGACTGTATCACTTGAACCAACCTGTACCTGACTGGTGAGCCCATACCAAGGGCAAAACCAGTCCTGGGTTTCTTGTGTTCCAGTTCAGGGAGGAACTGTCTTGGCAGTTTGGGCTGGACTGATCCTATGAGAGGAGGTCAAGACTGATTTACATTCTGGCCGATGTCCTGTTGGACACACCGGACACGTTACACATAATAGGAAGTGACTTTAATGACGTTAAGTCTACCCCCATGGACCGTTCAGGGACTCGCGATGATAACTCCCCAATTATGCACCTGGCCAGGGTTATGACTACACTGGGCTTGTGGAGGCGGCTGCACCCAGACGCAAGAAGCTACTCATATTACTCAGGGGCTCATGGGGTGCACTCAAGATTGGACTATGTCTTCCTTCCCCGACATGCCCTTGGGATTGCTGATGAAGCTGAGTATATGGCATGGGGTATTTCGGATCACTCGCCCCTACTGGTCTGGCTGGGTGGGAGGCCTCGACCCCTTGGTGGGGGTTGGAGACTGACGACGTGGGATTTATAGAATAATGAGATAATGCAGTGACTAACGGCAGATACGAAAGTATACTTTGCAGAAAAAGTAGGCTCAGTGCAGTCCGGAGTTATTAACTTAATACCCTGGAAGTTCAAATAATAGACCTAGAACTGCAGTATCTGTCAGGGAGGGACCCGCATTCAACAACAGTATAAAGCCTTAGTAACGACCGAAGCAAAAGCAAAGGTGCTAGCGACCCTGCATAGGTTATATGATGTTGGGGACAAGTCCGGAAAGCTCTTGGCGTGGCTGAGCCGTATGGAAAGGGAAGCCAGATGGATAGAAGGTGTGGTTGATGGACAGGGACAGTTACAGAGAGGGGATCCTCAGATTGTCCAGACGTTTGGTTCCTACTTCTGGGAATTCTATAAAGCCAGGGAATTGGGTGGCTCGGAAAAAATTATGGCCTACCTATCTAATATACACACCCCATACCTAACAGACGTAGATAAGGAGACGCTTGAGGCTGACATATCAGTCGCGGAAATTAGAGAGGCAATAGCCAGGCCCCGGCCGGGGAAGTCCCCGGGTCCGAATGGACTTCCGCCGAAATTCTTCAAAAAAGGTGCTGATTTGCGGATACCCCACCTCCTGGCGCTCTTAAGTATGCAGCCCAAGAGGGTATTCTCCCATTCGACCTACGGATGGCTACGATTGTGCCTATATATTAACAGGGCAGGCCCCCTGAGGACTGCACGTCTTATAGACCAATCTGCCTCCTGAATGTGAAGGCTAAGCTCTTGGCGACAGTCCTGGCCCTTTACCTGCGCCAGGTGATTTCAAGCCTGGTACACCAGGATCAGACGGGATTCCCGACAGACAGGGCGACTAGGCAAAATTTGCGATGGACACATAACTGGTTCATGGAGGTGAAGGGGCGGGAGGAACCGCACATGCTCCTTTCTCTCGACGCTAAAAAAGGGTTTGACGCTGTCCATTGGCCCTTTCTGGAGGCGGCTGTGGTCAAGTACGGTGTCGGCCCTAACTTTAGGAAATGGGTGGGACTTTTATATGCGGACCCCAGAGCCCGGGTTAAGGTGAATTGGATACTGTCTGAAGATTTTACCATTAGGAGGGGGACCCGGCAGGGATGCCCCCTGTCTCCACTTCTATTTGCCCTCACTATTGAGGTAGACGCATGTGAGGTCCGCCAGACGGACAAGATACAGGGATTTCATATATCACAGGCCGACATGCAGGAGGAGTAAATTTCGTTCTACGCGGATGATATCCTGCTATGCGTGGCTCAACCGGCCACTACAGTCCCTGCACTGTTTAAGCTCCTGGGTAGATATGGCTTATTCTTCGGGGTACATGACAAATTAGCATAAATTGGTTTTATATAGCCCACGATGGGAGGAGGAGTGGTCCCCTCTGCCGGGCGCCCTCCAGGTCACTCAGACGGAGTTCACGTACGTGGGGATCTACCTGACTACAGACAGATGCATCTCTTATCAAACAAACATCCAATGAGTGATAAGGAATTTTGCCGATGATGCCCTTAGATGGAAACCCTTCCCCTCACAATACCAGGCAGGAACGCAATGTTTGATATGATCACGTTTCCCCGCTTCCTGTACGCCCTAAAGAATGTATACTTCCCCCTCCCCAGACAGACATTCAAGGTGATAAATGCAGAACTATGCTCTCTGCTATGGTTAGGGGAATAACCAAGAATAGCCCTAGATACGCTCCGGAGAAACCAATACAATGGAGGGATCTCCCTGCCAGATGTGGGGATATATTATTGGGCGGAACACTTGGTGCAGATAAACGAATGGCTCCACGCGCCTGCGGATCACCTGATGTACAGGTTAGAAAGGGATAACATGGCACGCTGCACCAGCCTACACTATATGTATGGGGGGATGGAAAGAGATGGTTGCTCCTGGCCACACAGATAACTATTGAGGTGTGGGACAGGGCGACGAGGATGATGGGGTGGTAACATAAGCTGACCAAACAGACGCCGATATAAACCTGCACATGGTTGAGGGAGATCCACAAACGTACGGGCTTTAGAGGGTGGGATGATATCGGGATCTCCACGTTGAGGGACCTGGTGGCAAGGGGAGAGCTTAAAAACTATGGGACTCTGGCGGTGGAGTATGACCTGCGTCCTGCTCAGTTTCTCAAATATGCGCAGCTGCGCCATGCCTGGAAGGCTGAGGTGACGCTCGCCTCTCCATTGCCAGAATATGCCCTGCTAGAAGGTCGTTTGTTACAAGAACAGATACCCAATAAACTAGTATCTCTGATATATAAGACCCTGAATAATAACACGCCGGATAGATTAGGGAAACTAAGAGCAGTATGCGAACAGGACCAGGGGGAGATGGACACAATAGACTGGGAGGCAGCCCTGATGCACCATATAGAAGTCACGATTAAATCCTGACTACGGCTCATCCAATATAAGATACTACACAGGGTTTATTACGACAGAGTCAGGCTGCATCGCATGGACCGAGCCAGTAATGCCTGCTGTCTCAGATGAGGACACCCACGGGGGACCTTCTATCATACCATCTGGGACTGCCCCATTATCCACACTTATTGGACACAGATACTGGGAGAACTGAGTAGGGTGCTAGAGACAATGCTCGCAATGGATCCAAAATTCCTTTTACTAGGGATAACTTCAGAAGTGAATTTGCGCTGCCCGCATTTGATCTTTGCGATGCTGGCCCTGGTGGTGGGGAAAAGGGATCTGACGCGGGCTTGGGGAGCTCCATCGCCTCCCCAGGTTTAGGACTGGAGGAGGGTGATGGATATGTAAATGGCAGCTGAAAGGGTTACCTACAAAGCTAGGGGCTGTCCCCGGAAATTCCGCAGAGTATGGGAAAATTGAGAAAGTATCACAGTCTTGATGGGTGTCTGGAACCAGACTGAAGCACTGAGAGTCCTGTTGATTGGGGCTCTGTTTTACATTGCTGGAGGGCGGAGCCCTTCCGACCGGAAATGAAATGGGCCCCTTAGTCGTAAACATGTAAACTTGACTTGCGATGCAGAGTACATAATATAACTCTGGTACCATAAAAAAAGTGTTTTTAACCTTGTCCTGGTGCCCGGCAAAAAAAAGGTTTTAGGCGGATGCTGAGACAATTTTAAACTTGACTTCCCTTTTCCTTTTGCTTTTTACAAAAAGGACCATACAAAGAGGTTCCTTGGACTGGCAAGGTTAAGGCTGCTCAGATACATGAATGTAGCTGTGGTGTGGACTCAATGGTGAACAATGCGACTAAAATGAAAACCTCAATGAGTGAGAGTCCTCATTTGTTGATTGTCCATGTGGGTTTCACAAAGAGGCATAGCCCACTCATCCTCTTTGATGGAAGTTTGAGATATTGTGGAAGCTGGCAGAGTCAAAAATCAAGCTGTGATAGAAATAGTAATTTAGGTTTGCCGAGGCGTAATTTATAGTGGAGAGACCAATGGGGTCAAGCCTCACGAAGCTCATCAAAAGAGAAACTCTGAGAACTCATATTCAGTTTAGGCATTCACTTGGAAATAGGACTCTAAAAAAAATTTAAAACAAGGTACTTCTCAGACAAAACTGAAAATGTCAGTTGGCACAGTTGCACAGTCTGTCATGGACTTTCACTTTACACATACAAAGCAGTAGCATAGGTAGGCCAAAAGGAGGAGAGTGGTCTGCATACTGTGAGCTCTTACTACACTGTTTAGTCACAGACATACAGGCTGATGGCATAAAGTGTCGCCCAGCTACATCTATTTAACTAAGTTTGATGTTTGAGTGCTACGTTAAAAGCACAAAAGAAATATCACAAAAATACATAAAATAAAATTTATAACACAAAAAATTAAAAATATTACAATCAACAAAGACATACATTGCCCACTAACGAAAAAACATGTTTGACATTAATAAGCACCACAGAGGAGAAGGTGACTTACAAATATAGAAGAAGCATACAAATACAATTGAAAGAGGGCTAAGAGAAGATTGAAATTAGCAGCAGACGATCAACAATATCAATACAAGCAAAAACAGTTTCAAATACAAACAAATCAGGGATACGGTAGAAAATGGCATAGCACGAGAATATGCAAAAAAAATTTAACAAGCAATGGCATAGCAAAATAGGTCTCAATGAATGTAAAGTGCTTAGCTACTGACTTTACCAACACTTATTGACAGTGCGTCACACATGCATATGCGTGTGTCAAGAAACCTGTGCATTCATGCAGACTCATGGGTGACTATTTTCTATAAAAGCAAAGCAATTTCAAGAACATCCATTGAAAAGCATGAATGTTCATGTGTTGGGGCACATGCATGCACATTAGGCCATTCCAATATGACTGCTTATGCTGAGGTTCTTCGATTTCTAGCCGCCATTTTGTGTCTTACCGACATTTTGTGTTGCTCTCACTCAGGCAGCACGGCGAACGATGTGTTTTTGCTTTTCCAGCTGCTACGTGTCCTTTCAGTTAAAAAGTAATTCCATTGCCCTTGTCCACGAAACCCGATGTCAGGGTCTGGCTGAGTTCGTTAATCCATGTCTGGCTCGATTGATTCCTGTCTCGGCCGACTATTTGCCTACTCCTATTCTTTCCTTGTACTATCTTATCCAACTGGCCTTCGCTATTCTCTCCTTGTATTCTCCTATTACACAACTATCCTTTGGGGCACACAAATACGTCCTGCCACCTGCAAGAAGGGATTGTTGACGCCATCACTGATTAATTTGTTGGGAGGGGTGGCACACGGGGTCTGAGAGAGGGGCGTATTTGAGACACCTGATAGCTTGTTTTTCAACTTTTCTCATTGGTTTGTTTTGTTTGTGTAAGGAGTGAGATGCTGTAAATATGTTGCTATAAAAGACTGTGCACCACGGATTGAAGTGGCAGTCTCCTTAGAACCCACCTTGTGTGTGACTTCTGGGATAACTGTGCTTAGCTGCAGCTAATAAACCTGGCTTCCACGCTCAACTGAGTGTCTTGTGTCTCTGTTTTATACAAGGCAGGTGAACTTGGGGATTAAGGCGCGCCCTGCGCCGCCAGGCCCTTAAGGCCCTGTTCTCCAACTGGCCCCCAACGTGGGGCGGTTTCAGTGGTAGCGGTTCAGCCCGAGGGTCCTGAGAAGCCCCGCAAGAAAATTTCCGGAGGATTCGCGAGCCACGTCAAGCGACCCCTGTATGTCGAAGTGGACCGAAGGTCTTTTGCAGCGCGGCTACTCCATTCCGACGGCTGCTGATGACTGCTGCCCTGACTACCGCCCTGCCTTGGACCCTCTGGTGATGACTGGTATCGCGAGACGTTAGACGGACCTCTGTTGGCGTGAGAAGACCATTTAGTTAAGTATTCGTGGTTAGCGCCCACTTCTTTGTTTTGTTTTTTACTTTTGTTATTCAACTGTTGCAATAGCCGAAGCCGAGGGGTGAGTATGTTTTGTACTGTGTTCTTTGCTTTCACTCCTTGAAATTAGTAAACGGATCGGTGTGCTTAAAATGCCTGGTCTGAGCAGATTTAGGAAGCTTTGTTGCTTTTGCTGTACTAGGGATTCCCGGCTTGAGGATTCATGTCCGATTCCTCCGGTTGAAACTCCCACTTATGAGCTCTTTTCCAAGCATGGTGTTGGCCCCATTGCCTTTAATGAGGCATGGATCCGATACACAAAGGAAGATGGTGTTTTACGTTGGCCACAAAATGCTAGCTTTGAGCCCGATATATTAGATAATTTGGAAGCAATTCTGTTTAAGAGAAAAGCCCGGCCGGCAATGTTTGACTCTTTCCGCCTTTGGCGTAAGGAAGCCAAACAGAGAGAAATTAAACAAGCAAAAAGGGATAAGAAAATGAAAGATATGACGGTCATGCAGGCTGCCCAGCAGTTCAAAGATAATGAAACTGATCGAGCGATTGAGGTCTCAGATAAACAACATCGAATGGCAATTGATAGGTGCTATCCCGTGTTGCCTACTTCTCCACGGCGTAAGGATCTTGATGAAGATCCCTTAATGTCCCATTTGCTGAAATTACCTCCGCCTTATGCGCCAGGTGCTAATGCACCCGTATTATTGCCACCTGTGCAGCAACCTGTTGTACAGCCAGGAGCCCCGGCTCCTCCGCAATTGCCTCTTCCTGCATTGCCCCCTGCACCTCCTTTACCACCAACTTCTGTACCTCAGTCTCCTTCACCTTCAGTTTCTCTTGTAACGGCTAGTCCTTCTCTTCCTTTGCTTAATACTGCGTCTCTGGTTTTACTCTATACTTCTTCTCCGATTCGTACTCGGTTAGTTGATACTGTCTCTGGTCTTTTCTCCCCCCTCTTTGGATCGTTTAATAGGACTCCTGCTTTTTCTCGAAGGCAATCCCGTAGTCAAATTCCAGATTCTGAGGAACGAGTTGTATTTGACTCTCTCGCTCATAAATGGATGATGAATGGCCCACTGTATAGTGTACCCGATGTACTGAGTACCTTTCTCCTGTGGAATGCGCCTACGCAGAGATACTTTTTCTAATGTCATGTGTGACGTACTTGTTAAAGGATGGGAGGATATGGAGTTGGATTTAACTCCTCAGGGTCTATTGGATATACAGGATAGGTTTGATAAAGGACTCATTGTGGGTCCTGAAGTTGAGGGTGCTATAAAGACACTTGTTACTTTTAGGTCCTTATATTCTTCCCAGACTATTCCTGAACCTGATCCTGCAGTCAGACAGAGAACAAAGAATTATCCTATGAGGGAAGTCCCTCCAGTCTGGAGAGAAGCGGTTCCACCGGGAAATAATGTTCCAGGTGTCCCTGCTCATTTCCAGCGTATATGGGTACATGTCCCCTGGAAATGAGCTGAAGTTTTAGCTCTTAAGCAGTCTTTGCCGGACCCTCGTAAAAACCCAGCGGGATATTATAAAGAACTGTCCCAGACTGTTGATGCGTGTATTATGAATTTGGCCGACATCGATATGCTAATGGGGAATGTAGTCCCACAAGCATTGTGGGCTCGGATTCCTAGAGAGGACCACGACCAAGCTTTAGGTGGTAGTTGGGCCGATATAGTTGCTGCGGATGCAGCACAAGTAGGTGGTGCTAAGCCAGATGATTTGATTACGCAATTGCCTGGTAGAATCATCGCTTTAATGAAGACGATGATGCCTGCCTTACGCGTTAACTGGGATAAGTTAGCTGCGTGTAAGCAGAAGAAGGATGAGAGTGTCTCCGATTTCTTTACTCGTTTTGAGGAGACATTTATTGACCACAGTGGTCAGGATATGAGTACTGAAGGTGGACAGCGATTATTTGTAGATACATTTGTATTTAATTTACTTCCTGAATTGTCCCATAAGTTGAAAGATTCTGAAAGCTCTTGGGCTGTTTCTTAGTCTGCACAAATATTAGCCACTGCTCAGTATTATGAGAATAGGGACAAGGAAGAGAAAGATAAGATGGAGAAGAAGACTAAGGAATTAAAAACAAAGGTTCTTCTTCAACAGGCTTATCCCCCTCGCTCTGGCCAGCGTCAGTTTCAGCAACCTCCTCAGCTTCAGAGGTTGTTGCAGAAACCTGAGCCTTTTGTTCCACGACCTTTGCTTGGTCCTAATCAGTGTGCCTATTGTAAAGAGGAAGGCCATTTTAAGAATAGCTGTCCGGTTTTATTGCAGCTTAATGGTGGATTTCAAGGGCCGCGAGGCTGTGGTGGTTTTCAATCAGCACCTAGGGGTAGAGGGCGAGGTGCGTTGCCTCAGGGACAGCGTTCCTTTCCCCCTCAGAATTCTTTGAATTATTTTGATCAACAGAATACTCAGTCTGCGCAATATTACAATGACGATTATTGTGTTGAGAGTGAGGTTCAGGATTTTCATTCCAGTTAGGACAGCCATGGATAAAGTAAGGGAGTCGTATCAGTTCCAGTGGATCAGAATGGCCCTTATGTTGAGGTAGTTGCTTTGGGTGTTGCAGAGCCAAATCTGTGGGATACTAGTGCAATGAGATGTTCTATGAATCATTCAAAACTCCCTGGGGCACCTTTGTCTGGCTTAACAAACGTTTCTGTAGGATTTTCTGGCGCCCCAGTTGCTAACCCAGTTTCTTGTCCTTTGCCTCTTTCGATTGGTCCTTACGATTTGGAAGCTCCACTTATTCTAATGACTGGTTGCAGAGAAAACTTGTTGGGTTTGGATCTGTTGAAACGTCTCTATGCAACGTTGTATTGTTCCCCCTCAGGTGTGCGTCTTACTTTGGTTGAGAAATTGGTTTTTCCTACATACCTATCGAAAGATAGATTTCCACCTGAGTTGCAATTTCTTCCTGCTACACTTTGGGCTACGGGTCCGAATAGTGTTGGTTTGTTGCAGATTCCTCCTTATGTGGTTACCATTAACCCTGATGCGAAGTTGCCACGTATTCCACAGTACAAGATTTCTAATGATGGTGAACAAGCTTTGTTGGCTATTATCTATGATCTGGTTCAGAAGGGTGTGGTCGAAGAAACGAGAGGTAATGTTTGTAACAGTCCTGTTCTGCCCGTTCTTAAACCCAGCGATTCTTCTCAGCCTCCTGTGTATCGCTTTGTGATTGATCTTCGGGAGGTCAACAAGATTGTTGTCCCCCAGTTTCCTGTTGTCCCAGATATCACTGCTTTGCTTACTATGATACCCGCCTCAGCGGCATGGTTTTCTGTTATCGATCTAAAAAATACTTTCTTTAGTATTCCTATTGCTGAGGAAAGAAGGGATATTTTTGGCTTCTCTCTCGGAGGCCGAAGTTTCCGGATCAAGCATGCTCCTCAAGGTTATTGCGAAAGTCCCTCCATTTACAGTCAGGCTTTGAAATCTCAGCTTGATGCTTTCATTTTAGCTTCAGGTGCCACTTTGATTCATTACGTTGACGATTTGTTGATTGCTGCGGATTCGGAGGATGTCTGTAAGGATGTGACTGTTTCTGTGTTGCTTCATTTGTCTGATCTGCATCATAAGGTGTCCCCCTCTAAGTTGCAATATTGCCGCCAAGAGGTTACCTATTTAGGTCATCTCTTGTCGAAGGAGGGAAGACGGTTGACCCCAGAACGAATTCAAGCGATTGCACAAATGTCTGAGCCATCCACACAAAGGGAGGTACGTGCCTTTCTGGGCATTACCTCTTATTGTAGACAATGGATTCTGAATTTTTCTTTGCTGGCTAAACCTTTGTTGGCACTTAAGTTGAAATATACGCCACAACCTCTCCCCTGGACTGACGAATGCCAAAAGAGTTTTTCTGATTTACGTACTGCTTTGTGTTCTGCACCTGTGTTAGGTACTCCAGATTACAGTAAGCCTTTCACACTTTATGTTCATGAAAGAGAAGGTTGCGCGTTGTCAGTTTTAACACAGCAATTTGGAGACAAACAACGGCCATGTGCCTATTTTTCGGCTATGTTGGATCCAGTAGCCAAGGCATTGCCTAGTTGTCTCAGAGCTACGGCAGCAGCAGCAATTTCCATTCGCCAAATCTACTGGATTGGTATTGGATAACACTCTTGTTATTATGGTACCACATGCAGTGGATACTCTTTTGAATAGGACAAAAACACAACACCTCACGAGTGCTCACTTGTCTGGATATGAGCTGACGCTCTTGGCTAGCCATATAGACATCACGCGGTGTAATACTTTGAACCCAGCAACATTATTGCCCATCCCGGATGAGAAAGGCATTCAAGAACAGCATGATTGTTTTCTCCGAACAGAGGAGGAATTGAAAGGCAGAATAGATCTGAAAGACACACTACTTTTGGATCCGGATGGGATCCTATGGGTGGATGGGTCTTGCTTCAAGCTTCCAAATGGCGAGAAGACTGCAGCTTATGCTGTTACTACCTTGCATACGGTAGTAGAGACAGCACGCATTGCACAGAAATCAGCCCAAGCAGCTGAATTAATTGCCTTGACGAGAGCATGTGTGTTGGCGAAGGGAAAAAGAGTGAACGTTTACACTGATAGCCAATATGCTTTCGGTGTGGCTCATAGTTTCGGTCGCTTGTGGAAGGAAATAGGATTCTTTACTTCCCATGGGACTAAAATACAGCATGGTCAGTTGGTGACTGACCTTCTCGAATCACTTGCTTTGCCTACACAAATTGCAATAATCAAGGGTAGTGTTCATAAAAAGATTACTGATGATGTGGGTCGCGGGAATGCTTTTGCAGATGAAGTAGCAAAGGAGACAGCGAGAGATGCTACTAGTCGTATGTGTGTTGCGGGCCCGGCAAGATGGGTCAGAGAAGGAGGAATGTGTGAGGACACAATAGAAAGTGTCAGAATGATTCAAGAAGAGGCTACTGAGAAAGAACTGAGTGAGTGGAGAGAAAGTACGGGAATGTTGGACGTGACTGGGTGTTGGACGGAATTGTCAGAACATCAGCGATGGATGTTACCAGACGCCTATGTACAAACTGTAGTTACTATGGCGCATGGTCCAGCCCACATCAGTACAAAAGGCATATGTAAGATTTTGGCTCCAGTATGGCAGAATGAAGGAATTCCTAAATGTGCAGAAAATGTGGTGAAGCATTGCGTTGTTTGTTCAATGCATAATCCAGGAAAGGGAACCCCAACTCCAGCAGGTTATTTTGCTCCCCCTACGTATCCTTTTGAGGTATTACAAATCGATTATATCCATATGGATCATTGTAATAACCTCAAGTATGTTCAAGTGGTGGTGTGTGCCTTTTCCAGATGGATAGAGGCCTACCCCCTAAAGGACAATACTGCTTTGTCTACTGCCAAAGTTCTTTTGAAGGAGTTTTTCCCGAGATTTGGTTTGCCGCGCATTGTCTGGTCTGACAATGGAAGTGAATTTGTAGGCCAAATTATGCAGAAAGTGTGCACAGGTCTTGGTATTAGGCAGAAATTCCATGAGGCAAACCACCCTCAGTCAGCAGGATTGGTAGAGTGCTATAATGGCACTCTCAAGCTTAAATTTGCAAAGATTCCGGTGAGCACAGGTCTTGCTTGGCCTGATGCCCTACCATTGGCACTTCTGTCCACGAGAACTACTGTGCATTCTCGTTTAGGTCTCAGTCCGTATGAGGTCGTTTTTTGGCGCCCAGCAAATGTCTGGGGAGTCCCTCGACCTAAGAAGTATTCTGACATTCCATACCCAATGCTGATTGACTATTTGCATGACCTCACCACTAAATTACGTGTTCTTCATCAACAGGTTCAAAACGCTTTGCCGGAGGCCTCCGCAGATCCAGGACACTCCATCCAACCTGGCAACTGGGTCTGCATGAAAAACTTTCAGCGGAAAAAGAATTTGGAACTTCGTTGGAGCCCACCGCGACAAGTTTTGCTGACAACACGTACGGCAGTAAAAGTCATTGGGAAGAAAAACTGGATCTATGGCGTGCACTGTAAGAGGGTACCTTTGCCTTTACCTTTTGACCAATGGATTCGTAAGGGCATAGGTGACAGCGAAAGTGAAAGAGTACCTAGATTTGTACAGTGCACGCCTAGAACTAACAAACTCTGAGAAAGAAGACGACGACGTGTTACAAGAAGCTGTGCCATTACATTTGCGTTTGAACACAGCGAATCCAGAAGCTTTGTTTAAGGACCAGACGATCCCTAATAAGACTCGATATAATTTACGGCCAAGAGTGATTAAAGACAATTGAACTTTTCTTTTTCTATTTTTCTGATTATACTTTTTGAAAGACATCAATGTTTTTTCTTCCACTATCCATCAAGTTGCAGGGTCACGGTAGGAGTCTTAAGCTGTGACCTGAGTAGTGACATAGGTCTGCAGGACTTGTAGTGTCAAAGGACGGCTAACAACCACAGCTAAGTGATCTAGGAAGATTGCCGTAAGCAACGCTTTAGAGTATGGGTGTTGAAGTGGAGATTAATGATCAGACTGTAAACATGAAAAGTAAATTCAAGAAATTGATGGTTAGTCCATGTGGTATAACCTTATGTATTCTGATATGTATATGTACTTTATTAGCGTGTGTAAGTTGGGTTGTTTATGTTATACAGCCATCACCTGTCCCAATCTCTGTCTCTTTATCTCTCCTTACTACTGCCTCTCCACATCGGTTTTTTACACTCTCAGAACACGAACAGACTAGGAGAACCGAATATTTCAATAATTCATTTATTCAGTTATTGCATCAGCACCAACTGGTGATGAATATTACTAATTGTTGGGCCTGTGGGCTTATGCCTCAAAATACGAGAGAGGTATGCCATATTTAGTCTTTCCATTCTCATATGAAGGTTCCGCTTGGGCTTATTTAACTATGTTCTCTAATATCTATCAGAATCAGCTACGGTATCCTCCTGGTAGTCCATATGGTGGTGGAGCAGACTTCAGTCACAGTTCCTTGATGAAGGGAATAGTGGCTATGGCTAAAATTGCGCGACTAGTAAGATTCCCGTAGATGAGAAAAGAGCATATGATGGCTGGAATATAACCCGGTATGTTACTAGCCTCACAGATAAGGCTAAGTGAAGGAGCTCCACGCCAATCTGGACTGTATCTCATCAAGGTAATTTCTGCTTACAAATTAATGGCCAGAATGTTAAAAATCAACAGGAAAAGAGTGTCTGCTCCCATACATATGTCTATACACCTCAGATTCCCTCACCACTAGTGCCATCACAAGGCACATATTTTATCTGTCATGATAGAACCTATACATGGCTTCCTACTTATTTCTCAGGAACCTGTTATGTGGCTTTTCTTCTTCCTCTAACATATACTGCTCCCTCATAAATGATATGGTAGGGGAGTTATTGATCAGAAAGACACAGCAGGACAAGAGGGAGGTGACTTTATTAAAGGGTTGCTTCCTTTCTGGGGCCCAATGGCCAATAGCAGAGACATCAGACAATTAGTTTGTGTTGTTGAGGCTACCATCAATGCAACTTCTGGAGCCTTGAGTGATCTGACAGCCGAACTTCAGGCGGATCGCCTTATGACGTTGCAAAATCGGATAGTTTTAGACATTATCCTTGCAGATCGTGGAGGAGTCTGTAAATTGATCGGGTCTAGATGCTGTGTTTACATTCCTGATAATGCCCCTACAGTATACCAAGCTATCTCCAAGTTACATATCATCTCTGAGTCTATACATCAGGACACGGGAGATTGGTCTGTGATGGGATGGTTTTGGGGACTACTGTCCACATGGGGATGGAAGATACTAACCTTCCTTAGAATGGTTTTGGCCATCATTTTCTCTTATTGTCTCTGTGTACAGTGTGGACCTGCCATCTGTGGTCTTTGTGCCACTATGTGTGTCCCGAAGCCTGTTTCACAGAAAACAGAGAATATTAGAATGATGCTACAGCAACAGCTCGATGACCTTATGGCCATTGACATCGACTCAGATTAACTTGAGTTCCTGGTGTTTTGCCTGAGTAATGGCAAAAGGAGGGTCTGAGGTTCTTCGATTACTGACTTCGTCCCGTATCTAGCCGCCATTTTGAGTCTTATCGCCATTTTGTGTTGCCCTCACTCAGGCAGCACGGCAAACAATGTGTTTTTGCTTTTCCAGCTGCTACGTGTCCTTTCAGTTAAAAAGTAACTCCATTGCCCCTGTCCACGAAACCAAATGTCAGGGTCTGGCTGAGCTTGTTAATCCATGTCTGGCTCGATTGATTCCTGTCTCGGCCGACTATTTGCATTCTTCTATTCTTTCCTTGTACTATCTTATCCGACTGGCCTTCTCTATTCTCTCCTTGTATTCTCCTATTACACAACTATCCTTTGAGGCACACAAATACGTCCTGCCACCTGCAAGAAGGGATTGTTGACGCCATCACTGATTAATTTGTTGGGAGGGGTAGCACACGGGGTCTGAGAGAGGAGCATATTTGAGACACCTGATAGCTTGTTTTTCAACTTTTCTCATTGGTTCGTTTTGTATGTGTAAGGAGTGAGATGCTGTAAATATGTTGCTATAAAAGACTGTGCGCCATGGATTGAAGTGGCAGTCTCCTTAAAACCCACCTTGTGTGTAACTTCTGGGATAACGGTACTTAGCTGCAGCTAATAAACATGGCTTCCACGCTCAACGGAGTGTCTCGTGTCTCTGTTTTATACAAGGCAGATGAACTCGGGGATTAAGGCGGCCCTGCGCCGCCAGGCCCATAAGCCCGGTTCTACAATGCTTACTTATGACATCTTTAATTTACCATTCCAATATGGCAGGCTGACATCCTAGAACAGTAAACTAAAAGTGAGCCAAATTTTAGTAGAAAGTCTGGTAGTACTTTTCAGCATCTGAGCCGTAGTAAAATAAATGACTAAAATCAGCAAAAAATTAGTGAAAAGAGTATAAAACAGCAAAAAGGCAATGCTTGAACAGGGTATGCAGACAAAATATAGATATTTAAATATCGGTATACAATAATATCGAAGTTTAAATATCGAAGGGACATAATATAGAAGGTAAGTAATATCGATAGGTTTTAATATCGATATTAGTAATATCGATGTTTTAAATAGCGATGTTAGTAATATCGATGTTAATAATTTCGATGTTACTAATATCAATTTATAAATTAGTTTTATGTATATTATTATGTATTCATTATGTTTTTAATTTATTTTTATGTAATTTAATAAATTTTGTATTTTACTACCGTAGTGGGTTGTGGGTTTATAGGGGAATAGGGTGGGAACTAATTTAATTGTACTAAATTATTATTAATTAGTAGGAATTATAAATCAATTTTAATTAATTGGTAATTAATTTTAATTAATTGGTAATTAATTTTTATTATTAATTAATTGATAATTATGTTCTGTGGCGGGTTGTGGGTTTATAGGGGAATAGGGTGGGAAGTAATTAAATTATAATAAATGAATTATTAATTAGTAGGAATTATAAATTAATTGTAATTAATTGGTAATTAATTTAAATTTATTGGTAATTTATTTTTATTAATTGATTAATTGATAATCATGTTCTGTAGCAGGTTTTGGGTTTATAGGGTTATAGGGGAATAGGGTGGGAAGTAATTTAATTATACTAAATTAATTAATAATTAGTAGTAATTATAAATCACTTTTAATTAATTGGTGATTAATTTTAATTAATTGGTAATTAATTTTTATTAATTGATTAATTGATAATTATGTTCTGTAGTGGGTTGTGGGTTTATAGGGGAATAGGATGAAAAGTAATTTAATTAAACTAAATGAATTATTAATTCGTAGGAATTATAAATAAATGTTAATTAATTGGTAATTAATTTTAATTAATTGCTAATCGATTTTTATTATTTAATAATTGATAATTATGTTCTGTAGTGGGTTGTGGGTATATAGGGGAATAGGGAGGGAAGTAATTTAAATTTAATTAAGTAATATTGGTTTTTAATTATCTTTTTGTTAATTATATAATTGTTAATTAATTATTGATTGGTAATTAAATATTATTAAATGGTATTTTTTATTATTTTTTTAGTTAATTATTTATTGCTAATCATGTTTTAATAATTATGTATTGGTATTTGTAAATGGTTTATATTTATTTAATAGTTAAGTTTTTTAATATTCAAAAAAATAAATTTATTTATAAGTATGTTTATTTTTACCCCTACGCTATCCAACACTTTCCCTACTGTTCCTCTCTCTGGAGTTGGAATAATAATTTTTACTCCTACGCTATCCAACACTTTCCCTACTGTTGCATTCTCTGGAGTTGGAATAGTAATTTTTACCCCTACGCTATCCAACACTTTCCCTACTGTTGCACTCTCTGGAGTTGCAATAGTAATTTTTACCCCTACGCTATCCAACACTTTCTCTACTGTTGCACTCTCTGGAGTTGGAATAGTAATTTTTACCCCTACGCTATCCAACTCTTTCTCTACTGTTGCATTCTCTGGAGTTGGAATACTAATTGTTACCCCTACGCTATCCAACACTTTCCCTACAGTTGCACTCTCTGGAGTTGGAATAATAATTGTTACCCCTACGCTATCCAAAACTTTCCCTACTGTTGCACTCTCTGGAGTGGGAATAGTAATTGTTACCCCTACGCTATGCAACACTTACCTATTGTTGCACTCTCTGGAGTTGGAATAGTAAGTTGTACACCTACGCTATCCAACACTTTCCCTACTGTTGCACTTTCTGGAGTTGGAATAGAAATTTTTACCCCTACGCTATCCAACACTTTCCCTACTGTTGCACTCTCTGGAGTGGGAATAGTAATTGTTACCCCTACGCTATCCAACACTTTACCTACTATTGCCCTCTCTGGAGTTGGAATAGTAATTTTTACACCTACGCTATCCAACACTTTCCCCACTGTTGCACTCTCTGGAGTGGGAATAGTAATTTGTACCCGTACGCTATCCAACATTTACTTACTTTTTTAATTTTTTCAAACATTTTTATTAATTGTTATTTATATTATTATTTTATGTATATAAATGTATTTGTAATTTATTATATTTTCATTTATTTATAAGTTTTTAATATAATGTTTTAGAGTTATTATAAATGAAGTATATACTATGTATTATATCTTTATTATTATTTGTTTTTATTACATTATTTATTAATTTTAAATATTATAATATATTTTTAACTATGTTTATTATATTTAGAAGTAATATTTTGTTAATATTAAAAAAAATATATAAAAAAAAGATATTGGAAAAAAACGATATTTTTGACATCTATATTTTTTTTCGATATTTTTGTACTTACCTTGATAGAGATAGGATGTCGATATTATTGTAATCGATATTTTTGTTGCAATATTTTCGTAGGTAGATATTTTTGTATTCAATATTTTGTCATAGATTCCTTGAACAGAGCACAGGGGAGCAACGGGGGGACAAAAACAGAAAGAGAGATCAGCAGGGGATGCAAGATGGAAAGCATATGGTGAGTCGTAATGCATAAAAAGATGAATGGGTGGAACTATGGGTCTGAGAAGGAAAAAGTAAGAAGAGAAAAAATGCGGTAAGCCAGGAATGTCAGAAGGATGAAGGAAACACATGCACTTCCATGGCGTGCTAAAATCCAAATAAGAGAGTCCTCTCAAGGCAGTAGTAGTAAGATACACCTCATTGAATCCAAATACTCCTAAGTAGGCCAGACAAATGACTAGAGAGGAAAGCCAACAAGTACTAAAACCACAAGGGAGTTACCCTATTATAAGGAAAAGGGACGGGGTATCTGAAACAACAACAATTACAATTTCCCTTTCAAACTGGAAAATTGACCTAGTGAATGTAACAATACAGCACTTTAAAAAGCCAATAGGCTCATGTGGAAAAAGGAATTATTCCCCAAAATATAAAAAAAGTTTCTCATAATAATGATACTGAGCACAATCAAATAATGAAATGAACATAAATTTGCAATTCTATACATAAAATTTCAAAAACCAAAATCATACATTAATATATAAATATATATCATTTTTTTTAATTTATTATTCAGTAACAAATATTAGTGATCACAAATATATATCATGACAATAATATATGTTAAAGTGCTGGTGCATATAACATGAATCGCTTACAAAGTGTCACTTTAATGCATAATCCTATACATCAAAGACTATAAAAACCACAATAATTGAAATCACACAATGTTAAAAACATATTAAAAATTTCCATAACATTGTTTAAGTCAAAATTCTGTAGAAACTGTTGACGTGGCGTTTCAGTGAAAGACCAATAAATTATCAATTTAGTGTATGAAAAAGATATTTTCATTCGAAATCTTACATATACATGCAATCGTAACTATTGCCGACTGGGAGAAAAGCGGAGGATGGAATTTCCATTCGCCGCAGTACCCCCAGCCTTGCTAATGTGGCGGGGGTAAATCATATTGTGATGGCGGTCCACCAACATCATATTGACCCCCCTAATTCTCACAGTACTTGGCAAAAAACATGTTTTAAGACATTTTTGGGGAGAATTCCAACAGCCACAAAAACCAATAGTGCCAAATGGAAAGCATTGTCTATAATTTATCAATTTGGCTAAAGAAGGATGTTAGTTGCCAAAATGAAGTCCCTCAATAGGGACATCTATAGCTTCAATCTGACATATAATTCAAAGCCTACCTGTGTAGGATCAAGGCAGAGGGGAAAGATATGTGCTCCCTCTGTTTCCCAGGGCTCAAAGTTCTATACTGGGATGTGCAAAACAATATCGCTACTAAATAAATTGATAAATTGGTAGGACTGTGTTATGATATATATAAAAAAAGATAAAAATGAAAAGGTAAAAAATATTTTTTAATGCATAACCTACATTTCTTACTCTTTACTATTGTGAAATGGAAATTACCAATTGGCTTACTTGAGAATATAAAATCAGAGATGGTAAAATACAATATCAATCTGTCAGGTTTCTTGATAACCCGTATTAAGAAATTAACCTGAGATTAGACGTTACAATTAGAAACAGAAAAGGACTATTGAGGGTACTGTCACAATACCATATATATAATAATAACGTCTGGTGGATCATACATTAGTCTCACCTTTTATAATCACAAAATCTGAGATATTTAACTTATTCACAACTGACTATCGATCAATGTTTTTCCAGTTATTTCAATTTATTGGACATTTAAATAAATTAGAGACAAAGATATAAAAACAGAATGGAAAATAAGTCAATATCGTTTTAAACTATTAATGAATATCTCCAATTAATATACTGGTATAAATGCATATACCTTATTCACCAAAACATAGCTGGTAATATCTAGATATAATCTCGAGAGTCGCGTTGCCTGTTAATCTGTTATCCGATATGCACAAAAATAGTCTATTTGGCCCCTCAAGTTATGAGTACTTAGTTCTAAAGCTTATACTTCTAAATTATTTAAATAATTTAGATGCATTCAATGATTCTGCTAGCTATAGTGAAAAGTATTTACTAAATGGAGTACCGCACTGCAACTTATAAAGTAATTACCTTCCGTTCTCAGATCATGTGTGCCACTAGTTCGGTTCGAAACAATTAAAAAAACAGAAGGTGATTACGACATCTCTATAGGACGCTAATCCAATGACTTCATTTAACAAACTCACCTATTAAAACCCCGGCAACCATGGACAAAGTGGCGGCCATCTTAAAGTGTCCGTTACCAAAGAATCTATTACTTAAGAATCGGTAATCATCCTCATATATATATCCTGAATCAATGGAAATCTGAAGTGGTAATGTACCACAAGGCAACACAATCTACTGTAACATAGTTTCTAGTCTACTGCCCATAAGAAACAAATAAATAAACCCAACACTGGTGTAAGCAACCCTATGAGTGGCAGTCATATTACAGTATATGATCCTCCAAGTTTATTTTTTATTTTTAATGATCTAGCTATATCGGCCTAAAGTAATTAAAAGCATTGCGGAGAAAGGGTAATTGGCACAACCATATTCAGCCAAAATATTATATAATCATATAATGACAATCTTTCATTAGTCTTTGATATAACGTCTTGAATAGTTTTATTCTTGTAAAATACAATCGATGGGGAAATTAAAAAAGTTAAAATCTGCTTAAAAATACTTGAGGGGGGCGTGGCCAAGATAGCGTTGTGAGCGGTCGCACTCTTCGCGAGCTCTCCCGACCATGAGTCCCTACGCCGCCATATAGTACGGATCTCCCCCCAATCTGCTGCTTAAATTGCAGTAGGAAGGAGCACCCTCGGCTTGCTTGAGGATCCAGCTGAACGCCGGATCTGCGGCAGAGAGACACCGGTGGTCGGGCGCGAAGCGAGGCTGCGCAGTGGCGGGGCCTACGGCGAACACCTCCGGGCGATGGACGAAGCCCTGAGTCCCTGGCCGCGGCAGGTCAGACTGGAGAGCTGGTGTAGGCAGACCAAGTGAGACACTGGTGGAGCCTTGGCAAGCCCCTGGGCCGGGAGAATGGCCGGAAGAGACTAGCAGCGGCGTCGGAGCGACACGACCGGCGTCGGCTGCTACGCGAGGCCGGGGACGCGGCCTGCGGCTGGAGCAAACTGAGCCCCGGCGGCGGTTTGGACACAGGTGATCCCGGCAGACGGGAGAGGGCAGGTGAAGGGCCGCCTACAACGGGGGGAGCGGCGGGGGAAGAACGCCCTGGAACAATGACTCGCTGCGCACATAGAGAGCAGTGGCCCTGAGATCGGGCCCACTAGGAGATCAGACGCGAGTGGAGGCACGACCGCGTAGGCGGCCTGCGAGCGCCGCCGCTTAGAGGGAGAGTCAGCGTGCAACTGCGGATTTGACAGGGCCTCTGGTAGCTGTGGGACGACACCGAGACTCGATAGGGTGTGGCTGGCGCTTCCTCCCTCCATCCCCCAGCAGCAGAACAGGGGGAGCGCAGACTGGGTGCCCAGCGGATACCGGCTGGACCACGGGAGAGACGGCTTGGCCCTGAGTGTGGAGGACGGCGCTCTCGAGTCTCACGGGGGAGCACCACGGGCCTACACAGGTACGTGGTTCAGAAGAGCGGAGGGACGTGGCGATCGGCAGAGGCCTAGCAAAGGGTGTCGCCGCCAACGAACGGCAAGGGCAGTGGTGGCTCGAGGCAGCTATTGATCAGGGCCGGTGGCTCAACGCGCCCCCAGGGTCTCCGAGACTATAGAGATGATGCGGGTTTGCTGAAGTGGCCAGTAGTCAGAGAGAAGCCATATCGCTTGAGGCTGGGAAGAAGCTGCGCGATCTCAGGAGGGACTTGAGCAGAGACTGAGCACACGAGGTCCCCCACTGTAGCGAGGACAGAGGCTTACGGTCAGGTCGGTGCTTCGCGGGGAACTTGGGCAGAGACTTGCCTAACAGCAGCAGGAGTCAGGTGGCCTGGGAGCCGTAGCAGTGGCATTGATGGCCTGGGACCCGTAGGAACCACAAGACCGACCCGCGCCAGACTTGCAGACCCACCACGTGGTTGGCCTGTGAATGAGGGTGCCCACCACGCTGTGATTGCATCTGGGACTTGCGCCGGAGAGCAGTGATCGGAGCTGGTATTCCGCTGCGCATGCTGGAGCGGACGTACTACACGACAGAATTGGAGAGGGTGGCCTCTTCCCTGTGGGCAATGCCCCTGATCGTTTTTGGCGGCCGCCTGGACCTAGAGAACGGACAGGGCTCGCTCGAGTGGTGCCCACCTCCGCAATGGCCAACAACAGAGGGAACAAGAAGGGGGACCGGACACTACCAAAGATGATGAGCAGGGGTGCGATGAAGCAAGACAAGGGGCAACACTCCCCTGGTCCTTCAAGAAACTTGGTAGGAGCAGGAGACGGAGAACCGCCGGTCACCAGATCCTTTCTGGAATCTCTCTTCAGCTCCCTAAGGGATGATTTTCAGGCACTGAAACAGGAAGTAGCCGGGGAAGTCCGGGAGGTGCGGCGAGAGGTCGATAGCCTAGGTGAAAGGGTGGCTACTGTGGAAGGATCCGGGAACGCCAGAGATGAAGAGATCACACATCTGCAGCAGGAGGTGCTGCGCCTACGGGACCAACAGTTAGACCCCCAGGCACACAATGAGGACCTTGAAAACCAGTCCCGCCTGAACAATATCCCAGTCCGGGGGTGCCGTTGAGGGAAGAAGGGGAGGACGTGGCCGGATATTTACAAGGCTTGTTCTGGCAAATACTGGGTGAACCAGAGGACTTCCCTATAAGAAGCGACAGAGCACACAGAGTGGGAATGGCGCGCCGGACCTCGGCGCCCCCGCCTGATATATTGGCCTTCCTACCGGACTTTCCACTTAAAGAGCGAATCCTCCGTGAAGCACGGAAACAGCAGTCGCTGCAGTTCCGGGGACACCCAGTTGCACTCTACCAGGACTTATCAACGATTACGCTTCAGAAACGAAGAACGTTCAAAATAGCGACAGACTTTTTGAGGTCTCATGGGACGCAATATTCATGGGGTCATCCCTTTCGGCTCATCTTTCGGTGGAACGGCGTCCTGCATCAACTTCGGTCCCTCCAGGACACTTGTGAAGTGCTAGGGATCACCGCAACAGACGACGAAGCTCACACACCTCGACGTAGGCGAACCACCAGAGAAGGCTGGCAGAGAATCCCTGACCGGCGACCCTCGACCGCCTCTGCTAGACCAGATTCGCCCACTATCCGTGCTGGAATGGAAGGTGCACTGCGGGAGGCGGCTGGTGACGTTGTCCTGAATGACGTCGCACTGATGGCCTGAGTGCGAGAGAGGGCAGAAGCCCGATGCATGGAGACACTACATTAAAGGCCAGAAGGAACTCCGGGGGGAGATCGACACAGCCTTCACAGAAATGCAGGTTTGGGGATTCGGGGGAGGGGGGGGCGGTGGGTGGGGGTGTAGTGGCTGGACGTCCACTTAAGTAAACTTTCCACAGACTTGTCCACTGAGGACTGGACTGGGACAATGGGGTTTCTAAAACAGTTGGCAGGGGGGTGGAGGGGAGAGGTGTTGTTGGGGTAGTTGTGGGTTGGGTATGGGGAGAGACAGTCGGAGGGGGAGGGTCGGGGAGTTTTGGGTGGGAGTTGGGGAGTTGGAAGGGAGGGGGGGTCGTCCAGTGCACTATGCAGGTTCTAGTAGCTTCAATGGCGCTCATGCACCTTGCCTCGCCCGAGCGGGGACATAACGCTTTCACTTACACCTTCTCCTATGCCTCCTGACACTTTTAAGGTAGTGACCCTGAATGTTAGGGGTCTGAACAACCCGGTCAAGCGGCAGGCAGTACTGTCTCTCTTGAAAAGCACGCATGCAGATGTATGTCTCCTTCAAGAGACGCACCTGCTGCCACAAGACACCCATAGGCTGCGCTCACATAAATTCCCGACACAGTTTTTCTCTTCCTGTACCACTAAGACGGCGGGGGTGGCGATTCTGGTAGCCAGACACTTTAAAGGGGATATCCTTCACAAACTCACAGAACACAAAGGTCGGCTGTTAGTATACCGGTTTAGTATTACTTTCACGGTTGGGTCCCTGTATAGCCCTAATGACCAGCAGGAACGATTCCTGCAATCGGCACTTGTAGATGTTACCGCTTCGCAAGATAGACACGTTATCCTCGGAAGAGACTTTAACATGGTTTTCGACTCGGCCATGGACAGATCAGGGCAACGTTCCCCGCAGGTCGGGGAGTTCTCAGCCGGATGTAAGGCACAGCTGTCGGAGGTAGACTTACATGACCTTTGGCGACACATGCATCTCACAGACAGGGGATATTCGTATTATTCTCATGCACACAAGACGTATGCGAGGCTAGACCACCTCCTGGTCACGTCTCCGGTGCGGGCATTGGTCTTAGTGTTGGACATGGGAGTGCTGTCCTTATCGGACCATGCCCCGGTCTCCGCCACTTTATGTCTGCTGCCGGCGGCTAGTCCTCCCAGAACATGGTGCCTCCGCGACACCCTGCTACACAGGAAGGTAGTGGTGGACCGCATCGAGGGTGCGATCTGGGAGTATCTGACCCACAACGATAACTCTGACACCACCCGAGCAACGCAGTGGGCGGCCTTGAAAGCAGTCCTTAAGGGGGAATTTTTGGCAATCTCCTCTGCTGAAAATAAGGATTGACAGGCCAAGAGGGGAGAACTCACCCAGCGGGTCCGCGAGCTTGAACAGATGCACCGCAGGACAGGGGCCCCCAGAATATGGACGCAGCATAGGGAGGCGAGGAAACTCCTAGCGGCCCTGGATTTGGACCGCGCGGAATATGCTGCACTCCGATTGCGCCATACTTATTATACAGGTGGGGACCGTTGCGACAGACTGCTGGCCAATGGGCTCCGAGCAGCGCACCAGAGTCAGCTGGTGAAAGAGATCTCTGACCCCACAGGTGTGGTAGTGACGGAAGACGCCCACATAGCGGAAGCGTTCTGCAGGTTCTACGCGGATCTCTATGCCGGTGACCCGCCGGATGAGATGGCAGCGTCCACATACCTGGACTCGGTCACCCTGTCATCCCTGGATCCCTCGCAGGCGGAGCACTTAGATCGGGATATCCGAATAGAGGAGGTTATTTCCGCCATCGCCAGGCTTAAGCATGGCAAAGCGCCAGGTCCGGATGGATATACCTCGCTTTTTTACAAAACGTCCTGCACAACACTAGCCCCAATTCTCACTCGCCTTTTTAACTCGTTCGCTGACCCAGGGGCCATTCCACCTGACCTCCTGCGGGCCTCCCTCACGGTTATCCCCAAACCTGGGAAGGACCGGAAGCACTGCGGATCTTACAGACCGATATCCCTTTTGAACGTGGATTTAAAACTATACACGGGGATCCTAGCGGCCCGACTAGCCCCCCACCTACCCGGACTTATAGATCCAGATCAGGCCGGTTTTGTTCCGGGGAGGCAGACGGTAGACAACACCAAGAGGATCGTCCACCTTTTGGAGAAAGCCTCCCGGATCCCGGGAGAGAGAATGATGCTGGCGGTGGACGCTGAGAAGGCGTTCGACCGGGTGCACTGGCCTTATCTGGAACGGGTCTTGATGAAGGCGGGCATAGGAGGCAAGTTCCGCTCCATGATCCTTAATTGCTACAGGCTACCGACTGTGGTGGTTCGCGTGAACGGTTGTAGTTCGGGGAGCTTCAACATCGAGAGAGGTACCAGGCAGGGATGCCCGCTCTTGCCACTGCTCTTTGCCCTTTATATGGAGCCATTCGCCCAACGGGTGCGTGACAATCCGGCGGTGACGGGGGTGCGGTTTGGAGGCTCCACGCACACCATAAGCCTCTATGCGAATGATGTCATTTTATCGCTTGACGAACCCCGGACGGCCCTGCCGGCCTGCATCGAGGAGCTGGTCTCCTTTGGTGCGGTCGCGGGTTTTAAAATGAATATGGGGAAATCGGTGGCTCTGGACATCTCCCTTACGCCGGCCACCAGGGCTCACTTACAAGACCAATTCCCCATGCTTTGGTCATCGGAGGTGGTGCCCTACCTGGGGATCCAGCTGGCCCCCACGTTACCGTCCATGGTGACGGCTAACTACACTGCAATAGGCAAAAAGATCCGGGAGGAATTGGGGCCATGCAATCGCGGTACTCTCTCCTGGTTAGGCAGGATAGCTGCTGTCAAAATGACGGTCCTGCCCCAGGTGCTTTACTTGTTCCGGGCCTTGCCGCTCCAGCCACCAGTCAGGTGGATCCCGCAACTACAGACGGACCTCTTGCGCTTTATCTGGCAAGGCAAGAAGCCCAGAATGCGCAGGGCTCTCTCTATGTTGGCCCCAGAGGCGGGAGGACTAGGAATACCGGATCTTCGTAAGTACTTCCAAGCAGCACAGTTGCGCTATCTGGTAGAATGGAGCAGGTGGGAGTCAGATAAGCACTGGCTCTTCCTGGATCAGGCGGTGGCGGGCTGGACCCTGCAGGAAATCCCATTTCTGCGCCGGGCCTCACCGGCCCAAGAATCTGTATGCCTCCTTTGTCACAAGATTACCCCTGCGGGTCAGGGACGCCACCAACCTCGCATATAATCTCTCCTCATTTCCGTCACCACTTACACCATTAGTAGACAACCCCGACTTTACCCCGGGGATGGAAAAGGGGGCCTTCACACACTGGCGACCGGCGGGGTGTCGAGCCCTGTGTCAAATGTATAGCCCAGAAGGGGTCATCCCCTTCCCGCACTTTCGGCAGGAATTTTCACTCCCTGAAGCTGAGAGACACCGCTATATGCAGGCTCGCCACTGGGCACTTCAACCACAGGTACGGGAGACGGCCGATAGACAACTCCTCCCATACGAGAAATGGCTTCTGACACGCACATCAGACTCGAAATTGATCACAGATCTCTATAGGATACTACAACCACCTTCTTCACACCTCTATAACCCGGGGAGAGAACGCTGGGAACGGGAGTTGGGTAGGACACTGAGCCATAAAGAGTGGGAGCAGATATCCTATAGGGCAAGGCACTCGGCATACCACATGGGCCTCACTGACACGCTGACTAAGGTCTCTACCTATTGATACTATACACCGGAGCGGGTTCATGAACTGGACCGTAGCAAGGAAGATACCTGTTGGAGAGGGTGCGGGCACCGGGGCACACTGACACACATTCTATGGGACTGTCCGCTTCTAGAACCATACTGGAAGGAAGTGCTAGAAGAAATTGATTCCCACTTTAGCATAGAATTGCCACGCTTTCCCGCGTACACCCAGTTAGGGCTCCCGAATGGATTGATGTACCCACTCACATCACGCAGGGGTAGACAAATAACCATCACACTGGGATTAGCGGTTCAGAACATCTTGATACACTGGCGCACTGCCACGATACCCTCCATCACGGGTTGGCTACATAGATTATGGCACGTGCTGGGCATAGAGAAATTGTCACTCACAGTATCGGGGGATATAGAGAAATTTAATGATCTTTGGCAACCATTCCACTCCTTGCTGCTCACAGAATTTAAAGAACTCACATGACCCAAATACCTCTGTCTCTTGCGGCTCACGAGCCTGGCGGCGCCAACCTCTTGAATGGATTGGGGATCCACCTCTCCCGCAAAGGGCGACTTGGGTAGATGACTCGGACAGGACCTGTGCACTGGACGAGGGGAGGGGCTGGGGGGGAACGGGGACTTGGGGGTTGGGAAGTTGGGGTTTGGGGGGGAGTTTGAAATGGGAATGTAATTTAATACTGTAACAATGCATATCACTCAATGCCGTAGCGGACTAGCCCACGAACGAACTGCACCTGATAGATCTACGCTGTGGGCGCGGCCTTGTCCGCACTGATATGATGCCTCATACTTTTGCATGTTTGTCCATGTATGTTGTACTGAATAAAATACTTTAAACATAAAAATACTTGAGAAAGAATAGTAAACGAGCCAATATAGACTCTTATCTTCACTTTTTTTTATTATCCTTTCCCACTCTTCTCTAAATTTTAAACCACTCTTGTAGGTGTTAAATTTAGATATGCAGTACTATTCTCTCCTTTTCCTTTTTGGTTTCTAAATCTCCACCCCTCGTGTTAGTCTGAATGACTTACACAATACACCATCTCAACTAATCTGTTGTATGTTTCAACTCTACCCAATGTTCTACTAAGGGGGCATTCTTAAATTTTGTACGTATGGCTAAATTTTGTTCATTCAATCTAACACATATTTCTCTAGATGTTTCACCAATGTATCCCTTATTGGACACATGATAAGGTAAACTACGTTTTTGGTACTACATTTAACCATCTTATTAAGATGGTTTATGATGCCATCGCATTTAATGTTGTCACCTTTTATTATATTGGCACTATTTTTACATGAGCCACAGGGAAAATTACCTATTAAATATGAACCATCTACTACACTAAGTTGCTTCTTCTCCCTACCTTCTTTGTAGGTGTGTACTAGGAAGTTTCTGATTGTCCTATTTCTCCTAAAGGCAAAGACATGTTTCTGGATTTTTTTAACATGGTCCTCATTTAACCAATGCCAATTTCTTTTGATCAAATTTTTAATTTTATTAATAGGGTTTGTAAAATTAGTGACACATACCATGTATCCCTTATTGGACACATGATAAGGTAAACTACGTTTTTGGTACTACATTTAACCATCTTATTAAGATGGTTTATGATGCCATCGCATTTAATGTTGTCACCTTTTATTATATTGGCACTATTTTTACATGAGCCACAGGGAAAATTACCTATTAAATATGAACCATCTACTACACTAAGTTGCTTCTTCTCCCTACCTTCTTTGTAGGTGTGTACTAGGAAGTTTCTGATTGTCCTATTTCTCCTAAAGGCAAAGACATGTTTCTGGAATTTTTTAACATGGTCCTCATTTAACCAATGGCAATTTCTTTTGATCAAATTTTTAATTTTATTAATAGGGTTTGTAAAATTAGTGACACATACCATTTTTTGTTTAACAACACTATGTTTTCTTTTTGGTTCAAATAGAATGTCCCTATTGTAATATTTTGCTGTTTTTTAAGCTCTTTTAACAAGTCTTTTGGGATATCCTCCAAGAGTTTTTCAGTGAGTGTATTCGCATGGTGTTCAAAATCACTAATTTTTGTACAATTACGGCAAATCCTAAAAAATTGACCAAAAGGTATATTCTCTCTTTGGCTTGGTGGATGGTCACTATTATAGTGTAACATCCTGTTACATAAGCCAACAAGAGCACTGGCCTGAAATAGACAACAGCACTTTACAATAATTAGCAAGGGCTGACCCAAAGTCCTAAGTACACTTAATGGATCAGAAAAAATAGGTCTGTAATAACAGATAAAACTGGCTGAAGACTAGGTTTAAAAAGTGATGGAGTTGTGGTGAGACACAAGGGTTTTTACCTATTGTTACGAAAGGAAAAAACATTTTGTTGAAAATCTAGTCCAGATATATAAATGTATGATTTTGGGTGGGAGATTAAATCCTTTAAAAAGTTGGCATGCAAGATGTTCATATACATCCCTCCTTTCACACTTCCAACAAGGGCGCCATGTGGTTCTACATACTGAATGGTTTGTTATCTTCTTTTACTGTCTGAGCCAATCTCTCTGTAGCCACCTCTGTAAATTTCAAACTCATAACAGTTTGTTGGGACCACAAAGTGCCCTGCAAGGTGACTGATTTGCACCCTTGCCCTCAGTGCCCATGTTACCTGGACATCTGATCCATGGTCATGATTTTTGGTCATGGGCAAAAATGGATCATCCATGTAGACCATGACCTGTACATGTCTCTTGGTAGTCTTGTCTGGTTACATCGGGAGGAGTACAGCTAGCACTACCCTCATAGTTTTAGAGGGCTACTGCCCTTACCTGGAGTTAGGTGGCACTAGCTTAGTAGTGGCAGCATACCTATTTTGTAAAGTAGTGATCAGTAGCGTGAACAGTCTTTTTACCTGTGTCACTGGAGCGTTGCCTACTGGTCCACTCTTGTAAAGTTCTGCAGATGTGTACTCAACTAACCATTGGTCTGCATGGACACTTGAGTGTGCCTTCTGGTGCCTGTGTATGGTACACAACATGGAGCCTATGAGTTCCATTTAGAATTCCCAGGCTCTACAAAGGCTAGCAAAGATTAGGGCTGCAACCCCTAGATCCAAACAGGGGATGTGGATTGCTAACATCCCTGAGGCTTAAAGGACGGAGAGCAAGGCATCCTCTTTGCACATCAAAGGTCTCTTTGAGTCCAGGAAAAGTTACTGGTGAGTGGAGCCTGGGCTCATTATCAGGGACATAGTAGAATTGGTAAGGCTGATACTGTGGGCCTCATAGAGGGGAAAGCATAGGGCCAGATGCATCAAAGAGTTTTGCCCATTCTGTGTCTATGGGGAAATGTGTTGATACATAAGACCCTTAGACCTTTAAACCTTTGTTAAGGCATATTTCAGTGGAGGCTGGCCCAATGTGATCCTTGGTTACTCTCGTGGCCTGAGTTGTTTTCAGTCAGATCTGAAGCTATTTCTGCTGTGGCAGACTGTCCTTTTGACAAAAGACAGGTAAGACGAGAGGGCACTTCAAAGGAGCTAACACCTACAACCCGAATTTCAGAGAATCAGATACTAAATAACTTTTTGTCTGGGTTTGGACTATCAAGATGGGGGAATGAGGCACATACTTGGTTCCTTAGGCACAAGAATTCCGTCTGCCTTCCAATACCAGTGGACCCTGTAAGGAAGAGCAGAATGCCTAGATGGGATGAGGACCAGTGGGAATCCTGCTGAATGGATCCTGTTGAGTGACGTGTCCATGGATGAAGTTGATGATCCCTTTAGCCAAAGGGGGACATTTTGAAGTAAGGGCTATTGCCCTTGAGCTGAGCAATTCACAAACCTGTATGTCAGGTGGGGGCCACTCTGAAATAAGGGCTGTTACCCTTGAACAGACCTAGTTAGTGACCACTAAAAGCCAGGAGGGGGGCACCATGAAGTAAGGACCATCGCCATTGAGTAAAGGAAATCAGCAATCCCCCTGTGCCAGGAAGGGAGCCGCTGTAAATGTAAATGTAAATTGATAATTGTATAGCGCACTACTTACCCTCAAGGGTCTCAAGGTGCTTGTACGAATACTGCTGTGGAACCCATCCTGGCTTTCCCTGTGAGGCGTCCCCTCCTGGGCACCCCCAAGGTGGCGGCCAGGCATCCTTAGCGTTATGGAGGCCATTGTGGAGATTAAGCAAGCTATTGCCCAGAGTTGCAGAGTGGGACTCCATGATTGGAATAGGCACTGAGGCGAGAATTATCAGGTTCGTGGAATTTTGAGCCCAAGACCCGCCGAGGCAGGGAATTGAACCCTGGTCCCCGGCTAGTCCTCTGCATCAGGGTCTGCCGCTCTAATCATTGAGCCACACTTCTCCACTGCTGTGGAGACAGGGCCATTGCCCTGGATCATCGTTCCCAGACTGCTTTGAGGAACACTTACCGATTGCAAGGCATCTGACACTTATGTGGGCCATCCGGAAGCTGAGGAGGTCTGACGTGTCATCATGAAACCATGGGAGGAAGCAGTTCCTTAGCATTGGGAGATAAGAGTCTTCACATCTACTCACCTGCCCTCCCACACCTGGAAGCTGCTACCGGGTTGGGTAAGACTGTTTCAGATCAGCAAGCCTGTTGGGGACCTGCACTAACTTGGCACATAGTGATGCTGAAGTTGACTCTTAAGACCAACTTAGATTTTGTTGTGTGGGTACTGGCATTGGCCGCATCTGAATGTTGCCTCCAGTATGAAAAGGGAAATAACTAGCCTCACTGAAAAGGGATGGAGAACTCTGGGATACATTCTAGGGTAATGCTAGCATGCTGGCCTTAAGGCACTGTGAATATTTTTCAGTGTGCTGCCTCTATGACTGGGGTGCACATATTAAAATACTACTTCTTCATAAAAGCAAGTATTTGACTGAACAATCACATTATTGTGGTTACTGTTTGTACTTTGAACCTTTCTCCTGTGTTAGCCTCACACCTTCTTCCCACTCAAAGAGCCTTGGACTGCTGACCTGTGCTACTACTGAGAGTCAAGCACTCAAAGTGAGTGTACTTGGCCCAGTTACTCATGACCTGTAAAAAATCGGGCTCTCGGACAACAGGAGTAAAATGCCCCAACCCCCATGTCTGGAACCAGCAACCCCTGCTTGCTCCTTGGCCCTCTGAAAGGGGTTCTAACAAAGGTCTTAATGCATGCATTAGATTTCATTGTACAAAACCTTTTCACAGGACTGATGCAATATCCCACTCGAAGAGAAAAAAGCTGTATAGTGGGATTAGATATCAATGGTGTGGCTTGTGTTCCAGCTGCATTAACAAATAAACACATCAGTGCAGCAAAACCACAATTAAGCACAACACAAGCGAGTTTAGACAAGACAAAATGTTACACCAGGAACTGCTTGTTCTGAATGATAGGTCCAGCAACCTGGGCCTATTTGTTTGGCACACTTTACAACTGCAAATGGTGAAGGTGCCAAGCATGCCACCTGGCATTCAATTCTTGTGAGATTAAATACTGTGACCGGTATCAAAAGGAATGTGAATGGGATGAACAAAATGCTGGCAAGACTTAAAACCTTTTTTATAAAAGCAAAGTTGAAGCTGAGTTCTAATTCTGGTTCTTCCGTGAGAAGTGCCCTGTAAAAGTCATGACATCAGAAAAAGAAACTCAACCTTTTAAAGTTTCTTGAAACCTTACTTTTCAGATTGGTGGTAGCGTCTTTGATTTGATAGGGGTACTTTTAAGCCTGTATGCACTGTACTCACTTAACAGACACAGTAACTATTAAAACATTTTATATGATCTTCCAGTTATCTTTTGTTCCATCATCTCTCAAGGTAACACAAAATGTTATCAGAATGAGAACATATTTCCCTTAACCTACTTGTGATGAAAGATGGCTGTGCCTTATCGATGTCATCTGGAAATTCATTTACAAAAATATGCTGCAGAATAGCACAAATGTAATGTTGGAAAAGTAAGAAGTGATAGCATTTCTCCTTTCTAACACCTACCTCAAAGAGGCGTAATTTTTTTGGCTCAAAGCCCATCTACCATTTTAGTAGACAAGGCTTGCGTCAATACACATGGGTGTAAGCATAGAAATGCCCGTGGACCACCCATCTGAAGCTTGTTGACAAAAAAGAACACACATCACTGCTACTACTACTTTGTGTTACTTTAGGTAACTTTAGGGCTACTTTCTAGTGGAAAGTAAATCTAAATCCTAAATCAACAGTGTGTGCTGGTTTTTAATGTAAACCGGTGTGAATTGTTCATAATTGTGGCCCTGCGTTTGCACTGGTAAAAACTCCAGTCATTGAGAAACTATGGGGCATATTTAGAAGGAGTTAGCACCACTTCAAATCAAATCAGTCTACCTACATAACTACATTGGATTGGATTGGTGGTGTGGTGCATGAGGAAACAAAACCATAACAAACTATTAGAGAATAGAAGTAATGTTTGTACAGTTTTCAGTGGAGAATGTATACATACTTCTAGTAAAAAGGCTTTCTTTAATGAAAAAAGATGTGTCCAGGATAATCAATTAGTTTATACTATTGATTACAGAGGACAATGTGATGAAATGAAGAATGACTGTCCTATTGCAACAGAAGTGATCATACCCACAAATGTAGAACAAGTTATTGGAGAACAGGTACAAGAAAGGCGGAGTCAGGCACCTGTATAGAAATGGAATTGTAGTAGTATTCGACAATTCATTGACCTATTAAGGAAAGATCTATATATCTTTCAAAGGCAAAGGTTAAAACAGAAAATAGGTACTTTGCAAGGATTGGATACTTGCAAGATTAGAAAGCATACACATTTCCAGGGACACTCACTAGCTTGTTTATCAAACAAAGTGTGCCAAAGCACCTCTCATCATTTCAGGATGTTAGCTGTACACCACTCAACAATGTGAACTTTAGTTAGGTGGCTGTACTGTGTGAAAACTCCTGCTTTATGTTTAGAAGAAATGAATAGAGCACGTTTGCATGGTACTGTGGCAGACATTGAAAAGGTTTGTGGTGATGTCCAGTTTTGTTTCTTTGGTCCTGAGAAGGATTCTAGGGTAAATGAAGAGTTGTTAAGAGGAGGAGTTGCCGAACAAGAAACAGATATTACAGTTGATAGTTTTGAAGAAGAGTTTACAAACTTTAACAAAGTTTGGCCTAAAAAAAACAGAGTATGTTTCTATATGTCATCAATGCACTCACTAGAAGATTTAAACACAGACTTTTGACTTGTATTTAAAAAGTGAAAAAAGTAACCAATGTTAACTGGCAAAAGTTAGCTGTGTATTTATTTGTAGATGAACCCTTTGACGTGTCTATACAGCAAGTCATATGTAAATAATATTACCATAAATTAATAGAAATAAAATGAACAACAAATAGATATTAGATACGCATTTTGTAAGATAATAAAACGCCTACTAATGTAGAATAACTATGAAGGGCCAAAAATAAAATAAAATCAATTCATGATTCTTTGCACCATTGCAAAGGGTTGTTATGGACTGCTCTCTGGCACTCACTACAACTCCACAATCCATACAAAATGATGCCATCTGGGAAAACTGTAGAGCCATATCTTGAAGTTAAGATTGGACCTCTGAAGGTACTCTCTGCCCCGGTGTTCTTGTGGCGCTATTGAAGTTAAGGGTTTTTCAGCCTTGCCTTGCCTTTTTGCTGCTTTTAAACTAGTGCTTTGTAATGTTTTTAGATAGGAAAGCATAGATGTAATCCTGCAAGAATATTTTTTGTTTGTACCACTTGACAATGTTTTGTGACAAATCTACTCACTATGAACTCCACTTAAAGAATTTTCATGATAGATAAATAGGCGTTTTTTTCTTATTGTTTTAGTTGAAAAGTGTATGATCCAATGACATTCCTTTATTTACCAGTGACACGATTTTCTGTTTTGTTTTTGATTTTTTTTGTGATTTTGTAAAGTTGTATTTTTTTATTGATTACAAAAATGACAATTTGTACAGGAGGAATTCAAAAAATGTGCACTGAGAAATGTGCAAAAATATATAAGGGGACAAAAATTAGCATGTATGAGTTTTTTGCAGCATTGTGAATAGCTGTAACACTGCTCACCAGTATTTATGACAACACTACAACCCATGCAAGGAATGGCCATTCTTGAAAACACTAGATCCATATCTGTTGTAGTAGTATGCACCTCTGAAGGGACATTCAGGATGGGAATTGTTGTAGTTGCCACTGATGTAGATGGTCCTCCAGCTTCCCTCTGCTTGATTGCCAGTTGGAGAGTTTTCTAGTTAGGGTTTATGATGATAGAGCATGTATGTCATCCCACATGAATATTTTTTGTTCGGCCCTCTAGAGAGGGTCTTGTCACAGATTTTGCATTGCACGAGTTTTGCAGCAGTTTTTGATTCCCCATGAGTTTGGGTAATAATGGGTAGTTTGATGGGTGTTTGGTAGTTATGTTCTATTTGTGAGTTCAGATCTTGAAAGTTTTTTTTTTAATTGTTGTTTTTGTCAAATGTGTTAAAATAAAGTTAAACCATTATCAGCCTGATTCATCAAGCCGAAATCGGCTCGCAAATGGCCAGATTCTCAGAATCTGGCCCTTTGCGAGCGCTATTTTTGCATTTGGGATTCATCATCCCAAATGCAAAAATCAGTAAGAGAGATTTTGCTATTTTGCGAGGAATTACATTTAAGGAATCTCTATTTGAGATTCCTTAAATGCAATTCATCATCCATTTAAAATTTGCAAATTCTCAATTTCGGCCCGCTATTTACCGCAAGGTCAAACCTCGTGGTAAATAGCCAAAACTCCGAAAAATGCTTTTAAAAGCATTTTTCTGAGTTGCATGTTGCACACACACATGTCCTTTGGACATGTGTGTGCGCAACACCTGTTTAATTTAGCATTTAAGGGGTGCTAGGGTAACCTCTGGACACCCCTGGCACCCTTTAAATCGCTATCTTATTTGCGATTAGCTAATTGCTAATCGCAAATAAGGAATACTCCCCATTCATTCCTATGGGCCTTTTGGCCCATAGGAATGAATGGGGAGTTATCGCAAATTTTTCGAGTCTGGAATAGCGATTCCTTATGATTCACTATTTCAGACTCGCAAAACCTACCAATGATGAATCAGGCTGTATGTTACTAAACAGCTAGACTCAAAACTTTGTTTAAAATAGGTTTATATATCTGTCTTACACTTTGTCATTTGTGTTTGTGACTACTGATGTCATTGCGACCTCCAGTGTTGCTGTGAAGAAGGAAAATGCATTTTTGATGTAGTTATTTTAACAAATGAATGCAAAGGAGAAAGTAAAATTAGTATCTTACAGCTACAATGAAACTTTATGTAAAATATGTCTATATATGTATTTTACACTTTGTCAAAAACACCAGTTATTCACAGTGTGCCCTTGGAAATTGCACTCATAGAGTCACACAGGCACAACCTGTGCAATCATCAAGGGCATAATTTCTCCACTAATATGCAAATGCACCTCCTGGCATACCACTAGTTGGGGTACGAAGTCCCCTTGGCTATTGAGGATCATTGGGGACAACTACCCCTCCTGTTACCTCCATCAAGTCCCACACAGTGAGTTTGCTAGGAGGTCTCCAGAGGCCACGCCCCTCTCTCCACCACTCTGAAAACACATCTCCTGGCACACTACTAGTTGGGGGATGAAGTTCTCTTGGATGCTTAGGAACCTTGGGGACCAAGAAGCCCTCCTGGTACTTTCTGTAAGTCCTACACAGCAGGATTCCTGAGAGGTGGTCAGAGCCCCCTCCCCTTTTCCCCACCACTCTGCAAACACCATTGCTATTTAAAAAATTCACTGCAAAAAGCTAAAGGTTACAGGGCTGTTATAGTTAGGAAACATAATTTAAAAAACCTTAGAAACCCACTGAAAAACCAAAGGTTATAGAGACATTATAATTAGGAAAGATAATTTAAAAAACCATAGAATTAATTGAAAAAAACAACGGTTACAGGGGCTCTATAGTTAGGTTGACATTTCACTAGTACAAAACAAGAGAAATTCAGCAGTTAGCTGAGCTAATTATAACTTATGCCCCTGCAATGTACTGCTTATGACCTCACATATTAAATGACTCATGACATGGTCAGTGACATCACTGAAGACATCTCAAGTTACATCACTGATGACATCATCCACAGAATCTCTGACGCATCCACTCACAACCTCATATTACCTTTCAAACACTCACTCCAACTTTCACACTACCATTCTCAAAGTCATTTACACACCTGTATGATACCTTGCTCAGATCAACACACATATCCACTCACTCACCCATACAGGCTCTCACACATCCACACACTCACTAGTACAGCCACTGACATATCCACTCATACAGCCACTCAAACACTGAGTCAGTCACCTACAAAGTTAGTCACCCACCTACTTACCCATGCAGTCACCCATACAGTTACGCACACACTCACTCACTTACTCATACAGATACTAACACATACTCACTCACCTATACAGTCACTGACACAAGCACACTCTCATCTAAACAGCCACTCTCACATTCACTCACTCACCCATGCAGTCACTCACATACCCTATCACTCACCTATACTTCCTTTCACATACCTAGTTACTCACCCACGTATGACTGACACATGCACTCACTCACTGACACCCATACACACACTCACTCACTCACCCACACAGCCCTTCACACACACACACACACTCACTAACCCACCCACTCACCCATATAGAACCTCACATACCCACTCATACAACCACTTAAATACCAACTGACAGACTGATACAGACATTCACACAACCTAGTCACTCACTCATACATTCACTGACACACCTAATTACTCACTTCTACAACCAGTCACACTCCCACTGAATCATCCGCGTAAGTACTCATATACACTCTGATTCATCAATATACCTTTGTATCATAAACACTCACAATCACTGGATAATATCATCAGTGATGTCATTTGAGATGTTATCAGTAATTCCATTTGAGATTGCAATACAAAAAGATGATAGACGGAATGTTGAACATTGTCAAATATTCACCCCTAGTCACAGATCTGGGTTGAATCCATCATTATTTTGCTTACCACCCCACCAAAGTTCAGACAGAGCCATATGCAAATCAGTCTTGACCCTGTGCCTCATGGGAACAGTCCAGACCAACTGCAAAGCCATGTCTTCCCTGGACCGGAATCAAGCATCCTAGGACCGGTTTCGGGCTTTCAGCCCTCATTATCCAGGATTGCTTGACTCCAGTGGCGTAGTGAGCACGGGACCCACGTCTGGGCATACCTTTCCCTCTTAGGGTGAAAATGCAACACAAAAAGATGATGGACGGAATGTTGAACATTGTCAAACATTCACCCCCAGTCACGGATCTGGGTTTAATTCATCATTATTTTGCTCACCACACCACTCCAGGTCAAACATAGCCAAATGCAAATCAGTCTTGACCCTGTGCCTCATGGGAACAGTCCAGACCAAACTGCCAAGACACGTCTGGGCATTCCCTTCCCACAAAGCCATGTCTTCCCTGGACCGGAATCAAGCATCCTAGGACCGGTTTCGGGCTTTCAGCCATCATTAGCCAGGATTGCTTGACTCCAGTGGTGTAGTGAGCACGGGACCCACGTCTGGGCATACCTTTCCCTCTTAGGGTGAAAATGCAACACAATAGATGATGGACGGAATGCTGAACATTGTCAAACATTCACCCCCAGTCACAGATCTGGGTTTAATCCGTTGTTATTTTGCTCACCACGCCACCCCAGTTTAGACATAGCCATATGCAAATCAGTCTCGACCCTGTGCCTCATGGAACAGTCCAGACCGAACTGCAAAGCCATGTCTTCCCTGGACCGGAATCAAGCATCCAAGGACCGGTTTCGGGCTTTCAGCCCTCATCAACCAGGATAGCTTGACTCCAGTGGCGTAGTGAGTACTGGACCCACGTCTGGGCATACCTTTCCCACTTAGGGTGAAAATGCAACACAAAAAGATGATGGACGGAATGTTGAACATTGTCAAACATTCACACCCAGTCACAGATCTGGGTTTAATCCATCTTTATTTTGGTCACCACGCCACCCCAGTTCAGACATATCCATATGCAATTCAGCCTTGACCCTGTGCCTCATGGGAACAGTCCAGACCGAACTGCCAAGCCATGTCCTCCCTGGACCGGAATCAAACATCCTAGGACCGGTTTCAGGCTTTCAGCCCTCATCAGCCAGGATAGCTTTGCTCCAGTGGCGTAGTGAGCACGGGAACCACGTCTGGGCCTACCCTACCCACTTAGGGTGAAATTGCAACACAAAAAGATGATGAGATGTCATCAGTGATGTCAATGATCATGTCATGAGTGGTGTAACATGTGAGGTCATAAGCGGTGCATTGGAGGTGCGCGACATGTTATCGCTTGGAAGGTCCGTTTACCGACGCGCTCTCTGTTCTTGAGGCGGCTGGGAAATCCAAGCAAACCAAGGAGTTATAGTTAGGATTGGCTACCATAGGTAATCCGCAACATTCTATTGGGAATAACTCTGGCGCCGGTTGAGGAATTTGTGTGTAATTTTCCAAAATTTAGGCCAGCTCCGCTGCGCTCCTTCCTAGGAAGTTTCGGGGGGATTCGTGAAGTGGGGGCTGAGAAAAAAGGGGGGTCCCAAAATGTGTTTTCCCCATGTTAATTTCCATGTCCAACAAGTCTACAGCCCGAACCGCTGAACGGAATTACGCCAAACTTTGCAAAAAGTACGCAGATGTGCCTTTGCTATATTTGCTGAAAATTGCTCCAGTGGTTTTTTGAAAATTAACTTCAAAAACACATATATATCTATATGCCCGCTTCGAGCGCTTACAGGTATGTGTACTGGGGAGCGTACCCGGCGCGCTACGGTAGTGCGCAAGCGGAAAGCTAATTGGCTGTCGGGTGTCTGTCAACATTCTAAACAGTCCGGAGAGTCTGCCATCTTGTGTCTCGGTAGAATCGAGACACAAGAGGTGAAAAAGAAAGGGGGAAATAATTAAAAGGGGGCAGAGTAGACACCCTCTGACCCCCTAGGTTTTCTATAAACCATAGGTTTCAGGCCTTATATAGTTAGGAATTAGCATTTTAAAAACCTTGCAAATTCACTTAAAAAACCATAGGTTTCAGGACTTATTTAGTTAGGAATTAGCATTTAAAAAACCATTGAAATTGCTCCTATATAGTTAGTTGTACTAACTATATTTTGTGCACCCGCAATCCACTGCTGATGATGTCACATATTACATCATTCATGACATGGTCAGTGACATCACTGATGACATCGCTGATGACATCTCAAATGACATCACTGATGACATCACTGATGACATCTCATTTGACATCACTGATGACATCATCCAGTGACTGTGTGTTTCTGTAAAGTTTAAATATGTTTTACATATTGAAGAATGAGTGGATGTATAAGTGTCTGGATGAAGGATTTAGTAGGTGCTTGACTGACTGTATGAATGAGTGATTAAATGTGTCTTACTAAATGCATGGGTTAGTGACTAAACTGTCTGAATGTGTGCATCAGTATGTCTGTTGTTGTGTAAGCTACTGCATGTGTTGATCAGTAGCTATATGAGTGGCTATATGGGTTATTGATTGGTTGCCCAAGTATTTGAATGAGAGACTGAGTGTGTGTGTGGGTGGCTGGGAGGTGTGTGACTCTGTGCATAGATGTGTGAGCAGTTGATTCACTAGGTGTAAGAGTTCAAGAGTGCATGTTGAAACAGCTATATGGGTGGTTGACTGTGTGCATGGGTGTGTTGGTGAGTGAATGGATATCTCAGTGCTACATGTCTAAGTAATTACATATGTAAAACACAGTGCATGTGAGAGTTGGCATATATAAATGACTATACATGAGAGCCAGTGAATGTGCGAGTGGCTGTATGGATCATTGTGTACTTGTATCAGTGATTGTATAATTGAGTAAGTATGTGTTAGTATATGTTTGAATAAGTAAGGTGTTGTGTGTATAACTGTATAGTTGAGGAAATGGAAGTGTGATTGATTCTTTGCATGACTGACTAGGTGTGTGAGTAACTCCATGGATGAGTGGCAGTGTGTGAGTGTCTGTATAGGTGTATGAGTGCCTATGATAGTATTGTATTGATGAGTGACTGTATGTATGAGTGATTCTATGGGTGAATGAGTGAATGTGTGTGTAGACCTAGGAATCAGTGAGTGTGTATGTAGTAACTGGTATTGGTGTGTCAATGGTTTCAAGAATGGTAGTCTGTATTTAACAGTGGGTGTATCAAAGGTTATATTAGAGTGTGAGGAGGTGCATCGTATTATCACATGAATGATATCATCAGTGATGTGATCAGTGATGTCAAATGAGATGTCATCAGTGATATCATCAGTGATGTAATTTGAGATGTCATCAGTGATGTCATCAGTGATGTCACTGACCATGTCATGAATGATGTAATATGTGACATCATCAGCAGTAGATTGCAGGTGCGCGAAATATAGTTAGTACAACTAACTAGATGGGAGCAATTTCAATGTTTTTTTAAATGCTAATTCCTAACTATATAAGGCCTGAAACCTATGTTTTTTTCAGTGAATTTGCAAGGTTTTTTAAATGCTAATTCCTAACTATATCAGGCGTGAAACATATATTTTTTTCAATAAATTTCAAAGGTTTTGTAAATGCTAATTCTATTAGCGGATAACGTTTATATATGTTATTATCCTTCTGGGACCACCTGAGCAGCCATCTTGTTTCTCAGGAGAAGTGAGGCACAAGAGAGCACAAAACAAGAGTGGAAAATGCAAAAAGGGGGAAGGGTTGAAACCCCCTGACCCCCTAGCCCTTCTCAGGGGGTCCCAGTAGGACCACCAATGCAAAAAAACCCTATTTTTTTTAAATCGCGGGGTACGCGCACCGTACGCGTACGGTACGCGTACCCTGCGATTTTTTCGAATTATTTATTTATTTATTTTGCCCTTGGGGGTCCTTTTGGGACCCCCTGAGAAGGGCTAGAGGGTTGGGGGGTCTCTACCCTGCCCCCTTTTCGTGTTTTCAACTCTTGTTTTGGGCTCTCTTGTGCCTCAGTTCTCCTGAAAAACAAGATGGTGGCCAACACTTCCTGGTTTGAACAGTTTGGAATGTTGACAGTCGACTGCCAGCCAATCAGAAACTCGCTCGCGTATGTAAGGGTACGCTCACGTACGCGTACAGTACGTGTACGGTACGCATACGGTGCGCGTACGGTGAGCGCATATAGATATATAATTTGCTCAAATTCAATTTTCTCAACAACTACTGTAGGGATTTTCACCAAATATAGAAAAGGCACTACTGCATACCTGTCCCTACCATTTTGCCAAGTTTGGTGTAATTCCGTTCAGCCGTTCGGGCTGTAGCCGTGTCTGAAGGTCCCTTAGAAAATGCCATTTGAAAAATTTCAAATTCAAATTTCTCAAGAACTACTGGAGGGATTTTCACCAAACATAGCAAAGGCACATCTGCATACCAGGCCCTAGCATTTTGCCAAGTTTGGTGTAATTCCAATCAGCCATTCGGGCTGTAGCCGTGTCTAAAGGTCCCTATGAAAATTAACATGGGGAAAACACGTTTTGGGACCCCCCTTTCGGCCCCCACTTGACGAATCCCCCCGAAACTTTCAGGGAAGGAGCGGAGCGGAGCTGCCCAAAATTCTGGAAAATTACACACAGATTCCTCAATCGGCACCAAAGTAATTCCCAATAGAATGTTGAGCGCATACAGATATATAATGTGCTCAAATTCAATTTCTCAACAACTACTGGAGGGATTTTACTAAATATAGAAAAGGCACTACTGCATACCTGTCCCTACCATTTTGCCAAGTTTGGTGTAATTCCGTTCAGCCGTTCTGGCTGTAGCCGTGTCTAAAGGTACCATAGAAAATGCCATTTGAAAATTTTTAAATTCAGTGATTGTATAATTGAGTAAGTATGTGTTAGTATATGTTTGAATAAGTAAGCTGTTGTGTGTATAACTGTATAGTTGAGGAAATGGAAGTGTGATTGATTCTTTGCATGACTGACTAGGTGTGTGAGTAACTCCATGGATGAGTGGCAGTGTGTGAGTGTCTGTATAGGTGTATGAGTGCATATGATAGTATTGTATTGGTGAGTGACTGTATGTATGAGTGATTCTATGGGTGAATGAGTGAATGTGTGTGTAGACCTAGGAATCAGTGAGTGCATATGTAGTAACTGGTATTGGTGTTTCAATGGTTTCAAGAATGGTAGTCTGTATTTAACAGTGGGTGTATCAAAGGTTATATTAGTGTGTGAGGAGGTGCATCGTATTATCACATGAATGATATCATCAGTGATGTGATCAGTGATGTCAAATGAGATGTCATCAGTGATGTCATCAGTGATGTCATTTGAGATGTCATCAGTGATGTCATCAGTGATGTCACTGACCATTTCATGAATGATGTAATATGTGACATCATCAGCAGTAGATTGCGGGTGCGCGAAATATAGTTAGTACAACTAACTATATGGGAGCAATTTCAATGGTTTTTTAAATGCTAATTCCTAACTATATAAGGCCTGAAACCTATGGTTTTTTCAGTGATTTGCAAGGTTTTTTAAATGCTAATTCCTAACTATATCAGGCGTGAAACCTATATTTTTTTCAATAAATTTCAAAGGTTTTGTAAATGCTAATTCTATTAGCGGATAATGTTTATATATGTTATTATCCTTCTGGGACCACCTGAGCAGCCATCTTGTTTCTCAGGAGAAGTGAGGCACAAGAGAGCACAAAACATGAGTGGAAAACGAAAAAAGGGGGCAGGGTTGAGACCCCCTGACCCCCTAGCCCTTCTCAAGGAGTCCCAGTAGGACCACCAATGCAAAAAAAAAAATGTGTTTATAAATCGCGGGGTACGCGCACGGTACGCGTACCGTACGCGTACAGTGCGCGTACCCCGTGATTTTTTCGAATTAATATTTTATTTTTTTGCCCTTGGGGGTCCTTTTGGGACCCCCTGAGAAGGGCTAGAGGGTTGGGGGGGTCTCTACCCTGCCTCTTTTCGGTTTTTCAACTCTTGTTTTGGGCTCTCTTGTGCCTCAGTTCTCCTGAAAAACAAGATGGTGGCCAACACTTCCTGGTTTGGACAGTTCGGAATGTTGACAGTCGACTGCCAGCCAATCAGAAACTCGCTCGCGCATGTAAGGGTACGCGCACGTACGCGTACGGTACGTGTACGGTACGCGTACGGTGCGCTTACGGTGAGCGCATAAAGATATATAATTTGCTCAAATTCAATTTTCTCAACAACTACTGTAGGGGTTTTCACCAAATATAGAAAAGGCACTACTGCATACCTGTCCCTACCATTTTGCCAAGTTTGGTGTAATTCCGTTCAGCCGTTCGGGCTGTAGCCGTGTCTGAAGGTCCCATAGAAAATGCCATTTGAAAAATTTCAAATTCAATTTTCTTAAGAACTACTGGAGGGATTTTCACCAAACGTAGCAAAGGCACATCTGCATACCAGGCCCTAGCATTTTGCCAAGTTTGGTGTAATTCCAATCAGCCATTCGGGCTGTAGCAGTGTCTAAAGGTCCCTATGAAAATTAACATGGGGAAAACACATTTTGGGACCCCCCTTTCGGCCCCCACTTGACGAATCCCCCCGAAACTTTTAGGGAAGGAGCGGAGCGGAGCTGGACAAAATTCTGGAAAATTACACACAGATTCCTCAATCGGCGCCAAAGTTATTCCCAATAGAATGTTGAGCGCATATAGATATATAATTTGCTCATATTCAATTTCTCAACAGCTACTGGAGGGATTTTCACTCAATATAGAAAAGGCACTATTGCATACCTGTCCCTACCATTTTGCCAAGTTTGGTGTAATTCTGTTCAGCCGTTCGGGCTGTAGCCGTGTCTAAAGGTACCATAGAAAATGCCATTTGAAAAATTTTAAATTCAATTTCTCAACAACTACTGGAGGGATTTTCACCAAGTATATAAAAGGCACTACTGCATACCTGTCCCTACCATTTTGCCAAGTTTGGTGTAATTCCGTTCAGCCATTCGGGCTGTAGCCGTGTCTAAAGGTACCATAGAAAATGCCATTAGAAAAATTTCAAATTCAATTTTCTCAAGAACTACTGGAGGGATTTTCACCAAACATACAAAAGGCACTGCTGCATACCAGTTGCTACCATTTTGCCAAATCTGGTGTAATTCCGTTCAGCCGTTCGAGCTGTAGCCTTGTCAGAATGTCCCTATGGAAATTAACATGGGGAAAACACATTTTGGGACCCCCCTTTTTTCTCAGCCCCCGCTAGACGAATCCCCCCGAAACTTTCAGGGAAGGAGCGCAGCGCAGCGAGGCAAATTTAAGGAAAATTACAGGCAGATCCCTCAATCGGCGCCAAAGTTTTTCCTAATAGAATGTTCGGAATTTCCTATGGTAACTAGGTCCTAACTATATATACCTACTTGCTATCACCAGTAGGTAATATATTTATATATATTTATATATATTTATATATATATATATATATATATATATATATATATATATATATATATATATATATAAGAAGCAGTTTTAACCCAGGCTGGTGTCGGCGCTCTGATGATAGGTGGTGCAGTTTTCTACGACTGGGTTAGTCGTTGCAATATCGCTCAGGGTTCCCAGCAGGGAAATGAAAAGCACTCTCTCGTCTCAGGTTAATTACAGCGGTTTATTTCAGCAACCAGTACCCAACGCGTTTCGCTTCTTACAAAGCTTGCTCACGGGATGTTGAGCCACTTTCTAAGTCCTCCTTTTAAACACAGAGTCATGTGACTTCCTGTGTAGTCAATGGATGCATGCTGGTTAATGTAGTGTCCACTACATTTTCATCACCAGTTTGCACCATTTTGTGTCCTTGTGCAGTTCTTAACAGAAAGAAAAAAGGGGGGGAGTGCATTTATTCATATGCAGACAAATTAATTAACTCTTTGGTGAGTTTTATTGTCCTCTTTCTCTCTCCAATGAGCCCATTGGATGAGTTATCCAGTGTCACTTGTTACTGTTCACAGGTTTTCAGGTTTTGAATCAGCGTTCTAGTCACAGAGTTTTTTTGCTGTGTATATGTGTAGCCCTCTAGTGGGCTAGTTTGCATTGCTGAGTTCAGGGGTCTACTTCTGCAGCTTACTACAAACAAAGTTAGAGGTGTACATAAAGTTCTTCAGTTAAGTTAAGACCTCTAGGTTCTAGAGTCCTGAAGTTGATGATATGTTTGGACTCTTTACGTCTCAGGTTTTTCAGGCGATCACCGCCTCGCTCAGTATGTGGGACTTGTTCTATGGCACAGAATTTAAGTAATTCCCAGTTGCTTTCATGTGATTGTTCCATATGTTTCGCCACTGCATAGGAACGATCTTTGTTCGTTGTTGCCCTCGTGTGTTCTAATATCCTCTTCTTTGCTTTGAAGGTTGTGCCCCCTATGTATTTCTTGTTGCAGGGGCATTCAATTAGATATACCACATATGAGCTTTTGCACGTCAGATGTTGGGGTATTGTCCATTTCGTTCCTTTTCTGATTTCTATTTCTTTGGTTGGTTTTGCAATTTTGCACACTTTGCAGTGTCTGCATGGAAAGAAACCCTTTCGTTGCAGCCAGTCGATCTTTGGTGTTTCTTTGAAGTGGCTGTTTACAAGACGATCTCCCAAATTTCTAGTTCGTCTGTAGGTTATGTTTGGGTGGTCACCCATAATTTGTGCCAGGGTGGGGTCCGTTTTCAAGATTGGCCAGTGCTTCTGTATGATTTTTGACAACTTGTTATTTTCTGCACTGTGGGTTGTTATTAGTCGGATCACATCATTTTTTGTTTGTTGTTTCTCCGGTTTATGCAGGATTTCTTTGCGATCCTGCAAAAGTGCTCTTTGTAGGCTCTGTTCCACCACTTTCCTGGAGTATCCCTTTGCTTTAAATCTGGCTACAGCGTTTGTGCTGTGTCGCTCGAATTCTTCATCATCTGAGCAATTTCGCCTGAATCGTAAGAATTCTTCATATGGAATACTCCATTTTAGTTTGTTGTTGTGAAAACTCTCACTGTGGAGAATAGCATTTGTAGCTGTTAGTTTACGATGCAAGGTGGTTTGTATGCTGCCGTTTCTGATGTAGATCTCTGTATCCAGAAACGTTACCCTTTCTGTGCTGGTTTCCATCATGAATTTCAAGTTGGTTGTGGTGTTATTCAGTTTGTCAAAGTATGTGAGGAAATCTTCTTTAGAGCCGTCCCAAATTATTAACAAATCATCAATAAATCGAAGCCACAAGATGATTTTCGTGCTCCATTGGTAATTGCTCGTATGCCACGCCAGGTGCTGTTCGAACCATCCCATGGTTACGTTCGCATAGTTGGGCGAAAATGAAAAGCCCATGGCACAGCCTTTTGTTTGCTTGTTTATTTTTTTATTGAACAGAAAGATGTTTTGGTTCAAACATAAAAATATCATTTCATTTAACATTTCATTGCAATCTTTATATTTGATGTTGCGTTTGGCAAGAAAGAATTTACAGGCTTGTGTCCCTACGTGGTGTTCTATATTGGTGTGTAATGACTCCACGTCCATTGTGATGAGTAGGTAATTAGGCGACCTTGTTACGGTTTCGAGTTTCTGTAATAAGTCTGTTGTATCTTTCAAGTAAGCTGGCAGTTGTTTCACCAAGGGTGCCAAGAATTTGTCAACGTAATTTGAAATAGGCTCCATAAGTGAGTTTTTAGCTGAGACAATCGGTCTCCCGGGAGGTTTTTGCTTGTCCTTATGCACCTTCGGGAGGTGGTAGAAGGTGGGTACCACTGGGTTTTTGCTATCCAAATATTTGAGTTCTCGGTCATCAATTAGGCCCTGGGCATGCCACGTGGATAGTTTTGTTTGTAGTTTGACTTGTAATACCTTGGTTGGGTCTTTATCCAATTCTATGTAACAGTTTCTATCCTTCAGCTGGCGTTGGGCCTCTGCCGCATATTCCACTTTTTCCATGATAACGATGTTTCCACCTTTATCTGCAGGTTTTATCTCTACTGTAGGGTCCATTTCAAGTTGTTTAAATTGTACCATTTGTGTTTTGGTTAGGTTGTGTTGTTCCTATTTGGCTGTAGTTTGTAGAGATCTTCCATTACTAACTCTTGAAAGAGGTCAATTTTGATGCCTGGTGGAAGTTGTGGATTGAATCTTGATTTGGTCCTGAGGCCACTCTCACTGGCCCCCTGAGTGGGCAACACTTCTTCCAGGGTCATTAATGCTTCTTCCTCTTGAAAGAGAGTGGTTGCCCCCATAGTTACAAGTGTCTTTAAACCACTAAGGTCTTCTGCCAGTAATTGCTCAGTTTGATTCCCACTTATATTTTTTGTTTCTCTCTTTGATTTCTCTGCATAGATCTTTGCCAATTTTACCTTTCTGGTATATTTGTATATGTCGATTCTTACTTCAGTTGTGTTTATATGGGAAGTGGGACAAAAATTGAGACCTTTGGTGAGGATATTGGTTTCCATTTCTGTGAGTTCTCTTTTTGAGAGGATGATAATATTCAGTTCTTGTTGAGTTTCGTCTGTTGAACTCACTTGCGTGGTTGTCTTAGACGATTTTTCGACCATGTGTCCTCCCTTGGTGTTGTGTTAGCCCCTTTGGCCTCTTCGTGTTGGTCTCCTCTTCCCCGTCCTCGGTTTCCTCTGCCTCTTCCCCTTTGTGGTTAGTCGGATTTCTTCTGTCGATTTTCCACTGCTTCTCGCATCTCGATTAAAAAGTTGGGGTTTTTTCCACCTGTACCTGTCGAGGTGTTTGCTGCTTCTGTTTCACTGCCCTCCAGACCATAAAGTTAATTAATTTGTCTGCATATGAATAAATGCACTCCCCCCCTTTTTTCTTTCTGTTAAGAACTGCACAAGGACACAAAATGGTGCAAACTGGTGATGAAAATGTAGTGGACACTACATTAACCAGCATGCATCCATTGACTACACAGGAAGTCACATGACTCTGTGTTTAAAAGGAGGACTTAGAAACTGGCTCAACATCCCATGAGCAAGCTTTGTAAGAAGCGAAACGCGTTGGGTACTGGTTGCTGAAATAAACCTCTGCAATTAACCTGAGAAGAGAGTGCGTTTTCATTTCCCTGCTGGGAACCCTGAGCGATATATATATATATATATATATATATATATATATATATATATATATATATATATATATATATATATATATATATATATATATATATATATATATATATATATATATATACACATATATATATGGGGTGGGTTGGGCCATGTACAATTAGTATGGGGCGGGGCACAGATATAATGTGATGTTTGGATATGCCTCTTGAAAACACCTTTTGGCACTGATGAAGGCTGACTGAGCCGAAATGCATTCGCCGCTGCACTGTGATTAAAGGTGTCTCCTTGGCTCCCCTCATTGCGACCTCTGCTCTTTCTTTTGGAGGAGTTACTGTGTGATATATATATTACCTACTGGCGGTCGCCAGTAGGTATATATAGTTAGGATTTTTTCCCTATGGGATTTTTGAAAATTCTATGTCTAATAACTTTGGCGTTTGTGGACGGAATTGGCTGAAATTTTCAGGAAAATGGCACATTTTGTTTCTGAGCAGCCCTTGAAAATTTGGGGGGGTTTTGTCGAGGGGGGGCCGAGAAAAAAGGGGGGTCCCAAAACGCGTTTTTCCCATGTTAATTTCCATAGGGCGGTTGGACTCACTTTTAGCTCGAACGGCTGAATGGATTTGCACGAAACTTGGCAAAATTGTAGGGACTGTTAGCCCGATGTGCCTTTGCTAGGTCTCAATATATGTGCTCCAGTAGTTTTTGAGAAATTAACGTTCAAAACAAGATATATATCTGTAACAGCGCTCCGGGCAGCGATCCGGTCCGCTTACTTTTCGCGAAACGGAACTTTGCGCGCAGAAAGCTGATTGGCTCTCCGGTGTCTGTCAACATTCTAAACAGTCCGGAGCGGCCGCCATCTTATCTCTCGGTAGGATCGAGAGAGAAGAAGAGGTGAAAAACGAAGGGGGAATTTATTGAAAGGGGGCAAGGTATACCCCTCTTGACCCCCTAGGAATGTTGTTGGGGTTATTAAAGGGTCCCGTGGGGAAAATAAAAAAAAAATGATTTTTCACGGTAGAAGCGCTTCACGGGCCGCGAACTGGGCCGCAAACTGGTAGCGAAACGGGAATTCGCCATTTTGTGCTTCGTTTTAATTGTTTAGAGACAAAAATTATCGCCGCACATCGGCCACAATGCATGAATATCGCTGAAAAGTCCGCGATATTCATGCATTATCCAGCAAATGCTCTTAGCCATGTTATCCACCTTCCATTGGATAACATGGCTAAAAACTGCTCTGTGCGTGAGCTTTTTTTTTTTTTTTTTGCTGCGTGACGTTTGTTAACGTTCGATTCGATGGAAATCAGGAAGTGTTGACCACCATTTTGTCACTGCGAGTAAATATTTTGTTATAAATGAATCCTTATTGATAAACATTGTCTTCGCCATCTTGCGTTTTTGTCCAATGCCACAATTTTGTCGTGCACGGCAGCCATTTTAGATGCCTTGACCAGGGCCACTCTCTGCACGCCGCCGATCCTCAGCATGGCTCCCCACCCTCGCAAGCATCTCCCCCACGCACTGGTCACCCCCGCTCTTTCTCTCATGCATGGGCCATATACTTCCCCCCATCTGCGCTGCTCTTCTCTGAGAATCACACCCTGTGCCCGCCCGACACCTCCCTTTCACCCTATTCACTACCGCACCCTCTGACACTCCTCTTCCTCTGTGTCCGATTGTCCAGGCCGGACCTAGGCTATCACCTAGCCCTGCGGATGTAGTTTATGGCCCCAGCTGTAGAGTATCCAGACATGCCAACCCTCCCAATTCAGGCGTGAGACTACTGATTTCAGTGCTAGTCTCCCGCCTCCCGATTCGTGCAAGCAAAAACCCGGGGGCATATTATCAACAACTAGCGATAATTTTTGTCTCTAACTTGTTTAGAGACAAAAATTATCGCCGCACATCGGCGAATTTTATCGCACATAAACCTTGCTATTAGCAAGGTTTATCGCAAATGCGATAAAAAACGGCCGCAATGCATGAATATCGTTGAAAAGTCAGCGATATTCATGCATTATCCAGCAAATGCTCTTAGCCATGTTATCCACTTCCCATTGGATAACATGGCTAAAACTGCTCAGGGCAGGTGTTAGGTTTTGGAGATATTTGCGCTTAGCGCGAATATCTCCAAAAGTTGGTAATAGGAGATAGCGATGGTTAGGGACTGTTTCCAGTCGCTAAAATCTTGGCACGCCCACTTTGCATGTCATTAGTGATAAATATCACTGATATGCAAAGCGGGGCCCAAGATGGTCGCTATCTCCTTTTAGATGTCCCTAACTGGTGTTAGCGACAGCTTGGTAATAGGGAGATAATTTTATCTCTTTTTTTTTTGGCTTTTAAAGCCCAAAAAGCGGAAATAAACCCCCTTGATAATATGCCCCATGATTTCTCGGGGGTTTCAGCTGACAGGGCTTGGTATTGTGTTACGTGCTAATTCTTCCAGGAAACGTCAGAGGGTCGATGCAGGGGTTCTAGAAGGGGTGATAAACTATTTAAGCCTCATGAACAAGCGCATGGTCTTTTAAAGATTTGTGAAGTACTCGGGGCGGCGGTGTGTGTGTGCCCTCTTTCAGGAGCGGGCGGGGGGGGCACTGCCAGCAACTTGCCAGGCCAGGCAGTGTTCAACACGTGCATCACCCTTTCTCTGCCTGCTATTGCACTCCATGCTTCGGAAAGGTAAGAAAAAGAACGTGCATTTGAGTTTGAAATGTCTGATCTTGTAGCAGTACACTTGCAAAGCCCACACATGACAATAACCCGATTCAAGGGCCCATTCACCCAATTTTTTAAACATATATAGCACTCCAACAAAGTTAGATTTTAAAACTTTATTAACTTTTAACTATAATGAACGGAACAAAAACTGTAAAAACATTTAAACATTTTTCACCCAAAAAAGCAACAATTGTCAGAAGCTGTCTTTTGTGCGAATAGTCCCAAGGCAGCACAACGTGCTGAGTTCTGGACGACACCCAGGTGATGTCGCCTGGGTGCCGCACTGGTTTTGGTATCCTACAATGCTGCTCCGAAAATTGGCGTGGGGCGTCCCGGGTGGGGCGGGGGGAGGCCTCGTCAGTAGCGGTCTGTTGTGCGAATAGTCCCAAGGCAGCAGAACGCGCTGAGATGTTGATGGCACCCAGGTGATGTCCAGTAAACTGCCGCACTGGTTTTGGTATCCTACAATGCTGCTCCGAAAATTGGCGTGGGGCGGCTCGGAGGGGGGGGGGGGGGCGTGGGGGAGGCGGCGTGAACGGGCCTCCCCAGGTGGCGGCCATCCAGCTGAGTTGCGCCCGCTCTTGCGGCTACAGCGTCTCGCTCACCATGTTGTTGAGTTGCTCCCACTCTTGCAGTGCAGCGATAGGCGGCTGCCACATGACTCTTAAAATGGCGGACGGCTCTTCGGTTTTGGGCCTGGTCCACTGAAATGGCCCTGGGACACCTTGGAACTCGGACGCTTGCCTGCTAGGGCTTGGGCTCCATTCTCGAAAAGCGTCCCCTCAGCCGTGAAGATTCTACAAAAGTCTTGGGGGCCCCCGACTCCCGCAGGCTTCCGGTGGGGAGCGGCTGCCATGATTGCTCGCGGAATGACCACGACGGAGATACGAGATGGTGGTGCTCTCATGCTGACGCCAGCTTTAGTCTGAAACATCCAGAAACAAGGTGGGGCTTTCATCGTTTGGGAAAAAAAAATGTTCTAAACCAATGAAAAGTGTTATTTTTAGGTCATATGACCAAGCCTTCCATCTTTAGGAAACCAAAAGTAAAATGAACCAATGAAAAGTTTTATAAACAAGTCACATGACCTGTTATGCGGCATAGGGCTACAAAAAGCGTAGAAAATCCGTTGGCACGTGAGGCGGCGTCAGTAGCGGACCGATGTGCGAATAGGCCGAAGGCAGCACAACGCGCTGAGATCCGGATGGCACCGAGGTGGTGTCCAGCAAATTGCCGCACTGGTGTGGCCATCCTACAATGCTGCGCCGAAAGACGGCGTGTCCAGCTGAGTTCCGGTCACTCTTGCGGTACAGTGAGTCGAACGCGCCGAGATCCGGATGGCACCGAGGTTGTGTCCAGCAAGTTGCTGCACTGGTGTGGCCATCCTACAATGCTGTGCCGAAAGTCGGCGTGGGGTGCCCCGTTGGCTTATGAGGTGATGTCAGTAGTGGACCGATGTGTGAATAGGTCGGAACCAGCACAAGGCGCCAAGATCCGAATGGCAAGTCCTGGATGTTGAGTGCCATAGTTGAGAGTTCTGAGCAGTGCTTGTAAGACTATCTGAAGCTTATTTGCACCTGCTGCAGCTTCACTGTTGCCCAAGGTGGTGTCCAGCAAATTGCTGCAGTGGTGTGGCCATCCTACAATGCTGCGCCGAAAGACGGCGTGTCCAGCTGAGTTCCGGTCACTCTTGCGGTACAGTGAGTCGAACGCGCCGAGATCCGGATGGCACCGAGGTTGTGTCCAGCAAGTTGCCGCACTGGTGTGGCCATCCTACAATGCTGCGCCGAAAGTCAGCGTGGGGTGCCCCGTTGGCTTATGAGGTGATGTCAGTAGTGGACCGATGTGTGAATAGGTCGGAACCAGCACAAGGCGCCAAGATCCGAATGGCAAGTCCTGGACGTTGAGTGCCTCAGTTGAGAGTTCTGAGCAGTGCTTGTAAGACTGTCTGAAGCTTATTTGCACCTGCTGCAGCTTCACTATTGCCCTGATGTGGCCAAAGGTCGCACATGACATAGGCGGCCGGCTCCCGAGGTCCGGCGGAACTTTTTTCCTTTTCCTTTCTGCTTCTTTTCCTACAATCCGTTTCATCTGAAGACACGACCAGGTCCCTGAATGTGTGCAGGGGGACGCTATTGATTGAATGAAAATGGCGGCTTGACACAAAGCTGACTCAAGCGTTGCTGTTGATGCTATACAGACAAAAATTGGTTTTCAGTTTGTACATTCTTCAGGATTTTTTTTTCCATCCAAGTCTGATTGAGAGTTTGTAGAAAAATGGCTTCAGATTTTCCACATACTACTCTTCAACATTCTTCCTAAATGTAACAATGTGAAACTCACTAGGAGAACGGCTGTTTCTGTTTCCTTTCAAAATGCTGCCAACAATATTTTCTGAATGGAAGACACCATCTTGTAGCATAAAGGGCCAATAGGGGTTCTGGTCTGGCCGATGGATGGTGGAGACATTTTGACTATATCTTGGACCTGCCCGGCCTCCCCCAAAATGGCGCCGGTATAAATGGGACTCGTAACTCCTTGCCCGCAAATGTATATCTAGAAAATGTTATTGTAAGTGGCCCTGTCGTATTTTAATTACAAAATGTACGTCCACCGATTCCGCAACTGTTAGACACCTTTGTTCTTGCAACCTAATGGCCCGCTCGTTACGTTCCTCTACAGTGTAAATGTCTCCTCATCATATACGATTTCAGTTTGCTCCGTGGCCGGCCCACGTGGTTATAGGCCCGTATTTGTATACTGACATTTTCACAATAAAGGTTTTTAAAACAAAACACGGTAGTAGTATTTACATTGGTAAAGTTTTTACTTTTAGTCACTGTTTTCGAATCAGTAAAAGGCAAGTGAAATAAAGCAGTCCAATTACATGACGGATAAAAGGTATAATATGTAGGAACGCAGTAAAGATAAATGGTCAAGGGCAGTTGTGTTTTTCATTTCTGCAACATAAAGTGATCGATAAGAATCTGATAATCAGGCGTATCGGCGACTAAGACAGCAGGCCGAATCTCTTTTACTCAACGGCTCCGTCATGGAAGGAAGAAACGCCCTTTTTCTCGAAAAAGGAATATATTTTACTTGCAGGACAGTTGTAAATTTTCCGGGAAAGTACATTAGCCTGGAATATTATAACATATGTTTAAAAAAAAATAATGTTCGAAAACAATAAAAAGCGTAATTTTTAGGTCATATGACCAAGCTTTTCATCATTAAAATAACAAAAGTAAAATGAACCAATGAAAAGTTTTATTAACAAGTCACATGACCTGTTATGCTTACGTTACGCGCTGCGCGCCGCGCCTCGGATCACTTCCGGGTGCGCTAACGCGGCGTGTCATATAACGCATTACGCGACAACGTAGGTCAAGAATATAGTCAAAATGTCTCCACCAACCAGCGTTCGGAACACAACCCCTTTCAGCAGTCCAAAAAGTTCTGTTAAATGACAACAGAGGGGACAGGCAACAAGAACCATCAGTCAAAGAGGGGAGGGCAAGTTCTTCTCTTCCGGGTCATGTTGGGGCGCTACCGGAACTGATCGAATTGGTAGTCTACAGTGTTTCTGGATGTTTCTGACTAAAGCTGGCGTCAGCATGAGAGCACTACCATCTCGTAGCTCCGTCGTGGCCATTCCATGAGCAATCATGGCAGCCGCTCCCCACCAGAAGCCTGCGGGAGTCGGAGGCCCCCAAGACTTTTGTAGAATCTTCACGGCTGAGGGGACGCTTTTCCAGAATGGAGCCCAAGCCCTATCAGGCAAGCGTCCGAGTTCAAAGGTGTCCCAGGGCCATTTTAGTGGACCAGGCCCAAAACCGAAGAGCCGGCCGCCATTTTGAGAGTCCTGTGGCAGCCGCCTATCGCTGCACCGCAAGAGCGGGAGCAACTCAACTACATGATGAGCGAGACGCTGTAGTCGCAAGAGCGGGCGGTAAACAGCTGAATGGCGGAAGAGGCACAGTGTAGCAAAAGCGGGCGGAATGGCAACTGAAACGGTAAAGGGGCGCCCCACTACAGCGTGTCTTCAGGTCAAACGGATTGTGGGACAAGGTCCAGAATTGAAGAGTCATCAAAAGGCAAAAAGTTCCGCCGGACCCCGGGAGCCGGCCGCCTATGTCGGGGGCGATCTCAGGCTACACCAGTGCTATAAGACTTGGGGAGGGTGTCGGAGCCAAGCGTCTTCTCCGAGTCCATGGCCATCACACCGCCCCTCAGGGGCCTCCGTCAAGCTGTTTAGGAAGGTAACATATTACATTGTTTTCTAATGCAGTCAGGTCCACAAACGACACTCACTTACTTTGAGAATAGTGAAGCTGCAGTAGGTGGAAATAAGCTTCAGACAGTGTTACAAGCACTGCTCAGAACTCTTAACTATGGCACCCAACATCCAGAACTTATGCCATTTGAGAATGGCAGTGACATTGAAGCAACTCAGGGACCAAAACCATTAACGTACTTTCACGTATGAAAATCTTACTTGGGGAGGGGGCAGGAGCGAAGCGCCCCCTCCCAGTCCGCGCCACCACACCGTATGTTGAAAATCTGAAGCCATCGTTCTACAAAGTCAACCAACCTTGGATTGAAAAATCTAGAAAAATGTACAAACTGAAAACCAGTTTTGGTCTGCATAGCATCAGTAGCAACGCTTGCTATCAGAGTGCATGAGTTTCATGCTCGATCGATTGAGCTAGCCGGATCGGGCAATAAAAAGTATAAAATAGTTATGTAAATAGTTATTTAATAAAATGTTTTACCCTGTTTCTTTGCTGGTGTGTTGTCTATATTTTTAATATTTGCATAGGGTTTGTCGTTATTTTGGGCGGGGTGGGTGACGGAGTCGAGCTGTCTTGCAGCCCTCATGGTGTGGAGTTCAGTTCATCTCAATATTTTCGTATTTCTCATGAAGGGTTGTTCCTAATATTTCTATTTTAGCGAGGTCAAAAACAGATCCAATTAGTGGCCTACTGATTTTGCTCGATTACTTTTATTTTTTTACACGATTTTTCACTATCTGCAAAGACTAAACAGAGTATTGCGACTTTGTGCTTGTTTGTAAATAGAGAATGATCCAAAGAGAACCAATTCTAAAACAGTAAATGCTTGGATAACAATCAATCAAATGGAGAGACAAGCAGGCACGACGGATTACAACGGGGGCAAAGGCCTGCGTTAACTACCGTTCACTATCTGCAAAGAGAGAGTACTACTAAGAGAAAAGAGGGGAGGGGGGGGGCAGCGTTCAAAGCACATCAGCGTGCATAAATACGAAAATGTTTTTATCTATCACGTACTTGACATTTTAAAGCTTTTCATATTTGCTATTAAAAAACCAATGAAATTCACAGAAAAAACCATAGGTTATAGTGGATATATAGTTAGGAATTTGCATTTACAAAACCTTGAAAATTCAATGAAAAAACCATTGGTTTTAGGCCATATATAGTTAGGGATTTGCATTTACAAAACCTTATTTTACTCGCATAAAACCATTGAAATTCCATATATAGTTAGATGCGCTAACTATATATCGCGCACCCGCAATCCACTGCTGATGATGTCACATATTACATCATTCATGACATGGTCAGTGACATCACTGATGACATCACTGATGACAACTCAAATGACATCACTGATGACATCTCAAATGACATCACTGATGACATCACTGATGACAACTCAAATGACATCACTGACAACATCACAGATGACATCATTCATGTGTTAATACGATGAACCTCTACAGACTCTGATATATCCTTAGATACACTCAGTGAAAACAGACACTCACAGATTGTCACTCATCCATGGAGTTACTCATACACCTAGACAGTCATGCAAAGAATCAATCACACCTCCAATTCCTCAACTATACAGTTATACACACCTTACTTATTGAAACATTCTAACACATATTTACTCTCTTATATAATCCCTAATAAAAGTTCACAATGATCCATACAGCCACTCACACATTCACTGGCTCTAATGCACAGTTATTTATATATGTCAACTCTCACATGGAGTGTGTTTTACATATGTACTTACTTTGACATGTAGCACTGAGATATCCATTCACTCACCAATACACTCATGCACACAGTCAACCGCCCATACAGCTGTTTCCACATGCACTTTTGAAACCATACATCTAGTGAATCAACTGCTCACACATCTATGCACAGAGTCACACACCTCCCAGCCACCCCCACACACACACTTACTCTCCCATAGAAATACTTAGGCAACCAATCAATAACCCATATAGTTACTCATATAGCTACTGATTAACACATGCAGCACTTCATAGAACAACAGATATAATGATGCACAAATTAATACAGTTTAATCACTAACCCATGCACTCAGTGAGACACATTTAATCACTCCCTCATACAATCAGTCATGCACCTACTAAATCCTTCATCCAGACATTTATACATCCACTCATTCTTCAATATGTAAGACATATTTTAACTTTACAGAAACATACAGTCACTGGATGTTGTGATCAGTGATGTCATCAGTGATGTCACTGACCATGTCATGAATGATGTAATATGTGACATCATCAGCAGTGGATTGCGGGTGCGCGATATATAGTTAGCGCATCTAACTATATATGGAATTTCAATAGTTTTATGCGAGTAAAATAAGGTTTTGTAAATGCAAATCCCTAACTATATATGGCCTAAAACCAATGGTTTTTTCATTGAATTTTCAAGGTTTTGTAAATGCAAATTCCTAACTATATATCCACTATGACCTATGGTTTTTTCTGTGAATATATATATATATATATATATATATATATATATATATTCACTGAAAAAACCATAGGTTATAGACCATATATAGTTAGGAATTCGCATTTACAAAACCTTATTTTACTCACACAAAACCATTGAAATTCCATATATAGTTAGTTGCACTAACTATATATCGCGCACCCGCAATCCACTGCTGATGATGTCACATATTACATCATTCATGACATGGTCAGTGACATCACTGATGACATCACTGATGACATCTCAAATGACATCACTGATGACATCTCAAATGACATCACTGATGACATCACTGATGACATCTCATTTGACATTACTGATCACATCACTGATGATATCATTCATGTGATAATACGATGAACCTCTTCAGACTCTAATATAACCTTAGATACAATCAGTGTAAACAGACACTCACAGACTGTCACTCATCCATGGAGTTACTCACACACCTAGTCAGTCATGCAAAGAATCAATCACACCTCCATTTCCTCAACTATACAGTTATACAAACTTTACTTATTCAAACATATACTAACACATATTTACTCTCTTATACAATCCCTGATACAAGTTCACAATGATCCATACAGCCACTCACACATTCACTGGCTCTTATGCACAGTTATTTATATATGTCAACTCTCACATGTACTGTGTTTTACATATGTACTTACTTTGACATGTAGCACTGAGATATCCATTCACTCACCAATACACTCATGCACACAGTCAACCGCCCATACAGCTGTTTCCACATGCACTTTTGAAACCATACATCTAGTGAATCAACTGCTCACACATCTATGCACAGAGTCATACACCTCCCAGCCACCCACACACACACTCAGTCTCCCATACAAATACTTGGGCAACCAATCAATAACCCATATAGTTACTCATATAGCTACTTATCAACACATGCAACAGTTTACAGAACAACAGACATAATGATGCACAAATTAAGACAGTTTAGTCACTAACCCATGCACTCAGTGAGACACATTTAATCACTCACTCATACAGTCAGTCATGCACCTACTAAATCCTTCATCCAGACACTTATACATCCACTCATTCTTCAATATGTAAGACATATTTTAACTTTACAGAAACATACAGTCACTGGATGTTGTCATCAGTGATGTCATCAGTGATGTCATTTGAGATGTCATCAGTGATGTCATCAGTGATGTCACTGACCATGTCATGAATGATGTAATATGTGACATCATCAGCAGTGGATTGCGGGTGCGCGATATATAGTTAGTGCAACTAACTATATATGGAATTTCAATGGTTTTGTGTGAGTAAAATAAGGTTTTGTAAATGCGAATTCCTAACTATATATGGTCTATAACCTATGGTTTTTTCAGTGAATTTTCAAGGTTTTGTAAATGCTAATTCCTAACTATATATGGTCTATAACCTATGGTTTTTTCAGTGAATTTTCAAGGTTTTGTAAATGCTAATTCCTAACTATATATGGTCTATAGCCTATGGTTTTTTCAGTGAATATATATATATACATACATATATAAACATATATCATCTGTATATCTATATAAATACAAACATAAATGCATGCATACATATACTTATATGCATACAGATGCATGTTATTTACATGAAAGTTGAAAAAACACTAATAAAAGCAAAGCTAAAAAGCCACCTCATTACAAACAGAATGGCTTTAACTTAAACGAGGGCGAGATCTATTGCATTTTCAATGCTTGTTTACTTTGGTTCCATCAAGAAGGCATTCAGATGTGTCACACATTTGCCATAAATTCTGAATGTTAGCACTCTAGTTGCACATTAGATCACTGTAGTAAAGCTACTGCTCACCAGGGACGTCTGCTGCTGGTATTCAAAGTGCATGTTTCAGTCTGCATGTCAGAATTTTTTTAATGAAATAGAAGAGGATTTGAGAAGTCACTCAAAATGATCCCTAATTTTTCTTTCTGAAGCACTAATCATACTTTCTATGGCAAAATTAACCCCCTCATGTTGTTCCTTTTTAAATTGAGTGTTTTCAGACTTACCACTTCATTCCAATCAAGATGGCTTCTGGTGTGCCATACTTTTGTCATAAGTAAGACTGTTAGCGCTCTAGTTGTTCTTTAGAACACTCTGGGACATTCTGTCATTGGGCTATACTTGGGGCACATCTGGGTGATATTTGGGCTACACTTAGGCTCTTTTGTCTCTGGTGGCCATCTTGGGAGACTGTATGTCAGAATTTTTTAATGAAATTGAAGAGGGTTTGAGAAGTCACTCAAAATGTGCCCTAATTTTTCTTTCTGCAGCACTAATCATAATTCATATGGCAAAATATACCCCCTCATTTTGTTCCTTTTTAAATTAAATGTTTTAAGAGTTACCACTTTATTCCAATCAAGATGGCTTCAGGTGTGCCATACCTTTGTAATAAGTAGGACTGTTAGCGCTCTAGTTGTTCTTTAGAACACTCTGGGACATTCTGTCATTGGGCTATACTTGGGCTACATCAGGGTGATATTTGGGCTACATTTGGGCTCTTTTGTCTCTGGTGGCCATTTTGGGAGACTGCATGTCAGAATTTGTTTATGAAATAGAAGAGGATTTGAAAAGTCACTCAAAATGTGCCCTAATTTTTCTTTCTGAAGCACTAATAATACCTTCTATTGCATAATATACCCCCTCATTTTGTTCCTTTTTAAATTAAATGTTTTAAGAGTTACCACTTTATTCCCATCGCGATGGCTCCAGGTGTGCTATACCTTTGTAATAAGTAGGACTGTTAGCGCTCTAGTTGTTCTTTAGAACACTCTGGGACATTCTGTCATTGGGCTATACTTGGGCTACATCTGGGTGATATTTGGGCTACATTTGGGCTCTTTTGTCTCTGGTGGCCATTTTGGGAGACTGCATGTCAGAATGTTTTAATGAAATAGAAAAGGATTTGAGAAGTCACTCAAAATGTGCCCTAATTTTTCATTCTGCAGCACTAATCATACTTTCTATGGCAAAATATACCCCCTCATGTTGTTTCTTTTTAAATTAAATGTTTTAAGAGTTACCACTTTATTCCAATCAAGATGGCTTCAGGTGTGCCACACCTTTGTAATAAGTAGGACTGTTAGCGCTCTAGTTGTTCTTTAGAACACTCTGGGACATTCTGTCATTGGGCTATACTTGGGCTACATCTGGGTGATATTTGGGCTACATTTGGGCTCTTTTGTCTCTGGTGGCCATTTTGGGAGACTGCATGTCAGAATGTTTTAATGAAATAGAAAAGGATTTGAGAAGTCACTCAAAATGTGCCCTAATTTTTCATTCTGCAGCACTAATCATACTTTCTATGGCAAAATATACCCCCTCATGTTGTTTCTTTTTAAATTAAATGTTTTAAGAGTTACCACTTTATTCCAATCAAGATGGCTTCAGGTGTGCCATACCTTTGTAATAAGTAGGACTGTTAGCGCTCTAGTTGTTCTTTAGAACACTCTAGGAGGCTGCAGTAGAACACAAAGGAATCAACTGACAGTCTCTGTCCTTGTTGGATGTACATGTTTTACTCAGAATGTCAGACTTCATTTTCACATGACTGAGAAAGATAATGTGAATTTACAGAAAATATGCTTTCAGTTTAGCTTATAGATCCCCTTCCAAACCACTGTGGGAAAATCATGAGATATTAGTTTTCTTTCAAACAATATTCATGATATCACAGCAGAAGGTTTTTTCACATGGTAAAATCACCTTAGAACCCACCATAATTCCTAAAACGAGTATGGTACCATCAACAAATGATTTATAATGTAACTAAAGTCCTAAAACCCTCTATTAACTACAATGCTTTTTAATGAGGTGCTATCATGTATATTGGTCCCAAGATGGCTGCCAACACTTCTTGGATGAAGTGCTGACAGCCAATCAGATCAGATGTGTGGTTAGGCTCCGCCCAGATATATATCTTTTTTTGAACCTAAATTACTCAAAATCCACTGGAGCACATATATTGAGACCTAGCAAAGGCACATCGGGCTAACAGTCCCTACAATTTTGCCAAGTTTCGTGCAAATCCATTCAGCCGTTCGAGCTAAAAGTGAGGCCAACCGCCCTATGGAAATTAACATGGGAAAAACGCGTTTTGGGACCCCCCTTTTTTCTCGGCCCCCCCTTGAAGAAACCCCCCCAAATTGTCAGGGGCTGCTCAGAAACAAAATGTTCCATTTTCCTGAAAATTTCAGCCAATTCCGTCCACAAACGCCAAAGTTATTAGACATAGAATTTTCAAAAATCCCATAGAGAAAAAATCCTAACTATATATACCTACTGGCGACCGCCAGTAGGTAATATATATATATATATATATATATATATATATATATATATATATATATATATATATATATATGAAAAATGACCTATAATTCACATGCTGGTATGGGTACCCACAATTTTGGAGATGTGCAAATAGCTACTGTTTCTAACTCTATATTTTGTTCCCATTTCAGAAATACATAGGTGACTTTCATAACAATTTTTCCAGTTTTATATTTTTCCATATGATATTACTATATACCTGGCACACAATAAAAAACCATTGCAAGACACTGCTCAGTTATTGGGTCTGGGTTCTAAAGGTTCTTGGTAATCCTACAAGTCCTATATATTCCCACAACCAGAAGGGTCCAGCAAATATAACTGTATATTGTCATACTTAGTAGAAGTTACAGGTCAAAACGTTGGTACAAATGGCTGATTGTTTAACTAATTTAAAAAAAATCTATTTTCAACAGTTTCTATACAAAAATCTTGACGATCTACACAGACAACCCCATGCTTAATTCAAAACTGTGTTTACTTTTCAAAAATATATAGCTTTCCTGGGTCCATCATTGCTTTCATACCCATTTTTACCATTAACTGGAAGGAGGTTGAAAGCTCAAAAAATAGCAATAATAGGCTATGTCCCAGAAAAATGCCCAAACTGTGTAAAAAATATTGGTTTTCTGAAAAAAGTCTGCTTGTCCCTGAAATCTGGGAAGATGCTGATTTCAGCATCATAGCCCCTTTCTTTATACCATTTGCAGGGAAAAACTAGAGGCTTTCATCTGTAGCCCTTTTTTCCCATTTAAAAAAAAAATAATAATAATTTGCTATATTTTTGCTCATTTCTGGGTCACCACCAGGGGAATCGACAAACCCTGGGTACCTTTGGAATCCTTGTGATGTTGGAAGAAAAGGACGCTAATTTGGTGTGGATACCTTCTGTGGTCAAAAAGTTACAGGGGTCTAGAGGCGAACTACCCCAAATAGCCAAAAAAAGGCTAAGTGCATGGGGGAAAAGGCCTAGCAGTGAAGGGTTTAAATGCATAAATCAAAAATGTCGATACTGTGGAACACATTTCTACTGTGTTCAAATTGCATAAATAATTCAGGGCATCCTTAAAATAAAACATTTTCTGTTTTAAAAATATTGGTTTCAAAAAACGTTTCCTACTAACCTGAATATATTTTTCAAAACAGAATAAGACTGAGGTGTATATGGCTGGCTGTGAACTGGGTGGCGTAGTGAGGTAAAGATTCAACCTAGATCTAATAGTGACTGGGGGTGAGTGTATGAAATGTTTCAGCACTCTGTCCATCATCTACTTGTGTTTGCCCTAAGTTGGCAGGGTATGCCCACCCCTGGGTCCTTTGCTCACTTTGTCACTGAATCCAAGCTAGCCTGTCTGATGAGGGGTGTTACCCCGACACTGGCCCCAGGAGGATTCTTGCTGGAAGTTTCAGTGCTCTGTCTATTATGTCCTTGTGTTTGCTTTCTTCCTTAATAACATCAAGGAATGCATCCAGTTCTATGTGTAACTTAACATTACACACTACAAACACAAAGGCTCTTGTTAGAGCCACCCTATTACAACATTATGTGATTGTTTCATGTTATAACTCTCTTTTTTGTATACTGACTCCAGCGAGAGTCTAGTGAGAGCAGGAGCACCCAAACACCTGTGTGCACAACTCTCACGAGATGCTTGTGATACAAACATTTAACCTATTTTTCATGAATTATAGCTCTGTATCGTAGGGTGTGTGTATTAAATTGTACAAATACACATGCCTCTGCACTGAAACCTCTTACTTGAGAAAGATTTTCTCTCACCCCCATACAAGTTTTTTATTATATTTATGATCCTGTGAGAGTCTTTCAAGAATGTAAAAACTTTGTTGGTGGATTTTACACTTTCCGTTATTACAGTACAGACACCTCGTAGTCTCGACGAGTAGTGTGTGGGGAGAAATCAGCCTCTCCACTGACACTTTTTCACAGTATGACAGGAGTGTATAGTAGGGTATGATGAGAAACTGGGGTATTCACTGAGACGTCTAACAGAGCGACAACGGTGTATAGTAGGGTGGGGAGAGTGGCTGGCCTCTCCGCTGAGACCTCGCCCTAAGGTGACTAATGTGCAGAGTATAGTGTAAGGAGAGACTGCCTCCATTTCTCAGGGTGACCAGTGTGTATAATAGGGTGTGGGAGTGGCACTGTTTTGTGACTTCTCTCTCAGGTTATTAGTGACCATAGTAGGGTGCATGAGGGGACTGCCTACCCTTCTGAAACCCCTCTCTTGGATGATGGGTCCGTATAGTAGCATATAGGGAGTGACTGACCTTTTCTTTGAGACCTCTTTGTTGCATGACAACTGTGTATACCAGGGTGTGTTAAGGGACTGGTTCTCTGTTAAGACCTCTCTCTGTAATGATGGCTGTTGTTAGAACTGGGGTTTCCGGTTGGCAGAGGTATGCACCCTGTCCAAGCAGGAACCACCACTGTAGTCAGGGTAAGCTAGATGCACACCTGTGCTCACCCTCTGGTAGTTTGGCACAGAGCAGTCAGGCTTATCAAAAGAGGCAATGGGTAAAGTGTTTATGGAACACACATACAATCACACACACAGAAGAACACAATGAAACACCACAGAAGTACTCCACCCAGGATTAGAAAGATAGTTTATATGTTTATTAGTAAAACAAGACCAAAATTAAAAAAATTCCAAACAGTAGAGCCTGAGTTATGGATTTTAAAAGATTAAATCAAAATCTATCGCTTAGAGTCAAAAAGCGCTTAGGGGTTACTTGAGGTTGTGCCGCACCAGGGTAAATCCAAAATGTATGCTAACTGCAATGTAGGACAGGCCGACTACAGGACTCCCGCAGGTCCTGCTGAAAAAGTACATTGGATGGAGGAAACTTTGATTTTGTACACTTGATATTTAGCTTCCATTCGTGCAGATGATAAAGGCTTTGTTGTCAAACCTATTTATGATGCAGGCATTGCATCATCCTCTAGATGCACTGTACGTCGTCACTGGGACACGTAGTCCATCGAAACGATATTGGAGAAAGGCTGCAAGGAACAAAGAGCAGTAAGACTAGAGAAATGTCCAATTTCTGAGTTCAAAATATTTTATTGAAGTTTTAGTAACATTAAACATGGACATACGTTAAAAAAAGTATTAAGCAATAATATCTATTACATTTCATAAAATACAAAATCATCATTATCAGTACAAAATATATGAAAATATTCATAATAATAGGAAATTAAAAAGGGAAGGAGAGAGGAGGGGGAGGGGAACATCCAAAAACAACGAATGTGTAAATTAGGAATAGAGCTACTATATCATATTATTAATTTAAAATAAGAATAATAAATAGATAGACAAGCATTAAATATAGCTTTAGGGTGATAAATAAACTTCAACAGGTATCCATAATGAATGATAAGAGTTAGAATTATGATGAATCCCTGACAAGGATAACTGAGCACCTCTTCTTGTAAAAATAACCCATGACCACCAAGCATGAACTGAAAATAACGAAACATCTTTCCAACAGAAAGTAATGGATTTTAACGCAGCTGAAATCAAGAAATCAAAAAGTTTACCCTCAAGAACATTTGAGCTCTGTGATAACATAAGAGATTTGCAAATTAAAAATTTGTATGATAGATTCTCATGAATATTTAATATCTTTTTAATAATGTCCCAAACTTCCTTCCAGAATTTAACCCCTTCCGTGCTTGGGCGGTTCCCCTGCTGTGCTTGGGGGCGGGGGCGCGGGCAGCGCCCCAGTGCTCATGACGAGCTCAGCTCGTCATGAGGCACAGTGCTTGTGTGCTCATGACGAGCTGAGCTCGTCATGACCACACCTGTTTCCGTGGAACACTCAGCACAGCAGGGGAATTATCCCTGCATGCGAGCGTTCCACGGCTCATGACGAGCTGAGCTCGTCATGAGCACCGGAGCACCGTGCCTCATGACGAGCTCAGATCGTCATGAGCATGGAAGAGGTTAAACACTGAAGGACAATCATAAAGCATATGGTGTAACGAGCCAGGATGTAGATTACAATGCCAACACATAGCAGATTGAAGATGTTTAGCTTGGAATAAACGTAATGGAGTCCATAAACAATTAAATAAAATATTAGAATTGGTTTGATAAAGTGAAACAGGCAACCATCCAAATATATTATTAAGCGAAATGATTTCCCAAGTTTCACTAGATAAGGAAAGTAAAAGTTCATTATTCCAAAGCGTTGAAATCACATTTATGTTACTACCTAGAGTATTAGATACTTTTTAATATGAAATAGAAACACCATGAGAAGACGCTGATATAGTTTGGATATAAATTGATAAGTCAGCTTTAACATTAGATGGAATATCTTGAGGAAAATAATCTAGAATCGAAATACATAAATAATCGTATTTAATAAAATCAGATTGAGGTAAACTAAAGTTTATTTGCAGGCCCTCAAATGGTATGAATGTATTGCTGGAATAAACATCCTTAAGATAAAAAACACCAGCCTTAATCAATGAAAACCAGAAACTGATATGTCTATTCAATTTAATAACATTGCCATAACATAATGACAAGTCTTCTGTATTACACATGGGAGATAGAAAAATGGAATCAAGGTAATTAAAAATCGTTTTAGTGGATTTAAGAATAACAGATTTATGAACAAATGAGGATTTATTAGACATGGTCAACAAAATGGGTAAAGGAAATGGATTTACAATAAATTTTTAATATGAAGCCAAGTAGGGGGATTATGTAAAGAGGAATGATTATAGCCTTATAGCCCGCCGTAGCGGGCTATACCGGCTATTAAAGGCCCGCTGAATCGTTAAAGGCCAGAGCCGAAGGCGAGGGACTTTAACGAGGCAGTGGGACTTTATTTGCCGGTATAGCCCTGCTACGAAGGGCTATAAGGCTATTAGAACATTTTGCCACTAGAGGGCAAAATGTTCTAACAAATTAAACAAAGGGTTCTCGAAGCTCGAGGGGATATAAATCCCCTCGAGCTTCGAGAAGCCTTTGTAGAACATTGGAATGTTGCTCTGCGGGCCTTTACTGGCCCGTAGAAGCATGGAGCACTCCATTGTCTGCAATGGAGCTCCCAATATTCCAATGTTCTAATAAACCATATGGAACTTTGCTTTAAAATAAAAGCTTTATGATAAAGAAAAAAGTCGGGATACCAAACCCTGCGTTACATTTAGGCATTTTTAATTTTTATAACTAATTCGAGGTGATGTGTTATTTGAAAGAAGTTTGGAAAGAAGTTTATCAACATCTTTATAAAACTTAATGAAAATTGAGTAGGAACCATGGCAAAAGTATAAAAGATTTTGGGAGCAATGGTCATTTTAATAGAATCCATTCTACCACATCATGAGAGATGTAACGATGACCATTTAGACATTTTTTCCTTAATATAATCTAAGGTAAAATTACAATTTAAAGATATTGTTGATTTTATGGATGAAAAGAATAAAATACCAAGATATTTAAATTTATTCCTTTGCCAAATGAGTTCATTCATGGGGATCAAATCAGGAGTACAATAAATGTTTAAAGAAAAAAATCAGTTTTGTCAGTGTTTAATTTGTAGCCAGAAACTGTAGCGTACTGCATTATATTCTCTAATAAGGCAGGGAAAGAGGATAAGGGATCACTGATAAATAAAAGCACAACATCAGCATAAGCCAAGGTTTTAATAATAACATCCTTCATATTGATTCCTTTAATAATATCGCAATTTCTTCTAGAAGTAAGTAAAGGTTCAATACCAACTAAAGCCATAACTCCTGAAGGTAAGGTTAAAGTAGAACCTTGCTCAGTGATATATAACAAAGTCCTTGTATTATTAGCAGAATATATATAACCCTGATTGACCTGGATGTATAATAGCATCTAATACAGGGGCTAATCTAGCTAATATTTTAGCAATTAATTTACAATCATGATTAATTAAAGATATAGGACGATAATTAGATACAAGTGTAGGGTCCTTTTCTGGTTTGGGAAGTACAATAATTAAAGCCTCAGTAAAAGAACCTGGGGTAATTCCTGAAGAGCCAAAAGATGTAAAAAGTTGAAATAAAGAAGGCAAAAGTTGAGACTTAAATTCTTTATAACATTCAGCCGGGATAACGTTAGGCCCCGGAGATTTATTCTTTTTAAGAGATTTTATGGCAGATAAAATTTCATCTTTAGAAATGGGAGAATCAAGGTTGATTTTATCTAATTGAGAAATCTTGGGTAATCCACATAAATTTAAAAAATAATTAATTAAGGAGTCATCATGGAGATCAGGCTAATTATATAGATCAGAATAAAAATCCAAAAATTCATTCACAATGTCTTTATGAGATAAAGCAATTTTACCATTAGGGTCATGAATTTAGTTAATTTGAGTTTTATCCCTTTTTATACATAAATAATTAGCCAAAAGTCTTCCAGATCTATTGGCATTGAAATTGAATTTGGCTTTGGCCTTAGAAATCTGAATGCCAGCTCTTTTACTAAGAATTGTATTAAATTTGCAGCAAAGCTTTTGCAACTTAAATCTGTATTGAGGATCATTAGATGTAATGAAAAGTCGCTTACATTTATCAATTTGTATTTCTAATTTGTTATCATTGCATTAAAGGTCTTATTTTTGTGGTCCATAATAGAGATAGTAACCCTTCTAATATAAGCTTTAAAAGCATTCCATCTATTAACCATTGAAGTAGAACCTTCAGGATTAAGTATAAAATAATCATGAATGGCAGTTAAGAGTTTTGGTTTGTTATTTTCATTGAGAGCTATACCAGTTTTCATTCTCCATCTAAATTGTTTAGAAAAAGTTGGATTTAAGTTTAAAAGACAAGAAATCATAGCAAGATCTGAAATTTCAGTGTTACCAATCATGGGATTATTATCTGAGTTAATTAGTTGCCTAGTAACTAATAAATAATCAATCCTAGAATGAGAATTATGTGGATTGGAAAAAAATGTAAAAGTTTTCTCTGTAGGGAAATGTAGCCGCCATATATCAACTAACTTAGTGGTTTTAAGAAATTATTTAAAAGCATAATCACTCTTAGGAGGGTGATATTTAGTAAGAGATAATCTTTCTAAAAAAGGATCTGATATGACATTAAAATCACCTCCAACAATAAGAGGAACATTACCAATCTTTAGAACCTCAGTTGAAAGATTAGCCCAAAAAAAGGATCATCCACAGTAGGGCCATAAACATTAACTAAAAATATACCTGAATCATAAACTTTAGCTTTAACGATTAAATATCTCCCATCCGCATCTGAAGTTTTACTCAAAATTTGACAATGTAATTTCTTTGCAAAAAAGATAGCTACACAATTTTTTTACCATTAGCAGGAGAAGATACAATATTGTAAACCCACTTTTTCTTCATATAATCTAAAATGTTGTCATCTATATGAGTTTCCTGTATAAAACAAATATCAGCTTTGCAATTACCTAAATAATCTGAAATTTTTGTATGTTTAACTGGACGGCGTAAACCTTTAACATTTAATGATATACTTTAATATTAGCCATAATGGAAGAAGAAGAGAGAAAAGATTAAGAAGAGGAAGGTAAGATAAAAGCACAGATGATGAGAAGAAAGTAGCTCCAGAACAGGTAATAGGGAAAGGAGAAAATAAAACATAGAAAAAGAGACAAAGAAATACATAAATGTGAAAAGTGAAACTCACACACGCTCTACAAGCATAATCGGAACCGTTGGAGCCCAATTTAAGAAATATTCATGAATATGTCAGAAAAAGCAAAACTTATAGAAGTCAAGTAGTAGGGTCATTAGTATCCATTGAATGCTGCGACTGCTGATTTAAAAAATCTTTCAGTTCCTCAGGACGCTGAAAAGATTTTGAAAAAGAATCTTTCAAATGCGCATTGTCGATGGATCAAAAAGGCCATATTTGTATACAAGACTTCATAATTGAGGATAAAGATCAGTGAATTCCTTATGGATTGCAACAGTTTCTTTGGCAAAATCTTGATGAATAAAAATGTTATTCCCATTGACCATCAAGGAGGGAATTTCTCGTGCTGCTTTTCTGATCAAAACCAAATGATGGTGACGAAGAACTTTGAAGATCATTTGACGTGTTTTTGTATGTTGAGGATTACAATGGGACGGAATCCCGTGAGCTTTATCTATTTCTAATTTTTCTGGGAATTTGATATTTAAGAGCCCAGGAATTACATTCTCCAAATATATTCTACAATTAGCTCCCTCAACCTCTTCTGGCAAATTAAATATGCGTAGATTATATTGTTTATTGCGCTTTTCCTAAATCAAAAGAAGCAAGCACATAGGTGATATTTTCGCCAGAAGTGGGGTAAAGGCATCCACTTTAACTTTATTATCCTGTATTTTAATTAAATTGTCAGATATTTTCATTGAGAAACATGCCATTTCTTTGCGCAAGCTTTTAACTTCTGTTGCATAGAATCAGTACTCGCACAAAGTGCTTGAATTTCTTCCAGTATTAGAGATAACGAAGGTTCAGGTGACTCTACCACTTTAATTGGATGAGGTGAAACCTGCTGCCTCCTTTTATTGTGAAGAGGATTTTTATTTTCCATGTTTTGAATAAAGGATGTAATTTGAAGAAAAAGCACAGTTTATGGATAAATAGAGTTGAAGTTGTAAAGAAATACTTAAAATGACTGGTGCAGCAGATAAAATGGACTGTGTGCATGGCTAGGCCCAAGCCAGGCCCTTTCCTGAAAGTATTCTCCGCCCCCTTGACAGACAAGCTAGGCAGTACCTGAGAGCAGGGCTGGGAGCAGGAACAAGAAAGCGAAAAAACCCACTTCTGCTGTCCATAAACACAGGAAATCTCTTCACAATGCAGGTACAACCTTTATAAGTGCAGCAACCTCATTGTAGCGGACTTTCTGACAGAAAATCATCGTTTTTAATCACAAAAAAAGGCGAAAACGCGGAGGAGCTCACCGGGTAGCAGGCATCTTGATTTGCGCACTCGCGCGTCTCCCAAAATGTCCAATTTCTAAAAGTGGCATTTCTAAAACAGTAATGTTAAATCCAACTTAACCAGTAAAGAGGATTTACCATTACCATTCCTAAAATATGAAACATCATGCAGCTGCTCCTTTCTAATCAGGAATTACAGCTTAAAAGTGATTTAAAGAATTTCCAATGTTAGGCTATGAGAGGAGTAGGCCTCACAGTAGTAAAACATTTACTTAGGTGTTTGTCACTACCAGGACATGCAAAACCTACCAGTACATATCCTACCTTTTACTTACACAGCACCTTGCCCTATGAGCTAATTAGGGCATACGTTAGGAGTAACTTATGTCCAACAAAAGGGGAATTTAAGTATTTGAAATAAGTTTTAAATGCCAAGTCGAAGTGTAAGTAATCTGCACATGCAGGCCTTGCAGTGGCAGGCCTGAGACAGGTTTGGAAGGCTACTTGTATGGGTTTCACAATCAGTGCTGTAGACCCACTAGTGACTGGCGGTGAGTTTCTGAAATGTTGAAGCACTCTGTCCATCATCTCCTTGTGTTTGCTTTGTTCGCCCTAAGTTGGCAGGATATGCCCAGACATGGGTCCCATGCTCACTTTGCCACTGGATTCAAGCTAGCCTGGCTGATGAGGGCTGTTAGCTGGAAACCAGTCCCAGGATGCTTGTTTCCTGTCCAGGGAAGACATGGCTTGGCAGTTCTGGTTAGACTGTTCCAATGAGGCACAGGGTCAAGACTGATTTGCTTATAGCTGTGTCTGAACTGGGGTGGCAAAGTTTGCTAAAGAACAATAATGGATTCAACCCAGATCTGTGACTGGGGGTGAGTGCCTGAAAAATGTCAGCGCTCCATCCATCATCCCTTGTGTTTGCTTTGTTTGCCCTAAGCTGGCAGGGTATGTCCAGCCGTGGGTTCCTTGCTCACTTTGCCACTGGACTCAAGCTAGCCTGGCTGATGAAGGGTGTTACTCAGAAACCGGTCCCATGATGCTTGTTTCTGGTTCAGGGAAGACCTGGCTTGGCAGTTCGGGCTGGACTGTTCCCATGAGGCACAGGATCAAGACTGATTTGCATATATCTGAGTCTGAACTGAGGTGGTGAAGTGAGCTAAATAATTATGATGGATTCAACCCAGATCTGTGACTGGGGGTGAGTGTCTGAAAAGTTTCAGCACTCCGTCCATCATCTCTTTGTGTTTGCATCCTCCAGTCCTGTACCATCATTCTCCAGTGCACCTAGAAGGTCTTCAAGTACCTACAGAACACAAAGATAACCTACGCCATGTTATATACTGCAAGGCTCTGGACTGAATATCAGAAAAAGTCGATAGTTTTCCGGACCCCCCCTACCCCAGGCGGTGATGGACTATGTCAATAGGATGTCCCCCCTGCGGCATTGGCTGCCATGGATCTACTGCTGCCAGCTCAGGGGAGTAGAGACGTCTCCTACTGAAGTTGAACTCTAACACCTATGCTCTGAACATAACAACTGATGTGGGGTGGAGGACTTTGGGACTCATGATACTTGATATAGATGGAGGAAACTGGTGAGAGGCCTTGTAGGCCAACAACTTTACTGAGAACGCACTAGCTAATTCACATTGGATTTGTAATACTGTGTAGCTATATGTACATTGATGGTGAGATGTATAAAGAGGTCCTTAAAGGGGAGGTTCCTCCAGCCCAATGGATAGGAACACTATAAAAGCAGTCGGACAATGCAGAATCTCTCGGCCACCCCTACCCTTAAGCGAGGAACTGGGTAACTAGTGGCCTTACATGGGTGCACCCATAAGGTATCTGCAAAACATATATAGCGCGATTGGTTCTGCGCATCTTCTTAGTTGTACAACAGTTTGCAGCTGTTATTGTTTACAGGGAGGAATTTAGCATGGTTGGGATGCTGAAGTGGGAAGGGGGCGGGAAGTTGATCCTGTTAAGTATGTTTTTACAGCTCTACACTATGCAACATGGTAGACGACCTCAGGGGCATGTTACTGACGGTATTGGTATACCCACATAAATAGAAAGGGAATTAATGGGTTCCTACGGGTATGCATTATCACAATGCTAACATGAAAGTGCTAGCATATTTGGACAGGCACGATGTGCAAATAGCGCTCCTTCAGGAGACACACTTAATAAAGCACACAGAAAGCTCAGTGGGTGTAAAATAGGGTTGTTCTACTCCTCATATTCTCTGGGAATGATAATATTAATCATGAAGGGAGCTCCATTCACAGTCACTCATGAACATGCAGATGAGCAAGGTAGATATGTAATCATGCAGGGCACACTGTGGGGCTCTCTTGTCACCTTGGTTAATGTATATGGCCCCAATGCTGATGAACCCTGCTTTTACACTAACATCAGAAACACGCTTTGTAATCTCCCCGATCAGAAGTACCATGAGGTGGGGATCTAAATAATACACTGAACATGACATTTGATAAATCAACACATGCTACCAGAACTGATACAAGAGTGGATGGAGGATTTCAACATGGTGGATGCATGGAAGGTATTTAACCCTGAAGGAAGGGAAGGCACATTATATCGTCTGTACATGCCATGTGGGCCCGACTTGATCATTGGCTGATAACTGGGGGGGTTCAGTACTTGGGTAGCAGGCATACGACATCTCCAGAGGACATTGTCAGATCACAAGCTAGTAAAATTAGTGATTGAGGTTTCTACATATAATCACCCCCAGTCACATGGAGAGTCAAGGGCGCTGCTTTACTTGATCGGGTATACAGGGAAACAGTATGATGAGCTGATGAGTACTTTGCTATAAATTAGAACTCTGTATCAGAAGAAGACACCCTATTGGAGGCCTTCAAGGTCACAATAAGGGGGGTCCGTATTAGTACTAATGCTAGGACACTAAAAGATATTCAAACACAGATTGACAGATTTGAAATTAATACTAAGCAAGAGATGTTTTTGTTTCTGTGCAGTTCATAAATTACAATCATAAAGTAGCACAGAGAACTATGAACTGCCATCAGAGCTGCATGGTACAGTTTAGAAAGTTATGTGTTTTCCCCAGTCTTTCATTATCCTGGAGTTGCCAAAAAAAGGTTTGTTTGGGTAGAAATGCATTCTTATTAATAAAGTCAACCCTAACCACTGTGTTACTTATGTTCTTATCCCAAGTTGGTGCTTTTCCAGAGCAAGCACTCTTAAAAAGTGCATACCAGTATGGATGTCACAAAAGGGACGCAACTCCAGCAACGCGTCCTTTCACATGGGGCAAGCCCCATGTGAAAGGGCCTGCATCAGTCTTACGCCTGCTGTGAGGCAGGCGCAAGATTTTGACGCAACGGCGTCCTAAAAGTGACGCAGTGAAATCTCATAGATTTCACTGCGTCACTTCTACGACCCTTCCTTGCGTGAATACGCCCCCCTTGCATACATTATACCTGGCGTAGGTATAATGTGGCGCAGGGGTTTACAAAGTGACGCATCTACCTAGATGCGTCACTTTGTAAATATGGCGCAACAAGGTGCATTTTTTACGCCACTGGTGCGTCACAAAAAGTGACGCACCGGCGGCGTAAAAGTGACGCACAGCCTCATAAATGAGGCCCCTGGAACTTTTATCGAAACTAGGGGTAGACTTCAACTCGCAGAGTTTCACTCCATAGAATTCCGCTGACTTAACATGAAAAACTTTGAGATTCCACAGAGTTTCGTGAACGTGTGGAAATCGGCATGTCATACTCATTTTTAGAGCCAGGAGTTGGTTCTGTGCTGCCAAACCAAAGCAAACGGCACCATGCAGCAAGCCAGAGGGCACTGCCTTTTTGCCACCGCTCGAGTAGATTTTCTACTCTACTAGCATCTTTCTCACAGCGAACAGTCTAGACCACCCGCTACCGCCCGCATTGAGAGAATCTTGCTGGATGCCCTCCTAGTACCTGAAAATTATGATAGGGGATGCCAATTCGTGCTTGCCAACTTCCTGTTTGTGAGAAAAAACTCCACAATGTGGCTGTTGGCACAGTTTGGCTGGAACTCAATGTTATAAGCATAATGCGGGGTGGACAAAACTCTGTGAACTCCATCGGCGGGGCAGAATTTACCACCAACCCCTTATCGAAACTGATATTGCTTCTCTGAGGATAATGATACATCTTCATCCCCATTTATACTATTCACCAGTAGTTTACCAATTACTAGTCCCATTCATGGTTTGGACCATCAATGAACATGTAGCAATGAAAGTACACTGCATGCATGTTACTCAGTATAACACATCTGAGATCATGAGCAGTCCTACTCAGTAGTCCCTATTTATTCTCTCAGCCGCACCGGGCAGAGAAGTGCAGGTGCATGCTATTTCACCGGGCTGACCCGCTCATACCACGTGGCTCTCTACAGGCCCCTAGTTCATGATTTTAATAACCCAACTTGACTGTGACAACTTTACATTTTTCTCATTATCTTGTTTAATTTTCTGGCAGTGAAGCCATGACTGGTGTGAACGCTTCAACATTACCTTGTTACCTTCCTTAAGAACTGTCACTTGTAATTTTTTCAAAGCGAGTTATATGACAGCTTTGTTTTTTTCACACACTACCTGTAGTCACTGTAATGAGCTCCTGGAGCTGTTTCAGTCTGATATTCAGATTCATAATATTGGTGTCACTGGTTTTGTGCATATAACTTCAAAGACTAGATTACCTTGACAGTAATGGGTAGGGTATACATATATTTTTCTTTTGGAAACCACATAGAAGCATTCTCACTCTCTCAAAAGATGGCATCCTGCACCAGCATAGACTAGTAGACATAAAGCTGACCCTCAAAGGATTGCTAAAGGAACAAAAGTAAAAATATGTTGACAGGAACAATCTGCAGGTTCCATTTACAAATGTGGGCTACAAGCACTAATTTGCAGGACTGTGGAATGCTAATTATTTTGTGTGATTCCACTCTTGATGATGTGTTGTTAGCATGTTTTTCTAATTAATTGATATTTGGAACACACTTGGGGACACAGTGAAGGTTTTATGAACTGTACTGAAAACTCAACGTCTACGTTTTTTTGTAAGGCATGTGTGGCACTAGAGTTGGGAATATAATACAGGTGTAGTAGTTTACCATTGTAGTTCACTCTGAAGTCTGGCCTAAGTAATGGTAGTAGCAGATATATTCTAAATAGCTCTAGTTAGCTCTATCATTTCAAAACAAAGTAGCTTGCTTCATCTCAGCAGATCTATATAGGGATCAGGAAGTGGATTCATTTAGAGAAATAAAGTGTAATTTGGAGGCGTTCATGATAGAGTTTTGTATCAGAAGGTAATGCACATCACATGCTGGCAGACATTCCTAATGTCATTGATAACTACTGTGGCCTCACTCCTATGGTCTCTCTTCGTTCCTTCCTTTCCACATTTTTAGGTTTTGCCTGCACAGCGCTTGCGCTGTGCTAGTGGAATCTATTGTATCTCATATATCTTAAAAGGGGGTTCTTATCAGGTACCATCGCTGAATAACAGTGTTTATTCGCTTTTGTGTGGAACCTTTTTTTTGTTAACTTCCCTTGGCTGCATGCATTTACGATACTTCTTCTAAAGTTGTTCACACTGATTAAACCCTTCACTCTCAAGATAAGATTTCTTCCCATGGAAAAGGCAGACAGCTTCTAACAGTATGCTGGAATGCTTGCTTTTTATTACTTAGTTGTGTAAAGCAGATGTCTTTAGCCTTAGAAAATGTGTGTTATTTCCTATTCATGCCGCAGCACCTTCTTTTGCACTTTGTAGGTATTATCAGATAGATTTTTTCAATGTAATGTATTTGGTCATTGTGATTAAATTCTAAATGTTGTAATAAGCATTGCACATTAAAAATAAAGTTATATACAAGAGCTATGCTATATTTTACTACTTAAATGGCAGCCACTGTTGCACCCCCCCTGGAGTTAGAATAGTAATTTTTACCCCTACACTATCCAATACTTACCACACATGCAATGTATTGGTATGCATTGTAATGGTATGTGTTGTAAAGGTAGTATGCGTTGTAGTAGAATGCGTAGTAAAGGTAGTTTTTAAAAATTCGTTGTAATGTCATGCGTTGTAATAGAATGCGTTGTAATGGATGTTGCATTGTAAAAAATGTGTTGTAAAGGTATGCGTTGTAAAAGTATGCGTTGTAACGTCATACATCCATCAGGAGTAGCAGGATTCATTTTGAGCAAGACCACAGGCGTTATTAAGAGTCTATCGGGGCTTTAAGTGGGATGAAAAAACTTGGGGGTCTCTCAAAGGGCCGTGAACAATGTTATTAAGAGTGTGGCTTAAAACATGTAAGCTAAAAATCTGTACTTAGCATAGTGTGCCGCCTGACTAGTATTTTGCCGTTCATGTCATTGCATCCAGATATATGATGCAACAAGTAACCTCATACCTACAGATAGTCAGGACTATTGGCTCTGTCAATGGTTGTTAGTTGCATAAGAAAAATAAGAAGCAACTATGGCTTGTATATATTATTGAAAAAGCATCCACTTAAAGTCCTGGGAGCACCACGACAATGTTGCTGCTCCTGAGTTTCAAAAACAGAAGAGAAATCTAGAGAGGAAATGACTCTCTTTAAAGGATTTCTCTTTCCCTACAACGCTCACCTGGCATGACGTCATGACGTAACTTCTCCACTAGTAAGAAGGGAGCACGCGCACATCGATGTGCCTGCTGTCACTGCAGTCCGGAAACCAGGGCACAAAAGAAAGCCAGATAGAGACCCCTTTCAAGGCACCCTTTAAAAAACTGCCGGTGTTCATCACCGGTAAGACCCGGCCCACTTAAAGCCCTAGAGTCTATTATATATAAAGAAAAGAGTCCTAGAGGATGTCCTGATCTTGATATAAGTTTTTGTCTAATAGGGAATTGACCGGTCTACCCTGAAATCCGACTCCCAAGATAGTTTTACACTTGTTTTATCCCTATCAGTTGCAGAGGAAAGTAGATAGGAGTAAATAGTATACGCCATGGGATAAGTATGCAGCAGGATGTGCCAGCGACTGGTGGGGGATGAGACAGTAGAAAGTGAAAATTGATCATATGCATTGCAAAGTGCTTTATGTAATACTCTAAAATTACCTTCAAAAGAAGAAGAAAAAAAAGAGGTGACGAACTTGAGAAAAGGATTAAAATGAATCATGATCAAAAAGTTGATGTAATCAGAGCAGGCCTTTTTTTCCCAATGACTTCCAATAAATGGGTTTCTTAGTAACTAATAAGGACTTATTGTGCCAAATAGTAGAACACAAGTATTAAAATTTGTCGGTGTGTAATGAAGATTAAAGTTTAGTCATTTTTATTTTCAAGATAGGCATAGAGAGAAATGTTGGTTTGCGATTGAAAGATAGGTATTCTTGAAAAGAGAAGGGGAAAAGAAAGGAATTTTCAAACTCAACCCATAATGGGCACTCTGTTGAAGTAGTGGAGACTCACCCAGAAGTTTTACGCAATAAAACGCCCTGTGGTGTTAGGAAAATCTGGGAAATTTACTCCACCTTCTGACTTTGGCCGAGTCAATTTGAGCAATACATGCAAGATTTTTTTATAATTCCATAGAAACGGGGTAAGGATAGAATTAATCTTTTGAAATGATTTAAAGGGTATAGACAATGGGATATCAGAGACAATATACAGTATGATAGGAGCCAACATCATTTTAATGGTGTTAAGTCGGCCCCACCAGGAAAAATGTAAAGGATACCATCTACTAGTCAGAGCATACTTCTGTGTGCATTTTTCCAAATTTAAAGAAATTGAAGATGTAATAGATGGAAAAAACATAATCTTAAATAGTCAATATGCTGAGGACTCCACATAAAGTTGGACATATCAAAGCCATCCTTAAAAGTAACTTTAGTCAAGGGTAATATTTCACATTTCTCATTATTTTGTTTATACCCAGAGACTCTGCTATATGAGGCAACGTCTTGTAAAAAATCCAGAAGTGAAGAGTTGGGAAAGAAACAATAAAGAACATCAGCTTATGCTGCAATGTAATCTATAAATTATTGAAGGAAAATAGATTTTTTTATTCTGTCGCAACTTAGATAAGAAAGGTTCTAATGCTAAATTAAAAAGAAAGGGGGAGAGAGGACAACCTTGACGAATACCTCTACCTAAAGTAAGAAGAGGTAAGGCCATTAGCACAAATAGCTGTTTTTGAGGCTGTATAAAGGAGAGAAATAAGGCAAATACGTTTTGGGCCAAAGTCAAACCATTGAATTTTATGAAAAATAAAAGGCCAATAAACCCGATCAAATGATTTTTCAGCATCTAAGGCAATTGCTGCAATAGATTCAAACTTATGGGAAGATTTGGATAGAATGTAAAAAATAAATGAGTATTGTCAGAAATATAACGTCCTTTGACAAAATCTGACTGTTCTTTGCCAAGCAAATTAGGAAGATAGGAGTCAAGCCGCAAGGCTAAAGCTTTTGAAAATATTTTATAATCAACATTGCCTAGCGAAATATGCCGGTAATTTTTGCAGTATTGAGGGCTCTTTCCTTCCTTAGGGATAAGGCAAATTAAAGCATTCAAAAGGAACCAGAAGATTTACATGAATGTGAAAAGGAAGTTATGAGAGCTTGCAAATTGGGGAGAATTAACTTAGCAAAATATGAATAAAATTCAACTATAAAGCCATCAGGGTCTGGGCATTATCCTTTTTAAGTGCATTCAATGAAGTATGCAACTCAGATGTTGACATATAAAATTTCAACAATGAAAGGTCAACGTGTGTATCAGCAGGTTTGTGAATAGTAGAGAGATAGTAAGAAATGTCTGTGTCGGATATATGCCACCCGGTCTATATAAAGACTCATAAAAATGTACAAATTACTCCAAAATTTCGGAGTCTTTATATTTTGGTGTTTGATGTGCATCAATGATTGATTAAATGCTAAATATATTATTCTTGACTTTAAAATAATTCACTAATAATTTGCCTGACTTATTCTGACCACCATAAAACTTTGCACTAGACATTAACAAATACATTGAAGCATTATCTGTAGACTCCTTATTAAATTGAAGTTTAGTATGAATGAGTTCTGATAAACAAACTTTTGATTTATAAGTATAAAAGGAATGTTTAAGTCTCTTTATCTTTGCTAAAAGGTTTGTGGCATAGATACACATTTTTTTCAGTTTTTAAATAAACATATGTGATAATAAATCATGGGCATCCCAACTGATGTGAAAAGACATATTATCCGTTTCATTAAAGTGAAACAAATCAACGGAAGAGGTAAAAGTGAGATCTAGAAGGAGTAAATTGTTAAAAAGCCATCCTCGAGGAATTTTGGGTTGACAGGAATATCTAGCTGCAGGAAAATAGGGGTATGATCAGATATTACAATTGAAACTATATCAGCGGAGCATAAAGATTGGGAAACAAAAAAAAATTCTTTTTTTTAGTCCTCATTTACCACCCATCTCACACTGAGTGTTCATTCAGACCGTCCGTACCCACACTCAGGGAACCTCGCCCACCTACCGGCACTAAGGCTTGCTGATATGTGCACCCAATAGTCTACTGAGATATCTCTATTTTGCAAACTTCCAGAGCTAGATGACCTTGTCTTAGAAGCTCCCCGCTTATGCTAGGGGTAGATACCGACCTGGCCTTAGAGTGTTCAGGCAGCATAATCATTGGACACAAGAGGGGGAAAAAACAACCCTCTCTGGGTCTCATCGTGATTTCAAGATATTTCAGAAACTTCTCTTCTTTTGACAGCCAGTTTTTAATAGATCCAACTTAGAAGTCGCCAGGACCAAAGATTGCCATTCTGAAATGTGCCTCCTGGCCAGGAGCACAGCGTAAAAAAGTAAGGATCTTGCATGGCCTCTAACATTCTCCTGAAGGCCAAAAAAACTAAGGAAAAATCAATATTAACCGGGATTCCAATTAAGTTTGACATAAATCTGCCAAAGCTGTCCCAAAAAGAGGCCAGAGCTGGACATTCTTTAAACATATGTATATCAGAAGCCAGGGCCAGACCACATTTATTGCAACATACGAGCTTTGTTAATTTTAGAAAGCTTCAACAGGGTGAAATAAGCCCTGTGGGTAGTATATAAATGATTCCTTTTTAGCCATGTAGGCTTTACTATATTGTATAAAAGATTGCATGAAGCTTGCCACAGGGTATCGCACTCTTGGCCTGGTAAAACACTCCCCCATAGATCTTGAGCGAGTTTAAACTCTCCATTCACTGCCTCCATCACTGCCTGGTACCAAAAGGAGTCTTCTTCCCTCGTGGGCTGGACAGAAGATTATACTCTAGGTGGAGGCCTTCCTCCAATAAGCCGCCCTTGGCAATTTGTAGTTGAGCCTGAACCCAGCTATCCAGCTGGAGATATTTGAACCTAGATAGACCTGTCCCAACCTTCTCACTAAGTTGTTCCCATGTTAACAGTGTACCTTCTAAGAACAGGTCACCCCAGACTGCCAGGCCCGATTCCCTTAACGGGGCCTGCCAAACTATCCCTCAGACATTCTGGACCCCAGGTGAATCCCACAACGGGGCCATACTGGAATAATAACCCAAAATGACCGCCCTCCTTAAGTGTGCCCATGTTTTTGCAAAGCCCTATAACACCTTAAGCCTAACTTTCTTGAAGAACTTAACATCCCCAAACTGAAACAAAAAACCCTCAACCGGTAAATGTGTACCCTGAAGCATCGCTAAAAACATCCCTCCTATCCCAGTATTAACCAGCATTTTTAAAAGCATACAGGCGTAAGAGAGTTGGTAGGCCCAAGCATAAACTTTAATGTCAGGCAGAGCCAGGCCCCCCTTCTCTCTACGGCGTCTCAGCTTTTTCCAGGCTAATCTTGCATATTTGTACCCCCAAACAAAAGAGTTAATCTCCCTCTGGATTTTATCAATTAGTATTTTATCAAAGTACAGTGGGATGCAGTTAAAAAGAAAAGAAATTTTAGGAAGTATTGAAATTTTAGCCAAGTTGGCCCTACCGATGATTGAGAGAGGCAACGAAGTCCAGGTCTTCATCACCTTCACACACTCTCTTGCCACCGCCGTCAAATTAGTTTCCGCAATCTTGGCTATGTCTTGAACTATCTTGACCCGTAAATATTTCATGGTGGAGCTTATCTGATACTGATGCTGGCTTGCCACCTGGTTCCAAACCATTAAATCGGTTTTAGCTGCATTGATTTCGTACCCCGAGACCAAATCGAAATCCTGGGCTTGAATGATGACAGCTGGAAAGGCCCCGTCAAGGTCGGCCTTAAAGATTAAACTATCATCGGCATACAGGGCTACCGTCCTCTCCCACTCTCCATATCTAAAAGGCTGAATGTTAATATTCTCCCTTAGCCATTGAGCAAACAGCTCGATGTATAAATTGAAAAGGAGAGGGGAGAGTGGGCAGCCCTGTCTGGTGCCCCTAGATATATTGAAGGGTGCAGTAACACCACCGTTTACTAACAATTTAGCCGTAGGGCTCCTGTAAATAGATTGTACGGTGCAACAGAACTTCTCGCCCAGGTTAAATTTTTTCAAGGCCTCCGACAGGTATAGCCAATTTGCCCTGTCGAAGGCCTTGGTGGTGTCTGGGGTCATTCCTGCCACTGGTAGGGCATATGTGGACGCCAGGTCTATTGCCCCGATAATATCGTAAGTTAGATGTGATAACTGGCAATCCTGCACAAAGAAAGCCCTTCTGATCTAAATGCATGACATCCCCCAGCACTGCACCCAGTCGTGCTGCCATAATAGATGTAAAGATTTTATTATCAGCATTTAATAAAGATATGGGTCTATACGACCCACAATTAGATGCCTCTTTCCCAGGTTTCAGTATCAATACTATGGTAGTTTCATTCCATGAATCTAGCGGGATCAGGTCTTCTTGCAAGATCTGATTGAAGAGTTTGGTCATAATAGGAATAACCTGATCCCCTATAACCCTATATATCTGAAAGCCATCGGGCCCTGGGGCTTTGCCCTTCTTAGTATTGAAAATTGCCTCCCTTACTTCTAGACAGGAAAAATCCCTGTCCAGATATCTTGGTTGTTCTGGGGTAAGAGAGGGAAGCATCATGTCCTCAAGCCACCTCTGGGCGCTCTGACTATCTACTTTGCTATTATCAAGGTAGATATTCTGGAAGAAGGACTGAAAAATATCTCGGATTTCCTCATCCATTGGAGAAATGCCTCTTTCATATCTGATCTCTCTAATATATCTCCTTACTCGGTCAGATTTAGTCTTCCAAGCAAGGAATTTGCCCACACTTTCCCCATATTCAAAGTGTGAGATTTTACTGGCTTCCCACCTTCGGATAAGCCTGGTGTTCAAGATGCTTTTGAGCTGGGATTTCAAATCCCTGATCCTATCTCGCTTCTCCTGTAGGATTTCCGGGGCATTGGAGCAGATAGATCTACCTCCGCATCCTTCAACCTATGCTCAATATCTGAGATCTCCTCCTTATATAATCTGTTCCTGTAACATGACCTGTTAGTAATTTACCCCCGTAGGTAGGATTTCAGAGAGTCCCAGACTGAGGTGATTAAGGCAGTGCACACATTCACCTCTAGAAACCAAGACACTTCTTGTGAAAGATAGAGTTCCTTTTCCTTCTCCTCGAGTATAGCACGATTGAAAGACCAGGTCCTAATTGGACTGGGTGCTTGGCATTTGAGAGTCAGAAAGGCCCCAGAATGGTCCAAAAGGTGGGATGCCAAATATACTATGCTCTTAGCCAAACTCCTTAATGAGTAGCTTATCAACATAAAGTCAATACGTGACTGATGTTTATATTTAAAGTTCCGATACGACAACCACTGCTGCTGCCTGGATCTATCTCTCCAAATGTCCGATAGAGTATACTATTTCATAGCTCCCAACAAGTACTCTTGAGATTTAGACAGGGCCACTGCCATGTTAGATGGAGATTTGTTCAATACAGGGTTTAAACAATGTTAAGGTCACCTGCAAAGACCATTGGCTCGGAAAAATCCAGTAAGTGTGAAAAAGTGGTCTTCAAACTGGAAGGATCATCTTGGTTAGGGCCATAGTATCCAGTTAAAATGAAAAGGGTAACCATAATTGAGTTTTTAAAAATCACCCACATGCCATTTGGGTCTTTTATGTTAGAGCAGACATGGGCCCTAGCTGGCTTCTTGAAAATAATTGATACACCTCAGATGTTTGCTAATTGGTTTGTGCTGACATGGGAGCCCGCCCAAGTGTGGGGCTTTAACAGGGACGTCATTTCATCTTCCAATAGATGTGTTTCCTGGAGGACAATGACCTGCGCCGTAGAGTCTTGCAAATATTGTAAGATCTCCTCTCTCTTTGGCCAGTGCGCAGACCATTAATGTTCCAGGAAAGAATCTGCAAAGAAGTCATGGTGACTCCCCCTTCTCTACCATATCCAACTGCAAGATGTTGACTATTAGCGCCCTCAGCACCTAGCCTACACCCTTTACCTTAATTCCAAGACTAGACATATCCAATATTGCGGAAATTAGGATTTTATTGAAGATTTTCACCCTCCCTCCCACCCCAGCCCCCTCTACCCCCCACCCCTGGAGAACCCAAACCCCAGTCATCCGGACAGATGTAGTCCAGATATTGCAACCTGATATTTCCACCCAGAACCCCACCACGAAAGAAAGAAGTAAGTTAGAAAGAAAACACCCAGGAGTGCTAAGCAAGAAAAGAAACCCCCCCACCTAAAAAAGAAAAAGAAGACGAAAACTGGCCGGCCCACACCTATCTATAATGTGCCTCTTAATAAACTAAACCTTAAAACTAAATATAGGTATAAGCCTGTCATTTAATAAGAAGGGGGAATGGAAATAGAAAGAGAAGTAGGAAGGAGGAAGACCTAATCAATAACTATTTTGATCTCACTTATCTCATCTCCCTCCTCACTCTTCCCCCATTATCTCAGAGAAACCTACCAATACTCCCCCAACAATTTTCTACATAAACAAGTTCTTAAATTATATGTAAATGCAAATCTGGGAGCTAATCTAGAAGCTGACATCCCAGACGGCTTGTGTGTGCTTAACCCGACTGTAAATTTACAATTGGGTCCTCAGCCTCCTATGCTGATCTTACATTTTACATCTTATTTTTTAACATAATCCTCAAGGAAGCAGGAAATTTGAGTTGGGCCACTGCTCCCAGTTTTCCAAATTCTTCCAGCTTCCGCCCCAATTCCCATTGTCGATCTAGCATGGCTCTAGCCAAGTCTGATCAGATCTGAAAAGGAAAATCCTTGCCTCTCAGCGATTTAAGCTTGAGAGAGAGATTCAAAATCTTCTCTTTCATTGAGTAGGTATGAAAATGAATAAGGATTTTCATTGGCTTGGGATGGTTCGTGTTGCGTCTCAAGGGGTCCCGGTGAATTCTTTGGATATCCCTATCCAGCTCCTCACCTGAAATCTCTAAATCTATTGATTCTTTTAAGAGGTTTATCATAAAGGTTTTAAGATCCATCCCCTTACTGCCCTCTGGGACATTCAATACCTGTAATTTATTCCTGCGGGAGTTGTTTTCTATAATTTTCAGCCTGTCTCTCAGTGCTCCCTCCTCTTTCTTCAAGGCTGCAAAGTCCCCCTTAATGCCATTCAGCTGACCAGTTAGTGCCCCCACTTCAGATTCCAAAGTTTCTGTCCTTACATTTAGAAGATCTACTTTTTTTATCTAGTGACTCACAGAAGCTTCTAATCTCCCCTTGATTGACGCAGAAACCTCAAAGCCCTTCTTTATATCCACCACCAGTGAGGCCATGAGAAGTTCTAAAGAGGAGATTGAGTGTGCTACTGGAACAGAAGGTGGGACTAGGGCCGGAGCCGGGGTGAGAACCTCTGAACTTTTGGCCATCGCCCCTCCATCTGAACGTTCTTCCACAGCAACAGGTCTCTGACCCTTAAATATATCCTGAAGGTTTCCTGTGGTGACTTCAGGAGGAGTCTGGCATATCCCTACACTTCCTACCCTTCCCGTAGCTCTTACTGTTGCTCATGAGGGAGGCAGGGAAAAAAGCGGACGCAGGAGCTGGGACAGAAATGTTCCCCCCAGCTAAGCCCACGATAGGAGCATGTCCCACCTGGTTAGAGGGCCCCCCGCTGACCCCTTCAGCCTGCAAACCTTCGTGATCCTGAGTTCCCTGAATGACCTGATTGTGAGTCTTGACTGGCCCTGACTCCACTTTACGAGAATTGTGTACGTGGCTGCCATCATAATTCCTCTTCAAAAGCTTCTCCTCCACGACCCGCTGCCGCTACTCCTTTAATGCTCCCCCTGAAGAGACCACGGGCCGCCACTATGCGACTCCTCTTCAGCTCGAGTGATGCAGCCCTCCAGCTTGTAGAGCCGAAAGAGGAAAAAGAGGTACAAGTCCTGGTAACCGTACCAGGGAAGCCGATAAAGCTGCCCTCGTCTTCACCCTCTCCGCCCCCGCTGATACACATCCGTAGGTGGAGAGCCCTCTGACTCAAAGCAAAAACCAGGAAAAGGGAAAGGGAGCTAAATCGGGTCCAGAGACCGAGCCCAAACAGAAACCAGTCCGCAGGTGAGCACCGCCTCAGCCTTGACTCCAGCAACCACTCGCAGCCACCGCCTCACAGCTGCACAGAGAAAAGTGCCTCCAATTCCAGCCCCAAGCCCTGAACTGGTTTTGGGACACACAGACCGCACAGCCTCTGCAGGCCCACTACCTCACTACCGAGCACATCACCCGCTGCACCGTATGCTGGGGAAAAGAGAGGAGGACAGACCCAGGGAGCACCCGGGGAGCACCAACAGCAGGTAGGTTACCTCACCATTTCTTCACGGACCTTGGCACTCTATTAAGTGGTTTAAAAGAGCGCTGGAGGGTCGGGTGAAAATCTCAGGCGCAGCGCCTGCTCAGCGTGCAGCTGCCATGTTCTCCATCAAGAGACCGAGATTGGGAAACATTATGTGATATAAAAAAGTAATCAATTCTTGACAGGGTCTGATGTACAGGGGAGAAATGAGTGTTCTTCTTCAAGGTAGGATTGCAAAGCCTGCAGGCATCTATTAATTTCCGTTGCTTAATATTCTAAGAAAAAAGTTTGTGGGCTTTATTTGGTACAAAGGAAACTGTGGAGTTACGGTCAATAAAAATGTCTCCAATCTGGTTAAAAGCACCAGCAAGGCTAACATTTGAGAGTAGTTGATTCAGGCAAGATCAAAATGGGAATCATTAGCGGTGGGAGTGCAAACATTTAACAAAGAACCTACCCAATCAACAACCTAGTCAAGCACATCTACCCACATCATCAAATTCCTGGGAGACCAACTGATTACAAAGAAATTTATGACATAAAGTAAAAACCCCATTCCTTTTACCAATACAAAAATATGTCATCCACCCAACCTCTTCTCCGTTTTAAGGAGTCATGTTCTGTAAGATGCACCTCTTAAATTAAGGCTGTACTGGCGCCAAGCTGAGATGAATGAGACAAGACATGTTATCCTATAATAGGAAAATTTAAACCTCTGACATTTCAAGGAAAGGAACCAAACATCCCAGACCAAACATAGAAGAAACAAAATGCAGACCATGGAATGACTAGTAAATATCAAATAACTGTGACAGGGAAGCTAAAAAATAGAAAAGAGAAAAGAAGTAGGAAAAAGCAACAATGAAATAAGTGCAAGTGATAATATAGAAGGAAAAAAGATCCATAAAGAAAAAGAAAGAACAATAGTAAGAGAGTGAAGAAAGAGCAAAACGTACCTATAGAAAGTATAATTCCAAAAAGGGGCGGGGGATGAGATGACATGGAACAGATGGCACGCTGAGATTCCATGGGAAAGGCAAGAGAGAAGCACAGACACAAGTCATAAGACAAGGAAGATCACAAATGAGGATAAAATACCTGCAAGAAATGTTAGCATTTAATATTATTGATAACAATTCAGAAAAAAAGAAAGCGGCTGCATTATCAATATGGAGAAAAAAAACAAATACATTATATAAATATCCTGTTGAGGAACCAAAGACCATACAGAGAGTACATAAATGAAAACCAGTTACGATGCAGATGTTACTGATGTGTCCAATTTTCTATCCCGCAAGCATTGAGGAAACTCTTCAATTTAACAGGATCCTCATACGTAGTGGTTTTGTTTTTACTAGTAACTTTGAACTGGCAGGGGTGAAACAAGCCAAAACGAGCTCAAAGAGAGCGAAGATTTGGCTTCATGTTAAAAAAATATCTATGCCTAACAACAGTGGCATTTGCATAGTCCTGGGAAAAATATAAAGGATTACCTAATCATGAAACATGTTTCAATGACTTGACTACTGCCAGGACTTTAAGAAGGTCAGTATATTCTAGAATGTACATAATAATTCCTCTCGGCTTTCGCAAAGCCACTGACTGATGACGTGATCTATGGGCACATTAGCTATTGAGAAGAGTACCCTGTTGCATATTCAGAGGTTTAGATAGAAATGATTTTAAAAAGGTGATAGGCTCAGGACTTTCCAGGACTTCAGGCAGACCATGAAGGTGAAAATTGTTCCTCCTGTTTCTGTTTTCAAGGTTTTCGATCTGCTGTTGAAGAGATGACACCTAGGCTTGAAGGGTATTCGCTTTGATATTAGTGGATCCGAAGGATGCAATATTCTGTTCTGCAAGTTTTTACTCCATCTGAGACCATCTATCAGTCAGATGCTGTAATTTAGCATTGGTTTTCTCCATAAAGGGCCTCTAAGCATGAATTTCCTCCAGAAGAAGATCCATGGAGGTAACTGGATGAGAGTTCATAAGACACAAGGGATCCTTTTTTAAATGCTTAGTGGTAGCTTTCAAAGTAACAGGTAAAAAAGGAGCCCCATTGGAGTTTGATAAGGGACTTCCCCTATGCACAGAAAAAATGGTGGGATTCTTAACCCTTACCGTGCTCATGACGGCCCCCAGCCGTCATGAGTCACGGTGGGCGTGTGCTCATAATGGCCAGGGGCCGTCTGAACCACGCCCAAGAATTGAATGTCCAGCACCGCTGTGGAATTCGCACCACAGCCAAGGCGTTAATAAAACTATGAGCAGAGGGTGTCAATGATGATTTCGCTTTTTTCAGTCACCTCATAGAGATAGCGCAATACAGGAGGAGGACAAGCAAGGTCACTTGTATCACCAAAGTGCGCAATCCTAAGCAAAAATAGATATTTCAGCAATATAAATGAAGAAGAAAGAGGAAAATGCCCATATAACAGAACTATAAAAACGGACCAATCACCATTCCAAATACAAGATTCATACAGAAACAAATACAATGATGAAAAAGGAATGAGGCAGGAACAGAAGGCTAGAGAGGCAGGTTAGAGGGAAGGTCCAAAAAACGTAGTGCTTTCACACTTAATAAAGCATTGTGCCAAAGAAGCGACTTGCCTGCTCCTCCAGGGCTACCCCTCTTCCTCTTCTCCTCCTCCTCCTTACAAAAGGCATCAAGGAAAAAAGAAAAGAAAAACCAAGCCACGCCCACAATGTATTTCAATTTAGACTTATCTTTAACTACACAGTAATAATACTTTGTTGTTGAAATAGATTTGTAAGGTTCTGACTTTTTTTATTACAGATTTGATGAGTGAGTCACTCACTGTGCTTGTTCTGTATTAAGACAAACTCGATGGGTTACTTACTGCTGGGGCAGCAGAGGCTTCCTGAAAATAACTGCACACCTCTGGAATGAATTGCCCCTAGATATAAAAATAGACCCTACCCTTTTGATTTTCAGGAAAAAAAATTAAAACATGTCTTTACAGCAAACAATATTATCTAATTGTCAGGAAATTAATAGCTTACTAAATGCAAACCACTTATTTCATGCTAGCGCAAAGCCTCATGGTATAAGAGCGCTCTAAATAACCCAAAATCACATTTGGAAATCAGGGAAAAACAGAGTACCAAATAACTGAAGGAAGAAATCAATAATTGAAACGTGAGCAGATAACAATTCACAATGTAGATCTGCACTCCATGTGCAGTTTTTAGTTACTTTTGATCCATTTAAGCGGAAAACAATGCTTTTACCTAAAACTGGAGATTGTAGAGTAGACTGTAGAAATTGCTGTAAAATCCATAAATTTACTGATGAGCTGTGCCAGCGAACTCATGCAAATCAGTGGCTCTTTTCTTAATGTAATACACAGACTGATGAACTTCAACTTACATCTGATTTTATTTATGAACTAAAAATAGAAGTGTTTATATGCAGTGTTAGGATATATAAACCGCCTTGGTAATAATCATAGCATGCAAATATGCTACTGGCTAATAACTACCTCAGTAAAAAGCTGGAGGGCATTCCAGTTGCTGAGACATAACATGTGAGATTTTTATCTCTAGGTAAAAGAGCAAAGGAATGGCTTAAGTGGGTGATTTTAGACGCCTACTCCATGAAAACTACATTGAGGCAAACTAGTTTCGCAAAAGCAAACAGATGATAATGACCCTCAATTACTATTGTCTGTTCTGACTTTGAACTCTCAAACAACTGGTAAAAGCATATTTGACCGAATGGCAAGCGCTTGTGTCATCCGCCCCCTGCCGTACAGTTTCTAACCTTGAATCAATAAGTGGATTATATTTCAAGGCAGCAGCTAAGACTGTACCAAATGCAATGCAAATACATAGTTCTTTCAAGCGCCGTTAGCTTTCTGGAGGGAGCCAGAGGCTAATTCTTTTTAGCTGACACAATGGATAGAAATACAGGAATGCTAAGAGCAACTGACCTGAAAATGAGGTGCTCTACTTCCAAGTTAAGGCTTTGCTCAATATGTTGTGCAATCATACCTTTCAGAGGGGTTGTAGAAAATGCTGTTTACTTAGGTAAAGAGCAATGATTTAGTTTCAGTGTGTAAGTGAAATGTACATTTATTGTTTTCATAATGAAAATAGTGTACTATGTCGCACTGGCTCCTTTTTTTAAATGTTGCTGAGTATTTTTGGCACCTCTTAACATCCTTTTCAAGTACAATATGCATTGCAAAATTCACAAGCCCATGCCTCTGACATTGCGTTATGTTTTCCCTGATGGCTGCCTTACGTGTGCATGCACGATGGCCATCATGGGATGTTTTTGCTGAAGACAAAAGAAAAAATACTGCAAACTGGCTACCATGCATGAAACAATTGCAAAAGATTTTTTTTCAATATCAAGTTTCAAAGTGTCAAATACAGTTCTTCTTTCCGTCGCCTTTGCTACACTTAACTTGACATTTCTCGCCCAGGTGTCTGTAAGTCAGTCAGTCAGAAAACTTTATTCGCATCGTTTTTGGTGCATAAAAGTACATTAAAGCTTACATCATTATTAATTAGCTCAACCATTTTTCGTAAGATGATAAAATAAAAATGATTATCTAGAAACACCATAAAACAATAATTAAGCCCAATTCCCATTGATTGATTTGGTGATTAATATATAATTATTAATAATTATTATTGGAACATCTTAAAACCATTTTACATTTGACAAGAAAGACTCGAACTAGTAATTTATACTTCTGTTTGTTTCTTGTTTCATTATCTCAAACTTACCTAGCCATTGTACACAACAGTTGGTAATGGACAGTCCATGCAGCTAACAAAACTTCACAGGGGACCTTGACATGGACTACACATCCCTGATCTCTAATTCTTTCCTACGCTTCATGGCAGACCAGAGGAAAGTGGCCAGTGCATAACACACCAGAGGGGTATCCTGCTGTTGAAAATGCATCAGGGCAGGCCTTCATTGAGTAAAATTAGCACTATGCAGACATGGTACAATTAATCTTTTCCTTTGTAGGGAGTAAAGTGAGCAAAAAAGAAGTTTGTGCTGAACTGACTGAGCAGAAACTTTGGAATAATGGCATGTAGGCAGCTTTTTGTGCAAGTAGATATTAGTCGGGAATCTCACAATATGATTTCAACCAATTCACATAAAACACTCTCTGTGACTCCTGGGTGGTTCTTGTTACAACCAGGTAGTTAAACTCAGAGATCTTCAGGATCATCTTGTAGGGTTCTTTCCATTTGTCAGCCAAAGCTCAAGGGTCAACATTGGCTTCAGTACTGTAAGACATTTGTAATTAGTTTTGCAGGATGTTAGGCCTGTGCAAGTAATAGGTCCACAATTGTCTTTCTACTGGGAACCATGTACTTCATTGTAATACTTAACTCTCTCAGGGTTGCAAAGCAGGCCTACTCAGGGGAGGTGATGAGGGCTAGTAATCTCTGTTTGCTGGCACACAACAAAAACACGCAATAAATGATTGTCCAGTCAGTGATTAGGTTTCGCCTATGAAATCTCTTGTATTTAATATATCTTAAAAGGGGTCTCTTATTGACTCCTATCGCTTCTGTGTGGAACTTTTTTTAACTTATCCTGGCTGCAATCATTTACCATATTTCGGAAGCTGTTCACACTGTTTAAGCTCCATTCACTATCAAGATAAGATCTCTATCTCTTTAAAGGCAGACAGCTTCAAACAGCATGCTAGAATGCTTGCTTTTTATTACACAGTTTTGTAAAGCAGATGATTTAGCCTTTGAACATTTGTGGAATTTTCTATTCATTCCTAAGTACCATTCTTTGCACTTTATAGGCATTATCTGAATAATTTTTTCAACTTACTTTATTTGGTAATTATGATCAAATTCTGAATGTTGTAGTAAACACTGCGTGTTAAAAAAAAGTTAAAAAACAAGGGCTATGCACTGCCCGCCACAATGCAATATATGCGGGATGCGGCGGACAGGGTGGCGGTCGCATCCTAACTGGCAGTGCGGGAATAAATCTGACTTAATCGGGCTGCGGGGGACGGTCTTCAGCTGGTTCGAATCTTTGCTGACGGACCGCCGTCAAACGATCTGGGCCCCCCGTACTCAGCCAGTATGCCGTCATTGGAGGTGGGAGTGCCCCAGGGCTCTATCCTGAGTCCCACTCTATTTAACATCTTTATGACCCCTCTGGCGACTCTGGCTGAGTCTTTTGGAGCCCAGGTCGTTTCCTACGCGGATGACACCCAGCTCCTATTCACCTGTAAGAGGGGCGCCGGCTTTGATGGTGAACCCATCAAGGGTTGTCTGGAAGCCGTGTTCAGCTGGTTCCAGTGCAACGGCCAGAAGTGCAACTCGGACAAGTCCGAGGTGCTCTTTTTTGGTTGTTTATCAGACCCTAGATGGATGGAATGGTGGCCTCCGGCCATGTTCCCACCTTCCTCGGTGTCCACTTCGATTAAAAATCTGGGAGTGTCAATTGACTGCGGTCTCACCTTGAAGCCCCAGATCCTTGGCTTAGTCGGCAAGTGCTTCAGCATTCTCAAAATACTGAGAAATGTCCTTCCATTGCTATCCCTGGGCCACAGGAAAATTATGGTACAGGCGTTAATTGGCTCACGCCTGGACTATGCGAATTCGCTATATCTGGGACTGCCGGAGTATCTTCTCTTGCGTCTTCCGATAGTCCAAAATGCCGCGGCGTGCGCCATCTTTGGCCTTCACCAGAGATCCAGTGCCAGCAAACTTTTGTCTTCTCTTCACTGGCTCCCGATCCGGAAGCCCATTGTTTTTAAAGTACTCACGTTGGCTTTCAAAGCCCTTCATGGATCCGGCGCAAGTTATATTAGGAAGCGGCTGTCTTTCTATCAGCCTTCCCGGGCGCTTAGATCGGCGTCGCAGGCCCTGGCGGTTGTGCCTGTAATTCAGCGAGCCCGCATTGGAGGCCGGTCTTTGAGACTTGGTGCTCCTCAGCTGTGGAACTCTCTGCCGGCCACCCTGAGAAAGTCGAGCACTCTGCTGGCTTTCAGGAAGGAATTGAAGACCTGGCTTTTCTTCCAATAGAGCTAGTCACACTGTGCCCACCCTGTTCCGCTTCTGGTTTGATAAGCGTGGCTCAAATCCACCTGAGTGACTTACCGCACTCACCTATAGTAATTATATAGGAAGTCAGCCGGACAGTGGAGAAGAATAAACAAAGTTTTTATTAGGCCAAACAACACTCATATGAGAGGGCCCTGTCCGACCTCACTCCTGGGAGTGCGAACGAGAGGACTGACTCTCTGCATCACAGCAATACATTATAATGCAACACAGTTCATTGGGGTACGCCCCTTCTGGAAAATTACTGAAACCCAGACCAGCGAACAATGCCATCATACAGCAGGCATCTGCACCTGCAAGGGATACATCGCTATCTTTACTCAAGGCCATGGAGCTAGGCTTCGGCGTCTCTGGTGCATGAGAACATTACTGATAAAGAGACTTGTTAGTTTCGGCCACAGTAAGCCGAGAAACGAAAACTGCTGTCTTAGTGAAATTCTCTATTCCTGCGGGAGGGGCAGATGAGCAAGTAAGGCTCGCGGTCACAGAGGAATACACAAAATGGTGGCACACAGGCTAAGCTAAGGAACTAATATGGTCACACGTACATTTGAAAAATAAAGTAGCAAGCGGAATAATTCAACACAGGTGCATATACGAACTTCATTAGTTAGCCATATGATGCTAACTTACATATGAAAAAGGGCAGTTGGGGCATCGAAAAGTGAATTCTATCAGACCCTCCTTTTAGCATCATTGGCTAACTGCGGCCACATTTATTTGCCAAAAGGTAGTGCCGGCATATCCATTCTAGGGGCAGAACACATTATATATTTTTTTTCTTTTAGTCTAAAACATCCTCTGAAATAAACATCAACCAACTTGCATCAGCAGGAATTTCAGTAATCATTGAAGTAGCATATTGACCCGACACCTTCTTTTGTGGACGCAAATTCGTAGCACACATTGAGCAACATGGAGGGAGGCAATATACACAAAGGCAACATGTCAGTATGACGCTCACTACGCCAACCAAACCCATCAATATTTTCCAACCCCAGGAGGAGAAGGCACCCCAGAGCTTCCCCTGTAAGGACCATGTCCCGTTATCTTGATGTAGTTCAGTCGCTAATCTATGTAATTTCTGTACTGCCAAGTTAACAGTCGGAGCTGAGTCAGGAATATACACACAGCAAGACGTCCCGATGACGCGACAGGCCCCGCCCCTATCTGCCAGGATGACGTCAAGCACCATCCTATTTTGAATCGTAAATAATCTCATAGCCTGAATCTCAACGGACATGTTAGTCGCAATGTCAGCTTCAGTAAGGACTACCTTTTCCATTACCCTGGACAGTCGTCGAATTTCCCTACTGTTAAATATCGGACCCCAGAAAGGTAGCAGGCCCTTAGAAAAATCAGTCCATTGCTGGTACGAGGTGTCTGTCTGGTCAACGTCATCTACCTGAAGCTCCCTCCTTTTACGCTGCTCTTGTGGACCGGGAAATCTACGATGAGTTCTGTGATAATCAGAAGGTGCCACATATACAGGAGGAATCATATAGGCTAAATAACACACCCCACCCCAACCCTCAGGCAACCATAAGTATCCATTATCTCCACACACAAAATAGATGCTGGGGGGTGTAACCAAAGAGGGGCTGAGAGGCAAACGTATCAATGCCGTCACGTTACAGGAGCTATTACCAACCTTGATGGGGCCCCTTCCTTCTATGCAGAAAAATGGCGAGGGACCCACCACAGCCAGGGGTATCAGAGACTTGACACTGTTATTTCCCTTTGGGGGGTGTCTGTAAGACAGTGAGGAATTCAATTTCAGGAAACTTTCTCTAACCTTGTCAGTATAATTTGGTATCAGAAACCGGCCCAACTTTTTCTCACACGTCTCTATAAATGTCTGGTCAAAACGCCCTTCAGTATATACACGTCCAAGGGAAGATGGAGGCAGAGGTCGCACTCGCATTGTCATAGTCGACCCCCTATTCTGCAGTCTAGGAGTCAGGAAATCTGGCTGCTGAAAATATTTAACAAGACCTATAAGAGTATACCACCCCACACAACTATTCACAGGAGTCAAAGGAAGTGCTAGGAATCTATCTTTCTTGTAGGCAGCAGAAGGGAGAAGCCCACAGACCCAGCAGTCAGTCAAATTGGTGGTGGCATGTGCATGGTGCAAAGTCTTAATACAAACATTTTCTTTGTAACCCTTCCTCAACATTCGTTCACCATAATCCACAGTAATCATGTTATGTTCAGGAACAGCAGTAGGTGTGGGTGCAAACACATGAACGGGGTAGGCTTTATTCAGGAAAAACAATATACCAAGAGTCACTATAAAAGCAATTAAAACAACAATGATGACCACTATTTTTCCTTTCCGGGAAAGGGCCAACCAAGGGGAATCAGGCACGGGTCTCGGAGGAGCCGCAAAGGGCTGCTCCTCATCAGGGATGGGGCAGCCAAAAGGATACATTCTCAAGAGCGTTCAAAATATATCAAAAATGTAAAAAAAAAAAAAAAAGAAAAACACTTCTACTAAAAAAATAGTCCCAGACAGTCCGCAAAACCGGCCAGAGGGGTTCTTCAACCCTAAAAAGGGATCTTCTCCCTGTGTCCTTCAAAGCCTCACAGGCAGGCTTTTACCGTCCATACCTTATTCCAACGTCGCTTAACACACAGCAATTGAAAACAGGGGAGCACTTAATCCGGGCCCCGCACCACTCTATAGTCTCATAGAACACAATCTTCGGCTAAACACCAGGGCTCTTACAAGTCCATCCCTACCACTAAATCTTCGTATTCAGAAAGTCCACTAAGCCCTTCTTCCAGTGTTTAGTCCATCACATTTGTCACTCTTATTTATTTTCTTCGGGCCGCAGATTATAGCGAGTGCTCCCTGGCACTTCGGGATCAATGAACAAACCAGGTGTATCTATGGCAGATGCTGGACTCTCTGATGTCTCTTCACTAGTAGCTCATGGGAGTAGTAGAGCTCACTGAATTCTCAATTCCGCTTTGCTCTTCTCCAATCAGTGAAGCATCCGAGAAGGGAACATATCTGGGTATTTGCTCATGTTCCTCGTCAGCAATGCCTTCCTTTACCCATTGATCATAGGGTAGCGGCAGCGGGACCTTCTTCACGTGAGAGGCGTGGGTCCACGCCTTCCTTCCTTCCACCCGAAGCGCCGTACGTGTCGTGAGGAGCACCTGACGCAGCTCCGACCACCTGGGCTCCAGACAGGACTTCCGTTGATATCTTCGGACGATGACCCAATCGCCTGGGTTGATGGAGTGTCCGGGCCCCTCCGGCAACGGCTTCAGGGTGTCTGCTACCTGCTGATGAATAGAACGAAGATCTTTAGTCAAAGCATACAAGTAGTCTGTCAACAAAGGATACGGAATTTCGGAGAAGCACTTAGGCCTGGGCACTCCCCAGACATTGGCCGGGCGGCCGAATATCACTTCATAGGGGGAGACACCCGTTTTCGAATTCACTGTTACTCTCGTAGAAAGCAAGGCTAAAGGAAGGGCATCTGGCCAGCGGAGACCTGTACTCTCCTGTATTTTGGCCATTTTCAGTTTGAGCGTTCCATTAAACCGCTCCACAAGACCCGCTGCCTGAGGGTGTAGGGCCGAGTGGAATTTTTGGGAAATCTGTAAGCCTTTACATATTTGTTTGACTAATTCTGCATTAAAGGACGTACCGTTATCACTCCAGATCACCCTAGGTAATCCGAAGCGAGAAAAATACTCCTTTATCAACATTTTTGCAGTAGAAATGGCCGTGCAGTCTTTAGTTGGAAAAGCCTCCACCCACCTGCTAACCACAAGAACATATTTTAAGTTGTTGACCCTCTCCATTTCAATATAGTCCATCTGAATCACCTCAAAAGGAAAAGAGGGAGGTGCGAAATTTCCAGCTGGGACAGGGGTACCCTTCCCAGGATTGTGCCTCAAACACACCATGCACTGTCGGACCAAGTGGGTCGCCACTTTGGAGATATTCTTATTGCTCCACACTGGGTCCAACAATTTGCATATGCCTTTCGCGCTAATATGTGCAGGCCCGTGAGCCATCGTCACTACTGGGAGAACATATGCATTTGGGAGTAACCATCGTCTCTTATCGGTCACATCTGTCCAACATTCATCCGCATCCAATCGCCCCTGCCCATCCTTCCATGCCCTCAATTCATCTTCTGTCACTTTTTCTTGTATATTTTTTACACTCTGTACAGTATCTGAGAACATATTAACATCTGGGACCCATCTAGCTGGTCCTGCCACAAACATCCGTGGTAATTTTGTCCGAGCAGTCTCTTTTGCAGTTTTGTCTGCAAAGGCATTGCCTCGCCCTACGTCATCCACTATTGTCTTGTGTGCGCTACACTTTATCACAGCCAATCTTTTGGGTAACGTCAGTGCCGCTAACAGTCGTAGTATCAATGGGCCATGTTGTATGCGTTGGCCGTGTGAAGTCAGAAATCCCCGTTCCGCCCAGAGTCGCCCATAATTATGAGCCACGCCAAAGGCGTATTGGCTGTCAGTGTAAATATTCACGTCCAGTCCCTCACTCAATTCACATGCTCTCAATAAGGCTATTATCTCAGCAGCTTGGGCCGAATTGTAAGGAATCCTAGATGTCTCTACTACTGTCTGCAACGTTGTTATTGCATATGCTGCTGTCGATGTACCATCTGGCAATTTGAAACAAGGGTAGGGGTTCGCGCACTTCTTTGGTAGTCAGATACAATAGGGGTTTCGTTAGTAACGCATAGTTAGGTATCCACTGGCGGCAATACGATGGTATGCCCAGAAACGCGCGCACCTCTCGCTGCGTGTTAGGTACCTTCATGTTAGTGATAGCTTTTATGCGCTCTGGCGTCAATCTCCTCCCCACTTTCGAAAGGAGGTGACCGAGGTAGGTGACCTCCGTTCGACAGTATTGAAACTTTGGAAGGGACACTTTATGCCCTCTTTTTGCCAAATGGTGCAGTAATTTAACAGTAGCATCCCGACAACCCATCTCGTCGTCCGACGCTATCAGGATATCATCCACATATTGCAACATGACGTTGCCAGGTGGAAGTTCCAGTTCATCCAATTGTGCCTTTAGAGCCTGACTATATATACTCGGACTTTCAGTGTACCCCTGGGGAATTCTCTTAAACCTGAAGCTTTGGCCAGCCAATGAGAATCCGAATAGATAACGGCTGTCCTCGTGGACTGGAATACTGAAGAAAGCATTCTTCAGATCCAGAACAGAGAAATATTTGGCAGAAGGGGGAATCATCGTCAATATCGTAGTGATGTCCGAGACCACCGGGTATTGTGGCTCCACTACTCTATTCACGTGACGCAAATCAATCACGAACCAATATACATCAGGAGTGTTATCTGTAGCATCGGGTGATTGTCTTTTAAGGATAGGTAGAATAGGGCTGTTACATATGTTCGAATCCGTCTCTTCCACTACACCAGACCGAATCAAATCTTGTATTATTTGTAACAGGGCCTTTTCTCCCTCCCTAGGAATCCTGTACTGTGGGACCCGAGGCAATTTCGCGCCCACCTTTACTCTTATTGTCACCGGGGCTATATCCATTTTGCCTACATCTGTGTCATTTACAGCCCAGAGACTGTCGGGTATTCCTTGGAATTCAGGTGGTAATGGGTCATCTTTGGAAAAACACTGTAGTGGGCGAGCGACATTTGGGCCTAACGTAAGATACACACCATCCGGGGAACAATAGATAGTGGCGTGCAACCTCTTCAAAAGATCTAAACCCAACAAATTTTCTCCACAATTCGAAGTCAATAGGAACGGTGAATCAACAGTAAAAGGACCAATGGTTAACATGAGGGGTTTAGAAATGGGACTAATCACCGGGGTACCTGCAAAACCCACAGAGATGTTATTCTTGCCAGACAGAACCGCCCCTGGGACCCGGGAATGAGCCACTAAACTTTTCATTGCACCCGTATCCACTAGAAATTTTTGTTGAGACCCCAATAAGTCTGCCTCGACATAGGGTCCCCTTTGATCAACTTCCACAGGCACTGGTCCCTCGCTCTGTCCTACGCTGTCCTAGTTGTGGGAGAACCCTGTCAGATCGTCTACTGAGTAATCATCATTGTAGTACTGACCGCCGCCCCTCTGCAACTGTTGTCTGTCCGCACTGTTGTCAAATTAATTGCCTCCCGGTCTCCCACCTCCCTCCGACCGTGCAGCCTGTCTCCCAAAATCACTACTACCTCTTCCTCGTCCTCGCCCTGGACCGGCATTCGACTGAAGCAGTGGGCAATCCCTCCACCAATGCCCCTCCTGCTTACACTTCGCGCACTGATTCGGTCCCAGCCTTTCCCTACTCTCACCTCTCCCATAGCCACCGCCACGACTCGGTGCCGCACCTCTTCCTCTACCTCTAGCCACTTGCTGCAACAAAACCCTAGTCTTCAAATCTTTAGCCTTCTTTTCCTGCTTGTACTTACTCTCATTTTCTCTGTGCTCATAATACTGTGCCATACTGAGGATACCTGAAGAAGAGGACGTTGTCCACGTGCTCTCCGACGCTTGCAATCTCGCCGAAATTTCGGGCAATAAGTTCATGACAAACCTATTGACAAAAAGCCGCAACCCTCCATCCTGTGACACATCTTGCCCACTAAAATCCATAAACGTTTCTTCAAACCTCGTAAAGAAGTCCGAGACTGCCTCATCCTTTTTCTGCTTACAAGCTGTCAACTTGTCCCAATCTACCTTCTTCGGGGGAATGAGAGAATGCATATATTTTATTATGCGCCCCGGCAAGGCCAAAATCTCAGCTTTCGGCTTTTCTCCTGGCTTATGTTCCTTATCCCAATCCTGTAATTCCTGCCACGTACCTCCTAACTCTTCCGAATGATCTGTACCTTTTACCTGCCGCCACACATCAACTGGGACCAAAAGCCCAAAGAACAATTCAACATCTGCCAAAGTCATTACAGTGGAAGACGCAGCTTCCGTTAGCTCTTTGTAGTAGGCAGTCGGGTTTTTTCTAGAATCTGGGAGCTGAGCCTTCAATGATAATACCTCACTTCTCTTCCATGGGGTATACACCCATTGTTCCTGGAAGTGTGCATCTATCCTGTTCCTGGTGACAGCCTTCGTAACTGGATCTACCATTTCTGGGATCTCGGGATGAAAAATAGGGTGCACTTCACGCATTGGATGTATACCTGGAAAATGGGGCGTACCTGCAGAGGGTAATTCATTTCTATACTGTAGTAGAGCCTTTAAACTACGCATCACCTCCTTCACCCCAGTATTCGTTCTAAAAGCTCCACTCTGTATGTCTCGCAAAGTCGCCGGAGCCACACCTCCATACCCCTGTTCCCATAGCGGTATCAATACATTCGACATATGCCACAAAGCGTGTTGTTGCATCAAGGGCTCAAAATCTTTCATTGTGGACCAAATATCTTCAAACGAGTAAATATTATTCCTCGCCCACTGGCATGCCTGATTAGCCACTATACTCTTCTCATCTAAACCAACTGTAGAACGCGTAAGCAACTTCCGTACCTGTGTGAGTAGTCCACTCCCTGCGCCTCGGCTCGGCGTTAACATCTCCTGACTGGGGGTGGTACTAGCTGAAACAGTAGGGAGTGCTAAAGAGAATTGGGAGGGTGCAGGTGAAGTGGTCTGGAGTAAAGAAACAAGAGGTGTCGGGGGCGAGGAAACTGCGCTAGGTTGAGGGGCACTCGCTGATGGACCTGGGACCCCACTAATGGGGGCCGGAGCTGGCAAGGAGGGATACAAGGACTGCGGGGCGTAAGGGGGAGGGGGTCGGGTATTCAAAATGTCTTCCATCTCATCTGGGTCATCCTCTCGTACTACATAACTTTTATTTTCTTTCAACCTGCAAAGCCTATCTGCGCGCTCTAAACGCAGCGCGTTCTCATTCCCAACCTGTTCTCTCGCTTTCTGTGCCATAGTCTGCGCGGACTTTTTAAAAGCCTCTTTCTCGTCTCTCAACTTTCGCTTCCTGGCTTCTTTCTGCCACACCCTTAAAGAATCAAACATGCTTTGACGGCTACGCCTAGCAAACAATTTGTCCTGTTAATAATCCAACTTAGCTTCATCAAAAGAACCCGTCAAGGGCCATTGTAAATCCACATTGTCAGCGGTGTACCGGTGCCACAAAGTACCAAACAAAAGCGGGACCAATCCATGCTTGAGGTACACATCAAAGCTTGGAGTGCCCTCAGGGGGTGCAGGTTGGCTCTCGGCCAGTCTAGTATCTGAGGGTCGACAACAACATCCAAACTATCGTAACTTGCTAAAACACGGCATTTTTAAAACACTTCTCTGTCAACAAACTTCGTTACCTTGAATCACTTAGCTCGAGCTCGTTCACACACACATATAATTATGCATTGGGAAATCACGCACACACATATACAATACCTCCAAACACGTGTTACCAAAATGGGACAAGGCCCGTCGACCAAGTCCTGGGGAACCTGGACCCTACCGCAGACCGAACAGTACACTAACTGTTCTGAGGATGGGGAAACAAATCCGCTCCCCGCGCGGCACTATGGATCACTGCGCACTTTACCACGGGAGACCCAGGTCTCACCTCCACTGAACCACCACTCTAGGAGTTCAGGGTAAGCACCGGAGTCCACCCGCAATGAGCCACGCCTTCACCACAGTACCACCCGGTCGGATCACTACAAACAATATATCTAGACGTTCCCCCCAACCTCGTCAAGTCTGTCAGAGTGCCTGCTCGCACTCTGAGTTCCCCAGAGCACACTAGCCCCAGGAGCACACCGGCTCCTCAAACCTCTGGAGACACCCTAGTCTCCCGGAACACTCCAGTTCCCGAAACAATCACAGGTGGACCACTCACCTTCCGTAGGCGGCACCGACCTCTACCGTTCTCCACCTCCGGCTGCCAGGACCAACACGGTCAGCTTCGAGTTCTGCCTTCTGGACCCCGGCGTAAGATCCGAACCGGGACCTCTCCCGATCAGCAGGGTGGGGCAGCGCTGCGAGAACCAAGCTCAGCATCAGATGGGTACCCGGGCCCACCGTGCCGACCAGCGGGTCCCCGGTCTTCTGCTACCCCCTTACGGGTGAGAAAGATCCTTATCGCGGGGTCCCTGTTCGGGCGCCATCTGATAAGCGTGGCTCAAATCCACCTGAGTGACTTACCGCACTCACCTATAGTAATTATATAGGAAGTCAGCCGGATAGTGGAGAAGAATAAACAAAGTCTTTATTCATCCAAACAACACTCATATGAGAGGGCCCTGTCCGACCTCACTCCTGGGAGTGCGGACGAGAGGACTGACTCTCTGCATCACAGCAATACATTATAATGCAACACAGTTCATTGGGGTACGCCCCTTCTGGAAAATTACTGAAACCCAGACCAGCGAACAATGCCATCATACAGCAGGCATCTGCACCTGCAAGGGATACATCGCTATCTTTACTCAAGGCCATGGAGCTAGGCTTCGGCGTCTCTGGTGCATGAGAACATTACTGATAAAGAGACTTGTTAGTTTCGGCCACAGTAAGCCGAGAAACGAAAACTGCTGTCTTAGTGAAATTCTCTATTCCTGCGGGAGGGGCAGATGAGCGAGTAAGGCTCGCGGTCACAGAGGAATACACAAAATGGTGGCACACAGGCTAAGCTAAGGAACTAATATGGTCACACGTACATTTGAATAATAAAGCAGCAAGCGGAATAATTCAACACAGGTGCATATACGAACTTCATTAGTTAGCCATATGATGCTAACTTACATATGAAAAAGGGCAGTTGGGGCATCAAAAAGTGAATTCTATCAGGTTAAAGCGCCGGGACACTCCTCGGAGTAGCTGAGCGCTATATAAATCACGTTATAACATAACATAACATAACTTAACTATTACGTTGGGTTTAAAATTTCTATTCAATGAGTCATTGAATTATTTCTCCAGCTGCTACCAATTAGAATTTGGCATATAATACACATAACAATACAGCCTATTATTAATAATGATAATAATAATAATAATAATAATCATAATAATAATAATAATAATAATAATAATAATAATAATAATCATCATCATCATCTTTATTCAGCATATAAAAATATGACCATAAAAGAAACATCCTAACATATATATAGATCAAGCATAGACCGTTTTCGTAAGAGCAGCCACATGTACATTGAAACATCATGAAGTTTATAATATCTTGTGGTCCGCGTTTGTTAAAAAGTGTATAAGCAATAAAATCCTCAATTAATACTTTGATATCATCCTCGCTCAGTGCAAAATTAGGAAAGACTCTTGTAGTCTTCAAGTACCCCTTGTAGTTCTTAACTGTAAGGCTGATCTTAAAAAATTTGAAACACAGACAAGTGTAAAAACATCCAATGACAATTGTAAAAACAGTAAGGCGATGCAAGCCTGTTTAAATCTAAGCTTTTTTTTAAATCCCCTTAAGGAACACTCTTCTTGGATATGAGCAGTGCGGACAGAGGAGGACAAAATGTAAGGTGTCCTGTGGAGACCAATTGTTGCAGCCACAGGATCCTCTATGTTCTATGTGCACCGTAAAACCAGGGGGTACAGTCAGTAAATGATTAAATAAATTCAGCCTAAAACGTGTGATTAAAAATCTGTCATGTGAACTAGTTATGAGAAATAGATATGGTTCCATGCCCTGCGTTAATTTAACTAAAATGTGTTCTCTGACCATGGGTTTTTTAAGATCCCTTTCCTCGTGTTTTGCACTAACATGTTTAAAAAAACAGATCTTTCATGAGTGCTTTTTCCTTTGATCCCACCTTATCAAAATTGGTAAACAACTCTGCACATCCTAGTGTGGAGAGGGTGTCCTTTACATATTTTAACCACGGTATCTTTAGTGCATGGTCAAGGGAGAGACACTCCTGTATTACCAACCTATTAAAGCCTGCCTCGCCATTGGACCAGATCTTCACCCAACACAATAGGGGTTTCCCAGCCACCATATCAGATGTGTACTTTGACCCTCAATTCCTCATGAACAATGTGCGTAGGGGTACTATGAGCGACTTTCAGCAAGCATCTAAAATATTTATTCTCTTCGATTTGTGTTTGTTAGCCACCTTAAATCCCCAAACCTTACTAACGTATAAAACTTTGGATCTGCAAAAGGAATTATAGAACTTTAAAATCGTCCCAGGAGACCATCGGCCTAATCTATGAGCAAAATTTGTGATTGCTCCCGCGGACCTTATCACACCAAGGTGCTTTTCCTCTAATAAATATTGAAAACTAAATTTTTCATTGAATAAAATAACCAGGTATGAGAAGGCTGGTACTTTCCCTAAGGTGTGTGTGCCTATAGTGTAATTGTGAGGCTTCCTACACTTCTTCCCAATTTCCATAAATTATGATTTAGTTAGATTAGTGGACAAATCCAACTTATTAATAAAAGTCACGAAACTATCTAATAAACACAGTAAGCCCTTTGGGGTACATGTGTAGTCAACCACGCCGTCCGCATGAAGCAGAACAGGGACTGATCTTGTGCCTATCCTCAGAGTGTCTGCTCGTAAGGTCGTCAGAGCAGAGTCGAGACCGTTAAAGTACAATGTGAACAAGAACAGCGCTAAAATACAACCCTGTCTGACCCCGCTAAAGCAATTAAAATGATCCGTGATTATCCCCTCCTGTGTGTATCTAACTACTGCTGTGGTGTTCGAGTGTAGGACCATTAGGATGTTAGTTATTTGCCGGACGCACCCCGAGCTCTCCCATGAGTTTCCAGAGTTTACAGCGGTTCACTCTGTAAAAACCTGCAGTGAGGTCCATAAAAGCTAAGCACAATGTCCCTCATTTGGCTATTGTGTATTTAGCAGTGATAAGATAGAGGTTGAGTAATTGATCTGCGGTGGAGTTACCAGGTCGAAACCCGTATTGGACATCGTTATAATTTGTTTGACCTCTGCCCATTCCGACAACCTGTTTGATACAGAACCTTCACTGTCGTATCGATAAGAGATATGGGGTGATAGCAATGTGGGCTGTCCCTATCTCCTTTCTTAAAAATCGGAACAATGGTGGTAGTGGACCATGATGCTTGCATTACTGAAATTACTGCCGCATTTAAAACCCTTACTAAAAGAGGAGCCCATACCTCTGTGTTACATCGGAAGAGGTCTGGCAGGATCCCATTCGGTCCCGGCATCTTGTTCCATGAGAGGTCCTCAATTCCTATTCTCACCTCGTCCAGAGAGAAGGTAATGGGGTCCACTCTCTGCTCTGGATTTAGTGCCTGAGGTTGCTCCACTCGTTGGAGGTGATTATGCAATCCCTCAAAGTGAGCCTGCCATTGCTCAGGTAAAATGTTGTGGCTTAGCCCTGGGTTATTTGACTCTTTAAAACATGGGTTGTTGATGAACCTCCAGAAGCACATAGAGACATTTAACTCAGATGCCTCTGTTAACTCCTTCCAGGCCTTCTGTTGTAGTTGGCACTTCCGCCCCTTGACTGCTTGCTTATAAATTTGAGGGCAAGCAGCCACCTGACCCTATCTATCAGAGACTGTTTGAGGGCCAATTTTAAATCTCTAAGAGCCCAAGAGCATTGCCCGTCAAACTATTTTGGGGCATCCTTACCAGAGGAGTATGCCGGCGCTTTAAGTAAACCATACACTAGTTGCGCTATATCGGTAAAGGCCTGAACTAGTTAATCCCCTTGCACTTCTGGGTCTAGACATTTCAGAATCACCTGCTAGCCTGTTTCAAAAAGTGAAATATTGAAAGCAACAGTGTCTACCTGTGCCCAGCATAGCCTCCTACCTTGATAAGTTGTGGATATCCTACCCCCAGTTACTCTCTGAGGGGCTGGGTAATAATGAGGGGCAACAAGCAACATGATCACCGAATTATTGCCACTAAATGTGCTATAATTATTATTAAAAAATGATATAATCCGTCTCAGTGTACTAGACACAAAAATAAAATTGATAATTGATGAGCAGCCTCGCCCTATGTACGTCGCAGGCATGGCTGTGTCAGGATGGGAGGCAATCAAATCCAGCGCATGAGATAACCCATAGGTGTTTAGGAGGCCGCTTAAATCCTGTCCTTCCTTAGTGTGTTCCATGTGTGGTCTCTCTATTAGGGTGCAGGATGACCAGTCCCGATGGGTCATCCTCAGGTTAGGACACAAGTGACAGTTAAAATCTCCTGTTAAAATCAATTGAAACTATTATAGACCTTCATATTGTGTTTGCTCCAGTCATCTGCTTAATTCATCAAGGCTAGTCGATTCCTGGGAGTGTGATTTCGCATTATAAAAATTAATCAAAAGTAGCCTGTAAATGTTACTTGCGAATGTAAGTCCTTGAACGACCTCCAAGTCCCATGACAGGATCTTCCACCTACCATGAATTCTATGGTCTATAAACATGACTCGGCCCCCCTTGCTCTCCCTGGGCACGACCTTAATGCTAGACAGAAAAAAGTTTTATAACCTTCAATGAAAAGGTTATTGTCTGACTCTCACATTTCCTGAAGGCATATTATTTGATAATCTCTAATGTAATGGAGCCACTGCTCATCCACAAACTTGCAAAATAAACCTGCTACATTCCACAAGACTATTTGTAGATTGCCCATAATACACTCCTCCTGGGAACAGGGGGACAGGGCGATAATAGGGGTGATAGTACCCCGCTCTGTGCTGTCTAGTCCCACCTGACTATAATCCCTACACTTGTGTGGGGTTTGTGTTGGTATCCTCGAATTGGTCACCTCTATCATGCATGATATGCCAGGGGATTCAGGATGGATGTCAGTAGTTCTAATCCTACCCTCCCCCTCTTGTAGTCAGTCTATATCATTCAGGTCCTTCAAAGGTGCAAATGCATTTCTTAAAGTTAGGGGTCCCTCCGCCCAGGATAGAACCCACATCCTGCACTGCAGACCATTGGCCTGATTTTAAACTTGATAAGATAATGGCCTGTAAAATAAACCTAGCCAAAATGGTTTAATTCCTGAATCTGCTGGAAATAATGGCAAGGGGGGAATAGGATGTTGTGCAGCAACTCAGGGTACCTAAGCGTAACAATCCCACTGAGTCCTGAAAATGCTTTCTTGGTCCTACCAATCCATGCTGCACTTCTGGCCATCAAGATGTGCCTATGCTCTGCAATATTAAACCCAGAATTTTTACATAGCCAGTGGGTCACTGTTGGAAGTGGAGGTTCCTGTCGTTTACCACCTCCACCAATTGCTGGAGGCGTGCATCCCCGACCCCCTCGCTTCAATGTTAGGCTAAGTAAGGACACCGTCTGAGACAGCCATGGTCACCCCCATAGTAGCTTGGCACGAGGCAGCCAGGCTTATCTCCAAGGCACGAGTGTTCAGTATGTGCAACCACGCTCACAGTAACCCCATGATGTCATCACAAACAGAATCCACATGAGTATTGATAAAAGGAGTATAATCTTTATATAAGCAATTATACGATAAGACCACACGATACAAAATCAACATATAAGAATGGGCAGTATTCTTTCCGGTGTGTTGGTAGGTTCTAATCCCAACTACTGCTTCTAAACAACAGTTAAGCTCACTTCTAACCATTTCCAAAAAGGTTAGGCAAGTTGTATTGCTAGAATCACACATGTTGCAAAAGGAAACAATACTGCACTGTGTAACGATATTCTCTTAAAGTGTTCAACAGAGAAACAATGCCAAACTTAGCGCCACAGTCATGTACTTTGCAAATGAAGGAATAATGCAATGCATATAACCACCAGCATGCCCTGTACCAGGAAGAAACAAAGCAATGCATCTTGTCCTTCGTGGGTGTTCCCGGTATAGACTACCTCCTACATGGGCTGTGAAATAATTAAGATGCACAGCCATAGTATGTACACACAACTAGAAGACTGAAGTAAGTTTCTACTTGCTAGACAAATTATAAAGTTAAAATTTGCACAGCACAGTATAAATTTTTCAGGGTGTTGTTTTGTTTGTTCATTTTGAGTAATTTACGTATAATTGTATGCCAGGAGTGTTTTAACATGTACACCTTAGATACCTGTACCCATAGTGAAGATTACTATGCATGTTAAGAAATCAAAATAAATAATGATTTGTATAATCAAATACATCCCCAGTGACTAATTTACATTCTCACGGTGGAAAGTAGTACTGTAATAATTCATTCCCAATTTTCTCTAGTTTAGGGATTGGCACTGCAGAAGTCTTTGTAGCGGCCTCACCTGCCCAACAGGATCACCAACAAATTTCAACACAAAGGCTACAGCCCATTCCACATCACAGCAGTCTTCATGGTGTCCGTACAGGGTCACCAACCTATTACCACAAACAGGCTATGGCCTGCTTGGCACAGCAGCAATCTTCGTGGTAGCCCCACCTGGTATACAGGGTCAATGACCTAAAACTGGACATGGGCGATGACCCATTCGGGGCAGCAATGGTCACGGCTCACTTCATGCTGGTCCTCCTCTGGCATAAGGGGGTCACCAACCTTTCCTTGCATAAGGCAATGACCCAATCAGTGCGGAAGCCATCTCTTCACAACTCGCTTTGGTGATCCACTCGCCAAAATTACCCCACTGGACCTTGTTCCCTCCAACACTTTTCTGTTACACTGGTCTTGGCAAGCAGGCAGGTGATGGTACTCCAGGTTCCAGGACAGGTGGTGTTGGATTCCCTGAAAGATGTTCGTTCACCTAGCTGGGAGACTAGGAGGCCTTGGCTCTCAGTCTTGGCCACAGGCAGAAGTCTTGCAGAGCTTTCTCTCCTTACAGCTAGCTGCTTGACAATTAACAAATGTTGGGTTCTCAAGCTTCCCTCTTTATAGATCCTTTCTGAACAACAAACGTGATTTACACTATGAGTCTTTGAAGTGTATGGTGGGGGTCTGCTTCATTTTGAAGGGCCATCACCTTTATTCCGTCATCCTCCAGAAAGCAGTCTGTCACTGTAGGAGTGACTCCAAGTTAGATGGCCCCACAACACCGGCTACTGGAGTGACTAGAGGTTCACAACTGGATGTTAGCAACAATGATATGAGTATCAAAAGGTTACCCCAGGGCCACTGCCCTACTCTTCATGACTCTTTTATCAGATCCATTTCTTTGCTGAGATGTGCCCAAGACCCTTCCCAGTGACCTCTCTGTGAATGAAAGAGTACCCTTTAAAGAGTACTGAAAAGCCTGGCTCCCCCATCCTCCAGTGTGGCTCACCTAGTTTGCAGAAATGCAGCATTACACAAATCTCTCTGGGAGGATTCCCCTACCTCCTCTTTCATGTTTCTCATCCAGCCTGTGTTTCCCAAAATGGAACCCATAGTCGTACATGCATTGCACCTTTCACAGGAACACATATACCCAGCACATGCATATAGCTTACATGCACTTCACAGCACCACATCCTTTATGTACTGTACCATTCACAGGCACACATACAGCACATGCATGTGTTATACACCCACTGCACAGTCATGTGCTATCTCTGTATTGTGCCATTCACAGGCACACATACATCCAGTACATGTATACCACACACAAACTGCACAGCACTACACACAAAACTGATGTAGGCCAAGGATGTTAAGCACACAGCAGCAGAACTTTAAATGAGTGAGCCTATAGGCCTCCCTCCAGTGACACAGGTTAAAAGGACCTGCTACCTCCTAGTGATCACTACTGATCACTACACAGTATGCTGCCACCACCGCATTTGTGCTGCTTAACTCCTGCTAAAGGCAGTAGTCTTTCACCACTATGAGGGTAGCGTTTTGGGAGCCCCTCCCGTCATTAAGGATCCAAACATCGTTACAGCATGCCCATTGAATGGGGAATGTAGGGGGGCATGTCCATCGCCGTTCAAAAGACTTTTCCATCTCAACAAATTAATTTCTCTACTTTTGGCTAAACCATACATGCAGTGCTTGAAATGGAAAAATAAAAGTGCAGGTGCCCTATACCAGAGCAACTACTTGTGCTGCATCTCTGCTGAGAAGTGAAGGTGCTCTCCTCTCCAAATAAAGTGCAGGTACTCACTACAAGCCCATTTAAAGCACTGCATACATATCTATGTAGCTGATTGGACTGTCGCTCCATTTTTCTATTTTCAAAATGTTATTGAATTCTTTTACCGAGTGCATTACTGTAAACCTAATCTTATCTAGGCGTGTAACATTGATATTATGGATATACCGGAACAACTTACCGAGAAAAGTTTAGCAGAATAATAGATTTAAGTGCCATCAAACCAGCCACCTGAAACTGCCCCAGCAGTGGGAGATCTATTAACCGGCACTCACAGCAGAGAGACTTCGACCTCTTCTCCCTTTCCATCGAGGGGCGAGGATATAGGGATGCTTAATAGGTAATGATTTGCTGATCGAAGTGAACGTCACAAGAGGTAAATCGGATTTTTATCCTGCAGGTTCCAAGTGAGAATGTTGTGAACTTATTAAAAAAATTAAACAACATATATGTAAAGTTAGACACCCTGCCGCAGGAAGCTAAGACAAGCATTATATCTGTTGCGAGACCATGCCCATTTACTTAGGCCAACTGTCAAGTAAAAGGTTTCCTTCTGGACTGCTTCCAGCCACTATGTTGTTGCGAAGGACGCTGAAATTGCACGTTTACTAAATGTAAACAAGGGAGATCATGTGGATGGTGGAACAACACTTTCGTGTAGCTTCCATTTCAGCTGCTCTTGAATACATATTTTCAATTGATAAGACCTGCAAGTAACGTTTTGTTAAAATGATTTCACACCAAGTTTAGAATTCATCCCATTAGTGGGTCTCTTGCACCTATGACTAGAAAATTAGTTTCTTCTATTGTATAAGAGAGAGTACAATATATTGCCGAGCCTCGCAAAAAACATTCAATTACCAACACCGAATAAAAACACGCTTTGGCATAGCCAATAGGCCTTGCCTTTGGGACCTTTTAAGTGTTTAGCCATGCAGCACATTATCTATAATATTACATTGGCCATTAAAGACATTAATGTTTGTGGTAAATAATCTATGATATGAATCATAATGCGGAGCAGATTTAGGTATTGTTAAATTGTGTGGCATAAAATTGATTAGCATTGTGTTGAATTTTGTGGAGGTTATATATGTGGAATCTAATTATGTAGCATGAGGTGGGTTAAATTATCTGCAGTGGCATGGAGTGAAATTATGGGAAGTGGACAGAAATGGCAAAATATATGGCATACCAACAATAATGTGTGGGAATCAGATTTCACCAATATGTATTATTTTCTTAGTAATGTAGCTGTGCAATACTTACTCATCCATACTTTATTTGCCTTCACCAGGGTATGAATTCCTTTGAACCTTCCTCAAACTTGAGTGCCAAGTATTGAAAAGCTTCTTTTTTATGCCCCTCTTTTTTCAGAGCGATTTCGGTATTTCAGATAAGAGACCAAATACATTTCAACACACCACACGTGCACCCACCCAAAGGCTGCAAAGACACTGTAAGGACAGGTTACACAAAGTCACAACACTCTATTCATGTGTGTAGGAAACCTGTAACAGGAATTAATGCAGCCAAAGATAGAACATAGCTTTCCTGATGGGAGAAGGACAACAATGCAGGGGCGCATTGGCAATGCTCTTCAGGCTATCTGCCACATCTTAGTGAGGAATTCTTGGTGCCACCAAGTGGTTTGTCGATGTGCTAGCTTCATTTTGGCACGTGCCAAGGTATGTATTCCTGACTTAGGGCCTCATAAGGATGGCGGTTAATCCGCATCCTCCGGGCCGGCAGAAGCCACCGCCGGCCCGGGGGATGCGGATTCACCGCCGCGGCCATAAAAAACACCCACCGCCAGATTAGGATGGCGGTGGGATTGCGGTGGGACCAGCGGCAGACGGTAGGTCCGTCCGCCGCTGATACGCAGGGTGTGGAGGGCTATTTGGTGGCGGTGTCTCCAAGACACCGTCACCCAAATTAGGAAGCATGTGTAAACATGCTTTTCCACAGCAGTTTTTCCACCGTGGAAAAGCATGTGGACCTTTGCTTCTGGGGGGCCCTTGCAGGCCCCCAGAGTGAAGGGGGGTGGGGGTGCACATGGGGGTTACCTATGGTACCCCCCTGCATTTGCATGCACAAAGCGGCAGGCACCGCGCGGTGCCTGCTGCTTTGTACATGCAAATGCAATGCATGCATTTTTAACATTGCGGCGGGTGCTGCTTGAAGCATCACCCGCCGCAATGTTAAAGATACAGCGGGAGGGCATGGAGAGACCACCGCTGCCCTTGATGACGGTCCCTCCACCTCCGTCCGCCATCATAATGAGGCCCAAAGTTCCCAGTTTCCAAACTATATCCAGCATCACCAGCACTCTCACAGAGTCAGAAGTCTGGTACATGGCAAATTGCCACTGCTAGTCCTGGCCTTGTCATATGGTTTATAGGCCTCTTTTGCATGTATGTTAAGTTAGCATGGCTTATTCGAGGTTTAAAAACCATTTTTCCCTTTTGCTACTTTTGCGCATGACACTGCTTAGCTGATTTTACTGACTTTGCTTGGATGAAGGTCTATACATGGGAAAAGGGTTGTTTTTCGACATCTCTAGACATACATCGTATCCCCAGTCTGAACAGTGAATGCTAAGCCGCCAAGGTTATCATAACGCAAGCCTGTTTACTGTCTTGTCCGTGTAACACATTCTAGACACAGCAATGTGGCAGCTGCAAGCGGAAGTAGGATTCTGACGCCTTTATCATAGCACACTTGCCAGAATTGCACACACTTGGAAGATTTCAGGCATGCAGAGAGACTAACTGATCCTGAAGTAATTTACACTTACTGAGCAGACAGGTATATGGGGTCCCCCTAAGATAACTCCAGAGACCTTCTATAGTTTTATAATACATAGTTCCTAGATAGGGAGGGTGTTTTAAATAGGCGCTTCTATCACCTGTTTGCACTATCATTGTAACATGACCCTTCCTTTCGTATTTTATGGAATTGTAACCATGCTGTCCGTATTATAATTATCCATATGCATGCTGATGTTGATTAAAATACTGCGCTTGAGATCACGTAGTTAAAATAAACATTTTAACCTTACCGTGTCTCTATTTTACTCCTGTTGTGGACTGGTATGAACGAATAACAAAAGAGTGTTCTCACTTCCCACCATTCCTGAGATGGTTCTAAGTTGCATGCTCTAGGTTGTCAAATCATTGGTTTCTTTGCAATAGGACGAAGAGCTAATGTGACACTGATTGCTAGTCTGGTAAGGGGTTTTGGGTACTAAGGTGAGTTTTGGCACACTGGCTGGTGCAGCACATCCAGTTGGCGGGGAGAACTCAAACTTAGTCCCGTCATGGTTAATGCGGTCCTGGGCAAGCGTCCCCAGGATAAAGAAGAAATGCCTTTTTGGCTTCCTGAGAAATTTGAACAACTGGAAGCAGTGTTCCCAAATACTAGTCCTGTTGAGGACTAGTATTTGACTAGTATTTGTTGAGGATTCTCACCGTGAGTTTGCAGAAAGACTTAGTGTCTGACGTAACTGAGTGTACAACTTGGGAGGTGATTTTTGCTGCAGTCTACACTCGGTGCATTGGCACACTGTCAATGACTGTTTTGCCTACTGTAATCAAGTGTGTTCAGGATGAGCACGCACCAGAGGCAGCTGTGGAGTTGGGAATGCGCCTCGTGGGGGCGTTTGAGATGGTACGTGATCTCCTCCTTGCTAATGTCAAGGGGGAAGCTGTTCGTTTCCAGGCCTCAAATGCTATGCGCGAGGTATCCGACGCTGACAAACCCCAACAGTTACCGAAAACTATTATTGAGGCTTATAAAACCGTGGGCCGTAAAAGTTTAGGTGTTAAACCTCTCGCGAAGAAAGAAAAGTAACAGCAAGCCCAGCAAGGGTCATCTGAGAAGGATGACCGAGTCAAAGTTCAGAAGAAAATTGGAGTAAGAACAAAAAGCAAGGGAAACAGCAGCAGCAGAAACAGGGTTCCCGTCCCGCTTCGCCTACACCTGCCCCTGTTGAGCGTAAATATAATTTAAGTGACCGTAGTACTATTAAGTCACCTGATAGGTTTCAGGTTCCTGAACAACGTTCTCCTCGCTCTTTGCAGGAAACATCGGTAACAGCCACCGATGGAGGAGGCGGCGGCAGAGGTCAAGGTGCCCAACAGAGCCATGAGCAGCCTCGTAAGGCTGACGGAAAAGGCAAGCAGGATGAGTCGCCGTGTCAAAGACCCCAGTTTCAAAAGAAGAAAGTTGATGCCACAGATAGTGAGAACGCAGCTTCGGAATCTGACATGGGGTTTGACCCTGCAGGACAGCACAGCGGAGATTATCATCATTCGAGAGGTGCTGCGTCCACTTCTGAAGGTGACAGCGATTGACACCTTCGTTGTTGAAAGAGCAGGCTCCAGAGTGGCTCCCCTGACAGACTTCATGAAATAGTATTTGTGATTGAAGGTGACATAGAACGTACCATAAAAGGGGTATTTTGGGAAAATCTAACAACTACTTATGACATTTTGTTGGCGGAGGTCGACTGGGCCCCACTGTTTGTCTTTGCCGCTCTGCAAGGAGAGGAGGTTATCTTCCCCGCTTTCGTGCACACTGTGCTGAAGGAGCAGGCACTGCAGTTTGCAGAAGACTGGGCTAAGGTGTTTGCGCCAGCATCGTACCGTACTCATTGTGGATGGGACAAATTATCCCCTCAACATGAGATCCCTTTGCGGTCCATGCCACAGCCACAACCCCAATACCCCATACAGCGGGAGATGAAAGCCTCTGTGGCCGAGATCCTTGAAAAATTGGAATATCAAGGTGTAATTGAAACGTCTGTATCTCCGATGAATAACCCACTTTTTACTGTGACCAAGCAAGATAGCTCGTACCATTTGGTATTGCAGAATACTCACAGCTCTGCTCTAGTGGATAGTCTTGTGCGTAAAAGGTTCACAACCACACTTGACATTTCCAATGGCTTCTTTGCCCATACCTTGTGCACTTTCAGTAGTGAGTGGACGAGTTTTACATGTGGTGGCAAATAACGCCTGTTTCTTCATTTGCCCATGGGCTACAAGAACAGTCTAGGGGTTTTTGCTGCCCGTGTAGTCTCTCTGCTTGAGAGACTCGACGCAGATGCATGTTCATACGTATTTGACATTTATCTCACGGACGACGAGTTATGGCTGCATCTCTGCCGTGTTGACCGCCTAATTTGCAGTTTGCAGACTTTGTCTATAAATTCAACTTTGCAAATTCACACATTGCAGAGTACACAGTGTTCTTCCTCGGCTACGAGCTCAACAATGTAGGTAGAGGCTTGGCTCCTCACTTCTTGGAGAAATGTGCACTTTTGTGAGCTCCCACAACGCTGAAGAAACTACAACCCTTACTGGGCTTTTTGAATTTCGGCCGTACATACATTCCGGAATATGTCCAGCGAATCAAGCCGCTTTATGCTTTGATACAACCTACTTTTACCAAATTGTGCTGGCTGCCTGAACATTCAGCCGCCTTGCAATCTTTGCAGGCTGACTTGCTTGAATCTAAGTTTTTGTTGACTCGTAATAACCACACGAACCTGGTGATACAAATCGTGCCAGGGGCGGTGGGTTTCACGTACCTCACTTTTAATGAGGGAGACACAGTTCCTATTGCTTACAAGTCACACCTGTACACTTCGACCGAGTAAAGGTTTTCCACTGTAGAAAAAGTTTTGACAGCAATGCAAATGGCTATTCTTAAGGAATGTGCACTGTCGCAGGGAAAACGCATTGTGGTTGTTACTCCGTATCCTGCCTTGGAGGCAGTGTACCAAATTCCAAGGCTTTACACCCTCATTGGATACAATGGGCTACATCCTTGACATCCCAGAATGTAAAATTTCTTTTTGATTCCTCTTTGCAGACTCAGGAGATTTTGCAGTATAAGTTTGTTCATCCTGCTCCTCTGACTTTGCGCCCACTGGAGAATTTTCATTGTGTCATTTACACTGATGGAAGAGCTCAAGCGGCTACGGGTTCTAGACACGTGTATTCCACAGCCTGTGCAATTGTGGCTGGTACCATGGTGGATGGTGAATTCAAGTCCGATGTCATACATATACAGACGTTAGAGGACTGTACCGCACACTTAGCAGAACTACGTGCTCTGATGCTTGCATTGGAGTATGCGGACCCCAGTGTGACTACTCTTATTGTGAGTGATTCGTACTACTGTGTACAGTCTTTCAATGACGATCTACCCTTTTATACGCAAAATGATTATCGTGAATCCAAAGGTTGCACAATAAAACATAAAATGATCTGGGTTCGAGTGGTGGATACCTGCTGGTGATCCTCTTAATGACATTGAATATAATTATCCAACTGACTTGTCTATGCCTGATTTGGAAACTCGTTTGGCTAATCAATCCCATTTTTCATTTGACACTGGCTCATCCACATCAAAGACCCCTTAAAAAGTTTCAATTTTTGTTACCTGGTTTAAAAAATATTTTTTGATCCCACCTTGGATTTACGTTTGGCTGGTGCTGATTGCAATTTTTTTGTTCATATCCATAGGATTTGTGGTATATTTTTTTCGTTTTATCAATGGACACTATGTTGAAGAAAGTAGGTCAATTTGAGTGATTGATGGAACTTTGGCTCCCCACTCCTCTGCGCACATCATGAAGATGGACCAGACTTTTGTTAATATAACTGCTTGGCCCGTTTTAGATGGGATTGTATGGGATGCTGTAAAGTTCCAGATTAATGGTCCCATAGAGGTTAATAATGTTCCCAATGTACTCCGTGTTTCTATGAGGAATGTGGTTAAACAGAATATTCGCCCTGATGATTGAAGCTTTATTTACTGATTTGGAATATTATGCTGCCTTTGATGCTGAAGATTTATATTTAGAGTCTGCTAATTATGGTGATTTGTACTGTTACCAACATTTTGGCAATCACTTTCTGCATAAGAGTGGCTCATTCAGAAGCATGGTTAATTTCACACAGTGGAAACATTGTCCCGCACCAGTAGAAGGCAGTTCCAAAACGCTCCTGAAAAGGTTTTCCTATTTTACTGATTTTGATCAATCCAACCCTAATGCATTTTATTTTCAATTGACTTGAGGGTCATTTTCCAAGGTTAGACGTACCCACACCAAATTATTTTATTCAAAGTCCTTTATTGACCAGTTGGCTGTTGGGAACTATGGCGCCTTTATCATAGCACACTTACCAGAATTGCACACACTTGGAAGATTCCAGGTATGCAGAGAGACTAACGGATCCTGATGTAATTTACACTTACTAAGCGGACAGGTAAATGGGGTCCCCCTAAGATAACTCCAGAGACCCTCTATAGTTTTATAAGACATACTTCCTAGATAGGGAGGGTGTTTTAAATAGGCACTTTTATCACCTGTTTGCTCTATCATTGTAACATGATTCCTCCTTTTGTATTTTATGGAATTGTACCATGTTGTCCATATTATTATCCATATGTATGCTGATGTTGATTAAAATACTGCGCTTGAGATCAAGTAGGTAAAATAAACATTTTAACCTTACCGTGTCTCTATGTTACTCCGGTTGTGGACTGGTATGAACGTATAACAAAAGAGTGTTCTCACTTCCCACCATTCCTGAGATAGTTCTAAGTCGCATGTTCTAGGTTGTCTACTCATTAGTTTCTTTGATATAGGACGAAGAGCTAATATGACACTGATTGCTAGTCTGGTAGGGGAATTTGGGTACTAAGGTGAGTTTTGGCACACCCTAATTCACTGATGTCCCAAGTCTCTGTGCATAGTTCTGTGTTTGCACAAAATCCCTGTTACAGCCTGTTACACATCCCTGCTCTGTAGTCTGGAAGGAGGTTGAGATGACTCAGTAGCATGTCAGTGGGTGCTGCAGCTTTTTACCTTTGACCCAATGAGCATTTCATCTGGTGTTCTCATCTATCATCAGGCTCTGTTGGGCCCCTGTGGCTTTGTTCTGATCAGCGGGTGGATAAGGGTCCGGGACCCCAAGCCGAACTCAACCATCTTGGATCCTGGCCTTCCACACTCCACTGGTCATGCTTTTTCAATGGATTTTTCAGTATTACTTAGATTGTTTCCTTCACAATTTTAGTTCAGGCTAATTGTAAAATGTTATGTAACCATAATGTAAATAGTGCTTAGGGGAAGCAAAAACATAATATCTTAAAGACGTTAATAGAATGGTTAAGGTGTAAGTTTTCTGAACCAAACAGATCACTTCATGAGGCTATGATCTATGCATTGTTATGCTTCAAAAAGTCTTCTTGTTACCTTATCAGCTACTCTCTGATTTGACGGAGAGAGTCTTTACAACTAAAACATTGTTTGAAATTTCACCTTTCATATTCCCCCCGGCGACCCTCTAGCCCACCACTGAAGACAATCATCCAGATTACACACAAAGGAGCAGATGGTCCATTTAATTTGTGTTGAATACAAAAAAAAACAATGTCTACACCATCAACTGGTTTCCTTATGCAGTGTGCACACGCCTCTTCTGGTGTTTGAACCTTCCTTTGGTTGAGTGTGCGTTCGGGCATTAGGAGGGAACAGGGTGGAATTGGAAATACGTGTTAAGGTACTAATGGGCTGGCCTCTGAAAGGCTGGGCTATCTTGGGGAAAGAACCAGTTAAGCACTAGGCTCCTCTGAGTCAGTCTGGGGACACAGACCACTAAAAAGGTGGTGCAGTTGAAGCAGAGTAATTCTTATGCTCAGTTTGTGTCTCTGAAAGACTAGTAGGACTGACTCATAGCTAACCACATGCTTTAACCACCTCCCTCTTTCACATGCACCGCTTCCATGGGCCCTGCGTTCGTTCACCCCGGCACATACCTGCACTTGTAGTATTGTTCTCTTCCTTCACTGCCCGATCACAGTCTGTTGCCCTTAAAGTTACCTTAAGGAAGTGGCCAAGCGTGTTTGGAAACCGGAGCATGTGCAAGAGGAGGGATGCAAGGAGTGGGGAATGGAAAGAGGCAGACACTACAGTGTAGAGCTTAGCGGCCATGTTGTAAAATTTACTACTAAGAGATTTGTCTCACGAGCTGTGTCACAGATCACTTACAATCTTTGTTTTCAAAACGGCGAAAGGAATGCTGCTAACAAGCTAGCTGGCAGATCGACATGAATGAGGCGGTGGGGTAGAAGAAACCGGCAAATTAAAAGAACGTAGCGCAAAGCACACTGTCAATGCAAAAAAAATATAGGACATACAATAATAGCACAAGTGGAAGAGGACAAGTCCTGTAGGCTATCCTTGGGAGTCTACAATTGAGAAAAAAAGGTGAGAGAAGCAGGAACCATTATCCAATTAGAAGCAATTTATTTTTAAAGGACATTGACAAAAGCCAATCAGAAGCTGGAGGCGGGCTGGAAGACCTCTGACTGATTACAGCATGTCGAGAGACAGTGCATGCACTGACTAGGCTCGCCCTAACAAAAACTACCAGCACCTTGTAGTGGAGTAACGTAAAATAATGAGCCCTCTCTACAGACTGTGAAAAGGGGTCCCTGAAACTGCCATATCTTACATCTATTCATTGACCTTGGGCAGAACGCCCTACCTCAGGGGTTGAGGGGCCCCCAAAGGTTTGACACTCTCTCCCTCCCCGGCTGCAGGAGCTTGCTGCCCTGGGACCTCTTTCCATCTCTTGTGGAAATAAAGGAAGTGGCCCTCTTTACAAACTCTTGGACTGAACTGGCTTTTCGAACGAACTGCAGAACCACCCCCCAGCGCCTTGAGATCCTAACGGGTGATTAGCCGCGTTCTAGAAGTATTTTTATTGATTTATTGACTCAATCGGGCGTATATATAGTTCCCTTCTTGCATTCAGGCATGGGCAGGTTTTCAAAAGCGTATTGGTTTCACTTTTGAAGGTAAAACGGCATGCTCGCCTTGTGAGTTAAATAACGTCTACAAAATACTTTTAAGCTTTTAAAAGCTTATCACTATAATTACATGCACTCGTTTTGAGTGTGGTTTCTTTGAAACCTCTGATGCCAGGCGCTGGATGTGACGTTAAACATGTAGTCATGATATCTGAATTTGGAAACTCACTGGGGGTCTCTAGTTTTTTTGCAGACAATGGACGAAGTATGTACCTGGGCAGGTTTTCTTGCCAAATCGTAGGTGTAGTGCTTGGCTGTAGGTAGTGTTTTTGTTGTTTTGACAGTATGTTAAAACAGTAATTTGAGAAACTATAATTCCTTTCCACCTGTGAGGAAAAACACGTGTTACCATGATTACAATAACGTATTCACCTTTCATCCCCAAGTTAAGTGCCAAGTTATGTTTTTTCAAATAATTCTTTCGGCGCATGGGACAAACTACCACACGATTCATTTTCTTTGTACACCTTCTGACTGCAATGTGCAACTGAAAATACATTACTTTTTTAGGCTTAAATTAAATTATATGTATTCAATGCTAGCAGTGAGAATTATGCATGTCGGTGCTATTGAAGTATACCTTTCAATAGTAGAGATAGCAGTATAGGATAACGTACTTATAATATGAGCATGTTATAAGTTAATGCCTGCAACAAACATAAAGGCCAAACAGCTTCACTTTGGACTGGTAGATTCACTTTAATTAAAACATCTGCCCTAGTTCCTAGTAATAACCGGTTTACTGTGTAATTAGAAATCTTTCATGGCATTTGTGTAATAACAGGGGCACTTTGTGATGATTGTATCCTTCACTGATACAACACCACGTTGGAACAGAGATGTGCATTTGATCATATATATTTCATAGCATATTGCACACAAAAAGAATAAGAAATTACTCCATTTCGCTAGAAATGCCATGTGGAAGGTCGTTTTTACTTTTCTAAAGTCACTTTATTTATACCCATGGACGAATTGGCTCAATAAAGGAGAATGGGACTAAAACTTCCAGCATGCACTGGGTTCTTACATTGATAACCAGGACTGGAACTTATTGTCCAGATGGCATGCAGTCGCCGTGTAAGTAACCTTACCCCTGACTCCACCAGCAACAGTTTTGATATCAGTACCACAAGAATGAAAATACAATCTGTAGTGCAAAATTAAATGCATCAAAAAGCTGTTAGGTATTTGATGCCCTTACAAATTATTTTTCTGGTTATTACACCGGGAACTCAGAGTCAGGTGTGCCAGTGAATGGGGTCCAGTTGCTCCAAAGATCACGAGAACACATACCACAGAACCAATTCTTATTACCCTTCATGCACTGAAAAAATAAGTTTACATGTTATTATTTTAATTCGGTACTTGTGAGCTCACAAGCGATATGGAAAACATTTTTAACTATTGCTGGAGGGTGGAGTCATTTCAGAGGTATCTTTTACTATTGTCATATTCATGTTTACCTGAAAGCATTGGTTCTAATCCCAGTTATCAGTAAATTAATTTAACTTTGCACACATCATTACATTTTCTTCTCTCTTAAATTGTGATTGTGTAATGTAACTTCATGACGTGGTATCTATTTATGTCCCATCGTTTTTTTGCTACGTCCTTTAATCGACTCATCACATTCCTTTTTTTGTAGTTGATTTCCACCAGTATCCCTTAAACACAGGGGCATATTACCAACAACTAGCGATAATTATCGCTATGTTGACTTAGCGGCAATATTTTTATCGCCGAGCTGCGGCGATTTTTATCACTTAGGAACCTTGCTATTATCAAGGTTTATCTCATAAGCGATAAAAATCGGCCGCAATGCATGAATATCGCTGAAAAGTCAGCTATATTCATGCATTACCGAGCTAATGCTCTTAGCCATGTTATCCACCTACCATTGGATAACATGGCTAAGAACTGCTCAGGGGCAGGTGTTAGCTTTTGGAGATATTCGCACTTAGCACGAATATCTCCAAAAGTTGGTAATAGGAGATAGCGATCTTAGCGACTGTTTCCAGTCGCTAACATCTTGGCACGCCCACTTTGCATGTCATTAGTGATAAATATCACTGACATGCAAAGCGGGGCCCCCAAGATGATCGCTATCTCCTACTAGCTGTCGCTAACTGGTGTTAGCGACAGCTAGGTAATAGGGAGATCATTTTATCTCCGCTTTCTTGGCTTTTAAAGCCAAAAAAGCGGAGATAAACCCCCTTGATAATATGCCCCACAATTCCTTTGCATGTACAATAATTTAAGTTTAAGATTCTCCTCAAGTCATGAACATGTTCTCTTCGAACGCAGCAACTTGGAGTGACAACCATGCCACCCCACTATGCCAAACGCCTGTCATACAATAGCTTGACATTTCTTTCTCTCTTTTTCTCTCTCTCGCTTACACACATTCTCTCCACCTCAAACCTGCACAACCCACCACGCTATTTTCCTGGCATGCAAACTTGTGACCGCCGTGTGATGCACATCTATCACTGACTAAGACGTTCAATCACTTGCCTCTTTGGTAGTGGGACCTATGACCGGTTGATGATAATTTCTGTGACATATCCTCATCTCATCAATCTATTTATTGCCAGTATCTTTCAAGGTCTTTCTTCAGCGACGGCTCGTGGAGGGAGTTACGGTGGGGCAGGAGGGTGGGGAGGGGGAGGGGCAGGGTGGAGGTTGCTAAAAACCGGCATATGGATAATTGCAGGTAAGTAAACAATTTAATTAATAAAACGAATTTCGTAGCTCGCACTGCATTGCATTTTGCGATGCAAGGCGCACTACGAAATTCGTTTTATTAATTAAATTGTTTACTTACCTGCAATTATCCATATGCCGGTTTTTAGCAACCTCCACCCTGCCCCTCCCCCTCCCCACCCTCCTGCCCCACCGTAACTCCCTCCACGAGCCGTCGCTGTCTTTCTTACAACACTTAGAAACCACACTGCTTTGATAGATCTGAAAGCCTATATGATTGTTGAAGCTACTCCCTTCCCCAGTCAAACCTAACACTCCCAGCCAGGTGCTGCTCTCCCAGTGCACTACACCACTCCCTCATCTCATCATATTTTGTTCTTTTCAATTTCAGAACCACCTCTTCCCCAAACTCCGAGGCTGCTATATGACCAGTCCTCAAGCTTGTATCCATATCCATCCTATCTCTTTCAGATAACAAACACAGGGCTTGTAAATCAGGAATTTGCTTTGTGTGTAAATGTACTTGCTGTGAATAGGTTCATTAGCACTACTACATATGTTATTGTCAGATTATTGTAGGAAGCCCCTAACTATCTATTGGTGTTACGTTGGGTTACAATGTACACAAATGTTGCTTTACTGCAAAGGTTGGGTCCACTCCCACCTGAAAAGTAAAATCCATTTGGCTTTACTCTGTATCCACAATAATTATGAATGAGAAACATTTACGTACGATAAAGCTCACTGAAGATTCTTTATAAGTTTGCTGATCATTTAGAAAGCATTACAAAACTCGCTCTGTGGGTAATCTTTTATGAGAGTTCCCTCTCTGGGGGGCATGTTTATGAGAGCCTTGCATCACGTTTGTGCCACGCAAATTGGTACATGCGTGATCCAAGGTTCTTAGTCAGATTTATGAAGCCATGCAAAGCCACAATGCTTGAGTTAAAGAAGCCTCATACATCTTGAGTAAGGCAATGCAGTGCAAATCTTTACTCTGCACAAGGGAGGCGTTCCACAGGCATTACAGTGGGTGTTCCCACACAACTCCCATGGATTTTTATGCATTCCTTTATTTACAAGGACTTGTAAACCTGGGTATGCATCAAAATGTTATGCCTCTCGAATTGAGACGTAACAAGGAGAAATGTGTCTATTTCTCCTTGTTTTTAATCTTTGTATGTGTGCTGCATTCTGCAGCAATGCAGCACACATAGAAAGAGGAAAACACCTTTCACGATTGTTTTTGTGCAGGAAAGTACCCCTTCCTGCAAAAAAGCAATCCTGCCAACAACACATGCACCCATGCACCATTGTGCAAGGGTGCCTGCGTTTGTGCAAGGCTGCTGAAACAGCGCCACCGCAGTGGGAAAGGACAGGAATGCACATTGAAAGAGAAATATGGTGCATTCCTGCCCTTTCACTTCGGGGTTGGGTAGCGCAGCAAGGTGATTTGCTGTGCTGCCCTACACCAAATCCCCATTTCCACTGTTCAACAACAGCCTTGAAAATGAGCAGTACATAAGCAGGTTGTTCCCCTTTCAGCAAAAATTATTTTTAAACTTTGATAGTTTCACATTCCAGGTATGTCAAATGTGGTTTCAACTTTTGTTCAGTGTAAGCCACAACATTTCTCTATGGATTTGCTAGGGATTTATGACATTACAACGCATGCTTTTACCACGCATGCCTTTGCAATGCGGTTTTTACATCGCAATCCATTACAAAGCATAGCGCTTTGGGGTGCTGGATAGTGAAAAGTTTAATTTACTATTCCAACACTAGTCCCCGTGGACACTAGGGAAGGTGTTGGATAGTAAATTAAACTTATTCCCTATCCTAGAGCGCCCCCCAGCGCAATGCGTTGTAATGGTTTGCGTTGTAAATACCGCGTTGTAAAGGCACTGCGTGGTAAAAGTTGTGTTGTAAAGGTTGTTTACCATCTGCAAGCTATCAAACACAGAGGTGGTTGGCACGGATCGTCAGACAGAGGGGGTAAAAAAAAAAAGCGTATCTCCTCGCTGCATCTCTCCTCCATCGTTTCTCCTGCCTGGAACAGGAAGCACCCAGGCTCCCCCTAAGCCAGTCACAACGCAGCAAATCAGCATTGTGATTAGTCTGAGGGCTGTGGTTATGCGCTCAGACCAGCCGCGGTCTGTAATGGGTGTATCTGCAGGGCGGTGATGTGGGGAGGGGGAGGGGCAGGGTGGGGGGTAGTAATCTATGGATTATGGAGCTTTACAGGTAAGTAAACATTTATATAAATAAAATAAATTTCGTTGTGCGCACTGCATCGCATTTGGGGATGCAGTGTACGTAACGAAATTTGTTTTATTTATTTAAATGTTTACTTACCTGTAAAGCTCCGTAATCCATAGATTACTACCCCCCACCCTGCTCCTCCCCCTCCCCACGTCACCGCCCTGCAGGTACACCCATTACCGACCGCGGCTGGCTCAGACGGTGACTGGTGGCCTGGGCATGTTCTCAAACAAACATCGATGTTCTAAATATCGAAGAAAAAAATATTGACTGCAAAAATATCAACTCCAATACCTCAACAGGTTAGTACAAAAATATTGAATCAAAAATATCGAGGCAAAAAATATAGATTAAAAAATATCGATTAAAATATATTGATTAAAAAAATATGTAATATATAGTAAATATATTAAATATTACTATTATTTAAAAAAAAAAAAAAATTCAATATACATTTTAACTTAATATTACAAATAAACTTCATTAAAAAAATATAATCACACACACATAATAATGTATACATATATTTACTTATAAATGCTTTGTTAACTATGATCTTTATTTAATGTATAAACTTTAAAATTATAAAAAAATAAAATGTGTGTATATATATATATATATATATATATATATCAATAATTTAAAATAAAAAACATTCTATAATAAATTTAAAAAAATAAACTATAAAAAAAAATATGTACTTACATTTCCCAATACAATAAGTGCCACAGTAGGGAAAGTGTTTCATGGTGGAATAATTAAATGTACTATTCCAACTCCAGTTAGTGCAACAGTAGGGAAAGTGTTGGATGGCGGAGGGGTAAAAATTACTATTCCCACTCCAGTGATAGCAACAGAAGGGAAAGTGTTGGATAGCAGAGGGGAATAAAATGACTACTCCCACTCCAAAGAGTGTAACAGTAGGGAAAGTGTGGATAGCGGAGATGTAAAAATGACTATTCCCACTCCAAAGAGTGTAACAGTAGGGAAAGTGTTGGATAGCGGAGGGGTAAAAATGTCTATTTTCACTCCAGTAAGTGCAAAAGTAGGGTAAGTGCTGGATAGCGGAGGAATTAAATGTACTATTCCAACTCATGTGAGTGCAAAAGTAAGGAAAATATTGGATAGCGGAGGGGTAAAAATTATGATTACCACTCCAATGAGTGCAAGAGTAGGGAAAGTGTTGGATAGCGGTGGTGCAAAAATTACTACTCCCACTCCAAAGACTGCAACAGTATGGAAAGTGTTGGATAGCGGAGGAGTAAAAATTACTATTTCCACTCCAGTGAGTGCAAAACTATGGTAAGTGCTGGATAGCGGAGGAATTAAATTTACTATTCCAACCCCTGTGAGTGCACCAGTAAGGACAATGTTGGATAGCGGAGGGGTAAAAATTACCATTCCCTCTCCAATGAGTGCAAGAGTAGGGAAAGTGTTGGATAGCGGTGGTGCAACATTTACTACTCCCACTCCAAAGAATGCAACAATAGGGAAAGTGCTGGATAGCAGAGGAGTGAAAATTACTATTCCCACTCGTTTGAGGGCAAAAGTAGGGTAAGTATTGGATAGCAGAGGAATTAAATGTACTATTCAAACTCCTGTGAGTGCAACAGTAGGGTAAATGTTGGCTAGAGGATGGGTAAAAATTACTATTCCCAGTCCAATGAGTGCAACAGTAGGGAAAGTGTTGGATAGCAGATGGGCAAAAATTACTATCCCCACTCCAAGGAGTACAACAGTAGGGAAAATGTTGGATAGCGAATGGGGTAAAAATTACTATTCCCACTCCTTTGTGTACAAAAGTAGGGTAAGTGTTGGATAGCGTAGAAAATAAATTTACTATTCCAACTCCTGTGAGTGCAACAGTAGGGAAAATGCTGAATAGTGGAGGAGTAAAAATTACTATTTCCACTCCGTTGAATGTAACAGTAGGGAAATTGCTGAATAGCAGAGAGGTAAAAATTACTATTCCCACTCCAGTGATTACAACATTAGGGAAATTGTTGGATAGCAGAGAAACAAAAATGTACTAACAACACTTAAACAATTGAAAACAAAACAAAAAATATTACATTTTAAAAATCATCAAAATAAATAAATGATATTTCAAACATATTAATTAAATATTTTAAATATATAAAAAGAACACATATTGTAATATTAATTCCTTATAAAAAAACTACAAATAATATATAAAAGAAATGAATAAATACATTGATAAACAACAATTATTTTAAAGTAGCAAATATTAACAAACAAAAAATTGATTCAAAACATAAATGTATTTATTTTATTTCCTACCTAATTACTCAACACCAATAACAAAACACTTCAACATTTGTAATCACATTTATTTCCATGAATCTACGATGGATCGCACACCGCTAGCCTCTCCTCCGGGTCGCCCCTGAGCACTCTGGTATATGAAGTGCATGTAGTTTGAAGAGTTGAAACAAAAGTTCATGAGTGGTTCACCAAAGTTGGTGCAAGTAAGTACGTGTGGTTCCCAGGATCTCTAGACCCAGGGCATGGCCCGGGTTTCTGGATAGTTTCCCTCATCAGTAGAGACAGGATTTGGGGTGGAAAACTGCCTATACTCTGCTGATGGAGGAAAATAATCCTAAAACACCGGTGTCCAGAGTTGGTGCTGCAACTTTGCTTTTACACCTCAGAATCTACGAAAAGCGCACACATTTTGAAGAACTATATTTACTGTGATGCTCTTGGGGTATACCCGCTGGTGGGTGAAGTAGTGTGCGACCCATGGACTTTCATTTAAATATGGCTCCCTCGAGCCATTGGGCTGACGAGCTCGGATAACGCACCTACGCGCCGTGAGAGGTACCAGACCCGATAATATTTGGCAGCCTGCACAGCAAACCCCCGAAAACTGCCTATACTCTGCTGATTAAGGTAAATAATCCTGAAACACCGGTGTCCAGAGTTGGTGCTGCAACTTTGCTTTTACACTTCAGAATCTACGAAAAGCGCTCACGCTTTGAAGAACTGCATTTACCGTGATGCTCTTGGGGTATACCCGCTGGTGGGTGGAGTAGTGTGCGAGCCATGGACTTTCATTTAAATATGGCTCCCTCGAGCCATTGGGCTGACGAGCTCGGATAATGCACCAACGCGCCGTGAGAGGTACCAGACCCGATAATATTTGGCAACCTGCACAGCAAACCCCCGAAAACTGCCTATACTCTGCGGATGAAGGAAAATAATCGTGAAACACCGGTATCCAGAGTTGTTGCTACAACTTTGCTTTTACAGTTTAGAATCTACGAAAAACGCACACGCTTTGAAGAACTGCATTTACTGTGATGTTCTTGGGGTATACCCGCTGGTGGGTGGAGTAGTGGGCGACCCATGGACTTTCATTTAAATATGGCTCCCTCGAGCCATTGGGCTGACGAGCTCGGATAACGCACCTACGCGCCATGGGAGGTACCAGACTCGATAATATTTGGCAGCATGCAGAGCAAACCCCCGAACACTGCCTATACTCTGCTGATGAAGGAAAAAATCCTGAAAAACCGGTGTCCAGAGTTGGTGCTGCAACTTTGCTTTTACACTTCAGACTCTACGAAAAGCGCACACGCTTTGAAGAACTGCATTTACCGTGATGCTCTTGGGGTATACCCGCTGGTGGGTGGAGTAGTGTGCGACCCATGGACTTTCAGTTAAATATGGCTCCCTCGAGCCATTGGGCTGACGAGCTCGGATAACGCACCTATGCGCCGTGAGAGGTACCAGACCCAATAATATCTGGCAGCCTGCACAGCAAACCCCCGAAAACTGCCTATACTCTGCTGATGAAGGAAAATAATCCTGAAACACCGGTGTCCAGAGTTGGTGCTGCAACTTTGCTTTTACACTTCAGAATCTACGAAAAGTGCACACGCTTTGAAGAACTGCATTTACCGTGATGCTCTTGGGGTATACCCGCTGATGGGTGGAGTAGTGTGGGACCCATGGACTTTCATTTAAATATGGCTCCCTCGAGCCATTGGGCTGATGAGCTCGGATAACGCACCTACGCGCCGTGAGAGGTACCAGACCCGATAATATTTGGCAGCTTGCAAAGCAAACCCCCGAAAACTGCCTATATTCTGCTTATGAGAGAAAATAATCCTGAAACACCGGTGTCCAGGGTTGGTGCTGCAACTTTGCTTATACACTTCAGAATCTACGAAAAGCGCACACGCTTTGAAGAACTGCATTTACTGTGATGCTCTTGGGGTATACCCGCTGGTAGGTGGAGTAGTGTGCGACCCATGGACTTTCATTTAAATATGGCTCCCTCGAGCCATTGGGCTGACGAGCTCGGATAACGCATCTACGTGCCGTGAGTGGTACCAGACCCGATAATATTTGGCAGCCTGCACAGCAAACCCCCGAAAACTGCCTATACTCTGCTGATGAAGGAAAATAATCCTGAAACACCGGTGTCCAGAGTTGGTGCTGCAACTTTGCTTTTAAAATTCAGAATCTACGAAAAGCTCACACGCTTTGAAGAACTGCATTTACCGTGATGCTCTTGGGGTATACCCGCTGGTGGGTGGAGTAGTGTGCGACCCATGGCCTTTCATTTAAATATGGCTCCCTCGAGCCATTGGGCTGACGAGCTCGGATAACGCAACTACGTGCCGTGAGAGGTACCAGACCCGATAATATTTGGCAGCCTGCACAGCAAACCCCCGAAAACTACCTATACTTTGCTGAGGAAGGAAAATAATCCTGAAACACCGGTGTCCAGAGTTGGTGCTGCAACTTTGCTTTTAGACTTCAGAATCTACGAAAAGCGCATACGCTTTGAAGAACTGCATTTACCGTGATGCTCTTGGGGTATACCCGCTGAGGGGTGGAGTAGTGTGGGACCCATGGACTTTCATTTAAATATGGCTCCCTCGAGCCATTGGGCTGATGAGCTCGGATAACGCACCTACGCGCCGTGAGAGGTACCAGACCCGATAATATTTGGCAGCTTGCAAAGCAAACCCCCGAAAACTGCCTATATTCTGCTTATGAGAGAAAATAATCCTGAAACACCGGTGTCCAGGGTTGGTGCTGCAACTTTGCTTTTACACTTCAGAATCTACGAAAAGCGCACACGCTTTGAAGAACTGCATTTACTGTGATGCTCTTGGGGTATACCCGCTGGTAGGTGGAGTAGGGTGCGACCCATGGACTTTCATTTAAATATGGCTCCCTCGAGCCATTGGGCTGACGAGCTCGGATAACGCATCTACGTGCCGTGAGAGGTACCAGACCCGATAATATTTGGCAGCCTGCACAGCAAACCCCCGAAAACTGCCTATACTCTGCTGATGAAGGAAAATAATCCTGAAACACCGGTGTCCAGAGTTGGTGCTGCAACTTTGCTTTTAAAATTCAGAATCTACGAAAAGCTCACACGCTTTGAAGAACTGCATTTACCGTGATGCTCTTGGGGTATACCCGCTGGTGGGTGGAGTAGTGTGCGACCCATGGACTTTCATTTAAATATGGCTCCCTCGAGCCATTGGGCTGACGAGCTCGGATAACGCAACTACGTGCCGTGAGAGGTACCAGACCCGATAATATTTGGCAGCCTGCACAGCAAACCCCCGAAAACTACCTATACTTTGCTGATGAAGGAAAATAATCCTGAAACACCGGTGTCCAGAGTTGGTGCTGCAACTTTGCTTTTAGACTTCAGAATCTACGAAAAGCGCATACGCTTTGAAGAACTGCATTTACCGTGATGCTCTTGGGGTATATCCGCTGGTGGGTGGAGTAGTGTGCGACCCATGGACTTACATTTATTTCCATAATTAACATAATTCATAGTCAATTACAAAAATCGTTTTAATACAAAAATAAAAAAACATTCATTAAGTACACACGCTTTAACACTATAATATCCACAACACACACCTAAATTAAACTATAAAATAATAAAACACAATTAAATAGTATTTTTGAAAGAAAAACAATTACTTTTAGCAACTAATAAATAAATATTTAAAAATGTATTTAATATCCAGCTTTTACCCCTTTAGAAGTAAAAACAACACACAAACAATAAAAAATGACACAAAATAAATATTAAATAATTAACATTAAATAACAAGTATATAATAATTAATTAAACACAAAATACTTACCACCCTTTACTCCTATAAACACCACAACACACACCTAAAAGTAGTTACACAATTTCTATAATTAGTTACTGATGAATTATTTTAAATTAATTAACAACTAATTATTAATTTATCAATTAAAAATAAATTACTTCCCACCCTTTACACCTATAAACACTACACACACCTTAAATTAGTTACACAATTACCATAATTATTATCAATGAACTAATTAAAATGAATTACCAACCAAATATTAATGAATTAATAATACATTATCTTACCTATTTAACACTATAACATCTCAATTAAACAAATAATAATACATAAAAAATATTCAATACATTTAATATAATGAATTACTTTCCACCCTATTCCCCTATAAACCCACAACCCCCTACAGAACAAAAAACGCTAAAAAATAAAAAATAATAACTACTAAAAATAATTAATTCATTTTATATATTTAAATTACTTCACACCCTATTCCCCTATAAACTCACAACCTTTTACGGAACTAAAAACTCACACATCGAAAAGAAAGAATTATTAACTAATAAAAATGTAACCCATATATTAAAAATACAAACAAATCTTATACAAAAAATATATCACATACATATAAAATGTATACTAAAATACATAACATTAACAAAATATCGATATTTATAACAACTATATCTTTTTTGCAAACAATATTTTACACTTCATTATTGTTAACATCGATTTTACTTCCCTAAATTCGATATTCTTGACTACAAGAATTTTTCTGACCCACAATATTTTTAACTCGATATTTGTGTAAATCGATATTTTTGATTCAATATTCTGTCTCTGCACCATGTTTGCCACCCATGCTGTAATGAAACCTTGGTGGAGTATATGCAAAGTGTGCATGACTGTTTGGCCGGCCCGAGACAGACAGCCAAACAGTCATGTGCACTTATGTGCACATACCACGCCTCCCCTGCTGGCTGTGCCGACAGCCGAGCCTCACCCTGCCCCACAAAGCTGCAGCAGCAGGAAAAACAAAATGATAATAATACATTATTTTCAATGTATTTCTCCTTTATTCACACAGCTGCAAAGCAGTGGGGGGATGTTCCTCCGCCTTAGCAGAGGAGCCGCAACTGATCAAACATTAATTCAACTTTGTAGCCATTTCTCCTCATGCAGATTTCAAGTGATAATGCAAGAATGCCCCTGTAGAAAGTATTTGCACAAAACATTGGTTGCTATATGCGGCCAAGCTATGCATTGGTGTTAAAAAATATGATAAGTGTGCCAAATAGGACTTGATTTTACACATTTTGGATGTGTTGATACCTCATTTTATAACTTTGTTTTCAACAGTACAGACCTATTAAGCTGATAGTGCGTTCTTAAGAAAAATAGTATTGGACAAAATTTGCACTCGGTTAATATTAAAGACAATTGCAGCAGTTTTCCACCCTACTCCTGGCTTTAAATGACCCTATCGATAGTCACATTACATGGTGTTGGGCCCAAGGATCGGGGTGTTGACAAGAGGACGCATGTCATATGAAGGTAAGAAAGTAATGTTACACCGTTCTGGTTTCCTGGACCCCTGCCCTGCTTATCCTCCTCCTTACATAAAACGAAGAGTAATTCTTCCAAAGGTTAAAAGTAAAAGGAAGAATTTAAATTTTAGCAGCTCTTTTTTATCTGAAATATACTCATTTTGCTTTGAGCAGCAATATTAAAAGTAGGGCCCGCCTTCCTGTATGTTGAGATTAGTCACTTAGGAATGTCAACAGACATATCTAAAACAACTTTCTCAAACTTAAATAAAATTAAATTATTTGGAAGCGTTCCAGATTTAAATAGTTTTAAGTTTTCAGCAGGTGTTCATATATTTCATCTAAAATGCCACAGATGGAGAGTTTCGCTTCAAGCTAGCCATGTAGGTATACCTGGAGGCGTGTAAACTATACAGTTCAAGTTGCTACAGCATCTAATTATACAATATACTCGGAAAGGAAAAAAAAATAATGGAACCATGCCATTAAAATGTGAAGCAAAACGTGAACCTTAAAGGGGCCTTGTCGTTCATATTACACATTATAACAGAAAAGGTGTATTGCAAAGAACGGTGAAACGATTAATGTTGTGTAACATATCGAGATATACTGATAAGGCGTTGGTTTACATGGTATTCTACTAATACATGGTGCTACAATCAGCAAAGTCCGATTTCGCAGTGTGGTACAAATGATGACATTGGAGAAGAAAATTTAAAAATCAGTTTAGTTGCTGAATTGCTTAAAGAAAGAAAATACGTGTGTGTTTTCATTAGTTAGAAATTGTTCCAATTGCGCTTTTTCCCCAAAAAGAGAAAATTGGGGTTACCTTCAAACACTCATTATTCTGTAAAAACTATTTCATGTAAAAAATGTTTAATATATTAAAAAAAAATATTTTGAAACTCCAGAAGCTGGGAAAGTACCTTAAACTTTTAGAAAAGCTGATGAGTGATCTTCAAGACTCAGGTACAATTCTGCAAATGTACACATTCGCAAACTATTCTGTGAACCAAGAAGGAAACTTGTATAGTAGGAACTTCTTGTGAGAACTCAAACCTGTTGGTGTTATTTTTTATCTCTGTATTAAGTCTTGCTGCATATTTTGTGGTGGCCTTTCTCTAAAGGCCAAAGAAAGATCTGGCTGCAGTTTTACTTACTGCTTAAAATGTTGCCACTACAGCTTCTCCCTACCTGAGGATACTCTGAGGAGATGCAGTTTGAAACAACTTACTCATAGCATGCCCCTTTGTATTTGCAATTTGGAAAGGGTTGCAAAAGTTCTTATATATGAGTTGGAAAGGGTTTTTCGACTGAAAAAGGGGGATTCGTACATTGTTAAAAGCGCTTTTGCAGTCACAAACCCTTCAATGTTGGGAACTGCAGAGTTTGGATCGTTTGTATCAGAGAAGGACTTTATGCATCTCACCATTTGTCACAAGAAACTACACTTCTGTGTGTGAGCGCATTCCTTTTGTTTTTTTGTGTTCATATCACCTGAATTTATATGTGAAGGAGAAGTATGAGGGGCATATTACCAACAACTAGCGATAATTATCGATATGTTGGCTTAGCGGCAATATTATTATTGCCGAGCTCTGCCGATTTTTATCGCAGATAAACCTTGCTATTATCAAGGTTTATCTCAAAAGCGATAAAAATCGGCCGAAATGCATGAATATCGCTGAAAAGTCAGCGATATTCATGCATTACCGAGCTAATGCTCTTAGCCATGTTATCCACCTACCATTGGATAACATGGCTAAGAACTGCTCTGTAGATTTTTGTACATTGATCAAATCACGAGCAAGAGATTATTCAAGATGATAGCACCTTCAATTAGTCTGCTATCTGTAGAGGACTGAATCTGTTAAGACAAAACTATTTCCACCACGGTATTTTAGGAAAAATATATATTCTTGTTTAATTTTTCAGATTTTTACACAATTTGGTCAATATTGTCAATAAAAACATACAGGTTGCCCCAAGAAGGGAGTGCAGATAGAAAATGTGATTTCAAGGGGTGAATAAGTGAGGTGAAAGGAAATGGCACAGTGGTAAATAAGAAACAATTTTATAATTTAAACAATCAATACTGAATCCGGAACTTCACGAAATAACAGTATTGGACACCTAGCCAACAAATATCAGTTCATTTGAATTTGCGAACAACAACATTGTAGGGTTCTCATAACAATATTTATAGTCTTGCACTGCCTACAAAGTTGAAGAGGTACTGGTCTAGGGTGTGTATGTAAAGAATGTCGACGTTTCGACTCGACTTTTTCTCAAACGGTAATTTAGACCTGGGGACTGCAAGTCTTCATCAGGACAGAAAACAAACAACGAGGCAACCAGGGAGTACTCAATAACCCTAAAAAAACAAAGCGAAATCCGGAATTATTAACCGTGGTGTAGAGGTGCAGCCTATCCCCAAGACTATAAATATTGTTATGAGAACCCTACAATGTTGTTGTTCGCAAATTCAAATGAACTGATATTTGTTGGCTAGGTGTCCAATACTGTTATTTCGTGAAGTTCCGGATTCAGTATTGATTGTTTAAATTATAAAATTGTTTCTTATTTACCACTGTGCCATTTCCTTTCACCTCACTTATTCACCCCTTGAAATCACATTTTCTATCTGCACTCCCTTCTTGGGGCAACCTGTATGTTTTTATTGACAATATTGACCAAATTGTGTAAAAATCTGAAAAATTAAACAAGAATATATATTTTTCCTAAAATACCGTGGTGGAAATAGTTTTGTCTTAACAGATTCAGTCCTCTACAGATAGCAGACTAATTGAAGGTGCTATCATCTTGAATAATCTCTTGCTCGTGATTTGATCAATGTACAAAAATCTATAGGTCTAGGACCATTGTTTGTTTGTATTATTTGATACCCAGGTCCATACCGTTAGGGTCACCCCATTCTTGTAATGGTTAAGAACTGCTCTGGGCAGGCGTTAGCTTTTGGAGATAATCGCGCTTAGCGCGAATATTTCCAAAAATAGGTAATAGGAGATAGCGATGGCACGCCCACTTTGCATGTCACTAGCGATAAATATCGCTGACATGCAAAGCGGGCCCCAAGATGATCGCTATCTCCTACTAGCTGTCGCTAACTGGTGTTAGCAACAGTTAGGTAATAGGGCGATAAAATTATCGCCGCTTTAGCGGGAAAAAATCCCGCTAAAGCGGAGATAAGGCCCTTGGTAATATGCCCCTGAGTTTCTTAATTACAAATAGTTCGCATAAACTGGAGTTATAAATACTAGTGATATGTGTTAGCATCTGCATCTGCCCTACCTACAATTCTATATAACTTGGGAAGAAAGATTAAAAGATAGGGGTATGCCGAGTTGTGAACATTTCTTTCAGCAAATTTCATGACGTTTTTTAAAATTTGGAACATTTAAAATCCTGCAAGGGCGCGTTTTGTAGGAAAACGATGCCACAAAACCCAACTTTTATAGGATTCTCATACTAAGAAAACTTTGCAGGAAAAATCATCCAGTTTATGTGGACATTTTTAACTGTCGGCAAAGTGCGCTAGCTGTCACATTACAGACTCCGTAAAGCTTTTCAAAACTTTTCAGGCGCTAGGCGGTATTCGCGGCAACCGGCGGCCTGCCTCGCTCAACTCCATCCTCCCGCCCGCAGTCCCAGGACTGTGAGCCGGGGCCGACGCAGGAGGCACCCTGGAGCTCCCGCGCGCTCCCCTGGGTGCCCTCTCCGCTGGGTTCCGTCTCAGGCATGTGCGAGACCCAGAGGAGCCATAGTGACCTGCGACCATGGGTGCCTACCCGTCACAGCCCAACACCGTGAAGACTTCAAGTGATGGCGACAGCCCCGGCCTGCACTACAGCTTCTCGGCCATGCAGGGCTGAAGGGTCTCCATGGAGGATGCCCATAATTGCATTCCAGAATTGGACAGCGAGACTGCTATGTTTTCAGTCTGTGATGGACACGGAGGGGAGGAAGTTGCACTCTATTGTGCCAAGTACCTACCAGAAATAATCAAGGAGCAAAAAGCCTATAAGGAGGGCAAGTTACAAAAGGCTTTGGAAGATGCTTTTCTGGCCATCGATAGCAAACTCACTACTGAAGACGTCATCAAAGAGCTATGTCAGATTGCTGGGAGGCCTCTTAATGACCACAACGATGACAAGGAGAAAGTGGCAGAGGAGGATGATGTGGATAACGAGGAAGCTGCCCTATTGCACGAGGAAGCTACCATGACTATTGAAGAGTTGTTAACACGCTATGGACAAAACTGTGCCAAAAGTGTAAAGGACAAAGCAGCCATGGATGGTGGCGAGAAGGGGCATTGCAACAAAGATGAAAAAGCAGCTCACAAGGAACCTACTGTTAATGGAAAGATAGAACCAGAGGTAGGCTCTGGAGACCTGGAAAGCAAGAACTGCAAGGTTGATGAAGCTACTGGGATCTCATCCAGTTTGGACACCTCTAAAACAAGGAAAAGTCGTGCAGGAGACACCATGAGCAAAGATGCAAGCAGCACAACAGAAAAGCCAGAGGTGAGCGGAAGTAGGAAGGCGACCTCTTCGGTAGGCGAAGCTGGACCATCCTGTTCTTCTTCCGCAGCCAAGCCACAGTGTGGCACAAAGTCTGCCATAATTGAGGACAGTGAGAATGAATCTGAGGAGGCAGAGGAAGAGGAGGAAGACAGTGAGGGATGTAGTGAGGAGGAGGAGGAAGAATAGGATGACAGCAGCGAGGAAGCTGAAAATGAAGAGGATGAGGATGATGAAGAAGACAGTGAAGATGGGGAGGAGGAGGAGGAGGATGAAGAGGAGGAAATAATGATGCCTGGGATGAAAGGAAAGGAGGAGCCTGGCTCCGACAGTGGTACAACAGCCGTGGTGTCTCTCATACGTGGCAAGCAACTAATAGTGGCCAATGCTGGTGACTCCCATTGTGTAGTGTCTGAAGGAGGGAAGGCAGTTGATATGTCCTATGATCACAAACCTGAAGATGAACTGGAGCTGGCAAGGATAAAGAATGCAGGTGGCAAAGTTACCATGGATGGTCGAGAGAATGGAGGCCTCAACCTCTCCAGAGCAATCGGAGATCACTTTTATAAACGAAATAAGAATCTGCCTCCAGAAGAACAGATGATCTCTGCACTGCCGGACATTAAAGTCCTCACTCTCAACGAGGAGCACAATTTCATGGTCATTGCCTGTGATGCGATTTGGAATGTAATGAGCAGTCAGGAGGTGGTGGATTTTATCCATGAGAAGATCAATGAAAAAGATGAAACCGGGGAACTGCGGCAGCTTTCTTCCATTGTTTTGGAACTCTTGGATCAGTGTTTAGCTCCTGACACTTCAGGTGATGGAACAGGGTGTGACAATATGACCTGCATCACTATACACTTTGATCCCAGGCAGAAACCCCTCTCAGAAGGCAGTAAGCGAAAACTAGAAGAAGCAGAGTCCGCAGCAGAGGAGAACTGCAGTGAAACCAACAAGAAGCTAAAACAGGAAAAGCAGTTGGTGGCAAAGTACAAGAAGCTTCTGCCACCGTGGGAGCAAACTCTTTGCCAGGATTAATACCAGACTGTATTTTTTTAAACTTGCAGAACTTGAGACTTTTAAAAGTATTGTACTTTTTTTAGCCTTAGTCAAAGGCCACTGTTTGTGTCCCTGAGATTGAGAAGGGGTGGGAAATGTGTAAGGAGGAGCTGGTTAATCGCACTGTTCATTTGCAGTCATTCCAAGAGCATCAAGTTCCCACTGGAGTCTCAGTCGTCTGAACATGAAGATTTGCAATTTTAATAATAAACCTCACCAAAATCTGAACCTTTCGCAGAAGCCAAAAGTCGTGTGGTGGTTGTGGCTGTTCCACTCCAAAGCTGACCTAGTCTGTATGTTTTGCGTGAAATCTGATGCAATTTGTTGCTGGAGGTGCATGTTGCAGCATCTCTATGTGATTGTCACCATATTTGTGCCTATGATCATTCCGTTTCCTGGGTTAGGGTGGAGTGGCAAATACATTTTCACCTGTTTCAGATAAAAAATAAAAAAAAACACTTTTCAGGCGACATATTATTTTTCACAGCCTTTTCAATATTCTTTTGCAGATATATCGCTCCATAGTCTCAAAGACAAAGGGTTTTGTATCGGCAGGAACTACTTGCGCTCTACATGAGTTACTGACAATTTGTTAGGTTAACAGTATCAAAACTGGTGCCACAGGAAAAAGGGAAACCCTCTGGACCCTTTGCACGGTGTCGAGAGCAACACCTGGACTACATATAACACAATTTCCTATGCACACAACTTATCAATTTACTTACGCCAGCCGACACGTGGTTCATCAGAGTGCAGATTGCTCTGACTCTTCAGGGCTTTCTTGCAATGATGGAGTATATTGTAATTCCACTTGACCGGTGATACTTCCAACCCGGTAAGGGTGTTGTGTACTTTCAATGGATGTAACTATTCCTCCCGCATTTCTTCAGTAGCTTCACCACTTCGTGTTTGGTGAACAGGTGGCTGTATCTTTAGAGACGTGTAGGCAAACACGATAATTGCGGTAAGATCCACTTGACACTGCTAGTGGCGGCGTGATTCAATGTAGGCGAGAGGATCGCTATAAGCGTGTGTAGATTGCACTGTAAAGTCCGAATGTCCCTGGACCTTGAATATTGGTTGATCCGCGAATCCGGCGTTCTACCTTCCCAGAGTCATTGTGGACTACGGAAGTCAAGGGTTGGAAGTATCACCGGTCAAGTGGAATTACAATATACTCCATCATTGCAAGAAAGCCCTGAAGAGTCAGAGCAATCTGCACTCTGACGAAACACGTGTCGGCTGGCGTAAGGTCTTTTTGGGCAATAAAACAACAACGTTTGCTCAAACAGAAGAAGCAGAATATTATTTTCTAGGACCAAATATACTGGATGTTTGCTTAAGATATAATTGTACCTAAATTGATAAGTTGTGTGCATAGGAAATTGTGTTATATATCGCTCCATAGTGACAGAAACCAAGGCCAGATTTATCAAAGGATTGTGTTGCCATTGCGTCAGGCAAGATCACGTAGGGGCAACGCAATCCTTAAGTTGTACTTACCAAGCCATGCAAAGCCACCTTCCAATTCCCTGCAGGGCTTGGTGAATCTGGAGTAATGCATGGCAATGCAAGGCGCATCCGTGTGCTGCTCTGCCCTGGGAAGGTGTTACATTGGAGGAGAGGGAATGTTCCCATGTATCCACCTATGTGGTTTGGTGCATTTCCAGATTTTTCAAGACAAGTAAACTTTAGAATGCGTGAAAATTGTAGGACTTCCCGATAAAGGCGCCAGAATGAGAAATATCTTTATTTTTTTCTTGTTGTTTCCTCTTTCGAAGTGTACTGCATTGCGCAGCACACTTAGAAAGAGTAAAACAGCTTTAAGTATTGTTTTTGTGCAGGAAGATGTACCTTCCTGCACTTAACAATTCGGCCTGCAACGCAGGCAGATTTTGAACTCCATATTAACACTTAAAAATATTGGGCCTTATTTATGAAGGCCTTGCGCCACCGGTGCGTCATTTTTTCCCATGTTAAAAGTGACGCACCGGCGACGCAAGGCCTTCATAAATAAGGCCCATTATGTTTTCTGCTGGTACACTAGTCAGCAAGATAATTTTGGAGGGGACTTTTTCTTTTATTCCCGAGGGGAAAAAACACATTGATTGATTTATAATCGCAAACCTGCCTAAAAGTTGCTTTTAGGAATGAAATCCTATAACAAAGAAATGTTTTTGATTTGTTGTATTTTAACTGCTCAATGGGATCAAACAGAGACCACAGCTCTTAGTTCATTCTTTCTAACTGCATTCACGTTTTATAAAGAGGACACATGTACATCTTGTGCAAAGAGTGGCAGATTGGTTTGACTGCTCTGAGCACCGCCTGTGGTAAAATGTGTACTTTGTCAGAGAGCGTGGAATTTAGCTGAAAGTTTGAGCTTTCATTAAGAGGTTTGGCTCTCAGGCATAGCTCTACAAAACATTTCAGGCTCCGTCTCTGCTTCAGTTACTGTGGTTGTTTATGTAGTCTCTGTTTCACTTACTGCGGTCGTTTGTGTACGTGTGGCTGAACTATAAAATGGACGACACTGGAACAACCTCCCCCAAATGTATGAATATATAGCAGCAACGGTTGAGGTGTAGAGAATAGCTGTCAGAATTGTAAAGAAAAGAAGCATTATTTAAGTGTATTTCACGAAGCAGAGAGAACAGTTACAGATTTGACTTAGTGTATCTGTGAGACATCAGCAGTGGTGTGGCGATCAGTAAGCAACAGGTGGGGTGGCACTGCGGGCCAGGTGAGTTAGAAGCCTAATGCCCACAAATAGCGGCTGTATTTTACTCATTAGGCAGTGGGTGGGAGCCTATGTACTTGCTTGCACCAGAGTCCATGGATGGCACCATTCCTTCACCATTGGGGATTGTAATGTTTTGTGTTAGTGGGCGTCCCCCACTCTGTCACCCAGAGGGGGCGTGTTTTCTGAAACATTCCTTCCTGTCAGGTCAATGTGGTTATGATCGTGACGTAGGGAGCTGGGAATAACATAGCCTCGGGCGGGACCAAAGGCAGTTGCAGGACCTGGACCTCCTTATACGTATGGCACACTCAAGCCAAAATTAACTGCCCATTTCAAACCACTGGCAAACGTTTTCTGCTAGTTCAAGCCAAGCTATTACCCGATGAATCTGTTGATAGTTTCTCTGCACACTTGAGGGAAGTTAGCTGGCACCTGTACACTACTGTATGTCAACAATGAAGTCCGAGCTCAATTAATTCAGGGTTGCTCTTCAACAAAGCTCAGAGAAAATATCCTTCAAGTCCCCGGAATGCCCATGGTGGGCATGCTAACCATGGGTAGGTCAAAGAACTGTGCAAGGTGCGAGCAGCTCACATGGAGGTGGCATTCCAGTATCAGGCCAAAACGGAACCTGTCAATGCAGTTGCTGTCAGGAACCCTTACAAGAGAAAGGCACGTACTAATCTGACAAAGGCACCAAAGGCATTCTATGGGTGATGAGGTCCCTACTCACATCAAGGACCCTGCCCAGCACAAGAAAAGCGATGCTCAGCATGTAACAAGCCAAATCATTTTGCCAAAGTCTGTCGTTCATCAGCACCTCTGAAAGGACAGAGACCCAAACCTGCTAATGCTCTGCACACATCCGATATCCCCGTGGATGAAGGGGATATGGATGACAATGACATCGAAGGTGCAATCCATGTGATACATGGCATGCATCCTGAAGGGCATCCCAGAAGGCACATCCCATAGTGCAAAGTACTCCTGGGTGGTCATCAAGTACAAGCATTGATCGATACTAGAGCTTCTATCAACATCATAGCTCAGTCCATGATGCGCCTCACACATCCTGTACCACCTACTCTAAGACCCACAACTACAAAAGTATTTGCCTTTTGATCAACTTCTCCCCTTTCCCTGGCAGGAGTGTTTACCACTGAGATTGTCCATGAGTCGTGCTCGACTTGAGCCAAAGTATATGTCACAAAAGGGGGCACAGGGATGTCACAAGGTTGCCGGAAGACAGAACGCCTCCAACTCGTCGCATTTGCATTCAGCATATACCAAAAAAGCATGGATGATCTGTTGACTCATTTCACATCGTGGTTTGAGGGCATTGGATGCCTCAAGAACCGTTTCATATGCCTGCATATCAATGACTAAATCCAGCCGGTGACTTAGAAGCATCGGCGAGTGGAATTCCACCTCAGGCCAAAGGTGGAAGAGGGACTGATCAACCTCGAACAGGCAGATATCATCGAGAAGGTTGAGGGTCTGACTTCATGGGTGTCCTCAACTGTATTAGCCCACAAACCTAAACAGCCTGGAGAAGTCAAGATATATGTGGACATTCACGTACTTAATTTGGCTATCAAACGGGAGCGACATCTGACGCCCACTGCGTACGATATCGTGTCTGAAGTCGGTGGGTCAAAATGGTCCTCAAAGATTGACTTAAGAGCTGGCTACCGCCAATTGATGCTAGACCCTGAATATCGAGCTATCATTACGTTCTCCACCCATGTAGGACTGAGAAGGTTAAGCGTATCAGCTGTGGAATCTCTAGCACAGCCAAAAAAATGTAGGACACTGTGTGAAGCATACTTCCTTGCCTGGAGGGAGTTCTCAATGTCAGTGATGATATTCTGGTTTACTTCACTACGCTCGAATAACACCTCAATCTTTTGAGAGGCACCTTTCAATGATTTCAAGAGAGTGGTCTAACTCTTTACAGAGAAAAAATGTGCTTTTCTACAAAAAAGAGATATCGTTCTTTGGGTATCGGTTCTCCCAGGAGGGGGTATTACTTGATCATGCCAAAGTCCAGGGCATTGAGGCTGCTCCAGCACCCACCACTGTGACTGGGGTGAGATGTTTCCTCGGTATGGTCACATACTGTGGCCGATTAATTCGTAATCTCACCGATCTCACTGCCCCGATGCAAGAGCTGACAAGAGCCAGCACAACCTGCAATTGGGGACCTGATCAAGAGAAAGCATTTCGGGCCACGAAATGAGCACTGTGGGCTAACACAACATTGGCCTACTTTGACCTGGCCAGGTACTCTGAATTATCAATCCGGACTATGTGTGCTGTCGAAGTGATGCATGTGCTCGGGGTGTAATACCAGCAATATACGAGCTTAGTAAAGGTTTCAGTGAGACCTTTGTGAGTCGCAGTTTGTTGCACCCTATAACAGATCTCCTCCCATTCCTTGCTAGTGAGATCACGACCGAAGTCTCTTTCCCATCGGGCCCGACCTGCATGGAAGGTGTGAGTATAGCGAGACAGAAGCATTCTATACATGTCCGAAATTAACTTCTTGTCTGAAGAGCGTGTGATAAGCCATCTCTCATACTGGGTGACCTGTCTATGGGTCTGCGATCTATTATCCGGGTGTGAGGCCCAGTGTCGCAGCTGAAGGTAGTGCAGACTCTGAGATTGAGGGAGACCAAAATCAGTGCTTAGCTGTGCGAAGGGCATGACTCCATCAGCGTCGTAAAGAGTACCTAGGGTGCGGCAACCAGTGGTTCTCCAAAGGGGGAAGGAGGTTTTACCCATCCCCGGTCCAAAGTCAGAATTGCCAAACAGAGGAGTGAGTGGGGAAGGGAAAGTCATCAGCCCATGTTGTTTATTCATATGATTCCAGACCAAAATTGTAGGTGTGGGTCACGTGAGAGGCGTAAAGGTTGGGGGGACGATGGGCCTTCCATAGGAAAGGGATCTTAGTCAGTGAAGTGCCCTCTATTGTCCGGTCTTGGAAAAACTAGTGCAGCTTTATAGTAAAGCTCAAGATCTGGTATCCATAGACCACCTTAATCTGGAGGGAGGAAACTGACCAGCCGCTTCCCCTAGGCCAAAATGGATCAGCACTTGCTCCAAGTAGGGCCAGTGCATGCGATCAAATACCTCTTCGGCATCGATAGCTAGGAGCATATAGTCTCCTGGGATGCAAAAAGCTTTTTCAATAAGATGGAGCACTTACTTCGTGTTATCGCTGGTCTGCCTTTGGGGTATAAATCCCACCTGGTTAGGATCGATTAACCCAGGCATATAGGAGGCCAGGCGAGCCGCAAGGATACTGGTATAGAGTTTCAGGTCAATATTTAAAAGGGAGATAGGACTTTATGCCGCGCAGAGCGTCTTAGTCTTGTCGGGCTTGTGAATGACCACTATAGCCACCTCGAGCATGGAAGGAGGGATCGTCCCAAAGAAGCAAAGGTGAGTGAGAAGAGGTGTAAGCGTGGGGAGAACTGCTTATAGAAATCTGCTGTGAAGCCGTCTGGACCAGGAGATTTAGCCAATTTTAAGTGCGAGATGGCTGACACCTCTTTTTCTGTTGCAAATCTCCCTCTGTGGTCGGCCTGCATTTGGGACAGGCTGGGAAGAGTAGTCTGATCCAAATACGCATCTATGTCCATCAACCCTAGGTGCTATCCAATGTACAGTTGTGCATAAAAGTCACGGAACGTTTCGGCTATGTGTGTGCTAGTAGCCGACCGCACTTGTCATCAGTGACATAAAAAAAATGGCGCACGCTTAGTCCCGCGTATTCGGCTTTATTGCGATCTATGGCAGCTAACTGCGACCTGGCTGCCTTCAATTGACGGCAGAGGCGTGGCGCTCCAGTTCATTGGTGAATCTGTTCTAACTCACATACTCTCTGGGTGAGGTCCTCCCTCTTGCGCTTACGTTAGACTTCACAATTTTAAAATACAGTTTATGATGAGGTCGGAATTTAAAATGCAATTCTGAAAATGCAACTTTTAGAAGGTTGGCATTTTCTTACTTTAAGCATTTTATGCCTCTGCGAGTCTCTTGCCACTTGGACATGCAACACCTTGAAAAAAACAAGAGACAAGAGACATTTGGCGAAACAGGAACAGTTTGTTTAATTAAACATAGATGCTGAAAGAACGGTTACAGGCACAGGGTCTGAGGACTGTCTCAATTTACAATTGGTCTGTGGCCTTCTTTTATACAATTCATTGTAGGTAATAAAAGGTTTCCAGTGATCCATATATGATGAGCTATGTAAGTTGATGCCTTGTAGTCATAAATTAATTGTCCAATGGATCTTACATGGACACAATGTGGCCAGTGGGTTACGTGTCCAGATTTCCAGCATTGGGAGGGTGCAATCGCTGTGTGTGCTGTGTCCTGATTGACTATGTGTTCCTAACTCATGTGGCATCTGACCTTATGGTGTTTTAGGAGCATGCGCACCCCTCCGGCCACATGTGCTTTATTGGGGCCAATATCTCTTGACCATTGTAATGTTGCTACGCCTATCTGTGGTATTGATCTAAGGTTTCATGTTTGTGCATTTGGCAGCTGGCTACATGCAACCCCATCTATGACCTATCTTTCAGGGACTAGCGCAAACAGTGGTTTGGTATAGGCTAACCAGCACCACTTAGACAGTCTCACAATTTATTTTGGTGCAGATGTTATTTCTTACGGGGCTATAAGGTAGAAGGAACCACTTAATCCTTCCAAACATGAGCATAAGCTTCAAACAGAAACACACTCCTTAGCACACGTATATCAGAATATAGTTATGTATAGGTGTTGCCACCCGTTTGACACAATCACAGTACGTAGTTCTTGGTAATACAGATATTATATTTATTCTTGAATGCTGGAAGTTCTCCACACAGCCTATCATTCAGGGACCTCGGGTTTAGGTCTCAGACCTTGCCGTACTACGTATTTCCAAGTCTGGGTTGATGTGGAGTTCACAACGGTCAATGTCATTAATAAAGTTTGTTCTCATAAATGAATGTATCATTTTTGATATTTGCATCAACTTTTTCCATATTAACATTCCCCCCTCTAAGTGATTTTTCCACTGCACTATCTAACTCATACCTTTTAACTTTTACTTTATTTGCGACCTGTTGTTCTTTGTGCTCGCTTTCAACAACCACTAACTTCTTAGTTACTTGCAGTTTCCTAGTTTTGAGGACTGCGTTTTTACAGCAGCTAATCTCCAATTGTACAGACCTGCATACAAACAGAAACACAATGAAAATGGCAACAGTGATTTGCACAAACCCGAGCTCCACTGGGAGAACCAGGAGAGCCAATTTGGAAACCAGTCCTACTCAGGGGAAACCTCCTCTCTGTCTCTTTGTAAGCAGTGCAATGCTTGGATGACAAGTGTCAATGTTCCATTGTCCATGACGTTCTCTGGGATGAACGTGCAGCATGCGCACTGATCTTGGCCACATCCCCACCTCCATCACAGTCATTAACTCTAATATATGTTGATTCTGCATCACCATGAGGTGAATTGCTTGCAGTTCTTCCTTGGTCAAATTGAGGCCAAGCTCGGTGCTGTTCAACATTTTAGGCATCTCCCACATGGTTATCTGAAGCCTGCGATCATTAGCTTTTGTCTGAAGGGTAACTAAGGGTGTAGACCCTCCCACCGATACTCAAGCCTCTGTTAAATTCTTCTTGAACGAGTGTGTGGCTCTCTTTTCAAAAGCTTGAAGCAGCAAAGTTGTTTTCTTCCTTAATGGGTGCTGGTACAAGTCTGATAGTTCTTTTCTGGGAATGACCAGGGATGGGGTATGTATAATTACCAGGGAACAGAGTCCATGCCATCCGGGGATGAACTAAGTAAAGGCAAATTTGCCACACTGTCAATAATAATCAATTAGCGTGGCATTGCCCCATTGCATATCCAGAACGTGCATGATCGCTCTGCAATTAACATTCGTGACAATTGCAAGCGTTCCTTTACCTCTGAAACATAAGGAATACAGCATAAGTTTCAGTACAATTAGGGGTTGCCCCTTCCCTTCTAGCCAAGTGCATCCATCCACCTCAGTGTCCATGATTTCCTGACAGGTAGGTGGTCATGTTCTTATTCCACCCTCCCCCATGGACTCATCCCCTTTCTATCCTCGAGCTGGACAGCCCTACACAGGAATTCCATATCGGGGTACAACTTGTTGTTAAAGAAGACCACCCCAGATACGCTACGGGCCACCCTCAGACCACAGATGGATGCAGGAATGGACGTGTTTGTTCATTGAGTTAGGAGTTTTGCTATCTCATTGAACTTCTTCTCTCGCAAATCTTGGGCCCAACAGTATCCTCCCCTGTGGTACCCTATCTATGCATCCTGTCCATCGGACAGGTTCAGTGAAGAGGTATAACACAGTTAGTTGGGTTGGTGTCATATTACTACCCTGTGCAGTTCTACCTTGTTGGGTTCGATCCTGGCCCTAATTCTGCAAAGACATAGGTGAATGTGGCATTTTCATTTTGTGGGGGCTACTCCCTGGACAAGTAAAGCCTGCCTGTGGCTACTGCATGCAGAATCAAAGAACAGATGTAACATGACCTGGTTGATGTTTAGGAGTCTAATGCAGTCAGGTGCTGGTACCATGTGTTGTGTAAAAGGGCACTGTGGAGTGCATGTGGGAATGCTGGTGTTCTGCTTAGTGTAATTGTAGGTGTTAAGTGCTATGGTACCTTTGGACTAGACTCCTTTTTAATTGCCAGTTCCTCAGCAGTGAATAAGTGCAGTATCACCAATACTAGACAGAGGGAAAATAACAATGCAATCATACATAACATTTTGTTTCACATTGCAGGGCTTGGTATGGATTCCCAGGGAGGCATCTGTGGCCCTCCAGTGACTGCGGTGTCTCTTATCAGTTCAAATAAAAAGTTTGTGGTGCAAGTTCAAAGTCTCAAATGTACACTTCTTGTCCGAGCTGTGGTGTTTGATATGGCACCTGGGTGTTGGTTCACTTGCAGGTTCAGTGGTTAACCTGTTCGGATAAGAACTCAGTTCATTGTAAACTCAGAAACATTACAAGTGCACTATAATGAATGGTTTTCAGAGTTCCAGTATTTTTAACCTAGGGTGTGTTCTCCACACTCCACTAGTCACTATTTCATCGAGGCACCGGAAGGTGACTTCTGTTAGGTATCTTTTCATAGTTTTGAGGGAATAAGGGTGAATATTGGTTATCCAGGCAGATTAATCTCTTTCTCAAGTGTTGTGCCCCCTCCATTCCTAACTGGATGCTAAGATTAGTGCAAGATGTTTGTGGGCTGATCTCATGAGCATAGGGATGGATAGCATCATGTTTTACAGGGGTTCCGCAGGTGTCACTAGTTTTCCAGGAACGTGTCTCGCCTGGTGGGTGAATGGAGGAGCTGTTGGTGTGAGTTGCACCTTTTTTGTGTTCATGTACCTGGGAATATGTGATGAGGGTGTGTGTCGCTTTTTAGTGCCACTGGTATTTGCGATGTGCCCCGAGATCATGTGTATGTAACTCTCCATTTCCGGCAGGCAGCGTGTCATGTGACCCTCCCATGCAGTGCCAGCTATCTCAACCCTGCCTCTAATCTAGAAGCTTTTTTTTTTTCTTTAACTTTGGACTATTTTTCTTTGGTTTTGAGCGTTTACCTAAATCTCACATAATCTACTGCCTAATTTGTGCATATATTAATTTTTCCGTCCATCGAATAAAGTGCACCAACTTCAGGACTGGTGACAGCCAAACATGACTAAAGAAGTGGTTTAAACTGAGTTCGCAGCACGTGAGGATGAACTGTTCCCACATTGACACCTTTTGAATACCATCAGGCATTTTCACCGGATTCGAATTGTATACGATTGTGATTTTTATTAGATATGCTTTGCAATATAACTAACGTATAATTGATGTTTTTATGAGTAGTGTTGTTACGCATGCAAAAACAACAGTTGATGGACAGAATGCAGAACAATGCCATACATTCACCCCAGTACAGAGATCTGGGCCTGTTGGATTTGGCCCTTTTTGGCAGGTTCACCCCTAAACTTTTTGCCTTTAGTCTCTGGCATTGTGGTAGTGATTTTAGGCATCTGCGCACTTTAGCACTATGGCGCAGTGTAAAGTGCGTGCACACTCTGAGTGTGTGTGGTGAGCTGGCCTGCCCTCCTGTAGGAATGCATGGGGGATATGTGTGCCCGTGGTAATTCCTGATATGTGGGGAGTGCAGGGGCGAATTTGGTATGTACAAACTTGTGATAATAAATGCTGCGATATGGTGCGCGCAGATTTATTGTGTCTAGTGTAGAAGTGCCACTTTTAGAAGTTGGCCTTTCTGTGTGCTTTGAGATGTGAATTGCCTGTCTGGAAGAAAAAGGATTTTTGTGTATAAAAGAAGGAGCTGTGACCCCATGAAAATGTTCTTGTCTTGGACTGGAATCTGCCAGAGGCATGCTGCTGCTGGAGCTCAGGGGAAGGCTTGCCTCCCTGGGCTCTGCCCTGCTCCGGGATGCCTGGAGGACTTCTTGGGGACCCTCCTGCTTTGCTGGAATGATTCCTGGCACCCTTTCGCCTTTCTTCCCAGCCCCCCGGGACCTTTGGCGGCATGGGAGCGCTTTGCTGTACTTTTAAAATGCTGGCCTGATGAGCGCTGGATTTTCCCCTCTGAGAGTGCTTGATTTTAACCCTGCAGCCCTGGGCTGTGCAGCGTGTGGGAGGGATTCCCCGTGTCTGGGGATTCCCCCTCTTTGTGCTCATTTTGGGTGGCCTCCCCGCTCATGGCCGCTTTCTTCATATTTTAAATAGCAGGAGCCCACCCAGCTTTATTGTACAATTTGGAGGGAGCCTACCCCTCATTTGAGCTCTTTACGCTCCTTTAAATATTTAACTTGTGCGGGTGCCTACCACGCGACTTTGCCGTAATTACAGCGGGTGCCCACCCCGCTGTTTATTGTTACTCAAGAGAGAGCCTACCCCTTGTTGTGCCCCGAGTTGAAAATCGGCACTGCCGCCCAGCCGCGGCCGCCTGGTATTCAAGCAAGTCCGCCTGTGACATGGGCGGGGCCTGCGGCTCGGCCGGAAGCAGCGCAATAGTTGCGGGCTCCCATGAGCGAGGGGGAGCCCCAGGGGAAGAATGAGCCCGGAGCGCCGCAGGCTCCATTCCTAAGTCCCGGTCCCGAGACAGGGGACCGGGTGAAGTGTGGTGCTGAGGTGAGGCAGGGCTCCCGACCGGAGGGAGAGCCTCGCAGGCGCCAGCAGCAAAGACCGGGAGAAGTGGGGCTGGTTCCGGAGGCCCGAGAAGAGACTGAAGGAGTCCTGTCCTGATCTCGGGTGAGTGAACACCTCTCCCGTGTTTAGGGTGATCGTGGCCAGTGGCAGTTGGGGTTCCCCTGAGCGGCCCCGTCTTTCAGGGGTCAGCTCTGACCTTTGGGGGCAATATTTAATCACCGAGACTCGAGTGGCCCCAACGTGGGTGGCATTTGTTTTTGGGCCCCAGGCGTGCCCAGAGCCTGTGCGTGGCCCCATCGCTTGGGACATATTTACTTTACGGGCCATGACTATAAAAAGGGGCCAAAGGGCCCATGTTCTTTCTTACGTTGGGGGCAAGTTCTTTCCATTTATTGGACATATTGATTTAAGGCACCAGTCTCCTCCACAATGCCCTCCACATTTTTGGGGGCATAGTTATTTCAGGAGCCAGAGTGCTCCAAGGGACATACATTATTTTTAGAGCCAAGATGGCTCCAAAGGTTTGCTGATTGAGTTATAGAGCCTGTGTGGCTCCATCGTGTGGCGCAATTTATTTACAGGGCTACTGAGAGCCCATGCCGCAGTCTTTCACAGCTGCCCAGCAAGTGGTAGGCAGCTGCACCGTTTAGGACTTTTATTTCTAGGGGACATGGTCTTTTAACGCAGGAGTGAGACGCACTCCTTTGCCCCATCTTTGCCTGCACAGCTGCGCAGCACTTATTGCCAGCTGCAAAGTTTAGGCCTTTCCTTGAAATTTCCCAGCTGCCCAGCAAGTAGTGGGCAGCTGCAACGTTTAGGTTTTGCGCAGAGCCGCACCCTTGACCTTTGCTGTGTAGGCAGCAGCCCTGACTTTGTGGACAGAGGGCATTTGAGCCATTTAGAGATGGCCAGTTGGCCCAGGGGACTGTTAGGTTTGTAGGGCGTAAGGCCCTAATGTCATTTTTTATATAGATGCTAGGAAATGTAATGTTTGTAGTGTGATTTATGCACCTTGATTTATGCTCATAGATGTGTTTTTAGGATGTATGACATTAGCAGGCATACTATTACCTTTATTCGTTGTAAATACCTTTACAACGCGTTATTTACAACGAATACCGTTACAACGCATAGCGCTTTGAGGTGCTGGATAGTGGTAAGTATAATTTTATATTCCAACCCCAGTCCCCGTGGACACTAGGGAAGGTGTTGGATATAAAATTAAACTTATTCCCCATCCTAGAGCGCCCCCCAGCGCAATGCGTTGTAATGGTATGCGTGGTAATGCCTGCGTTGTAATGGTAGTGCGTGGTAAAAAATGCGTGCTAAACGTTGTATACCGTGTTTTTATGATTACTAGGTTTTACCTACTGTTTCACTTCTCTACTGTGGTCTAGGTTTGATTTATTCCCTACTACATGTTATGTTTTTAAGTTTATTTACTAATGCAAGTCATGTTTAGGAGTTGTGGTCAACTAGATTTAGACTTATGAGATTGGCGCAGAATAGAGTTCTCGCCTTATGTGATACTGTGCCTATTCAGATTCATGTTACAGGTTGACGCTGAGTATAGTGTCTGCCAGTGATTACTGGCTGTGTTCTAAGTTCATATATAGTCTTACTTTTACTATTCTTTACCAAGTGCTAATTCTGATAGTGGCCCAAGTGGCCCTGTCATTTGTAAATAATCCCTTGTAAATATTGCCCGTGCCAGTTGGCACAGTATATATTGTGTGATTACTATCTGACGGGTTTTTATTATAACCCAAAGGCTATTTTTATATAACTTTGTGGGGTGTTCCTTTTGTGGTGTGCTAGTTACTGTGGTGTGCCTTGTTACTGTGTGTGTTGTGTAAATGCTTTACACATCGCCACCGAGATAAGCCTAACTGCTCATGCCAAGCTACCAAGGGGGTGAGCAGGGGTTATCTTTGGCATGTAACTCCCTTTCCCTGACTAGAGTGGTGGTCTCTGCCTGGCTTTGGCGCAAGCCTTAGCCTACCAGAGATCCCCATTTCTAACAGGGCCTAAATCCATCGTTTTTTGCTCACCATGACTATCCAGTTTGAACCCAGCCATATTCAAATCAGTCTTGAGCCTGTGCCCCATGGGAACAGTCCAGCCAGAACTGCCAAGCCAGGTCCTCCCTGGACTGGAAACAAGCATCCTAGGACCAGTTTCGGGCTTTAAGCCCTCATCAGCCAGGATAGCTTGATTCCAGTGGCATGGCGAGCATGGGACTCACGTCTGAGCATACCCATCCCACTCGGGGTGAAATATGCAAAAACAACAGTTGATGGACAGAATGCAGAACAATGTCATACATTCACCCCAGTACAGAAAGCTGGTCCTAAATACATTGTTTTTTTGCTCAGCATGCCATTCCAGTTTGAACCCAGCCATATGCAAATCAGTCTTGACCCTGTGCCCCATGGGAACAGTCCAGCCCGAACTGCCAAGCCCGGTCCATTCTGGACTGGAAACAAGCATCCTAGGACAGATTTCGGGCTTTCAGCCCTCATCAGCCAGGATAGACATGGTTTGGCAGTTCGGGCTGGACTGTTCCCATGAGGCACAGGATAAGACTGATTGGCATATGGCCATGTCTGAACTGGGGTGGAAGAGTGAGCTAAAGAATGATAATGGATTAAACACAGATCAGTTGACTGGGGGTGAGTGCTTGCATTGTTCAACACTCGGTCCATCATCCCCTTTGAGTTTGCTTTGTTCGCCCTAAGTTGGCAGGGTATGCCCAGACCTGGGTCCCTGCTCACTTTGCCACTGGATTCAAGCTAGCCTGGCTGATGACGGCTGATTAGCCAGAAACCGGTCCCGGGATGCGTGGGCCCGATTCACAAAATGAACTTAAGACTCAATCCTAAACTTACTACTACTTTGGTATTCACAGAATGCACTTACTACTTTTGGCATTCACAGAATGAACTTACTACTTTAGGTATTCACAGAAGTTAGGATTTTGTCTTAAGTTTGTCTTAAGACAAACTTAAGACAGACTTAAGACAGACTTAAGAAAAACTTAAGACAGACTTAAGACAGACTTAAGACAGAATAAAAAAAAATCCTAACTGAAGTCTGTCTTAAGTTTGTCTGAAGGCAAACTTAAGACAAAATCCTAACTTCTGTGAATACCAAAAGTAGTAAGTGCATTCTGTGAATACCAAAATAGTAGTAAGTTTAGGATTGAGTCTTAAGTTCATTCTGTGAATGCCAAAAGTAGTAGGTGCATTCTGTGAATACCAAAGTAGTAGTAAGTTTAGGATTGAGTCTTAAGTTCATTCTTTGAATCGGGCCCCTTGTTTCCGGTCCAGGGAAGACATGGCTTGGCAGTTCGGGCTGGACTGTTCCCATGAGGCGCAGGTTCAGACTGTTTTGCATGTCTGAACTGGGGTGGCAGAGTGAGCTAAAGAATGATGATGGATTGAAACCAGAACAGTTGACTGGGGGTGAGTGCTTGCATTGTTCAACACTCCGTCCATCATCCCCTTTGGTTTTGCTTTGTTCGCCCTAAGTTGGCAGGGTATGCCCAGACGGATTCAAGCTAGCCTGGCTGATGACCCCTGATTAGCCAGAAACTGGTCCTTGAATGATTGTTTCCAGGCAAGGGAAGACATTTCTTGGCAGTTCAGGCTGGACTGTTCCCATGAGGCAGAGGGTCAGACTGATTTGCATATGGCCATGTCTGAACTGGGGTGGCTGAGTGAGCTAAGAATGATGATGGATTAAACCCAGACCAGATGACTGGGGGTGAGTGCTTGCATTTCTCAACACTCCGTCCATCATCCCCCTTGGTTTTGCTAGTGTTATTATGCAACCATGGACTGCTGGTAATCCAGATTCATTACATCGGTTATATTTGCGTTATAGCATTTTCAATGGGATGAGGCACATTTATTATTCATTTTCTGCACTGTGCGTGGGTTTTATGCATGTGGATGTTTACTGATGTCTCATTGGAGAGGTTTTCACTTTTCACAATATGCAGCATACAGCATTTTTTAGTCATTTTTTTTTTTTAACAGAAGGGGCTGGCTAAGGTACGTGAAAATAATAATTGGCACGGGAGATTTAAAGACACGGGTTGACACCTGGGTTCATTTAGAAACATTTACGAAATGAACCCAGGTGTCAACCCGTGTTGTTTATAAATCAACCGCATATCAGCGGTTGATTTATAAACAACATGCCATAAGGAGGTTAAAAAACGGGCCTCGGTTCTAAAAATGTGGTAAGGATGGACTGTTTTTGGTTCGAGACATGAGTGAAATTTGTATTGCAGATTAGGCAAGCACATTTGGTTACAGATTTTATTGGTTATTTTTAGGTGAGCTTTTTATTTGAAAGCATGCAATTTTGTTAGTAGTTAACATGGTTTTCACACATATGGGAGATGTTTATTTAAAACGTGTAAAAAGTCACATTGCGTTTTATTCTGTTTTAATTTCTGGGGGAGTTTAGTATGTACTCTTGGGTTATTTGTAATGGTGCTTGTCACTGAAATAACATTGGTGTGGAAGTTTTGAATGGGTACTTTCGGATAGGGTTTCACTTCGAGTGTTCTAGTCAAAAGCTTGAATTTTATTAGGAGATAAAGTAAGATGCTGTACTTATATTTTTATTTAGTTATTCAGTTCATTATTGTTTATTGTCCATACTGATGGTTTCTATTTTTTACATCTTGCATTGTAGTTACCCCAGAGGAAGGACGTTATCCCAAAATGCATTGGGCACTTAATGCCGTGCTATGAGGAATATTGATCCCCCCCCCCCTGTCATATGGTTACTACGTTTCTATATATTGTGTTAAGTTAGCATGAGCTTATTAAATGTTTAAACGCAATATTTTCTTTCAGCTTGAGTTTGCACACGACACCTAATTGTAATTGTAGCTTTCAACCGAGACTAAAGATGTGGTTTATTGGAGAATAATATGTTATTGCTCTGGTATCAGTCGTGCTTGGTACACTTGGTACAACTGTCTGTACACCGAGAACTGCACACTCTAAGAATAACCTAACACAAGGTTGCTGAAGGCCTGATCCTCGCACCACGTTAGACATAACACAAATAATGTTGCTGCCAACATTGGGCTCTACGCGGGTTTAAGATACAGTTACAGGGAATGAATCAACACACTTGATGCTGCGCATGCAGAGAGCTGGTAGCTGTTGATGTGATCTCCTCCTACTGAGAATTAGAGGTATGGGTCCGCCCTGCTAGAACCCAGATGAGACCTTCTTAGATATAATATAATATGCTAATTAGGGTGCGCGAAATATAGGTGATACATAATTCTATAGATTTTTGCATCATAACATGCTATCACCTTTTGCTTATTATGGATTAGTGACTATGCTGCTAACTCTGATTTTTATAATATGTATGTTGATATTATACAAGATACTGCGTTTGAGAATGTTGCATTGAAAAATAAACATTTCAAACTTGCACGTGTGTTCTTTGCCTCCCAGTTTCGGTTTGTAATGATTATATAACGAAAGAGTGTTCATGTGTTCCACGATACCTGAGGTATTCTAAGTTCATGTTCTGGATTGTCTAAGTCATTGGTAAGTTATTACTACCGATGAGACACTGTAGCTAGCTTGGTAAGGGGATTTCTGAAACAAAGGTGAGTTTTGGGCCACCCTAACTCACCCAGGTTCTAGATCTCTGTGCACAGTTCTGTGGGAGAACGGAAACCCTGCTACATGGCGCCCATCCGTTGATTGGCCTTATATCATGACACTCGAGTAGTATATCATTCAGACCTTAACGCCTTCATTCCCGTTTCCGGAAAACGGCAGTGTCGGAAAAACCTACCTATTTTTGAAATAGGTCTTTTTCAAGCTTGAATCTATCTGTAAACGGTTTCTTTGAATTACTACCCAGTTGTGCTACAAAGTAATCTTTGTGTTTTCACTTTCCTGTGCTGACATGGCACAAGCCGTGGACATCCCGCAGCATAGTCGCATTGCGGTGCGTGACCATTTGCGGATGTATGATGTTCCTATGGAAGGCTTGGCTGTTGTTCTGGTAGTGAGTGCGGAACATGCGTACCCGTACGAACTGTTTTATTCGTGGGTGACATTTCCGCCAGTGAACGCTAATTCTGGAGTGTTCCATTCATACACTGCTTCAGATGTACCGGCTGCGTATGCTCCGTACAGAGCACTGGAGGTTCCTATTGATGCTTGGCAGCATGGAGTTTGGTTTGGTGGCGCCCTACAACACTCATTATCGGCTTCGAGGTTAGGTCCTTTGTCCATTCCGGGCACACCTTGGCCCGCTTTGGCTGGATTCACTCCTCACCCTAATCGCGCCACTTGTAACGTGGGAGATCTGTGCCGGCTTCATGAAGTCGCGGTGGAAGTGATTAGAGCGCTTGTTCATTACACTAGCCGTAATGTTCAGGACGCGGCCCCTAGGGGCGCACAGCTTCGTGCAGAACATGCTGGTCTGAAAATCAATCCGGTCATGGTAAATTCCGTGATGGGTAAAAAGCCCCAGGAAAAGGATGATTTTCCGTTCTGGCTTGCTGAGAAATTCGGCCAGCTGGAAGCTGTGTTTCCCAACACGAGTCCGGGTGATAAACACCGGATTCTTACACTAAGTTTGCCGAAAGATTTGGCTCCTGAACTTGTTGACTGTGAGACCTGGGGCAAGACTTTTGCAGCGGTCTATTCGGGGTGCTATGGCTCCCCGTCTGTGACCAATCTAGGTGGGGTCCTTAAACGTGTTCAAGACGAACAAAGACCGGAGTCGGCTGTTGAATTGGGTATGCGCCTGTGTGGCTCCTTTGATGTGGTTTGCGATCTGATCCTTGCGAATGTCAAGGGGGATGCAGTGAACTTTCAGGTTGCTAACGCATTGGCGTTGGTTCCCGAGGCCGAATGACCCCGACGGTTGGCAAGGATAATTGTAGCTGCTTACAAATGGTTGGCCGCAATGCAATGGGGGTTAAAGCTTTTCCTGATAAGGAGAAGAAGCAGCCCCAGGGTCAGACATCGGAAACTAGTGGTCAACAAAAGTCCAAGAAACAAAATTGGCCTAAAAAGCAGAATCAGGGTAAGCACCAACAACAACAAACACAGGTTTCTGCTCCTGCGTCTCCGTTGCCTGCGCAGTCGGATCGTGTTTATGATTTGCGCGACCGCGCAATGATTAAATCGCCTGAGAGGTTTCAGGCTTCTGACCAACGCTCTTCTCGTTCCTTTCAGGACTCATCGGCTCCGTCAACCGGTGGTGGAGGGGGCGGCAGGGGCCGGGGTGGCCAGCAAGGACGTGGTCAGCCCCGCCCGCGAAACAGTGGAGAGCAGCAGGAAGGCTCTACGCCCAAGAGACCACAGTTTGCCACGAAGAAAGTCGCCGCCCTGACAGCGCATCGTTATGCCCCAGATAGTGAGAACGCGGCTTCGGAATCTGACGTGGGCTCTGACCTTGCTGGACAGCGCAGCAGAGATTACCATAGTGAGAGAGGCCCTCCGTCCACTGTTGAAGGTGACAGCGACTGATACTTATGTTGTGATTGAAACTGCTGATACGCATGTTGCTCCCCCTGAACGTCTTTTTGAAATTGTCCTGTTAATTGAAGGTGACATGCAGCGAACTGTAAAAGGGGTATTTTGGGAAAATCTCTCGTCTACGTATGACATTTTGCTTTCGGAGGCTGACTGGCCCCCACCTTTTGTTCTCGCAGCTCCGCGAGGGGAGGAGGTGATCCTACCCAGTTTCGCGCACACTGTGTCGAGAGTGGAAGCGCTGCATTTTGCAGAAGAGTGGGCTCTGGCGCTTGCGCCGGGTGTGTACCGCAATCAGTGTGGCTGGGATAAATTGTCACCGAGCCACGAGATTCCTTTACGGTCTCAGCCACAGCCTCAACCTCAATATCCCATACGGCGTGAAGCCAAAGCTTCAGTTGCGGCTATCCTTGAACAATTGGAATATCAAGGTGTAATTGAAACGTGTGTGTCACCGATGAATAACCCCTTTTTTACTGTAAACAAGCCGGACGGCTCATATCGTTTGGTTTTGGATTTAGGCATTTGAACTCGCATTGCCGTAACTGCGCAGTACAGAACACTCATGGCTCTGCGTTAGTGAATAGTCTTGAGCGTAAACGGTTCAAAACCACGCTTGACATTTCCAATGGTTTTTATGCCCATAGACTAGACGGTCTAAGTTCCCAGTGGACCAGTTTTACATGCGGCGGTGTGCAAAAAATGTTTCGGCGACTCCCAATGGGCTACAAGAACAGTCCTGGAGTATTCTCCGCACGCATTGTCTCTCTTCTGGAGAGCTTCGACCCAGTTGCTTGTTCGTATGTGGATGACATTTATCTCACAGACGACGATCTTTGGGAGCATCTGTGTCGAGTAAATAGCATAATTTGTGACTTTGCTGACATAGGTTACAAGTTTAACTTTGCAAAGTCGCACATTGCAGAGTACACAGTGTTGTTTCTAGGTTACGAGCTTAACAACTAAGGGAAGGGTTTAGCACCCCACTTCCTGGAGAAATGCGCACAGTTGCGTTCTCCGACAACACTGAAAAAATTACAATCTCTGCTGGGCTTTTTGAATTTCGGGAGGACTTACATTCCGGAATATGCCCAGCGTATCAAGCCTTTGTATGCTTTGATACAACCATCTTTTTCCAAATCATGCTGGCTGCCTGAGCATTCAGCCATTCTACAATCTTTGCAGGCTGATTTGCTCGCTTCTGAATACTTACAGACTCGTGATAACCAAACCAACCTAGTGATAAGAATTATCCCTGGGGCGGTGGGTTTCACGTACCTGACTTTTAATGAGGGAGATACAGTACCTATTGCTTACAAGTCACACTTGTACACTTCGGCTGAATTGCGTTTTTCCACTGTGGAGAACGTTTTAACGGCTGTGCAGATGGCGATTCTTAAGGAACGTGCCCTGTCACAAGGGAAGCGCATGTTGGTTGTTACCCCGTGTCCTGCCTTAGAGGCAGTTACGAAGGCCAGTGTACCTAATTCCAAAGCTTTGCACCCTCAGTGGATTCAATGGGCTGCATCCTTGACGTCACAAGATGTCACGTTTATTTTTTACGCCACTTTACGGTCGCAGGAGTATTTACAGTATGAATTTGTTCATCCTGCTCCTTTAGCAATGCGGCCGTTGGAGGATTTCCATTGCATCATTTACACTGATGGTTCGGCGCAGGTTGCGCATGGCTCTAAACATGCCTACGTTTCCGCTTGCGCCATTGTGGTAGGTGCCATGGTGAACGATGAGTTCAAGTCCAGTGTCGTGCACACGCAGACACTTGGGGACTGCACTGCACAATTAGCAGATCTCCGTGCTCTGATGCTTGCATTGGAGTACGCAGATGCTAGTGTGACGACTTTGATCGTAAGTGACTCTTACTACTGTGTCCAGTCTTACAATGAAAACTTGTTCTTTTGGATTCAAAATGAATTTCGTGATTCCAAAGGTAGCACGATAAAACATCAAATGATCTGGGTCCGAGTGGCGGAACTTAAAGAGAAGTTGCCACTCGTGTTTGTGATTCATACTCTCGGTCATCAGCGCTTGGGGGTCCATGCTGTTGGCAATTCGCTTGCTGATGAAGCACCGAAGTCAGCGGTATCAAAATACTTAGTTGCAGCAGTCACGAGGTCCAAAAGCAAAATAGATGATGACATCTTAGCAGCAGTTGCTGCGACAGAGAAGGGAATTAAATATCCTGCGGGGTTCCCTTCTAAATACACATACCACTTAAGTCCTGATAAGGTTCCTTATGTGAAAATCCCTGATGTTGGCAAACGTCTAGTTCCCAACTCGGATCGCAGAGCTGTTTTGATTGCAGCGGCTCATGAAGGTGTGGCGTCTGCGCATGCGGGCGTCTCAGCCACTGTAACTCAGCTACAACAAAGATTCTGGTGGCGGGGACTGTACAAACAGACGCGCGAATATGTTCTTCAATGTGACATTTGCCAGCAGATTAAGCCTTCAACTGCTGCGCGTCCGCCTCAGACACGGTTGTATATCTCGAATAAACCGCTTGGATGCGTTTATTTGGATCACTGCGGTCCATTTTCTTCTGATACTGCATACAAGTACATCTTAGTAGCAGTAGATTCATGCACACGCTTTGTTTGGGTATGGCCTCATCGGAGCGCTGATTCACATACTGTCATTAAGGATTTGCGAGTCTTTGTGGGAATTTTTGCCTGTGGTACCTTCCATTCGGATCAGGGTCCGGCTTTTGCCTCTAAGGCGTATAAGGATGCTATGGTTTCGATGGGGGTTCAAGTCAAGTTTTCGAGTCCCTACAGACCTGAGGGTAACAGTGTAGTTGAACGAATGAACCTCGACTTAAAGCAATCTTTGACAGCTCGAGTTATAGGCACTGGCAGAAACTGGTTAGCCCACCTCATAGGCGTGCAGCGTGCGCTTAATAATCTCCCTAGAAGGTCTCTGGGTGGGCGGACCCCATACGAAATGCTCTTTGGTATCAAGATGTATGTCCCTGACCTCGATGGGCTGGACTGCAAGGCCCAGGCCACGGCCTTTGACGTAGATGAACATTGCAATGTTTTACAGAATCTACAAAAGACCAGAGACAGTCTTGCAAAGGAACATTTGCCCTCCACATCGGATGATGCGCTGCAGATCCCGGTAGTTGGCTGGCTACCCCAAGTTAGAGAACTGGTTCGAGAGAAGATCGATAACAAGAAAGAGTTTGGTCCCTCATATCGAGCACCGGTTCGAGTTCTTGGAGTGAAGGGCACAAGAACAGTCATTTTACCACCACTTCCAGGTCGTAAGGAAAACAGATTTATTTCTATTGACAATGTCAAGACACACAGGGTGGCCGATTCTTCATAGCATGACACCGGCTGTATCCTGTCCTTCCATGGTGAGGCACTCTGTGCTAGCGATAAGATCTGGTGCAGAACAGGAGGTGTCCCTCGAGATGCCTGCCATATCCAGTCCTTTATTAAATACTATTCCTGTTACTAACATTGATGAGCTGAACTACACTTATCCTGCTGATTTATCGATGCCTGATTTACAGACCCGTTTGGCAGACCAGTCCAGATTCTCTTTTGACTCTGTTTCGGAACTTTCAAAGAAACCTTCAAACATTTCAAAATATACCAAGTTATTTAAAAAAAAAACTTTTTTTGATTCCTCCGTGGACATACATTTGGTTGATCCTATTTTCATTTTACCTTTTTATGTCAATTGGTTTTGTGTTTTATTTTTTCCGCCTGATCGATGGTCACTACGTTAAAGAAAGAACAGGAATTCGGTACCTGAATGGAACATTGACCCCTCTTTCCTCTTCACATTCAGCGCACAGACTGAAACGAAACTTAAATACAGTCAACATTACTGCTTGGCCTGTCCTTGATGGGATTGTGTGGGATGCGGTTAGGTTTCAGATACATGGGCCCACTGAAGTGATTAATGTTCCAAATGTGCTTAGAGTAAACATGGGAGATGTGATTAAACAAAATATACGTTCTGATGATTGGGATATTCAGGCCGTAGAGGCATTATTTTCTGATTTGAAGTATTATGCTGCCTTCGATGCTGAGGATCTGTATTCAGATTCTACTAATTATGGTGATTTGTTTTGTTTTCAACACTATGGTAATCATTTTTTACATAAGACAAATTCCAGGCGGGTTTCTGTAAATTATACACAATGGGAAAATTGCCCTGCTCCATTAGGTGGCAGCTCCAATACGTTTCTGAAAAAATACACTTATTTTACAGACTTTAATCAATCTAATCCCGAGTCATTTTATTTTAAAATGACACAAAAGTCCAAGTCCAAAGTTAGACTTACCGATACAAAATTGCTGTATTCGAAGTCCTTTCTGGACAGGTTGGCTGTAGATGGCTACGAGTTTTGGAAAGGAACAATTGACCTTAAATCGGTTTGGGGTACCAAAGATTGGCAGGTACAAGGCACTGAGGCTTTGCACCATGCATGTCTCATCCCGAATCACATGTTGTTTTTAAATTCTTCCATTTTCCAAACAACATGCTTTGGATTGGCTACTTCTAAAAAATTAAATACACCGACCATCCCAGATTTAGAGGAATATTCAGGTTGGGGTAATTTTACTGATTTATCCATTCATGAGTTGCAAGCTCTTTTGCACAATTCATCCTTTAACATTTCCATTTTGGATTCCAAGGGTTGGCTGATATGGCAGAAGAGTGCTGATTCTTGCCAACGCCGTTTTCTGGGTTTGGCTAAAGGGTTCACAGAAGTCAGGCCCGATCCCCGTTTTGAAGAAGACTATACTGTCACAACTTATTCTGTGGGGAAGCTGTGTCAAAATTGGTTAAGACATTCCACATTAGCTGCAGTTAAACTACATCTGTCTCAATTGAATGATAATGTGGATTTGAATGATTTTATAAAAGGCCCAGCTAAAGGTAGATCTAAACGATGGCTGTATGCGATTTACAATGAAATTTGGAAAGTTTCCCAAATTGAGGCTGCTAAACGCCTGAGAGCTATTGATCAAGCAAATTTAGAAAAAGTGCTTGCAGTTGTCGATAACAGTATTAACACGCTTTCTTCCCGAATTTACACGTTGAACAATATTGTGTCTTCTGTTGTTGACATTGTACATGATGAAGTGTCCGTGTTATATCATGGTCAAAATCAATTGCGTTCTGTGATGCAGTTTGCTTGGACACTACAGACTTTGAAGTCTGGCCGAGTGCCTTGGAATTTTTTGAACGTCTCATCAGTATTTGCCCCATTTAATTTGACTGAAAAACAGCGTATGCTATCAATGAGAGATGCATCTTTTTCTATGTTACACATTGAAAAACTAGAATCCTTGCCCTTTTCTGTGGCTGAGGTGACTACTGCTACATGGCTTATCCATGGTGTTATTACCTTACCTTTTGCTCTTTATAAATTTACAAATTGTATGAAATATATGGCTATAGGGCGATATGAACCATTAGGCAGTGCTTTCCTGCATGAGACATGGTCTTTACCATACACTTACAGATGCCTAAAAGAGGGAAATGAAGTGAATCTGAATGGTGAAGAATGTACACAGTCGTCTGACCGTTCACTAATATGCAGACACATCCAGTTGCATGGTTCTTGTAATCAGGACAAACCTAATTTGGCCTGTGTTTTGAAAGGGACACCGGTTCCTGCAATAGTTCCCACGTTCACTTTATTGTCCAACGGTAGTTATTTACTTTTGAATAACGAACTGTGTTGTGGGTTACAGGCCGGTATCGCTTATGTGGTAACCGTGTCAGAGAGGGTGGTTTGTTGCAAGAATGTGTTATATCCACCCACGCATGGGAATTCAGAAGTTTCAATTTGGCCACGAATAACAACCTTGAAAGCTGAGTTCAATGGTTTAAGCCGTATAAGAGCCCTATTGTCTCAAAAGCAGGTGGCCCTGAGCTCTGCCCGTGAAACTTATGTCCTTCACATAGCAAACACACGCACAGAGGTGCAGGCACTTTTAAGTACTGATTTGCCGTTTCATTTCTCCGAGCTGGTTCATCAAATCTTCAATGCCTCCTCCACGACCGGCCTGGCTCATTTTTTTAAGATGGTTAGCAGTGGTCTCGTGACTACATTTGAAAAAGTATTTGGTATTATCCCTGCGTTCTTTCATTCTATATTCGCAAGCCTGTTTGGTGGATTTCCTGTTTTGCTGGCTTTGGCTGCAGGCGTTCTGGTGATATTTTACTTTATAAAACATGGATGCCCATCCTGCGCAAGGAAACGCACAGCCCCTTCTGATGCAGTTTCGCAACCGGATGCTTGATTACTATGGCTCCTTGCCGCTTGCGACTTTAAGCACGGCTTTTGGATTATCGTTCAGATTTTCCTATTTCACATGTGTCAAGCCCGTGTTTCATTGCCTGAGCTGTTATTGCGACTGGGCCATTGATTTGTGTCTCTGTTTACCGACTTCTCCTGACGTCGATTTTGATCAGCTGATGAACCCCGTAGTGGCTCACGAGTTGGTCTGTTCTGGCGAAAGGGTTATGGCTGTGGCAGCGATGCATGGACTAATGGGTCAGTGGGACATATTCGCAGCGGCGCATGACTTTCTGGCACATAGTGTTCTCGAGAACCCACTGAGTTGTCCTCTGATGTTGCTAGAGGAATCGGTGTTGGAGGAGCACGTATGTTCTTTCCCATTGCTTAATTGGATGGCTGAACTGTTTTCGGATGATGACAGTGATTTCATGTTGGAAGCTGTAGCTACCTATTTTGCATATTCATTCAACCCATGAGTGACTTTGAAGACTTTCATTATTATGGCATGTGACTTTTTAGTAATTCTGAATGGTGCCTTTTTTAATTCGAACATTCAATTTTCATATGTTCTGGGCCTATGAACTGAGAGTAGGCCTTAAGTTCGACTTTTATATTTTGTGTGGCCACTATAGGCATTCATACATATTTTTGTTTTTAAATTTTACATACATTTGCATACATTTAGCTTGGCTCAATATCATTGAACTCTGCTTTCATGTTTTACCTTTCATATGGTATTAGCTTGTGTTTTCTCCTTTTTTAAACCGTCCTCGGATCATTGGGGGGGTGTTGTTAGACCTGGCACCTTGGCGTGAGTTTCCCTTCCACTTTTTGCTGGTGTGCCTCCGATGTTTTGCTGGTTTTCCGATACTCAGGGCACTGCGCCACGGCCGACCCGTGCCGCAGTGCAAGTGCTCCCTACTGTAAATTGTACATTCAATTGGTATCCATGATTGGTTCATTGGATTTACTGTTAGTCCCTAGTAAAGTGCACAAGGAGTGCCGGGGCTTGTAGATGCCAATACTGCTAGTGGGCCTGCAAAAAACAACACAGGGTTCTGGCTGTTTCCAGCAAGGCTAAGCCAACGATACCAAAAAACAAAACAAAGGTCAATACTGGATACCCTTAACTGGGGATAATTGTGGTCACCTTATGAACAAAGCATAACGGTCCAGATTACGTCATAAGTCAAAGTTTTTTTATTATTTTCTTTAGTTTAACTTTCTTTTAGTAAATGATTTCACAAATTAATTGTGCGTGTATAAACATTTCAAACGTTAGACATAACAACACAAAAAAATCTTTTTACATATTTACAATTTACAATTTACACACATCCTCTCAAGCATTCATTCTGCATTCATCCAACTGTACATACAAACAATAAAACACCTTTTGTCAAAAAGAACAATTGAAATGAACAATAAATGATAATCCCTATTTCTGTTTAGAAGATGATTTCAATTAAATGTTTGGAACATTAATTCTTTTTAAGGAAAACCAAAACCTTATTGTAAAGAATTTAGTCATATGACAAAAGAGTTCAGTCAATCCTATTGAAGGTCAAAAGGTCGACGCGTTTCAAACCCCCAATTCTGGGGTTCTCATCAGGACCAATCTTTTTCTACAAAAAAGAAGAATTGTAAACCAAGAATTAGCCAACCAGCTTCATATCGAACTAAAAACCTGCAAAACACCAGCTTCAACCAATGCCATACCTTGTAAAGTCACTTAATGGCCATGCGTGTTTCTGTAGGACATTCGACAGGTACACAATGACGCTAGACAAATAGACAGAGATCAATGAATCAAAGTGCATTTGGGTAGAGAGGCACTTACAGAACCTAACTAGTCATATACAAAAAGCACTCACCTTTTTGTGGTGGCGCAGGGTCTCCCTGAAATAAATAAAGGATAAGCTGTAAGGACTCCAGCCACAGTCTGGGCGGAAGAGAAGTGCTGCAAACACTTGGGACAATGGACGCTTACCGGTTAGCGGTGGCTCACGTTACATGTCCGTATGAATTTGGAAGTTCACTCCGTATATTTGAATCAGTAGATTTATCTGAAAGACGGAATGAACGGTCAGCGCGTTGTGGTAATAGACACACACGATGCTGTGCGAGGACGAATGGCGGTTATTAGCAGGAATCTTACCTCCGGGACGGGAAGCCGATAGTTTCTTACACTGCTGCACTCAGGAAGCGTTAGAAGCATTAGTCCTACCTCGTTATTTACCCGGAATCTACCAGGAACCACGTGACCGCGCGAGGCAGCCAGGCGGATGACTACTTAAAGTGGTAGTGTCTAAATTCAGTACGTGGTGCTTTATCAACAAATTACAAAGATGGTAATGGACAGCCTTCATGAATGCGCTTGGATTGCCTCATGTTAATTAATCCTCAGAATTTCCGATACTTCATTCAACCCCGTTGATGCAGTATCATATTTCATAATAAGCAGCGCTTCCCGCTGACTAAGTCTGCCCTCAATGTCACCTCCTCTAGAGTCCATTTCGATTTTAGACAGCACTGTCCATTTTAGATCTGCTTCTTGATGCTGGCAACGTTGCCAGTGTAGCACCAGTGGAGCGTTTGGTGTTTCATTTCTCAAGCGTGATTTGTGTTGTGTAACACGATGCCTTGCTTCTTGGGTTGTTTTTCCCACATAGAGTTTCGGGCATGGGCACATAATGCCATACACTATATTTCTCGTCTGGCAATTAGTAAAAGAATCGTGTCTCCAATGGATCCCATTAAATGAAAAAAGGGATCCTTCAATGGTCTGAGCGCAACATGAACAGTTGCCACACTTGTGATGTCCTTTAACAGGAGGTAAGTTCAGCATACTTCTTAAAGAAGGCTTCGGGGTAGTTGGTAAAGCGGCTCTGACAATGTGATTTGCCACACTTTTCTCTTTCTTAAAAGCAAACAGTGGAACATCTGAAAAATCGCCATGTAGACCTTTCACTAGATGCCAATTTTGTATGACTAGCTTGCGTAGCTGATTAGCTTGGGGTCCGAATGTAGTAACACAAACAATTCTGCTTTGTTCCACACGCTCTTTCTTTTGCAACAGGGTCTCCCTTGGCACCCACCAGGCTCTTTTTATTGAGTTTTTTAACAGTTTTTTAGGGTACCCTCTTAGTACTAGTCGGTCTTTGAGTACATTGGCATGACGAAAAAACTCATCCTTATTAGAGCAGTTCCTCCTAATACGGAGAAACTGCCCGAAAGGTAGGTTTTGCTTCAAACGAGGGTGGTGGCTGGTATAGTGGAGTGCCTTATTGCGATCTGTCGCTTTTCGAAACAAGGTGGTACACAAGGTACCATCTGCTACGAACACTGGTGATAATTCTAACTCTGATAGTGTTGACGTCTCGTTCGCATTTCCCATGGCTGGTACGTTGGACGCGACCTGCCGCGTGGTCTGCGTTGGCCTCTTCCTAAAAAAGGTTGGAGGTTTTGTTGCAATCCAAGCGCATTCATGAAGGCTGTCCATTACCATCTTTGTAATTTGTTGATAAAGCACCACGTACTGAATTTAGACACTACCACTTTAAGTAGTCATCCGCCTGGCTGCCTCGCGCGGTCACGTGGTTCCTGGTAGATTCCGGGTAAATAACGAGGTAGGACTAATGCTTCTAACGCTTCCTGAGTGCAGCAGTGTAAGAAACTATCGGCTTCCCGTCCCGGAGGTAAGATTCCTGCTAATAACCGCCATTCGTCCTCGCACAGCATCGTGTGTGTCTATTACCACAACGCGCTGACCGTTCATTCCGTCTTTCAGATAAATCTACTGATTCAAATATACGGAGTGAACTTCCAAATTCATACGGACATGTAACGTGAGCCACCGCTAACCGGTAAGCGTCCATTGTCCCAAGTGTTTGCAGCACTTCTCTTCCGCCCAGACTGTGGCTGGAGTCCTTACAGCTTATCCTTTATTTATTTCAGGGAGACCCTGCGCCACCACAAAAAGGTGAGTGCTTTTTGTATATGACTAGTTAGGTTCTGTAAGTGCCTCTCTACCCAAATGCACTTTGATTCATTGATCTCTGTCTATTTGTCTAGCGTCATTGTGTACCTGTCGAATGTCCTACAGAAACACGCATGGCCATTAAGTGACTTTACAAGGTATGGCATTGGTTGAAGCTGGTGTTTTGCAGGTTTTTAGTTCGATATGAAGCTGGTTGGCTAATTCTTGGTTTACAATTCTTCTTTTTTGTAGAAAAAGATTGGTCCTGATGAGAACCCCAGAATTGGGGGTTTGAAACGCGTCGACCTTTTGACCTTCAATAGGATTGACTGAACTCTTTTGTCATATGACTAAATTCTTTACAATAAGGTTTTGGTTTTCCTTAAAAAGAATTAATGTTCCAAACATTTAATTGAAATCATCTTCTAAACAGAAATAGGGATTATCATTTATTGTTCATTTCAATTGTTCTTTTTGACAAAAGGTGTTTTATTGTTTGTATGTACAGTTGGATGAATGCAGAATGAATGCTTGAGAGGATGTGTGTAAATTGTAAATTGTAAATATGTAAAAAGATTTTTTTGTGTTGTTATGTCTAACGTTTGAAATGTTTATACACGCACAATTAATTTGTGAAATCATTTACTAAAAGAAAGTTAAACTAAAGAAAATAATAAAAAAACTTTGACTTATGACGTAATCTGGACCGTTATGCTTTGTTCATAAGGTGACCACAATTATCCCCAGTTAAGGGTATCCAGTATTGGCCTTTGTTTTGTTTTTTGGTATCGTTGGCTTAGCCTTGCTGGAAACAGCCAGAACCCTGTGTTGTTTTTTCCAGTCTCTGTGCGGGCGCCAGCTCGCGAGGTTGTAAGAGGTAGGATTGTACCTCTCTGCATTAAGGAATTTATTCACTTATTGTGATTTATTTGTCCTGTGCGTGTTTGTAAGTCTTGTCAAATTGTTAATTGTTATGTCTGAGAAAGATACGTTCTCATATAGTGCGGACCACATCCAGAAATTGATCAGCCAGCCACCAGTTTTTGCTTCTGCCATTTTAAGTGCCACTGCCAAAACACAAAATGAGTCTGACAGACTGATCAGATTAAAGAAAAAACAAATTAGAACGGACCTACACGGTCATTTTCTCTTGCAACACTTACGTGCCGGGACCATACCATCAGGTCTCCAAATTCGGAACACTCCCATGGTGTTTACTGACGATCCAGAGTATAAAAAAGGTTTTAGTGGCATAGAAACTAAATGTAGTAGGGACCTAATGGTCCTGACTATAGAAACAGCACAGAGACTGTCCTTAAAGGAGTTGGCGGAAATTGCAAACTTGGAAACTGAAATCCAAAACAATCAATTAATTGCTGATGCCAAATCTTTGTTGGAGAAAATAGAAAAGGAAATTCTTGATTTTAAGGATTACACGGTCACACAGAAAAGTAATAAATTCGAGTCAGATCAAAAGAACTTTTCATTGGAGTCAGTGTATCCTTACCTACAAGCGGACTTTTATACAAAACCAGCCCAAAGGCGATTTTTTGAGGACAACCAAGGACGCTCTCGTAATAAGTTCCTTACTTTCTCCGACACATCTTCTTCATCAGGAACGGAAACTGATTCAAGCGATACCCGTACAAATCAATCATCCCGGACTAATCAAAATAATCAACAACAAAACCTCCAACCTTTTTTAGGAAGAGGCCAACGCAGACCACGCGGCAGGTCGCGTCCAACGTACCAGCCATGGGAAATGCGAACGAGACGTCAACACTATCAGAGTTAGAATTATCACCAGTGTTTAACCTTTCAGATCGCACATTGTCTCCATCAGAAATATCAATCCTGGGTAAAGGACTGTCTTACGTCCCAGTGCGTGCTCCGGATTTTGTCAAAATGAAATTAGAAATTCTTGAGTTTTGCCGTAAGATCCGTTTCAAGTGTTCTTCAAAGACACACCAATCATCAGCTCCAATGAAGTTACAGGACTGCGTAATAAATCTACTTTTTGCCCACCGCCGTCTAAAATTCCAAAAGAAATACTGACGTTTGAAAAAACCTTAATGTCAGGAATAACAGCCATTGAAAAGAAAAAACAATTCACTTGCTATAATTTATCTAAAAAAGAAAAGGAGGCAATCTTTACTTTGAAAAATGACCAAACAGTGGTAATAAAACAAGCAGATAAAGGTGGGGCGGTAGTCCTATGGGACATTAATAAATATAAACAAGAGGTTAATCGCCAACTTGGAGACCAGAAGTGCTATCGAAGAATTACTAAGGATCCGACAAGTGACCTTCAAAAGGAATTATTTTCAATACTACAAGAGGGTCATGACCTAGGGATACTAGGAGACAAAGAATTTGCGTTTCTTCAGAACAAACACCCACGAATACCTATAATGTACGTTCTGCCAAAAATACATAAGGACGAGGTCAACCCCCCTGGTCGTCCTATTATTTCCGGCTGTTCATCATTGATTGAACCAGTATCTAAATATATTGACTATTTTCTAAAACCTTTTATCAATGAAATACCATCGCATTTGAAAGATACAACTGCATTCCTCAATCACATATCGTCAATTCAGTTCAATGATGAAAAACAATTATTAGTGACTATGGATATAGTTTCACTATACACACAGATCCCTCAGGAGCTAGCATTAGAAACGATCTTCTACTTTTTAGAACAGAGAGAGCAGCCGACGAGAGTACCCACTGACTTTTTGATCAAATTGGCCAAGTTTGCACTATCAAGGAACTATTTTCAGTTTGATGGCGAGTTCTTTTATCAAACGCAAGGAGTAGCAATGGGTTGTCCATTTGCCCCAGAGTTGGCAGTCCTGTTTATGGGACTGTACGAAACAAAATACATCTACAATGGTAATCCATTTGCAGAATACATCCAGAAATACGTTCGTTATATAGACGACGTATTTATGATTTGGTCAGGGTCTGAAGCACAGCTACATGAATTTATGATGTGGCTGAACCTAAGGATGGAAGAGATCCAATTTAGCTGTAGCCATTCCAATAAAAGCATTACATTTCTTGACGTTCAAGTGTTTGTAGCAGATGGTACCTTGTGTACCACCTTGTTTCGAAAAGCGACAGATCGCAATAAGGCACTCCACTATACCAGCCACCACCCTCGGAGTTTGAAGCAAAACCTACCTTTCGGGCAGTTTCTCCGTATTAGGAGGAACTGCTCTAATAAGGATGAGTTTTTTCGTCATGCCAATGTACTCAAAGACCGACTAGTACTAAGAGGGTACCCTAAAAAACTGTTAAAAAACTCAATAAAAAGAGCCTGGTGGGTGCCAAGGGAGACCCTGTTGCAAAAGAAAGAGCGTGTGGAACAAAGCAGAATTGTTTGTGTTACTACATTCGGACCCCAAGCTAATCAGCTACGCAAGCTAGTCATACAAAATTGGCATCTAGTGAAAGGTCTACATGGCGATTTTTCAGATGTTCCACTGTTTGCTTTTAAGAAAGAGAAAAGTGTGGCAAATCACATTGTCAGAGCCGCTTTACCAACTACCCCGAAGCCTTCTTTAAGAAGTATGCTGAACTTACCTCCTGTTAAAGGACATCACAAGTGTGGCAACTGTTCATGTTGCGCTCAGACCATTGAAGGATCCCTTTTTTCATTTAATGGGATCCATTGGAGACACGATTCGTTTACTAATTGCCAGACGAGAAATATAGTGTATGGCATTATGTGCCCATGCCCGAAACTCTATGTGGGAAAAACAACCCAAGAAGCAAGGCATCGTGTTACACAACACAAATCACGCTTGAGAAATGAAACACCAAACGCTCCACTGGTGCTACACTGGCAACGTTGCCAGCATCAAGAAGCAGATCTAAAATGGACAGTGCTGTCTAAAATCGAAATGGACTCTAGAGGAGGTGACATTGAGGGCAGACTTAGTCAGCGGGAAGCGCTGCTTATTATGAAATATGATACTGCATCAACGGGGTTGAATGAAGTATCGGAAATTCTGAGGATTAATTAACATGAGGCAATCCAAGCGCATTCATGAAGGCTGTCCATTACCATCTTTGTAATTTGTTGATAAAGCACCACGTACTGAATTTAGACACTACCACTTTAAGTAGTCATCCGCCTGGCTGCCTCGCGCGGTCACGTGGTTCCTGGTAGATTCCGGGTAAATAACGAGGTAGGACTAATGCTTCTAACGCTTCCTGAGTGCAGCAGTGTAAGAAACTATCGGCTTCCCGTCCCGGAGGTAAGATTCCTGCTAATAACCGCCATTCGTCCTCGCACAGCATCGTGTGTGTCTATTACCACAACGCGCTGACCGTTCATTCCGTCTTTCAGATAAATCTACTGATTCAAATATACGGAGTGAACTTCCAAATTCATACGGACATGTAACGTGAGCCACCGCTAACCGGTAAGCGTCCATTGTCCCAAGTGTTTGCAGCACTTCTCTTCCGCCCAGACTGTGGCTGGAGTCCTTACAGCTTATCCTTTATTTATTTCAGGGAGACCCTGCGCCACCACAAAAAGGTGAGTGCTTTTTGTATATGACTAGTTAGGTTCTGTAAGTGCCTCTCTACCCAAATGCACTTTGATTCATTGATCTCTGTCTATTTGTCTAGCGTCATTGTGTACCTGTCGAATGTCCTACAGAAACACGCATGGCCATTAAGTGACTTTACAAGGTATGGCATTGGTTGAAGCTGGTGTTTTGCAGGTTTTTAGTTCGATATGAAGCTGGTTGGCTAATTCTTGGTTTACAATTCTTCTTTTTTGTAGAAAAAGATTGGTCCTGATGAGAACCCCAGAATTGGGGGTTTGAAACGCGTCGACCTTTTGACCTTCAATAGGATTGACTGAACTCTTTTGTCATATGACTAAATTCTTTACAATAAGGTTTTGGTTTTCCTTAAAAAGAATTAATGTTCCAAACATTTAATTGAAATCATCTTCTAAACAGAAATAGGGATTATCATTTATTGTTCATTTCAATTGTTCTTTTTGACAAAAGGTGTTTTATTGTTTGTATGTACAGTTGGATGAATGCAGAATGAATGCTTGAGAGGATGTGTGTAAATTGTAAATTGTAAATATGTAAAAAGATTTTTTTGTGTTGTTATGTCTAACGTTTGAAATGTTTATACACGCACAATTAATTTGTGAAATCATTTACTAAAAGAAAGTTAAACTAAAGAAAATAATAAAAAAACTTTGACTTATGACGTAATCTGGACCGTTATGCTTTGTTCATAAGGTGACCACAATTATCCCCAGTTAAGGGTATCCAGTATTGGCCTTTGTTTTGTTTTTTGGTATCGTTGGCTTAGCCTTGCTGGAAACAGCCAGAACCCTGTGTTGTTTTTTCCAGTCTCTGTGCGGGCGCCAGCTCGCGAGGTTGTAAGAGGTAGGATTGTACCTCTCTGCATTAAGGAATTTATTCACTTATTGTGATTTATTTGTCCTGTGCGTGTTTGTAAGTCTTGTCAAATTGTTAATTGTTATGTCTGAGAAAGATACGTTCTCATATAGTGCGGACCACATCCAGAAATTGATCAGCCAGCCACCAGTTTTTGCTTCTGCCATTTTAAGTGCCACTGCCAAAACACAAAATGAGTCTGACAGACTGATCAGATTAAAGAAAAAACAAATTAGAACGGACCTACACGGTCATTTTCTCTTGCAACACTTACGTGCCGGGACCATACCATCAGGTCTCCAAATTCGGAACACTCCCATGGTGTTTACTGACGATCCAGAGTATAAAAAAGGTTTTAGTGGCATAGAAACTAAATGTAGTAGGGACCTAATGGTCCTGACTATAGAAACAGCACAGAGACTGTCCTTAAAGGAGTTGGCGGAAATTGCAAACTTGGAAACTGAAATCCAAAACAATCAATTAATTGCTGATGCCAAATCTTTGTTGGAGAAAATAGAAAAGGAAATTCTTGATTTTAAGGATTACACGGTCACACAGAAAAGTAATAAATTCGAGTCAGATCAAAAGAACTTTTCATTGGAGTCAGTGTATCCTTACCTACAAGCGGACTTTTATACAAAACCAGCCCAAAGGCGATTTTTTGAGGACAACCAAGGACGCTCTCGTAATAAGTTCCTTACTTTCTCCGACACATCTTCTTCATCAGGAACGGAAACTGATTCAAGCGATACCCGTACAAATCAATCATCCCGGACTAATCAAAATAATCAACAACAAAACCTCCAACCTTTTTTAGGAAGAGGCCAACGCAGACCACGCGGCAGGTCGCGTCCAACGTACCAGCCATGGGAAATGCGAACGAGACGTCAACACTATCAGAGTTAGAATTATCACCAGTGTTTAACCTTTCAGATCGCACATTGTCTCCATCAGAAATATCAATCCTGGGTAAAGGACTGTCTTACGTCCCAGTGCGTGCTCCGGATTTTGTCAAAATGAAATTAGAAATTCTTGAGTTTTGCCGTAAGATCCGTTTAAAAATGTTCTTCAAAGACACACCAATCATCAGCTCCAATGAAGTTACAGGACTGCGTAATAAATCTACTTTTTGCCCACCGCCGTCTAAAATTCCAAAAGAAATACTGACGTTTGAAAAAACCTTAATGTCAGGAATAACAGCCATTGAAAAGAAAAAACAATTCACTTGCTATAATTTATCTAAAAAAGAAAAGGAGGCAATCTTTACTTTGAAAAATGACCAAACAGTGGTAATAAAACAAGCAGATAAAGGTGGGGCGGTAGTCCTATGGGACATTAATAAATATAAACAAGAGGTTAATCGCCAACTTGGAGACCAGAAGTGCTATCGAAGAATTACTAAGGATCCGACAAGTGACCTTCAAAAGGAATTATTTTCAATACTACAAGAGGGTCATGACCTAGGGATACTAGGAGACAAAGAATTTGCGTTTCTTCAGAACAAACACCCACGAATACCTATAATGTACGTTCTGCCAAAAATACATAAGGACGAGGTCAACCCCCCTGGTCGTCCTATTATTTCCGGCTGTTCATCATTGATTGAACCAGTATCTAAATATATTGACTATTTTCTAAAACCTTTTATCAATGAAATACCATCGCATTTGAAAGATACAACTGCATTCCTCAATCACATATCGTCAATTCAGTTCAATGATGAAAAACAATTATTAGTGACTATGGATATAGTTTCACTATACACACAGATCCCTCAGGAGCTAGCATTAGAAACGATCTTCTACTTTTTAGAACAGAGAGAGCAGCCGACGAGAGTACCCACTGACTTTTAGATCAAATTGGCCAAGTTTGCACTATCAAGGAACTATTTTCAGTTTGATGGCGAGTTCTTTTATCAAACGCAAGGAGTAGCAATGGGTTGTCCATTTGCCCCAGAGTTGGCAGTCCTGTTTATGGGACTGTACGAAACAAAATACATCTACAATGGTAATCCATTTGCAGAATACATCCAGAAATACGTTCGTTATATAGACGACGTATTTATGATTTGGTCAGGGTCTGAAGCACAGCTACATGAATTTATGATGTGGCTGAACCTAAGGATGGAAGAGATCCAATTTAGCTGTAGCCATTCCAATAAAAGCATTACATTTCTTGACGTTCAAGTGTTTGTAGCAGATGGTACCTTGTGTACCACCTTGTTTCGAAAAGCGACAGATCACCATAAGGCACTCCACTATACCAGCCACCACCCTCGGAGTTTGAAGCAAAACCTACCTTTCGGGCAGTTTCTCCGTATTAGGAGGAACTGCTCTAATAAGGATGAGTTTTTTCGTCATGCCAATGTACTCAAAGACCGACTAGTACTAAGAGGGTACCCTAAAAAACTGTTAAAAAACTCAATAAAAAGAGCCTGGTGGGTGCCAAGGGAGACCCTGTTGCAAAAGAAAGAGCGTGTGGAACAAAGCAGAATTGTTTGTGTTACTACATTCGGACCCCAAGCTAATCAGCTACGCAAGCTAGTCATACAAAATTGGCATCTAGTGAAAGGTCTACATGGCGATTTTTCAGATGTTCCACTGTTTGCTTTTAAGAAAGAGAAAAGTGTGGCAAATCACATTGTCAGAGCCGCTTTACCAACTACCCCGAAGCCTTCTTTAAGAAGTATGCTGAACTTACCTCCTGTTAAAGGACATCACAAGTGTGGCAACTGTTCATGTTGCGCTCAGACCATTGAAGGATCCCTTTTTTCATTTAATGGGATCCATTGGAGACACGATTCTTTTACTAATTGCCAGACGAGAAATATAGTGTATGGCATTATGTGCCCATGCCCGAAACTCTATGTGGGAAAAACAACCCAAGAAGCAAGGCATCGTGTTACACAACACAAATCACGCTTGAGAAATGAAACACCAAACGCTCCACTGGTGCTACACTGGCAACGTTGCCAGCATCAAGAAGCAGATCTAAAATGGACAGTGCTGTCTAAAATCGAAATGGACTCTAGAGGAGGTGACATTGAGGGCAGACTTAGTCAGCGGGAAGCGCTGCTTATTATGAAATATGATACTGCATCAACGGGGTTGAATGAAGTATCGGAAATTCTGAGGATTAATTAACATGAGGCAATCCAAGCGCATTCATGAAGGCTGTCCATTACCATCTTTGTAATTTGTTGATAAAGCACCACGTACTGAATTTAGACACTACCACTTTAAGTAGTCATCCGCCTGGCTGCCTCGCGCGGTCACGTGGTTCCTGGTAGATTCCGGGTAAATAACGAGGTAGGACTAATGCTTCTAACGCTTCCTGAGTGCAGCAGTGTAAGAAACTATCGGCTTCCCGTCCCGGAGGTAAGATTCCTGCTAATAACCGCCATTCGTCCTCGCACAGCATCGTGTGTGTCTATTACCACAACGCGCTGACCGTTCATTCCGTCTTTCAGATAAATCTACTGATTCAAATATACGGAGTGAACTTCCAAATTCATACGGACATGTAACGTGAGCCACCGCTAACCGGTAAGCGTCCATTGTCCCAAGTGTTTGCAGCACTTCTCTTCCGCCCAGACTGTGGCTGGAGTCCTTACAGCTTATCCTTTATTTATTTCAGGGAGACCCTGCGCCACCACAAAAAGGTGAGTGCTTTTTGTATATGACTAGTTAGGTTCTGTAAGTGCCTCTCTACCCAAATGCACTTTGATTCATTGATCTCTGTCTATTTGTCTAGCGTCATTGTGTACCTGTCGAATGTCCTACAGAAACACGCATGGCCATTAAGTGACTTTACAAGGTATGGCATTGGTTGAAGCTGGTGTTTTGCAGGTTTTTAGTTCGATATGAAGCTGGTTGGCTAATTCTTGGTTTACAATTCTTCTTTTTTGTAGAAAAAGATTGGTCCTGATGAGAACCCCAGAATTGGGGGTTTGAAACGCGTCGACCTTTTGACCTTCAATAGGATTGACTGAACTCTTTTGTCATATGACTAAATTCTTTACAATAAGGTTTTGGTTTTCCTTAAAAAGAATTAATGTTCCAAACATTTAATTGAAATCATCTTCTAAACAGAAATAGGGATTATCATTTATTGTTCATTTCAATTGTTCTTTTTGACAAAAGGTGTTTTATTGTTTGTATGTACAGTTGGATGAATGCAGAATGAATGCTTGAGAGGATGTGTGTAAATTGTAAATTGTAAATATGTAAAAAGATTTTTTTGTGTTGTTATGTCTAACGTTTGAAATGTTTATACACGCACAATTAATTTGTGAAATCATTTACTAAAAGAAAGTTAAACTAAAGAAAATAATAAAAAAACTTTGACTTATGACGTAATCTGGACCGTTATGCTTTGTTCATAAGGTGACCACAATTATCCCCAGTTAAGGGTATCCAGTATTGGCCTTTGTTTTGTTTTTTGGTATCGTTGGCTTAGCCTTGCTGGAAACAGCCAGAACCCTGTGTTGTTTTTTCCAGTCTCTGTGCGGGCGCCAGCTCGCGAGGTTGTAAGAGGTAGGATTGTACCTCTCTGCATTAAGGAATTTATTCACTTATTGTGATTTATTTGTCCTGTGCGTGTTTGTAAGTCTTGTCAAATTGTTAATTGTTATGTCTGAGAAAGATACGTTCTCATATAGTGCGGACCACAGCCAGCCACCAGTTTTTGCTTCTGCCATTTTAAGTGCCACTGCCAAAACACAAAATGAGTCTGACAGACTGATCAGATTAAAGAAAAAACAAATTAGAACGGACCTACACGGTCATTTTCTCTTGCAACACTTACGTGCCGGGACCATACCATCAGGTCTCCAAATTCGGAACACTCCCATGGTGTTTACTGACGATCCAGAGTATAAAAAAGGTTTTAGTGGCATAGAAACTAAATGTAGTAGGGACCTAATGGTCCTGACTATAGAAACAGCACAGAGACTGTCCTTAAAGGAGTTGGCGGAAATTGCAAACTTGGAAACTGAAATCCAAAACAATCAATTAATTGCTGATGCCAAATCTTTGTTGGAGAAAATAGAAAAGGAAATTCTTGATTTTAAGGATTACACGGTCACACAGAAAAGTAATAAATTCGAGTCAGATCAAAAGAACTTTTCATTGGAGTCAGTGTATCCTTACCTACAAGCGGACTTTTATACAAAACCAGCCCAAAGGCGATTTTTTGAGGACAACCAAGGACGCTCTCGTAATAAGTTCCTTACTTTCTCCGACACATCTTCTTCATCAGGAACGGAAACTGATTCAAGCGATACCCGTACAAATCAATCATCCCGGACTAATCAAAATAATCAACAACAAAACCTCCAACCTTTTTTAGGAAGAGGCCAACGCAGACCACGCGGCAGGTCGCGTCCAACGTACCAGCCATGGGAAATGCGAACGAGACGTCAACACTATCAGAGTTAGAATTATCACCAGTGTTTAACCTTTCAGATCGCACATTGTCTCCATCAGAAATATCAATCCTGGGTAAAGGACTGTCTTACGTCCCAGTGCGTGCTCCGGATTTTGTCAAAATGAAATTAGAAATTCTTGAGTTTTGCCGTAAGATCCGTTTAAAAATGTTCTTCAAAGACACACCAATCATCAGCTCCAATGAAGTTACAGGACTGCGTAATAAATCTACTTTTTGCCCACCGCCGTCTAAAATTCCAAAAGAAATACTGACGTTTGAAAAAACCTTAATGTCAGGAATAACAGCCATTGAAAAGAAAAAACAATTCACTTGCTATAATTTATCTAAAAAAGAAAAGGAGGCAATCTTTACTTTGAAAAATGACCAAACAGTGGTAATAAAACAAGCAGATAAAGGTGGGGCGGTAGTCCTATGGGACATTAATAAATATAAACAAGAGGTTAATCGCCAACTTGGAGACCAGAAGTGCTATCGAAGAATTACTAAGGATCCGACAAGTGACCTTCAAAAGGAATTATTTTCAATACTACAAGAGGGTCATGACCTAGGGATACTAGGAGACAAAGAATTTGCGTTTCTTCAGAACAAACACCCACGAATACCTATAATGTACGTTCTGCCAAAAATACATAAGGACGAGGTCAACCCCCCTGGTCGTCCTATTATTTCCGGCTGTTCATCATTGATTGAACCAGTATCTAAATATATTGACTATTTTCTAAAACCTTTTATCAATGAAATACCATCGCATTTGAAAGATACAACTGCATTCCTCAATCACATATCGTCAATTCAGTTCAATGATGAAAAACAATTATTAGTGACTATGGATATAGTTTCACTATACACACAGATCCCTCAGGAGCTAGCATTAGAAACGATCTTCTACTTTTTAGAACAGAGAGAGCAGCCGACGAGAGTACCCACTGACTTTTTGATCAAATTGGCCAAGTTTGCACTATCAAGGAACTATTTTCAGTTTGATGGCGAGTTCTTTTATCAAACGCAAGGAGTAGCAATGGGTTGTCCATTTGCCCCAGAGTTGGCAGTCCTGTTTATGGGACTGTACGAAACAAAATACATCTACAATGGTAATCCATTTGCAGAATACATCCAGAAATACGTTCGTTATATAGACGACGTATTTATGATTTGGTCAGGGTCTGAAGCACAGCTACATGAATTTATGATGTGGCTGAACCTAAGGATGGAAGAGATCCAATTTAGCTGTAGCCATTCCAATAAAAGCATTACATTTCTTGACGTTCAAGTGTTTGTAGCAGATGGTACCTTGTGTACCACCTTGTTTCGAAAAGCGACAGATCGCAATAAGGCACTCCACTATACCAGCCACCACCCTCGGAGTTTGAAGCAAAACCTACCTTTCGGGCAGTTTCTCCGTATTAGGAGGAACTGCTCTAATAAGGATGAGTTTTTTCGTCATGCCAATGTACTCAAAGACCGACTAGTACTAAGAGGGTACCCTAAAAAACTGTTAAAAAACTCAATAAAAAGAGCCTGGTGGGTGCCAAGGGAGACCCTGTTGCAAAAGAAAGAGCGTGTGGAACAAAGCAGAATTGTTTGTGTTACTACATTCGGACCCCAAGCTAATCAGCTACGCAAGCTAGTCATACAAAATTGGCATCTAGTGAAAGGTCTACATGGCGATTTTTCAGATGTTCCACTGTTTGCTTTTAAGAAAGAGAAAAGTGTGGCAAATCACATTGTCAGAGCCGCTTTACCAACTACCCCGAAGCCTTCTTTAAGAAGTATGCTGAACTTACCTCCTGTTAAAGGACATCACAAGTGTGGCAACTGTTCATGTTGCGCTCAGACCATTGAAGGATCCCTTTTTTCATTTAATGGGATCCATTGGAGACACGATTCTTTTACTAATTGCCAGACGAGAAATATAGTGTATGGCATTATGTGCCCATGCCCGAAACTCTATGTGGGAAAAACAACCCAAGAAGCAAGGCATCGTGTTACACAACACAAATCACGCTTGAGAAATGAAACACCAAACGCTCCACTGGTGCTACACTGGCAACGTTGCCAGCATCAAGAAGCAGATCTAAAATGGACAGTGCTGTCTAAAATCGAAATGGACTCTAGAGGAGGTGACATTGAGGGCAGACTTAGTCAGCGGGAAGCGCTGCTTATTATGAAATATGATACTGCATCAACGGGGTTGAATGAAGTATCGGAAATTCTGAGGATTAATTAACATGAGGCAATCCAAGCGCATTCATGAAGGCTGTCCATTACCATCTTTGTAATTTGTTGATAAAGCACCACGTACTGAATTTAGACACTACCACTTTAAGTAGTCATCCGCCTGGCTGCCTCGCGCGGTCACGTGGTTCCTGGTAGATTCCGGGTAAATAACGAGGTAGGACTAATGCTTCTAGCGCTTCCTGAGTGCAGCAGTGTAAGAAACTATCGGCTTCCCGTCCCGGAGGTAAGATTCCTGCTAATAACCGCCATTCGTCCTCGCACAGCATCGTGTGTGTCTATTACCACAACGCGCTGACCGTTCATTCCGTCTTTCAGATAAATCTACTGATTCAAATATACGGAGTGAACTTCCAAATTCATACGGACATGTAACGTGAGCCACCGCTAACCGGTAAGCGTCCATTGTCCCAAGTGTTTGCAGCACTTCTCTTCCGCCCAGACTGTGGCTGGAGTCCTTACAGCTTATCCTTTATTTATTTCAGGGAGACCCTGCGCCACCACAAAAAGGTGAGTGCTTTTTGTATATGACTAGTTAGGTTCTGTAAGTGCCTCTCTACCCAAATGCACTTTGATTCATTGATCTCTGTCTATTTGTCTAGCGTCATTGTGTACCTGTCGAATGTCCTACAGAAACACGCATGGCCATTAAGTGACTTTACAAGGTATGGCATTGGTTGAAGCTGGTGTTTTGCAGGTTTTTAGTTCGATATGAAGCTGGTTGGCTAATTCTTGGTTTACAATTCTTCTTTTTTGTAGAAAAAGATTGGTCCTGATGAGAACCCCAGAATTGGGGGTTTGAAACGCGTCGACCTTTTGACCTTCAATAGGATTGACTGAACTCTTTTGTCATATGACTAAATTCTTTACAATAAGGTTTTGGTTTTCCTTAAAAAGAATTAATGTTCCAAACATTTAATTGAAATCATCTTCTAAACAGAAATAGGGATTATCATTTATTGTTCATTTCAATTGTTCTTTTTGACAAAAGGTGTTTTATTGTTTGTATGTACAGTTGGATGAATGCAGAATGAATGCTTGAGAGGATGTGTGTAAATTGTAAATTGTAAATATGTAAAAAGATTTTTTTGTGTTGTTATGTCTAACGTTTGAAATGTTTATACACGCACAATTAATTTGTGAAATCATTTACTAAAAGAAAGTTAAACTAAAGAAAATAATAAAAAAACTTTGACTTATGACGTAATCTGGACCGTTATGCTTTGTTCATAAGGTGACCACAATTATCCCCAGTTAAGGGTATCCAGTATTGGCCTTTGTTTTGTTTTTTGCTAGTGGGCCTGCAGCGCTGGTTGCGCCACCCACCGAAGCAGCCGTAAAGATGTGTCTGGGGACTGCGACCGCAGAACCCGCGTGCGGTCTCGTACTGTCACGCTAGCTGGGCAAGTGCACCCACTTGCCAGCCCCCGAACCTTCCCTTGACTACATATTAGTCACCCCTATGGTAGGCCTGCGGGCAGGGTGCGTTGTAGGTGTAAGGTAGGACAAGCCCTGATGTGTGTGGCATGTCCTAGTAGTGACTTACAACCAAAATCGTATTTCACTATTGAAGGCTACCTGCTTCCGTTAGGCCAGACTGAGCTGCTGGAATTATTACACCCTATAATCCCAACAGGCTCAAGGAGCATGGTAGCGAGTCGTGTTTAGTATGCCTGAACTCAGGATGATAAAATATTTCTTGTAGTCAAGTTTATTTTAGTATCCTGTGTTTGCAAATGCTACTTTTAGAAAGTTAGCATTTGCTTGCCTAACCATTTCAGCCCGCCTCTGCTGGTATGTGTATCTGACTGTCTGGGATGTGTGAGTGACAGGGCTGGGGGGATGACAGGTGGTGAATGCGCAGATTACACCTTAGTGGGAGGTAGGAGTGGCTCTTGATTCTGGATCTTGCTGTGCTCTGCCACCACAATGCTGGCTCCACCCTCCTGGGGAGCGACTGATGACTCAGCCGACACCTGGCCCAGGAAGGGCGAAGCCCCCATCAACAAGGTACTCTGGCTACCCCTGTCCGCACAATGCTGGCTCCACCTCCTGTGGGGCGTCTGATGCGCCTGCCCCTCACACTGAAAGCAGAAGCCGGATTACACCCGTCGGAGTACTCAAGGACTGAAAGTGGCTATGCAAAGGCCCCCCTGGCCTGCGAGAACAAAAGAAATACCGTATAAAAGAAGGAGCCCTGCTCCTTGGAAGTTAGATCCAGTTTGGGCTACAGAAGGAACTCTGCCCGACGAGAAGGACCGTGAAGGACAAGGAAGGGTGCTGTCTCTTGCCTGTGTCTGGTGCCTTGCTGCCGAAGGAGAGGAAAAAGGAAAGACTACGAGAAGACTTTTGCTTTACAAGACTTTGTGCCAAACTCTGCTGAAACGATCTCCAAGGGCTTGCTGTGAACTTGCCCCCTGACCAGCGCCCCAGGACCAGTGGGCACTACATCCTGAAGAAAGCGACTGTGGGTGCTGCTTATCGCTGCAGTACCGACGGAGGAATCTCCCCCAGGGCAACGACATCCACCTGACCACCGTGACCGGGGCCCAAAGCAACAGCGAGAGCAACGTGAGGTCCAGCCGCCGCTGGCCCGAACACCGTGACCGCAACTGCACCGGGAGCCCGAGAGCAAAGTGAAGGAGGACCTGTCCGGTCCGAGCTCCCGAGTTGACTGCGCCACGAGCAGCCAATCCACTTGCAAAGACGGACAGTCGCCCTGTGAGAATCCTCCTGGTCGGTATCCTGCCCGACAGCTCAGCTGTGAGCGCACAGCTACCACCGGCACTTGGCTGGGTACGTCCTGCACTTGGGGACCGTACTGCCACTTGCCACCACCACACAGCCGCCGCCTCCAGGGTCGGAGCGAACTACGAGGAAAGGACCCTGCCGCCACAGAGCACCGCTGCCCCGGATGACCCGTGACCTGCTCGGCTGAGAGCCGCAACGAACAGCGACCACGGGAAGGCAACGCGACGTGGGACAGCTCCCCTGGAAGCCGCCCGCTCCACAAGAACTTTGTTGAACCGGCCAGAAGGCCCTAAAGAACGCTTATTGCTAGAAAGAACTGTGGCAACTTGAACTAAGTAACCTGGAACCGCTATTTGAAAGTTTGACGACTGTATTCACAAGCCTGCTTGAAATTTATATAAAGATATATATTTTTACAGAATACAGTTTGGTGTCATTGTGTGGTGGGTTGGTTGTGAGGGTGTAATATTGCAAGTGTTTAACCCTATGTGCCCCAAAGATTAGCCTACGACTGCTTAAGCCACACTACCTAGAGGGTAAGCAGAGGTTGTCTGGAAGGTAACCCTCAGCCCTGACGAGGAAGAGAGAGTCCCTGCTTGTCGCTAGTGTTGCACTGCGCCAACTAGAGCCTCCCCCTTCCTACATTGGACGCAGCGGTGAGGATTTTTCGAATCTACATTTGCAATATTTATACCTGAGCTTCTGACCATTGCACAGTGATTACAGTCCAGTTACTTAGCCACAGACTTTGCTTTTGAATTTTGCCGAAAGAAGATTCCGAGTGTGAGAACCATGCCGGGCACGAAGAGCCTGGATGGAGCGGAGTCCACGACCTCGGAGATGTTGGAGGTCGAGTGGGACGCCGCGAAGCTGGATAAATACACCAAGGATGAGCTGAAGTTTTTTTGCAGGAAACTCAAGGTTCCGCACGCTGGTTGCAAGAATAAGCCAGAACTCTACAAGGCCCTGAAAGCCTGGATAGAATCCAGAAAGGCCCCGGAAGATCAAGACGCCCTCGTGGAGCAAGTTGCAACGGAGGAGCAGAATGCACTTGGGGATCTGGTGGATCTCGAAAGGCAAGACAGCGTGCACAGCTTTGGTAAAGGCCTGTCGCCAGAGGAGCTGGCAGATAGGAAAGAAACAAGGAATCACGAGAGAAAGCTGGCAGAATTAAAAATCCAACTGGAGCTTGAAACAAAAAGAATGGCGCTGGAAGAGCGAAAGCACCAAATGGATTACGAAGTGAAAATGAGGGAGATGAGTCTGAAGGAGAGAGGCTTGGATCATCCTCCCTCTGGTGGCAACACATCGCCAGTGCAGGTAGAGTCAAGAGTGCACATCCCGAAGGACGTAGTTAAGGAGTTCTTTAAGGGGGATGACATAGGACAGTGGTTTAGGGCATACGAGGTAGCCATGTCCTCCCACCGGGTCCCTGACAAGGATTGGGGAGCGGGGTTGTGGGGAAGGTTCCTTAGCGAAGGGCGAGATACCTTGCTAGATTTGCCCGTTGAAAATCAGAGATCCTATTCCCACATGAAAGAAGCTTTAATGAACAGGTACGGGCTTACCCCTGAAATGTATAGACAGAAGTTTAGGGGATGTACTAAGCGGCCTGGGAATACGTATGTGGAGTATGTGACTTACTTTTGCAGAGCACTGGATGGTTGGGTGAAGGGTAACAAAGTGAATGATTTTCAAGGTCTCTTTGACTTGATTGCATGGGAGCACTTGTCTGATCACTGTTTTCCTGAGTTATGCCAACACCTGATCGATAGCAAGCTGTCCAACCCGAGGAAGCTTGCTGAGGAGGCGGACCCCTGGCTCAGCACCAGGGTCCACAAGGGTCCCGTGGGAGACTCCGCCAAGAGTGGGCAGGGTCCCCAGCAGAAGAGTGGGGGGGACAAGGGGGGAAAACAGAAAGGGTTCCAAAAAGGCCCCCAAAGTAGTTCCCAGGGGAACCAGCAGCAAGGTTCTCAGCCTCCCCCACCCCCGAAGCAGAATGGGGCCCCGACAGGTAAACCTGTTCCAAAGGGGCCCTTCAATTGTTACAAATGTGGCGAGCCTGGGCACATATCCAGTGACCCCAAGTGTCGCCTGTTTGGAAAACCCGCACCCACTGGTGCTCCGCCCCGTCAAGTGACTAGTGTTCACTTAGGAGAAGAAGTGATGGTCCCGGGGGGTGGAGATCCCGTTCACATGACCCTGGTCTCGCTAGGAGACAGTGAGATGATCCCTACGAACTACCTGCCCTCTAACACTAAGAAATATGGGCAGGTGGTGATCATCAATGGCAAGGAAGCTGAGGCTCTTAGAGACACAGGAGCCAGTGTGACTGCAGTGAGGCAGCACCTGGTGTCTCAAGAGCAGGTTGTACCCCATGCCTACTGAAGGGTTATCAACGCTGATAATTCAGAGAGTCAGTGTCCGATGGCTCAAGTTCCCTTCGAGTGGGGGGGGGTCTCTGGTACTCTACAGGTCTGTGTAAGAAAAACCATGCCTGTTGACTGTTTGCTAGGGAATGACTTGGAGCACTCCCCTTGGGAAAAGGTGGAGAAAACGACTCACCTGCGGATAGTGGGTCTGCCTGACTGGGCGTGCGTGACTACCCGGTCGATGGCAGCCAGTAGGGGTGATCAAGAGGTCCTGGGTCCTGAAGGAGAGGCCCAGGAACCGGCCTTAGGGAGAAGGCGCAGGGGGCGCGGGAAACCGGTCCCTGAAGTTCCCACGGTCCAGGAGGAAGCAGACCTTGAGGGGGATGCCCTGGAGCCTACAGGGGAACAGATCGCCGAACTGGGGGACCTGCCTGAGCTGACCCATTGGCAGCAAGAAGGAGGACCCTCCAGGGAGGAATTCTGCAAGGAGCAGAAAGAATGCCCTTCTCTCGTGGGTATGCGGCAGCAGGCTGCAGACCAGGCCAATGGTGTTCAGGCCAAAACACATTATGTGTACTGGGAGAACGACCTCCTGTATTCAGAGCCTAAGGCTGCTGAACCTGGGTCAGCCCGTGTGCTGGTGGTACCCCGAAAGTTCAGGGCCTTCCTACTGGGTCTGGCTCACGATGTGCCTTTAGCAGGACATTTGGGGATGGACAAGACCTATGACAGGCTTGTCACCCACTTTTACTGGCCCCAAATGCACAAGAGCTCAGACACTCATTGTAGAACCTGTCCGACTTGCCAGGCAAGTGGGAAGACCGGAGGGAAGAACAAGGCTCCCCTCCAACCCTTCCCTGTGGTCGGTACGCCATTCCAGCGAGTGGGTATTGACATCGTTGGGCCTCTGGACCCCAAGACAGCCATGGGCAACAGGTTCATCCTGGTCTTGGTGGATCATGCCACCCGGTACCCTGAAGCCATCCCTCTGAGGACAGTGACGGCCCCCGTGGTGGGACGTGCACTGATGGGAATTTTCTCACGAGTAGGATTCCCTCTAGAGGTGGTGAGCGACAGGGGGACCAACTTCATATCCAAGTATATGAAGTCCCTTTGGCAAGAGTGTGGCGTAACGTATAAGTTCACCACGCTTTACCATCCCCAAGGTAACGGGTTGGTTGAGAGATTCAACCGAACCCTGAAAGGCATGATCATGGGCCTAGAAGGTCCAATGAGGCGTAAGTGGGACGTCCTCTTACCATGCCTGCTCTTTGCATATCGCGAGGTACCACAGAAGTCCCTAGGGTTCAGTCCCTTTGAGCTACTGTACGGTCACCCCGTGAGAGGACCGCTGAGTTTGGTAAAGGAAGGCTGGGAGCAATCTCCCAGGAAACCTCCCCAGAATGTATATAGCTACATGCTGGCCTTCAGAAACCAAACCAGACGCTTCAGACAACTTGCCGAGGCAAATCTTGAAGCGAGCCAGGAGGAGATGAAGCGGTGGTACGACCAGAATGCCACTCTGGTCGAGCTTCAGCCTGGACAAGAGGTGTATGTCCTGGCCCCAGTGGAGCCCTGTGCCCTTCAGGATAAGTGGACAGGCCTATTTGAGGTTGTGGAGCGCAAGAGCCCAGTGACATACTTGGTGGACATGAAGACGCCCAGGAATCCTTTGAGGGTCCTACATGTCAACCGCCTCAAGCCCCACTTACGAAGGTCCGAAGTGGGCATGTTGTTGGCAACTGATGACGGAATGGAGGAGGAGTCGGAGCCTCTTCCTGACCTCTTAGTGGCCTGTGAGAAAGACGGGTCAGTGGATGGAGTTAACCTCTCACCCACCCTGACCCCCGAACAACAGGAAGACTGCCGCCAGTTGCTGGGGCAGTTTCCAGATCTGTTCTCCCTGGTTCCGAATGATGTGGACACTGGAGACAGCTTACCTGTGAAGCATAAGGCTTACAGAGTGACTGACAGGGTCCGGGCCTGCATCAAGGAGGAGGTCTCCAAGATGCTTGCCCTTGGGGTGGTTGAGTCTTCCAGCAGTCCTTGGTCCAGCCCCGTGGTCTTGGTCCCGAAGGCTGCTGCGCCGGGAGCCACACCCGAACTACGGTTCTGTGTGGACTACAGAGGACTCAATTCAGTCACGAAGACTGACGCGCACCCCATCCCCAGAGCTGATGAGCTCATTGATCGGCTGGGGGCTGCCCGGTTCCTCAGTACGTTTGATTTGACGTCTGGGTACTGGCAGATCGCCTTGACCGATGGGGCAAAGGAGAGGTCGGCATTCTCGACAGCAGATGGGCATTTCCAGTTCCGGGTTATGCCATTTGGGATAAAGAATGCCCCTGCCACCTTTCAGAGATTGGTCAACCAGGTGTTGGCTGGGCTGGACGAGTTCAGTGCCGCCTACCTGGATGACATCGCGGTGTTCAGTGGCACCTGGCCAGAACACCTGCGACACCTCTGGGAAGTGTTGATGGCCCTGCGCAGAGCAGGCCTCACAATCAAGGCAAGCAAGTGCCAGATTGGGCAGGGTTCAGTGGTGTACTTGGGACACCAAGTGGGGAGTGGCAAGGTAGCACCCTTGCAACCCAAAATTGAGACCATCCTGGCTTGGGAACCCCCCAAGACCCAGACTGCGGTGAGAGCCTTCCTGGGGCTCACTGGGTATTACAGGAGGTTTGTCAAGGGCTATGGCACGATTGTGACCCCCTTGACAGAGCTGACTTCGAAGAAGCAGCCCAGGAATGTGATTTGGACTGACACCTGTCAGAAGGCTTTTGACACCCTGAAGACTGCCATGTGCACGGCGCCCGTGCTCCTGGCTCCTGATTTCTCCAAGGAATTCATAGTGCAAACAGACGCTTCAAAGCATGGTGTAGGGGCTGTTCTTTCACAGATGACTGATGAGGGCTTTGACCAACCTGTAGCCTTCATAAGTAGGAGGTTACTTCCACGGGAAAGTAGGTGGAGTGCAATAGAGCGTGAAGCATTTGCTGTGGTCTGGGCGCTGAAGAAGCTAAGACCCTACTTGTTTGGGTCTCACTTCCGAGTTCAGACGGACCACAGGCCCCTCAGATGGTTGATGCAAATGAGGGGTGAGAACCCGAAACTGTTGAGGTGGTCCATTTCTCTACAGAGTATGGACTTTACGGTGGAACACCGCCCTGGCACCGATCACGCCAACGCTGACGGTCTGTCCAGATTTTTCCGCCTTAGTGATGTGGAACTCCCTGGGGAAGGGTAGTTCCCCCCAAATTTCAGCTGGAGGGGACACATGTTAGACCTGGCACCTTGGCGTGAGTTTCCCTTCCACTTTTTGCTGGTGTGCCTCCGATGTTTTGCTGGTTTTCCGATACTCAGGGCACTGCGCCACGGCCGACCCGTGCCGCAGTGCAAGTGCTCCCTACTGTAAATTGTACATTCAATTGGTATCCATGATTGGTTCATTGGATTTACTGTTAGTCCCTAGTAAAGTGCACGAGGAGTGCCGGGGCTTGTAGATGCCAATACTGCTAGTGGGCCTGCAGCGCTGGTTGCGCCACCCACCGAAGCAGCCGTAAAGATGTGTCTGGGGACTGCGACCGCAGAACCCGCGTGCGGTCTTGTACTGTCACGCTAGCTGGGCAAGTGCACCCACTTGCCAGCCCCCGAACCTTCCCTTGACTACATATTAGTCACCCCTATGGTAGGCCTGCGGGCAGGGTGCGTTGTAGGTGTAAGGTAGGACAAGCCCTGATGTGTGTGGCATGTCCTAGTAGTGACTTACAACCAAAATCGTATTTCACTATTGAAGGCTACTTGCTTCCGTTAGGCCAGACTGAGCTGCTGGAATTATTACACCCTATAATCCCAACAGGCTCAAGGAGCATGGTAGCGAGTCGTGTTTAGTATGCCTGAACTCAGGATGATAAAATTTTTCTTGTAGTCAAGTTTATTTTAGTATCCTGTGTTTGTAAATGCTACTTTTAGAAAGTTAGCATTTGCTTGCCTAACCATTTCAGCCCGCCTCTGCTGGTATGTGTATCTGACTGTCTGGGATGTGTGAGTGACAGGGCTGGGGGGATGACAGGTGGTGAATGCGCAGATTACACCTTAGTGGGAGGTAGGAGTGGCTCTTGACTCTGGATCTTGCTGTGCTCTACCACCACAATGCTGGCTCCACCCTCCTGGGGAGCGACTGATGACTCAGCCGACACCTGGCCCAGGAAGGGCGAAGCCCCCATCAACAAGGTACTCTGGCTACCCCTGTCCGCACAATGCTGGCTCCACCTCCTGTGGGGCGTCTGATGCGCCTGCCCCTCACACTGAAAGCAGAAGCCGGATTACACCCGTCGGAGTACTCAAGGACTGAAAGTGGCTATGCAAAGGCCCCCCTGGCCTGCGAGAACAAAAGAAATACCGTATAAAAGAAGGAGCCCTGCTCCTTGGAAGTTAGATCCAGTTTGGGCTACAGAAGGAACTCTGCCCGACGAGAAGGACCGTGAAGGACAAGGAAGGGTGCTGTCTCTTGCCTGTGTCTGGTGCCTTGCTGCCGAAGGAGAGGAAAAAGGAAAGACTACGAGAAGACTTTTGCTTTACAAGACTTTGTGCCAAACTCTGCTGAAACGATCTCCAAGGGCTTGCTGTGAACTTGCCCCCTGACCAGCGCCCCAGGACCAGTGGGCGCTACATCCTGAAGAAAGCGACTGTGGGTGCTGCTTATCGCTGCAGTACCGACGGAGGAATCTCCCCCAGGGCAACGACATCCACCTGACCACCGTGACCGGGGCCCAAAGCAACAGCGAGAGCAATGTGAGGTCCAGCCGCCGCTGGCCCGAACACCGTGACCGCAACTGCACCGGGAGCCCGAGAGCAAAGTGAAGGAGGACCTGTCCGGTCCGAGCTCCCGAGTTGACTGCGCCACGAGCAGCCAATCCACTTGCAAAGACGGACAGTCGCCCTGTGAGAATCATCCTGGTCGGTATCCTGCCCGACAGCTCAGCTGTGAGTGCACAGCTACCACCGGCACTTGGCTGGGTACGTCCTGCACTTGGGGACCGTACTGCCACTTGCCACCACCACACAGCCGCCGCCTCCAGGGTCGGAGCGAACTACGAGGAAAGGACCCTGCCGCCACAGAGCACCGCTGCCCCGGATGACCCGTGACCTGCTCGGCTGAGAGCCGCAACGAACATCGACCCCGGGAAGGCAACGCGACGTGGGACAGCTCCCCTGGAAGCCGCCCGCTCCACAAGAACTTTGTTGAACTGGCCAGAAGGCCCTAAAGAACGCTTATTGCTAGAAAGAACTGTGGCAACTTGAACTAAGTAACCTGGAACCGCTATTTGAAAGTTTGACGACTGTATTCACAAGCCTGCTTGAAATTTATATAAAGATATATATTTTTACAGAATACAGTTTGGTGTCATTGTGTGGTGGGTTGGTTGTGAGGGTGTAATATTGCAAGTGTTTAACCCTATGTGCCCCAAAGATTAGCCTACGACTGCTTGAGCCACACTACCTAGAGGGTAAGCAGAGGTTGTCTGGAAGGTAACCCTCAGCCCTGACGAGGAAGAGAGAGTCCCTGCTTGTCGCTAGTGTTGCACTGCGCCAACTAGAGCCTCCCCCTTCCTACAGGTGTCATATGGTTACTACGTTTCTATATATTGTGTTATGTTAGCATGAGCTTATTAAATGTTTAAACGCAATATTTTCGTTCAGCTTGAGTTTGCACACGACACCTAATTGTTATTGTAGCTTTCAACCTAGACGAAAGATGTGGTTTATTGGAGAATAATATGTTATTGCTCTGGTATCAGTCGTGCTTGGTACACTTGGTACAACTGTCTGTACACCGAGAACTGCACACTCTAAGAATAACCTAACACAAGGTTGCTGAAGGCCTGATCCTCGCACCACATTAGACATAACACAAATAATGTTGCTGCCAACATTGGGCTCTACGCGGGTTTAAGATACAGTTACAGGGAATGAATCAACACACTTGATGCTGCGCATGCAGAGAGCTGGTAGCTGTTGATGTGATCTCCTCCTACTGAGAATTAGAGGTATGGGTCCACCCTGCTAGAACCCAGATGAGACCTTCTTAGATATAATATAATATGCTAATTAGGGTGCGCGAAATATAGGTGATACACAATTCTATAGATTTTTGCATCATAACATGCTATCACCTTTTGCTTATTATGGATTAGTGACTATGCTGCTAACTCTGATTTTTATAATATGTATGTTGATGTTATACAAGATACTGCGTTTGAGAATGTTGCATTGAAAAATAAACATTTCAAACTTGCACGTGTGTTCTTTGCCTCCCAGTTTCGGTTTGTAATGATTATATAACGAAAGAGTGTTCATGTGTTCCACGATACCTGAGGTATTCTAAGTTCATGTTCTGGATTGTCTAAGTCATTGGTAAGTTATTACTATAGATGAGACACTGTAGCTAGCTTGGTAAGGGGATTTCTGAAACAAAGGTGAGTTTTGGGTCACCCTAACTCACCCAGGTTCTAGATCTCTGTGCACAGTTCTGTGGGAGAACGGAAACCCTGCTACACTTGCATTGTAGTTACCCCAGAGGAAGGACGTTATCCCAAAATGCATTGGGCACTTAATGCCGTGCTATGAGGAATATTGATCCCCCCCCCCCTTTGTACTGCTTTGAAGAGCCTGGATGGGCATTTGTAAAACATGGAGATAACAATTTTGCAAATATGGAAACTTATGGATTAAACATGAAGAACATTTTGGAAATACAAATATGATAGACTGGTTGGAGATTGGGAATTATTTCATAACTATGGTTGTGCATGTTGTGTGGGGACCTGACAAGGCTTCTATTCGGATATCTACTGCCACATTTTTCATGTGCGGGGGCTTACTCCAGGGCCCCTTTTTACCCCTGCCTATGCTGCCTTGTGGTGTCTGAGTTCAAGGCCAAATGTTTTCCCTGGATGGTGCCTGCGAGGTTTGGAGCATTTGTTAATCCCTATGCTTGATCTGGAGGTGAGCACATCTCATGTCCTACCTTTTCTGGAGCTGCTGTGGACATTTGGATCCCTCTTCCCACGTAGCCCCTCTCCTTCAGACTACACCCTGCTCTTTCTCTGCATACTTGGACCTGTAGTCCCTAGCTGGGGGCTAAGATCTCTGCGGTTTTGCATTGTGAGGGTATGGCACAGTTACCGAACTTCGGAAAAGCGGGATAGTTCACAAAGCATAGGAGAAGGCTGACTGAGTCAATTTTGGCCTTGTAACTTCAAAAATGTGAATCTCAGGGTTCTTGGGCAAAATATTTCAAAAGCCAGCTGGGTGATGATGAAAACAAAAACCCAGGGACTGCCTCAGCAATTCCGGGATATCTGGTCACCCTGGTGAACCCCCCCCTACTGGAGGCTTGATCTTGACATCATGCAGACGACATGCAGCTTATTGGCTCTTTGTGCATGCAATGTGGAGCTTTTGGTGATCTACAAAACTAAGCTCACAGGATTGCTAGTTCCCGCCAATGAGGTCAGCTTCGTTTTTTAACTGAAAAGGGGGCCTCCATTGGGCAGAGGCTTCTAGCTTTTTGGAGGCGCTGTGGGGTCTACACGCTATGATGGAAACATTGGTTCTTGGCTGGGTGACCGAGAATTGGAACCTTTTGACTTGGTGATTGGAACGGGTTCCTATTAACTTTGGACGTGGGGAATTGAGTGTCTGCTTCTGAATACATTCTCCGTAAGCTGCCCTGCCACCTAATCAGACTGTCCTCCCTCCGGGGTGTAGCCAGCCAACTCTGCCCTGAGGGATCAGCAGCAGAATTGGGCCTTGGCTCTCGGAGGCATCCTAGGTAACCTGGCTATGCCACTCTCGCTTTCGGTCGCCATTGATATCAAACATTAGTGAGGATACCTGGTTGATGCACTTGGACACTGTTAATCTCTGGACTCTAGTAAAAATGTTAATTACCACTATTGTCTCATTTTGTCCTTCTTTTTTTGGTATAATTTGTTTGGGGGAAGAGGGTAAGCGGGTGTTAGTTATTCCTACTAATGCTGGGGTTTATCTTCCTTCTTATTTTGGCTCTGTGATTGCGTGAAGGTGCTACCACCCCATACAGTTACCCCTCCCTGGCGGGGTTGTGGACCTGATCACTGTTGGGCTGAGTTCCCTGACTGTGGCTGCTGCTGCCAAGTGATTGTCCAATTACCTGATCACTGTTGTAGGGATGTGGTGGATGGCAGACCTCCCTGGGGCTGAGTGTAGGGTGCATTTGGATTCGCCTGTGCTTGGTTTTGTAGATGGACATTCATGGGCTTTTGTGCTGGCTGGCTCTATCTCATCAATCTCTGCTTATGATATGCTTTTAACCTGCATCTGTCTGGCAGGTGGCACAGCCTGTGGCAATAGTTGGTCTGGTTGCTGCCAACCTCCCTGGCCTCTACCACCATAGCTGGGTTGGAACCTTCTGGGGTTTAGCAGTGGAGCTCTCCTTGAGACTGGTGGCATTTTAATGGTTTTGCCAATGCAGCCCCCTCAAGGGCGGTCATTTTCTGTTTGTGTTGGACCAATTTAGAGGTGTCTCTCTGGGCTTGCTCCTGTTTTTCTCTATCAGTTTCTTGGTTCTTTTTTGGTAAGGTAATATATTGCTTTGTGGCCCAAGCCAGGGTTTGGTATCCAACCCAACCATGCTATCCTGCCCGATCTGTATCTCAGTGGTGACTCCTTTATAAGAATATAAAAGAAGAATGCGACTTGTGGGCCTGTAGCAATCCACGGTTGTACTTTCTTTTGTCCCCATCATTCCCTAATTCTGTTCAAGAAATTGGCTATGCTCTCCCCTGGCTTCATAGGCTCTGCCATTAACCCGCTACATCTGGGTGGTCAGGGAACATATCTCTCAGGGCTGTCCATATCAGTGCCTGTATATCTGTTAGCAACATTGCTGGAATGTGTGTTGGGCAAGCACAGCATTAGCGTGCTTCCAAATAAGGCTACTTAATGTCACCTATCGCTAAGTTGATTCCTGCGGTGTTCTTCTCGAAGCATGACATCCATTTCCCTGCTACATCCAGCAACGACGGTAACTTTGTCCTTAACCCCTCTTTATCCATCTGAGGTCATGGGACATATATGATCCCTGACGTGCTCTTCTCTAGTAACAGGTATATACTTACTTCAGGTGACTCTATGGGTTTCTCCCTAACACAGTGTTCCCATCTTTTTGAGCATTCCTGCATGTAGAGGAAGTTCCACTTGGAGTCTCCTACTCCATGTCAGATGCAATCCTTAGCTATAGCCATGTCCTCTGGCTCAAATGATCCTTCCTTTAGCCAAGGTCTATCATATTGGTACCTTTCCTTAGCCTAGCAATCAGCAGGCAGCAGACCAACACAGCAAAGGAGATGGCAAAGTGGCAGTCCCTCTTACAGCACAGCAGCTCTTCTTCGAGGCAGAATGTCTTTGGTTCCAGCAAAGCTCTGATTTGGTGGTGTCAGGGGTCCAGTACTTATACCCAAATGTACCTTTGAAGTTGGGGAGACATCAAAGAGGCTTTTGAAGATCACAAGGTCTCTGCCTTTCCTGCCCGAGCTCCAGACTCTGGGGGATGCAAATCTTTGTGTGGGGACATGTACAGCCCTATTCAGGTGCAAGTGTCAGTTCCTCCCTCCCAATCTACCTCAGGAAGGCCAATAAGCCTGATGACAGGCCTTCAGGATGCAAATGTCACACCCCTTCTCCCTTTGTGTGACTGTCCAGAGGGAATGCACAAAGCCCAGCTGTCACCCAACCCAGATGTGTATTTAGAGACAGGCAGAGGCACAGAATGGGTAAAGTAAGAAAATTACAATTCTAAAATTGGCATTTACAGACTTACAATTTTTTTTTAATTGTGAGTTCAGAGACACCAAACTCCAAATCTCTATCTTTTTCCAACTGGAAATTATGCTTAAAAGATGTTTTAAGGCAATCCCAATTTTAACCTATTGAAGAGTTTGGCCTTGCAGTATTGCAAAACAAATGTTGCACTTTTTAAGTATCAGGATGAGTAAAACTCAAAAGTATCTATTCACCTTTTAAATAAAGTGCGCCCTGCCCATAGGGATGCCTAGGGCCTACCTTGGGGTGTGACATACATGTCATAGAAGAGAAGTTCTGGGCCTGGCAAGTAGGTTAACTTTCCAGGTTACATGGCTGTTAAAATGCACATACAGGCTCTACAGTTGCAGGCCTGAGCCATGTTTAAAGGACTACTGAGGTGGTGGCACAATTACCACCGCAGGCCCACTAGTAGCATTTACAACCCAGGCCTTGGGCACATATAGTTCACTCTACTAGGGACTTAGAAGTAAATGAAATATGCCAATTTTGGATAAGCCAATGTTACCATGTTTTGAACACAAAGCATCTGCACATTAGAACTAGTTGCCAGTCGTGAAGTGCCCAGAATCATAAAGCCAGCAAAAAGAAAGTCAGTAAAATAGGAGGTTAGAATGCACAAAGTCAGGGGAAACCACGCCAAGATGCCCGGTTTTACAGTAGTCATGAGGACCTGGAACCTGGAAGAATGGCCCAGGTGCCTGCCTAAAAGTGGAAGGGCAAGGGGTGTGTGAAACCTGTTTCTGAAACTCCCATGGTCTGGAACGAGGCTGACTCTTAGGGGGACAAACAGAAACCTACAGGGGAGGATTTGGCTGAACTGGGGAACCTGCCTGAGCTTGCCAACAAGCAGCAGGAAGGAGGTCCCATCATGGAGGAGTTCAGCAAGGTGCAGAGGGAATGGCCTCATTGTGTGGGTCTACAGCAGCAGCCTGCAGCCCAGACAGCTGGCGAAATCTCTGGTGGTCACCTGATTTACTGGGAGAATGGTCTCCCGTATAGTGAGCCTAAGGTTCCTGAGCTTGGTTCAGCCCATGTATTGGTGCTCCCCTAGTGCTACAGGGCCTTCCTTCTGGAGCTGGTTCATGATGTACCCATGGAAATTCATTTGGGACAGAACAAAACATTTGCCAGGTGCTTTACCCACTTTTACTGGCCTCAAATGAGGAAGGCCTCTTATGCCTTCTGCAGTTTCTGCCACACCTGCCGGGCCAGTGGCAAGTCACGAGGGAAGTTCAAGGCTGCCCTATAATCCTTTCCTGCCATTGGCACCCCCTTTGAAAGGGTGGGCATCAACATTGTTGGGCCTTGAGACTGCAGGACAGTCATAAGCAACAGATTTGTCTTAGACCTGGTGGGCCATGCCACCTGTTACCCAGAGGCTGTCCCTCTGAGAACAGTGACGGCAGTGGCCATGGCAATGATGGGGATTTTTCTCATGTGGACTTTCAAAGGGGGTGGTATCTAACTGTGGTACCAGCTTCATGGCAGGTTAAATGAAGACCATGTGGAAGAAGTGTGGGATAACCTGCAAGTTTTCCACTCTTTACCATCCACAAACCAATGGGTGTGTTAAAATGTTCATCAGGACCCTAAAAGGCATGATAAAGGGCCTATCAGAGGCTGGGTATACCACGGGGTATAAGTACTGGACCTCAGACTCAACCACTTCAGTACACTTCTGGACCTGTGTATGCTCGGGAAGAAGTACTTCTGTGCTGCTGAAAGGACTGCCACTCTTCTGAACTACTACTCTGCTGGACTTCTGCTTTGCTGCACTGACCTACCACCTGCTGCCCTCTTGCCTGAATGAGAAGGCCTAGAACTGAAGTACTTCAATCCAGAGTGAAAAGTTGGCTTGCTTCTTGATCTAAAGTCTCAGGGACATAAAAGGCTCCCAACAACCTTGCATTTGCACCTGGACTCTGCCATCTGTATGTGTACCCTGCCAAGTGACGCCACCCCAGTCCTGGACCCTTGGAAGTGGGCCTAAGGTGCGTACCAGTGGAGCTGACACATCTCCTCTGTTCAGCAGAGCATCCCTGAGCTGAACAGTTGCATCTCCTCTGCTGATGGGGGAAATCTTGTCCAGAACACATGCATCACTGCTGCTGAGTGGATTGGGCCCTGCGCAAAAGGCCTCCATCACCTCACACCGGAATTGATGCATCTCAAAAACAGGGTGCATCTCCGACCCAGGTCCTCGCATCTCTTATCTACAGCAGCATCGACAATATCGCAGCCTCTCAGCTCTTTGGAAATTATGCATTGCCAGCTGCACACCATATCCTCGACACCAGCACTTTACATTGCAAACCCTGTCAATAGGATTCTCGATGATGCAACAGGACCTCTCACTGCATCCTAGCGGCATCTCAGAACAGATGCATCGCTTTGCTGCACATCGCTTCTTTGACCCTGATCCACACAACACTCAAAAACTAGAATTTAAGGTACTTTGTTCAGCGGGTCTAGCTGAGTCCCTGTAGCCTGCCCGTGATTCATCGTGGTCGGCCTGAACTTGTGACTTTGACCATGTCCGGAGCAACCATATGTTCCTTGTGGGCACTTTGTGCTTTTTTGTGCTACTTCAACTTAAAACTTTATTATTCAATATCTCTCATTTTACTCTCCAGAATGGGGTGGCACACTGCTAATACACCAGCGGGATCGCCCCTAAGGACCATGGTAATTGTAGTACCGTTCTTATTTATTTATTTATTTATTCATTTATACCATTTTTAAAGCGCGCTGTTACTGGGCGGTGTCCTGGCGCTGAAATGATATGATTTCTCCCCTAAGATGGTCATTGATTTTAGAGGTCAAAGAGCCAAGTCTTAATGTTTTTCCTGAAAGTCATCAGGTTGGTACTTTGTTTCAAGACCAAGTGCAATTTATTCCAGATGGAAGTGGCTCCGGATATAAAACTACGTCCTCCCCATCGTGTTTTCCTGATCCGATGAGTCTTGACTAATCCTTTGTTTGCTGATCTCAGCTGTCTACCTGGTGTGTACAGTTGGAAATGTTGTTGAAGAAAGGATGGACCAAGTTCATCCACTGCTTTGAACACCATACATAATGATTTAAACATTACACGTTTGCGTATCGGGAGCTAGTGCAATTTCTTCAATTCCTGTGCGACCGGAGCAAACTTAGGCAGGCCAATGATTAGTCGAACCGCTGCATTTTGCAGCGTTTGTAGTTTATTGAGCATCCCTTGCTGGGCTTGCAGAAAAAGACTGTTGCAGTAATCAAGGCGGGACAGCACAAGTGCTGTCCCCACCGTTTTCCTGCTACTGTCTGACAAACAGGGACAATTTTCCTGATGGTTTTCATAATCCAATGGATGGAAGATGTTAAGGCATTGACTTGTGGCTTAAAGGATAGTTGACTGTCAATGAGAACACCTAGGTTCTGTACTTTCATTGCCGGAATGGGTGGGTCTCCCATATCATGGGGCCACCATTTGGGGCTCCAGAAACTAACATCGGCACCGAAAAGCAGCACCTCAGTTTTTGAGGAATTCAGCTTAAGGCAATTGTCAGCCATCCATGAGCTCACTGCTGTAATACAGTCCTGAAACCTCGCCGCTATTCCTTCTTCTCTTCCTGGAAGCAGAGATACCACAATTTGTGTATCATCTGCGTAAGATGTTAGTTCGAAACCAAATGACCGAATCACCGGGGCGAGGGAGGAAACGTAAATATTAAATAATGTGGGGCTTAGGGAGGAGCCCTGAGGGACCCCCCCTGGGAGTTTGAAAGGTCTAGATTCAAAATCTCCCAAGGCCACCACCTGTACCCTGTCAGATAGGAAGGATTTCAGCATACTCAAGGGTGTCCCTTGGATTCCGCAGCCTTCTAAACGATCCACCAATATACTATGGTGGACCGTGTCGAAGGCCGCGGAAAGATCAAGGAGTACCAGAGTTGCACGTCCTCCTGCATCCATCACCTTCCTTATCTCTTCCATAGACTTGATAAGGGCAGTCTCTGTGCTGTGGCCTTCCCTAAACCCATGTTGGGCTATGTCCATGCATTGAGAGGACCTGAGAAAGTCACATAGCTGTGCATTCATGACTTTCTCAATGAGTTTGGCCGGTAGTGGTAGCCTGGCTATAGGCCGATAACTATTAGGGTCTGAGATGTCGAGAGTTGTTTTTTTAAGCAGAGGAGCAATAGACACTCGCTTCCAGCATGTTGGGTATTCTCCGAGGTCAAACATCCCATTAAATCGCTCCGTCAGAACGCATGAAATGGGAGTGGCTGCCAATTGTGCCACAGAGGCTGGGCAGGGTTCTCTGCGATGCATCTTCTTTCGAATTCTCACGTATCTTCAAATATTCGCCATCCCTGTACACGTGTTGCGGGGTATTTACCCTTCATCAGCAGGGATTAGGTTATCTTCTTATCTTCTGGGGTTGCTGTGTGCTGCCAAATTTTACCAGGTATAGTACCACACAAAGGCGCGCAGGTGCGGGGTCCCGAGCTCGTCAACCCAAACTCCAAGGAGCATAAACATTCACCAGAATGGGGTCGCACACTGCTAATACAGCGGGATCGCCCCTAAGGACCATGGTAATTGTAGTACCGTTCTCTGCGATGCATCTTCTTTCGAATTCTCGCCTATCTTCAAATCTTCGCCATCCCTGTACACATGTTTCGGGGTATTTACCCCTCATTGGCAGGGATTAGGCTATCTTCTTATCTTCTGGGGTTGCTGTGTGCTGCCAAATATTACCATTTAGAAAAGGGGGTGGTGATGAACAGAGTGTCTGAGTTAAACAGACCACTCTTACCCAGTCCAAAGATCAGAGCTTGATCCATCACCGTTATTTATCTCACTGCCCCATCCCAGCTCAGAACCTGGCTATATGCAAATCAGTCTGTCCCTGGCCCAGTGCATCATGGGAACAGGGCAGACTAAACTACCAAGCCAATTCTTCACCAGAAAGGAGACAAGCTACCGGGGACCGGTTTCTGGCATTTCAGCCTTCTTCGGCCCGGCTTGCTTGAATCCTGATGGAGCAGTGAGAAAGGGACTCATGTCTGAGTATACCCTGCCACACCTATAGTGGCCAAAAACGATTTAGAAAAGGGGGTGGTGATGAACAGAGTGTCTGAGTTAAACAGACCACTCTTACCCAATCCAAAGATCAGGGCTTGATCCATCACCGTTATTTATCTCACTGCCCCATCCCAGCTCAGAACCTGGCTATATGCAAATCAGTCTGTCCCTGGCCCAGTGCATCATGGGAACAGGGCAGACTAAACTACCAAGCCAATTCTTCACCAGAAAGGAGACAAGCTACCGGGGACCGGTTTCTGGCATTTCAGCCTTCTTCGGCCCGGCTTGCTTGAATCCTGATGGAGCAGTGAGAAAGGGACTCATGTCTGAGTATACCCTGCCACACCTATAGTGGCCAAAAACGATTTAGAAAAGGGGGTGGTGATGAACAGAGTGTCTGAGTTAAACAGACCACTCTTACCCAGTCCAAAGATCAGGGCTTGATCCATCACCGTTATTTATCTCACTGCCCCATCCCAGCTCAGAACCTGGCTATATGCAAATCAGTCTGTCCCTGGCCCAGTGCATCATGGGAACAGGGCAGACTAAACTACCAAGCCAATTCTTCACCAGAAAGGAGACAAGCTACCGGGGACCGGTTTCTGGCATTTCAGCCTTCTTCGGCCCGGCTTGCTTGAATCCTGATGGAGCAGTGAGAAAGGGACTCATGTCTGAGTATACCCTGCCACACCTATAGTGGCCAAAAACGATTTAGAAAAGGGGGTGGTGATGAACAGAGTGTCTGAGTTAAACAGACCACTCTTACCCAGTCCAAAGATCAGGGCTTGATCCATCACCGTTATTTATCTCACTGCCCCATCCCAGCTCAGAACCTGGCTATATGCAAATCAGTCTGTCCCTGGCCCAGTGCATCATGGGAACAGGGCAGACTAAACTACCAAGCCAATTCTTCACCAGAAAGGAGACAAGCTACCGGGGACCGGTTTCTGGCATTTCAGCCTTCTTCGGCCCGGCTTGCTTGAATCCTGATGGAGCAGTGAGAAAGGGACTCATGTCTGAGTATACCCTGCCACACCTATAGTGGCCAAAAACGATTTAGAAAAGGGGGTGGTGATGAACAGAGTGTCTGAGTTAAACAGACCACTCTTACCCAGTCCAAAGATCAGGGCTTGATCCATCACCGTTATTTATCTCACTGCCCCATCCCAGCTCAGAACCTGGCTATATGCAAATCAGTCTGTCCCTGGCCCAGTGCATCATGGGAACAGGGCAGACTAAACTACCAAGCCAATTCTTCACCAGAAAGGAGACAAGCTACCGGGGACCGGTTTCTGGCATTTCAGCCTTCTTCGGCCCGGCTTGCTTGAATCCTGATGGAGCAGTGAGAAAGGGACTCATGTCTGAGTATACCCTGCCACACCTATAGTGGCCAAAAACGATTTAGAAAAGGGGGTGGTGATGAACAGAGTGTCTGAGTTAAACAGACCACTCTTACCCAGTCCAAAGATCAGGGCTTGATCCATCACCGTTATTTATCTCACTGCCCCATCCCAGCTCAGAACCTGGCTATATGCAAATCAGTCTGTCCCTGGCCCAGTGCATCATGGGAACAGGGCAGACTAAACTACCAAGCCAATTCTTCACCAGAAAGGAGACAAGCTACCGGGGACCGGTTTCTGGCATTTCAGCCTTCTTCGGCCCGGCTTGCTTGAATCCTGATGGAGCAGTGAGAAAGGGACTCATGTCTGAGTATACCCTGCCACACCTATAGTGGCCAAAAACGATTTAGAAAAGGGGGTGGTGATGAACAGAGTGTCTGAGTTAAACAGACCACTCTTACCCAGTCCAAAGATCAGGGCTTGATCCATCACCGTTATTTATCTCACTGCCCCATCCCAGCTCAGAACCTGGCTATATGCAAATCAGTCTGTCCCTGGCCCAGTGCATCATGGGAACAGGGCAGACTAAACTACCAAGCCAATTCTTCACCAGAAAGGAGACAAGCTACCGGGGACCGGTTTCTGGCATTTCAGCCTTCTTCGGCCCGGCTTGCTTGAATCCTGATGGAGCAGTGAGAAAGGGACTCATGTCTGAGTATACCCTGCCACACCTATAGTGGCCAAAAACGATTTAGAAAAGGGGGTGGTGATGAACAGAGTGTCTGAGTTAAACAGACCACTCTTACCCAGTCCAAAGATCAGGGCTTGATCCATCACCGTTATTTATCTCACTGCCCCATCCCAGCTCAGAACCTGGCTATATGCAAATCAGTCTGTCCCTGGCCCAGTGCATCATGGGAACAGGGCAGACTAAACTACCAAGCCAATTCTTCACCAGAAAGGAGACAAGCTACCGGGGACCGGTTTCTGGCATTTCAGCCTTCTTCCAGGTATAGTACCACACAAGGGCGCGCAGGTGCGGCGTCCCGAGCTCCTCAGCCCAAACTCCAAGGAGCATAAACATTCACCAGAATGGGGTCGCACACTGCTAATACACCCGCGGGATCGCCCCTAAGGACCATGGTAATTGTAGAACCGTTCTCTGCAATGCATCTTCTTTCGAATTCTCGCGTATCTTCAAATCTTCGCCATCCCTGTACACGTGTTTCGGGGTATTTACCCCTCATCAGCAGGGATTAGGCTATCTTCTTATCTTCCGGGGTTGCTGTGTGCTGCCAAATATTACTTGGTATAGTACCACACAAAGGCGCGCAGGTGCGGGGTCCCGAGCTCGTCAGCCCAAACTCCAAGGAGCATAAACATTCACCAGAATGGGGTCGCACACTGCTAATACACCAGCGGGATCGCCCCTAAGGACCATGGTAATTGTAGTACCGTTCTCTGCGATGCATCTTCTTTCGAATTCTCGCGTATCTTCAAATCTTCGCCATCCCTGTACAGGTGTTTCCGGGTATTTACCCTTCATCAGCAGGGATTAGGCTATCTTCTTATTTTCTGGGGTTGCTGTGTGCTGCCAAATATTACCAGGTATAGTACCACACAAAGGCGCGCAGGTGCGGGGTCCCGAGCTCGTCAGCCCAAACTCCAAGGAGCATAAACATTTAACAGAATGGGGTCGCACACTGCTAATACACCAGCGGGATCGCCCCTAAGGACCATGGTAATTGTAGTACCATTCTCTGCGATGCATCTTCTTTCGAATTCTCGCGTATCTTCAAATCTTCGCCATCCCTGTACACGTGTTTTGGGGTACTTACCCCTCATCAGCAGGGAATCATTTTACTGATTGGATTTTTCTTGTTTTAGTCCTGTTTTATTTATTAAAAATCACCCTATTTTTCTAAACCTGATGTGGGATTTTTTTGTGTGGTGTTTCCCCTGTTTTAGTGTTTGAAGTTTTGCACAGATACTTTACATTGTGCCTACAACTTAAGCCTGACTGCTCTGTGCAAAGCTACCAGGGGAATAACACAGGTTAATTTGGAGTTTTCATTGTTCCTTACTCTGACTAGGACTTCAGTTGCTGCTTGATGAGGGCTCACGCCCCATTCAAAAAGTAACCCAATTCTAACAATCCTTTCATAGTTAAAATCATTGTGCGAGAAATACACTACATTATTTAAAACATTGCCTTTCTATTTATACATTTTTGGAAAGGAAAGGGCATTGGTGCAAATTTTATAAAGCTGAATGTGAGGTGTAATGTAAAAATCTGTATTAAAAAAAGACTCTTCACTATTTTATCTAACTAGGATATAAAATTTGAGTCTGACCAGTTTAAGCCAGCTATTTCTTTGCACGCCCTGTTAGTTACAGAAGATTCTTCATCGTGTTTTCTGTTCTGACCATGAATTTTGGGAATCAGCAGTTGGGAATTATCATATCGATCACAGGAGGCTATTATTGCACGTCTATAAGATCGAATAGTCCGCTGCTTAAAGGCATGATGCAGTAACTCTCTCTGATTCTTTTATAAGTGTTTGACATATGTATACAATATGGATCAAGTCCTCTTTTTCCATCTCGCATAGCTAGCATATCTTATTCTCAGTTTTCTTTAGCCATGGTGGAGTAGAGTCAAGTGAGTGAAGGATCTCCAACTGGAGGTTTATAAACAGCAAGCCCCAGAGAGGATTTATTATAAAAATATCCAGAGCAGTTTCCAGGTAGCTTTTAACAGGTGCATATCGGAGCCATTTGATATTTCTGTCCACAAGACCTGATCAAGCGATTTTTAAGTAGTTGCTTTCAGTTTATAGAAGCACTTAATGAAGGCCCTGTTTCGGTACTGTCTGCTGAATTATCCTGAGCTACAAGGGATGCATTTTTCAGGAGGGAAAAAAAGACATTCCAACATTTTGGAGACAGTAGCATCCAATACTGTTGCATCTCTCCCGAGTAGTGCATCGCTGCCGAAGGTTAGGGTCGAAAGCAAGTGTGCAGATATTAATTTCATGATTGGAATTACAGAGGGTCCCTTGAGTGTTTTCTATACTGTTTGAAATGCTACCCTTAAGGAGGACCCTTTTATTCCTAGCTGACATATCTGTGGTAGAAAGAAGCTTCTGGAGTCTATAATCACCCCAAGATACTAGTACTCATTCACAGTGCCTATATGAATTCCTTTAAAGTACCATTTTTAAGGTTCTCTTTATTTTGTTATCAATTGCCATCATTTTACTCTTGGTTACATGTATTTCAATGCCATTTTTGGGGAGTACACTGCAATGGTATCAATTAGTCTTTGCAAACCCACCTTAGTTTGATTTACCACAATTACGTCATCTCCATACAACAAGTTGGATAGTGGGTGGCCACCAAGTTAGGAGGGTGAGAATCAATGGACTCCAGTTCAGGGGACAAATCAGCTAGGAAGAGATTAAAAAGTAGTGGATGGAGCTAAATGTACTCCTGCTTCAAGCTGTAATTTGTACATATTTTCCTAGATATGCAGGTGTCATCTCCAATCCTAATTTTCACCCAGGTGTTAGTGTACAACAGTTGCATCCAGTGGTGGCTGGCATGCTTTGGGGGTGGCACGGTGAGGCGGTTTGGGATATAAAAAAATAAAAACAAACTTACCTTATTGCTGCCTCTCTCCTCGGCCGTCTCCTGTTTGGCCAGAAACAGGAAGCACCCAGGCACCCCTAAGCCAATTACAACGCTGCAATGCAGAGTCGTGATTGGTCTAAGCACTGTGGTTCGATGCGCGGACGGGGACTTGGAGCCTGGGCATGTTCTCCACCCAGGCTGGAATGCAGCCTAGGTGTGAAACATGCAAAGTGAGTGTAGTAATCAGGAGACCACACTGGAGTGATGATGTCAACGTGAGTTTATTCTGGTATCAAGTAGGTAGGTAAACAGGTAAACAAGTTCAGGTATAAGTCATAGTAAACCCTGTAGGTGATGATCAACAGCCCCACCGGGAGCAGCCTGCTAGCTGCTCAGCCGCATCCATTAACTGTCATCTCACATTCAGTCACCCAAGCATTCCACTCATAGCCCACACACCAACATTCCACTCACATTCACATAGGCTGAGCAGCCAGGGACAGGGAAACATGGGAGAGGCAATCCATAACACCAGGATACTACAGTGAGCATGACTGTTTGGCCGTCCGAAGATGGCCAGCCAAATATTCATGCGCACTTACAGAGTGCTACCACTACTCCCCCTGCTCTGTGAGCAGAACAGCCCTGCCCGCAAAGCTGCCCCAGCAGGAACAAATAAAATGATGATAAGGTTGAGTTATTATCATTTTATTTTTCCTGTGTTTTACACTGCTGAAAAGCCGTGGGGCCACGCTGCTCCACCTTAATGGAGGAGCCGCCACTGGTTGGAGAAAAGATGTAATATCCCACCACACCAGTTTTTCGCATACCATATTTAAATGGAAATATTCAAAAGCAGCTGTCAAATCTATGAAGCAAAAGTTTAGCGATATTTGTTTATTCAGCAGTTGATTAATGAGAAGTAAAAGTGCTAAGATATTACAAGTAGTATCAGCTCCTTGACAAAAGTCTGTTTAGTTTATAGGAATTACTTTCTTGTCAATTGCCCAGGTTTTTTGATATTGCAGCTGACAGGAGGCAAAGTAGTTTGCTTTGTTGGTTATCTATAGTTTTCTGATCTGGTCTATCTTCTCCTTAATATATTGGATTAATACTTGAGCCCCCCGGGCGTCTGCCATTTTCTCACGCTGACGAGCGTAATTGAAGACAGAGAGCAGTTAGTTTGCCCACAAGGACCGATTTGTGGTGCAAATAGCTTGTTTTAAAATCTGTTCTGGTCCGGTGCTCCCTCACAATGCTCTTTCTCAATTACGTAGATGATTTCAGTTATTGAATAACATGTTTTTTTCTAACTTTAATACATGAACCGAATTTGTGGGAGGCAATGTCCGTATCATATGAAGGAGATGGGTCAGACTTGTTCTTATTCTGAGCTATAGGAGTAATGTTCACTTTGGTGGTGGATTTGATTTCTGCCAACTGAATTGCCCATTTAGGAACTCTGTTCAAGTTGTTTTCATGATGTTTGTGTTGTTTACACTGTGAGGCCCCTTTTCAACATGATTAACTGTTTGTCAGAAATGTTTTGAGTTGTGATTTCTAATTGCATGGAGTAGTTTAGCCGAAAAGTTTAACTCTATTGACATTTGCCCCCCAAAGATTTTTGTATGTGCAGCCCTTTGTTTCTGGTAAGTGTCAGTGGAGAAGCATGGCTCAATGGTTAGAGCGGCAGACCCTGATGCAGAGGTCGGGCCGGGACCAGGGTTCAATTCCCCTCCTCGGCGGCCCTTGGACTCAATTTCCCCGGACCTGATAACTCTTGCCTCAGTGCCTAGTCTAATCATGGGTCCCACTCTGTGACTCTGGGCAATAGCTTGCTTGATCTCCACAACGGCCCCAGCAGCGTTGTGGATGCCTGGCTTCACCTTGGGGGTGCCCAGGAGTGGACATTTCACAGGAAAGCCAGGATGGGTTCCACAGTGGTATGAATACAGCGCTACGAGGCCTCCGGGTAGAAGTGTGCTATATAAATACTCTACATTTATATTCACATTTCAGTCAGATTAGTATTGAGTGGGTGCCTCTGTAAGCATCTCCAAGCATAGTTTGCATTTCTTTTCACCAGTGAACAGGCTTTGACAGCATTTTATTGCAGTAGGTGCTCGCTGACTGTACTGAGGCATGCAATTTGTATTGTTTGCTGCTGGCAAACATGGTTATTCGTAGCTCTGTGAAGTGTTCCCAATTCTGTAGTTGAGTGTAGCACAGATTATGGCATGCTTCCATTAGCGATGCTGCTGTGATTGAATCTTCTGATCACTTTATGTTTTTTTAAATATTCACAGTCTATATAGTCTCAGGAGAATTGCTTGTTGGGGAAAGGAGAGGTGGTGGAATTATGAGAAACAAATTTTGTCGCAAATGATCGCTTTCCATTCTCTCTTCAATTTGAAAAGATTGTATGTATTTAAAAAGAGACAGGGATACTATTGTATACTAAAGTAGAGAGTGAAACTTAGTAGCATATTGTGTAGGATGGGGGGAGATGTATCTCCTGGGTCTTCCATTTAGGACTGTTAACCCTAGATGTCCCATTCCAGTTATGAATAGTTCCCCTTTTTATTCCCATGCTATGTGTGCCACATTCCTTGTTGGGGAATATTCCAGATTTAATTCTGGTTTAAGACCGGATCATCTGATTTAGATGTATAATTCAGGTTCATATTAATGTCTCCAGAAAATTCTGCTGGTGCTAGAAGTTCTTTCAAATCAATAATGATGTAGGTTTATTTTTTGTGGTCGGGTTAGATGAAAACTATTATTAATACTAGAGATGGCGGGCTACCGGGGAACCAGTTGTACTATCAAAATGCCAGGATAATAGCACAGCAGTATTGAACTTCTTCCGCGAGTGTTTGCAGTTACATAAGCTGCAGGACTGCCTCCTGGGCAGTTATTTTTCATTGATTTGATTTTTTGTTTAAATGTGTGTAATGGCCGGATTTTCCGCTTAGATGGGACCAGCCCCTAGGGGCCCCTCTAACCCAGCCAGAACGTAATCACCTCCCTCCTTAGAACGTATTTACAATGGGTATGGATATATGTATGTACATTTCGTACCTAAGGATGGGGAAATAGCAATAAACATGCATAGGTTTTCTACCATATCCTATTCATATCAGCTAGTCTCGCGGCCACTCAGACCCAGACTAATCTACCCTGGGGCAGATATGACACACAATCCGGCGTGTCTACACACATGGGTCTGCAGCCCCAGTGCTCTTATTTACACACGGTCTGAAATCCGGCAGACCTCCACGCTGGTCTCCTCCCCAGCGCTCTCATTTACACACGGCCCGCAATCCGGCAGGCCGCCACGCTGGTCTCCTCCCCAGCGCTCTCATTACACACCAGTATCCTCCCTGGTGTTCTCATTAACGCCACTTACCAATGACGACCACTTTCCTATGAATACCTTCAGCTCTCTGTCTCTCTATGTTGGGAAGTCTCTCTCTCTATTCACTAAGGGTCTGCTACTACAATACTAGAACTTAGTATGGCTTTCCAAATTGCAATATGTACCTTCTGCTCCTGGCATCAAAGGTCCCCTCGCTTCCTATTTGCTTGGTCACTCCTTACCTGATCGGGATTTCACATCCGTTCATGCAAACAATGCTCAACTAGAAGCGTAAGTTACCATGATTGAACAAGAATACAAGGCACATGTCAGTTCACTAAGAACTGGAGAAGTTTTTATTACAAAAATGATAAAATACACTTACACAAATCTATAGGGTCTCTATAACTAGCAGTAACTTTAACACACCGCTGAAAGAAAAGGATTAGACATACAATTTATCTGCGGGGTAACAGGAACTTTTAACACACCGCTGAAAGGGAAAAGATTAGACATACAATAGCCTAGGGAATAAGGGCAAGATTAAGGAACGAATTCACCTTGGGAGTGTGAAGTCTTGCTCTAGCTGTCATCTGGGCTCCTCTCTCGTCTGTGTCTTGGCTCATCTCAGACTCTCTCTCTCTCTCCTGCACTCTTGGATACACGTCTGCGCTGATCACTTTGCACTGGATTTCTCTCCCCCACGGACTCTCTCCACCTTCCAACTTCAATCTACTAGTTTCTGCTGTTCTGATACTGTTCATTCCACTAGCTTGTTCATTCTGGGTACGGTCTCTGTGCCAATGTCCAATTAACTCCAGCTGCTCTCACAGGTTAATCCACGATATAACTTCAGTTTCTTCTAAAAGGCATTACTTCAGACTCCAGCTATTCACAACTCCTCCTGATAAGTAACTGCTTCTGACTGCTTCCTTCAGTTCCAGCTCACTGACTGTCTGTTTGTCTTCTCTCTGTTCCAAGCATTTTCTGTCTCTTCTCCTCTTGCAATTCCACTACTCCAACTCTACCAACACTCTCTGCTCCTCCAATTCAACTCAGCTCTCTCTAGCTTGAACTCTCTCTCTCTCCTACTCCAACAACTCCTCTCTCTTCTACCACTCCAGCTCAACTCCCTGACTCCGCCTCTGCACTTCACTAATATAGAATGCTGTTTCCTCATGGAAAGTTCCAGCCATCAGCCTGCCGCCCACCAGATCCCTGCACCACTCCACGTCAAGGACACACACCCAGCCGGCCGGCCTTTTGTTGTGTCTTCCACACAGAGAATAATACAGCCTACCGATAAGGGCTGGCCCAGACCGGTTCTCTCCAAGTGAACAACAGCTTTAACTATAAACTTTACCTTTACCCTTGAAGCCTCTCAGCTCCATCAAGATGGAGTCCCTCTAGTTCTGGGCCTATACGCCTGAGAAGGATGAAATAACCCTTAGCTCTGTCAGAGTACCTACATAAACCATACCAATGTGTAATATAAAGTCAGGACCACAGGATCCAACCTCTACTATAAGCAAAAATAACAGGCCAAAGCCAATAGGCAATAGATGGCCTCTTCTAGGTCTGGAAGAAAGGGCTTAAAAGGGCCAACACAAGCTAAGAATACCTATCCTAGATGTGAGCAAGATTAAAGTCTATATCACTGCTAAATAGAGTCAAAAACCCTGCCAATACAATGTGTTTATTAGGTTTTAACAGTTTAGATACAGTTAGGCCGAACTTCTTACTTGAATTACATACACATATATACTTGTATAGTTTCAGCTAGCGATTTGCATTGGTATTTGCCTTCGTACATTGTTGCCGCTTATCTTTATTACAATGCCAATGTTACTTGCACATTGGTACGGTCTGCCTTGTGTATGTGCTTTCTGTGGTGTTCCTGTATACATGTCCCCCTGGTTGAGGAGCCATGCTTGCCTGCACTGTTACTGGGAGTCGTTATGTAATGGCCCGGTGAATAGGAAACTTTCCCTACCTGCTGGTGCCAATACCATAGCCGCCGGATTGTATTGGTAACTAGTAACTATGGTATTTTACCGCGGTAATCATGCGGGATCGGTGAGGTGGGGGGCGTGCAGGTGGGAAAGGCGGGGTCCTCTATTTGAGTGCTCGTGGTACTCTGGCGATGAACGGCTGCGGGATTAGGGGGGCGTGGTTAATTGGTTAAAACTCTTGAGTTATCGTGGGGCTATGCGAACTGTGCTGACTGTTGTGCAGTCTCCCCATTTTGTGTTCGGCCCAGCTCATTGTGTCTGTCGTCAGGCCCTATCATGTATTAGGTATTGTATGGGATTGGAATGTTTCGGGATGTTCTTCCCGAGGGGTTTGCTACTTAAATTGGTGTAGGAGTTGTGCCCATCCCATGATTATGTGGTGCTTACGTGTTCCTTTTACTTCCTCATCCCATATTGCTTCCTCTTCTGCCACTCCCCATTTCTTCACTGCACCCACCCAGGCCTCCACGGGGGCTTCTCTGGGGGTCTCCAATACATGGCTATTCCTCTATTCACCAGAAGTAGTGAAAGGGACATAAATCAAATCTGCACCTTTTCTGTTTTGCGTCTCCTTAACACGCCCAGTGTGCATGCTTCCCACGAACTTACCTCAGTAATGTTTGTCTTTGCACGGAGCACCTCATGAGTGTAGTCCCAGTACTGTTGTATGGTAGGTCACCTCCAGAACATGTGTTTAAAGTCCGCTTCGGGAGCCTGACATCTGGGACATAGGAATTGTGTGTCTGGATAGAAACGTTGCAGGCGCCCCCGTGTTAGATACGCACTGTGTAAGATGTTAAATTGTATGTCTTTAAAATGAGTGTTTCTGGATAATTTTTGGGGTATTCCATGGTCTTCTCCCACTCCTTGCCGTTCACCAGCCAGCCTATGTCTTCCTCCCATGTCTGTCGTAGCGAGGTTAGTGGGTTGAGTATGAGCTACGGGATGGCTTTATACAACCATGTGGCTAAGTGTCTGCCCGCCACCATATGCAGTATTGTATGCATGACTGGATGAGTCGGTGGTTCCCCTTCGACTGGATCCCAAAACGGGTGTCTGCTGGCTATAACTTGCCTATGTAGCAGGAATTGCCCTGGGGGGAGATCGTACTCCTCCACCAACTGATGGTAGGGTTGTTAATGCCCGTCCTCAAAAAGGGAGTCTAGATCGGTTAATGAGAAATCGATCCACCCTCTCAAGGTTTGGGCTGTGTAGTATTTCTCATTTTTGAGGAACCCATCAATGGGAGCAGTGGAGAACACAGGGGTTTCACCCCGGACAAGCGATGTATCCTCAGCATACAACTACAAGCCATCGACACCTGTAAGGGTTAGGTGCGCTTGGGTTTAGTGCTGGGCAGCAGCATGCGCCGGAGTGCCGGCAGGGGTATGCGCCCTGTGTCAGAACTCCTTTCTCCCATGTGGCGTTCCGCAGTCGAGTGCGAGAGCAACTGTAGTTGGGCCGCTAGAAAATGCACCTCAAAGGCTGGAGCCCCCCAGTCCTCTCCGATCTGTTGGTAGGAGTAATTTAGATAGGGCAACTCTGTCAGCCCGCTCCCCAGATGAGGGAGGTGAGTAACGCGTCCAGTTCTCTGAAAAAGGGGCGAGGGGGAATGACCAGGAGGTTAGCAAAGTGATACAGTAACAGTGGGACAATGACCATTTTGGCTAAAGCCAAGTGCCTGATGGGGGCCAGAGGCAGCGTCTTCCAGAAGCTCACTGCTGTCCTTATGCTTGCTAGCGCCTTACAGTGATTCCCTTCATATATGTCGCTAAGGAAATGGTGCAACCATACTCCTAGATACCTAGGTGCCGCACTGCTCCAGACGATTCTCTGAGTCCTCACTGTGATGTCGAGGGGGGCTAGGTGTGGGCTTAGCGGGTAGACCATGGATTTATCCCAGTTTACTCTGAGGCCCGACACTACAGCAAATTCCATTAACGCTGTCTTAAATTGGGGTTAGGACGGAGGTAATGTTGCACACATATAGTACCAGGTCGTTCGCATATAACAACACACTGTGGACCTTGTCCGCTATTGGGATGACCTATGTTTCCCCCTCCAGTCTCAACCGTATCGCTAATGGTTCCACTGCCAAATAAAACAGCAGCGGGAAGAGGGGACACCCCTGCCGCATGTCCCTCTCTACCCGGATATGGGCCGAGATGTACTTGCCCAGACTTACCTTCGATGTGAGGTTCATGTATAGTAGTCGTGTGTATGCCAGTAGGGTCGGGCCTAGGTCAAACCACCGGAGAACTGCAAACATATGTGGCCAATGGAGGGTGTTGAAGAACTTCTCTAAGTCAAGGATCAGGCATGCCGCTCTGGGGAACTGAGGATGCGCACTGTCCTGACCATGGAATAATCCACGTAAGTTCTGAGATGTATTTCGCCCTGGGGCGAAACCACATTGGTCTGGGTGAATAAGTGGTGGGAGAATTTGAGAGTTTCGTTCTGCTAGTATTTTCCCCATGATTTTACAATCCGCATTTAGCAGTGTTATTGGCTTATACGAAGCCAGAACCGGCGGGTCCCGATTCAGATTTGGGAACACCACCAAGACAGATTCTCTAAGGGATCCAGGTAACTCACCATGCTCCAGTGCGTCCTCGTACATGTCTACTAACCGGGGTACCAGTTTGCCCTAGAATGTGCTATAGTACTCTAACTGGAAACCGTCTATTACCGGGGCTTTATTATGCCCCAGGGTGCGGATTGCCACGGAGACGTCTGCGGATACAACCTTTTCGTCCAGGGTTTTCTTGTCTGTTTCTGGGATACGCTGTATGTGTATTGGGCTCAGGAATTGTTCTATCGCCTGCTGGCTGCACGGAGTGGGGCTTCAATAAACTCCTGTGTAGAAGTTGTGAAAAATTTGTAGTATTTCTACTTGGGAATGACGAGGAATCCCTGTCTGATCTATTAATTCAGTGTAGGCTTTATCTCTGTGTCTTGTCGAGCCAACCAGGCCAGAAGCATCTGAGCTCTATCGCCCTCTCTATGAGCCCTGGCCATGTATGCCCTTTAACTGTATTTGTGCATATCCCGTAATGTCTCCATGTAGGCCAACTTGGCTTTCCCTACTTGGGCTGGGGTAGCTTTGTTCGCATCTGCGTCTTTGGCTAATGTCGCCAGTGCAGTCTCTGTGTGCAGTAGCGCCTGTTCAAGTGTTTTCAGGACCCCAACTATCAGCTGTATGCATTGCCCCCTACCGACAAATTTGAAAGAATGCCACTCTAGCGACCTGGATGCTGCTGTGTTGGCGTCTGTTGCAAAATATACCCAGATGCTATTCTCCTGATCGTGGCGAAACACTCGGTCTGTAAGGTACTCTCGTGGTAGTTTCCATGTGGGCCCCGGGGGGTCTCCATCAAAGTGTTAGTATGTGAGCATCATGATCTGATAGGACCCAGCCTAGATAGTCTGAATGTTGGACTTTGGGAAGCAGTGTTGTGGAGCTGAGGAATCTGTCAAGTCTCACTCGTAAATTGTGGGGGATCCAGTGAAATGAGTACAGCCTGATGTCTGGGTTCCGTACCCACCATGCATCTGCCAGCACCGATTGCTTCACCCATGTGTGGAACCATTCTGTCTGCTTATGGGCGGGGGAGTGAGGAGGGGGGATCTGTCTAGGTGAAGGTCCAGCGCACAATTGTAGTTGCCTCCTAGAAGCCATGGTGTGGATGTGTTTTGGACCAGAACTCCATTGAGGTGTCCCCAAAATGTGTCTTGTTCTGTATTGGGGACGTATATACTCTTCAAAAGTATTGGTTGACCCTCTAAGAGCCCTTCAAAGAGCGTGTATTGGCCCTCTTTAGCTATTGTGGATTTGACTTCCCAGAAGGAGGACTCCGGTCAAAGCCACATTAGGGTGCCTCAGTCGAAAGCGGAATAGGTTGTGGCAATCAATCAATCAATCAATCAATCAATCAATCAATCATCGCATTTATATAGCGCACTACTTACCCAGAGGGTCTCAAGGCGCTGGGGGAGGGGGATCTGCTACTGCTCGAACAACCAGGTCTTGAGTTGCTTCCTGAAGGCGAGGTGGTCCTGGGTCAGGCGGAGGTGGGTGGGGAGGGAGTTCCATGTCTTGGCGGCGAGGTAGGAGAAGGACCGTCCCCCTGTGGTGGCTCTACGGATGCGGGGGATGGCGGCGAGGGCGTGGCTGGTCGATCGAAGCTGGCGTTTGGGAGGCGGCTGTTGAGGTATCCTGGGCCTTGGCTGTGGCACAGATGGTTCCCCACCATTTCCTGTGCAGGCGGTCTGCTTCTGATGGTGTTAAGTGTGTTTCGTGTAACATGGCTATCTGAGCGTGCTGCCTCTTAATCTATATCACTATTGTCAGTGCAGTTAGTTTGTTGTGGTTGTTGCTCCTTCATTTCGTGGGAATAGGGTCTGATATGTATCTTGTCGTCATAACCCTTGGTGAATCCGCGTATTATTGGTAAGCCCTGTCCAAGTGTTTTTCGTTTCTGTATACGTTATTTGATCACTCTTATCCACAGGAGTTTCCTGTTCCAAGCTGTTTGCCGAATACCGTGATGTGGTTGTATTTGCTTGAGTAGTGCCTATATTTAAGTTGCAAGTTTGTATGTGATGTGATTCGGTGGCGTCCAAGCTTGGCACTGTGCTTTTGGGTGAATTGACTCTCTTGTCTCATTTGCTGATGATTCATTTTATAGCAACGTGTGATAATGTTCCTATGTACTTAAGTATTCCCTTTAGAGAGTCTTGGGTGAACTGCTTGATATTGAGACGGTTTCTTGTTTTGTTGCAATGTATTTTTCAATTCTACAGGTATTTCAAACAGGCTCCGTGATGGTTTTGAGAGAGCGCAAACTGAACAAAATGCATGAGAGCACCAAAGTTGCAAGTAGTACGCACAAATCATAAGAGAAATGCTATGAGTGCTGAAAAAATATTCACCTATACTTCGAAATGTGTAGTTAATCTAGAGATTTCATATAGAAGTGGAACCAATGTAGAAATGTGTGAAATGTATAACCTTATTAGACGTGATTAATCATGATCCATGTTATGTAGCTGCTAATAGAAGAATGTTAGGCTGCAAGGCATAGAAAGGAACGGGCTTTATGGCTAGGCCAGAAGGGTAGAAACGTATACTCCTTTGCATTGACATGGATTGCACTAATGTTACAATGATTTGTTTATTCGTTGGATTTATATTCCATAGATGTGTTTTTATTAATTAACAATAAGATGCTAACATGTTATTTTAGTTAACCTTTGCTAGAGTTGTTGTAGGCCTGAAGTGATAAAAAGGGTTTCTGATTTGCACGTACTGGTACAGGCCGAGCTGTGTCAGGAGATAAGTTGCAAACTTTTGTTAGAAGTCTATGGGAATGGAGATTCAGCTACGGATGTCTGTCTGCATATGTGAGGGGGATCCAATTAATAATTGGATGAATAGAGTTCTGTTCAAGAGACTGGTGCAGACATGGAGGAGGGTTCAGGAATGTTTTAGGGGGTATCGGCGGGCCGGAGAAGAGTCTGAGAAGCAAGGTCAACGCTAACGCACGAGGCCCAAGGGAAGATCATCATGGAAAAAGCCAGAATCGACACCACGTGAGGGGCGTCTCACGAGGGGCATCTCAAATGTTATTGTGTTTTGTATTAGGGTCAGCACCCCGGGGTGGAGTTAGAGCAGATGCCTGAGGACCCTTCAGAGAGCGGATGGGTAGGCAGAGAGGGGTCATGACTGGCGATCATAGGTTTTCACCTAGAGACTAAGTGGGTGATCTTCTTAGGAAGTCATTCACAGCTGACACCTTTTGATAGGTTGGGACTCTGTTAAGTAGGGATACCATCCAGAGCAGGGTAGGGACAGCCTAACCTGAAACCTTTCCCTCCTGCTGTAAATGACGGAGAGATCACAATATGTGTCTATGCTTGCAGCCCTTTTGATTTTAGAATTAGTCCTAGTCGTGTTCTTTGCACGCCTGAGGGCTTTTAGAGAGCACATGTATGTAGTGGTGCCTGTATATCTTTTGAATCTCATTTTGAGATGCCTGTACTTGCAGTTAACTTTGACTCTGTAATAAATCTTTAAAAGCTAGAAGTAGTCTGTGGTTTTTCAGAGTCGGGCCCATTATTGATCAACTAACCTGGTATTGGATGCACTTTCTTTCCTCAACGACAGGCAATAAAGGTTCAGTTGACCAGAACGGGGTTTAGATCTAGAGTGATAAGATAGAGATCTACAATCTCGCCCTTGCAGTTGGTAGCTATAGAGGATGGTTGCCTTCTTGAGGAAGGTGATCTAGGCCAGGTTAGATTACCCCAAGGCCCCTAGAGATCGATGACCGGAAGAACCGCCCGCCGAAGAAGGTCAGGATGACGTGAGACAGAAAAGCAGCAGTATCGGTCGAGAGTGAGTATAAAGGGTCATGCGTGTTAGATTGCGGTGTTTTTGTGTTGTATCTATGTTGTAATGTCTGGCGGAGTTGAATGCCTGTAGAGTGACTGCGGAACAGGTTGTGAGCGCGCGCAACCGGTGCAAATCTTAAGTTCAGATGAGAGCTTAAGTGGTTCGGGTGTATCGGACATCCAGAGTAATTATCAACCCAGTGTGAAGGGGGTCATGAGGTACCATTGATCGCCCGCAGGACCGAGATAGGGGGAACGTAAGAGTGAGTGCGTGAGTAACGGACGCTGGTCGGAAGTTACTGTGTGTAAGCAACCTATCAGAGAGACGGAAGACATTTCGTCAGTTGTGGTGACAATTACAGATAGACTGTGGACGTACAGTCAAGAGAAGTGACGGCTTGGTCGGAAGTAGTCATTTTTCGGTGGATGAATGGGACGCATGTGTGACCGGGAGACGAGCTGAGAAAGGAGGGGTGCTGCTGCGAAGCGGAGACGAGTGACGTCAGAAAGTGCCGCGCTAGGATTGGCCGGCCGGAGCAAGACCGCGCTGTGATAGGCCAGCTAGCAAAGCCGCGCTAGGATTGGTAGATTGTCATCAGGAAGTAAATAGAATAGCGAGGCTGGAAATTGTACGTTTAATCATGAAATGTTTTAAATGGTTAAGAGCGGCGTTTAAAAGAGAGAGGCGGAGATCTTATGATGGGGAAGAAGCCCCGCCGGAGGGTACGCCGGCTTATTATATGGCGACAAATGTTGGGTTACACACTATATTGTGGATTTCAGAGTGGAGTAAGATTACAGAAGGAAATGAGGAACTGACGTTTCCAAAGTACGGGACGTTCAGATTAGAGGTGCTACACCGATTAAAAGCAGTCATGACCTCAATGAGACCTATGCCTAGACCGACCCAGTTTGAAGCTCTCAATGCATGGATTAGGGCAGCGCACGAGAGGAACCTGAATAGACGACAAGAAAGGGTGAACCGATCGGTTAGAGCAGTGCAGGATGCCAAATGGGATGCGGATGCTAAAAGATGGAGAGTGAATAACCTAGAAGTAAATAAACTGTACCCAGTACTAGAGGTGGCAGGAAACAAGAGCCCATTCGAGGAGGATGAAGAGAGCGAGACAGAAGATAGCCTGATAAATAGGTTACTAACAGATAGGCCACCCCCGTACAATAAAGAGACAGGAAATGTCGAGCCATGCAGAGAAGGGGGGCCTGGCATAGGGGAGTATGGACCGCTTCCCACTATAGATTGGGATCCCACGGCAAGTAAAGAGTTGTCTCAACCTAGTCCGGTGCAGAAGGTAGTCGGAAGGTTTGTGGTACAAAGGGTGCCAGAAAGGGAGTGTGCCACTTCCTACGCACTGCCAGATGCCCTGCAAGTACCCGTTACTATAGGTCCTATAGTATCGATTTATGACCCAGAGAGAGCAAGAGGGAAGGAACAGGTACGACTGGACAGGGAGAGAGCAGAACTGACAGGGAGAAATGATACAACCAATTCCCCAAGTCAGTTGACAAGACCAAGAGATTGGAGCACCCCAGTACATACAGCAGTAGATACAACAGGAGATCTGGGGGGCCCTAGATGGCCGATGGACCGGAGGGGATCAGGATGGAAATCCTTCCAGGAGCTAAGCGAGTACATGAAGAAATGGGATGAGGCAGTAGAGGCTCACAAGAGCATCATAGAAGCGGAAGCTGGAAGGGAAAGCCAGGATAGCAGGACCCGGACTCACTGTGGGGCTGACGAAAGCAGTCCGGAGTGGGACGGGAAGGGTCAGGACGGTAGCGGAGACACTCGTCATACCAGGAGTGGAGGTAGACCAGACCTGGAAAACAGGAGCCCTGAGTGTGGAGGGGTGTCTCGCCCAATTCACAGCGAAGGGGATAGGAGAACGCAGGAGTACAGGAACAGTTTTAAGTGCACCCACTATGCGTCTGACAATAGTGGACAGAACGAGAGTTGCGAGAGGCCTCGCCATAACCCCTGTGACTACGGACATGAACGCAGTCCTAGGGAGATGGGGAGCCGAGAAGGAACTTACCGAATCCTGAGTGACACTAGACAACGAGAGGATAGCGACAGGAGGGAGAACAGCAGGGAATCCTACCATGGAGCGAGGGAGGACGGAGAGAGTAGGCAAAATGAGATTGGGGGAAACAGGCCCGTGTTTCATCACCTTCCAAGACAGGATGGACGAGCATGGGACCTAGAGAGATGGGAACAAGGGAGAACTCTCCTTAACTCCCCTGAGCCCAAGCGTAGGACTCGGAGTTGGGACGGTAGGGAGACTAGTGAACCCCCTAAGAAAGACATACTGCGAGCCGAGATAAAAGCCAAGAGACTTGATGTCGCCAGCCTAAAGTCAGATCTGGATGACATGGTGGATGGTACCTTGCCTCTAGAGAGAATGGAGATGTATGAGCAGGATGAGATACTGTTCATGGCAAAGGACATCACTCGGAAAGCGAGAGCGGCACATGAGAAATTAGTCGAACTGGCAGGAAAGTATATGGTAGACCTGTCGAGGACCAAAGCATTACAGGGTAACCATAGGCTACATTATTCAGACCAGGACCTAGATGAGAGAAGAACAATAGGATTAAAAACACACATAAGGGAACTGATCACGGGAATAAGGACATGGAGAGCGCTGGATAAATGGGAAGAAAGGTGGTCCAAGAAAGGGACCGTTAGGAGAAGCATGCTTGGGATGACCCCAGAGGGAGGACTGCAGAAAGTAGAGGCATACCCTTTGCGTGAGGTTGCAAACGGGAACTATGTGCATGTGCCATGGAGCAGGGGGGACTTAGCAGCCTTTACCAACTCCTTCCCTAAATTGAGGGAGAATCCAGTTGAATGGTACAAACAGGTGGAGAGGTTCGTAAAAATCTCCAAGGTACTATGGATAGATCTGAACCCACTGTTTGACATTGTGGTACCAGGAGACTTGTGGACAGCATGTAAGGTTAGTGCTGAGTGGCCCACAGCAGAACCAGAGAGAGATGCACGGACCAATGGACCGTCCGAGACAGTAATGGTAAAATATGAGAGAGTGATGACTTGGCTGAAAGACAAAGTGCCAATGCAGGACATAGATTGGGTCAAAATAGATCGAACTAGGCAGGAACCCAAAGAGACAGTTCATGAATATTATGAGAGATTGCTGAAGGCGTTTAAACAATATAGCGGGTTGGATGTAATGGACCCGAAAGACATAGGGAAGGTTGTGTCTAAGTTTGTCTTGGGTTTGAGACCGGATATTAGTTTAATGATTCAGCAACACTTGATTTGTTGGCAAAATAAACATTTGGATGAAATTCTGAGATATGCTAGGTACTGCTGTGATGAGATAGACTCAAAGGCAAAGAAGCTAAAAGAAAAACTGATGGTGGTACAGATGCAGTCAGCTGGAAGGGTGGACAACAGCAACAGCAACAGGGAACAGGAACTGGGGGTAAGAAACAGTATAGTCAGAACAAGGGCAATGAGGAGAACTCCAACTTTAGACCTAGAGTAGACATTGCGGCATTGAAGAAGACGACCCGGTGCCACCAGTGTAACGAGGTGGGGCATTGGAAACGCGAGTGTCCCTACAACGTTGAGATTGGAGAACAAGAAGTAGAGGAGGAAGAGGTTCAAAGCACTCCAGGAAGAGGGGTAACGCCGTACCAAGGAAAGGTGGTCAAAGGGGGGACCCCAGCTCCGCGAGCCCAGTTCCCACAACCACCCAGAATAGGGACAACGGGAAAGACCTATAGACAGATGCCTCTGTTCGTAGGAGGAGAGGAGTGCTATTACGTTGATCCCTTAACAGGACAGAGAGTAGAGAGAGAAGACTGTACCCTCGGGGCAGCCTTAGATGTGGACCAAAGGGGACCCTACTTTGAGGCCGAAGTGGCAGGGTGCCCCACGACATTCTTAGTAGACACAGGAGCCACCCGATCCACGATAAGATCAGCCGCAGTCCCAGGCCTGCCCATGTCTGGGGAGACAATTCAAGTGGTGGGGGTCGCAAACAGGAGAATAACAAGCTCATTGACAGAACCAGTACAGGTGAAAATAGGGAAGTACAGCGATGAGCATCAGTTTGTGGTTTGCGATTCTAGTCCTGTATGTTTATTGGGAAGAGACCTTTTGTGTAAATTAAATTGTACAATATATTGCACCCCGCAGGGAGTGGAGGTATTAACAAATGATGATGACGCTGACTTCAAAGTCGCAAACTCAAGAATATGTGTGGAGCTGTATCCTACTTTGACAGTGGATGAGCTCCCATGGGATCTAAGGGAGACTGTGGCACCAGAAGTGTGGGACTTCACTGGGGAGGAGATTGGACTGGTCAAAGGAGTAGACCCAGTGAAAATCATAGTGAAACCGCATGCTGAGTTTCCAAGAACACCCCAATATAAATTGACTCCAGAAACGATTGCAGGAATAAAGCCCGTGATCGAGTCCATGATTAAGCAGGGAATACTGAAAGAAATCGTGGGTAGTCCGTGTAACTCCCCGATTATGGGTTTGCAGAAACCAAATGGGAAATTCAGGATAGTGCAAGACCTTCGAAAGATTAACAACATAGTTGTCTCATGTTGTCCAGTGGTACCGAATCCATCAGTGATATTGTTTCAGATACCGTTCCAAGCAGAATGGTTCACTGTGATAGATCTTTGTCAGGCTTTCTTTTCGATCCCTCTGGACGAGGAGAGCCATTTCCTTTTCGCTTTTAAGCTGGAAGGTCGCGTATTAACATGGTGTCGTATCCCCCAGGGGTATACAGAGAGCCCATCGATCTTTAATCAGCTGTTGAAGAAAAATCTTGAAAGTCTAGTGCTGCCCCAGAAGTCAGTTCTGGTCCAGTACATAGACGACCTTCTGGTGGCGTCAGAAACTGAAGAGGCTTGCAGGGAGGACTCCATTGCTTTGTTAAATCACTTAGCTGTAAATGGGCACAAGGTGTCCCCGGGAAAATTGCAGTACTGCCTGACAGAGGTGCAGTACTTGGGGCACAGAATAGAGAAGGGGAAACGGAAGGTGTCCCCAGACAGAATAGAGGCGATCATGAAGATGAATGCGCCCAAAACACAGAGAGAGGTCAGGATGTTCCTAGGGATGGTGGGGTATTGCCGACAGTGGATAGCGAACTTTTCACTGAAAGCAAAACCCTTGCAAAAACTGACGCACAAGGAGGTGAGTGATTCGGTACCATGGGACAAGGACTGTTTGATGGCGTTCCTGCAGCTGAGAGAGGACTTGTGTCGTGCTCCTGCTCTGGGAATGCCAGATTACGATAAAACATTCTTGCTTTATTGTTGTGAAAGAGAGGGTTGTGCTTTGTCTGTCTTGGTCCAAATCCATGGGAATGCCCGTAGACCAGTTGCCTACTTCTCGGCTACCTTAGACCCAGTAGCCGCAGCGTTGCCCGGATGTCTCAAATCCGTTGCTGCAACAGGTGTCAGTATCAAACGTTGCGAAAACATCGTTATGGGGCACCCGTTAGAGGTGTATGTGCCGCATTCTGTTGAATTGTTAATGACCAGGACCAAAACACAGCATCTGACCAATAGCAGGCTCACGCGCTATGAGCAAGTCATTCTTGCTGCAGAGAACGTGACCCTCAAGAGATGCTCTGTTTTGAACCCTGCCACCTTGATGCCACTCCCAGGTGACATTGATGATGATGTATGTACAGACCATGATTGCCTTGATGTGACTGAACTATGCACCAAACCGAGACCTGACATCGTGGATGAGCCACTGACTGACCCCGATGAAGTTTTCTTTGTTGATGGCTCATGTGTAAGAGACGAAGTTGGGCAGTTGAGAGCAGCTTATGCTGTTTGTACAATAACCGGAGTTGTGGAAGCCGGATGCCTGGAAGGAGTACACTCCGCTCAGGTAGCTGAAATTATTGCATTGACGCGTGCCTGCCTGGCAAGCAACCAAATTCGAGTCACCATATACACCGACAGCCAATATGGTTACGGGGTCATTCATGATTACGGGCAATTATGGTCTCAAAGAGGTTACATGACTTCTTCAGGTTCACCCATTCGAAATGGAGAGTTCATACGTTTGCTGTTAGAAGCTTTGCAATGTCCAGCAGGTATTGCAGTTGTAAAATGTACCGCCCACACTAGGAACATGGACTTCGTGTCACAAGGCAATAGATATGCCGACGAAGTCGCAAGATATTGTGCAGAACAAGGGTACTCCTTCACGGAGGTGGAAGTGGGCGGAATAAATGTAAGAACTGAATTAGCCATGATATTGGAAACTGTAGACACTTGGGACGAATTAAAATGTATGCAAGAAAATGCACCCGATTTTGAAAAGCAAACCTGGGAAACTGCAGGATGTGTGATAGGTGAGGCGCATTTCTGGGTTTCAGCAGACGGAAGAGCAGTGTTGCCTAATGAGATGGTGAGCCCAATGGCCAGACAGATACATGGTCCAGTACATCTAGGGAGAGATGCTATGCTGAGAGTATTCAGACAAACCTGGTACAACCCTAAGTTCAGAGTAGCAGCAGAAGCAGTGTGCCAGCGTTGTGTGACCTGTCAGCAGTTGAACGTAGTAAAAAGAACACCAGTTACATTGAGTCACATAGGGAGGTCTGGAGGTCCATTCAATAGGATGCAAATCGACTTTATTGAAATGCCAAGGTGCAACCGCCTTCGTTATGTCCTGGTGGTTGTTTGCATATTTTCCAGATGGGTCGAGGCATACCCTACACGCAGATGTGACACCCTCACAGTAGCCAAGTTATTGCTTAGGGAACTCATTCCGCGATTCGGGGTGCCGGCCTCTTTGGAATCAGATAGGGGAACACATTTCAACAGCGAGCTTGTGAAGATGATTTGTGCGGCCCTGAACATAGACCAGAAATTGCATTGTAGTTATCGACCAGAAGCATCAGGAATTGTGGAGCAGATAAACAGCACCATCAAGTCCCGAATTGCCAAAATGTGTTCATCAACGTCCCTGAGTTGGCCCGATGCTCTGCCATTGGTCCTTATGAGCATCCGTAGTACCCCAGACAGAAGAACGGGACTATCCCCGCATGAGGTGTTAATGGGGAGGGCAATGAGATTGCCATCAGTACCAACTGCTGCACTGTTAAACATCACAGATGATATGATCCTGGACTATTGTAAGGGGCTGTCTGACGCCATTCATTCTGTGTCCCTTCAGGTGCAGGCTGCCGACGTTCCGTCGTGCCAGGACCTGTGCCATGACCTGTGCCCTGGAGACTGGGTGCTTGTGAAAAAGCACGTAAGGAGAAGCTGCCTAGATGTTCGTTGGCGTGGGCCCTACCAGATCATCCTGATCACGAACACTGCTGTGAAGGTGGGAGGCCTGCCCAACTGGATCCACGCGTCTCATACGCGGAGGGTTCCAGCACCTCTGGAAGAAACAGCTCCTCTCTCGGATAGAAGTCCAGCTGCGGACCGAGAAGCCATAGAGGGGGCCAGCCAAGCTGTGGAGGTGCAAGAAGAAGAAGGGAACGTATCTGACCAAGCTGAGGACGGTCAGTACAACAGCGAAACGGACGACGCTACAGAAGGAGGAAGCAGCTGGGAGTACGAATCAGACACCGACCAGTCTGAAAGAGAGCGCGAGCAGACCAGAAGGACAAGGAGCAGAAGGGTAAGGCGTGGAGAAGCCAGTTGGCCGCAAAGAAGGTCAACTCCAGAGAGAACCCTTGCTCCAATATCGGAAGACTCAGACCCGGAGGAAGGTGCTCAGGGCGCTGCAGCACCAGATCTAAGAAGATCAAGGAGAGTACGTGTGCCTAACAGAAGATACGCCACTCCTGAGTGGTCATATCTGGTGACAAATGTCTTGGGAACGAGAGACAGGGAGGATACGAGCGGTGCTGGTGACCAGCTCTGAACCCATCCTCACAGTGGAAGTACAGCTGTTGGTGCCCGGAGTCGAAGCAGAAGGGTCACTAACGTTTACACTCCCCAACCCTCCCTGCCTAAGCAAGTTAAAGCACATGTTTTTCACCGAATTGCAATTCCCCGACTTTGGAACAAAGATAACAAGTCATGAAGAGCACACTCTCCGTCTGGAAATATTGAACTATGCTATCCGAGCTGCAGGCACAAGCCTGATTGTAGATGCTTAAAGACTTTGTAAATAAGCAAGAAGAAGAAGATTACCTAGCGCCTAGGAAGCAGAGAATCTTAGGGACCTTCCTATCAGTTGACGGAGAAGGGCTAGGGTTGTCTGTGTGAAAGCTTTAAAAGACTCTGCAAAAGGAGATTGCCAGCTTCCAATTGTGTGGTTCTAAAGACTGAAAGGTTAAAAGAGACTGTAAAGGAACAAAGAAGAAAAGAATTTTGAGTTGAAATAGAAGGGAAGAACCATACTGTCTGAAGAAATGGAGGCCGGTAGTCCGAATCGTAGAGCTAAATGTATAATAGGCACACTAATAGTAGGAGTGATACTTCTAATAGCTTTAGTAGTTACTGTATCATATGTAATGGGACATGAGAGCGAGGCAAGGGTAGCAGACGAGAAGTCTGTAGTGACACCAAAACCCACTGTTGCTAGTAAGAAAGGGGAAAACAAACAGGAGAAAGCGTTATTAGCAGCAGAAGCCCGTAGGTTACACATGGATGAGTCCCAAGGCGACTATAGGTCAAATGCTTATGCCAAACTTTTGTATGAATACGTGGATGCCATGGAGGTCAAAGATTGCTACGTCTGCATGCAACTGCCGGCGTCTGTAGATGAAGGCATTAGATATCATCACCTCCCGTTGACATATGGCATTACATGTAGCTTATTGCTTAGTATATTTTACGGAAGAGATAGTTTTGAGTATTATTTCTCTAACTATGATTCCGTGTTACCAGAAGTCCCAAATTACAAGCAAATGAACAAATGGGAAGAGTGAAGACAGATTGGCCAAGTTCTTCATTCCTTGGGATACCTTAGATACTTCACATGCCCGCAGAAATAACCTGACATGCAAAGTGTCAGAAGTCGAAAAGAAGTTTATAGGGCAGGTGGATGATCGATATAGAAGGCAAAAGATTTTGAAGAAATCAGGACAATGGAAAACCGATTGGACCGAGGAAGAGAAGGCACACAAGAGAAAGGGTAGTAGTGGTCCAATAGCTTTGGATAAAACGCAGAGATGGAAGTTATGTCTTCACAGAAGCAAAACGTACTACGAAAATGTATTCGTAGGGGAAGTCAGTTGTGAACATGCTTTCAGATTAGAATATTACACTAAGGATTTCTTGAAAGGAATGCAAGTGATTCCAAATGTATATTTTGTATGCGGAAGAAATGCCTACGTGAGACTACCTGACAATTGGTATGGATCATGTTACTTGGCAATTGTCTTTCCCAAAATATACCATGCCCAAGACTTAGAGATCATCGAGGGCAAGGCCTCGTCAAGAGGGAGAAGAGATCTAGGAGATGCAGAATTAGTTGGAGATGTATTTGGAGCTGCATTTCCTCTCTTAGGACTGATCCTCAATGATGTCAAAATTAGGCGACTGGCAACAGTCCTAGACAGGTTGTCTGCCAGCACTGCTAGATCCTTAATGCTGGTGGAAGGAGAGATGCAATCGATAAGGGCCATGGTGCTTCAGAACCGTCTTGCGTTAGACGTCTTGCTAGCCAAAGAAGGCGAGTCTGTAAGTCTTTGAAGGTCCAGGAATGTTGCACTTACATTCCAGACAATTCAAAACCTCTTGAGAAAGTTATTATGAATATAACTAATATTCACAAAGAAATCGAAGACCTGACTAAAGTAAATGTTTGGGAAAAAGTGGGTCATGGAATGGGCGAAGTTGGAGGTTGGTTTGCCAACCTAGGGAAGAGTTTTGTATGGTATGTGCTGAAACCTATCATCATAATAGTGATCTGTGTGATCCTGTTGTGGGGATTGGTGAGGTCATACCAATGGTATAGATCAAATAGATTGGAGAGATCCAGGAGAGAGCAGTTACAGAGATTGGCTGCAATGCAAGACAATCAGTACCGGAGTCTGAGGGCTCTAGAAACGCAGAAACGAGGGGCATTAGCAATTAGTTCAGTTTAAATGTTGGTGATGACCCCTAGAGGCCATCAAAGGGGGGAACTGAGAGAGCGCAAACTGAACAAAATGCATGAGAGCACCAAAGTTGCAAGTAGTACGCACAAATCATAAGAGAAAAGCTATGAGTGCTGAAAAAATATTCACCTATACTCCGAAATGTGTAGTTAATCTAGAGATTTCATATAGAAGTGGAACCAATGTAGAAATGTGTGAAATGTATAACCTTATTAGACGTGATTAATCATGATTCATGTTATGTAGCTGCTAATAGAAGAATGTCAGGCTGCAAGGCATAGAAAGGAACGGGCTTTATGGCTAGGCCAGAAGGGTAGAAACGTATACTCCTTTGCATTGACATGGATTGCACTAATGTTACAATGATTTGTTTATTCGTTGGATTTATATTCCATAGATGTGTTTTTATTAATTAACAATAAGATGCTAACATGTTATTTTAGTTAACCTTTGCTAGAGTTGTTGTAGGCCTGAAGTGATAAAAAGGGTTTCTGATTTGCACGTACTGGTACAGGCCGAGCTGTGTCAGGAGATAAGTTGCAAACTTCTGTTAGAAGTCTATGGGAATGGAGATTCAGCTACGGATGTCTGTCTGCATATGTGAGGGGGATCCAATTAATAATTGGATGAATAGAGTTCTGTTCAAGAGACTGGTGCAGATATGGAGGAGGGTTCAGGAATGTTTTAGGGGGTATCGGCGGGCCGGAGAAGAGTCTGAGAAGCAAGGTCAACGCTAACGCACGAGGCCCAAGGGAAGATCATCATGGAAAAAGCCAGAATCGACACCACGTGAGGGGCGTCTCACGAGGGGCGTCTCAAATGTTATTGTGTTTTGTATTAGGGTCAGCACCCCGGGGTGGAGTTAGAGCAGATGCCTGAGGACCCTTCAGAGAGCGGATGGGTAGGCAGAGAGGGGTCATGACTGGCGATCATAGGTTTTCACCTAGAGACTAAGTGGGTGATCTTCTTAGGAAGTCATTCACATCTGACACCTTTTGATAGGTTGGGGCTCTGTTAAGTAGGGATACCATCCAGAGCAGGGTAGGGACAGCCTAACCTGAAACCTTTCCCTCCTGCTGTAAATGACGGAGAGATCACAATATGTGTCTATGCTTGCAGCCCTTTTAATTTTAGAATTAGTCCTAGTCGTGTTCTTTGCACGCCTGAGGGCTTTTAGAGAGCACATGTATGTAGTGGTGCCTGTATATCTTTTGAATCTCATTTTGAGATGCCTGTACTTGCAGTTAACTTTGACTCTGTAATAAATCTTTAAAAGCTAGAAGTAGTCTGTGGTTTTTCAGAGTCGGGCCCATTATTGATCAACTAACCTGGTATTGGATGCACTTTCTTTCCTCAACGACAGGCAATAAAGGTTCAGTTGACCAGAACGGGGTTTAGATCTAGAGTGATAAGATAGAGATCTACAATCTCGCCCTTGCAGTTTACAGTGGAGTGTTATCCAGTCACTCCGTCCTCAGCACATTCAATGAAAGCTAGCTCTTCTGAGATCAGGGACTCCTGTGTTTTTGGTTTCATAGTTAAGCTGTTCTGGACATTAGGTGTGTTTTCTTATGGCAACCGTTTGCTGTCCCTTGATGTGCTTGGATTGACATTTCTACTTGCTGGGCTGTTCTTCTTACCCTATTTGTAGCAGATTGAAATATCATTTATTGTTGGTGTCATTGGGGTAGACATCCCTGCTAGGTTTTTCATTTTTTAGATGGAGATAAACCAGAGATTATGTGAAAATTAATCTTCAGGGGATTTTCCTTGGTTTTTCCCAGGCATACTCACCACGGCCGATGTTAGCCTCTACCCTTCTCTTACTGTTTTACATTTGTTGTATTTCATTGAGCTATCTGTGAATTGCTTTCTTTACTTTCATGTGGGGCGACTCTTAATTTTCCTGACCTCATCAGTCCTGTATTTAATAAACAAAGTTCTGGCCTAACTCTACAAGGCTAGGCTTTCCCACCCACGGTTACCCGAACTTCAGTGCAGCAATGATGGAACGTGAAAGCCCAGGCTTTTTGTAGTCCCGAACATACCAACTTGACAGCAGTGCTGTGGAGATGAGTAATCCACAAAAAGGGGACACATTTCTGAAGAAGCTTTTCTCTAAATTTGTAGCGTGTTTATCCTCAGGGAAGGCGACCCACACCATACCCTGTGCAGCCAGAGTGAGCAAAGAGCAGCAGGCAACTGCCCAACACCTAGCAACATGACAGAAACCCATTCTAGACAAAATGCGTTGTAAATTCTAAGAAAACAAAAAGAAATAGAATAAAATTAAAAAAACATGAAAGTGCATATCAATATCAAGGTTATTGAGTATCAGAAGGGGTTTGCCGTTGATTCTCTTAATTTTTATGAATGCCAATTGGCAACATTCATTCCTGCACGTATTGAGACACTAATCTACTCTGTGTTTCTGAAGACGCATTCACTTTTTGAAAGTTACTTGCCAAACCATGTTTCAAGGGCTAAATCTGGAGAGCGGTTTGAATCCCAGGCAAGAGCGAGATGGGCTGCTGTAGTGTAGCGCTCTAGCTTTCCAGTGACATCATGTCACAGGAAATGCTGGGAGCGATGGCCGCGATAGGCGGAGATAGCCGAAGACTTAGGCAGTGGCAATTACCCCGGCGCTCTTCGGGGGAATAAAGGAATAAGTACAGTGTACGCCTCATTATTACCACGCCACCCGCACACTACAAATTTGCAACGAGGCTGTCCCGAACATCGTGTGTGGCAGCACCCAGCACCACCGGAGAGGGCGGCAGAGGGCCGCAAGAAGTACAACGCTCCGCCTCCTGCCAAAGGGACCACAGACAAGCCAGGAGGTCCCCAAGGAGCCGCAGGGAGCACTACAGGCCTTCTACTAACCCAGTGGAGACTGCCTGGGCCACCAGCATGGCAACAGACCCTGCAGCATGCCAGCACTGCACAAAAGGTTCCCATATGGCAGCAGGGGTCACGCCTGGCAATCTCTAAGTACAGGGGAGATAGCCTGGAGCGTCCACGTGCCAGCAGTGCCTGCAGAGGGACAGCACTGCACAGCACAGGCCAGAGGCAGCCAGGACAACCACCAGCAGAGGGACAGCACAGCGCAGTGCTGGCCAGAGGCAGCCAGGACAACCATCAGCAACTGTGAGGGCGTAAACCTCACATCCCAGGCAGAGTCCAGTGGCCAGCACAATCAGGCAGCGCCAGGGAGCCCCACATCCACGCCAGGAACCACCCCATCGCGGAAGCCTGCCAGCATGTGTGTGCAAACGTTCTCCCTTCCCAACCCGGTTTCTTCCTGGCAAGACCAGGGGAACCCGCCTTGAAACGGGAGGACTGGAAGGACTATTTGTTTAACTATTTATCGGCCTTAGAAGATGAGGGAGACAAGGTATTCCCGAGCAAACGCAAAAAAAAAATCCTGCTACACAATTTGGGCCTGGAAGGCCTCAGGGTATACCAAAACTTGGTGAAAAAAACCAGGCTCCCCGATGACGATGATGTGTTCCAGCACGCATTAGAAGACCTGGACAGTCATTACCAGCCAGTAGTGTGCACCGCCATAAACCGCTTCAATTTTTTACAAAAGAAACAGTCCTCAAGAGAGTCAGAAGAAGACTATGTAGCTGCCTTGAAAAGATTGGCAGTCACGTGCAAATTCGGCAAGCTTCATGACGACATGATACGCGACCAAATAATCATGCACACCGTGAACACGTCCATCCAGGAAAAGCTGTGGGTCAGTGGCGATGCCCCCCTCAAAGAGATAGTAGCCTTAGTCAAAAAGGCAGAACTCTCTAAACGTTGCGGGGAAGCGGCAAAGAAAGACAGCACCAGCAAAGCTACGGTGTGCAAGGTAACGGAAGCGAAACCCCAAGAGACCAAGCAGCCATCCACGAGCGGAACAAGGCAGCACAAGAAAGTCACCACCAAATTGTCAGCTCCCCAAAAGAACCCGGGGGACCACAAGATCAGCTGCTACAGCCGCACGCACGCAGCCTATGACAAACGATGCCCAGCCTTCAGAGTTAAGTGCTTGTATTGTGGGATTATGGGACATTTTGAGAAGGTATGCCGACGCAAGCCCCGAAAGACCTCAGTGAAATGTGTTCTGCAGGACTCAGACACGGATGAGGGAGAAGGCGAGGTGTATGAAGACAGCGTACTATGTGTTGATGACCACATTTTGTGCATAGACTGCTCCAGAACTAAAAATCTGTCATGTGTATTGTCAGTAGGGGGCGTGCGAGCATCCATGGTAGCAGACTCAGGTTCCCCATACACCATCATCCAACGCAACATCTGGGACCGAGACTTCGATCGTACTCTGGGCACTTACTTACTCCCCACAGATATCCACCCAGTCACCTTCACTGGGGAACTCATCCCCATTGTAGGGTTCCGTCCCCTGCAATTTAAATTTAAAGGGTACACCGGGGACAAAAAGCTGTATGCAGCTGAGAAAGGTCCCTCAGTGTTGGGGTGGGTTGACCAGGGAGCTTTAGGAATACAACTAAACCTGGGCGGCACAACACAGGTACTCATGACAGACCACTTGCACACATATGAGAACAATACATGGAAGGCAGACTTTCCAACAGTTTTCAGCAGGGCGATAGGCAAACTCACAAAATTTACACCTAAAATATGCCTGAAAGAGGGTGCCAAGCCAGTAAGTCACAAGGTGAGGAACTTCCCATTCAACTGAAGGGACGCAGTACAACAGAAGTTGCAACGCCTGGAGGACAAAGGAGTAATTGTGCCAATCGAGAGCACAGAGTGGTTAACACCCTTGGTAGTAGCCCGGAAACCCAATGGAAACGTGCGCCTCTGCATAGATTTGAGAGAACTCAACAAAAACATAATATTGGACAAGTTCCCGTTGCCAAAAATAAATGAAATGTTGGCCCTGACCAAGGACATTAAATTGTTCTCCACAATAGACCTCACCTCAGCATACCAACAAATTGCACTCCACCCCGCCTGCATGAACCTAACATCCTTCATCACACCTTTTGGGTGCTACAGGTTCCGGCGTCCGCAGCGGTATTTCAGAAACTCACGCACAAGCTTTTTAAAGACACCAAAGTGGTGATCCTAATCATGGGAAAGACAAAATCAGACTATAATACCAAGCTCGCTACGGTGCTATGCATACTGGCTCAAAATTAGTCTACATTTGTCACCCCGAGTGGGATGGGTATGCTCAGATGTGAGTCCCATGCTCTCCACACCACTGGAGTCAAGCTATCCTGGCTGAAGACGTCTGATAGCCAGAAACCGGTCCTAGGATGCTTGATTCAGGTCCAGGAAGGACATGGCTTGGCAGTTCGGGCTGGACTGTTCCCATGAGGCACAGGGTCAAGGCTGATTTGCATATGGCCATGTCTGAACTGGGGTGGTGTGGAGTGCAAAAAAATGATGGATGTTGGCCCAGATCTCTGTACTGGGGTGAATGTAGGATATTTTTCTGCATTCTGTCCATCAACTGTTGTTTTTGCATTTGTCACACCGAGTGGGATGGGTATGCTCAGACGTGAGTCCCATGCTCTCCACACCACTGGAGTCAAGCTATACTGGCTGAAGACGGCTGATAGCCAGAAACCGGTCCTAGGATGCTTGATTCCGGTCCAGGAAAGACATGGCTTGGCAGTTCCGGCTGGATTGTTCCCATGAGGGACAGGGTCAAGGCTGATTTGCATGTGGCCATGTCTGAACTGGGGTGGTGTGAAGTGCAAAAAAACAATGGATGTAGGCCCAGATCTCTGTACTGGGGTGAATGTATGATTTTGTTCTGCATTCTGTCCATCAACTGTTGTTTTTGCATTTGTCACCCCGAGTGGGATGGGTATGGTCAGACCTGAGTCCCATGCTCTCCACACCACTGGAGTCAAGCTATCCTGGTTGAAGACGGCGGATAGCCAGAAACCGGTCCTTGGATGCTTGATTCCGGTCCAGGAAAGACATGGCTTGGCAGTTCGGGCTGGACTGTTCCCATGAGGCACAGGGTCAAGGCTGATTCGCATATGGCCATGTCTGAACTGGGGTGGTGTGGAGTGCAAAAAAACGATGGAGGTAGGCCCAGATCTCTGTACTGGGGTGAATGCATGATATTGTTCTGTATTCTGTCCATCAACTGTTGTTTTTGCACGCATACTGGCTCAAAATGGCCTCACAGCTGAGTGGGACAAATGCAAATACGGCCTACGCTCCGTCATGTACCTGGGCCATGAAATAAGTGACAACGGCATTGCACCGAAACGCGCCAACGTGGAAGCCATCAAGGAAGCACTCACACCACTAAACAAAGATGATGATTGCTCATTCCTGGGAATGGCAGAGTTTTACAGCAAATTCGTGCAACACTTTGCCACCAAGACGCATCACTTACCCCTGATACTTAAGGAGAAGAACACATTCACATGGTTAGAGGATGCCCATGAGGAATTTCAACTAATCTAAGGCGGCATTATCCATTTTCACTACCGACACGAGTGACAGAGGATTGGGAGCAGTCCTCATGCAGAGGTCCACAGAAGGTGAAGTAACCACGATCAGCTTCTCGTCTCCCTCCTGTGCCCCTAATGAGGAAAAGTTTAGCGTCATTGAGAAGGAGATTTTAGCTGCTATCTGGGCGATGGAAAAATTTGCCAGTTCCTTTGGGGTTCCAGATTCCTCCTTCGAACCGACCATAAACCACTGGTCAAAGTGTTGACATCCAGTGGACACGCCGAGCCACCCACGCATAGCAAAAATGTTACTCCGACTGCTGGACTTTGAGTATGAAGTAAAATAACTCCCAGGCAACAAAAACAAAGTTGCAGACTACCTTAGCAGAGCAGCAGCGATGGAAGAAGCACCAGAGAGCACAGCGTGGGATGAGTACACAATAGCCTTCGCGGAAGACCAAGAACCAGTCATAAGTGCACAGGTCTGAAAAAACGACATACAAACAAGACGAGTGCCTCACGACCTTCAAACGATTTATCTTGACAGGGTGGCTGGAGAGGAAATATTTGGACACCGAACTCCGGAAATTCTGGGAGGTTCTGGAAGAACTATCAGTAGAGTCAAGTAAGTGTCACTGGAGAAAGGGGAGTGGGTCAGAGTGGAGCTACCACAGCTACGGAGAAAAGGTGACAGCAAATTCAGCGCCCCTTTGCAAGTAAAGTGAACTTATGCCAGACCTGCTCTATTAAGTGATGGGAAGGTATGGTCCCTAGACAGAATGTCCAGGTGTAACAGAATAATGAGATGGGACAAGACAGGAGCAATACCACCTGAGAAGAACGACTGTTGGACCCTGGACGATGAGGATCAGACACCAGTAACGGGCCTACTGAGAGGAAGAGACACAAGCACCAGCGAAGAAGAGACGGATAATACAAGAGCACAAAGGAGCCTAGAGGACACAGACCGCCATGCACTGCAAGAGAACCAAAATAGGGGGGAGTCAGACTCCAGTCGTCAATCTCTCCTCAGGACAAGTAATGACCAAACAAGCAATACTGGTGAGACCGGAGCATGCACATCTTTCACACGCACATGCACAGGTAAAGCAGTGGTACTACCTAAGATGTACAAGGAGTATGACATGAAAGTGTAACACCCTGCATCCTTCACCTTAGCCCACACACACTAATTAGTTTACCTTCTGCATCCCCTTCCCCCTGCAGCTTCCCGTTTTGTTATTGTTGTTTGTTTTGGGATGTAGTAAAGGGGGAAATATGTAGTGTAGCGCTCTAGCTTTCCAGTGACATCATGTCACAGGGAATACAGTGAGCGCTGGTCGCGATAGGCGGAGATAGCCGGAGACTTATGCAGTGGCAATTACCCCTGCGCTATTCGGGGGAATAAAGGAATACGTACAAATGCACAGTGTACGCCTCATTATTACCGCTCCACCCGCACACTACAGCTGCCAATGCTGAATGGGTTTAGTCATATTCCCTGAATTCACCATTTTTTTTTCTTAAGAACCAGCAGAGAGCCCGCGCGTGTCTGCTGAACAGAGTCTATGTCAGATGCGGCCTGTAAAACCTCGAACATGGAGTAAACATTGCGTAACCAAGGTACTGAAAATCACGACCAAATTTCTTGTGGTAGACCTGTTCAAATTTGTACAGAAGGACTGGGGAAAAAGAGATCAGGTCTTTCCGCTCACTCTTCACAATAGTAATATATACTGGAGCAGTTGTTCTCCGTCATAGAAGTTTAAAATAGGAGTTCAATCATGCTGATTGAGTCTTGTGATTTGTAGAACGAGGCCTGCTGCTGGTTTTCTGCTGAGCCATAAGACTTGCATATTTCATGTTAGAATCCTTAGGAATACCTTTTACAATAGTGCTACCATCACCAATAGTGGTTCCAGTGGAACAGGTAAAAGTATATATAATAAATACTGAACAATGTCGAATAATAATGTGAAGGTTACTGAGGATGTAGGAAGGAGAAACAAAACTCATGACACCTATTGAATGACCATCAGTTGTTATTTTTGCAAGAATACAAAGAGTATACAGTAAAATACACATAGGGCTCGATTCCGATCCGGTAAAAAAAATCCCCCGTAAGATTCGTATTCGTAGCCGAATCCGTACGACTCGTAAACACACCGTACGAACCGGCGAGTACGATCCGGACCGGGTGATCAGGACGCTATTCGTACGGTCCGCGTCAGGTAAGGGCGATTCGTACGGAAAAGCGCTCTATCACATACACACCGTACGCCGCATACCCCCCATGATCGCCGGGGTACGCGCCGTACCCCTGTGATCATGTGGGGTACGCGCCGTACACCCAGCGTACATGGGGTGCGCACCGTACACCCACCGTACATGGGGTACGGTGCGTACCCCATGTACACTGGGTATATGGCGCATACCCCACATGATCGCAGGGGTACGGCGCGTACCCCGGCGATCATGGAGGGTACGCGGCGTCCCCGGGGGAGGGGGGGGGGCATTCCGTACTTGTTTCGGCGCGAACTATGCGTTTACGGCTGTTTCCAGCTCCCGCAAAAAAAAGGGTCGTACGGTGCATACCCGACACGAATCGTACTTGCTGGGTCGTAAAAACCAGCCGCGCACCGTAGCGATGTCACGTACAGCGGGTTCCGAGTGAGACTCGTACGGATATTTTAGTCGTACGGAGTCCTGTACGACTCGTACGGTCTTTGGCTCCTGGTACGGATCGTACTTCGTCGTACGTACGGGGACGTTTACGGGTACGATTCGTACGGGGAAAATTGCTCCGTACGACGATTCGGAGCGCATTTTACCGGATCGGAATCGACGCCTTAGTGTACATATAACAATGTGAAGACTTTCGAGAAAAGGGGGCGTCCCAAGTGGAAAGTGTGAACCAAAGGAGTGGTTAAAGCACACAGAGGAGACAACAAGAGACAATATGTGCACGGTTTCAACAGGGGTATATTGACAGGGACAATGTGGGACATCTTAAATGAGACAATCAAGGGCTCGTGGTGGAAAGGTGCCAACCATGCGTGAAAGGGAAGAATAAACTTACTTACAGTGAACCCTGCTGGGTACTCCTTTCACGCATGGTTGGCACCTTTCAACCACGAGCCCTTGATTGTCTCATTTAAGATGTCCCGCATTGTCCCTGTCCTGATGAGACCCTCCATCCTATAAAGGGTCGAAACGCCGTCGACGCCCATTGGGAATGAACCTTTCAATCAATGTCTATGAATTCAATAGTCATTATTTAAATCATTGAATATTGTGTATATGGTCGTTTTCCCATTCCCTTGTAAATATACCCCTGTTGAAACTGTGCACATATTGTCACTTGTTGTCTCCTCTGTGTGCTTTAACCACTCCTTTGGTTCACACTTTACACTTGGGACGCCCCCTTTTCTCGAAAGTCTTCACATTGTTATATGTACACTAAGTGTATTTTACTGTATACTCTTTGTATTCTTGCAAAAATAACAACTGATGGTAATTCAATAGGTGTCATGAGTTTTATTTCTCCTTCCTACATCCTGAGTAACCTTCACATTATTATTTGACATTGTTCAGTATTTATTATATATACTTTTACCTGTTCCACTGGAACCATTGTTTTTTATATAAATATGTACCCTGGTTCCTTAGAAGGTAGGGTTCCCTTGTTGTGAGTGTGACCATCACCAACAGGGCATATTTTAACCATATCAGGCATATCTAGCACCATGTCTATGGTGGAGCGGTAACCGCCCAGAAAGAGGTACAGCTATCACATCTGTGTGTATGACCTCTGCGGCGGTATGGGCAACTCCCAGCGGCTAACTGGCCAACTTGAGACCTCCAGGGTCCATAAATTATCAGCTGGTGTGACCATCCTTGATTCTAGCATCAGCATCCCACACCAAGTGGACCAAGAAGGTTTTGGCTACTTTGAAGACCGCCTGTTGTCTTCCAACTGCGACCCTTATGCTGTCACAACAGAGAAAGGAGAGACTACAGTCTTCACTTCCTCTGATTTAGCAGTGGGTCAACTCTTGTTTTTCCAGGCCTCATTATGCCTGTGTTGTGTAAACAAAGGCTCTGGTCTAGTTCTACAAGGCTTTCCCACCCTTGGTTACCTAAACTTCAGTGCACCAATGATTTAGTGTGAAGGCCCAGGTTTTTTGTAGCCCCACATAACCCTACTTGATAGACTTACTGGTGTTGTGTCCACACTTTCTGGGTTAATAACATTCCTGTAAAAAGATCAGGGAAGCAGTGATAATTAAAACCCAATTTTGTTCTTTACAATAGCACAACAAGCATTTCTAAAATGATTGGAATGTTCCTAGTGGCGTAACATCCCTAGTATGACATCTATGCTCTACAGTAGGCGTGCTTGGCATAGCTGACATGCCTCTAGAGTTTCTTGGGGTTCAGTGCACTACATACCTGTTCTCAGCAGAGCAGGCTTCAACTGGAACAGAAGAAAAACACACATCAGCTGAGCTCAGCTCCTCTTATTTCTGTATCATCTCTCATCATAAGAATGGATGATGCAGCATTACAGCAGTCAGGACAGGAAACATCCAGTACCCTGGGGCAAATACCTCTCTGCCTCAGTGGTAAAAATTGTTAGTTCAGACTACATGTCTATTTTGCATAATCCTTGTTAAACCTTTAAATGTAGATAATAGGGGACTTGTAGCACACTTGTATCACCTTAGGTGTTAGCAAAGTCATGGTTTGGATGAATTGACACTTTCACAAGTTATGCGAAAGATATTGATAAGCAGCAAATGGGTCAAAGACAGGCAGGCTAACCTTACTTGCAAAAAATGTCTGGTTTGGGGATTTTTTTTCGTTACTGCAGGGCTGTGTTAGGGCAGGGCGGGGCTGGTGGCACAAGGAAGAGGAGTAGTTTGTGCACAGTAAGTGCACATGACTTCTTGACCAGCCACCTTGGGCAGGCCAAACAGTCATGCGCACTTAGCATGTTCTCCACCAGGCTGTAAAGCACAGATTGGGTAGAGAACATGCCCAGTCTCCCTGTCCCCATGTGAGTGCCAAACCACTGTGCTCAGACTAATCACAACGCTGCACTTCAGCATTGTGATTGGATAAGGGGAGCCTCTGTGCTTACGGGACTAATCAGCATCGACAGAGGCGGCAGCGAGGAGGTAAGCGGTTTAAAAAAATATTTTGTCCCCTAGTACTCCCCGCCCCATTCCTTGCCAGCCGCCACTGCCTTTGGTTGACCTTTTTCCTTGTGAGAGTGGTGTGGAGGATGCATCTTGCCCCTTAATCTGAACGTTGGGCTCCTAGTTGGGACCAATAAAACCCAGTTAAATACTGAATTATTTCATGGTCTTGTCAACTTTTCACTGTGCCCTACCATGTACACATTCACATACAGGGGGGACATTTACTTCTGGCCAAGTACAGGGGCTGCAAAATTGTAGAAAAGAAAGTGTGTGCTCCTCCCAGGGAACTCCACTTGAGTTCATCTGGGGGGATATGGGGCAAGAGAATGCTGTTGTGAGTGGGATGGCTCGGAGGGAGGAGAGCACTAAACAAAGTGGAAAAAATGTCCCTTGACTGCTAGGCTCATACATGAAGCGGGTAACTTGAGACAACCCACACTGGTTCCTAGTGCCTCATTGTTAACAGGGGAGGCACTCCATGACTCACCTGCACCTGTGCTCCCCAACACGGTACCTCCTCCATTAGACAGGCATGAGTCAGGATTGTCTCGTTTCTGTATCTGGGTTAGTACTATACCTTATGTGCTCTTCAATCAAATGCCTTTTTCCCACTGAGTGACTGATGACGCACTAACTAAACTTCTTGCTGCACTCCGCTTCAGACCATGCTCTCCATTTTGACAATTTCACTTGAGGTCTAGTTTGAGTCCTTAGAAACATCCACACTCTGCTCACTGCCATTCTTGATGCAGTAGCTGTGGTAAGTAGAGGCATTGGCAACACCCTCCACAAAGCTCTCTGTAGCACACTGCCTCATCATTTTCACAGCTAATTCAAATCTTATCAAGCCTCTATCTAGACCAGGGGTCTCCAAACCGGTCCTGGAGGGCCGGATCCATGCCAGATTTTTAAAATTACTACATGCATCTTAATGGGGATATCCCAAAAATCTGGCATGGATCCGGCCCTCCAGGACCGGTTTGGAGACCCCTGATGTAGACAGTCCTGGCAATGCACTCATGTTAAGTTTTTTGGGTACCACTGCATCATGGAATTACTGTAGTGTCTTGTGTTTGCTTTAACGTTGGTGAGTGCAGCTTTTCTCCTGCTCCAAAAGCAAAAAGCCAGAACTGTAGCAACCATGTCTCTTGTTTTTTTTAAACAATTTCTATTAGTTTTATCAAACGGAAAGGAGCAGTTTAAGCATGATTAAAACAAAATATAATTTAAACATCCCACCATTCCCTTGTGATAGTTTACTCATAGCCCAGATCTGAGTCAAAGATGCATCATACAGCTGAAGCAATGAATCTCTTCTGAGTTGCGGCGAGGCTGTGAAGTGAGGTCCTGCATTTCCGTTGAGGACCACATCAATGAGGGCTTGCAATCCAAAGTCTGGCATCAAGGATGAGTCGTGCAGTCAGGCCGATGATTTGGATCCGAGGAGCTGCAGGGCTGCGATGCGGAGTCTGGATCGTTGGTAAAGCTGCTGTGGACGAGGGATGTGAGGGCCTGTGGCAAAGATGTGTTACACAGTGTCAATTCTAAAGAGGCAGTGGGCTGCAATGCTGGTCTTTGCAATGGTACCGATCCACGCAGCAGCATAGATCCGTCAGCTCTGATGTGGGTTGCACCACACAGCAGAGGAGATGCATCAGTTCTGCTGGGTCTACAGAGGCTAACAAGGCATCTTATGCCAACTGCCAAGGATCCAGGAGTACGATGGCAACACTTGGCAGGGTAGACTCAGAGATGGCAGAGTCCAGGTGCTGGGTTCATGGTTGTTGGAGCCTTCTGTCCCAGAGGCTCAATCAGGAGGCCAGCCTACTACCCTTTGGTGTCACTCTGGGGTCCACGGAACAACGGATGCAGGTCCAGTCCTTCTCACCCAGGTAAGAGGGCAGCAGGCAGCAGGTCAGAACAGCAGGGCAACAGTCTTTCAGAACAGTAGTCCAGCAGAGCGGCAGTCCTCTCAGCAGCACAGCAGTCCTACATTCTGGCAGATTATCTACAGGTCCAGAAGTGTACTGAAGAGGTTGTGTCTGAGGTCCAATATTTATACCTGGTGCTCTTCCTCTGGAAGGTGAAGGAAGCTTCTAGAAATTCAAAGTCTCCAGTCATCCTGCCCTCCTTGTATGGGCTCCAGACTAACAACAGGTGGATTTTAGCCCTTTGTGTAGAGGCAGGGCACATCTTATTCAAGTGTAAGTGGGGCTCTTTTCGTCTCATCCCACCCATCCTGCCAGTGGTTGCCCATCCAGGCACACCTAAGCTCTCTATTGTGTGTGACTAGCTAGGAGGAATACACAAAGCCTAGCTGTCAACCACACCCAGTCATGTAACTTAGGACAGGCTACAGGCACTAAATTGCCAAGGCAGGAAAATGACAATTTTCTAAAAGTGGAAATTTCAAAACTGTAACTTACAATTCAGCTTCACAATAAGTTAGGGATTGTTATTATAGTTCCAAAGACACCAAACATGAAGTGGTTACCTATTCCCATTTGGAAATGACAGCTTATTAAATATAATAAGGTAACTACAATGTTATTCTATGGGACAGGAAGGCCTTGCAGTATTTTAAACAAATATAACGTTTTTTCACTACCAGGACATATAAACCTTAAAAGTATATTTTCTACTTTTTAAATAGACTGCACTCTGCCCTCTGAGCTGTCCAGGGCCCAGCATAGGTGAGACTTATATGTATAAAAGAAGGTTTGGGCCTGGCAAAAGTTTTATTCAAAATAGCCGTTTAAAAACTGCACACACAGGCTGCAATGGTATGCCTGAGAAATGTTGAAAGGGCTACTTAAGTGGGCGGTGTAATCAGTGCTGCAGATCCACTAGATGAATTTATTTAACAGGCCCTGGACACATCTAGTACCATTTTACTAAGGACTTACAAATAAAATAAAGATGCCAATTGGATGTAAGCCAATTCTACCAGGTTTAGAAGAGAGGGCCTAAGCACTTTAGCACTGGTTAGCCCTAAAAAAGTCCCAACACAAGCAAAACAAATGCAGAAAAAAATAGGAGGAGGAAGACAAAAGGGTTGGGATGACCCTTCAGAGGGCCGGGTCCAACATGTAGCATGTATTCAGGACCAGTATTGCTGTATGATAGTGCAGGTTTAGACGGGTTGGTGGAAAGGTCAAAGTTGTCTCTGCATTGTAAGTAGTGTGGGTCCATCACTTCCCTCATCCGACTCGTAGGGCTATAGTAGCCCATATTTAAGTATTGAATTTGAATAACTCTGAGCTGCATGGATGCAACAAGGACCCAAGCGGACATCTTCACTTCAGCCCAGTCCGCATCATCCACAGAGCACACACCTTGAAACCATTTATCATACAATTGCATGACCAGATCAAGGGACCAGTGTCCCATATACTCTTGAAATTCGCTTCCTACCATGTTCGGATATTGTAATTGGACTTCTAGACAGCTAAAATTGGGCAGAGCATTTAACTCCCAAGCATGAGCACAGAAAGCACGTCGTATTTGGAGATGGTGATAAAAATGCAATTTGTATGTGTAATAAGTTTCCCTTAGTTGTATGAATGACCTAATATGGTAGCCCTCACATTCATCACCCAACCTGGAGTTACTTATTAGATCCCAAGGATGAAAGCCGTTGAGCCCTGCTGTATGTTGAAGACATGTACTGTGGCATTATGGGTTTTTTGCAGACAGGACCCTATTCCACCAGATTCATTGGAGTGTCTGGTGCCAGCATGAGAGTGTCATATTAGTGACTTGGGGATTTCCTAGTTATTTATATAGGCTGCAGAGCAAGTAATATATATTATATTTTTCAATATATTCCATCTCTAGACATACATTTGGGCTCTCGTGGTCTGCAAAGAACCAGTTGTTCACAGGCCTAAACTGAATGGCCAAGTAGTATAATTTGACATCAGCCATTCCCAGTCTTAAAATGCCCCCATGTCTCCATGTCCCATTTAATTTGGGATAATAAGGGTTGCACACTGAGCTTCCAGGCTCACTGTCAATTCAGCGAGTATTCATACTGAGATATTTAAAGTAGTCTGTTCCTTTCTGTAAAGGGATTGTTTCCTCTCTATTGCTATGATCACTTGCCACTGGCATGTAGATTGATTTATCCCAGCTTTCAGTGAGGTCAGCGGCCATGCCATATATCCACAGCATGTGCATCAATTTGGTCAGGGAAATCAGAAAGCATGGTATTTTGTACTTAAATTAGAATATTTTCAGCATATAGCACTATTCTACCATCTCTAGATGTGCCCCAACGGAATCCGCAGAATTGAGCGTCCTATCTGATTGACTAAGCCAACAGCTCAATGGTTAGTGAAAATAAAAGGGGTAAAAGGGGGACACTCCTGTCTTGGTCCTGCCTATATGGCAAATCAGGGTGAAAGAATCACTTTAACCATAGCTTCTGCCCTCGTGTCTGTGCAGAGAACTCTGACATATCATTGAACTAGTGGTCCAAAGTTCATTCGAGCTACTAACCTGAACATAAACGGCTAGTGGACAAAATAGAAAGCCATCTTGAAATCAATCGAGACCAGGGCTCTCTTGCTGGTACACCCCTGGGACCACTGCAAAGCAATGTTCAAGCTTCTAAAACAGTAATGTGTGCTGTGCCCATGTATAAATCTATTTTGATCTCTGTGCACAACAGTTTGTATAACTGTAGCCAGTCTATTTGCAATGATCATATCCAAAATCTTCGTCTATATATTATTCAAGGAGCTGGGTCAATTCGAAACACATGGCAATGGGGAGCACCTAGGCTTTACAATTACTGAAGCTGTTGTACCACACAAATCAAAAGGAAGAGCCCTGTATAGGACTCTTCGCACAACACAGGGCTTCATTACGATGTCGGTTGGAAAAGCTCCAAATTGAATTCGGATTTTCCTAACGTGTGTCGGAACCCATGTTTCCGACTGACTCAGAAACATTTCCGACTGACCGATTATGATAGAAGGAAACCACACAGTCATTCTGGCTGGCATTTGGAGAATCCGAGTCGCTCGGAGTTGATTCGTACAGCTCAATGTACAGCATTTCCGACCGACCAATTACGATGTTGGATTCCGACAGCTTTTCCGACTCTGTCTGTCCGACACGGAAAGGCTGTCAGAAACTGACTTTGGGGGCCCATAGCAGGCCCCCCTTCACCCGTAGGCCTCTGGTTGCGGCCCGTGGGGGTACCCTCAGGACCCCTCTTTCAAACCATGCACAGTGTGGCAGGCACCTTGGGGTGCCCGCCACAGGGTGCAGGGTTTATTGCAACCTCCCCTTTTTGCAATGGGAGCCTATGTTGTCAGTCAGAACACAGGCTCCCATTGAAGTCAATAGCAGTCTGACCAAACGGTGTTTGGAACCATCATAATCGTTCTGTAAGACTCCCTGAAGCGGTGTGGTTTGGAAATGATTCCGACAAGGAGTCGGTCGGAATGCTTTCTGACCGACATCATAATGAGGCCCTTAATGTGGGAGAAAAGCAAGTGTTATGGATATTTCTCCAGTACCTCAGGAAGGAAGCTGCTCGAGCTTGGGTTTTCTCCTGAGGGTAATGCATTGATAGCCCCAACTCCTTCTCTAGCTGCAGAGGTTTGTCTAGTGTTTAATGTCAATGCCCAATAGCTGCATGGCTATTAAGTCATTTATAATGCGGTTATGAGTGTCTATTAGTGGGGGTGGTCTGGACTGCATACAGAGTGCAATAGTATACAAAGAATTCCTGTGTTCTGTGATCAAGTTACATCAACATGCTACCTTTTCGTGTATTTATTTTGGGCACTATTCTCAATCGTAGATCTCTAGTTTCCAGCCAATACAATAATCTCCCGACCTCTAGTCCCATGTCATAAATTTTATATTGTGTCACTGTGCAAGTTTGTGCTGAAGCCTCGGTCTTCTCCCCATTCAGCTTGAAACAGTTTCTCCGCATCCAGTCGGCCACAAGAATGAGGCCCGACTTGAGTGCGGAGATGTTGTTCTCGTCTCTCCCTGATAGGGAGAAGACAATCTGGGTGTCATCTGCGTAGGAGAACAGGGTTAGCCCAGCCTGTTCAACTATGGTTGCCAAGGGTTTAACATAAATATTAAATAATAAAGGGCTAAGGATTGAACCTTGGGGAACGACGCGGTAGATGGGCAGATGGTGGAAGCTGCTTTAGAAGAAAACACTTGAAAGGTTCGGTCGTTAAGGAAAGACACCACCCAGGCCAGGGCCTGGCCTGCCACACCTAGAGATTTCAGAGAGTCAATGAGGATGGAATACGACACGGTGTCGAAGGCTGCGCTCAAATCCAGCAGGATGAGCGCCATGGTGTTTCCCTGATCGACACCGTGCCTAAGACTCTCTGTTACCCCCAGGAGGGCTGTCTCAGTTGAGTGCCTAGGCCGAAAGCCCGACTGAGAAGGATGGAGAAAAGCAGTGTTAGTTAGATTTGGTAATGTTCACGGACACATTCTGGGAAGAAGGCCCAGACAGTTCAATTGGCTCACTGCCACTGTCCTCATGGCTGGTAATAGTTGGCTATTCACTCCTAATACCTAGACCGTTCACTCTGGATTGAGCCCACTGTGTTCTGTTGCACCCATGTCGTGTAGTCTGGGGCGATACTAATTTTTGAGGAAGCTTGGGAGAGTTCAGGTACAAGACAAAATTGTCAGAGTCTATCATCTAGGTCTGCATAATTAAAAAAATGGACTATCATCAGTTCCAAAGGGGCTCTCTGGGGAGGTATTACCGCTAAGGCACGATGTGCAATCTATATTACAAAGTATGTAGATAAGACTTTGACTGTAATCCAGGAACTCACCCAGCTGACTAAGAACCCTTATCGGACTTTGTTCATCGGATCCTTCTGTCACTCTTACAAACCAAAGATTATTCCTGCAGGACCTGCCTTCCATGTCCTCAGTCCTCCTCTTCAGGTAGACTGTATGACTTTCAGACATCGAACATCTGTATGCAATGTGTGTAATGAATCCTCTGCTGTTGATATTCAGATTTTTGCTTCATTAACTCAATCTGCAATCTGCCTCAAATCTTTACATGGGAGCCCAAGTTCTGCACTTGTGCTGTTAATCTGAGCCTCAAGCATAATTTGAGTTTCACAAATAGCTTGGAATATTCTTTTGGGAGTAATCTGCATCGGACCTACCTCATTTGGAGTGTATGGGGCCAATATGATCTTGGTGCAGGTTTAGTATTCTTGGCTATTTTATTGCACTGAGATATTAAAGCAGCTTGCGACTTTCCGATGGTAGGTGACAAAGATGAAGACGTCACAGTTTTTTAAGATCGCCTCCGCCTTAGTATCTTGAACAGAAAATGATGTCCCCAATGCCTGGTAGACGATAGGAGAGATGAGGAAAAAGCCATGATAAAAGTGCCCCATAGATCACCACCCAGCCAGCAACATTGGTAGTGCCGTGCAGTACAATTGCTAGTGGGCAGCAGTTTTCATGCAAACAGTGCTGCAGAACTAGATCCTATGTAGGCTGTGCTCCTTCGAAGTAGAAGAGATGGGGGAAGAAATAGCTCCCTTTAGAAATAGTATCTCCACGTAACTCCAGTGAGGGTTCCTATCCACCCCTTAAGTAGCAGAGCAGTCGCACATGATGTTGATTGGTAGTTGGACAGAATATTGATTATATGATGCAGAAATATCATCAAAATATATTGTTGCTACAAAAATATTGTGACACAGAGGGGTCGATTCCAATTCGAGAAATACCACTCCGAATAGCCGTACGGAGAGTTTTTTCCCGTACGAATCATACCCTGCAGCGTCCCCGTGCGTACGATGAAGTAAGATTCGTACCAGGAGCAGGACTCCGTATGAATCGTACAAAGACCGTACGACTCGAATCTCCCCACTAATCTCCCTCGGAACACACTGTACGCGACATCCGTACGGTTCAAAGCTGGTTTTCCCGACCCAGCAAGTACGATTCGTGTTGGGTACGCATCCTGCAACGCTTTTTTTATGGGAGCCCAAAACGTCTGCAGAAGCAGAGTTTGCCTTGAAACAGGTACGGAACGGCCCCCCGGGTATGGTGCATACACCCATGTCTGCAGGGGTACCCTGCGTACCCCTGTGTTTAATGGGGTATACGCACTGTACCCCTGCAATCATGGGGTGAACGCACCGTACCCCATGATCGCAGGGTGTGCGGTGCTTACACCCTGCAATCATGGGGTATGGTGCATAAACCCCATGATTGCAGGGGTACGCACTGTACCCCTGAGATCATTGGGTGTACGCACCGTACGGTGTGCATGTGATCGTGTGGTTGTCCGTACTAATCGCCCGTACCTGACATCGACCGTACGAATCGCGTCCTCGTACCCCGGTCCAGATCGTGCTCGTTCGGTCGTACAGCATGTTTCCGAATCGTACGGTTCAATTTCCGAAGCCATATCATACGGATCTTTGCTTATTTTTCGTACGGTTCGCACACATTCAGACGTATTTTTGGACAACGGATCGTACTATGCTTTTCGGACAGATTGGTACGATTCGTACGGAAACGGCAACGAATACGAATCGTCGGACGTTTTCTTTCCTGAATCGGAATCGACCCAGAATGTCGTTGTCCAGAATATCATTATTTCTTGTGTACGGTATTACTGTTGATTGTTAGGGTAATATTTTTTACATTATTAGATTTTAAATTGTGTTTTACCGAGACTGTAAAAGTCAACATCAACATCGCTACTGTGTATATTGAGCAACTGAAAAACCTGGTGGCACCAGGGTTGCTACGTCTGTTGACAATACAATTTGTTGTGAAAAAAAGAATATATTTTCTTGGTAAAAAATATAGTTTTCAAAACATTTGTTGTCATTTTCATTATTATAGGTATAAAAAAGATTTGGTTTTATTAATTCTATCGGTTTTAGTTAATATATATGTTTAGGTGAGGATATTGTTCGAATAATAACTAATTATTTTTAAAATAGTTTATAATTTGCAGTGCTTTAGTAATTTATTCATCAAAGTAATTAGTAATTTTAAGGTTAGTGGTAGGTTGTTGGGTTTGTAGGAGAATAGAGTAGGAAGATGGTTAAATTATAATACATTTGAATGGAATGGTAAATATTTTAATTAAGTATTTATTTGGTTATTAAATATGTAAGTTGTGTATTTGTTAATTTACATTTTTATTTATTTTTTAATTGTAATGCATATTTTAATGTATTGTTATTATTAATAGTAGGCTATAATTTAGTAACATATTGTTGGGGAAAAGGGTGGCAAGAAAATTACATTAAAATTAAGGGTGAGTATAGTTATATATTATTTAATTGATTGTTAATTAGGTGAATATTTCTGTTATTAGTTAACATTTTTAATTTTAATTTGAGTGAATATTTTAATTATAATATTAGTAATAGTATGTTATAACTTAGTAGTGAGTTGCTGGCTTTGTATGGAGAATAGAAAAGGAATGTAATAAAATCCAAAATAATTTTAAATAATGGTGTGCATAGTGTGATTGGAAAATAAGTATTTAACTGATTAATAATGATGTTACATTTTGAATTGTTAGTTTACTTTTTTTATTATTTTAATTTATATTTTAAATATAATATTAATAATAGTATGCTATATTTTAGAAGCGTCTTATTGGGTTTGTGCAGGATTAGAGTGGGAAGATGATTAAATTAAATGTAATTTTATTTTAATGCTAGGTATTTACTCTAAATGATTTACTACATTAATTATTTTTAAATTAAGTATGTCAATTATTTGATGGTTACATTAACTTTGTAATATATTTTGGAAATATAAATGTATATTTCAAAGTTTAACAGAAAGATTTTTTAAAAAGTGTTACTTAAAAAAAAGTTTTTAGGTTTGTTTACAATATAGTGTTAATGTTTTCAATGTTTTATCACTTATTATGTTTTATTCTGTATTAAAATATTTTTAGTACATATTTTGAACCCTTTTTGTTATGTGTAATTTGCTCAAACTTTTCCTATTGTTGCTTACATGGAGTGGGAATAGTAAATCTAACACCTCAGAAGTCTAACGCCTTCTCTACTGTTGCTTAGATTGGATTGGGAATAGTAAATCGAACCCCTCCAAAGTCTAGCGCTTTAAATGTAAATTGATACTTGTATAGCGCACTACTCACCCGCAAGGGTCTCAAGGCGCTTGTACGAATACAGCTGTGGAACCCATCCTGGCTTTCCCTGTGAGGCGTCCACTCCTGGGCACCCCCAAGGTGGAGGCCAGGCATCCTTAGCTTTGTGGGGGCCGTTGTGGAGATTAAGCAAGCTATTGCCCAGAGTTGCAGAGTGGGACTCCATGATTGGAATAGGCACCGAGGCAAGAATTATCAGGTCCGCAGAATTTTGAGCCCAAGACCCGCCGAGGCGGGGAATTGAACCTGGTCCCGGCCTAGACCTCTGCATCAGGGTCTGCTGCTCTAACCATTGAGCCACACTTCTCCACCAACCACACTTCTCTGCTGTTCAATAAAATACATGTTTTTTAAATTTATTATATTGATTTTATTGTTATAATTTTTATATTTTTAGCAATATTTTTGTTTTTAGTAGAGAGAAGTGTTTTTACAATGTTGTTTTAATAAATATTTTATATGTATTATTTAAATTTTTTTTAATTTATAATATTATGTATAGACAATTGTACAACTCAAATGTCAATATAATAAGCTAAGCAAATATGTTATCTTTAAAATTACTGTACACTATAAGAAAATGCATTTATATATTTAATTTAATATGCAGCTTTCAATATTTTATGTAAGCTAAGTATTCTTTTGATTTATATATATTTATAGATATACACACACACACACACATATGTTAATTTTTAATTTAGTTTATTGTTTTTGCTGAAAAAGTTTATATTATAAAAATGGTTTACAGTTGATTTTTTTACATTGTTTTACAACGTTTTCGATCTCAGTCCTACTCATATTGGCAGAAAATAATTTAAAGTACATTTATTTAAATTAAATTACATTATTTGCAGGAATTTCAGATTCAATAAGTTATTACTGAGACAGGATACAGAATTACTAGCTTCCTCCACGTTTCCCCTCCGACAATTGAATTTTTGGATATGAAGATAACTATCATGGACAATAGGTTTGAAACAGAGATACTGGGCAGGGCTGCCCCCTCCCACCTCTTCTCTTTGATAGCCATATGGAACTGTTTGGCCAAATGCTCAGGAGAGATCTACAAGGAATCACATTTGCATCACAGAAGATTAGCACTAAGATTGCTTTATATGCCGATGATCTGGTTGCTTATACAGAAGACCCGGATGCGACAACCTTAGTCCAGGTTTTAGTGATCAGTTGTCTGGACTATTGTAATGCTCTTTTAGCCGTCATTTACAAGACTCAACTGGAGTGGTTCAAAATCCAGCGGCCTGTCTAATCTAAAATATGCCAGCCAGATCTGCCTCTACTTCCCTATTGTGCTCACTCCATTGGCTTCCCGTGTGTAGACGAGTCACTTTTAAGATCTGCTGTATTGTGCATAAAGTGCTAAAAGGCAAGGGACCCCGATACCTAGAGGTAAAACACATCCCTTACCTACAAGGCAGACCTTGAAGATTGATGGAAAAGTCATTTCCTACTGTGCCACAAATCAGAAAATACTCGTTCGGGGGCAGAGCCTTCTCTTCTCTGCCCCCTTGCTACTGGAACAAACTTCCTATTCATATACAAGAGTGCACTGATCACTTTCTTTTCAGAAAACTTCTCAAAACCTAACTATTTTAACATTAGAACTACTCCACGTGTTGGTCTCTGCCGCTCTGAGATACCCCTTTGGGGGTGATTCATGAGCATTAGAAGATAATTTAACATAACATAACCTAACATAACAATGCCTAGAGTGAAGGAATTAGTAGAGGAGTCTGGGACCTTCTCCTTATATTCCATCAACAAAGGTAAATCAGATATTATGTGTTGGAATATTCCTGAGCAGCAGGAGGGCACAAAGCCATATTTTAATATATGTGGCCATATCATCCCTCAACGCCTAGAGGCAATCCCAGTTTATAATCTGGAGAGGGTTTCTAGGGATATAGATATGTTGCTTATTCGATGGAGGAATCTCCCATTAACCAAATATGGATGGGTCAATTTGACCAAAATGAGCATTCTACCCAAGTTGACATACCTTTTTAATTGCATTCTGCTCACTTTTCCCAAATCACAAACTTTTACAATCAAGGGGCAAATAACATCTTTTATATGGGCATCCGTGGCAGTGAGATTGGCATTGAAGAAACTGATGCTTAGGTTGGAGAAAAGAGGCTTGGCATTACCTGATCTGAGGAAGTATTGTGGTGCTTTTCAGATTAAGAACTGTAGACTGGTATTCGGGACAGCAGATTTTACAACGTGGGGTCGGCTGCTAATGGCTAAGACAAAGGACCTGGAGAGTCTGAGGACTTGTCGTCTGCTGTACACGTTTAGGCTAAAAGTAGTAAATGCAACCATCAGGCTTTGGTATAAAATCAGGAAGGCCATGGGCATAAAATACTACTCTCCCCTATCTGAGACTCCCCGGGTACACCTGAATGCCTGCAAGATCAATTGAGTTGTCCTTTGTGGGATGCTGGAAGAGTACTGTGGGGGGATCTCTTTAGTGTACAGGGCCTGGTACCTTAGGAGGCACTGTTGTGCAAGACCATGGGCCGACTGTCAAGGTTCAAATATGTGCAGCTGCTTTCTTGGTACATGGGCGAGAATCAAGACTTTGGATTCTCCGGGGAGATTAAGAGTAGGCCACAGGACGCTTGAGGGCACATTAGGTATCCGCCCACCATTATGGTGGAAAATGGGACCGCCCGCTAAGGGTGCAGCGGTCCCACATTTTTAACATTGCAGCGGGCGGTGCGCCGCAATGCCAAAAATGCATGTTGTGCTTTCAATGCACAACGTGACAGGCAGCGCGGTGTCTACCACGTTGTACATTGAAATGAAGGGGGGTACCATAGGTACCCCCCATGTGCACCCCCCACAATGCTGCCACAACAAGGCATTTCAAATCCCACATTCCAACATTCCAAGACACCGCCACCATATTGAACCATTTTCCACCGAAAATTCCCATGCAACCACCCAAGGTTAAGAGGCTTCTGCATCAAAAACCTTGGGTGGTTGCATAGGAATGCCAATGCACCACCTATGTAACGACCGCTTGGCGCTCAGTAGTGCAAAGCAGGGCAATGCGCTGCTTTGCGTTACTTTCAAGGGATTTTTCAGCACAAAAAAGGTTTTGGCCTGGAAAGTAAATAGGTAAAAAAATTATTGTAATCAATTTGTATCTCTTTTGTGACGCAAACATGGTGTAAAATCTTATTAAGTATACCCCACGGTTTTTAATGAATTCTGCAGCACTAACAATCAGACATGGAGATGCGTTAAGCCTTCGTGAAACATCTTAAACGATAACTAGGAACAAAGCTATAAATTAAAGCATACAGCGGACTAGGATTTAGTGGGTAAAAGTACCCATTCTGTAAAAACGTAGCAATCTTAAAACATGACAGATTTACTATTTGAAACTATTGCCATATTGAAATATGTGTTCGAATGTTGCTCTTGTTGGAATGTTTGTGAGGTGGGGCTTTTGGCTGTAGTTCTGATTGATGGAATTTACTGAAATAAATGTATTTATTCAAAGGTGTGTTAGGGTACAAAATGTGAGTCACACAATGTGAACGTTCGTACAAAAAGTAATGCTTAAAAATGTCGTTTTAATTGTAATTTTAAAATATAGTGTCGTCAAGCTGCAACGCACACTTACCCCTGCAATATCAATGGATGTCTGTAATTTATTTTAAAAGCACATTTGTGTAGAAATGTGCCCTTTTGTCTATAGTACATATATTAAACTGGCAACATTTTGAAAGGAATTTTGTAAGAAGTTGAAAAACATAAAGAACAAAACAACACTAAAAAATGTGCGCATTTACCAGTGCTTTAGCTTTCTTCTTGCCCAAACGATGCACTTTCAAAGAAGTACTGTCCTAGGTTTCGAGGCCAATGTTGGCGAAGCTTTGACCCCCAAAACATGTTACATATGTTACTTGAACTAGTTCCTCTTTCTCTGGACCTGCTTGTACTTTAATACATTCAAAATTATTTTACAGTTATGCCTTGGCATCATGCGCACATTTTCTCCCAAGTGTATGCTACTTACCGCCAGGGCGGCAATAGGTTAGCATGATCACCATTACATCACTCATGCTCGCACTTTGTCATAACTAACCATGATAGATAAAGGGTCAGGATAGGCGTCATGAATCAACACAATATGGCAAGAGTTGCCAATAACCTGCGAAAATTATCACCATGCCACGGAGGCCCACACTATGCCAAGAATTACTACCATTGTGCATTTTGATATGGATGCAAACAAGTAAAAAAAATACTGATAATATGCAGAAATCAGCATTTAGTGAGCATCATCTCATAGATTCCAGCAATTTTCAACTAACACGATTGCATGAGGTCCAGCATTTTACAAGATTAGGCAATGGGCATCATATCATGGAAGCCCACAAGCTGTTAAGAATTACAGCCTTTTTTATCATGGCCAACATTTTACCTGTGTGGGCAGTGATGCCCACAAGCTGCTAGGAATAAAAACCATCCTGCGAGAGCTAGCATTTCACCAGGGTGGGCATTGGGTACAACACACCCCTTATGAATTTATACATACACACGCCCACTCACTCACTTACATACACACTCACACACAGACGTGTGAATACAAGCATAACCAAATACTGATCAACTACATTGTTGTCAGTTGCTAAGGTGTCTGCCATACAGACCTTTTTGGGTAGGGATTCAGCTTTGTCCAGAAGGATCCAAGATGTACATTAACAGACACCCCCCCCCCCCCCAGTGATCAGGGAGTTAGTGACAATTTGATTAGTGAGATGCGTTTGCCCCAATAGGACAGTAATGTATATAACAGAAGACTTTCTAGATCTATGAGTGCATTTAGGCTGCACATTCCAATACTCAATTGGTCCTACTGTTTTTATTTGCATCATCATGCCATTATCTTACCAGGGTGCCAAATGTACTCATGTTGCTGTGTTTGATACGTCCTCTCTCAAACGATTGAAGACATGTAATTGTAAAGCACTCTGATATCCAAGGGGAATGTTCCGCTTATAGAAAACACTGAATAAATAAATAAGATCATAAATAGCACCAACAGTTTTCACTTTAACTTTGTGATTTAAACATGCCGTCTCAACTCCATGGTGTGCTCTGAGGTCAGCTGTTACTCCCAGCTCAGTGCTCCAGGAAGGTGAAAGTGATGCATAGAGCGCCTTGGTGGGCCTAGGGGAGGGAGCAGATATCAGGGCTGGAAAGGAGAGAAGGGCAAGGCAAGCAGGAGTACTGTAGGTAAAGGAGACAAAGCAAGGGGAGAAGGGGTAGTCAGGAGCACTTCCCTGGAAGGACACTGTAAAAGAAAACCCCAGGTCTGGTGAATTGCGGTCTTAATGACATGGAGTCATCATGTAGACCTACCTAGTCAGTAAGGCAGAGGTCTTCAAAATTTTGTAGGTTGAGCCCCCCAGCTGATTATTTTTACATGTCGGGCCCCCCCACCACCTGACAAATTTCTGGAATCTCGTACACCACATAATGGACCGCCACCCTCATATCCTAGGCCATATCTGGCAAATAATGTCCAACACAATAAGTGTGTTTAGTTAACTGCAGGTTTGTGAGTGGGTGTGGTTAAATGACAACGGCTTATTACACAGCTCAAAACTCAATCTTCCATTGACAGGTGACATTAGTCACCTGACCCTGGTGAACCACACCTGAATATAATCGATGCCACTTTTATTGTTGCCTTAAAAAATGCTGGACATACAAGTAACTTTGCAGTGTCAGCCTGAAGTACCGAAAAATATTTACCACCTCCCAATTAGCATTATATTCACACCCAATCCAATTCCCATTACCAATAATCAGTCGGTTGGCAGTGTAGAAGGTCCAATCGCTTATTATAACAAACAAACTCTGCCAGAGGAGCTCCTTGCAACCTAACCCCACGAGGTCCGCCAAGAAGACTGCTGGCACATTGTCAGAACATCACATATATACAGTTGCATTCTCGAAAACGTTACCCAAGATGGAAAAATACAAGTTGGTACAGGTTGGTGCAGAAGGAAAGACCATATATGGGAGACAAAGCACTCTTGGTTTAGCTCATCCTAGTTTAGCAAGGTCGTACAGGTGACTCCCTTCTGCTAACTCCGAGACAGTCCACCCCGCACCCCTCCAGGAATGTGCCTATCAGGCCTCCTCCTGCTACCTATAACCTTGACAGGCCTAATAAGCTGAAACAGCAGTTTTGCAACAGTTGGGCTATTTCTCATGCAAACGGCTGTGGTGAAATGAATCGAGTAAGGTCTGCTAATGTAGGGCTCCGAGCGAGGCCACAAAATGGCATCGGTCAAGCCAAGCAAGTGTGAAACGTGTAAAGCGGTGCATGTGAAAAACCTGAATTACTGCAAATCGGGTTTATGTTAGTGTTTGCGTATTTGTGGTAAGTTATTTAGATACATCATGATAATCGATTATATGCGTCTCATAACCGGAAATCAATTCCGGTTCCTCAAGCCCCCAGTAACAAACCCGCCTCCACCTTTCCAGCCTCCCTGGGAAACGCCTGATACCCGGTGCGGCCAATCAGCCTTGCTACCACCCTCCAATGGTGCCCCTCATCTTCGCATAGACCGTCCCTCATGTGTATTTGATTTCTTTTATAGTGCTACTCATCCCAAGTATGTACGGCAGGGTGTCGAAGTGCTTTAAATCACACACATTATATAAAGACAATGACTCATATAAATGTGAAAGTCAATGTTCTGAAGATAATGGGGCTACAAGGTGTAATCATACTTTCATCCATCATTCAGTCTTTCACCATTCATTCATTTCACCATGTCCTTCCACCTGTGTGCCCATCCATGGCCACACATATTCAACCATTTGCAAACCTATCCATCATAAATCCTTCAATCCATCAGCTTCAATCCATGAGCTTTCGTCTGCCGTCCTTTCAGGTGGCGCCCCATTCAGCCCAAGACCAATAGAAACTCTGGGGCCTCTCCACATATTCTGCAGGAGGGGGCATCTTTTTGCGTTATGCCACTTCACCAAGCACATAATAATAAAAAAACGGGGACAGTCATTTCAGCTGCAGTGGGAATCAGGGAGTCTCTACTGCCATGAAACGGAAAACAAAGTAACTGACAGTCCACTGTAGACGTCTGTGTGTTTGCTTTCGGTTTCATAACAGAGGAGACTCCCTGCCTCCCACTGCAGCTGAACCATTTCAGCTCTCACAATTAACCCATTCCCGGGACGGTTAGCTCTTTCCAGAAGAGAGGCAAATTTTCCCTTGAAATTAAAAATGCATGGGCATGTCGTGACCCATCCCTTTCCCCTCCAACCCTTCGTGACAGCTGAACCCCCACCATGTCCCCCCCACGGACTTGTGATGTGGGAAACGATAGTAGGAGTTTAGGATGGAGTGCGCGCCCCCCCCCCCTGAGATGGCATTGCGCCCCCCAGGGGGCGTGCCCCACAGATTGAAGAACGCTGCTGTAATAATCCAGGAAAAAGGTTTAAATGAAGAAGCTTTATTCAGCAGCACAGCATCAAGTATACAGCTTCAAGGTCCAAGTACAACTGACAGAAAGGGCAGAATGCATCACCAGCAACACATTACGGAGCGTCATCACACCAGCGCGTCACATCTCCCAGCAACTGGTGCGCATTGCAACGCATTCTACACGCAGCGTAACGTCTCACGTCATACGCTGCGTGCAACGTGACTCCATTTTGTTTTCTTTGAAGTTACCTAGCAACCCTTCGCCGATTTTACACGGAGACTTCATTTCATACGCGAGGGTTGTGGATGCCCTATTTATTCAAATATTACACGGACGCGCTATTTATTCAATTCTACATGGAAAGCCTATTTTATCATCGCTTTTTACAGCGTTTGCTACTTTTCATTTTTTTTTTGTGAGATTCCTTTCTTTAACGTTCTCTGCCACCGTGTTATGAAGGTACTTTCTTCGTGTTACTTGCTTGAGGATATTCTACTCATTTCTACAAGTGACTTTGTATTTGTGCATTATTGTATTGATATCGCTTTACTTACCTTATTTACTATATTTTCCATGTTGTACTATATTTGTGCACATTGATTTTACTACAAATTTTTACAGGTTTCGTGGCATTTGCTTTAATTTCGACTGTGTCTTTGGAAATGCAATTTGACCCTCCTGCTAAATTCTTGCAAATTAAGGGTGATCCTCCTTTGCCTTGGGCAAGATGGAAGGAGGAATTCTTCAACTATATGAAGGCCATTGATGGAGAGCGAATGGGTTCAGAGAGGAAAAAGAGCATATTATTGCATTGTTTAGGATCAGAAGGGCAAGAGATTTTCAGAACTTTGCCTCCTATTTCTACTCCTTCAGGCAGTGGTGATAATCTCAATGTTTATTCTGAGGCTCTTGCCAGATTAGAAAAAAGATTTAAGCCCACCGCTAATATTGCTCTTAATCGATTTAAGTTTTACACCAGGGCACAGAAACAGGATGAATCTTTCGATGACTTTCTCACGTCTCTAAGAGCCCTAACCTTACGTTGTAATTTTGGTACAATGGCCGATGAGATGATACGTGACCAAATTATCGTTCACGTTAAGAATAAGAAAGTCCAAGTTAAGTTATGGTGCGTAGGTGATCCCAGTTTGGAAGAGAGTATTGCTATTGCTAAATCTACAGAGATGTCTGAAAAATGGATGGACATTGTAGATAAACAAAGTGCCAATGGTAGTAAGACTAATGTTGAGGAAGAGGTGTGCTTGGTCAAGTCCAAGAATGAAGCGAAGAATAGTACTACCTCACAATCTACTGTTAAAAATTGGTCGAATGGTAATTACAGAAAACCTGATGTTAATAGCAATTTAGTTTCCTGTTATAGGTGTGGCAATAAGTCACATGTTGCTTCTTTCCCAGGATGTCCTGCCCTAAATAGAACTTGCAACATTTGTGGTAAGCTGGGACACTTTAGTAATGTTTGTAGGGAGAAACGTTTTAACTCACAAGGAAGAACAGGACAATCACGTCTTGTTCCCAGTTATCCCACTCCCATCAAAGTGTCTTCAGTTAATGATTCTGAACCTACCCCACAGGAGATTGCAAGAGGGTATGTTGTGTCCATCTTACAAAGTGGTACCATTGTTTTTACTCGTAAGAAATCACCTAAATGCAATTTTAACATCCTTGGGGTTGATCTGGAATTGATGGTAGACTCTGGGTCTCCATGGACCATCATTACTAAACAATACTTTGATGAAAAATTACAGGAAGTGTGTGATTTTACTAAATTACAACCATCTGATATTTTAGCTGAAAACTTTAATGGAGGCAATATTTCAATTGAAGGATTTCTAAATGTGCACTTAACTTTCAGAAGTAGATTTGCCTATATCAAACTGTATATAGCGTCCAAAGGTGTAAATGTTCTTGGGTGGCAAGATCAATGGGAACTTGGTATCAAACTAAATCCACGAGCCAAAGATCCTATTGAACTGTGTAGTGACCAAGAGATGGTTAATAGCATTTCTGAACGGGAAGAAGATGTTACCTCCTTTTGGAGTAAAACATTTGATAAAGTATTTTGTGATCAATTAGGAAAATTGAAAGGTTTTGCACACAAAATCGTTTTAAAAGATAATGCTATTCCTGTGAAACAAAAATTGAGAGGTGTACCCCTCAATGTTAGGTCTGAACTTAAGGACATGTTGGATGATCTTTTGAAAGATAATATAATTGAACCAATTGAGTCATCTGAGTGGGTTTCACCCATTGTTCTCGTACGAAAACCTGATCAAAAGTTAAGAGTCTGTATTGATTTGAGAGCTCTTAATTCAAACATAGTTATAGATTGCCATCCGCTCCCCAATATCAATGAATTAGTTTCACTTTTTGATGGTGCGCAGATCTTTTCTACCCTAGATCTTAGGTCAGCGTACCATCAAATAGAGTTAACGGAGGAATCTAGGAAGTTCACTGCTTTCATCACACCTATGGGTCTCTTTCAGTACAGAAGAATGCCGTTTGGGTTGTCTTCTACCGCTTCTGTATTCCAGAGGGTAATGTTCCTAATTTTTAGAGACCTGGATTCTTACGTTAAATGCTTTCAGGATGACATCCTAATCTTCTCTAAAAATGATGCTGAACATTCTGTTCATCTCAATGAAGTGTGTTCCAGACTACAAAACTATGGCCTTACTCTTAAAGCACACAAGTGCAATTTGTTTAAGAAATCGGTGGAGTATTTGGGGCACACCCTTTCAGGGGAAGGTTTAATTCCAAAAAAATCGAATGTCGAGGCCATTCTTAATGCCCCAGCTCCCATTAATAAGGAACAGCTTTTGTCTTTTTCAGGCATGTGTGAGTATTACAGCAAGTTTGTTGCTAATTTTGCTACAAAAATGGAGCCCTTGAGAAAACTTTTGAGACAAAAGAATGAATTTGTTTGGAACACAGAGCAAGAAAATGCTTTTTCTGAGATCAAAAAGGATATTGTTGGTTCCCCAACTTTGAGACCCTTTAGCTTGATCCTGGAAGCAATGGTGTCAGTAGAAGGCCTAGAACACAGACCTGGTGCAGAATTGTAACCAGAAAAATGAGAATTCACACCATACTGGACAGGGCACTTCGCAATCTTGCTTACATTCCAGACCTTACCATCTTGCGTGATAACAGAGTTTTGGAAAACATTTTTAACCTGAATGGGTCTACTATATTTGCTCACTCCCTTGCTAACAAATGAAGGTTTCAGAATTTTGACCCAATCACCCACAGCCAAACCATGCTCTTTAGCTCTCCACCTTTTGTTGTACCACAGGGCAGATTTACTTTGTTTAGAAGCCACTCTGTCCGCAACGAGTTTGACATCAACAACATCCTCACAAAAGGCCTTACATTTCTCCTTGAACCACCAAGGACAAATAACAGAAGCAGGATCTCTTCCCTTAAGTAACCTGAAGGGACTAACCTCTGTGGTAGTGTGTGGAGTTACGCGGTAATGCCAAAGTTTCTCTCTGAGGATATTCAACCAGCTACCTTTTTCCTTAATAGCATCAACCACAAAGTTCTTTAACACACGGTTGAAACGCTCAACCTGACCATTCTCATGTGGCTCGTATAGTGAAGTCCTAATATGTTTTATGTTGCAAGATTGTAAAAATGACTGCATTTCTGATGAGACCAATTGTACCCCATTATCTGACACTAAAGTGGAAGGACATCCCTCTCTAGAAAATACTTCTTGGAAAAACAGAATTATAACCTCAGAAGTGATCTTTGACACAAACTTTACCTCTGGCCACTTAGAATGGTAATCAATAATCACAAGTGCAAAACGAGAAGATTCAGGCAAAATATTGAATGGACCAGAAATGTCAAAGGCAATTTTACTCCATGGAACTTCAGGCCAAACCACCGGCTTAAGAGGGGGAACAACAACTTTTAGCATTTTGTCTTTGTCACAACACTCACTGCAATCCCTAACCACCCGATCTACAAACCTGTCTAAACCAGGCCACCAGAAATTCAATCTAATCAAACGCTTCATGGCAGAAATACCAGGATGGGTTTTGTGCGCCAACTTGAGTATCAACTCTTGAACGCCAACGGGTGGAACACACTTGTCACCTTTAAACACAAGATCACCATCACAGAATAATTCATCAGCAACATTGAAGAATGGAACAATGTCTTCTCTAACATTGGTTTTGTTGGGCCAACCTTCCAACAAATATTTCCTCAAAGTAAGAAACTTTTCATCTTCTTCTTGACACTTAAACCAGAACTGTTCAGTGATCTCTTGATACTGTGAATCAACAAAGTCCTGCAAACCACAAACAAAATCCAAATCTTCACAGCCCTTAACACTGTCAATTAAACTAAGACAAGGCAGACGTGACAAGCAATCAGCCGTCACATTTTTTTTTCCAGGAATGTATTCCACTGTAAAGCTGTATTCTTGTAACCTGGATGTCAAACGTGCGATCCTCGCTGTGGAATTCCAACCTCCTCCCACTGATAGAATATTTACAAGGGGCTTATGATCAGTCCTCAGAATGAACTTACTGCCCCAAATATATATTCTATAGTGCTCTATAGCCCATACACATGAAAGCAACTCCCGCTCAATAACTGCATATCTGCGCTCTGTCTCACTCAGTGTCCTGGATGAAAATGCTACATTCCATTCTGACATACCGTCAGTTTGGGAAAGCACACAACCCAAACCGTATAAACTTGCATCTGTAGTGATTATACATTTTTTCCCATTCTAAAGGGTCTCAAAGTTGGGGAACCAACAATATCCTTTTTGATCTCAGAAAAAGCATTTTCTTGCTCTGTGTTCCAAACAAATTCATTCTTTTGTCTCAAAAGTTTTCTCAAGGGCTCCATTTTTGTAGCAAAATTAGCAACAAACTTGCTGTAATACTCACACATGCCTGAAAAAGACAAAGCTGTTCCTTATTAATGGGAGCTGGGGCATTAAGAATGGCCTCGACATTCGATTTTTTTGGAATTAAACCTTCCCCTGAAAGGGTGTGCCCCAAATACTCCACCGATTTCTTAAACAAATTGCACTTGTGTGCTTTAAGAGTAAGGCCATAGTTTTGTAGTCTGGAACACACTTCATTGAGATGAACAGAATGTTCAGCATCATTTTTAGAGAAGATTAGGATGTCATCCTGAAAGCATTTAACGTAAGAATCCAGGTCTCTAAAAATTAGGAACATTACCCTCTGGAATACAGAAGCGGCAGAAGCCAACCCAAACGGCATTCTTCTGTACTGAAAGAGACCCATAGGTGTGATGAAAGCAGTGAACTTCCTAGATTCCTCCGTTAACTCTATTTGATGGTACGCTGACCTAAGATCTAGGGTAGAAAAGATCTGCGCACCATCAAAAAGTGAAACTAATTCATTGATATTGGGGAGCGGATGGCAATCTATAACTATGTTTGAATTAAGAGCTCTCAAATCAATACAGACTCTTAACTTTTGATCAGGTTTTCGTACGAGAACAATGGGTGAAACCCACTCAGATGACTCAATTGGTTCAATTATATTATCTTTCAAAAGATCATCCAACATGTCCTTAAGTTCAGACCTAACATTGAGGGGTACACCTCTCAATTTTTGTTTCACAGGAATAGCATTATCTTTTAAAACGATTTTGTGTGCAAAACCTTTCAATTTTCCTAATTGATCACAAAATACTTTATCAAATTTTTTACTCCAAAAGGAGGTAACATCTTCTTCCCGTTCAGAAATGCCATTAACCGTCTCTTGGTCACTACACAGTTCAATAGGATCTTTGGCTCGTGGATTTAGTTTGATACCAAGTTCCCATTGATCTTGCCACCCAAGAACATTTACACCTTTGGACGCTATATACAGTTTGATATAGGCAAATCTACCTCTGAAAGTTAAGTGCACATTTAGAAATCCTTCAATTGAAATATTGCCTCCATTAAAGTTTTCAGCTAAAATATCAGATGGTTGTCATTTAGTAAAATCACACACTTCCTGTAATTTTTCATCAAAGTATTGTTTAGTAATGATGGTCCATGGAGACCCAGAGTCTACCATCAATTCCAGATCAACCCCAAGGATGTTAAAATTGCATTTAGGTGATTTCTTACGAGTAAAAACAATGGTACCACTTTGTAAGATGGACACAACATACCCTCTTGCAATCTCCTGTGGGGTAGGTTCAGAATCATTAACTGAAGACACTTTGATGGGAGTGGGATAACTGGGAACAAGACGTGATTGTCCTGTTCTTCCTTGTGAGTTAAAACGTTTCTCCCTACAAACATTACTAAAGTGTCCCAGCTTACCACAAATGTTGCAAGTTCTATTTAGGGCAGGACATCCTGGGAAAGAAGCAACATGTGACTTATTGCCACACCTATAACAGGAAACTAAATTGCTATTAACATCAGGTTTTCTGTAATTACCATTCGACCAATTTTTAACAGTAGATTGTGAGGTAGTACTATTCTTCGCTTCATTCTTGGACTTGACCAAGCACACCTCTTCCTCAACATTAGTCTTACTACCATTGGCACTTTGTTTATCTACAATGTCCATCCATTTTTCAGACATCTCTGTAGATTTAGCAATAGCAATACTCTCTTCCAAACTGGGATCACCTAGGCACCATAACTTATCTTGGACTTTCTTATTCTTAACGTGAACGATAATTTGGTCACGTATCATCTCATCGGCCATTGTACCAAAATTACAACGTAAGGTTAGGGCTCTTAGAGACGTGAGAAAGTCATCGAAAGATTCATCCTGTTTCTGTGCCCTGGTGTAAAACTTAAATCGATTAAGAGCAATATTAGCGGTGGGCTTAAATCTTTTTTCTAATCTGGCAAGAGCCTCAGAATAAACATTGAGATTATCACCACTGCCTGAAGGAGTAGAAATAGGAGGCAAAGTTCTGAAAATCTCTTGCCCTTCTGATCCTAAACAATGCAATAATATGCTCTTTTTCCTCTCTGAACCCATTCGCTCTCCATCAATGGCCTTCATATAGTTGAAGAATTCCTCCTTCCATCTTGCCCAAGGCAAAGGAGGATCACCCTTAATTTGCAAGAATTTAGCAGGAGGGTCAAATTGCATTTCCAAAGACACAGTCGAAATTAAAGCAAATGCCACGAAACCTGTAAAAATTTGTAGTAAAATCAATATGCACAAATATAGTACAACATGGAAAATATAGTAAATAAGGTAAGTAAAGCGATATCAATACAATAATGCACAAATACAAAGTCACTTGTAGAAATGAGTAGAATATCCTCAAGCAAGTAACACGAAGAAAGTACCTTCATAACACGGTGGCAGAGAACGTTAAAGAAAGGAATCTCACCAAAAAAAAAATGAAAAGTAGCAAACGCTGTAAAAAGCGATGATAAAATAGGCTTTCCGTGTAGAATTGAATAAATAGCGCGTCCGTGTAATATTTGAATAAATAGGGCATCCACAACCCTCGCGTATGAAATGAAGTCTCCGTGTAAAATCGGCGAAGGGTTGCTAGGTAACTTCAAAGAAAACAAAATGGAGTCACGTTGCACGCAGCGTATGACGTGAGACGTTACGCTGCGTGTAGAATGCGTTGCAATGCGCACCAGTTGCTGGGAGATGTGACGCGCCGACGTGAAGATGCTCCGTAGGATGCGTTACCATGCGCACCAGTTGCTAGGGGAAAAGACGCGCTGGTGTGATGACGCTCCGTAATGTGTTGCGTCTCGGTGTCCAGGCAACGAGTCGGCACCTTGGTTACAGGAGACGCGTTGCACGGCTCAATGACGTCTTTCAGAGCTCAGCGTCTTCGTATCCTGGCAACATGAAACGGGCTTCGGTGAGGCTCGAGCAAAGATTGAAAGATGCAAAACCTTTCAATTTGATGAATATAGATCGGAAAAGTCTCGCAATTCTCGTAGAAGGCTCAGGAAACCCAGGAATTAAAGTTGAAAAGGAGCAATTCCAAGGAGAAGAATTTTAAAGGGGTGGGAAAAAGTATGTAATCCACGGAAATCCAAAAATGAGTCCAGGAATAATAAAATGAGGTTCACTCCGCTCCTGTGCTGTAGATGGCTGGAGTCCTCGTCGCCAAAATATGTAATAATCCAGGAAAAAGGTTTAAATGAAGAAGCTTTATTCAGCAGCACAGCATCAAGTATACAGCTTCAAGGTCCAAGTACAACTGACAGAAAGGGCAGAATGCATCACCAGGAAAGTTCTGAGAACCAGAACTTCATGAACAAAGTCTCATGCAATTAAAGGAGAAGTAATGTATAATGTAGGATATAACAGCTGCATTAAGGGCTTTGAGGGTGGAGATATGCCAGGCTTTCACAATATCAGCCTGACGCACATTTACATGCAGTTACTCAAAATGGGAACCAGAATGGATATGTAGTCTGGCCCTCATCAACCTGGTTGGATGATCCTGATTCATGCACAATTTTAAAGCATTATCACTATGCTTCCACAAGAAAAGTAGCCATCTTCTTTCTGCCAATAATCATATTCAAAATTAAACTGACTTTCATAAAAAATAATGCTTTAGCTAGGAAGGCATGTTTTCTTGATATGTATCGAATGACTAGATTATTGTCTTATATAAACCACCAGCATTGTGAGAAGACAAGCTGTCTGCCAAGAGCGCTGGTTATTCCTTCCTCCTCAAGTGTCACATAGGTCTAAACCACTGATAGAAAAGTATTGGAACCCTGGAACTGGATGAGATTTATCGTATGCCAACTCTACAGATTGTTCATATCACAAAGGTGAGGTATTAACAATGCCTCATTGGTTTGAGAGTCCACTTCACAGAACTGAGCATACCTCAGAGCTCAAAAGATTCGAACACAAGTGGGGCTGACTAAGACCCTCATTTCAAGAGCTGTGAAAATGTGGTTGTGCTATTACTAGACCAAAAAAATGTGATACCAAAGGGGCAATATTACCACACTATTGTGATATTCAGATGCATGAAAAGGATTGCACATAGCTTACCACCATTCCGAATTCCTCAGACTCAGAGCGCAGGCTATGTGTCAATTCAATTCGTACCAGAATTGACCTAGTTCACATTGTGCGAGGTGTTAGTAGCTTGCACAACACTTGTAATCCCGGTTCACGAGCAAATGTCAAATATATATAAATTGGGGTTAACCCTTTTACCACGGCGGCTGTTCCGCCACCGTGCGGCGCATTGATGAGTGGGCTGGGCTGCATCAGCCAACGGACGTGCGCAGCACTACGGAGGTAGTGCGCGCGACGACGGTTGGCCGACAGAAGTATGCACTGGGTCAACCTGGGCCAATGACTGAGGACCTAAAGCTTTTATCTTTTAGACGTCTAAAATATAAATTCAACTGATTGTGAATAACACTTATTTTCTAAAAGATTACATTCTATGCACATTATACAATACAGATAAGTGATTAAACTCAGCAACTGTTTTCTTTTAGCTAACCATACTTGTCACGATAGCCAATTCCACAGTAACCTGTAACATAAAAAAAAGGATTTATTGAGAATTTCTATGCTTTTGGGAGATATTTTATTCTAACCATCAGCACCAAAGCAACACAACTTTTTGGGAAGCACTGGGGAAAGTTAAATTCAATGGAATTGTTAAAAAGAGTCAAAAGCACCATGATAGACTAATTAAATGAGTGAAAAATAAATAGGATCAATGCTTTCAAAATGAGTTATTTACCAGAAACTGGTTGAAAAGAATGTGCTCACAACTGTGGTTACTGCTAGAAATGGGTGTTTCTAGATGGCAGTGGTATACACCTTGCCCACTGGGGACCTTTACTTCTAGTCTGAGTAAGCAGATTACACACCCAAGATAACCCCTGCTCACCCCTTTGATAGCTTGGAAGAGCAGTCAGGGCTATATTGGAGGCAATGTATAAAGTATTTGTACATAACACACACTGTAACACAGTGAAAACACTACAAATGAACACCACACCAGTTTAGAAACATACCTATCTTTATTTGAACCAAACAAGAACAAAATGACAAACATTCAATGTACAGAACTCAAAATACCCCTGACATCTGGGTAGGTCACCCCCCAATGCGCGCAGCATCACCTGTGCGTCCAGCTTCCTGCTGCTGCTGAATCTGAGGCCCTCCTCCACCCGCAGGATACCACCTACACCTCATCCCTCGTGGCCAGTGATAGGCCGTAGGTAGGTTCTTGTCGTTGTGAGCATCACTGTTACTGTCTTGCCCCTCTGTATTTGTGCCCCCACTGTTCTCCACTGTTTTTGCCCTTCGGTTCTGTGCCCCCACTTCTGTTTACTGTTTTCGCCCTTACGGTCTGTGCCCCGACTAATCCTTACTGTTCTAGTTCTGTGCCCCCACTGTTTTTGCCTTTCCATTCTGTGCCCCCACTGCTGCTTACTGTTTTCTTTCTGTTCCCCCACTGTTTTCCACAGTTTTTGCCCTTCCGGTCTGTGCCCCTACTGCTGTGCACTGTTTTCGTTCTGTGCCCCCACTGTTTTCGCCCTCCCATTCTGTGCCCCCACTGCTGTGCAGTTTTTTTGTTCTGTGCCCCTTCTGTTTTTTGTACCCCTTCGCCCTCCCGTTTCCCGCCGCTGTGTCCCCTGTGGCCCGCCGCCCCCGCTGACAATTCACTGCCTCTGCCTCCCGCCTCCCAGCTGCTCCTCCCTCCCACCTCCCCATATATGGCACCGAAGACGCGCCAAAGGCACGCCTAAGGCAAGCCTGTCTGTGCTCGTCCGTGCCTGGACCGCGCCTAGTGCCAGAACCCCTGGCCCCTGCATCCGCCATGAAGACCGCCTCCAATACGACGCCAGCACCCTCATCGCTCTCAACCCAGGACGGACCTCCACCTGCTTCAAAGCCACCCCGAAATGCACCCATGGTCCTTTCACCTGCCTGAACTGCAGGTTCACCTGCCTCTGAGACCCCGAGACTCCCGCCAAGAAGGACCTCAACCATCTCTGGTGCATCCTACTAAACACCCGCTCCGCATGCAAACACGCCGTCGAGCTCTGGGACCTACTCAACACCTCATCACCGGACGTTGCCTTCCTGACAGAGATCTGGATTAACGAATCCTCCGCACCCGACAACGCCACAGCCATCCCCGATGGCTACAAGATCACCCGCAGAGACCGCACCAACGGAATCGGAGGAGGAATCGCTATCATCCACAAAGAGACCATCAGGGTCTCGACCAGCACTGACGACACTCTCAGCACCGCCGAACACATGCACTTCCAGATCCACACGGATCCCAACACCACCGTAAGCGGCACCCTCATCTACAGACCACCTGGAAACTGACCCCAGTTCAGTGACTCCATCGCCGACTTCATCAGCACGTACTCCCTGACCTTCACCGACTACATCCTCCTCGGAGACCTGAACTTTCACTTGGAGAAGAACAACGACAGCAACTCCTTCACCCTGATCAACAACCTCGCCAACCTCGGACTGAAACAGCTTGTCACGATGCCAACCCACATCACTGGAAACACACTCAACGCCATCTTCTCCTCAAGCTCCACGTCTTCTTCAGCCACACCTCCGAACTCATCTGGACCACCACCACTGCATCTACTTCACCTTCTGGAAACCCGATGCACACCACCACACCCTACAGATCTCCCGTAGATGCTAGAGAAAAGTCGTCGTAGACCAACTCCAGACAAACTTTGCACTCAGCCAACCGACCGACCCCTCCAACCCCAACGACGCTGCCCGCAATCTCAGACGATGGATGGACGACTGCGCCAACACCTTAGCCCCGCTGAGAAAACAAACCTACAAAAACACCAGCAATAGAGCCAGCTGGCTCACCCCGAAACTCCTAGCATCCTAGCGCACCTGCCGGAAACTGGGGAACAAATGGCACAGCGAGAAGACGCCTGACAGCCGCACAGCCCACAAAGACGAAATCCGCAAGCACCATCACCTCATCAGGTCCGCCAAGAGGACCTCCTTCAAAGACCGCTTCGACAACAATACACACAACAGCTAGGAGCTGTTCAGCATCATGAAGGAACTCTCCAACCCCAGCTCCAGCGACATCCCGCCGACGCAAGCCCTGTGTGATTCCCTCGCCACCTTCTTCCACCGCAGGATCGCCGACATCCATGACAGCTTTGACTCCCGGATGAACCGAACAGGCCCCGACACATCAGACCCGCCACACCCCATCGAACACGAACCCCTGAAAGCCTGGGTCAACGTGAACACCAAGGACACAATCAAGACCATGGGCACAATCCACTCCGGCTCCCCATCAGACCCTTTCCACACCACATCTTCAACAAAGCCAGCAGCTCCATCACACCCTACCTGCGCAAAGTCATCAACCTCTCCTTCGAGACCGTGACCTTCCCAGAGAGCTGGAAACACGCCTTACTCATCAACTCAAAAAACCCAAGGCGGACCCGAGCGACCTCAAGAACTTCCGGCCCATCTCCCTGCTTCTATTCCTAGCTAAGGTCATCGAGAAGATCGTCAACAGACAGCTCACCGCTACCTCGTACATAACAGCATCCTTGACTCCACCCAGTCAGGATTCCGCAGCAACCACAGCACCAAGACTGCCCTCATCGCCGCCACAGATGACATCAGGATCTTGCTGTACAATGGCGGGACGGCGGCCCTTATCCTCCTGGACCTCTCCTCTGCCTTTGACACTGTCTGCCACTGCGCACTACGCACACGCCTCCACGACACAGGGATCAGTGACAAGGCCCTAGACTGGACCACCTCCTTCCTTACCGGCAGAACTCAGAGTGTCTGCCCCCCCCCATTCCGATCGGAAGCCTCCGAGAAAATCTGTGGCGTACTCCAGGGATCTTCCCTCAGCCCGACACTGTTCAACATCTACATGGCTCCACTCACACGCATCGCCCGACAGCATGACCTCAACATAATCTCCTAAGCCGACAACACTCAACTGATCCTCTCCCTCACCAAGGACCCCCTCACCGCCAAATCCAACCTCCACGAAGGAATGAAAGCCATCGCCGACTGGATGAAGTGCAGCTGACTTAAGCTGAGCACAGACAAGATGGAGATCCTCATCCTCGGCTCCAACCCATCAGCCTGGGACGACTCCTGGTGGCCCTCGTCACTAGGGGCACCCCCGACACCAACCGTCCACGCACGTGACCTGGAAGTCATCCTCGACTCAATGCTCAGCATGACCTAGCAAGTCAACGCAGTCTCCTCCGCAAGATCTACAGGTGGATCCCGACAGACACAAGAAGAACAGTCACCCAGGCCCTCGTCAGCAGCAGACTCGACTACGGAAACACCCTCTACGCAGGAGCCCCGACCAAGCTCATCAAACGACTGCAAAGAATCCAAAACGCCTCTGCACGCCTGATCCTCAACATTCCACGCCACAGCCACATCACCCCCACCTAAAAAACCTGCACTGACTCCCCGTCGACAAGAGAATCCCCTTCAAACTCCTGATCCACGCACACAAGGCACTCCACAAGACCGGCCGAGCCTACCTCAACAGTCGACTCTCCTTCTTCGTTCCCAAACGTCACCTCCTCTCCGCCAACCTCTCCCTGGCCACTGTCCCGCGCATCCGGAGAACCACCACCGGAGGCAGATTCTTCTCCCACAGCGCCACCAAGATCTGGAGCACCCTTCCCCCCAACCTACGACAGACCCAAGACCTCCTGACCTTCAGGACACGACTCAAAACCTAGCTATTCGACCAGTAGCGGCAACTCCCCTCTCCTCTCCCTCAGCACCTTGAGACCCTCGCGGGTAAGTAGTGCGCTTTACAAATCTTGTGATTGATTGATTGAAAATATGACTTTTTAAGGGTTTCAAGCAATTATTTACTTAACTCTATGGTTGCGATGATTTTACACAAAGTACCTTAGCTGCGTCAAAATGCACAAGGGAAAACAGCTGCAGAGGAGGGAATCATCAGAAAACATAGCGCTGCATTGATTCCTGAGTCCCTAGGGAGGCAATGCATTAGTTCTACTGCACGTAGGAGAAGTGTTCTGTCGAATCAGGACTGTAAGGGGAAGTGATGCATGGAAATCCAAGATGGTTCTGGTCTGTTGGAGATGCAGTGATAAACCTGGCACACAGTTTCAATGCATGGAAACCCGGCCACGTTGGAGGTTAATGGGATGGTGGTAAAAAGGCGCTGCATCGATTTCTTCAGCCGCGGTCAAACGATGCATTGGTTCTTTCAGCCGTACAGCAGGGCCTGCGTCGTAGTCAGTGCGGGAGTCTCGGACTTTGGAGACATGGTGTGCTGAACTTGGGCTATGGCAGTTTCTTCAGACGTGGGCAGGCACTTCGTCAATGTCTTCAGCCACAGCGGTCTGTGGAAACTGTTCCCACATGAGGTGGTGCATCAGAAAATCAGGTGCTGGAAGGGTGAAGAGTCAATTTGTAAGACTTTTGTAGCTTTTTGCAGCAGGAACAACCTCCAAGGACCCAAAACTGGAATTAGCACCACTTGGCAGGTCAGCACTCCAAGCAATGGAGTTCAGTGATGCTGCGAGTGAAGTCTTTGATGGCCCTGAGACTTCTTAACTGGAGGCAAGCACACACAAGCCCATGGAAACATTCACAAGGAGGCTACATAGCAAAGTCCAGGCATGTTTCTCTCCAAAGCAGAAGCAGAAACTGCAGGATAACCCAGGAAAGCAACATGCAGCAAATGGGCAGGACTCCTCCTTACAGTTCTTCAGTTCTTCTCATTGGAGGAGTCTCCTCTTGATCCAGAAGTGTTGTAAAGGTCTGAGGTTTTAGGCCCAATACTTATACCCCTTTTGGCCTTTAAAGTAGACATTCTTCAAATGATTGTCTTTGTAGTGCACAATTTCTTGTGTTGCCTGGTCGTGGCTCCAGACACACTCTTTAACAGCATTGTGAGAGGCCAGGCACAGCACTATTAAGGTGTCTGTGACAACTCCTCCCACCACTCTAGCCCAGGAAGGCCCATCACCCCGGTAATTGGTCATCAGGATATGCACGGCACACTTCAACTCCCTTTGTGTGACTGTCTAGAGTGAATGCACAAAGAGGCCCCTGTTAGTCTCAACCAGAAGTTGAATACATAAGCAGGCATAAGCACAGGGTGGTTAATCAAGAAAATGCCCACTTTCTAAAAGTAGCGTTTTTAAACACACAATTTAAAAAACATTTATACTAAAAGATGTGTTTTTAAATTCTGAGCTCAGAGAGCCAAAACTCCAAATCTCTAGCTGTTCCCAATCGACAGTTACACTTGTAAAATGTTACAAGGCAGATCCAATGATAGTCTATTTTGAGAGCTAGTCATTGTAAAAGTGAAAAATGAAATTAGCAGTATTTCACTACCAGGACTTTGTTCTCATATCTGTGTAGGGCCATCCAAACCTCTTAACAAAGACATGACTGAAGCCAAATCCATTAAAAATCAGTTTTAATTGTAACCCAATGCATTTCTGGCCTCTGGGGCCTTTCGTCAGGGGTAACTGCTAACAAGCTAACTTCGTTCTCCCTCCATCAAAAAGCTTTCGTATGGCCCTACACAGATATGAGAAACTTGGTAAATAGCGTTTCCTGGCTTGTGGATGTAAAAAGCGACTAATGGTCGAGTGGAAAAAGCATTTAAAAATGAGTAAAGTGCTGAAATAGAAATGAAGTATACAATTTGGCTGCAAATGCAATTGAGCAATGCTGTGCCACTGGTTGGAGCCTGAAGGTGTTCCATTATGATGTAGTTAAGTAGATGCACCTGCCAGATCGACATGGAAGTTTAAAACTGCAGTCACAGACACTGTTATGGCAGACTTGAGACAAGTTTACAAAGCTATTCATGTGGGTGGCACAGCCAGTGCTGTAGGCCCACTAGTAGCATAGATGTACAAGCCTGGGCACACATAGTGCACTTTACTAGAGACTTACCAGTAAATCAAATATGTCAATCATAGAGAACCAGCCAGCAAAAAGAAGTGTAGCATAACATCAAAAATACAGGAGGTAGAGGCATAAAGACAGAGGGAACCATGTCAACGATGCCAGGTCTAAACGTTACACCTAAATCTTGGGGCAGAATCCCATTTAAAAGGTGAGCTGGAGTGATGTACAAAGTCATTGGAATAAATGCCTAATTTCTCCAAGTCAGTTTCAGACAGACCTGGAGTTTTAAGCCATCAGCAAGTTGCATGTGGTAAGTAGGTGTTGCTTTTCACATTGAACCAGCTCAAAAATCCTCGTATGAAACCCTAAAAAATCTAGGACTGTTCGAGGATGTCTCTGATGACATTTTATTTATTTGATTATTCAGAGAGTTTTGTAGGGTGCTTAGGAAGGTTTAGTGGTGATTCGTGAAACAGAGAGACCTGAGTATAGTAAAAAGAAAGGATATAAGGAAGACAAGAGCAAAGGGGCATATTATCAAGGGGGTTTATCTCCGCTTTATTGGCTTTAAAAGCCAAGATAACGGAGCTAAAATTATCTCCCTACTACCTAGCTGTCGCTAACACTAGTTAGCGACAGCTAGTAGGAGATAGTGACCATCTTGGGCCCCACTTTGCATGTCAGTGATATTTATCACTAATGACATGCAAAGCGGGCGTGGCAAGATGTTAGCGACTGGAAACAGTCGCTAACATCGCTATCTCCTATTACCAACTTTTGAAAATATTCGCGCTAAGCGCGAATATCTCGAAAAGCTAACACCTGCCCTGAGCAGTTCTTAGCCATGTTATCCAATGGTAGGTGGATAACATGGCTAAGAGCATTAGCTCGGTAATGCATGAATATCGCTGACTTTTCAGCGATATTCATGCATTGCGGCCGATTTTTATCGTTTTTGCGATAAACCTTGGTAAAACCAAGGTTTATCTGAGATAAAAATCGCCGCAGGACGGCGATACATTTTTGTCACTAACCAAGCAATAGCGATAATTATCGCTATTGCTTGGTAATATGCCCCAAAGTTTTCAGCACTTTCCAAAATTAGAGAAGGGGGCTGTAATGTAGTTTCAGAGTCTGGCGGCGAGAACCTAAAATTGATGTCCACCAGTGCAGGCAAATGTACACTGAGGAACTTCCAGAACTTGAGCTGTGGAGTACCACAGAAAGCAGACTGGTACGTCATGGCTGAACTTGTGTTACGGATAGTCTTGGCTAGTACAGTGAAAAGCCTTCCAAACAAAGGCCAGAAATTTAAAGATAAATCTCTTAGAAACTGGTAGTCCGTGTAAAGTCTTGAGGTAGGAGGAGGAGGATGAGTGGTCAGAAAGCTTGAAAATCAGACGGATGGCAGCATTCTGAATATGCTCCTTTTTTATTGAGGTAGTAAGGAGGGGAGCAATATTGAGAAAATTACAATAGTCAGGGAGGCTAAGTATGGTTGCTTGGATAACCTGACAGCGAGACTCAAAAGGAAGGGATGGAATTATTTTATGCTTTAGTTTAAAATAAAAAAACAGAAAGAAGACATCTTATTGGTCTGAGTGGAAAGAGAAAGATCCTGATGACAATGGACTGAGATTGTGAAGAGAAGTTGCCGCAAAAGGCACTGAATCGAGTTGGCGGATGAGAGGGTTTCAGAATTCAATTGGCCTGATGCACACGAAGCTGGGACCAAAAACTTTTCCTTAAAAATTTCTATTTTCTCCACATTCAGTTTGAAGGAGTAATTACTCATTCAGGCAACAGCAGCAACTAGGCACTTCTGGAAGCAGTCCTTGAAGTCATGATAATGCTATTCAAAAGTTATTAGCATGTGCTTTCTGCGTAACACATGAAACGAAACTGACGGGAATGAATGAGTTAATCAGAGAAAGAGCATAAAGATTGAAGAGCCCTGGACTCAGACTCAATAAGGAAGATGTGGCAAAGTTTATGTAATGCCACCAGCAGATCATAGAGTACAAATGCATCCCAACCACCCTGGTCAGCCAGCAAGCGAAGGTTGTCGAAGAGGAAGATCAGGGCAGATTTGATGCTGTGTGAGGGATGGAAGTTAGTCTGAGTGGTATCAAATCTTTGGTTTCTCTCCAAAATGTAGGAAAGTTGTGTACTGGTAGCTTTTTCCAGAATTTTAATTGGAACAGGCAAAAAGAAGGTCAGAAGCTGCTCTCTACTGGGGATCAGACGAAGATTTCTTAAGAAGAGAAAATACCAAGGTTTGTTTCTAGGAAATGGAATATAAGGATATGACATGCACTTTCTAGGCAGCTGAACTTACTTTACTGCACGCCTTTGTTATTGTACATCATTTTTTAAATCTCTGGCATAACTACCCAGGGGCTCCATATCATGTGTTTAACCTTCAGTTAGTCTGAACTTTCTAGCTAACGGCACTTTGAATGTTTTAACTTGTGGTTTTCTTTGCTTTATTAGAAGTACATTCTTAAAAAATACGTGTGGAAAGTGCTACTAGATGAGAATACAGGACTTCCTTACGGTGTCATGCATGAAAAGATGGGTCACGTTTCATCATTCAATTATTGCAAGTACCAGGATGCAAAACAAGCAAAGCACGACTGGTTAAACTCCTTACACCTAACATGGACTTGTTTTGTGATTTCCTGTTGAAAAAAAATGAATAAATCTTGCCTTGTCTGCTGACGTTGCATTGCATTCTGGCCCTTGAAGTTCTAACTTTTCCACATAATGAACACAGAACAATAAATAACACAAAGCATAAGGAAGAGAGCTCAACAGCCTTGACAAGGTGAACATCCCAGGTCAGGCAGAGGAACCTGAACCCCATCTTTTATTTGGGGCTTGCTTGGCCAGCTTGCTCCATGTCATGAAAGACAGTGTCTTTAATGGCATCTAACTTACCCATCATACATTTCAGGTATATTAGTTGAATTAACTCTATGAAAGCAAATGAAGATTACAACACCCAGAATGTAGTAACGAAATGGAAGTCCAGGAGTGCACGTGGTCTCTATGATGAATTAGAATGAGGTGGCCCCCAATTTGGGGCAAACACTACCTTCAAGCAGGAGCCTCTCGGTAGATGTAAAGCAAACCTAGCAGGAGAGCAAACCAAGCAGCAGAGCACCAGTTGGGGTGGTGGTGGGGGGTGGGGTAAGGAGGAGAAGCGCGTCACATGAAGGGAACATCTGATGTGTTTGCACAGTGAAAGGGAGATAAGCAAGCATTTGCAATGCAATTGATCTTGCATTTGTAAGAGTAGAGCTATTGGCATTGGAAATGACAATGTCTTTTACCCATGCGTTTTGGTTTGGAGTGGATGTATGTGGAGTGGAGGGGAATTATGTGCGTTGGATTGGAATTGGTGATTGTAGAATTGTGTTTTATGGAGTGGATTTGTGTAATTGAATTATGTGGCATAGTGTGCAGTGGAATTATGTGATATTTAGTGTATTGGAATTATGTGGAGTGGGATTGTTTGACATGGAGTGTACTTATGTGGAATGGTATTTCGTGTTGTGTAGTGGCATGTAGCAGAGTTTAATTATGTGATGTGCTGGTGAAGTTTGTGGCATGATGTGGAATTCTGTGTTGTGGATTGGCTGCATGTTGTGTGCTGTGTAATTGTGTTGTTGGGTTCAATTATGTGGTTTGTTTTGAATTATGTGGTGTGGAATGAAAATATGGAGAGTTGAATTGTGTGGCATGGAAGTGTGTGGAGTTGAGGGAAATTATGCTGATTGGAGTTATGTGGCATGGTGTAAAGTGTATTTGTGTGGATAGTGTTTCCAAGTTTAAAAATTATGACATATAATTACAAAGAAAGGCGTCCTTCTTAGCATACCAATTCACAAAATTGTCCGAAAACACAATAACCTTGTCAATTTCAGACCCAAGCAAGGAGGAGCTGCAAAAAAAACATACACGTTCAACATGAGCAGGGAATAAAGAAAATAGTTCCAAAAACAACCACTTCAACACACCGTTAGACACTTACCAGTAGTTAGGCACTGCTCCCTGAGTGTTAATAAACAACAACATGCATTGGCAAAACTAATAGGCACCAGTATTTCCTGATCTATTCTTTATGGGTACTTTTTCAGACTGTGACCAGATTAATATCCTGCCTTTTCATGCACCAACGTGCTTTTGGGTTTTAATTTCAAGAGCACACATTGTCAGTATGACTCATATTCCACTGTCATAAACTTAAGGCTGGAGTTGGAAATGACATTTCCCAGTTGATGAGTCGGAGGATCACCTATAGAAATATTACCAGCCACACATTTCATTAAAAACCGGTTACAATACGGGTGGAACCAGGTGCTACTAGAGGTGGATAAAATATGTGAGATCTAGGGTGTATTCTCTCTTGTTCAGAATATCACCAGACTATACACTGGGATTAGATACGATTATGAAAGTGAAAGAAACTAGTAAACCTGCTTGCACTGTGATTGCTGACATCCACGAGCATCCTGCTACTAAATTCAAAGTAATCTAAGGGCATATTAAAATAAGGAGAGCCATGGAGAGCCAAGAAACATAAATCTAGTAACGTTAAAGACCATAAGGACAATACTGTACAGTTTGGTCAGAGTAAGATTTTCGGAACGAAAATAACTGTAGAGCGAAGATGCATTGGCAGAAACACTGGTGCTTATGACAATATTGAATCATTCCCACAGTCTGCAAAACAATGATATGAAACTAATTAAGAAAAGGGTGGCATCTGCAGAAAAAATACAGACAGGTGGCCAAGCCTAACCTCAACTTTCAAGAAAGAAAATGGGGCAGTACATGATTAAGCACCATCCAGGTATCTTCATTTCATCTGCCACATGTTCAAAAGCCTCACACATTCAACGCATTAAATAAGCGTTAAGTTAGACCAATTGTAACAGATTTAGTGCCTGCTGTACACTAGTGTTGATCACCTTGTAATATTTCATGGGTTTAGATGTACCATTTGGGCAGGCATAGACGAAGGAAGAACAAAAAGACCCCTTTGGCAGAGAAATGAGCACATTTAATTACATCATGGCAATATAACAATACCACTGGCCATAACAACAATAAAAGTAACACAAACCAAAAACGGAAATACAAAATATTGGGGGTATCCTGCAAGAATGGTAATAGCTAGACTTCCTAAGCAAAGAATGAAAGTCTGTGAACTCTATGACATACGACTTAATGATCTAGCACTAACATGTAAATCAACCACTGTTGGAGTTGGGCCATAGGTATATGAAAAACCCAGAATCAGTATGCAGAAAGTGAATAGTTACCAGGAGAGATCGGACCGTTAAAAAACAAGACATCTGGAGACAAAACAAAAGCTTGAATGCCCCGGTTACTTACCAGTAATCTTCATTACTCCGAGTATACTCTTCCTCGCCACATGACTAACAAAGTGAGCTTCAGCTCCACACCAGAACCAACCAAAGCAAAAAGTCAGCCTCCCATGCCTCCCATCCCTTCCCAATATGGCCGACCCGTTACACCCTTGACCTCTATAAGAGGCGGGCCGGCCCAACCCTATAGCTTGAAAATACCAAGCATAAACATGAAGCTGAAAGCCAACAGGGAGGGAGGGATGGGAACTCATGTGGCGAGGAAGACTATACTCGGAGTAATGACGATTACCAGAAAGTAACCGGGGCATTACCTTCTCGTTAGTCTTCCTTGCCACATGACTAACAAAGGGAGCACATACCAAAGCCAAGCAGCTTCATGGAAACTCACAAGTAATCAACGGACCAGCATTGGACGCCCACAAAAATGGGCAAACCAAGCAGACCAGACTAGTGGCAGGACCACCCAAGAGAGGCAACCATGAGCAGGAAGAACCAGCCCAGGACAGAAGACACAGGGAGGGACGAGAACCCGCAGCCCCAAGACACAAAGTGCCACCAGAAAAATATGCCCTAACCAAAGGCCGAAGGAGGACAGAAGGCACGGGACCAGACCGTACGGAGCCAAAAGTAACTGCCAATACGCCCCAGAACAGAAAGCTGCAAGCCAGGCCAAACACCAGGACTGCCCACCGGACAGCCCAAAGCGAGAGGGAATAGATGCGCATCCCCACCACAGTGACCCAGCAAAAAAGCAAAAGCAGAAAAGAGATGCAGACCGACAGAAACAAAACACCGCACGATGGACCACCAACTGCGGGAGTAAAGCCTCTGGGAAAACGGGGCAGCGGAACCAGACGCCGCTAAACAGACAGGCAGGAGCCGCAAGAAAAGATAGGAGTGCTAGGGAACCCATCACGCCAACCGAGCAAACAAACCAAACAATGAAGGTCACCACAACCCCGCAAGGCAAGAAAAAGGTGGGACACGAACCCCAGTCGCACAAAGGACTCCCCCCAAAAGGAAGAGCAACACCAAGGGGAGAAAAGGCAAAATAACCCCATGAGAAGGCACCGGAAATGACACCGACGAAACCCGGCCACCAAGGGAACCCAACCGGCCAACAGTGAAAAGCGGAAAACCCACAAGGCCGCCCACTCGAAGAGCGGAAGGGACCAGGACCAAGGCCAAGACACACAAAAGGAGGTGAACGGCCCCCAGAGGCACCCATGCAGGAGAAAACACATAGTGACAGTCAGGGGTGGGGGGGTGGCGGGGGGAACGCAGCCAGGAGGAGCGAGAACGCCCTGCACAGGGACCAAGCAAACCGTCCCCGAAATGTGTCCACAAGAAGGGAGCTAGCCGCCGAAGCGAGTACCTAGGCGGCCACACAGCCAGCCAACAACCAGGCCCGGTCCAGCTGAACAATGAAGAACCAACAGGAACATGAGTGCACAGGGAGAAACAGCCACAGGCAAAAAAAACACCAAAGGCAAGAAGGACAGAAGAGCTGAGCGAATGAGCCCGAGCCGTGTCAACACACCCAGGGAGCAACCCGAGCCAGCAGGCCCTAGGACCCTAAAACCAGGGACAAAGAAGGAGGGTACAAAGTCCACACCTGAAGTGCAAAGCCCACACCTGGGAGAGGAAAACCGGGTTCACCAGCACCCCCGGACACCCGAAAGCACAGCTGGACCAAGTGAAAACCAGAAAGCAGGGGTCGGGCACAAAACCCGCGCCCACAGAGGCACAACACAGACCCGAGCAACAGGTCCAAGGTCCACCGAACCCAGCAGCAACGCCAATGGAGAAGCACCCCAGCAAGCACCACCAACTGGACAAAAGCCCTGGCCAGGCCCAACTAAGATGGACCATACTCATCCAGGAAATAAAGAGGCCCGACCCGGAGGAACTGCCGAGATCAGATGAGACCATGATCAGATAGGGTGGCAGAGCAGCAGCCAGAGAATAAAACCAACTCAGGCAAGGACAGCACAAACAAAAAAAACAAAAGGTGTGAACCCTGCAAACCCCCCGGAGCACGAGGCAGGGGAGAAACCGACCAGGAGAGCAACAAGAAGCCCCCGCAGGACTGAGGCAAATCCCAGAAAAGCCAAAGGAACGGCCAACGGAAGGCAGACCAAGGGACTTGGCACTGAATGGGAACCCACGCACACCCCAAAGGACGGCAAAGACTGCCACCAATTGGGAAGGGGAACCCAGAACAGAAAGACCACCGGCCCAAGAAGGAAGATTCCGAAGACGCAGAGTCAAAATACACACAAGACGAGGGCCCCACAGGAGAGCGAGCTCACAGCACCAGGGAGTCCCAAGTGGACACCCATCAAGGCGCGAACAACTAACAGAGCACATAAGACCAGAAACATTCAGGGAAGCCAGGTCACAGGGCCCTGGCCACCCAAGCATGGGAAGCAGGAGAAAACATCCAATGTCAAGGCGCAGCACCCAAACACTGTGGCAGCAAGCTACACATCCGTGATTAAAAACACCTGAGAGGACGTCAAAGAGAAGAAGGAAGGGTACATCCAACAACCTCACCAGACCATCCGAATGCAAACCAGTCAACAGTGGGTGAACAACCCCCATCACAACCAGAATCCCCCACAATCTCATGAAGGTGACACTAGAAAAGGATTGGACTACAGGGGGCCCCACAGGAGAACTAGAGGAGAAGGAATCTCAAACACGAGGGCCTAGTGACTCACGGACAGGAGAAGGCGCAACAAGCGACCTGCGTGTAAACGAGCCCAGGGAAGCATAACAAAGCCAGGGAACAAACACAGAGGCAGCATGCACGGGGCTACCGTAACCGAGGCTCACAAAACATACCCACAACCGGGAGAAAGGGGACCCTCAGTAGCAGGGACAAGGAGCCCAAGAACACGCTGCACAGTGGAGAACCACAATCCTGCCACAAACAAGCAAACGATGAGGAGGGCCGAATCCGCCAAACACAGCCCAGAAGGGCCACACAGTGACCACAGAGGCAACCTAGGGAAGGAGGACCGGTGCCAAAAACAGCCCACCCCCAACAGCCATGCAGAACCCCGGGAGCATGCCAAAATTGGGATCAACCAGGACAAACCCTGCACAATAAACAAGAGAGCAGGAGGAACGGACCGCAGGCCCAAAGCACCCATGGCAACGAAACCACCATGATGGCCAAAACTGATGATACCACCAGAAAGTGTGGAGCAACGCCCAATGGACCCCACACTGCCAAACTCAGAAAGGAAGAGAGAGAAAAACCCAGGAAGGCCCAAATGCAGCTCCCAGCAGCATAAAAAAGTAACCATGACCCTATTTGAAGTGATGATCCCAGAATCACAGGATGATGAGCGTCGTTGCCGAGCCTCGAACTCAGTTCCCCGGCTATGACTCTGACTGTACTAGCCATAAGGCTACATCCTCTCTCCCTACAAGAAACACACAAAAAGTGAGAATGCCGGACAGGAACACACAACCCAGAAGTAAGAGACAGAGACCGTAACTGCCAGGTCACAGCGCCTCAGACAGGTGAAAATAGGGAAGCAACATAACCAAAGGAGGAAGCAGAAAACCCATTTACAACCGATCGTGCAAGGCACAGGAAGATAAGCAGGCAAAAAGCACAAAGATAGTGCGCCAGACCTGAAGTACGCATCCAACATATACTCATTTAATGATACATTAATTCGAAGGCCAATGTATCCCCCCAAAAAACATAAAGGAGAATGAGAGTGGATAGACCAGAAGCAATGGAAGAAGAGCGGCGAAGCCGAGACACAAACTGGCAACCCCAGCCCCTGGGACGACCGCACTAGCCATAAGGCTATCTTCCAGGTCCTTCACACTCAAGCACAGCACACAGAAGCAGGTCAAAACACATAGGAAGAAAAGGGGAAAGCCAACACTCTGAGAGTGGGAAAAATAACCCCACACCCCTCAAGAGAGGAGTAAGGGAAACAGGCACACGGCAATGACCGAAGTCGGAAATCCCACCAGGACACACACAATAACCACCAGCCTGATGTACTGCAGAACGCCAGAGCCTTCAATAGAACATGTGCACTCCCCGAACACAAGTAAACCAGAGAAATAGACACGCAGCGGGAGAAACAAGTGGTGCACATGCGTAGGTCCCGAACCAAGTACAAACACCGGCGGCCACAAACATGAAGGTGCAAAATCACCAACACCCAAAGTATATTCGATGGCCATAGGAACGGAAGAATACGCAGCAACCCCTGGGACCGGGACCCACCAAGGCAAGGGTAGCAGCACACAACAGAAAACCCGGCCAGGAAGATAAGCTCTCCCGCAAAGCCCGCCCGCACAGCTAGAGTCCGCAGAAGCCGGGTAGAAACGCCCCAAGGCATGGGGGTGGCGGGAGCCACAAACAGCCCATCGAAGCCACAGGGAAGGATGACACAACAATATAGAAATGAGAGTCTCACAACACAGGTGATTCGCCCACAGGGTCGAGACAAGGGCAGGAGACAAAACACAACCACAATCTCCACAGCCAGCAGACCCTAAAATCAAAACTCGTTATGTTCGCGCTGCAGCCCGTGGAGCCGGCTTAGTGGAAGGTGATTGTATGCCACTTACGAGCCTGGGGCGGAATGCAGCGCGTGCCGCAGCCCTGTAATCCGGCTGCTGGACAACGAAACGGGAGCTCCACAGCAGGGGACCAGTCGCTTGATCCTCGAAAAACCGCCCACCCTGTCCCCTGGTGGGTTAACGAGCACCGCCCAGCAGGGCTACCTGAGCTCGGGAACGCAGCGTGCGCACGAGTGAAACAGCAAGTTTCACCAACATCACAACGCCACCCGGGTCTTAACAGAATGCGCGTTAACTGATGCAAAGAATACACAATTCCCCTGTGTGGAGGTACTGTGCAATGTAAAACTTGGCGCACAGGTCCGTAGCCCTCCTGGGGGGAAAAAGGCACCCTGAAAAAACCCACTTGAGCCGGGCTGAGAGACAGCCGATACCCAACCACAAAGCTTGCTATAGCAGGGCAGAAAGCAAAAAGGGTAATAAAAGGAAACCCCAGGCGCCCGCAACCACCGGAGCCCGCTAGAGCAGGGCATCAAAAACCAAAGTGCAGTGTGGGGGCCAGATGGTGAAGGAACCGGCGTCCGAGCCTGCTTGAGCAGGGCCTCCACACCAGGGCCCTGGGACCTACTGGAGCAGGACCTCGGCCCAACTTACCTGATTAAAAATGCTCTGGAGAATCTGCAGGGCAGAACAAAAAAAAACAGGCTGAAGGGTTGGGCCGGCCCGCCTCTTATAGAGGTCAAGGGTGTAATGGGTCGGCCATATTGGGAAGGGATGGGAGGCATGGCAGGCTAACTTTTTGCTTTGGAGGGTTCTGGTGTGGAGCTGAAGCTCACTTTATTAGTCATGTGCTGAGGAAGACTAACAAGGAGGTAATATCACGTTTCTGAGTGTAGCACTTGATAAATTAAATTGCAGTTCATTCAACTAAGATTACCCCTTACTTGAAGGTGCATGCCCAGCTGGGGCAATTTTTCTGGGTTTCAAAATAATACAAACGTAAAAACATGGAAGAGGCCTTCAGCATGGCAAATACTAATTGCAAAGCAAGTGGTACTCCTTCAAAATATATGTGACTAAAGTGGTTAGAGCTGGCGAAACTTCATCTAGTAAATTACTCTTCTTTGTGCACAGAGCTGTGTTTTTTGCACCAGAAGCCTTGTAGACACCTATTTGGGAAACTGAACTACAATGTAAGAGGAGCTGGAACTCTTTCATAGGTCACTGTGTGAGATCTCCTGTGTCCCTTCCACAACATCTTGGGGTGGGCTGGAAGCGAACTCTGTGCTATGAATCCAACATGACAATCAACTGCGGCAGTGGCTCTACAATTATAGCATAACGTGAACTACCCTGTGGTTACCAAAGATGTTTGGTAACCCCCTGCACCTATGTGTGTCCATCTCGTAATAATATCACTGAAACACCTAATGCTGCTCCAGAGAGAGGGGAGGGGTAGAAGGAAGGGCAGCAGCACAAATGATGGACAGGAGGCGGGAATGGACAGACCCCCATGTGGCTGCAGAGGAGCATACTGAGGGGACAGAACAAGTAACAAGCACTGTCAAAGTCAACACGAGCAGCAAGGGCACTTACCCAAGAATCATCACTGCTCTGCGCAGCTCTAGTTGGATCACTGGGCTGTAAAATAAAAGGGCTGCATGCAAAGTGAGCGGAGCGCCAGGATTTAAAGGCACAGGCACTTCAAAGAAGTGGTCCATGTAAATAACCGGTGTTAGAATTAACTGAAGTGTATTGTTATTAGCGCAGACCAGAACAACTTACCTAGTGCTTTTAGATACTGTACTGTAGCATAGGATGGCAGCAGTTACAAGTGGAAGTAGAAAGCAAGGTGAGCTTCACCTTTTTGTGCTTGGCGCTCAGCTCATCCGCTACGAGGCTCTGTAAATTAGAATTAAAAGTGAGTTGCTGGCAGCGGGCGGAAGCCATTTTAGGCAGCCTGTTCTATTTTAGCGGCATGCACCGTGAAGGAAAAAAAGAAAGGTGTGCGGCCTTCCCAACAGGCTTCCATGCTATGAAGAAGCACGGATGTAAAGTGAAAGCTCAAGATCAATTGGCGCCTGCTCTGTTTTGGCTCCGGAGCCATTCCAAAAAACAAAGAGTCACAGTAGGGCATGAAGACTACAATAAAAAACAAGTTTGTAAAGGTGATGGGTGCATAGTCCACAAAGTCTCATTGTAGATTTGGAGGTCCACAGAAGGCTGTACTAGCAGGCAAAACGTTGACTACTAAGGACAAGTTCAGGCGTTTGTCTGGACACCATTAAGTTAGTTCAGTTAGGCTAACAGTTTTGATGTATTAAGGGAAGCCTATTCCTGTATTACTTAGCTCATGCTTGAGGAAAGCTTTAAGTAACTTCCCCCAGCCCAAAAACCCTTAATGATGAATTTTAGAAAGCTAGCCAGAGAAGCAAACTCACCTTCAGTAGGTATAGGATCATGGTCTCCACTTTTCCAAGGGTGTACAGCAAAAGGATAGCTTTCTTGCAGTGGTGAGACCGAGATGCAATGCCTGGAAAAATGATTGCACCAGAATGACAAGTGGTTCTTGCTCCTTATTGCATGCCAGCCACAGCTCAGCTCAAACACCAGGAAACAGTGCAGAAGAACAGATCTAGACCTGTTTGCTGTCTACTTTGCACAGCTAGCAATGCAAAGCTATCCCTTCCACCACTGGCGACTCTACAGAGCTAGGTTATGGACATTCAGCATTTTACTATAGTCACTGAACTACTGATTCTGCCACAGCATTTTAACTATCCCACTTTAGCATGTTGGTGTTCTTGGCATCACTTGAAAACAGACCTGTGGTAAGGGTAATTGTAGTATTCTAGAATATAGAATGGTTCATGTTAGAACTGTGGTATGTCATGGGAATGTTGGGAGGGGGATCGAGGGGAGCGGTTAAAGAGGAGATCAGTCGTGCCAGTTTGGTTGTCCTCCTGTGGTTGTTAAGCTGTACTTCAATTTGGAATAAATCCGTTATCTAGACCTGCATCTCTCTACTTCTTTTCCACAGTAATCACTACTCTGCGAGACATCCCAAGTACCCAGTATGCATTCAATGATATAGACACAGTTAGCAGTATGCACTGGGATAGGTGTTGGAAGGGGAGAAGAATGCCTTTGCTATGTCTTCCAGCGACGCAATACCAAAACTTCCCACAACCAAAGAGAACAGTACAAAAGCTCTTATGGGCCAAGTAAATACAGTCTAGATGTGTATCCAGTTGGTCTCCCTCACCATTCCTCCCACACTACGAGCAAGATTCAAAAGCAAAATAAATGGCAAGTAATCTTGAGCTATGCTGTGATTCTTTTCTTCTTAAAGATGTTTTTATTGGTTTGAAAACATATGAGTCACAGGTACTTTATATGCATATATTTCAGCATAGTAACAGCATTCGTATATACAAAAGGGAGTCGTTATTAGATCAGCCACTTGCTCCCATACTAGCTCATCTATTTTTTCTCATCTCCATGTCCTTGGTAGGCGTGGTACACAATTCACCCTGGTACTGATGATGCTGTGGTTCTTGCCTGCCAGATACATTGTTACAGAGGGGAAATAGAACAAATGATTTACAAAACCATCTTAGTACAAGTAAAGAGCTTGGAGAAACAAATTCATGAAGACAATCTCAGCATGTTTAACCCTTTGTGTGCTGGTGACAGAACTACTCCGTCACAAGCCACGGACGTGCTGTGCTGGTGACGGAGTGGTTCAGTCACGGCGTGGCTGCCCCGCCCCCGCTGCCGAGATTCCGCGCCTGCGCGGCACGTTCTATTGAGTGGGCGGGCCGTGACGGAACCACTCCTTCACAAGCACAGCGCGCCTGTGGCTTGACGGGTGGTTCCGTCACGAGCATGGCTGTGTTGAGCGGCCCCCAAGCGCCGCGGCGGAATTACCACCGCGGCCAAGGGGTTAAAACTCAAACACTGCAACTTGCTGTTGACAACATCAAAACATTCGACAATCATTTATGGCAGCAGCTGGCTAGAGATAGCTGCAGCCAATCATGCAGCCTCTGACCAGGGTGTAATAAAACCTCTCAAAGCTGCAGACCATCTTACCAATGGAGGTGGGCCTCAGAGAAAAACAATTATTCATCAAGCCAAGTGACTACACTCTAGAAAGTATTCAACTGAACACAAACTCTGTCTGATGCTGTTACCTGGCAAAACCTTGCATGTATGACGTGCACACTTCTTGATCAAAAGCCGAATTAACCCCAAATCAAATGAAACTGTTTGTTGTTTGTAGCAGGGACGAAAACAAGACTTTAAAACCACTAAGAAACAACACTGCCACATTTAGTGCAAACACTTTCACAGACATCTAACTTAACTACATTCTGCATCACGACTGAGACAAGTTGTATGTAGACGATAAAAAGAAAATTCATTAAATAAAAATCAGGAAGCATTAGTGTCATTTGTGCTGCAGCCAATTCTTGCTTTCTTTGGGAGTCCTAGAACAGGCTACTAAATGTGTATATATTCCTAAACATTCTCTCCCTTGTCCCAAACCTCCACAAACGTTCAGAGACTCAACATTTTATCAGATATGCATAACATTTCTAAGGCTAAACGAACTGGCTAGAAGCCTGCAGGGGATACAGCTTTAAACAGTTTATATAAAATAACCACTGGAGCAAAACCCTGCTCTGCCATCAAAACCAGATCACATGTCATCTCAAACAGTAAACATGCCTGAGCAACATTTCCCAACGAAGGCTCCTCAACTTTTCGAAATTCTACAGTAAAAAGAGCTCTTGAAAATAATCCTTTACAGTAGTTCATATTAAGAAGCAACCCAACACAAACGTACTTTCCTGAACTTAAACCCAACAAACAACCCATTCGACATGTACCGAGCTTCAAAGACCCAGCACCTAACATGGCCTTTGTGGGCATAATTGCTCAGGAACAACATCTGCACTATATCAGCTAAAGAACAAAAGCCCTTTACGTTACATCCAAACAAAACTCTAACCTAGAGTTTGGCTCTTCAGAGGCTACAGTGAAATTCACAGAAGAAAGGTAGAGGACTCCAACCAGTTTCTGTGAACCACGTTGAAGCAAAGTCACACCCTGCAGAGGAGCCAGGAATTCGCTGCAAAGAGGCAATATAGAGGGGAAAATACGGCAATATGGAGTTTATCTCAAAGTACATTGAAATGCATATTTTGAAATGCAGAGCATATTGTGACAGCCGTAAACTCATCACATAAAAACAAGCTTTTACAACAAGTATAAATTACACCCCAACTACGGCCTATCTCAAAATACATAAAAATGTAGAACAGTTTAGTATGCGCTCCATAAAACACAGAGAAAAGAAAGACTACATTGATAACAAGACCTAAACCTGCGTTACTCTCTTGGTTCTGTGGGGTGCTGATAATGCTGTCATAGCTGCCACACCCTGGTTCTTTGTCATGCACAAAGAGGTACAAATAAAGAACTATTCTTTGAGGTATAAGGAGAGAGAAATGGATACCCTTTTAGTGGCTGTCTTGTACTAAATGAAACCAGAAAACCTACATTTATTACGGCCTCTTAGCTTAACCAAATTGTGTGATCTTTGGCAAATATTTTGTTTTACCCAACCTCCCTTTTCTTCACTAATCCATATGTAAGCACCTTCATATACGTGCATGCTTAGAATACAAGCTAAATAAAAACTATTGTTGCTCTGTGTTTAAGACTCTGTGCTACATACAAGGTTCATGTGCCTCATAGTGAACTAATGGCACTGTCACCCGGAACGGGGGTGAGGGCACAATGGTTCTATGTTAATGTTTACAAATCAAAAAACAACAGCTAAGCTATCAAAGAGGGAAGGGTGAAATGTAAGCCTTTGAAGCCCTTTGTAGGTCTCGCCTCCGCACTGCGCCTGCACTGCTTAGGAAAAAGACCTTTAGCAATCGCTTCACTTTTGCAGGCAAAAACATGCATACTTTGCATTGCTTTCAATGGCAGCGCGTGCACGTTTGGCAATTCCCTTGCGGGAGCGAGCTTTCAAACATCTGTTTATAATTAGCAGATGGTTTCAAAGCTTGCTCCCGCAAGGGAATCCGGCCTAGGCCCCCTACTCTCTACCCCCCCCCCCCCCCGGCTGCCTGCTTTCAGCGCGAGGCACGCACAATTGTTTTTCTTTCTGTTGCCGTGCTTGCTATTATTCTGACATTTTGGCTCAGTGCAGGCTTCAGGGCCCTGAAAATCCCAAGGCATGCTAAGCTATAAAAGCTTCCTCATGTTCGTGCCTCCACTTCCTGCCCCAGGAGGACTGGCGCTCTCACTCTGCTCTCAATGCCAGGGCTCCTGCGGGCGGCATAGTGCGCTGCCTTGAGCCCCTCTGGGAGATGCTGTCACTCCTGAATGAATCCCTCTGACAAGGTGCAGTAGCGTCTCCAAGTTCACTACCTGCACCCTAAGCACAGCTGCCCACCGACCCCTCTCCTTCCCGAGCTGCACCGTGGCCTACGCACCCCACTGACTCCGCATTCCCTCAATCACTGCTTTTACTTTCTAAGATCACAAAAGAGCTGAGAGGAGACGCCGCGGCTGAGTACTTTGCTCAAAGTTTGCTCAGCAGTGCACTCACTCTGCTGCCGCTCCACCATCCCACCCTGTGTTTCCTCTGCAGAGTTCCGGCCTCGGTGCCCAGCATGCGGAGGTCGTCCCTCTGTGCTCATGCCTCTAGCAAAGGAGTCTTAACCACTGAGCGCCCCCTGCACACACCCCCCCCCAGCCTGGCTTTGCTTGCAAACTCGACCCTCCGAGCTCTAGATTCAGACTGTCTTCATCAGGGAAGTCTCCTTGGCTGAGCTCCGTCTGGGGAGTTCTCCTCAGTGACCCCGCTCTGTGTTCCCCTGGTGAGTTTTCTACACCGAGTTCCATTCACACACTCTCCCTTCCTTTCTCTGTGCGCTTATGTAGCTCCACACCATGCCCAGAAGAATTCCCCGCTCATCTCCTTCTGCATAGCTCCCCTCTGTACCCAGAAGATCTCCCTACCCCCCACGGGTCCACTCCTCCTGCAGATCTACACTTCAGGCCCAGAAGAGTTCCCTCCTCTCATCTCCTGCAGATCTCACCTCCGCACTCAGAAGAGTTCCCTTCACTTCCCTCCTCCCACAGATCTCGCTACAGCTCCAACTCATCTCCTCAGACGCATACCTTCTCCCGAGCTCCCTGGTGAGCTCGCCTTCATTGCACCCATGTTAGCTCCTCTGGTTACCAGTGGTGTTTACTACTCTTTTGCACAGGGGTCAAAAGCACCACGCAGCACGTGTATCCTCAGTAAGGGTCACCAACTCCCCAATCGGGGGGGTGGGAGATGAGTAAGTAGCACCCCCATCACACCCTTCACCTTTCCCGGGGAGGAGGGGCTTAAACTGTCCAATCAAGGGGACCAGTGACCCCCACACTCCACAGAACATCTCATGCATCCGCAGGCTACCGGGTTGGGGGTGGGGCGGGTTCACCTGTTCACAGGTCACAAAACTCCCACATTCACCTACCCTGCACTCACATTCCTGCCCCTAAGTCCAGCAATACTCCCGCCTGATCGGGGCTCATTAAAAAAAATATCCCATGATAACAACAACTCGCCACTCTGCTGTGAAAAATGGGAGATTAGGAGCAGAAAAACCAACTGGTCACCAATATCTGACCTAAAAAAATAATAATTTCAAGAACCTTAGTTTTCAGCACTAGGACACCAGAATGGCGCGTGGGCGCTATATCGAAAGCTGTCTCTTTTTAACCTGCTCTAACATCTGTGTGGCCATCGCAGGATAACTTTGTTTTAAACATGCATAAATAAATGTCTCTCTTCCCTTGGCGCTTAAAATTGCATTCGGTCTGTCATTTTTGGGAACTAAGGTACAAGGAGATGGAGTAATGTTGCCCAGGGTCACACGTGAAGCTTAACTATGGGAGTCGAGATCATAACTTAGGTGTTTGATTCAACCGCCCACAATTAACCCACTGTAAACACAAACAAGCGCGTCCGTAAACTCCACGCACCCATACACATGCTACTGTAATTAATATGTCTCTAAGCACTCTCAGTTTTGGAAGATATGAGAATTCGGGCACACAGATAAAGTAATTTGGCCAAGATGACATCGCTTTGACAACATTGAGATGCTGGTTCCTCCTATTCCCTCTTTCTGTCTAGCTTCTTCTCACTTGCAGAAAACCATACCTTCAACAAATCACCCTTACCCTTTCCTCGCCTTCCTTTAATTTATTCCCCTGTGAATGTAGTCTTTTTAATTTATTTCCGCCTTTGTCTTTTTCATAGTGCCCTTTCCCCATTTCTCTTCTGCCCCTCTTTCTTACTTATTTGTTCTTCCTCTTGAACTTTTTCAATCTCCTTTCCTTTTTCCTGCCATTACTGGCTCTTGTCAGTTTTTTAAACATTTTTCTCATCCTCTGTTAGATGCAAACAGGAAGGCTGGGTCTATAAAAGATGAACCTTTTCCATGCTCATGACGAGCTGAGCTCGTCATGAGGCACAGTGCTCCGGTGCTCATGACGAGCTCAGCTCGTCATGGGCCGTGGAACGCTCAGGTGCGGGGAGAACTCCCATGCTGTGCTGAGCATTCCACGGGAGCCAATGCACCTGTGACGAGCTGAGCTCGTCATGAGCACAGGAGCACTGTAGCTCATGACGAGCTCAGCTCGTCATGAGCATGCGGGTGCTGTGCGCACCCCCCTTCCCCCAGTACAGCGGGGGAATTACCCCAGCAGCGAAGGGGTTAAAGAAGGGGTAAAATTGCCCTTTTTGCTATATTACTCACTTTTTACATAACTCACTTCTGTGACTGACATGGCCTCCTAGCGCTAGTTATGTCTCCCCCAGCCAAAACAAAAAAAACATATAATAAACATTAGAACAAGCAGGAGAAAGTTGCCAACATTCCCCCCAAAAAATCACTTCACAATTTTTATATACATTTTTCAAATAAGGTCATTCAATTAGACATAATCTCATCTTAATTCTACATATGGTAACAAAAATACTGATAAACCTTTTTTATTGTAACTTTCCAAAATTGTGCACAGCAGCCAGCAAAGCCAATAGCTCTGGCTAAACACTTATAAGGTCCCAAAGGCGAGACCTATTGGCTATGCCAATGCTTGTTTCAAGTGTGATCAAACTGCATCAGAACTTAATTCACAACCCATCCTTTAACCACTCAGCTGCAATACCAAAGCCCGGAATGGAAGATGAAACTCAGCAAGGTGTGGTTAGCACCAACGCGTTATCCTAGAGCTGACAGTCAACCACCATGTGTGCATATCAAGGCACTCACCTTTTGACATCTTTAAAAGTCTGCTCTTGGTGTCCTAAACATGCATGTAAACCATTTCCAAACAAACCCATGGATTCTTGCTTAGAGTATTCAATAGTATACTTTAACTGTGCGAACTGCAAGGCGCCACCCCCCTTTGGGGAGTGGCGTCGTTAGTGGCAAACAAAAGGGCCGACCCGTCAGAGGTGCACTTCCGGGTCAGCCGACCCGGAAGTGGAACGGGATGTAAGCCAATAGAACCGGGGCTTATTGACGCCCCGGTAACAATTCTTGGGCGCGAGGCTTAAAAGCCTGCGTCCATATTAGGACTCCCTTTTTCATCTACTGGCCACCCGAGGAGTCGGACGTCTGTGAGGAAGACATCGCATCGCGTGGAGAGAAGCAAGCGAGGGTCAACCCGACTTCAGGGCAGGTTGGTAGGCCATGCAGTGTATTGTGTTGTTTGGCGACGTAGCGCGCGTCAAAGTGTGCAAGGTTTTGTAAAAATTTGAATTTGGGCGGAGGCGTGCATTGATAAGCGTGCGAGGAGGTTAATTTTTAATTGCGCGAGTGGGCAGAGGCGCGCGTCGAATGTTGACGAAAGGAACGTTTTTTTCAAGGGAGGTGTGTAGCGCGCGCACGCGAATGCAGGGGGGCGTGCGACGCGGTGTGTAGGATCCCCGTAGCGCGCGTGTTTAATCACAGCGCGGTGCATGCTCCCAAGTCCCTGGTCACAAATGCCTGACTCGCCAGCGGTACCGGCAAGAGGTGGGTCACGGCGAAACTGAATCGTATCGCAGTGCACAGGGGACAGTATGTCAGTACTGGAGAGCGGGGATATATAATCGAGTGCCTTGCTATATGTAGGGACAAAATGAATCACGTGCCCTGATGGCGCCGAGCACAAACCGATTGAAGTATTAGCAAATAATCTCTATGAACCAGCATAGTAGTTAATTATTGAAGACTAAGTCTCCTTCCAGCTTTTAAAAATGTAATGCACGATATTTACAACCCCCCTTCTCCAGCTATAATTAGTGTCAAAACAGGCTGTACAGGATGCATATTGAATAGTCCTGCATCAATTTCATCTAATTGTGTGCGCCTCAATCATAATTTAGGGGCAAGACTGAGGCTGGAACAGTGTGTCCCTGGCAACCTTCATTAAATAATTCAGTACCAAACATTAGCGCAATGCAATTTTTATTTGAATGAAGGCCGGAAAGATTCTATAAGATGGGTGACACGTAGCAGGGGGTATGGTGGAAAGGGCAATAAATGAACAGTCGGGTCTGGGTCAACATACCCAGAGGACAAGCGCAGGCGCAGGTGGCATAACCTTAGCTACTTAGGAGCAGGCTCAAACCACGTTGGCTTACACCTGAGAGAACAGGGCTCGGGGAAAGGAGAACGCGGTCTTATGGATGCTTGTAATGTGGCTAAGTCATTAATGCTTGTTCTCTTTAAGTGCAGGATGCCGCCTGAAAGGTCACGGAAGGGTAAAGAGCCTTCTACAAAAAATGATGAATACCTCCGTTTTACGGAGTTGCTGGAGTATACGAGAGAGAAAGGCATGGATTGGGTGCTAAAGAACATGCGAGAAGGGGCGAGAGCTGACGCGAACCCTCAAGAAGAAAGAGGGAGAGGCAAGAGAGCGAGGCGCACGCCGGAGAGGTTTAAAGAGACAACTAAAGGCAAGCGGCCCAGGGCGACTCAGCCCCAACCAGCATCACCAGGTGAGGAGGAGGTGCTAGAGACAATAGATTTGAATTCACCTGCAGAGAAGGACAAGGATGGCATAGAAGGACAGAATATTACTGCTAAGCCTACACAAATAGGAGGGGTCCCCGTCACTCATGTGGGGGCGCCCTGTTCACAGGGTATGTTACCGCCAGTAGTGGCGCAACCAGGTAGCGGAGTGTCGCAAGTGTGGGTGCAACCAGGGGGGGTCGCACAGCTACCAGGGATGCAATTATACGGTTCCCATGGGCAAGCAATTGGTAATGGCCCCATAAGCCCGATGATCCCCACCATGACATACCCAGCGGGGGCGGGGCCGGTAATGTTGAATGCTTACTCAAACATAGGGTGTCCACCACAAGCATCAATAGATAACATTGCTGCTGATCTTTCTGTGCCCCATAATAGTCAGATGCAGGGGGGGGGCAGGGGGGCAACCGACGGCTCATCCACTGTTGGCATTCAGCCCGTTAATGTTTGGCTCATCCTCAATGACCCTATCGCCATCCACGGGGATCACCTGGCACGTGCCTGCAGAGGTAAAGGAAAAAATACTTAGAGGCGAATATATTGACGTGTTTGACCTGATTAATGCAGGAGTGGCGGCAGGGAAGTCAAAAGGTGGGAAAGAGGGTGAATATAGTCAAAGGAAGTCATGGACAGAGTGGTCCATGAAAAACTGGATCACAGGTTTTGCCATTTATGCCGCAGTTATACTGGAAAAATATCCTGTTTTAGGTCCTCAAATGATGAGTTATATATCCCTGATTCATGGTGCCGCAGCTGAGTTTCCAGGGCTGGGGTGGTTAAAGTATGATAAAATTTTCAGGCAAATGAAAGCAGTCCACCCAGGTATATCATGGGATCAGCGAGAGATCAATTTATGGCACACAGTTTTCTACTCCTCACCCTCAACGTCTAAGACCAGTGCCCCTGCTCAGAGTCAGTCCTTTCGGAGTGACAAGGGAGTCGGAGATAAAAAACAGGCCTGCTGGCAGTTTAACAGAAACGAGTGTACTAGGGGGGCCGCGTGCAGGTTCAAACACTGCTGTTCATACTGCGGTGGCACGTCCCATCCTGAAATCAGATGTTTCAAGAAAAACGGAAATCCTAAAGAACAGCCCACCCATACCACCCCAAAAGGAAAGCCACCCAAAGCATCCGACAAAGCTCCCAACTCCCATTAAACGTCATGTTTTGACACACCTCCTTAGTAAGTATGACAAACTAGAGGAGGCCCAATTCCTTCTTCATGGCTTTACATTTGGTTTTCGGATCCCATCTTCAGCATCCCCTACTAAAGTCCCGCCTCGCAATCAAAGCTCCGTGCTCCAGAACATGGAGGCGGCACGAAACGAAACAAGATCATGAAAGAAGTCTCCCTGGGGCGGGTCGCGGGACCATTCAAGAATCCGCCGAACCCTGAACTGGTCTGTTCACCTTTAGGTTTAGTCCCAAAGAAAGAAGTGGGTAAATTCCGCCTTATACACAATCTATCAAGCCCTCCAGGTTTATCTGTCAATGATAAATTAGACCCGGAACTGTGCACAGTGCGCTATACATCGTTCGACACAGCCATTGAAAAACTGCAGGGGCTGGGTGAGGGTTCCCTAATGGCCAAGGCGGATATCGAGTCAGCATTTAGGTTAGTCCCCGTTCACCCAGATGATACTAGGCTGTTGGGTTTCACTTTCGATGACAACTACTTCGTTGACTTGTGCATGCCCATGGGATGTTCTATCGCCTGTGCAGTTTTCGAGACCTTTGCAAGGTTCCTGGAATGGGCGGTGGAACAATTCCTGACCTCAGACAAATCGCATGCAGTAGTACACTATCTGGATGATTTTTTATTTATGGGCCCTAAGGGTTCCCAGTCCTGCAGGAAGGCCCTGCTGGGCTTCCAACAAGTAGCTGGAGCTCTGGGGGTACCATTGGCGGCTGAGAAAACAGAAGGTCCAACAACATGTCTGACATTTTTGGGCATTGAAATTGACACCAGAGCAGGTGTGTGCAGGTTGCCAAAGTCAAAAGTGGATGCCTTCAAGGCGGCAATTGATAGCTGTCTGGGAGCAAAGAAAGTAACGTTACACCAGTTGCAGGTCCTCTTAGGCCAACTGAACTTTGCCTTGCGGGTCATACCAATGGGCAGGGCCTTTTCCAGGAGTCTAGCAAGGGCAATGTCTGGCCTGCGGGCTAAACACCACAGAGTTAGGTTATCATCTGAGGTGAGAGAAGACTTGCGGATTTGGAAGGGTTTCTTGCAGGATTTCAATGGCACGGTGTTGTGGCGGTCCGCCAGCACTTCAAATGCTGATCTTGAACTGTTCACTGATGCTGCAGGAAGTATTGGTTTTGGAGCGATTTTGGGATCCAAGTGGTGCATGCGGCACTGGCCTGATGACTGGGTAGAAAGAGGTCTGACCCGTAACATTTCTTTTTTAGAGTTGTTCCCCATAGTAGTAGCATTGCACTTGTGGGGGGATATGCTCTCGAACAGGCACATTGTATTTTGGTCAGACAGCATGTCAGTAGTGATGGTGATTAATAACCAGAGCGCAACCTGCACATGGGTGCTTCGTCTCTTAAAGAATTTGATTCTGAAATGTCTGAGACACAATGTCCATTTCACTGCTAGGCATGTTCCCGGTGTTGAGAATAAAGCGGCTGATGCATTGTCTCGTTTTAAGTTAACAGAGTTCCGGGCACTTTGGCCGCAAGCAGAGTCGACAATGTCAGCTTTCCCAGCGGAGCTATGGAAGCTTGGTGCCCCACTGCCGCCGAGTTGATAGCAGCATCCGTGGCCCCCAAGACTAAGAGTATGTATCAAAAGTCTTGGGAATGTTATATGTCATACTTAAAGGGAGCGGGACTAGGGGAAGTTTTTATGCCGCAGAGTGTGTTAGGATTCATAGTACAACAGAAGGAGAAAGGGAATTCGGTCGCATGTATGAAGAGACAACTATCAGCGCTGGCATTTTATGCAGGGTTGCAGGGAGTTACGGACCCAACGAAGGACCAGAGAGTAAGGAGGGCGGTGAAGGGTTGGGAGCGCTTGGCGCCTGGGGCGAAAGACTCTAGAAGGCCTATAGATGTGGGGAAATTGGTAAAAATCTTGGACACATTGCCATTGGTTTGCTTTTCATCATACGAGACCCAATTATTTAGGGTGGCCTACGTGTTAGCCTTTTGCGGCGCTCTTCGAATCTCAGAATTACTCCCGGCATCAAATACAGATAGGGAGGGCGGCCTAAGGTGCGCAGACGTAATAGAGTCAGTAGATGTCCTGAGACTCAGGGTGCGAAGGTCGAAAACGGACCCTCTAGGCAGAGGGTCTTGGATACAATTGGGTAGAGTGGAGGGTGAGTCCTTCTGTCCAGTTAGCCTGATGAGAGAGTTCATGCATGCCAGGCCCCAAGGGGCCGATGATAGAGTACTGATTCACATGAATGGTCTGCCCCTCACTAGGTTCCAGTTTACAAGGGTGGTTAAGGTGACTTTAGCAAAGATTGGGGTTGATCCGTCCGATTTTACATCCCATTCCTTTCGCATCGGGGCAGCAACAACAGCTGCGGGCCTGGGGTTACCAGAGCAGGCGATTAAGAGGTTGGGTCATTGGAAATCTGCTTGTTATGAGCGTTATGTGCGACCGCAATTAGTTTAACAGCTGTATCATTACGTTTCCGCCCACTCTGCTTCAGATCGTTTTCACCGTGTCTCTTAATGTTTGCTGTAGGTACCCCCCCTAAGAGAGTCCAAATATGTTGGTGCGGCCATTCCTTCATTCGCAGGGCTGGAGTGATCTTCAAGGAGACGCTCGGAAAAAGGGTGCACATGGTGCAAGGATATGATCATCATTGGGTGGGGATAGGCGGGCAGCTCCTAGCCGACGTCCCAAAGGATTTAAAGGCGGCTTTGGCCAGGGGCATGCCTTATCCGGATGTATTCGTGTTGCACTGTGGTGGCAACGATATGATCCCGGCAGGAAGGAGAGGAGTGAAAGAGTTCTTGTTTTCGACTTTAGCAGCGGTCAAAAATATCTTGCCCGAGGCTACGCTACTGTGGTCTGAAGTCATCCCGAGGTTGGTATGGTCGCGGGCCGCACCCATGAAGGCAGTGAATAGATCGATAAAGAGGTTAAATCAGGCGGTGGCGGAGATCTTGCGGAAGTCCAGTATCAGAACTATCCGTTACAAGTTGATACAAACGTCCAGGCCGGAATTGTATGCGGAGGATGGAGTGCACCTTTCAGAGGCGGGCACCAAGATATTTATAGAAACAATCTTAGGAGCTATCTCCGAAGCTCTCGAGCGCGGGGGGGGGAGGTCGAGTCCGCCAGTAAGCGCCTCGCCCTGTGGCGGGGTTTCCGGACAAGAATAACACGGGAACTTCTTGTCCAGTGACAGTTGTTACCTCTGAACAGGTTTCTAGAAATCATCATGGACTCCGGGGCTGGCGGGAGAGTTGAGGCTGACCTGCTGGTGGCCTTGGCTTCTCCAGCCCTACCCTGGAAGCCGCTGGTTGCCCAAGTGGGGGCATATAATTCACCTGCGGCTCTGTTGACCGGAAGGGGGTTAACGTAAAGAGAGCATGCTATCTGGGTTGTGGCCTGCTGGCGCAGCCCTGAAGTTAAACCAAATGCTCATTGGAGAATGGGCGGAAAAGAGTATATTTGTAGATAAGTGTGAATTTTAATGCTGTGATGTGAAAAAGTAATTTGGACTTTAAATAAAGAAATGCGGTCAATGAAGTAATTGACCTGTGAAGTTATTTTAATAAACATACACACTACAGAAAATCAAGCAAGACTCCTGAGTTTAATTGTTAAGGGGCCTCTTGTTGATGCATGCATTGGGGCGGGAGGTGAGTGCACTTGGTTTGCCATCTATGCAAGGCGCCACCCCCCTTTGGGGAGTGGCGTCGTTAGTGGCAAACAAAAGGGCCGACCCGTCAGCGGTGCACTTCCGGGTCAGCCGACCCGGAAGTGGAACGGGATGTAACCCAATAGAACCGGGGCTTATTGACGCCCCGGAAACAATTCTTGGGCGCGAGGCTTAAAAGCCTGCGTCCATATTAGGACTCCCTCTTTCGTCTACTGGCCACCCGAGGAGTCGGACGTCTGTGAGGAAGACACCCACCCACCCAACCCTAAAAAATTAGGTCTTTTGGCAGGTCAATAGCGGGGTTTCCGGACAAGAATAACACGGGAACTTCTTGTCCAGTGACAGTTGTTACCTCTGAACAGGTTTCTAGAAATCATCATGGACTCCGGGGCTGGCGGGAGAGTTGAGGCTGACCTGCTGGTGGCCTTGGCTTCTCCAGCCCTACCCTGGAAGCCGCTGGTTGCCCAAGTGGGGGCATATAATTCACCTGCAGCTCTGTTGACCGGAAGGGGGTTAACGTAAAGAGAGCAGGCTATCTGGGTTGTGGCCTGCTGGCGCAGCCCTGAAGTTAAACCAAATGCTCATTGGAGAATGGGCAGAAAAGAGTATATTTGTAGATAAGTGTGAATTTTAATGCTGTGATGTGAAAAAGTAATTTGGACTTTAAATAAAGAAATGCGGTCAATGAAGTAATTGACCTGTGAAGTTATTTTAATAAACATACACACTGCAGAAAATCAAGCAAGACTCCTGAGTTTAATTGTTAAGGGGCCTCTTGTTGATGCATGCATTGGGGCGGGAGGTGAGTGCACTTGGTTTGCCAACTATAGGGAGCACATGCTATGCTCACTTCCTGGATCCTCGCAGCGTGTGTACTCATCCACCCATCACTGGCTGCTAGGTAAGCTTGTTTGCAAACCTGCCTGGTTGCAAGGTCTGTTAAGGCATGTTGAAAACAATTTCCCCGCAATGAATGCTCAGCTCAGAAGTCGTTGTGCACAATGTTAATGAAAGGATGCACGGCGTAAAGCTAGGAAACACATGAGAGTGCTAGTTACTTATCTCTCGTGCAACGGCCAGCTATGAGAGGGAAAGTAACTAAAAGCGTGCTTTAGAAATGAGTACAGCTAAATGTGCATGCGTGCCTCAGACTATGTACATGTGCTGGGTGGGAAGTGTATAGCAACGAAATGTCAAGGCCCGAAAAAAGAAACAAACAAAGGACTACCGAAGGACCCGTTCAGAGCTGGAAATTGAAAAAAGGGCACACACAGATGCTGTGCTGATGAAATAAAACTGAAAAGCCACCTGTGAAGACATGGCCAACCAGGAGGAACAAAGAAGTGTTCTGATGGCTGACCGGAAAGAACAATGAGTGAAATTGCCTCGGCATCAACCAGGCATCCAAAGGAGGGTCAAATACAATGAATGGGCCACTAACAAGGCAGCATGTTTGAATGGCACAACAGCAAATGAATGGCAATGATGGGTGTGCCAAAAGGCCCCTGAAGAGATTACAACAGTCTGGCAGACAACGCAAGCGCTGTCAGCATCAACCTATAAAGGAGTCACCGGAAGGCCATAACCGCTGTCACTGAGGGAGTGTGCGCCTGCCAGTTTGAAATACTCTGGCCCTGCTGCAGTTTCCCCTCTTGGCAGAGGGACTTTTGGGGGGATTTATTTCTCTTTACTAGAAAAACTAGCTGGAGAGAACACTTGTTTAACTTTTAGAAGTGCAAGTGGAAGGTTTCTTCCAACTGCATAACACGAAGGTGCTTTGTTTTCATTGACAACGTGAGGAGTCCTTGTGGAAAGACAGCTACAATACCGCCCTCACATGATCTCAAGGAACTATTAAGCGGCATCATTGGGCCGAAAAGGAAGCAGGATTTTTTTAAATGATTGTTTTATTAGTTGATTTAATTCATTTATAATAAACATTCATTAAGATTAAATGCATACCATTTGACAAAATTGTATTGAAATAAAGCTGTCACAACATAATAAATATATTCCTAAATATTTATAGAACCACTGCAGTAAAATAGTGAGCTTTAGGCTATGACTGCAATCAGGAGTGAAACATCTTGTTTAAACTCTCCCTAAATCCAGCCACGCCTCTTCAAACTGCCTCTAGTCTGTGCCACTTGTAAATTAAAGGTATGTGCCTCAAGCTATCCCCTTTAATCAGACCCACAAACAAGGCGGCTCCATATTTTTCCATGTTGAAAAATATTTTCCTCTGATGCTAACCTATTAGTACCGAAAAAATAGTAGCTGCTTGCAATACATTTAAAAAATGTAATGCGAAAAATATGTTTGCCGAAAATATACTCTGCGCGGGCATAATAAGAACTAGTGAATCCTGTTGGCCATCATAGCAGTCCACCAGTAGCACAAACATCAGTCGGACTGTCGGACACTCTCAATTTACCAATCCTGACAGGAGTAATGTAAAAATCAAAAATTTGCTGCACTGCAGAGTCCCTAACCGGACTGATGTGAGACGTATATGTACCCTCTAAAGAGCTTTCCTTATGAACATTGATCATTAGAAGATTTGTTGTGTGGTTCTGAAATTCCGGACCTTGCTGTAATATGGTACCGAGGTCCCAACACTCGTGTCACAAAATATCATCGAACCATGACGAATTTGGTATCGGCAGACCGGTAATGATTAGGACATTATCCCTGTGCATTTGCGTCATGATTGGGCGATGCTAACACCCTTAAATCATGGTTTCCGTTCCAAACCCTCGGACTCCATTTTGTGAACGGCATCCATCTTATGACTTGCCCTCATATAAGTCAATTGATTAAGGTCGAGCTTGATCTGAAAGGACACGTCCACCTTAGCTGACTTCCCCATGACCTGACCAAACTGACTCTACCGCCTCCAGCCAAACCTGTTTGGGCAGCTCCTCGCCCAGTGGCCGAGTAAGATATCATCAAAGCACAACATGCCATAAACCATTCACCACCTACAGACCATGTTTCCTGCACACATACACCTGTCCATGTTCCTTGTTTATGGCCAGTTTTATGACAAGGAGGTGCCCTGTTCTATTGGGGTTTCATCGATATCTGATTGTAATTCCGGGCTGGGCTGGGTCATCTATCACAAACTGGACATCTAAAATATGGGTTGGCCATCATGACTTCGCTCTTTGCTTTATTGTGTAAATATGTCTATGACCATATCATAAACTCAAGAATTCTTACCTGAAGTGTAATATTGTATATAAAAGGAGAAGGCTGGTTCTGTAAAAACGAACAGTCTCCTGAGAACTTACGGCCCGTGCTGTCGTACTTCTAGGACACATGTTACTTGGTTGCAGCCAATAAAACTTGGTCTCTGACTTCACCTAGAAGACTCTGTGTTTCTGTGGTCCGGAACAGGGAGAACTCAGAGGTCCCCGGGTGTTACCCCTGGCACCACCGGGTTCCTAAAAACCCGGCACCTCAGTTGGCGCCCAACTCGGGGCGGTATCAAGCGGTGACGGTCCAAGCCAGATGTTCGTGAGGAGCTTTGTGTGATAATTCCAGAGGACGGCCAGCCACTTCAGCGACCCCTGTATGTCGACGTGGTTCCGAAGGTCTTTGCTGCGAGGTTCCCCGCGTCCCGACGGCTACGAAGGACTGCTGCCCTGACTATCGCCCTGTTTTGGACCCAGTGATCCTTGGTAGAGCGAAACGATAGACGAGTCTTCTAGTGACGTCACCGATCTTCAATACTTCAGTTAAGTATAAGTGGAGCGTCTCCTAGTCCTTAGTTTGGTTCTTAGTCTTTGGTATCCTTGAGGTACACTTTGTTTGGAACTTGCAAGCACCAAAACCGAGGGATTCGTGTATTCACGAAAATATCTTAGTCAGATAATCCCTTGAAGTTTGAAGCTAGACTAGTGAGCAAAGATGCCTGGTCTTAGCAGACTTGGAAACTTGTTTTGTCTTGGTTGTAGTAAGGATTCCCGATTAGAGGATTTGTGTCCGGTTCCTCCGATTGGAACTCCAACATATGAATTATATATCAAGCACGGAGTAGGCCCTATCACATATAATGAGGTATCGATAAGATACACCCGCAAGGATGGTGTTTTAAAATGGCCCCAATATGGTAGTTTTGACTCAGAAGTTTTAGACAACCTCGAGGTCAAACTGTTTAAGAAGAAAACCCGGCCGGCGATGTTTGATTCTTTTCGCTTATGGCGCAAAGAAGCCAAACAGAAAGAAATAAAATTAGCTAAGAAGAATGAAAGAGGAATGTCGATGGTGCAAGCCGCCATCGCATACAGGGATAATGAGGAAGAGCAGGAGAGTGAACAAATGCTCAGAAGCAAGAAACTAGCAGTAGACAAATGCTACCCGATGTTGCCCCATGAAGGACAAGATTCAAAGGGAACATCCGAGAAAGATCCATTAATGTCCCATTTGTTGAATTCACCACCCCCATAGACATCGAGTATTGTTGGACCCCCGAAGCGTTTCGTTATACCGCGCCCCGGCGCACGAAATGCAGCTCTTGCACAAGCACCAGCTCCTCTTCAGCTGGTTCCTACTTCTCCGGCGCAGCCTTCTCAAGGGCCGCCGCCTTTACTACATACTCCATCTACTTCTTCTACAACCTTGCCTACTGCTCCAACTATTTATCCTGATACTACTTCTGCCACTGATTCGACTTCCTCTGCTGTTGCTTCAAGTTCCTTTTTACATCAGCCTGTCTTTTCCGGCGCATCTGCAAGCTTCTCCTTCCGTTCGACAGAGAGTGGCAAGTACTGTCACTGGTCTGTTCTCACCTTTCTTTGGGTCGCCTAAAACGACCCCCAAAACAGGACGTAGACAGTTGCGTAGTCAACTGCCTGATTATGAGGAAAGAGAAGTGCTGAATGAGTTAGCACATAAATGGGTTACTGACACGGTTAAATACGATGTTCAGTCTGTTATGGAAGTTTTCCGACAATGGGATGCACCCACTCAGAGATATGTATTCGAAGAGATGTGCTTATATCTTTGCGAAGACTTGGAGACAAATGATCCCAAACGCAAAATGCAGGAAATATTTTGTATGCGTTTTAAATTCTATGAAGGCATGATTGTAGGTGCCGATGTTGAAAAAGCAATAGACCTGTTATTATCCTATAGGAGTAAGGGAAATGTGTCTAGATCACTGTATGAGGATGATTTGTCAGGTAGGAAAAAGGCACGACAGTACCCCATGAGAGAGGTTCCTCCAGTTTGGAGGGAAGGTGATGCGAATGCGCATCCACCTGTTCCACCGCATTTCCAGCGTGTATGGGTACATGTCCCCTGGAAAAGATCTGAAGTGTTAGCACTCAAGCAGACATTACCCGATCCACGTAAAAATCCCGCAGGGTATTATAAGGAGTTATCACAGACTGCCAGCTCATGTATAATGAATTTAGCAGATATAGACATGCTGTTTGGGAACGTCGTTCCACAGCCTTTATGGAGTAAGATCCGCCATACAGATCATGATCAAGAACTAGGTGGCTCTTGGGCTAATATTGCTGCTACGGATGCTAGACAAATTGGTGGTTCTAAACCTGAGCCTTTAATAGCTGAACTTCCTGGTAGAATTTTCACGTACATGAAGACCTTAATGCCTGAATTGCGTGTCAATTGGGATAAGTTATATGCGTGCAAGCAGAAGAAAGATGAGAATGTGTCTGACTTTTTCACGAGATTTGAAGAGACTTTCGTCGATCATAGTGGTCAGGATATGGCTACCGAAGGTGGCCAAAGATTGTTCGTAGACAAATTTGTACATAATTTGCTTCCTGAACTGTGCAATAAACTGAAAGATTCAGAGAGTGCTTGGGCTGTTTCCACGTCAGCACAGATTTTAGCCACAGCCCAGTACTACGAAAATAGGCGCAAGGACGAGCTAGATAAGGCAGACAAAAAGACTAAAGATTTAAAGACCAAAGCTCTTCTCCAGCAAGCCTATCCGCCTCGCACACCTAGTCAACCCAATTATCAACAACCGCAGCAGTATTCGAGGAACGCGCAAGGAAACGAGTTTTCCCATCAGCGTTTACCATACGGCCCGAACCAGTGTGCTTATTGCAAAGAAGAGGGTAATTTCAAAAATAATTGTCCAGCTCTAGCGCGACGTCTAAACGGTCTTTCCGGTGCAGGAAGTAGAAGTGTGCAACAGGCTCCTAGAGGTAGGGGCCGTGGAAATTTCCCCCAGAATACCACTTCTTTCCCGCCTCAGAATTCTATGAATAGCTTTGATCAACAGAATAATGCGTCTTCTAGGTCAGCTCAGTACTATGCTGATGACTGCTACCCAGAGAACAAGAATGAGAGCAATAATTGCTAGGACAGCCATGGACAAAGAGAAGGAGTTGTTTCAGTTCCAGTAGATCAGAATGGACCCTATGTCGAGGTGATTACATCAGGAGTGTCAGAGCCATTTCTGCTGGATACTGGTGCTACGAAAAGTTCGATTATGCACTCAAAACTTCCTTGCGCACCTTTGTCCGGCGAAATGAATGTTTCAGTAGGTTTTTCTGGCGCCCCGGTTAGAAACCCGATCTCTAGTCCTAGGCCCCTTTCTGTTGGCCCATGCGAATTAGAAGCACCCCTCATCCTTACAACAGGTTGTGGCGAAAATTTGTTAGGTTTGGATTTGTTAAAGAGATTATATGCGACTTTGTACTGTTCTCCTTCTGGAGTACAACTTACCCTTGGTAAGAAAGTGATTACCCCAATGTATTTGTCAAAGGAAGATATTCCGACTGAATTGTCATCCCTCCCGGATATACTTTGGGCTACTGGTTCTAATGATGTAGGTTGTTTAGAGATAGCACCGTATGTCATAACATTGAAAGCCAATGTTAGGTTGCCACGTATTCCACAATACAAGATCTCTAGCGAATGTGAGAAAGCATTGTTGACGATTATTTACGATCTGATTGAGAAAGACGTCATTGAGGAAACAACAGGCAACATTTGTAACAGTCCTATTTTGCGTGTCTTAAAGCGTACTGATCCTTCACAGCCTCCTGTATACAGATTCGTGATTAATCTTAGAGAAGTAAATAAGATCGTTGTACCGCAGTTTCCAGTCGTCCCCGACATTACCGCCTTATTGACAATGGTTCCAGCTTCAGCCACTTGGTTTTCGGTGATTGATTTGAAGAATGCCTTCTTCAGCATCCAGATCGCCGAGGAGAGCAGAGACATTTTTGGCTTCAATGTAGGAGGACGAAGCTTCCGCTTCAAACGTGCTCCTCAGGGCTACTGTGAGAGTCCATCCATATTCAGTCAGGCTCTGAAAACACAACTCGATACGATTGTTCTGTCTGATGGTGTGACTCTGATTCAGTATGTAGACGATCTACTGATCGCTGCAGACACTGAAGAAATTTGCAAGCAAGCCACACTGTCGTTGTTGCGTCATTTATGTGACATGAAGCACAAAGTCTCCCTTCCAAAATTACAATTTTGTCGACAAGAAGTGACCTACCTAGGTCACATCTTATCGAAGGAGGGAAGGAGACTGACCCCAGAAAGAATACAGGTAATCGCAAGATTGAGTGCCCCAAGGACACAGAGAGAAGTTCGGGCTTTCTTGGGCATTACATCGTACTGTAGACAATGGATACCAAATTTCTCCCTATTGGCCAAACCTTTGCTGGCACTACTCTGCAAAGAAACACCCAATCCTATGCCTTGGTCTGAAGATTGTCAGACAAGTTTCCATGAATTGCGCGAAGCATTGTGTTCGGCTCCTGTGTTGGGCAACCCCGACTACAGTAAGCCTTTTACATTATATGTCCATGAGAAGGAAGGTTGCGCATTATCAGTCTTGACACAATACTTTGGAGATAAACAGCGCCCATGCGCGTATTTCTCCGCGACTCTAGATCCTGTAGCTAAGGCATTACCAAGTTGCTTGAGGGCCACTGCTGCAGCCGCTGTCTGTATTCGACAGTCTGCTGGGTTAGTCATGAATAATACTCTGATCGTTATGGTCCCACATGCAGTAGACATTTTACTAAACAGAACGAAGACACAGTATTTAACTAGTGCTCGACTGTCCAGCTATGAGCTGACACTGTTAGCCAGCCACATACACATAAAGAGGTGTGATACACTTAACCCCGCCACGTTATTACCTATTCCGGCAGAGACAGATGAAGTTGAAAAACACGATTGCTGCTTCAGGATGGAAGAAGAGACAAAAGGCAGAGTAGACTTGCAGGACACACCCCTTCCTGAATGTAATGATAATTTATGGGTTGATGGTTCATGCTTCAAGTTGCCAAATGGTGATACGACCGCAGCATATGCTGTAACAACATTGCACACTATTGTAGAGACCGCACGCATCCCCCAGAATTCCGCGCAAGCTGCCGAGCTAATAGCACTTACAAGAGCATGTGTGTTGGCAGAAGGAAAGCGAGTGAATGTGTATACGGATAGCCAATACGCCTTTGGTGTAGCCCATAGTTTTGGACGATTGTGGCGAGAACGTGGGTTCCTGACGTCACATGGTGCGAGAATCCAACATGGCCAGCTAGTTAACGAACTCCTCGAGTCACTGACCTTGCCGCTACAAGTTGCGATTGTAAAGTGCAGTGCACATAGAAAGATTCAAGATGATGTTGGTCGCGGGAATGCATTTGCCGACGAGGTTGCGAAAGAGACTGCAAGGAATACAATGAGTCGGATGTATGTTGTAGGTCCTGCTAGATGGATCCCCGATGTGGGTATGTTTTTTATTTATTTTTGGAGTTTTCTATAGCGCTGGCCAGACCTGAGGGTATCGGAGCGCTTGACAATCGTTCTGGAGGGAACGGGTGAGGAGTAATACAGTACAAAAGTGTTCATACAAGATCAGGGGTTAACAAACTTCTTTGGCGCGTGCGGGCGGGGTTGAGGTAGTGTCTTTGAGGTAGTCAGGGTAGCAGGGTGAGCTGCTGAGGTAGAGTTCGGGAATGCACGATTGAGGTAGAGGGTTTTTAGGCGGCTCTTGAAATCTGGGAAGGAGGGGTTGGTTCTGATGTTCACTGGGATGGAGTTCCAGATTTTTGGGGCGTTGCCAGCAAAAGAGCGGTTTGCGGTTTTTTGTTTCCGTGTTTTCAGGGGGATGAGTAGTAGTGAGTTTGAGCTTCTGAGGTTTCTGGATTGACCCGCTTTCTTGAGCTTGGAGGCTAAGTATTCCGGTTTCCCTGTGTGCAAAGCTTTATGCGTGAGACAGGCCGTTCTGAAGTTGGCGCGCATTTCCACTGGGAGCCATTTTAAATCCTTGAGTGCGGGCGATATGTGGTCGAATTTTTTTGCACCAGAGACCATTCTGGCGGCTGCGTTGAGGGTGATTTTCAGTGGCGCAAGGTGGGATAGGGCTGTGCCGGATAGGGTTGCAATCCCATAGTCTAGTCTGGATAGCACCAGTGCTTGTGTGGCTTGTTGGAGATCCCTCTGGGGGATGTGTGGTTTGATTTTGTTTAGGAGTTTCAGACTGAAGAAGGCACTCTTTGCGGAGTTCTTAATGTGGTTCGTCATTGACAGTTTGTGGTCAAGAGTGATTCCGAGTGATTTTACTGAGTTGGTCAGGGTGACATTTCCTTTGAGAGCGTTAATCGCTTTCACCCATTCAGTGATATGGGGGTTGTCATCTTTGTTGGAGATGAGTAGGATCTCAGTCTTTCCTTGGTTGAGTTTGAGGTGATTCATCCCTAGCCAGTCTTGGATTTCTATGAGAGTGTTGTTGAGCCCTAGAATGTCGTTGAAGGAGGTTGTTTCTATGTAGATCTGTGTGTCGTCTGCGTAGAGGTGGAAGGGGATGTTAGCTTTCTTCAGTATGATGGTGAGGGGTACCATATATATGTTGAACAGTTGAGGGGAGAGAACGGATCCTTGGGGGACACCTCTGGTCACGGGGAGAGGATCGGACGTGAAGGATTTTATTTTGACTCTTTGAAAGCGGTTCTGAAAGAAGGAGTCGAACCATTTCAGGACCACATCGTTTGCACCTACTTGTTCCTTGAGGGCCTTGATGAGTAGCTTGTGGTCAACCGTGTCAAAGGCTGCTGACAGGTCTAGGAGGATGAGTAGGCAGCATTGATCCGAATCGAGGGAGTTGCGAATGTCATCTACGATGTTCAGGATTGCGGTTTCGGTGCTGTAGCCTTTTCTGAAGCCTGATTGGTTGTGGTCAAGGAGATTGATGTTGTCGAGTTGGTTGTTAAGTTGGTTTAATACACATTTTTCTAGGATTTTCGCTAGGAAGGGCAGGCTTGAGACTGGTCTGAAGTTGTTTAGGTCGTTGGAGTCTAAACCTTGTTTCTTCAGAAGGGGGGTAACCTGGCCGACTTTGAGGCAGTCCGGGATGGTGCCAGTTTTTAGGGATCTGTTGATGATTTCACACCAGAAAGGCGCCAGGGTGAATTTGAGGTCCTTGGCCATTTGGGCGGGGATGGGGTCGAGGTTGTGGGAGGAGGGTTTGGAGGATGAGATAAGGTTGATTATCTCGGCTTCGTGAACAAGGTCGAAGGAGGACCAGATGATCGAGGCGGGGCTCGTAGAGGTGGTTTCAGTTGCTGTTGGGTCGCTGTTGATGGTCGTATGAGGGCTGACGTCAAGAGATAGTTCGATCTTGGCTGTTTTTTCATTGAAAAACGTGACGAAGTTATCACACAGAGCTTTGGAGGGTTGGGTAAGGGCAATGGATGGTTTGGATGTTTGATTTTTGATGATGTCAAAGAGTTCTCTAGGTCTGTTCTTTGCCTTGTCAAGCGCATTGCAGAAGAAGTTCGTTTTTTCGATGTTGATGTGATTTTTGTACCTTCTTCTAGTTGCCTTGAGTTCTTCTCGCCGGGTGGAGGAGGGGTTCTTTCTCCAGTGACGTTCTGTTGCTCTGAGGGACCTCATTTCCTCGTTGATATCTTTGTTGAACCAGGTTCTCGATGGGATGTTCCTCGTTTTTTTTAGTTTCAGGGGTGCCAATTGACACTATTGAAAGTGTGAAATCCATACAAGCGGATGCCACTGAAAGAGAGGTGAATGAATGGAGAGAAAGCAAGGGAAGATTGGATGCGAATGGTTGTTGGGTCGAATTGTCAGAGCACCAACGATGGCTGTTACCCGACGCATATGTACTCGCAGTGGTGACAATGGCCCATGGAATGGCACACATCAGTGCGAAAGGAATCTGTAAACTGTTGGCCCCAGTATGGCAAAATAGTGGTATCCCGAAATGCGCAGAGAATTTGGTCAGGAACTGTATGGTGTGTTTGAAGTACAATCCCGGTAGGGGAACCCCAACCCCTGCTGGTCACTTTGCGCCTCCAACGTACCCGTTCAAGGTATTGCAGCTCGACTTCATCCACATGGAGAGGTGCAACAATCTGAAATACGTGCTTGTTGTTGTTTGCGCTTTCTCCAGGTGGGTGGAAGCGTACCCCCTCAAGGACAACACTGCCTTGTCAACTGCCAAAGCCCTTGTCAAGGAATTCTTCCCTAGGTTTGGGATGCCTAGAATGGTCTGGAGTGATAATGGAAGTGAATTTGTGGGACGGGTGATGAAGAGAGTGTGCGAATGTCTAGGCATCCACCAGAAATTTCACGCTGCAAACCACCCCCAATCAGCAGGCCTAGTAGAGTGCTATAACGGCACTCTAAAGCTCAAACTAGCCAAGATCCAAGCCAGCACAGGTCTTAAGTGGCCTGACGCCTTGCCTTTAGCACTCCTATCTACCAGAATGATTGTCCATTCTAGACTGGGACTTAGCCCACACGAAATCGTGTTTGGGCGCCCAGCAAATATATGGGGGGTACCGAGGCCCAGGAAGCTCAGTAAAATAGAGCACCCTGTACTGCTTGACTATTTACACGAACTGACAACTAAATTACGTGTTTTATACCAACAGGTTCACAGTTCCTCTCCACCAGCCTCTGACGATCCAGGTCACTCCATTGAACCCGGCACCTGGGTTTTGGTGCGGAATTTTCAACGCACAAACAACGAGCAGCCTAGGTGGACGGGACCGTACCTCATCCTTCTTTCCACAAGATCAGCCGTTCGGGTGGAAGGAAAGAAGAACTGGATCCACAGGACCCACTGTAGACGGGTCCCTCTGCCTCTTCCATATGATCGATGGGTCCAGGACGGAATCGCTGACTCTGAAACCGAAGCTGTACCTCGCTTTGCACTCTTCAGCGATGCACGACTGAAAGGAACTGGTACAGAAAAGGAGAGTGATCGTATTTTGCAAGGATTTGTGCCACCGTCAATACAGTTGGACACTACAGAACCTGAAACATTGTTTAAAGACCACACCGTACCTGGGAAGCAACAATATAATCTGAGGTCGAGAATAAAGGACTAATAAAAGTGAACTTATGTGACTTTCTTTCCCCTAAGAACTATTTTTGATTTTACAGCTCTCTCGCCCAGGGAACTTGCTCATTTTTGATTTTCAAACCGCCATCCGGTTCTGCTGCTAGGGCCGTGGTTGAAGTCTGAGGAGTGCAGCTGGGGACTCCTAGGTCAACGGTTCTGGTCGGTCTGAGGGAATTACCCCGGACTGGACAGAGCGCACTTCTTGGCAGAATCAAACTCCCACCGCGGGCAGCAACTAGAGGATGGAGCTCCCGAGGGTAGAGAGACCTGCTAGACCCATGAACTTTAAAAGGCAAATATGCACCATGATGGCCAAAAAGAGATTCTTGATAATATGTATTCTCCTGTTGTGCAGCATACCAATGTTCTTGATTAGCTTTACTCTATACACGTTCCAAGTTACCCTTGTAAATAACACTCAGCCCACACCTCCTCCTACTGTTCCCACACACTCCTTTCACCCTCTGCCTGAACACGAGTCCGCCAGAAGACTAGAATTTGTAAATAACTCATTCATCCAGCTCCTACACCAATACCAGTCTATAATGAACACATTGAACTGTTGGATATGTGGACTTATGCCACACACGACCGATAAGGGCATCCCGTACTTCGTCCTGCCATTCAGTTATTATGGTTCTCTGTGGGCTTTCCAGACAATGTTCCTGTTCGCCATAGAACCATATCCACCGCATCCCATAGGGAGCAGTTCCAGCAACAAGGCACTAGTGACAGGAGTAAGGAATATGAGCAGGGATATCGACACATATCGAACGATTCCAAAGATGAGTTTGCCCCGTAAAGTAGGTGGAACATCACCAAATATGGGATTTCCTTAAGTGAGAGCCAGAAATCGAAGAAATCCTCCTCAGTTTGGGTAGTACCCCACCGAGGTCACCTATGTCTGCAAGGTATTGGTAGGGATCCGAAAGCACAATTGGGGAAGAGCGTATGCACAGAAACGTACGTGTTTGCATCCCGAACTTCCCCTCCATTCTTGGCGGCTAAGGGTACGTACTTCATCTGCCATGACAAAGCATACACTTGGTTGCCCCCTGACTTCTCGGGCACATGTTTTGTCTCGTTTCTGCTGCCACCCACCTATACGGCCGGGGCAGATTACCATTGGACAAGGACAGTTAGGGGTGTTGTGAGTCAAGACGACACTGCGAGTCAAGAGTTTGGGGACTTCGCAAAGGGTTTTCTGCCGTTTTGGGGGCCTATGGTGAACAGCAGGAACATTCGCCAGTTAACAAGGGTAGTTGAATCCGCCGTGACTGAGACGGCCGGTGCCCTTAGTAACCTGACTGCCGAGCTTCAATCGGACCGACTTATGACCCTTCAAAACCGGGTTGCCCTAGATGTCATACTCGCTGACCGTGGTGGTGTATGTAGAGTGATCCAATCCAGTTGCTGCATTTTCATCCCTGATAATGCTCCGACGGTGTACCAAGCCATCTCCAAACTACACAAAATCTCTGATTCCCTTCACTTGTAAAAAGGGGATTGGTCCTTGCTCGGGAGGTTCTGGGAACTGATATCTGCCTGGGGATGGAAAACTCTGATCTTCATTGGGATGATCTTAGCCATTCTGTTTATGTTCTGCCTGTTTGTGCAGTGCGCTCCTGCAATATGTGGCTCTGTGCTACTTCATGTGCAAGGAAGCCTGTGTCGAGGGACGAATTGAGCAACAGAATGATGCTACAGCAACATCTCCATGAATTCATCAATACAGATTTAGACTCAGATTAGCATGAGTTATTGCCTAATATGAGGGCAAAAGGAGGGTCTGTGATTCTGAAATTCCGGACCTTGCTGTAATATGGTACCGAGGTCCCAACACTCGTGTCACAAAATATCATCGTACCATGACGAATTTGGTATCAGCAGACCGGTAATGATTAGGACATTATCCCTGTGCATTTGCGTCATGATTAGGCGATGCTAACACCCTTAAATCATGGTTTCCGTTCCAAACCCTCGGACTCCATTTTGTGAACGGCATCCATCTTATGACTTGCCCTCATATAAGTCAATTGATTAAGGTCGAGCTTGATCTGAAAGGACACGTCCACCTTAGCTGACTTCCCCATGACCTGGCCGAACTGACTCTACCGCCTCCAGCCAAACCTGTTTGGGCAGATCCTCGCCCAGTGGCCGAGTAAGATATCATCAAAGCACAACATGCCATAAACCATTCACCACCTACAGACCATGTTTCCTGCACACATACACCTGTCCATGTTCCTTGTTTATGGCCAGTTTTATGACAAGGAGGTGCCCTGTTCTATTGGGGTTTCATCGATATCTGATTGTAATTCCGGGCTGGGCTGGGTCATCTATCACAAACTGGACATCTAAAATATGGGTTGGCCATCATGACTTCGCTCTTTGCTTTATTGTGTAAATATGTCTATGACCATATCATAAACTCAAGAATTCTTGCCTGAAGTGTAATATCGTATATAAAAGGAGAAGGCTGGTTCTGTAAAAACGAACAGTCTCCTGAGAACTTACGGCCCGTGCTGTCGTACTTCTAGGACACATGTTACTTGGTTGCAGCCAATAAAACTTGGTCTCTGACTTCACCTAGAAGACTCTGTGTTTCTGTGGTCCGGAACAGGGAGAACTCAGAGGTCCCCGGGTGTTACCCCTGGCACCACCGGGTTCCTAAAAACCCGGCACCTCAGTTGGCGCCCAACTCGGGGCGGTATCAAGCGGTGACGGTCCAAGCCAGATGTTCGTGAGGAGCTTTGTGTGAAAATTCCAGAGGACGGCCAGCCACTTCAGCGACCCCTGTATGTCGACGTGGTTCCAAACAGGGAGAACTCAGAGGTCCCCGGGTGTTACTCCTGGCACCACCGGGTTCCTAAAAACCCGGCACCTCAGTTGCCCAGTCTGGTAAGTTTTTTCTTTACATGAAATGCTTATCAGTCAGAGACTATTTACTCCCTTATTTGTAGATATTTGACTAAGGCTGGCTTTTAGACAGCAAACTCTCTTTACTATATTAAATGTTTTAATATGAAGTTTTGAAAAAAAAGATTTTAGTTTCCAAAGGTGTGCTTCTTGCCAGGAAAGATAACGCGCATCTCCAAAAATTGCAGACAACTGTGTGGTCCAGAGCAACTGGTACCATAGAGCAAGGATGTTTGAATGGCATTACATACCTGGTAAAATATGGTTAACAACTGAAATGTATATTCTAATAAAATTGAGAGATACCAAAGTTAAACTCTTTATAGCTTTGAAGTGGGGCATAAAAAATGTTCAAAACAGTACAATGGATCTTTATAGATGATGTTAGCTTCCCATTAACTAAGATTTTAACCACTGAATCAAAATAAATCATTCATACCCAATGGATAACTCTGCACAATTTTTATCACATTACTCAAGAACTGCAAAGACCCCCAAACAAACACCTTTTCATTCTCTAATGAAAAAATGACTGAAATGGGATTTCTGGTTGCTGAGGTAAGCACCCAGGCCAGACATAAACCACCACTCTGGTCAGGGTAAGCTAGATACACAATGAGATAACCTGTGTTCATCCTCCGTTAGCTTGGCACAGAGCAGTCAGGCTTCTCAACAAAGGCAATGTATGATGTATTTGTGCAACACACACACACAGCACCACAATGAATACACCACAAAAGGACTCAACACAGGTTTAGAAAAATAAAGAATATTTAGCTCAGCAAAATGAGCCCAAAAAGCCAAAAACCCAATCATTAGAAGTTGAGATAGGAATTTTTGTAGAATAAATTGAAAACAATGCTTATGAAATCAATAGTCCTAAAAGGTTAATTTAGGTCATGCTAGAACGAGGTAAATCCAAAGTACAAGCCGACCACAATGGAGTGCGGGTCAGATACAGTTCCAAACAGTTCCTGCTGAAGTTTTACCTTCTCAAGTTGAGCCAGGAGTTCTACTTATAGGGGAGACAGTTGCAGGGAGCAAGTACAGCGTCACTTGCAATGATCCTCTGGGCGCCAGAAGTCGACCGTGCATCGCAAATGGTAGACGTGGCCTCGCAGTGGTGGGTGTGGATGCTTGCTGTGCAAGGAGATAATTCTGCGGAGGGTCACACTGATTCTTCAAGTGACCTGTGCAGTCCCAGAGCTAACAGGCCCGGCAGGACAGGAGGCAGCAAGCCCTTGGAGATCTCTTGGAGGGAAGTTAGTGCCAAACTCTCCTTCCTGCTGAGTCAGGGAGCAGCAGGCAGCAGTGCAAGAAGCAGAAAGCAGTCCTTCCAGAAAAGCAGTCCAGTTGATTCCTTTAAGCAGCACAGCAGTCCTTCTGAAAACAGTTCAGTTCAAGATCCAGAAGTGTCTGATTTTAGGGGGTCAGAGACCCAGTACTTATACCCAAAATTGCTGTTGATGTAGGGTCTACCAGGCTAAATCTGAGGGGTCTGGGGGGTAAATCAGTGCTTTGTGTGAGGAGAGGACACAGCCTATTCAGATGTAAGTGTGAGCCACCTCTCCCCCTTCCTGCCCAGGAAGGCTATCAAAATGCAGATGAGTCCTCTGGGGGGAATGCACAAAGTGTACCTGTCACCCAGCCCAGACGTGCATTGTAGACAGGCTGTCAGGCACAAAGAGCAGTAAGTACAGAGAAATGTCCACTTTCACCCTTCTTTTGCATCACTTTCTAAAAGTGGCATTTCTAAAACTGTAATGTTAAATCCAACTCTACCAGTAAGGAAGATTGATCATTATCATTCCAAACATATCAAACATGAAAAATCTACTCTTCGCTGATCAGGAATTACATCTTAAAAGTATATCACAGAATTTCCAATGCTGGTCTGTGAGCGGGGTAGGCCTCACAGAAGTGAAAAACAAAATAGAGTGTTTGTCAGTAATAGGACATGCAAAATATAAAGGTACATGTCCCACCTTTCAGTTACATAGCACCCTGCCCTTAGGGTTACTTAGGACCTATCTTAGGAGTTACTTATATTTCATAAAAGGGGAGTTCAAGGCTTGGCAAGTAGATTTACCTGCCAAGTCAAAGTGGCAGTAAACTGCACACACAGGCACTGCAGTGATAGGCCAGATGCAGGTTTGAAATGCTACTACAGTGGGTGGCACAATGAGTGCTGCAGGCCCACTAGTAGCATTTGAAATGCAGGTTCTGGCTATATGGTATAGCACTTTACAAGGGGCTAAACAGTACAAATAATATGGCAATCAGGTACACAACAATGTCATCATGTTTAGAGGAGAAGCACTTGCATTTTAGCACTCGTTAGCAGTGGTAAAGTGCCCAGAGACCTAATGACAACGAAAAGAATCAGCAAAAATGGCAGATGGCAAAACGTTGGGGGAAAGACCACCTTAAGGATCACAGGTCTAACAATTACCTTTGTGTCTTTCAGTGTTTGTGCATGTTCTAGCTAGCATGTGGCCATGTTTGATTGGGATGTGGTGTCTCATCCTGCTACAAATCCATGCTGAAACGATGAAGCCAATGCTACAAGTCCTGGTGTCAGTCCTCTATTTGAGATTCTAGAGTATATTTTAAGATTTGTATTTACCAATGATATTGGGCGTTACAACTGGAAGTCTAATGGAGATGGACACCTCTCTTCATGTTCCTATCTTTTATCACCATGTTGACCTAATGCTCAAGCTAAAACATTTTTTTATATATCAGCTGGTATTGAATCATGACCTGGGTCCTTGATAGAGGCCAGCACTTGAACTTCCTTCCACATTTTGTCTATACTAATTTTCCAAACCAATGCTTTAGATTGTTCTGAAGATACCTTTGAAAGGTGTGAGTGTAGCTATGAATTTTTAAATGAAACGGCAAAAACCCACAGACAATGTATTAAGGATCATTGCCAATATAAATGAATATGAGGTGGCAGGCTGAACCTAGATACTGTCTAAAGCTAACTTGGGATGGGATGAACCACTACGGGGAGAGACTGCAGGTTTGCCCTGGTCAAATTCTATCTAGGACAGACACTCAGGCATCCTTTGCAGCCAACTGATGATGGAGTTTAAGTAGTGTATGGGTAAGGTTGATTCTGGGCAACAATTTTGCCTTCAGACTAAGAAAGATTTCCATAGTCAAATCCCTTAATTGGGGAAATTCAGTTAGGGATGCTAAGGCCAGAAAACATTATTTGCTGTTTTTTGTAGCTTCAAACTTCTTGCATAAAAATTTGGAAAACATGGCTGCTGGGCTCCCATCTTTTTAGGGTGTGCATGGGAATGTACTGGCTCTCTGGTGGTCAAAACCTTTCTACGTCCAAATTTATCAAAAGTTGAATATCTTCTTGTGTGCTCCACTTGCTCTGTAATATATAGGGGTCTCCTGCGGGTCCTGGTCACAGATTTCTTGAGAATTATCATCTCAAGTTCTTTATGTAGCAAGGGTTTCAGCTAAAGTTTAGTTCATTACAGAATTCAGGAAGTCATCTCTCCTTCCCCCCTCAGAATCGATTCTCATCTCTGAAGATTCAAGAGGATGTATCTTTTCTCTGTTCTTCTTCAGCTGATAGAAATGAGCATTTCATAGTCTCTTCTGATCTTCTTCAGGTACAAGCCGAATTTTGATTATAGATGAGCAGGGTCACAAATATTAGGGGTAAGTAAGCAATGGATGATGGGGATCACTGAATCTATCCTTACAGAGATTGCATACTGTGGCATCCCATACATTACATTACTTCCTCTGGTTTATCGATTAAGCTTTCCTAGAATGTACTGTTTTGTAAGTTTTTGAAAATGATGCAAGGAAATTTAAGTCACCCTCAGCAATGTATGCTCTTCAAATCAATCTATGGAAGTGTCCATTATACTTAGGAACCACTTTCTCCCCACTAGTGAAATACCTGCTTAAAATGAACCTGCCCTGTGGTACACCCCTGGGTGAGAGTAACCAGTGAATCTGTAGAAATGCCTTCTTCAAAGATCCACAGTGGATTGTGAAAAATTCCAAAACGATCTTGCTGTCTGTGTGAGAGCTATTTGTCTCAACTTTCCCCTTCCTGTTCAAACTAGTTTATAAGAACAATATGGGATCCTGCAACTATATTTCCCACCTTTTTGTGATGGTGAGCTACAAGCAGGGCTGCTGAACCAAAATTCAGAGTATCCTTTAAATACAGCACAGAAGGACTGACATCTTTATCAGCACAGCTAAGATCTTGGGAAATCTAATTACAGATACCACGGGAAGAACACCGCGACCTCAGCCACGCTTATTTCAACATCGCCAGCATAACTACGCTTGCCTTAACCACGGGCAGTGTGAGGTCTATCTGCTGCTGGGTGGAAGCAGGAAGACCTCGCAAGGCAGAGAGCCAGAGGACGTGGAGAGGTAAGTGGGGCACGGCTGAGGGGTAGTTTTCAGGGCTGAGGGTAGTTTTCAGGGCTGGGGAGTCGGGGTGGTTTTCAGGGGTGGGGGCTGTGGTAGTTTTCAGGGTTGAGGGAGGGTTCTGGATCATTTTCAGGACTGGGGGTACTATTTAGGGCTCAGTAATGTTTCTAGTTAAGGGTTAGGGTTTTAGGCCTAAGAGCAGTGAAAGGTGTTGGGGTAGTTTTAGGGATAGCACAGGGTGAGAGGGGGTCTAGGTAGTGTATGTTAAGGGGAAAGCGGTTAGGCCTAAGGGCAGGAGAATGGGTAGATGGTGTACTTTTTAGGGCTTTGGTGAAGGAGGGGTCGTTTTTAGGGTTCAAGGGGGTGGGGGGGTCAGGGCAGTCTTTTATATTAGGGGTCAGGGTTTAAGGCCTAAGGGCAGTGGAAGGGGGTTGGGTTAATTTTAGGGACAGCGTGTGGTGTGGAGATAGTGTATGTTAAGGGTTAGAAACAGCACGGGTGGAAGGGTGTCAGGGTAGTGCATGTTAAGGGTTAGGAGCGAGGAGGAATGGGTTCGGGGTAGTGGCTGTTAAGGGGCAAGGTTTTAAGCATCAGGGCAGGTGGAGGGTAATGGGTAGGTTTCAGGTTTTGAGCCTCAGGGCGAGGGGCAGGAAGGGGGTTGTAGCTTAGGGCAGAGGTCGTAGTAATATGTACACCCCTTTAATATTCATTCCTTTACCACAACATTGCATTGTAAAGGCATGCTTGGTAAGGGAATGTGTGATTAAGATGCATTTGTGGCTTGGGCTGCATGGTAGAGACATGTGTGGTTTAGACATGCATGCCTCTGTCATACAACCACCTTGGAGATCTGGTGTGACAATTAGCAAAAATCCACAACCTTTCTCATTATGTTTTCATCATTGTACTAAAGTACTACATTTATTAATGAAATCGATTTTCAACATTTACAAAGGCTACAAGAATTAAACATCTATGTTGTTATTAAGAAAAAATAAACACATTTTGTTTCTAAACATGGTGCAGCATTGCCCATGCTGCAATACCCCTATGCGGTGGTGGTGCTGGTCATTGTTTCTTCAGAAACATTTACATTCACATGTTTCAATTATAAATATTATGTGACTGTGCCCTGAAATACTTGTGGCACACTTTATTGTTAACTTATTTAATATGATACCTGGACTTTAACATGTTAAAATGGTTTTAATCAGACATGTTAAGTCTGAAGTTCGGCCTGCAGTGGCACATGGCTGCTGTGTTTTAAAGACCCGGTTTTGGGATGTTGCCAAATATGCCGGAGTCTTACGGCTAGAGAAATCACTCTCATGTGTCCTAAGAGATCTTTGGGCTAGATGTATCAAGCCGTTTGCGATTCGCGAAGGCCGGAATTCGCAGAATTCCGCCGTTTGCGAATCGCAAATGGTCTTTTTGCATGTTTTGGCATGTAACAAAAATTCGCAAAATAAGGAATCGCAAAAATTTGCGATTCCTTATTTTGCTTAAGCATTTAAGGAATCGCACTTTTGCGATTCCTTAAATGCTATGTATGTAGCATTTTGGAATTGCGAATTTAGGTTAAGAAATCGCAAATTACCACCAACTTGAAGTTGGTGGTAATTTGCACATTCTTTTAAAAATGCACAATTTGGCATTTGTGAAGGTGGCATGTGACGCATATACATGCCCATAGGGCATATATGTGCGCCATATGCACAAACATGTAAATTTCAGGGGTGCAGCAGGGTGTCCTTGAGACACCCCTGCACCCTTTAAATTATTCTCAATTTGCGATTAGCAAATTGCGAATCGCAAATTGAGATTTATTTCACAATCATTCCATAGGAATGAATTGGAAATTATTACTTAATTGCGAACTCGCAAATTGCAAATTCGAAAATAAGGAAGATTAAGAAATCGCTAAAGAATAGCGATTTTCTACATACATCCCATTTTGCGATTTCTAAATAGTGATTCCTTAAAAATCGCTATTTAGAAATCGCAAAAGGGTATGTTGATACATCTACCCCTTTGAGTCTTGGATACACCTGTGCTATAGAACCAGTTAGCCACTTAAACACTATATATTCTTTTATTTTGTAGACTCCTGAGAGATCCTGAACATTATTCTATAGCTTGTCTGCTATGCGGATAAACAGCATTTTCTTCCTCTCACACTATATTGACAAGTATTTAACCTTCCCCACACTGTATCCTAATGTGAATTTATGCATGGCACACTTTTTCAAGAACATTTTCCTTAAGGCATAGTTGATTTATTGGTATTTCATTCTGGAACATCATATTATGGGATCTGTAGTACTAAGGTCTATCTCTGAGGGGCAGGATGGAAATTACTATGGACTTACATGAAAATAAAAATCAAATAGGCTAATTAGGGTTTGGAAATAGTGGTCATAGTTTCAGGTAGAATGCGTGCTCTGGGAGGTGTTTAGCAGTCGCCTATTGGACACATGTTCAAATATACCAGCGAGTCAATCAAAAAGGATTTCCTACACCAACTTTGTTATAATCCCAGTTTCAGCATTGGAACAATAAAATAAGTCTATAAGAATTCCACTAAGATGTGGATGATCTCTAATTATCTGTCAGCCTCGCCCCATCCAAGCACCGCCTCATCCACCCACTCCCCAAAAAACCAAGGCACAGGACGTTCCCATTTCTGGGCTAGGCTTACACTATATAATTATGATACCATAACAATATCATTGCATGTGTGAAGCTGCCTTGCCATTATTATAGAAGGATATATACAGTTTAATCTTTTCTACAATCTGGAGTTGCAAACTGACTTTTCTGACTGCTACATTTGCGTGGAGTTCAAACAATTGGCGAGAACAATCAAGGACTCTATGGGGCAGATTTTCAAAGGTCGAGTGGCATTCGCACCAGAAAGCCTTAGCGCTGCATGTGTGAAAGTAAATAGCGCTGCGCCATGTTTACAACGCGAGGCATCGCAAACTAGTGCATGCGCAAAAATACTCTCACAGCGCAGTGCAAAAAGTATGTGCATCATGCATGTCCTTAAAATAAAATCACAACACCCCGCAAAAGGATGCAACGTATTTTGGTGGAATTACAAACAGACTAAATGGCAGAGAACCTTGCCCCACAATCCAATCCTGTAATGCAGCACTCAGAAGAGGATCCAGCTACCAGTATCTTCTAGGAGGATCACAGGAAAAAAGAAGAAAAGAAAATGTATCTACACCAGAGGAAGTAGAAATATTAATAGGTGAGGTCAGCCAACTGAACACCAGCTATTTGTAAACACAAAAATACCTCAAGCCCAAAAAAAGGCTTTATGGAATTCCATAGTAGGCAAAATAAATGCGGTGTGCACCTGTTACAATGCATTTTTTACAACGCACTACTGTTACAACGCATCCATTACAACGCAGATACTGTTACAACTCATGTTTTTACAACGCATTTTTTTACAACGCAGGTACCTTTACAACGCATACCATTACAACGTAAGTATTGGTAAGTATATGGTTATATTTTAAATGTTATATGTTTGGGGTAAAGGGGTATTTTTAGGGTTTAGGGACAGTTTTGGGTTTTTGGGTAAAGGGGTATTTTTAGGGTTTAGGGACAGTTTTGGGTTTTTGGGTAAAGGGGTATTTTTAGGGTTCAGGGTCCGTTTTCAGTTTTTGGGTAAAGGGGTATTTTTAGGGTTCAGGGTCAGTTTTCAGTTTTTGGGTAAAGGGGTATTTTTAGGGTTCAGGGTCAGTTTTCAGTTTTTAGGTAAAGGGGTATTTTTAGGGTTCAGGGTCAGTGGATTTAGGGTTCAGGGTCAGTTTTCAGTTTTTGGGTAAAGGGGTATTTTTAGGGTTCAGGGTCAGTTTTCAGTTTTTGGGTAAAGGGGTATTTTTAGGGTTCAGGGTCAGTTTTCAGTTTTTGGGTAAAGGGGTATTTTTAGGGTTCAGGGTCAGTTTTTAGTTTTTGGGTAAAGGGGTATTTTTAGGGTTCAGGGTCAGTTTTTAGTTTTTGGGTAAAGGGGTATTTTTAGGGTTCAGGGTCAGTTTTTAGTTTTTGGGTAAAGGGGTATTTTTAGGGTTCAGGGTCAGTTTTCAGTTTTTGAGTAAAGGGGTATTTTTAGGGTTCAGGGTCAGTTTTCAGTTTTTGGGTAAAGGGGTATTTTTAGGGTTCAGGGTCAGTTTTCAGTTTTTGGGTAAAGGGGTATTTTTAGGGTTCAGGGTCAGTTTTTAGTTTTTGGGTAAAGGGGTATTTTTAGGGTTCAGGGCCAGTTTTCAGTTTTTGGGTAAAGGGGTATTTTTAGGGTTCAGGGTCAGTTTTCAGTTTTTGGGTAAAGGGGTATTTTTAGGGTTCAGGGTCAGTTTTCAGGTATTGGGGTACAGGGTAAAAATAAATTAAATTTTATTTTAAATTAAATTAATTAATTGGTATTAAATTACATTAAATCAGTTTAATTTATTTTTGGAGTTGAGGGTCAGTTTTGAGTTTCTGGGGTGCAGGGGTACAGGGTAAAAATAAAGTAATATTAATTTAAAATTACATTAATTAATTGTATTTAAATTTAATTAAATTACATTATATTATATTTTTAATAATTAATTTACCATTATAATGTTAATATTAATATATACTTACCAATACTTACGTTGTAATGGTCTGCGTTGTAAAGGTACCTGCGTTGTAAAAAAATGCGTTGTAAATACATGCGTTGTTACAGTATCCGCGTTGTAAAATCCGCGTTGTAATGGTATGCGTTGTAAAAGTCCGCGTTGTAACATCATATATCCAATAAATGCAGTGGCACCTACCTCCAGGACGTCTAAAGAGTGTAAAAAGCGATGGCATGACATCAAACGCCAAACTAAAGAGTAGTTAGCACATAATCGCCGTGCTGCCCTAAAAACTGGGGGTGGACCTGAGAGCAACATTGAGCTTACACCTATGGAGGAACAAGTTTGGGCTGTAATGGGTCCTGACTTGGTTGGAGTGGTACAAGGTCCAGACACTGCTGAGCTTGAGTAAAATGAAGTTCATGGTAAAATATAATATTACACACATTTTTATGGATGACAGAAAGTGTATGGTCCATGCAGTCACAATGAAAATGTGTAATGATCACAGTAGTAAATATGCATGTGCAGGGTATATATGTGTTGGGTAACATTTTAAGGAGTAGGTGACCAAACATTTTTTGCTGGCTTAGAGTTACAAAAGTGATGAAAACCAGGACTAAATGTATTTGTTCATAAGTAACTTATCAGTTCCAAAGTCAGGACACTATTGCGCCTCCGGAACATCACTTTTTTAACGTTCCGGTGACGCAATGTGACACTGGCATATTTATAAGGCCATATAAAGCCATGTTAAGTGGCTTTTTATGGCCTTATAAATATGTGCCCCTTTCACGCAGAAAACTGCATGAAAGTGGTATCCCATTTGTGTTGCTGGGGCCGTTGCCACCAACATCCATGGCTTTTGGACATTGTCTCCGATTTACGACAAATCGTAAGTCTGAGCCAGCACCAAAAACTTATGCAAGGGAGGCACAAGGAGAAATAGCTTTATTTCTCCTCATTTTTTCTTTTTCTATGTGTTCTGAATTCTGCAGCACACACAGAAAGAGGAAAAAGCCTCTTGGGATTATTTTTGTGCAGGAAGGTTTGCCTTCCTGCACAAAAATATTCATCCCTCCACGTAAGCACCTTTGCACCATGGTGCAAAGGTGCCTGAGTTGGCGCACAGCAGCCTTTTGAGAGCTAGCGCAAGGGAAAAGGACAGGAATGCACCATATCTAATAGATACAGCTCATTCCTGCCCTTTCCTTTTGCCATATGGCAGTGCAGCAGCAAGGCCTGCTGAGCTGCCCTACGGCAGGACGCCCATAAATGAGGCCCTTAGTTTAGTGCTGGCAAGTACCCTTTGCACTGTTTTGTGTAACTTAGCGCCAAGGGAGTGTTATATGGGTAGTGCATGGGTGTTCCAATGCATTCGCTCGTGCCTTTTGATCCCAATCCCTACCTACAAACAAATAGTAGACAGAGTTCATTGTGAAGAGGTAATTGCAAGTAATATTTTTCTCCTCTCTTCTCTGCATGTGTGCTGCACTGTGCAGCACACTTACAAAGTAGGAAAGTCATAAAGTTTGTCTAAGCGCAGTATTCTGTACTGAAAGAGTACCTTTCAAGGACTAAGCCTATGGTAGGGTATGGCACACACCCTTGCATATGGTGCAAAGTTGTGTGCCAGGTGCAGAGCATTCAGAATTAGCGCTGGTGCCAGGAAGAGGGGAAGAGCGAGTCATGGCGCTGTAAACCAAGGCTATCTCCTGCTCCCTCCCTGGCACAGAGCAGCATAATTTTGCAGCTGTACTGTCTACTGTGATAGTTTTGAACATCAAGCAGAAGTTTTTATGATGCACCATGGTGCAAGGGTGTCTGCGTGAGTGTGGAAAACCATTGGGGCTTTAATGGATATTTCACAGTACAAAATAAAAAGCCAATGCTAACAATAATATTGTGCACCTTTGTCTGAGTAGGTTACATCATAAGGCATTATGTGGGATCACCCATGTACCACCCGTGTAACGCCCCCTCCGCGCTAAGTAACACAAAGCAGCGCTTCCTGCTGCTTTGCACTACTTTGATGCTGGAAAGTAAATTCCCCTTCCAAAAAAATTTGCACTGGTTAGCGTCACTTTTGTGATGCTAACCCCGCACAAACTGTTTGAAAATATCCCCCTACAATTGTTGGGTGAGATATTCTATCCCATAATGAAGGTGTTTACAACGTTCAATCTTAATACCATGTATACTGTGTGCTTTTCTGTGAACTGGTTATTTTTAAGGCCATATTGATGTGGGACGTGAACATCACCTCAGCACATTGTATGAGTGTGCTGTTGCCACTCTATATTGAACCACCATGTACAGACATTCTGCTGTTTTAGGTGATACTTTCACCCTCCTTACAGACTTTTATAATAGCATCCGTTGTCAGCTGACCATCACTGCTAGCATGCAACTGTACACCTCACCCCCTATGGAGTTGTAGATTCTGAATATTTTTAGTTTATATGGGAAGGAGCCCATACATACTTGATGACAATTGAGACATAATAAAGATAGTATTGTTTGTGTTTCTTGCTTAATGTTAAAATATTTTAAGGCCATGCACAGGAACAACTTATCCTGTGGGAGGAAGGCTTGCATCTATTTCACCTCCACATTTGCCATTTGCAATTCACAGTAATTTCGTATTTGCTATCTGTAGTGACATATGGATTTGATAGATATGAAATTGGGTCTTACCTACATATACATTGCCCCTACACTCATATTACTATGCAATCTGGGTAGTGGATTGAGCTAAAGAAATACTTCCAGACACACAATACAATGGGAATGCTTGCTTAAATGGTGCCGAACAATACCAATCACCATGTTTGCCAAAGACAGTATATATGTGTTGTGATTCTGCTGGTAGATCTCTCAGTAAAGGGCTCCAGCTCTTTTTGCACCGGTTTTGTACCTGTGCTATTTTTTCCAGCTAATCTTTTTTACTCTACTTCACATCACTTTGCGTGACTCTTGTAAATACTTGTGCCTAAAGGGTTTTGGTACTTTTTGTGTGGGTAACGCCCTGAAACACTCACTCTGCATACATTAAATCGACTTTGGCGCAGAAAGACTCTAAACCATTTGTGCATCATGCTAACTTTAAAATATGGGCAACAAGGAAGGTTAGGGTCCTGTCTCTGACCGGCTTGGACCACTCAAATATACCAAACAAAACAGATAGCCAGTCAGGTTTTACTTTTTTCTCATTTGATCACACCCAGCCTATAAGTACTGAGCGATCAATGTTTTATTTCTGTTTTTTATCTTCTTGTACTTTTTTGTTTCTTTTTTTGTATGTCATTAAAAGAACGGTTATCAAACAATAAAGAATGCATTCAGAAAACAATGTGCGCAATATATACAAGTGTTCAATATGTACACCATCAATACTGAATTTCAAAAACACCAAAAATACATAACAACAAATAAATTGATATACTGCCTAAAAAAATTTTAGAAATCGGCACCAGTCCTTCAGATTATATAACAGACGCATGGGAGGAAATATCTGATCTTCAGGCAGAGTGCCGCGAAGAATAGTGATGCGGCCGTTCGGTCCAACAATTCTTACGATCTGATTCGTTCGATTTCGGTCGTTCAACGATCAATCCGCTCCGCATCCATACCTCCGGCGTCTGGCGTGTGTACACACGCCAGACGCCGGAGGTACGGATGCGGAGCGGATTGATCGTTGAACGACCGAAATCGAACGACGGTCACGGCACTCCGCCTGAAGATCAGATATTTCGTCCCATGCGAGGCTCCCGCGAGGCTCCCATCCCAACAAACTATGAGTGTTACATCCTGTCAGAAAATGTGTCTTCAGTGAGGCTGCTGCCTCCATCCATATTGACCATGAATGCTACATCCAGCTACGGCTCTTTACAGTCCGTGTCCTGAGGAGAACCCCCAATCTTTTTGTGGTTCGAAACGCGTTGACCCCGAGCCAGGGATAAAGAAGAAGGGTGCAACTAGGGATGTAAACAATACCACGCTTCCTGTCCCTAGAAGTGCAACCATAAAAATATCTAATCACTGGATCAGCAAGACAGGCAGGCAGTATCTATGAACTTTGTTGTCCGCCTGTCTTCTGTTATATAATCTGAAGGACTGGTGCCTATTTCTAAAATTGTTTTTAGGCACTGTATTAATTTATTTGTTGTAATGTATTTTTGGGTTTTTGAAATTCAGTATTGATGGTGTACATATTGAACACTTGTATATATTGCGCACATTGTTTTCTGAATGCATTCTTAATTGTTTGATAACCGTTCTTTTAATGACATCCCAAAAAGTACAAGAAGATAAAAAAACAGAAATAAAACATTGATCGCTCAGTACTTATAGGCTGGGTGTGATCAAATGAGAAAAAAGTAAAACCTGACTGGCTATCTGTTTTGTTTGGTAACTTTAAAATATGGCACAAATACTTACTTGCGCCTATCTGAAAAGTTGAGCGAGGTTTTGCGCCACTTGGCATCACGCGAGCACCAGCGCAAACTCTTTGAAAATCTGCCCCTAAGTATACTTATTTTTCACATAATTACACTGCAGGACCTGCTTTATTCAGGCTTGGGAGAGAGTACTAAACACATATATGAATATATAATATATGTTTCTTCAAAAGGAATGCTTCTGCACTCCGTCTCTGAGCAAATGAATACCGATGAACCAGGGAGTTGACGAAAATCGAATTCTCTATTCTTTACAATCTTTTGTCACTTTTCAAAAGGGCTACATAGGGATCCCATACTAATTATATCCTTAGAGCAGAACATGTTCATTATACAACTCCAGCATTCTTTTGTCGTTTTACTGACTGAGAAAAGTTTTTGGCATTATGACCCCCAGACAAGTGGGAGAATGCTATCATTAACGAAAAAATGGAAAGCTGGGGAAAAAGGTTGACTAGTGTTACTATCCCAATTAGATAGAGCATACTATCGTCTGAATGAGGGTTAGATAATACTAGAAGTCAGGTTGGCACAATGACTCCTCCTAAGAGGTAAATATGCGTTCAAATGTTATAATGGTCAATACCAAAGAGGAAAGGGAGACTAAAGGGAAAGCACACATGCAAAACTCAATGCCACTCAAAGTTAGCAATCAATTATACATTTTAAGCTGCATTCCTCCATAAAATGTCAAAACCCCATGCTAAAGACAGGCATGCACCATTAAATGTTCCAGTAAGGTATTGCGTATTGGTGTATAAATGTTGCTGCGTAGAAGTAACTTGTAGATCATAAATGAAGATAATTTGCACAGGCAAATGTCCTTGACACAGATAGGTCACCCTACATTTGTCCATCTGGCCTAAAGATAAATTGACAATCATGCAGGTGTCTGTTTTCATGTAGGCAATCATGCAGTTCCTGAAATTCTTTCCTATGCCATACACAATGTAAATACAAATTGAGCAATAACTAATGACAAACCCAAAGGAACAGCCACCAGGGACAATAGCAAAAGAAGAATGGTGCTGGATGAAAAAGCAACAATCAGTGCTGAGAATATAGAGGAAACATGGATGTAAATAGATGAGGAAGAGGAAATGAAGTGGTTGAGAATTTCTAATAAGAGGTAGGCACCTTAGTTATTCCAATTTTCCCCCTTCTTAATGTTGCTAAGTTCCTAGAAATAAAACAACAGCAACAACAAATCTCCCAAAATTTGAGACTGAAATGTAAAGGATCCTGGGTGACACTATCCATATGTGAATGAAGAACAGTTCTTTTTCTTTGAGATATCACATAAACTTTGTCTCTTCAAGCATTTGCTTAGATGAGGCCTTTCACAAATCCATAAGGCCTTTCACAAATACAATTGACAGCCATTCCTTCTATTTTTCTCTCATATTTGCTTAGCAGAAAGGTAGATAAATTTCGACTTAGCCACTTACCTAAGCAGTGTTGTCTATTATTGGCTAGTCATTTAGTCCCAGCCTTCTAAATGTGGACATATTGCCCTCATTTGCACCAAAAGAATTATTGGACATAGTACCCCAAGTCACCCAATTAGAACTTCTTGGGACTGTCAACAGAAAAAAAGGATCATTTCACTTTCATTGAGCCAATGGCCATATACTTTAGTAAGTTGGGAACTCTGTGGCACTTTACTGGATCAACATGATCAACATCTCTTAAACAGCTGTTTTTGAATATTTAAAAATGAGCCATGTCTCAACCTTACAAAAAAACAATCTTGGGGTGAACTTGTTTGGGAAAACAGATTATAATAAGTTTCATCAACGCTGTACGTTTCCTCTATTGGCTAAAGTCCTGGGAGTCCCAGATCAAATTCTTCATTGAAGAGAATAACTTTCTTGATGAGCTTCAGCTAGGGTTCAGATTAGAGTGTGGAACTGAGACTGCAATTTAAAAAAAGGTGAATACAGTATCCACTTCCTAGATCAAAAGATTTCTCAGTCCTTATGTTCTAGACCTACCAACCACCTTCAACATTGTGAATCATGTCACACAACAGAAAATATAGAGAAAGAATCCACTTGAGTGGTGCAATCTGTATTTGGTTATCATCAGTACTACCATACCTGAAAACTTGATTGCAATAAAGTATAAAAATGGCTAACATCCTCTCAGACCATGGAACAATCCCACAAGTGACTCCTGAAAGTGCTGTTTTCTCTCGTACTATTCTCAAAAATTTCATAGAGCATCTAAACTACTCTAAATGGCTATGACATCTTATATCACTTCTACACTAATGATCTATCTATTAGTCTCCTCTCCTAACAATGTTGAATTCATGGCAACATAATACTCTTAAAATTAAGTTCCTCGTGTTATCCTCACCTAATCACCTCTCCAACACTACCCATCCCCCAGATTCAATCACATGTCAACTAACATTGTTACAATGGACCCCCTCAATCTTTGAGTTCTTCAAATATCATGGCTTCTTCTTGGGCAAAAAAAGTTAACCTTTAGGGAGTAGGGCAGCACAAAGGTGGCCCACCCTTTACACATCACAAAATATGTCACAGATACTTAACAGACACATGGTATGACAGAGTACTTTGCACATGCTATTTGTAGGATTTAATGAACTTATGTAGGTGTTGCTCTTGAAATCAATATTAAAGAGTGTATTCAATGTAGAATTATAGAATGTGCTCATATTATGTTCTAACTTAATCTAACGGGAAAGTAATAAACCATTGTCATTTAATGGATAATTTACTCACTATAAATATGAAATACAATTGTCATGATGTGTGCTATTTTACATGAATAATGTTTAATGATTTGAAAACTAAATAGAAACCATACTCTCCTATGTAAAATGTGATTTTACTTAAAATGTAACCATACTTATAAATAATTATTTAGAACACTTACCGAATGTTACATGAAATGAGAACTTAATGCATTAAAAAAACCAAAGGTGGTGATGGACGGAGCGTTGACAATACAAACACTCACCTCCAGTCAACTGATCTGGGTTTAATCCATCACCGTTCTTTAGCTCACTTCCCCACCCCAGTTCAGACATGGCCATATGCAAATCAGTCTGACTCTGTGCCTCATGGGAACAGTCCAGCCCGAACTGCAAAGCCATGTCTTCCCTGGACCGGTATCAAGCTTCCCAGGACCGGTTTAAGGCATTCCAGCCGTCTTCAGAAGGGCTTGCTTGACTCGAGTGGCCAAGTGAGCAAGGGACTCACGTCTGAGCATACCCTGCCAACTTAGGGCGAACAAAGAAAAACCAAAGGTGGTGATGGACGGAGTGTTGACAATACAAACACTTACCCCCAGTCAACTGATCTGGGTTTAATCCATCACCGCTCTTTAGCTCACTCCGCCACCCCAGTTCAGACATGGCCATATGCAAATCAGTCTGACCCTGTGCCTCATGGAACAACCAGCCCAAACAGCCAAGCCATGTCTTCCCTGGACCGGTCCGGAATCAAGCTTCCCAGGACCGGTTTCTGGCATTCCAGCCGTCTTTAGCCGGGTTTGCTTGACTCCAGTGGCAAAGTGAGCAAGGGACTCACGTCTGAGCATACCCTGCTAACTTAGGACGAACAAAGAAAAACCAAAGATGGTGATGGACGGAGCGTTGACAATACAAACACTCACCCCCAGTCAACTGGTCTGGGTTTAATCCATCACCGTTCTTCAGCTCACTACGCCACCCCAGTTCAGACATCGCCATATACAAATCAGTCTGACCCTGTGCCTCATGGGAACAGTCCAGCCCGAACTGCCAAGTCATGTCTTCCCTGGACCGGAATCAAACTTCCCAGGACCGGTTTCTGGCATTCCAGCTGTCTTCAGCTGGGCTTGCTTGACTCCAGTGGCAAAGTGAGCAAGGGACTCACGTCTGAGCATACCCTGCCAACTTAGGGCGAACATAGAAAAACCAAAGGAGGTGATGGACGGAGCGTTGACAATACAAACACTCACCCCCAGTCAACTGATCTGGGTTTAATCCATCACCGTTCTTTAACTCACTCCGCCACCCCAGTTCAGACATGGCCATATGCAAATCAGTCTGACCCTGTGCCTCATGGGAACAGTCCAGCCCGAACTGCCAAGCCATGTCTTCCCTGGACTGGAATCAAGCTTCCCAGGACCAGTTTCTAGCATTCCAGGCGTCTTCAGCCGGGCTTGCTTGACTCCAGTGGCAAAGTGAGCAAGGGAATCACGTCTGAGCATACCCTGCCAACTTAGGGCGAACAAAGAAAAACCAAAGGTAGTGATGGACAGAGCGTTGACATTACAAACACTCACCCCCAGTCAACTGATCTGGGTTCAATCCATTACCGTTCTTTAGCTCACTCAGCCACCCCAGTTCAGACATGGCCATATGCAAATCAGTCTGACCCTGTGCCTCATCGGAACAATCCAGGCTGAACTGCCAAGCCATGTCTTCCCTGGACCGGAATCAAGCTTCCCAGGACCGGTTTCTGGCATTCCAGCCGTCTTCAGCCGGGCTTGCTTGACTCCAGTGGCAAAGTGAGCAAGGGACTCACGTCTGAGCATACCCTGCCAACTTAGGGCGAACAAAGAAAAACCAAAGGTGGTGATGGACGGAGTGTTGACAATACAAACACTTACCCCCAGTCAACTGATCTGGGTTTAATCCATCACCGCTCTTTAGCTCACTCCGCCACCCCAGTTCAGACATGGCCATATGCAAATCAGTCTGACCCTGTGCCTCATGGGAACAACCAGCCCAAACAGCCAAGCCATGTCTTCCCTGGACCGGTCCGGAATCAAGCTTCCCAGGACCGGTTTCTGGCATTCCAGCCGTCTTTAGCCGGGTTTGCTTGACTCCAGTGGCAAAGTGAGCAAGGGACTCACGTCTGAGCATACCCTGCTAACTTAGGGCGAACAAAGAAAAACCAAAGATGGTGATGGACGGAGCGTTGACAATACAAACACTCACCCCCCAGTCAACTGATCTGGGTTTAATCCATCACCGTTCTTCATCTCACTAAGTCACCCCAGTTCAGACATCGCCATATACAAATCAGTCTGACCCTGTGCCTCATGGGAACAGTCCAGCCCGAACTGCCAAGCCATGTCTTCCCTGGACCGGAATCAAGCTTCCCAGGACCGGTTTCTGGCATTCCAGGCATCTTTAGCCGGGTTTGCTTGACTCCAGTGGCGAAGTGAGCAAGGGACTCACGTCTGAGCATACCCTGCTAACTTAGGGCAAACAAAGAAAAACCAAAGATGGTGATGGACGGAGCGTTGACAATACAAACACTCACCCCCAGTCAACTGATCTGGGTTTAATCCATCACCGTTCTTCAGCTCACTACGCCACCCCAGTTCAGACATCGCCATATCCAAATCAGTTTGACCCTGTGCCTCATGGGAACAGTCCAGCCCGAACTGCCAAGTCATGTCTTCCCTGGACCGGAATCAAGCTTCCCAGGACCGGTTTCTGGCATTCCAGCCGTCTTCAGCTGGGCTTGCTTGACTCCAGTGGCAAAGTGAGCAAGGGACTCACGTCTGAGCATACCCTGCCAACTTAGGGCGAACATAGAAAAACCAAAGGTGGTGATGGACGGAGTGTTGACAATACAAACACTCACCCCCAGTCAACTGATCTGGGTTTAATCCATCACCGTTCTTTAACTCACTCCGCCACCCCAGTTCAGACATGGCCATATGCAAATCAGTCTGACCCTGTGCCTCATGGGAACAGTCCAGCCCGAACTGCCAAGCCATGTCTTCCATGGACTGGAATCAAGCTTCCCAGGACCAGTTTCTAGCATTCCAGGCGTATTAAGCCGGGCTTGCTTGACTCCAGTGGCAAAGTGAGCAAGGGACTCACGTCTGAGCATACCCTGCCAACTTAGGGCGAACAAAGAAAAACCAAAGGTGGTGATGGACGGAGCGTTGACATTACAAACACTCACCCCCAGTCAACTGATCTGGGTTCAATCCATTACCGTTCTTTAGCTCACTCAGCCACCCCAGTTCAGACATGGCCATATGCAAATCAGTCTGACCCTGTGCCTCATCGGAACAGTCCAGGCTGAAATGCCAATCCATGTCTTCCCTGGACCGGAATCAAGCTTCCCAGGACCGGTTTCTGGCATTCCAGCCGTCTTCAGCCGGGCTTGCTTGACTCCAGTGGCAAAGTGAGCAAGGGACTCACGTCTGAGCATGACCTGCCAACTTAGGGCGAACAAAGAAAAAACAAAGGTGGTGATGGACGGAGCGTTGACAATACAAACACTCACCCCCAGTCAACTGATCTGGGTTCAATCCATCACCGTTCTTAAGCTCACTCCGCCACCCCAGTTCAGACATGTCCATATGCAAATCAGTCTGACCCTGTGCCTCATGGGAACAGTCCAGCCCGAACAGCCAAGCCATGTTTTCTCTGGACCGGAATCAAGCTTCTCAGGACCGGTTTCTGGCATTCCAGCTGTCTTCAGCTGGGCTTGCTTGTCTCCAGTGGCAAAGTGAGCAAGAGACTCAAGTCTGAGCATACCCTGCCAACTTAGGGCGAACAAAGAAAAACCAAAGGTGTTGATGGACGGAGCGTTGACAATACAAACACTCACCCCCAGCCAATTGATCTGGGTTTAATCCATCACCGTTCTTTAGCTCACTCCGCCACCCCAGTTCAGACATGGTCATATGCAAATCAGTCTGACCCTGTGCCTCATGGGAACAGTCCAGCCCGAACTGCCAGGCCATGTCCTCCCTGGACCGGAATCAAGCTTCCCAGGAGTGGTTTCTGGCATTCCAGCCATCTTCAGTCGGGGTTGCTTCACTCAGGTGGGAAAGTGAGCAAGGGACTCACGTCTGAGCATACCCTGCCAACTTAGGGCAAACAAAGAAAAAACAAAGGTGGTGATGGACGGAGCGTTGATAATACAAACACTCACCCCTAGTCAACTGATCTGGGTTTAATCCATCACCGTTCTTTAACTCACTCCGCCACCCCAGTTCAGACATGGCCATATCCAAATCAGTTTGACCCTGTGCCTCATGGGAACAGTCCAGCCCGAACTGCCAAGTCATGTCTTCCCTGGACCGGAATCAAGCTTCCCAGGACCGGTTTCTGGCATTCCAGCCGTCTTCAGCTGGGCTTGCTTGACTCCAGTGGCAAAGTGAGCAAGGGACTCACGTCTGAGCATACCCTGTCAACTTAGGGCGAACATAGAAAAACCAAAGGTGGTGATGGACGGAGTGTTGACAATACAAACACTCACCCCCAGTCAACTGATCTGGGTTTAATCCATCACCGTTCTTTAACTCACTCCGCCACCCCAGTTCAGACATGGCCATATGCAAATCAGTCTGACCCTGTGCCTCATGGGAACAGTCCAGCCCGAACTGCCAAGCCATGTCTTCCCTGGACTGGAATCAAGCTTCCCAGGACCAGTTTCTAGCATTCCAGGCGTCTTCAGCCGGGCTTGCTTGACTCCAGTGGCAAAGTGAGCAAGGGACTCACGTCTGAGCATACCCTGCCAACTTAGGGCGTACAAAGAAAAACCAAAGGTGGTGATGGACGGAGCGTTGACATTACAAACACTCACCCCCAGTCAACTGATCTGGGTTCAATCCATTACCGTTCTTTAGCTCACTCAGCCACCCCAGTTCAGACATGGCCATATGCAAATCAGTCTGACCCTGTGCGTCATCGGAACAGTCCAGGCTGAAATGCCAAGCCATGTCTTCCCTGGACCGGAATCAAGCTTCCCAGGACCGGTTTCTGGCATTCCAGCCGTCTTCAGCCGGGCTTGCTTGACTCCAGTGGCAAAGTGAGCAAGGGACTCACGTCTGAGCATACCCTGCCAACTTAGGGCGTACAAAGAAAAACCAAAGGTGTTGATGGACGGAGCGTTGACAATACAAACACTCACCCCCAGCCAATTGATCTGGGTTTAATCCATCACCGTTCTTTAACTCACTCCGCCACCCCAGTTCAGATATGGCCATATGCAAATCAGCCTGACCCTGTGCCTCATGGGAACAGTCCAGCCCGAACTGCCAAGCCATGTGAACAGTCCAGCCCGAACTGCCAAGCCATGTCTTCCCTGGACCGGAATCAAGCTTTCCAGGACCGGTTTCTGACATTCCAGCCATCTTCAGCCGGGCTTGCTTGACTCCAGTGGCAAAGTGAGCAAGGGACTCACGTCTGAGCATACCCTGCCAACTTAGGGTGAACAAAGAAAAACCAAAGGTGGTGATGGACGGAGCGTTGGCAGTACAAACGCTCATCCCCAGTTAACTGATCTGGGTTTAATCCACCACCGTTCTTTAGCTCACTCCGCCACCCCAGTTCAGACATGGCCATATGCAAATCAGTCTGACCCTGTGCCTCATGGGAACAGTCCAGCCCGAACTGCCAGGCTATGACCTCCCTGGACCAGAATCAAGCTTCCCAGGACCGGTTTCTGGCATTCCAGCCGTCTTCAGCCAGGCTTGCTTGACTCCAGTGGCAAAGTGAGTAAGGGACTCACGTCTGAGCATACCCTGCCAACTTAGGGCGAACAAAGAAAAACCAAAGGTGTTGATGGAGGGAGCATTGACAATACAAACACTCACCCCCAGTCAATTGATCTGGGTTTAATCCATCACCATTCTTTAGCTCACTGTTCAGACATGGCCATATGCAAAATCAGTCTGAGCCTGTGCCTCATGGGAACAGTCCAGCCCGAACTGCCAGGCCATGTCCTCCCTGGACCGGAATCAAGCTTCCCAGGAGCGGTTTCTGGCATTCCAGCCGTCTTCAGTCGGGCTTGCTTGACTCCAGTGGCAAAGTGAGCAAGGGACTCACGTCTGAGCATACCCTGCCAACTTAGGGCGAACAAAGAAAAACCAAAGTTGGTGATGGACGGAGCGTTGACAATACAAACACTCACCCCTAGTCAACTGATCTGGGTTTAATCCATCACCGTTCTTTAACTCACTCCGCCACCCCAGTTCAGACATGGCCATATGCAAATCAGCCTGACCCTGTGCCTCATGAGAACAGTCCAGCCTGAACTGCCAAGCCATGTCTTCCCTGGACCGGAATCAAGCTTCCCAGGACCGGTTTCTGGCATTCCAGCCGTCTTCAGCCTGGCTTGTTTGACTCCAGTGGCAAAGTGAGCAAGGGACTCACGTCTGACCATACCCTGCCAACTTAGGGCGAACAAAGAAAAACCAAAGGTGGTTATGGACGGAGCGTGGGCAGTACACACACTCACCCCTAGTCAACTAACAGAGACCTAACAGGGCATCTCCGTCGGCCGCCTGGTACACTGAAGATCTCAGACTTCACCGCCAACACTGCAGGAACCTAGAAAGGCGCTGGAGGAAAGTCTATTGCCCCATTGCCAAACAAACTTATAAAGATGCCCTCAGAATATATAAAATGGCGATTATCGCCCGAAAAACAGTTTTTTTCTCGGCACAAATAGAGAACTCCGCAAATTCTGCTAGAGAGCTGTTCTCTGTTGTTACGACTCTGTCCACTCCCTCCACTGGATCCGGGGTCGAACCTTCACAGATCTTCTGTAATCAACTGTCCACTGTCTTCACCACAAAGGTGGCAGATATATATGCATCTTTTGAAGGGGATATCAGAACTAAACATAGATTCTGTACTGGGGAAGAAGTAATCTTTGATCACAATTATGATCATTTTCCCTGTTTCATACCCACCACACAGGATAACATCATCAGACTTATTTCCACCATCAAGTCGGGTTCCCCTCTGGACCCCTGTCCTCCTTTTGTGATGGCAAAACTCACAGAAGTGATCTCACGTCCACTCATGGAAATTTGCAATACTGCATTCCAGACAGGTCAATACCCCTGCCTGTGGAAGAAGGCTGTCATAAAACCCCTTTTTAAAAAAACCTTCCCTAGACCCTACAGCTGTGGCCAGTTATAGGCCCATTGCGTGTCTGCCCTTTCCTGCCAAAGTATGCAAATTCCTGATGAATAGACAACTCTCAGAGTTCGTCGAGGCTCACCAACTTCTCGACGAAACGCAGTTTGGGTTCAGGAAAGGGCATGGAACCGAGACTGCCTTGATAAAGGCCTCTGATGAGATCAGGGCGATCATGGACCAGGGAGGGGCGGCTGTTCTGATCCTCCTGGATCTATCGGCAGCCTTTGACACGGTCGACCATAACATTCTGGTCGATCGTGTCACTGCCCTGGGGATAAACGGTTTGGCCTGGGATCTTATCTCATCTTTCCTGGAAAACCGTACCCAGACAGTGAGGCTGGGAGATTTCTATTCCCCTATCTCTGCACTCCCCTGTGGAGTCCCACAGGGCTCCTCGCTAAGTCCCTTGCTATTTAACATCTACGTAGCGGACTTGGCGAGGGTAATAAAGGCCCATGGGGTATGACTTACATCTTACGCTGATGATACCCAGCTGGTTCTGGCTATCCACAGAGATGGCCCTACTGTGGTGGCTAACTTCCAAAGAGCCATGCTTGAGGTCAGCACCTGGATGGCCTCGAATTGTCTGAGGCTTAACTCGGACAAGACCGAGATCATGACCTTCGGCAGGCTCTCCCCCGAATGGTCCTCCATCTGCTGGCCTGAAAAGCTGGGCCTTCCACCTGTCCCAGGGGAAAAGGCCAGAAACCTGGGAGTGATCTTTGACAGTAAACTGTCCTTTGACCTCCACACTAATAAGGTTGTCTCCTCATCATTCTTTATTTTGAAAAAAATTAAGAAATTACTGCCTTACCTCCCTACCTCAGCTGGGAAAACTCTGGTCTCTACTTTAGTTTTCTCAAAAATTGACTACGGGAACGCTCTCTTTCTACATACTCAGAAGCGTGTCCTAACGAAGTTGCAGTCTATCCAGAATGCGGCTGCAAGGATTCTCCTAAATATTCCTCGCCGCAAGCCCACCACCCCAGCCATCCGCCACCTCCACTGGCTGAGAGTCGAGAGCCGCATTAAATTTAAGGCCCTCTGTATTGCCTATAAAGCAGTACATGGCATAGGACCCAGGTTCCTTACCCAAGCTTTTCAGCCTTATACTCCCAAGAGGCAATTAAGATCGGCAAACACCAGTCTCCTCCCTGTACCGCGTACAAGAACTGCCACATGGGGAGACAGGCGTTTTCTGGTGGCCACTCCAAAACTCTGGAATCTCTTGCCACTGGCCATTAAGACCGCCCCTAACCTGATGAGCTTTCGCAGGCTCTTAAAAAAAAAGTTGTTTAACCAGTAAGATGATGGTTGATTCTAGTAGCTCCACAGCGCCGAGACACCCCAGGGTATTTGTTGCGCTATAAAAATTTCGAAAATAAATAAATAAACATCTGGGTTTAATCCATCACCGTTCTTTAGCTCACTCCGCCACCCCGGTTCAGACATGGCCATATGCAAATCAGTCTGACCCTGTGCTTCATGGGAACATTTCAGCCCGAACTGCCAAGACATGTCTTCCCTGGACTAGAATCAAGCTTCCCAGGACCGGTTTCTGGCATTCCAGCCATCTTCAGCCGGGCTTGCTTGACTCCAGTGGCAAAGTGAGCAAGGGACTCACGTCTGAGCATACCCTGCCAACTTAGGGCGAACAAAGACAAAACCAAAGGTGGTGGTGGACGGAGCGTTGACAATACAAACACTCACCCCCAGTCAACTGATCTGTGTTTAATCTATCACCATTCTTTAACTCACTCCGCCACCCCAGTTCAGACATGGCCATATGCAAATCAGTCTGACCCTGTGCCTCATGGGAACAGTCCTGCCCGAACTGCCAAGCCATGTCTTCCCTGGACCAGAATAAAGCTTCCCAGGACCGGTTTCTAGCATTCCAGCCGTCTTCAGCCGGGCTTGGTTGACTCCAGTGGCAAAGTGAGCAAGGGACTTATGCCTGAGCATACCCTGCCAACTTAGAGCAAACAAAGAAAAACCAAAGGTGGTGATGGACGGAGCGTTGACATTACAAACACTCACCCCCAGTCAACTGATCTGGGTTCAATCCATCACCGTTCTTTATCTCACTCAGCCACCGCAGTTCAGACATGGCCATATGCAAATGAGTCTGACCCTGTGCCTCATCGTAACAGTCCAGGCTGAACTGCCAAGCCATGTCTTCCCTGGACCGGAATCAAGCTTCCCAGGACCGGTTTCTGGCATTCCAGCCGTCTTCAGCCGGGCTTGCTTGACTCCAATGGCAAAGTGAGCAAGGGACTGACGTCTGAGCATATCCTAGCAACTTAGGGCGAACAAAGAAAAACCAAAGGTGGTGATGGACGGAGCGTTGACAATACAAAAACTCACCCCCAGTCAACTGATCTGGGTTTAAACCATCACCGTTCTTTAGCTCACTCCGCCACCCCAGTTCAGACATGGCCATATGCAAATCAGTCTGACCCTGTGCTTCATGGGAACAGTCCAGCCCGAACTGCCAGGCTACGTCTTCCCTGGACCGGAATCAAGCTTCCCAGGACCGGTTTCTGGCATTCCAGCCGTCTTCAGCCGGGCTTGCTTGACTCCCGTGGCAAAGTGAGCAAGGGACTCACGTCTGAGCATACCCTGCCAACTTAGGGCGAACAAAGAAAAACCAAAGGTGGTGATGGACGGAGCGTTGACAATACAAACACTCACCCCCAGTCAACTGATCTGTGTTTAATCCATCACTGTTCTTTAGCTCACTCCGCCACCCCAGTTCAGACATGGCCATATGCAAATCAGTCTGACCCTGTGCCACATGGGAACAGTCCAGCCCGAACTGCCAAGCCATGTCTTCCCTGGACCGCAATCAAGCTTCCCAGGTCCGGTTTCTGGCATTCCAGCCGTCTTCAGCCGGGCTTGCTTGACTCCAGTGGCAAAGTGAGCAAGGGACTGACATCTGAGCATACCCTGCCAACTTAGGGCGAACAAAGAAAAACCAAAGGTGATGATGGACGGAGCGTTGACAATACAAACACTCACCCCCAGTCAACTGATCTGGGTTTAATCCGTCTCCGTTCTTTAGCTCACTTCGTCACCCCAGTACAGACATGGCCATATGCAAATCAGCCTGACCTTGTGCCTCATGGGAACAACCAGCCCGAACTGCCAAGCCATGTCTTCCCTGGACCAGAATCAAGCTTCCCTGGACCGGTTTCTAGCATTCCAGTCGTCTTCAGCCGGGCTTGCTTGACTCCAGCGGCAAAGTGAGCAAGGGACTTACGTCTGCGCATACCCTGCCAACTTAGAGCAAACAAAGAAAAACCAAAGGTGGTGATGGACGGAGCGTTGACATTACAAACACTCACCCCCAGTCAACTGATCTGGGTTCAATCCATCACCGTTCTTTATCTCACTCAGCCACCGCAGTTCAGACATGGCCATATGCAAATCAGTCTGACCCTGTGCCTCATCGGAACAGTCCAGGCTGAACTGCCAAGCCATGTCTTCCCTGGACCAGCTTCCCAGGACCGGTTTCTGGCATTCCTGCCGTCTTCAGCTGGGCTTGCTTGACTCCAGTGGCAAAGTGAGCAAGGGACTGACGTCTGAGCATATCCTAGCAACTTAGGGCGAACAAAGAAAAACCAAAGGTGGTGATGGACGGAGCGTTGACAATACAAACACTCACCCCCAGTCAACTGATCTGGGTTTAATCCATCACCGTTCTTTAGCTCACTCCGCCACCCCAGCTCAGACATGGCCATATGCAAATCAGTCTGACCCTGTGCCTCATGGGAACAGTCCAGCCCGAACTGCCAAGCCATGTCTTCCCTGGACCGGAATCAAGCTTCTCAGGACCAGTTTCTGGCATTCCAGCCGTCTTCAGCCGTGCTTGCTTGTCTCCAGTGGCAAAAAGAGCAAGAGACTCACATCTGAGCATACCCTGCCAACTTAGGGCGAACAAAGAAAAACCAAAGGCGTTGATGGACGGGGCGTTGACAATACAAACACTCACCCCCAGTCAACTGATCTGGGTTTAATCCATCACCGTTCTTTAGCTCACTCCGGCACCCCAGTTCAGACATGGCCATATGCAAATCAGTCTGACCCTGTGCCTCATGGGAACAGTCCAGCCCGAACTGCCAGGCTACGTCTTCCCTGGACCGGAATCAAGCTTCCCAGGACCGGTTTCTGGCATTCCAGCCGTCTTCAGCCGGGCTTGCTTGACTCCAGTGGCAAAGTGAGCAAGGGACTCACGTTTGAGCATACCCTGCCAACTTAGGGCGAACAAAGAAAATCCAAAGGTAGTGATGGACGGAGCGTTGACAATACAAACACTCACCACTACAGCTGTCTGTATAACAACTAGCAAAATTAATTCAATGACATCTCGTCCATTCTTTACAGTCTCAGGTGCTCACAATAGAGAGCTCGAACATTTATTAGCCCGCATCACATGTGAAGCCATGTGTTTTAGGGACCAGCGAATACCTTCCCAAGGAAACAGACCATGTTTGGCCGGCAGAGTCTCGTACCGAGCAGAAATAACCTTCTTAACAATGCCAGATTTTAAGGGGGGGTACACATGCTATGTCAGTGCTTTTTGGAAAATGCAAAAGTGCACCAAGATTTGTCATTGCATACCTTTGGATATTAGGGCAATTCATTCTATGAAGCTTTGTAAAAATAAGGGCTGAATAGCATACAATCCCATCACCCCTTCCATCTATTCATCATATTATTCAGATGGATCTCCACCAGGACCAGAAGAACGGTCACCCGGGCCCTCGTCACCAGCAGGCTAGACTAAGGCATCCATACCCCTTGAACTAGCGCAAGAAGACCCGATTCCCAAAGAAATTTGTACGTTTGAAAAGATAGAAATAAGTTTACTTTTGTCTTCAATTATCAATTTTCTTGTGTTTTGTAAATATTTTTTTCCAGGTACAAGTCCTAGAAATCTACAAAACGTCGTAGTTTTGCTAGAGTACCCTTTGAACCATATTTCTGATGAATGCACCACCGTCGGCATTCCATCTCCTTAGAGTTGGAGGTAACAGGAGATATGCACGGTATTCTTTACTCATATGGATTTCATAGATAAAAACACCTTTCCTGTGGTGAAATCTCTCCTTCACCCCACTGCTGTGGGGTGATACATTCTTCTTTCCCAAATTGCAACTACATCTATGCCAGCCTTTTGTTGGGTTGCATAAAAGTATTTATGAGAGATTCACCGACTAAATCTAGGACACCGCACCAGCGCTCCAGCACTCCTGAGTTCCCCCAAAAAGTTGTGCTTGCCCGTCCATTTTTAGGTCTTGTGGCGAACAGCGCGTCAGCGCTGTGTCCGCCAGGAGATCTTTTGTTACTGACTCTGCTTCCCAGAGACAGCACCTGGCCGCGCGCATTGCCTCAGCTGCTGTCTCCTGGGAAGCTTCAAGCACACATGCGCATACACCCAGACACACACACACACGCATGCGCATACACACACACATCCACCTTTTGTCTCCACCCGAGTCCTTCCTCCGAAAACAAAGCCCCACCAATACGAGAGCCGCCCGCCCCCCGACAGATGCGCACCTCTAAAAACTCTCCAGCAAACGTGCCCCTTATGCCGTTGCTACTCCGCTAATCTTGTGGGAAATGCTCTTCACCTCACTGATCTTCAATTGCCAACTATGCCGGCACCTCACGCCCCCCTTCGCATGCCGCCCAGTGCCTTTCGCTCTCTCCTTTGCCCACTATACTGCACCCACCCCTCCTCCACCTCGCCTCACACTCTGTCTACGCCGCACCTCTTCCCCTGACATTCCCCCAAGCGCCCATGCACGCACATACACAAACACACACACGCGCGCACACACACACACACGTGCACCAAGCCCCCCCATCGCACACATACATACACACACACACACACACAAGCGCACCCCCCCTGCCGCCCCCCTACAAGTAAGGGCACTTACCGCCACTCCGGAGATCTGCAGCCTCCGCGGGGCTCTCCTCGGGCAAGGCACTCGTGGGTGCGGGCTTCACGCACAAAGCGGAAGTCCCGCCCCCACCATAGCTTTCGTTTACAGGACTGGCGCGCGCCGTAGCGTCCTCCTCCGTGTCAGCAACTCGGGGCTTTTCCCATCTCGTTCCGCCGTCCTCTCTGTCCAGATAGGAGCTCAGATGCAAACTCAGAACAGCTTGTGGCCCCTCGGAGCTTGGTGCCTTGCTGTGACACAACGGCGCTCATTACCGGCGTCCACAGACACCTCCTGCTCCACTCACAGACAAAAAACGTAATCGGGTGAAAATGACCATGGCTGGCTCGATTCCTCACAGCAAAACCTCAGTGACCGCAGTAAGAGCTCAGGATTTTACTTGCACTTTAAGAAGGCTATTTCAAGCGCTTCTTGTAGCTCATGAATGCCTGCTAACTGCCTAAGTGCTAAAGGGATTCCAAAGTGGGATCAAGTCACCCCATCGCTGACGCTACTGACCTCTGCCCTCCTTTTACAGCGCTTACCTCACTTCAAGATATGCTGCAGGCTCCTCCACTTAGCATTACATGGTGCTATATATGCTCTGGTCAGAGAGGTAGACAATCGAGAATGTTCCCCATAGCGCTGCTTTGTTTCCCAGCCACTCTGCAAGCTAACCACGGCTCGCGCCGCTGGTGCATGGACCCGCTGTGCACTGCATTAGCAACTGCTTCCTTCCCACCACCACAATCTGAGTATTTATACTTTGCACCGACCTCTGTTGGGTTCACTCACAGTTGTAAGCAACGCAGCTTTGAATGTAACAGAACCACTGTTACACTGATGCGAATAGCGTTACACAGATACCACATTTACAGGGTCTAGTCCTGATCGAATCCTGCCTGATAGGTTACCTGTATGAGGCAAGGACAGACGGGGGGCGGGGATTCAACGGTTAGAATACTGCCACCCGGTGCGCAAGCCCTTACATAGTGGCGGGCCAAATTAAAATAGAAGTGCTCGGACCACCGCCTAGAGTGTAGCCACGGCAAGCGATTTCACAGCCTTAGTTGGCAGTTCTATAGCACATGTACTGCCATTAACATGGTGTCGGGAACATTTGATAGTCGGGGCGGGGCGGCGCAATCATACCTCCCGCCTTAACAATGTGCTTGTACTGTCAGAGACCTGAGATACTAACTTAGATGTGTATATTTTAAGGATGTACATACATGTGTACTAGTATGTGGAAAAATGTATGTGAAAACAATGAATCTGACCTTGTGCCATGTAACTGCTGCTCATGTAAAGCAGCCCAATGCCCCCAGGCCAAGATATATATATTAATGCACATCCCTTCCCCAGAAAGACATGTTCACCTCCCAAAAAATCGAGGTCTTCCCAATGTAAAGCACTTGGATACCCACGGGTCTAGCCAGCGCTATATAAAACCCATTAAATAAATGAATAAAAATACATGTTTGTTATGAGGTTTTGTATACAGTGCATAGAACACTATGCCAAACAAATCTATTTGCTTTTGAACCATAGCAGCTTGGTTTCTGTACGCAATTAAGGAAGGCAGAGATTGCTTTGGGTAGCTATACGCAATTAAGCTGTTAATATTTCTCTTTCAGCCTCTTGTTGAGAGGAATCATTTTTTTGTTGCATTGAAAATATTACTTTAAGTATGATCATCATGTTTGTATTAAGTCACTAAATGTCACACTTTCTAAAGCTGAACGCTGATAGAGATGGAAGTGGCTTCCTGACTGCAAGAGCCCTAAAAACAATGACAAAGATAAGTCAAGGGATGTGAAAAAGGTTTTTGTTTTATAATTGATTAATATTAATCACATAGCAAAGGGCAGTTGAGCTTAAAATCTCTAATTTACGGCATTTTTGCTACTTGGAAGAAACATTTGTTAATGAGGTTGAGTATTGTTTCTGTATATGTATTTTATATAAACCAAGCACAAAATTGCTTCTGTCAACTCTTAGAAAATATTTGTATTTCATTAAGGGTCAACGTAGTAAAAGACTGGTTTCAAATTTCTTACTGACTTAGAAACTGCCTTTGATTTTTATTGAAAAAGAACAATTGATGGACAGAATGCAGAACAATGGCATACATTCACCCCAGTACAGAGATCTGGGCCTAAATCCATCGTTTTCTTTTGACACACATGCCTGGGACACAAAGCTAACTGTACCCACTGCACTACCTTTTGGTGTCCCACAAAGCAGTCTTGGGTCCACCCATTTCTTATGTATACCATCTTGGTAACATCCTCTCCTGTCAATTCTATTTTTTTAATATATTTTTTTGCCTTTTTTAAGGTCTGGGCTAGATACAGTAGTCGAAACTACAGTTGAGGTGCCTTATTTTCTGTGTATAAGTGAGGGGTTAAACACGCTGCAGTATCAGATATGCCCATGTAATGAGTTCATGATGCTTGCGACATCCTGTACAAACACTTTATGAGCTGTGTAGATAGATGTGTGTGCATGGGAGGCATAATTTTTTCTCTCTCGAGTTTGGACGGTAGAGGTTCAAACGTGGAAGGTGTAATTCAAATACTACTTTAGAAATATGTTAATCTTTGATACCAATAAGGAATTAGATCACATTTTATTAAAGCAGTTACACCAGTGCTTGCCCATCAGAAGACCCCTTCCCTGGCACATCTACATTAGGGCACTTAATTTGTACTGCCCCGTCTACTTGGACACCTTTAGTGAATTATTTTATGAACTGTGACAACACAAGATCACAGTCGGGCCTAGAGCCTTGCACAGCGTAAATATACATTTTTCCTGTAGGAGTTTGATATGCTTGTTTTATTTATTTATTAGTTTTTACTTTTATATGGCGCAAACTTTACCCGCAAGTATCAGAGTGCTTTAAATAAGCATGCTTATAACAAGCAAGACTAGCACTCTATATTACTGCCAACTTTGCTTAGCATAAGCAACAGCTAACCATTCACAAACAATGTTTATATACCAATTACAAATTAAAGAAAAAAAATTAATGCAAAGCATTGTCATTTACAATGCCAGTAACTCAAACTTTAATGCTGCGAGACCTATTGCATTGCATATGCTTGTTTCCTTTCCCTCCTCCATTCTCAAACAAAAAAGTCTACCACGTAAACAGATCCATGTGGATAAGTCCATGTCTGCCTGGAAAGCTTGGTTCTTTGAAACAAGGTTTTAATTTTTTTTCCAATAGGAGAATCCAAGGGTGCCAAATGATTACGGCTCGGCCCCAAAAACACGCAATCCGAAGATATTATGGAAAAGATCAGTGGGAACTTTTTTCATTTTTATTATATTACTTGATTAGTCGGCAAAATCAAAAGTAGTTTAAGTTTTCCAGTTTTACCTGATTGTGCGAAGTGTGGTGAAAACAATGGTCCCGCACCCCGAGCAACATTTCCTACTCCAGAATGCCTTTTACTGAGAGATTCTGCAGCGGTAAATTGAAGATGAAAAGTCTGGAGCTGGCTATGTCCTCTAGCAACGAATGGAGTGTGATGGGGACGGAAGCAGCTGTAAAGGATCGGGACGAACCATGCAAGGGATGGGGAGTGGAGGTGGGTGTGCAGGACAGCAGTGGGGGTGGGAAGGGAGTCGGGAGCAGTGGGAATTGTATTGGGGTGAGGCGGCATGGCTTGGAGCAGGAAACCAAGGACATCTACCGGACTGCAAGAGTCCTTCCATTGTTCAGAGGCCCATTCTGTCACGGGCAACAGCTTCAGCCTCTTGCAAAGTGCCGCTGACACTACACTTCATTGTTTAAACCCCGGAAAACTTTACATAGCTTAAAATATTATGCAGGATTTGAACTTTACACACATCTGGATATGGTGTGGCACTTATAAGGGTCCACTTGCTCACTCAAGCCAACCCAACCGCCATACCAAGGGGCTCACCCTAACGGAGAACGGGACCGCCCGCCATAAGGGCGGGGGTCCCATAGGGGGAATTAGGATGTTCCTGCCACAGTGGCGAGCACGTCTTCCATGTTTTGCATTGTGGCGGGCGGCGCACTCTGCACCGCCCGCCACAATGCAAAACACTTGTGAACGCATTTGCGTGCCTGCCGCTATGCATATGCAAATGTGGGGGTACCATAGGTGCCCCCCCTGTCCTCCCCCTAACCCGGCATTACCTGGGGGCCCGCAGGGGGCAGCCGCAGCAAACACCGCCTGCCGGAAAGGCACCTATATGTGGCCATTGTAATATGGCTGGCGGTGTCCATTGGACACCGCCACCATATTATTCCATTACCGCTGCGGTCGCAAGGCGACGGCGGCGGTAAAGCGGCAGACGGTCTTTCTGTCCACCGCGCTCCCCCCCCCCCCCGCCATCCTAATATGGCAGGGGGAATCCAGGCATAGGTTTCGGGCGAATTGCCTCCGCCAGGCCGGCGGTGGCTACCGCCAGGCTGGCGGAGGCAATCCGCCTGACATCATAATGGACCCCCAAGTATCCACTGCCTCTTTAAATCAGCTGAATTAGTTTCTTCCACCTTCTGACTTAAGAAATGGAGTGGGAAAAATCAGTGGTTTGCCTTATATCGTTAGAACATCAGCGCACTAGAAAGTTGATTGACCTTACTTTAAAAGTTCCGTTTTCTAAGCTGTGCTACATGTTAGTAGGAGGTAACATTCCCTGACATTTTGGAATAGTAGATATCCATATAGTAGGATTCATTTTCTTTTGTTATGTTTTTGGTATGGTTTGCATTTTGTCTTGTAAAAAAATATTAACAATTAATCTTAGCTCAACACTACTTTGAACAATGCAATGTAATTGTGAAACATTATAAAATCCCACACTGTTTGCTAAATTGTGGACTTCGGGAGCATTTTTGTAGGAAGACATATTATTATCAGAGTTTGTATATGTTTGTGATCATAACGAAGATTAGATTTCACACTTATATAAACAAATCTTGTTTGTTAAATGTCCAAGGCCCTCGTTTGTCCTTTTAACACGGCTGTATCTACATTCCTATATGACAAAGAATGGACAAAAAACGCCTCCCCTATGACAATGTCTACTGAGCCACAAGTTCAAACTAATGCAACCATTACTTTAACACTGTTTTTACCATCGGGATCAGAAACGGCTCGTGCCCGCGGCTGTCAACTTCTACTTTTGCAGGCTGTTTAGGGGCTGTCAGTTACACTTAAAAGCACGAGTAGGATGTGATTTTCGTCTTCAAACAAAACCTCTGCAGATAAACACAGCTAAACCGATAACCTTTGCCATCTGAACACAGCAGTGGTACTAAAGTGAGGCGCAACTGTCAGGTTAAATTTCACGCAAGGAATTATCAACAAGAAACAAAGGGGGGCTCTGAATACTGTCTGAAAAGGGTATCCCATATTGGCGGCAGAACAGCAAAACAGCCTGGCATTTTAAATTCTAACACTGGAAGAGGTATATGGCCATGTCTAGTGCCCATGGCATCTATAACCTACCACAGAAAATAAGTGGAAGATTTTGCATACTTTTAATTCCCTGGAAATGCTTTTTTATAAAAGGGTCATCCTGTGCATGATGTCACAACAGGTCTCAAAACCTCAGCGGAGAGCAGCAAGTAAACATTCTAGAGAGCGCCTATTGTTGGTGATTGCTCGAGATGCAAGACTACAAGGAGAATTTGTTTCTCTACGGGAGCCCCCCTTTAAAGTAACTATTTAAAAGTTCAGTGTCATCAATATTAGTATAGGGAGGGTCATTTCATAGTCATAATTAAATGAAAGAATGCTCTAAAGGTGCTCTGTTAGAAAGTTATATAAGAAAGATTGTATCTAAAGGTTGGCCAATATAGGTTTGGAAGATCAGATCCATGCCAGATTTTCATGATAACCTCTGTGGCATTGTGTTCCAATTAGATTCAGTGGCTTAACAAAACCTAATGGGTTAACCCTGTGAAAATACATGGAGGGGTGGCCCCCACCCACCTCTTTGGCCCACTGCCACCAAATGAGTAGCAATATAAAAGAAATTAAATAAAAAACGAAAGGGGGCTAAGGAGAGGTGAGGAGCACCATTCGAGGGTGGTAGTGAGGGAATACGCTGAGAAGCAGAACGTGATTTTGATTTGTAGCTACTACCAACGGCGCCATAAATCCCACACTTAAGCTGCCTAAGCTCTGGGTAGGGGAGTGCCGCTGGGGTTGGAGCGTTGGCTGAGGATGGATTGATGGATGCATGGATGAATCAATTGATGACTGGAGAAAAGTAAGAATGGATGGATAGAGAGAAGAATTGTATTGATGAGTAAATGAAGCAAAGAATGGATGGCTGAAGAGAAGGATGGATAGAAGACCAAATTCAGGGGAGCAGCCGAACAAGTGCCCGGTTCGTTCGCCTCACTCACTGCCATTCATTGGCGATATGTTTGGAAGTGCCGAGGAGTTTATTTTTCTGACTACAGCTGTGTTTATTGTAAATCCTAAGTGCCAGATGTTACCATAAAATGATTTCATCAATTGCCCCCAGTTCCCATGTTTCCCTGCCTTCCATCTTATAATTCCCATAGTGTCCTATGTATGGCTTATGATTAATCACCTACTCAAGCATCTGGTTTTGCCATTTGTGATTTTGCCCTATAGTTTCCCTACAATTTCGCTGTCCCATCTATTCATTGTAAAAGAATTAACTTCCTTCTATGAGGAAGACATTTAGATAAGCTTTTACTCTTGTGCACCATCTCCACAATTTTAGGTCCTCTTGCCAGAACAGTGGTAGTTTCTTCCCTGAGGGAAATGCTGACTAGTGATAGATAGTAAGCTGCACCACCAAATGACAACACTTCTAAACCTGGATTCCCTTACCGTATCAAATTGTGTGATCCTGGGCAAAACATGTGACTTATGTGCAAAAACTGCAGGTCTTTGAAAACAGGTTTAGTCCGAGTATTAAATGATATATATGAAAATACAAACTGAAGTGGACTGTATTTTGTTGAGTGTATCCCAAGATGTCTCCCTCTGTGAATGTGACCTTTAAATGTCTGAAACAAACACAATTTGGGGGCACATGCAAAAACAACTTACCTCTGAGGCTAGTGCTAAATACCTTTGCTCCTTTCAAAGTAATCAAATTTAAAGGGACTGAGGAAGTGTGGAGGGAGAACAAAGAAACCCACCTGGGGAGTCCACGCAGTTGGCTTAGCTCCCTCTACCTGGGAAAACTGGCCTGCCATTCATAGCCTGCTATTTAAACTGTCTCTTGAGAGCACAGACGCCAGGACAACTCAGTGTTGAAAATGCAATTAATCCGGAGGCCTTGACTCCCACTTTGTGTTATGGAAAGGTCCCCGGGCAGGAGGCCTCTTGGAGAACATATGTTAGCTCTCTACATGCTGACTGCTCCATAGCATGGGTCTATGGTCTGTTTATTGGGATTGTGGTCATCCTGTGGCATTCAGTAACTGTCCAGAGAAGACCATGGATGTGGAGAGCCCATTTCTGTTGATGCTTAAGGTGTACCTGGGAAGAGTGCTATCCTCTCTCAGTCTTGTCTGCAAGTACAAGTGAAGATACATACTTTCCTTCATCTGCCTGTGTAGGATGCTTGCTGGATCTGGGGAAGATGGTCCAGATGGGGTGCCTTTGAAATACCAGAAGGTTTGGCATAGGAGGCCAGGGGGCTGTAGTAGAAATATGCAATTGTCTTTTTACAGTAATCCATGTACTGGTGATGGGATAGACCCAATGTACAGCATTGCTAGAAATGGGTTCTCTATTTGGCAATGGTTTGCGCCTTTGTCCAAGGAGGCACCCTTCTTCCTAGTAAAGGTAAAGGGGTAACCCCTGCTCACCCCCTTAGTAGCTTGGCGTGAGCAGACAGGCTTATCTCAGAGGCAGTGTAAAGCATTTATGCACACATACAGTAATACAGTGAAAATACTTCAAATGGACACCACACCTGTTTAGAAAAATATGTAATCTTTATCTAAACCAAGCAAGACCCATTCAACAAAAATTCCAACATACAATAATTAAAATGTGACTCTTAAAAGGTAAAAACAGTTCTGTCCATTATAAACTATAGATGCAGCCTTTTCCACACAAAGTACCTTGGATGTATCACGATCATAAACAAAAAGAGCTTCAGGGAAGGTGATGGGGAGGTGATGAGTCGGTTCCTTACTCCACGCAGTAGAGGTGATGCGTTGGTTCCTTAATGAAGAGGAGGTGATGCATTGGTTTCATAGTGTTAAGGGAGGTGATGCGTCGATTTCTTAATGCGGCCCCAGCGTTGTTGTAGACTTGGCACCCCAGTACGATGCGTGGGGAGTCTGGATGCGACGGTTCTAGACGCGGCGGTGACGTCAGCAACAACACTGCGTTGATCTCTCAAGCCGTGGTCCCATGATGCGTTTATTTTTGCAGTCGCACAGCAATGGCCTGAGTCAGAATCGGTGCGGTGATCTCAGACTTCAGAGATAAGTGCACAAGATTCAGCATGCAGCGATTTCTCCAGGTGCTGCATCAGTGTCTTCAGCGGCACAGCGGTGATGCGTCAGAAACGGGTGCAGATGTGTCACACTTCTTTAGTTGCTTCTCCTTTCCCATGTCCCATCAGGAGGGACAACCTCCAGAGGCCCAACACAGGAACAGGCAACTCTTGGCAGGTCCGAACTCCCAGCAAGAAAGTTCATGGGAGCTGGTGATGAAGTCTTTGTGTCCCTGAGACTTCAGAACAGGAGGTAAGCTCTACTTCAAGCCATTGGAGATATTCTTCAAGCAGGATATACAGCGCACAGCATAGTCTTTGTCCTCTCCTTGGCAGAACAGCCACTGAAGACACACCCCAGACAGTACACAGCAAAGGGGCAGTACTTCTTCTTCAGTTTTGTCAGCTTTTCTACTTGGCAGGGACTTCACTTGAGTACAGAAGTATTCTAAAGTACTGGGCCCCAATATCTATATTCCTTTTCTCTTTGTTCTCCTGTGGCAGAGAGGCTTTGTGCTCAGTCAAAACCAGTTCTGTCCTCTCTGGTCCAGCTTCCCGGCAGGAGGTGGAGACAGCATTGTGCAAGGCAGACCAGGACCATTCAGGTGCAAGGAAATCTCCTCCCCATACTCTTAGTGAAGCCAAGGTCTTTTCAGCCCAGCCCTGACGCATCCAGGAAAGGCATGAGACACCTAACTCCTCCCAGAGGTTGTCTACAGTGACTGCACATGCCCAGCCACTGTCACTCCAAAGCCAGACAGTTAATCCACAAACTAACAGAGGCACACAGGATGGCTGAGCAAGAAAATACTCACTTTTTAAAAGTGGTATTTTCAAACACACAATATAAAATCATCTTTACTAAAAGATACATTTTAATATTCAGGCATACTAAACTCCATCTTTCTGTCTTGTTCCAGTGGGAAGTTATACTTATAGGATTTTATAAGTAAACTCCCATTTTATCCTATGGGACAGATATTCTTTCAATAGTGAAAAACAAAATACACTGCAGTTTACTATCAGGACATGTAACACACATCAGTACATGTCCTACCTTTCACATACACAACACCCTGCCCACAGGGAAGGTAAGGGCCTGGCAAGTTGGTGCACTTACCAGGTCGACATGGCAGTAGAGACTGTGCGCAGACACTGTAGTGACAGGTCTGAGTCCTCTTTGGAAGGCTGCTTGTGTGGGTGGCACAATCAGTGCTGCAGGCCCACTAGCAGCATTTGACATACAGGCCCTGGGCACACACAGTGCAATGTACTAGGGACTTAGTATTAAGTCAAGCAAGCCAATCATGGAAACACCAATCCATATTCACAGTTGATAAAGGGAGCACTTGCACTTTGCCACTGATCAGCAGTGGCAAAGTGCCCAAGGCATCTAGACCAGCAAAAACGAAACTCAGCACACAGCAAAAATACAGGAGGTAGATGCACAAAGATAGGGGAAAACCATGCCAAGGATTCCAGGTCTAACAAGCATTATTTGAATCAGATTGTTTTGACCCTTCAAAGTAAGCCATTTGGGTAAAACGCTATACAACCCTTTTCTTACAGGGCCTCTGTGCTTTTAATTTGACATTTCTGTAACTAGTTATTTGGACTAAAACACTTTCATTTAATTCTGAGCCAAGTCACACATTTCTGCTGGCAGCAGGTTGTAATGTAAGAGTGCCCAATACACAGAGACACCCATATTATGTGTCTTCTCTGTGTATCTTCAAAGCACCTCCTGATGGCTCCATTCTCAGGCATTATGCCTTCATTCTAAGATCAACCATTTCCTACACTGAGAGTTTCTGAGCAGATTAATTTGCCCTTTTCTGCCACAGTGAATTATATTCCTAAATGTAACCTATTTTTTAGCAATAATCTGAATGCTATTTGCTGATATACTTGTAGTGAAGATAATGAAGGTCAGTTTGTAGAGCACACACTCAAAGTGAACCATTTCTTGATGATAACATATTTTCTTACTCTCCACAACTTTAGAAGGAAGACTGGGTTTGAATAGAACAAGATGTACAAGGTTTTCATACCCTCAGTGGAACTGTGCAAAATTTCATGATTATTCCACTGAACAAATGTTTGAACTTGTTATACTGTTACAATTTCTGCAGAACTTTTCCTGCCAAAAAAGCTTTTTGCTGGAAAATTCTGCAGCACACATCTGAATTTCACCATTACATCCAGCAAAGTGTGTGAAAATCAGTTCATTGGCTGTTTTCCTTGGTGCACAGACAAAATATTGACTCCAAAATATCGAATGGACAAAATATCGAGTTAAAAATATCGACAATAATAAAATATCGATAACAAAAATATCGTTGGAAAAAATATCGAATAAAATAATGATAAAAAAATATCGAGTACAAAAATATCGACTTAAAAAAATTGACAAGACAAAATATCAATAAATAGTCAAAGTAAAAAATATTGATAATATGTAGAAAAAAGGTTAAAAAAATATATATATTAATAGTAATATAAATTGTAGTTAATGTTTAGGAGCGGGATGTTGGGTTAATAGGGGATAAGGGTGGGGAGTAATTTAATATTAATTAATTAATTAATTAATATATGTTTGTAAATATTTTAAATTAATAATTAATTGGTAATTAATTAATATTAATTAGTTAATTAATTAATATAATTTCGTACATATTTTTAATGAGTAATTAATTGGTAATTAAATAATATTAATTAGTTAATTACATTAATTAGAGTAATGTATTTATATATATAAGTTTTTAGTTATTGTTAATTATTTAATTGGGAAAAAATAATATTAATTATTAAATTAAATTAATTACAGCTAATGTGCTAATATATTTACTTTATTGTTATTGTTAATTAATAATTAATTGGTAATTAAATAATATTAATTAATTTTGGGTAAAGGAGTATTTTTAGGGTTCAGGGTCAGTTTTCAGTTCTTGGGTAAAGAGGTATTTTTAGGGTTCAGGGTCATTTTTCAGTTTTTGGGTAAAGGGGCATTTTTAGGGTTCAGGTCAGTTTTCAGTTTTTGGGTAAAGGGGTATTTTTAGGGTTTAGGGTCAGTTTTCAGTTTTTGGGTAAAGGGGTATTTTTAGGGTTCAGGGTCAGTTTTCAGTTCTTGGGTAAAGGGGTATTTTTTGGGTTCAGGGTCAGTTTTCAGTTTTTGGGTAAAGGGGTATTTTTAGGGTTCAGGGTCAGTTTTGGGTTTTTGGGTAAAGGGGTATTTTTAGGGTTCAGGGTCAATTTTCAGTTCTTGGGTAAAGGGGTATTTTTTGGGTTCAGGGTCAGTTTTCCCTACTGTTGCACCCACTGGAGTGGGAATAGTAATTTTAACCCCTATGCTTTCCCTACGCTTGCACTCTTTGGAGTGGGAATAGTATTTTTTACACTTCTGGTATCGTAATATAATAGTATCTTATTTAATTATAGTATGTTACTATATATATATGTTTTAACAAATAAGATTGTAAAAAATTATTTTTATTATTTTCATTTATTATTTAATTATTATAAGTTAATTTAAGTGTTTTTAAGTATATTTTAGTAATTAAATTTGAATCTTAATTTAATTTAACACTGTTTTTAATAAAGTCGATATTTTTTACAACTATATTATTGTAAACGATATTTTGTACTCGATATTTTTGTACACACCTGTTTGTAGATACAAACTCGATATTTTGACTGTCGATATTTTGTCCATGATATTTTTGCAAGTCGATATTTTGTCCCTCGATATTATTTCAGTGATCCGTTTTCCTTATTGAAAATATGTCTTAACAGAAAAATGATAATTTTCTGGGTTATATTAAGTACATACAACATATTTACGTGGGACATGGGAACAGTGCCACTAACTGATAGCTGTTATTCCTCATAGAACATTTTGCAGCAATGTTTATGGACCCACTGAGCGTGAGCTTCCCCCCCTGTGACCTTTAAAGTAGCTGGCTGGGTTATTATACCAGGTTGTCAGAAAAAGATGAATATTTTTAGAAACAGCAGACAGTGAGTACATCATTTTATGGGAGACCCTGATTTATAGTATTTTTTTATGCTGAAATTTTGTGCCGTTTTTATAAACAGCCATTTGGTGTATGTGGGAAATGGCTAGACTCTAATGCATGCTTTAATTTCTTGTTATGAATAGGCATATGTGGTATCAAAATACGTCTCCATGAACGCTAGGCTTAAATACACTCAATTTAATTACCTTCATCATAAACCCCTTAGACTCGTGTGTATGTACAAGGGAACTCCATACTCCTGCCCACACTGCCATGACACTGAGGAAAAGTTTATTCACATGGTATGGTCATGCCCACGCCTGTCTAAGCAATGATAACAGCAGTACTCTCTGAAGCTGTAGGCCACATTGTTAACATAGATGGTCTACATTATGTTTTGGGGATTTCTTCCCATACAGCAGCGTGTAAAGCCACTAATACATTTCTAGATTTGGCACTGGTGGAGGCCAAGCGTAGGATAGCAATGAGTTGGAAATCGGCTGCACCACCGGCCGTCAAATTGTGGCTCTCCGACCGACGCACTGGTATTATAGCGAAACAGAAGGTGTAGCACGGCACTGAGGCAGGATGCTCAATTGCATCCAACCCTCCAAATTGGCAGATATATTTGGAGGTGGTGGAAGCTAGACAAGTGGGTGATCACTGTGTAGGATACTAGTGGTGCATGCAGACCAGGGGAGCGCATACACTGACCCTGTTCGGCCCTTGCACCAGGGTGTGCCTTCCTCCTGTACACCTCCTGAATCTGCTATGGTAACATTAAGGTTTTAGTTAATCTTCCTGCCGTTGTCAACCTTCTCCTTAATTCCATCCATTTCCCCTTGCACTATCTGCAGTCATTCAAGGTCACATGGCTTTTTCTTCCGAATGTTAACTGTTGTGGGTTATTTTTCGCAAAGATTAATACACATTACCTGTCCTTGATACTAAAAATATATGTACACACTTGGATTGTGATGCAGTATACATTTTATGTATAGTGTGAACTGTGATAATCCTACCGTGGCCAAATAGCAAGCATTGTGATGGCATTGTAAGCATATGATGTCTGTACTGAATGCTCTTAATCCTATTGTTGCCACATTATTAATAAAGAAATATTAAAAAAAATAGGATTAGGCATATGTCAGCACCATAAGTTATTCAACAGCTAAAGCAATAAATACTTAAAAAAATGTATTCATATAAACATGCATGCATAACCACATATGTACACAGACACCTATATGTCTACGCACATACTACATAAACACCTATATGTACATACACACACATGCATATTCGCGCTCATACATACATATAAAGAGTTATAACCACAAAGAGGAGAGAAAGAGAGAAGCAGATGGGAGAAGAGTGACAAAGGTAATCAAGAGTACCAAGATGGCTGGAAGGAGAGGAATAGAGAGGGAAAGAGACAAAGAACCAGTGAGAGATAAAAGTGAAAGAGATAGAAGAGAGAAAGTGAGAGACTTGTAGAGCAACACGGGCAGGAAAGAGAGAGATTGTGAGAGATGGAGAGCTGTAGAAATAATTAAGGCAGAATCAAGCTGACCATTGCCTGGGCTTCTAGACGAAAAGCATGAACAGATGAGGGAGTGATTGTTTCTCTGCGCTGACAGCAAAGCCCACCCCCTATGCTTCTGAGCAGCCTGTCAAGTTGGAATAGGACCTTGCCATGCGGTAGGTGTCAGTGATTGTGCTCCTCAGGGAAGGTCTGGAAAGTATGACTTTGAGAGAGCTCAAAATTTGAGGGGGCGAGGGTGAAAGCTCAAAAAAGATAACAATTAAATATGTCACTGAGGAAATAACAAGAAGAGAGAGACTAGACAGAAGAAAGAAGACAAGTCACACATAAATAGAATGGGATCGGAGCACAGCTCAGAATTATGGTAATTTAGTATCTGGCTGAATGCTACTGCTGCGTAAACGATTCACACGAAGCAAAACAAAATCTTCCTTTTGGAGTGCGATGCCGGTGTGTACCAGACCATGAACACAAAACAGAGCAGCCAAAGGCTCAGATGCACAAATTAAGTGAACACTATCGAAGTAGTAGGACCCACATGTCACGTAGGTCCCACGGTCAACACATTGGTTATTCCAATTCTGTTGCAAGTTATCATGCTGCTCGACTGCTGCACTTTGACAAGGTGATACTTATATGTGTTGACAGCGGGACCTACATGAGACGTGGGTCATACTACTTCGATAGTGTTCACTTCATTTGCGTGGCCTCCTTTGGAGACCTGTTGCATCTTCCCTCAAGATATCTACAGCGGCAATCTTGCTATTTCCCTTTATACACAAATCCACGACACAGCATGGGATAATTATAGTAATCCATTTAAGATACCTTTGAGGTGCCCCCTCATATTTGGGTGTCCCTGAAAAAAGTTCACGCCTTCAGTTTTATTCGGCAATCATTATTGGACTTTATCACCGAAGAATTGTTTTAAATACTAATTGAAGCTGTTTGTGATCCTTCCTGAAATTTACTAACTGACCCAGGATTACGTGAATCGGACTTGTTCTCACAATCACCTACACGTGACTAACCGCAAAATATCTGAGCCCTCAGGTTACTTAACTGATAATTCCATAAACCCTGACGAAGTTCCCATGGCACTGGGGAACGAAACGCGTTGGCTGTATCCTGGTTTTTTTTAACAAGACTTCAATAAAAAGAAGAATTTCTGGATCATGAAGTTGTCGCCTGCTTGACTTCTATCAAGTGCACCTTCCTTTTGAATGAATATTTGTCTTAAATTGGCATCTTTCAACAGCTGATGCTGGAAGCTGTTGCACTTATCCTTTGACTACTGAAACTGTAGAATTGAAGGGCTTGAGCCCGGTCAGCTGTTGTGTTGTTATTTGTTTTTAATATAAGTTACCATATCAAATGTTTTTTTAAATATCTTCAAATTAGGGATTATCTATTGAAACATTTATTTTTGAGAAAAGTATCTAACTCAGAGGTCTAGGATTATCTATATAAGGAAAAGACAAAATCTCTTATAAGCCACATGTACAAATGTTTTATTTGTCATAGGCAAGAGGACTGGGATAAACTGGCAGAACTATGGAGCAGGATTTTGGGAACAACTATTACTGCAGGTGTTCTGGAACAAGCTTTAAGTACTATTGGTGACTCAGTTCATTCCAATAATTTGCGGTTACAAGGATTTCGTACTGTATGCCTGCTGTATTACATGCTGGAAAAAATAGCTAAATGGGCGTTACCTGGTTCAGTTAGCACTCGGACAAAATGTTCCAGAAGTGATTTGTATGCAGCAAATATAACACACGTTAGCGACATGTCTGAAATCGGGTTTATTCTGGCAGCAGGTGGGTCAAGTTTATTCTCAGAGATTGGGGAAAGATTCAAATTTTTCGCTCTGGCAGATTATGATTGGTCCAGGGAATATGAGCTATGGACTTGCTCGGCTAATCCTGATCCTACTTGTTGCCGCCAGGCTAGTAATTGCCCGGGTTTGATTAGCCGAATCCGTCCTCTATAAGCGATTGGTGGATGTAAGTTAGGGAAATATATGAAATGGACCATTCATTGGCATAGGCTAGGGGCGTTCATTCTATGAGAAAATGAAATGCCATATGGGGGTTTTATTTTAGGGATTCGCATTTGTGATAACAATAAAGTTTGAATATGATGTTAATCTTATGTATATCTGCAATTTTGTTTTACTTTATTGTCGTTTTCTCTTTGTGTTTTATATATGTAAAGCGTGTATTTTACCCTCTTGTTGGCAAATAAAATTATTTGAAAAAAAATGAGATTCATATTTTAGCATAATTCCTCGTGAATGAACCCTATTTCATATTATCCTCACATCTTACTTGCTTTTCCAAATGTGAATTCATGAATTGAATAGTCTAAAATCTGTGGGAACTTTTAGCAAAGTTGCCACTTGCATTCTAACTCCCAGTCACTTCCTTTGACATCCTCAGCACAGATTAACTGTATTTGCAACAAAATCTGCTACATTTTAGAACAGATACTTGAGAAAGGAGTGTCGAAAATTCCAGAACATGTTTCCCCTTACTCCCTGAATATATCATTGTTCATATGACAAAATTAAAATGGTTTAATGAAACTACATAACTTGAATTACTTAATTCTTCCAGACTGTATACTTTTTGCCTACAACATCATCCTCATCCTATCGAAGACAACCAATGGGGCAGTGTGGTCCAACATTCAGAATGATGTCAAGGGGTGTCACCCCGGAAAATTTTGGAGTATAATTGATCAGATCTTGGAATTGAAAGGATTGCGGCATAGCAGGGGGGCTGTGTGTGATCAGCTTTACAGAGGTAAGACTGATGGCTTAGACATCCAAGGCCATGCGAACTGCGACATAATACTGCATACTGCTGGTATGCTAGCTCAGTGGAACCTTTTCGGCTAAAGGGTTTGCGTCATGCTGCTGTGAGTTTGGCGTTGCAGTGACAGACTGAGACAGATTACTGTCTTTAAAGAACTTAAACTGGTTTATCTGGAACTTCCTGAACTTTCCTAAGGGTTTAGTTGAGGCTCAACTGATTTCCTAGTGATCCATACAAATACAGACGTCCAGAATCTCCCTCAGCTGTGGAAGATGTTATTCCTGTCATCCTTGAATCTTGCAGAGTCTGACACTGCTTTATTAAACCTAGTATTAGATTAATGTTATGGTTGTATGCTGTCTCATTTAATGTTCTTTACACCCGAAAGCATAACTAAATCTTTGAACTTGAACTAAGCTCTGCTGGTTCTGACTAAATATTTATTGTGGGTAAATCATTTGATTGTTATCTTTTAAATGGTTCATTGGCTTTCTAAAGGTTAAGGAATATTGTTAGAAAAATGCAATTATCTTATTCTTGGTCCTCATTTGATAATTGTTCATCCTCTGAATATCCAGTCGCTTTCAGCACATAACAAGATCCATTAAAGGACCAATTGAGTATGATGGTAGCTAGAGGTTAAACAAAAATAATTAAAATACAAAATATAGTTTGGGGCCCAGTACACAAATGCTACAACAATCCCAAATAATGTTGTTGAGCAATGTCATCTTTTGAAGATACTGATGTGCTTAAAACACCAGTCACAATTCAGAAATATTTAAAGAATTTATCTGTGTTTTTAGAACTGCAACTGCTGTGGTTGGTGACTAGCAGTTTCTGTAGAATAGTCTATGAATAGGGAAAACGAGATGACAAAACTGACTTTTGTTGATTCTACAGGCAATAAAAGAGTACATAACATACTTGACTGGTGTGCTGTTGCTTTCCTAGGAGGAAGAGTGATTTCAGTAGCTGTGTTTCAATGTTGCTACTTCCAAGCATTGTATTTTTTTGATTCTCAGAGCTTAATTTTGGTGTCTGAAAATGGAAGCTAATAGGTTGCTTACACGGACAGCCCCTTGCTCTTACCTGCCATCTCTCACCTGGGTAGAGATGACAAGAAGGTGTGGTCCGCTGATGATCCCTGTGGGGTGCTTTACTTCAGGCATCTGTGGTAAAATGTTACTGGATACTTGTGGTTTGTTGTTCTTGGTACGAGCAAGGTCTGAACTCATCACTCAGTTGTAATAAGGCAACATAAGGCAGGACTGTGTAGTGGTATTGCATTCGTTTAAAGAAGCATTATTTGTACAGCTTTTGATATATGCAGGATCAAAAAATAACGAATAGAGTGAAAGAGAAACCCACATGCAGCAACTAACATATTTAAAAAAGCTCTATATTCCAATCACGTACAGCAAATGTAATCTGATCAATCCACGCAAGCAAGGATATACACGGGTTCCATGCCTTCTCAAATTCAAACTCCTAGTTCCTCATTTTGAAAGACGGTTATTTTTTAGCTCCCACTTCCACTGCTGAGGATTGCACGGATTTCCAGTTTATTTTACACTTCTCTAGACAACCAATCTGTACCCTCTTCCCAATCATGTTCCCTGCTGACCTACTGGTACCAACGCAATTCTTCCTTATTGGGTCAGCCGATATCCAATCATTCTGTTCCTGCAAGATTTTCCTTGGCGGATACCCTCCTCAACACACACCTTCACCCCGAACCTCCCTTACCAACCTCTGTGTTGGTTGTAAAATAGTAAACTTATGGTCTATACCACACCTCATACCTTAGCCTGGACACAATGTAACATCACACCCCCTTGCTATCATTTATCTCACTTGTCAATACATTTCTTCTTGCACTTATCAGGCATTTTTCCATTCTCAATCATGTGCTGTTTTTATCTGAAATACAATCACCCCATCTCCAACCGCTTCCTTCCTGGATGCATTCTACGTGCATTCATCTTCCAAGCAGGGCTGGACTCTTCTTAAAACATGCTTCAGCCCAAAGTGAATTACCCAAACTATCACTCTATGCCCAATCCCATCCACCACACTAATAACACATTTGCATTCCTTCTTCCTCCAGCTCTAACCATCTAACCATATAAAACCTAACTCCCAAGCCTCTCTCCTTGAACCCTTCTACCCTCCAGAAACCCACACCCACTTTCACTTGTCCTCTGCCACTGGATATAATTACTTCAGCAACCAACGTATGCCTTCCAAAACCATTTTAAAGACACTTCTGCCTACATTAATCCTATAGTTCGACTCCTCAATCACCCCGGGCATACCTTAAACTTCAGGCACTGTGGTCCATGATCTACATGCTTTCGCTAGACCCTAATCCTCTGCCACCAATGGCCAACAAATTGCTGCTATCATTGTCTATGAACAATACTAACACCTCTCCTGAAAATCACCACTCCCAATATTAACCACCTGCAAGACAACTCTACACAAATCCACACCAGTTTAGAAGGCACTCAACACCATCACCTTTATTAAACCTCTCCGCCGTGGCCAATGACTCCCACACACACCACATTTGAGCTCCCTCTGCCCACCACCTTAACCGTACCCTGCCCAACTGAAAGGGCTTTCTACCACATCAACACCCATCCAGCATATTATCCCTATCAGCAACTACCCCATCAAATTTCACAAAACAACCTGCTACCACCTAAACAAATCACCTACAATTCAGGACACAGCCTTACCATGGCCTAATCATGTACCAGCCAGAATACAAGAATGAACATGACCAGAAAATGGGCCCCAACATACTGAAGTGCACAACTGCTCCTAAACCCAGTCATTGATTGTGCCTTCTGGCTGTCCAAAAAAATGGAAAATACCTAATTTGCCCCTACACCATCACCTACTTCCTCCCATGGTACTATTGGCACTAAATTGGGTTCAATTTGGGAATCACTCACATTTTCGCCTTTACACTACTCTCATACTCCCACAATCTGCATGGTAACCTATGGCCTCACCTATAGGTCATTAGGGTCATCAGATTATTAGGGTCACATGGTCCAAGGTCATGTTGGCTAGCAATATGGCATGGTTGTGCTGTGCATCATACCCAGGTTACATTGGTATGGGCCAAGTGAGTAAAGGTCAATGACTTTAGTTGATACTGTTTGGACGTGGAATCACTCAATAACCTATGGCCTTGTCGAATAATAACCCAACACCAGCCTGGTCGGATTATGCCCTTTAAGAGCAGCCCTGAAGTCTACTCACAGATCTTGTGTAGTCATTCCTATTAACGAAGAAAAGGGATAAGGAGGGGCACAGCTGGTTTGTGAAGGTCCGTAGGGTGAAAGGTGGTAGACTTCGTGTGCTCTCTAGGGTCGTGGTTCCGTCAAACCACGGAGATTCAATGAAAAAGTGGTGTATGCACCGTAGTGCAGATACATCCCCTATGGGAGGCACAACGTTATAGTTCAAAACAATGATTCAAAAGTTCATTCAAATGATTTTAATTTCTTCAGATAAAGATCAATCCATCGATATTGTGAATCATATCGGAAATGTATAGTTTTATACAGGTAGAGTAGCGGTGTTGCGGGGGGAACGCCTCCGATGCATTTCGGGCCAGTGGCCCTTTTTCAAGGAGCGCTAGAAAGAAGACAAACCAAGGTAAGGAGGAGGAATTAAAAAAACAGGCTAACGGGCCGAAACAATTAAAGTGTCTATCAATAGTGAGGGCCGGTATAAAGCAGAGGGCGGTGATGAGAGTGAAGGGTGATCGGGTAACGTCAGCGCGTGACGAAGGTAATGGGCGGTGAAGGATGCGGGTCGCGGGGAAGGTGAGCACAGGCGTTGCTGTCTAAAACTTACTTCTCTGCGCGTGTAGTGAAGCTCACTACTACCGGAAAGCTGAGACGCCTGACTGGTGTGGATCATGGAAGTTAAATGGGTGGGACTAAAAGTAAAAAAGGACTAGAGTGAAAGTCATGCGTGGGTGGGGCGCATACTGTGGCGGCCATATTGGAAAGGTGCATAAAGTAAGAAAGAAAGTAAGTGAATAACAATGAACAATGCATATCAGGTATAATAACAATAACAGACATGTTGCGTATTAAAGATAGCAACTAAATTCGATCCGATCGTTGAGACCATGAGGTTTGATGGTCTGAAGACGATAAATCCATTCAAGTTCTCGTTGCAGAAGGAATTTGTTCATATTAATGCCCTCTTTCTTGGTGACTGTTTCAAGGATGATGAACTGTAGCTGAGCGATGGTGTGTCTTGCTTCAGTGAAATGTGTGGCGATGTTGGACTTGTCATGTTTCAATCGTATGTTAGATTTGTGTTCATTCAAACGGATTTTGATTTTACGTTCGGTCTTGCCGACGTAGAGCTTTCCACAAGGACATTTGAGAGCATAAATGAGGTTCGAGGTATCACAGGTTGCATTGACTGCAAGTTTGATGGGATGACCTTTCATCGGATGTCTAATGGTATTGCCTTTGATGATATTGTGACAATGACTGCAATTGAGGCATGGTTGGGTACCTTTGTATGTGATGGGGTGAGTGGAAGTGGTAGATAGAATCTCTTGAATGTTTTTGCTTCTAGAGTAAGCAAATAGTGGTGGTTGGTTGAAAATGTCCCGAAAGTCTGGGTCCATCTGGAGAATAGGCCAGTGTTTCAAAATGATCCTTTTGTACATGGTGCTAGAAGTCGAGAATTTGGACACAAGAACTATCCGTTGGGAATCATCTTTGGGCCTTTTAGTGAGACTTTCATGTCTTGAAATTTTAGATACTCTGGTTTCTGCCTCTTTGAGAATGGTTTCTGGATATCCTCGCTGGAGGAAACGTTCATGCATTTCTTTAATCCGTGTGATGGTGGTGTTGTCGTCTGAAACAATGCGTTTCACTCGCAGCATCTGCGAGAATGGCATATGTTTTTTAAGCGATCCCTGGTGGAAGCTTGAATAGTGGAGGGTATTGTTACGGTCGGTGGGTTTCCTATATAGGTCCGTACTGAATCCCTGAGCACTGATTGAAACATTGACGTCGAGAAACGAAATTTGCGTTTCGCTGATTTCCCATGTCAGTTGGATTCTGTCATCCTTGGTATTGAGCTGCATTAAGGCATCATGTAGTGACTCTTTGGTATTTTTCCATACAAGGAAAAGATCGTCGATGTATCGAACATACATTTTCATGTTGTCTTGAAAAGCTCGGTTGGAATATATGTGTGTCTGTTCGAAATTGTCCATATAAATGTTAGCATAAGTGGGCGCGGCACAGTTACCCATTGCCATCCCGGACAACTGTAAGTACCATTTGGATTCGTTCTCAAAATAACTGTGGTACAAAGTGTAATTCATGAGTTCCAAAATGAAAGATTGTAGTGGTGGATCAATGCTGCTGTTTAGAAGAGCTCCTTCAATGGCTTCAATACCCCCTGAGTGGGGTATGGATGTGTACAGGGCGTTGACATCTGCTGTACATAAGATGTATGATTCATGATCCAAGAATTGCATTGTGGAGAGTCTGAGTAAGAAATCTGTCGTATCTTTGATATGGCTTTTGGATTTGGTAACAAGCGGTTGCAGATATTTATCGATGAATTTGCCGGTTGGTTCGTGAATAGAACCTCGGGTGGAAACGATCGGTCTGAAAGGTGGGTCATGAAGATTTTTGTGGATTTTAGGACTCATATGGATAGTCGGACTCCTAGGAAATTCAATTAGAAGAAAGTTTTTGGTGCGGTCTTCTATGATGCCATTGCGATGTGCACTGATAACGATGTTTTGTAAAGTTTTGTGAAACTCCCGGGTAGGGTTGTTGTGCAATTGCATGTATATTGAATTGTCTTGTATGTGTTCCTGGAGTCGTTGAGTGTATAAAGAAGAGTCTAAGATGACTAGGGCGCCGCCCTTGTCAGCTTTAATACACTTAATAGATTTGTTATTCGCGAGGGACTTGAGGGTATCACGATCTTTTCTGGTGAGGTTCTGATGTTTGGTAGTTTTGGAAAAATTGAGTTTAGATAGATCATTCCGTACTAGGTTTTCGAATAAATCGATGCTTTTATGGCTGCAAGGCGCTTGAAAAGTGCTGGTGGGTCGTAATCCCAATAGTTCATCTGCATTGACTTTGGGAGTTGGAGGTAGAACATTGTCAAAAAAATGACGAAGTCTAAGTTTCCTGGTAAACTTAAATGTACTAACCTCAAGTTCCAAGAGGTTGGTGGAGGTTACCGGAATGAATGAAGTGCCCTTCTCAAGAAGATTAATCTGCTGTTGAGGAATAGTGGTATTGGAAATGTTGATTACGAGACGTTCTTTCTGATCTTGGCCGTGCTGCGTGTGTTGGGAAGATTGGTTTCTTTGTCTTTTTCTTTTGGTCTGGCTCCGCCTGAGTCTTCGGGTGGTGTTAGGCCTGATTCTAAAAAATGAACCGCAGAGGATGTAGCGGTGGAGGTAGCTGCTTCCTGATCTTCAGGTGAGGTGGTTGTTGCTCTACGGTTAGTGCGAGATGACGCATCGCTGGCTGAAGAGGAGGTGTCAGATTGAGGATTAGGTGGTCTGTTGCGACGCCGTTGGGCGTAGATGTCAGCCCAGGTGTATACCTCGTCAAGTTTATAGTCGAGAGTGTCTCTGCGAAACTTTCTAAGCTTGCGGTCATGAATTTCTTTACGGTGTTTTTCAAGGATACTCTTGGTGTCTTCGAGGGTTTTGGTTAATTCTTCCGGGGTGAGCATCTTTTTCAATTCATCATCGACCTCTTTGATGTCGTTTTCCAGTTCTTTAAGAATGCCAGATAGTTCCTCCACAATTAATAGAATCAGGTCTAGGCTGCATTTGTTGAGGATGCCATCCCATTTGTCTTTGAATGTTTTAGAGTTTTTGCACAATGATGGTCTTAAAGAAATCCGTAGGCCACGTGGGATCCTGAGGGCCCGGTGATATTTTAACAATGTACTCGCATGGAGTTTCTGGTTAATGTGTCTTTTGGATAAGTAGAGAAGTTGTTTGATGCATTGTTCCTTGTTGCGTGAAGTGGAGGTGGTGGGAATGTCTTCCTCTATGAGTGAATAGATTCGGTTGCGTTCGTCATCATCATATGCCAGAGTGTGTGCTCTGGCTGGAGTGCTTTTACTAATCTCGTCAAATTGCATTTTGTTAGCGTGCTCCCGCCTAATGGCGGATAGAAGATCAACGAAGAAAAGGGATAAGGAGGGGCACAGCTGGTTTGTGAAGGTCCGTAGGGTGAAAGGTGGTAGACTTCGTGTGCTCTCTAGGGTCGTGGTTCCGTCAAACCACGGAGATTCAATGAAAAAGTGGTGTATGCACCGTAGTGCAGATACATCCCCTATGGGAGGCACAACGTTATAGTTCAAAACAATGATTCAAAAGTTCATTCAAATGATTTTAATTTCTTCAGATAAAGATCAATCCATCGATATTGTGAATCATATCGGAAATGTATAGTTTTATACAGGTAGAGTAGCGGTGTTGCGGGGGGAACGCCTCCGATGCATTTCGGGCCAGTGGCCCTTTTTCAAGGAGCGCTAGAAAGAAGACAAACCAAGGTAAGGAGGAGGAATTAAAAAAACAGGCTAACGGGCCGAAACAATTAAAGTGTCTATCAATAGTGAGGGCCGGTATAAAGCAGAGGGCGGTGATGAGAGTGAAGGGTGATCGGGTAACGTCAGCGCGTGACGAAGGTAATGGGCGGTGAAGGATGCGGGTCGCGGGGAAGGTGAGCACAGGCGGTGCTGTCTAAAACTTACTTCTCTGCGCGTGTAGTGAAGCTCACTACTACCGGAAAGCTGAGACGCCTGACTGGTGTGGATCATGGAAGTTAAATGGGTGGGACTAAAAGTAAAAAAGGACTAGAGTGAAAGTCATGCGTGGGTGGGGCGCATACTGTGGCGGCCATATTGGAAAGGTGCATAAAGTGAGAAAGAAAGTAAGTGAATAACAATGAACAATGCATATCAGGTATAATAACAATAACAGACATGTTGCGTATTAAAGATAGCAACTAAATTCGATCCGATCGTTGAGACCATGAGGTTTGATGGTCTGAAGACGATAAATCCATTCAAGTTCTCGTTGCAGAAGGAATTTGTTCATATTGATGCCCTCTTTCTTGGTGACTGTTTCAAGGATGATGAACTGTAGCTGAGCGATGGTGTGTCTTGCTTCAGTGAAATGTGTGGCGATGTTGGACTTGTCATGTTTCAATCGTATGTTAGATTTGTGTTCATTCAAACGGATTTTGATTTTACGTTCGGTCTTGCCGACGTAGAGCTTTCCACAAGGACATTTGAGAGCATAAATGAGGTTCGAGGTATCACAGGTTGCATTGACTGCAAGTTTGATGGGATGACCTTTCATCGGATGTCTAATGGTATTGCCTTTGATGATATTGTGACAATGACTGCAATTGAGGCATGGTTGGGTACCTTTGTATGTGATGGGGTGAGTGGAAGTGGTAGATAGAATCTCTTGAATGTTTTTGCTTCTAGAGTAAGCAAATAGTGGTGGTTGGTTGAAAATGTCCCGAAAGTCTGGGTCCATCTGGAGAATAGGCCAGTGTTTCAAAATGATCCTTTTGTACATGGTGCTAGAAGTCGAGAATTTGGACACAAGAACTATCCGTTGGGAATCATCTTTGGGCCTTTTAGTGAGACTTTCATGTCTTGAAATTTTAGATACTATGGTTTCTGCCTCTTTGAGAATGGTTTCTGGATATCCTCGCTGGAGGAAACGTTCATGCATTTCTTTAATCCGTGTGATGGTGGTGTTGTCGTCTGAAACAATGCGTTTCACTCGCAGCATCTGCGAGAATGGCATATGTTTTTTAAGCGATCCCTGGTGGAAGCTTGAATAGTGGAGGGTATTGTTACGGTCGGTGGGTTTCCTATATAGGTCCGTACTGAATCCCTGAGCACTGATTGAAACATTGACGTCGAGAAACGAAATTTACGTTTCGCTGATTTCCCATGTCAGTTGGATTCTGTCATCCTTGGTATTGAGCTGCATTAAGGCATCATGTAGTGACTCTTTGGTATTTTTCCATACAAGGAAAAGATCGTCGATGTATCGAACATACATTTTCATGTTGTCTTGAAAAGCTCGGTTGGAATATATGTGTGTCTGTTCGAAATTGTCCATATAAATGTTAGCATAAGTGGGCGCGGCACAGTTACCCATTGCCATCCCGGACAACTGTAAGTACCATTTGGATTCGTTCTCAAAATAACTGTAGTACAAAGTGTAATTCATGAGTTCCAAAATGAAAGATTGTAGTGGTGGATCAATGCTGCTGTTTAGAAGAGCTCCTTCAATGGCTTCAATACCCCCTGAGTGGGGTATGGATGTGTACAGGGCGTTGACATCTGCTGTACATAAGATGTATGATTCATGATCCAAGAATTGCATTGTGGAGAGTCTGAGTAAGAAATCTGTCGTATCTTTGATATGGCTTTTGGATTTGGTAACAAGCGGTTGCAGATATTTATCGATGAATTTGCCGGTTGGTTCGTGAATAGAACCTCGGGTGGAAACGATCGGTCTGAAAGGTGGGTCATGAAGATTTTTGTGGATTTTAGGACTCATATGGATAGTCGGACTCCTAGGAAATTCAATTAGAAGAAAGTTTTTGGTGCGGTCTTCTATGATGCCATTGCGATGTGCACTGATAACGATGTTTTGTAAAGTTTTGTGAAACTCCCGGGTAGGGTTGTTGTGCAATTGCATGTATATTGAATTGTCTTGTATGTGTTCCTGGAGTCGTTGAGTGTATAAAGAAGAGTCTAAGATGACTAGGGCGCCGCCCTTGTCAGCTTTAATACACTTAATAGATTCGTTATTCGCGAGGGACTTGAGGGTATCACGATCTTTTCTGGTGAGGTTCTGATGTTTGGTAGTTTTGGAAAAATTGAGTTTAGATAGATCATTCCGTACTAGGTTTTCGAATAAATCGATGCTTTTATGGCTGCAAGGCGCTTGAAAAGTGCTGGTGGGTCGTAATCCCAATAGTTCATCTGCATTGACTTTGGGAGTTGGAGGTAGAACATTGTCAAAAAAATGACGAAGTCTAAGTTTCCTGGTAAACTTAAATGTACTAACCTCAAGTTCCAAGAGGTTGGTGGAGGTTACCGGAATGAATGAAGTGCCCTTCTCAAGAAGATTAATCTGCTGTTGAGGAATAGTGGTATTGGAAATGTTGATTACGAGACGTTCTTTCTGATCTTGGCCGTGCTGCGTGTGTTGGGAAGATTGGTTTCTTTGTCTTTTTCTTTTGGTCTGGCTCCGCCTGAGTCTTCGGGTGGTGTTAGGCCTGATTCTAAAAAATGAACCGCAGAGGATGTAGCGGTGGAGGTAGCTGCTTCCTGATCTTCAGGTGAGGTGGTTGTTGCTCTACGGTTAGTGCGAGATGACGCATCGCTGGCTGAAGAGGAGGTGTCAGATTGAGGATTAGGTGGTCTGTTGCGACGCCGTTGGGCGTAGATGTCAGCCCAGGTGTATACCTCGTCAAGTTTATAGTCGAGAGTGTCTCTGCGAAACTTTCTAAGCTTGCGGTCATGAATTTCTTTACGGTGTTTTTCAAGGATACTCTCGGTGTCTTCGAGGGTTTTGGTTAATTCTTCCGGGGTGAGCATCTTTTTCAATTCATCATCGACCTCTTTGATGTCGTTTTCCAGTTCTTTAAGAATGCCAGATAGTTCCTCCACAATTAATAGAATCAGGTCTAGGCTGCATTTGTTGAGGATGCCATCCCATTTGTCTTTGAATGTTTTAGAGTTTTTGCACAATGATGGTCTTAAAGAAATCCGTAGGCCACGTGGGATCCTGAGGGCCCGGTGATATTTTAACAATGTACTCGCATGGAGTTTCTGGTTAATGTGTCTTTTGGATAAGTAGAGAAGTTGTTTGATGCATTGTTCCTTGTTGCGTGAAGTGGAGGTGGTGGGAATGTCTTCCTCTATGAGTGAATAGATTCGGTTGCGTTCGTCATCATCATATGCCAGAGTGTGTGCTCTGGCTGGAGTGCTTTTACTAATCTCGTCAAATTGCATTTTGTTAGCGTGCTCCCGCCTAATGGCGGATAGAAGATCAACGAAGAAAAGGGATAAGGAGGGGCACAGCTGGTTTGTGAAGGTCCGTAGGGTGAAAGGTGGTAGACTTCGTGTGCTCTCTAGGGTCGTGGTTCCGTCAAACCACGGAGATTCAATGAAAAAGTGGTGTATGCACCGTAGTGCAGATACATCCCCTATGGGAGGCACAACGTTATAGTTCAAAACAATGATTCAAAAGTTCATTCAAATGATTTTAATTTCTTCAGATAAAGATCAATCCATCGATATTGTGAATCATATCGGAAATGTATAGTTTTATACAGGTAGAGTAGCGGTGTTGCGGGGGGAACGCCTCCGATGCATTTCGGGCCAGTGGCCCTTTTTCAAGGAGCGCTAGAAAGAAGACAAACCAAGGTAAGGAGGAGGAATTAAAAAAACAGGCTAACGGGCCGAAACAATTAAAGTGTCTATCAATAGTGAGGGCCGGTATAAAGCAGAGGGCGGTGATGAGAGTGAAGGGTGATCGGGTAACGTCAGCGCGTGACGAAGGTAATGGGCGGTGAAGGATGCGGGTCGCGGGGAAGGTGAGCACAGGCGGTGCTGTCTAAAACTTACTTCTCTGCGCGTGTAGTGAAGCTCACTACTACCGGAAAGCTGAGACGCCTGACTGGTGTGGATCATGGAAGTTAAATGGGTGGGACTAAAAGTAAAAAAGGACTAGAGTGAAAGTCATGCGTGGGTGGGGCGCATACTGTGGCGGCCATATTGGAAAGGTGCATAAAGTGAGAAAGAAAGTAAGTGAATAACAATGAACAATGCATATCAGGTATAATAACAATAACAGACATGTTGCGTATTAAAGATAGCAACTAAATTCGATCCGATCGTTGAGACCATGAGGTTTGATGGTCTGAAGACGATAAATCCATTCAAGTTCTCGTTGCAGAAGGAATTTGTTCATATTGATGCCCTCTTTCTTGGTGACTGTTTCAAGGATGATGAACTGTAGCTGAGCGATGGTGTGTCTTGCTTCAGTGAAATGTGTGGCGATGTTGGACTTGTCATGTTTCAATCGTATGTTAGATTTGTGTTCATTCAAACGGATTTTGATTTTACGTTCGGTCTTGCCGACGTAGAGCTTTCCACAAGGACATTTGAGAGCATAAATGAGGTTCGAGGTATCACAGGTTGCATTGACTGCAAGTTTGATGGGATGACCTTTCATCGGATGTCTAATGGTATTGCCTTTGATGATATTGTGACAATGACTGCAATTGAGGCATGGTTGGGTACCTTTGTATGTGATGGGGTGAGTGGAAGTGGTAGATAGAATCTCTTGAATGTTTTTGCTTCTAGAGTAAGCAAATAGTGGTGGTTGGTTGAAAATGTCCCGAAAGTCTGGGTCCATCTGGAGAATAGGCCAGTGTTTCAAAATGATCCTTTTGTACATGGTGCTAGAAGTCGAGAATTTGGACACAAGAACTATCCGTTGGGAATCATCTTTGGGCCTTTTAGTGAGACTTTCATGTCTTGAAATTTTAGATACTATGGTTTCTGCCTCTTTGAGAATGGTTTCTGGATATCCTCGCTGGAGGAAACGTTCATGCATTTCTTTAATCCGTGTGATGGTGGTGTTGTCGTCTGAAACAATGCGTTTCACTCGCAGCATCTGCGAGAATGGCATATGTTTTTTAAGCGATCCCTGGTGGAAGCTTGAATAGTGGAGGGTATTGTTACGGTCGGTGGGTTTCCTATATAGGTCCGTACTGAATCCCTGAGCACTGATTGAAACATTGACGTCGAGAAACGAAATTTACGTTTCGCTGATTTCCCATGTCAGTTGGATTCTGTCATCCTTGGTATTGAGCTGCATTAAGGCATCATGTAGTGACTCTTTGGTATTTTTCCATACAAGGAAAAGATCGTCGATGTATCGAACATACATTTTCATGTTGTCTTGAAAAGCTCGGTTGGAATATATGTGTGTCTGTTCGAAATTGTCCATATAAATGTTAGCATAAGTGGGCGCGGCACAGTTACCCATTGCCATCCCGGACAACTGTAAGTACCATTTGGATTCGTTCTCAAAATAACTGTAGTACAAAGTGTAATTCATGAGTTCCAAAATGAAAGATTGTAGTGGTGGATCAATGCTGCTGTTTAGAAGAGCTCCTTCAATGGCTTCAATACCCCCTGAGTGGGGTATGGATGTGTACAGGGCGTTGACATCTGCTGTACATAAGATGTATGATTCATGATCCAAGAATTGCATTGTGGAGAGTCTGAGTAAGAAATCTGTCGTATCTTTGATATGGCTTTTGGATTTGGTAACAAGCGGTTGCAGATATTTATCGATGAATTTGCCGGTTGGTTCGTGAATAGAACCTCGGGTGGAAACGATCGGTCTGAAAGGTGGGTCATGAAGATTTTTGTGGATTTTAGGACTCATATGGATAGTCGGACTCCTAGGAAATTCAATTAGAAGAAAGTTTTTGGTGCGGTCTTCTATGATGCCATTGCGATGTGCACTGATAACGATGTTTTGTAAAGTTTTGTGAAACTCCCGGGTAGGGTTGTTGTGCAATTGCATGTATATTGAATTGTCTTGTATGTGTTCCTGGAGTCGTTGAGTGTATAAAGAAGAGTCTAAGATGACTAGGGCGCCGCCCTTGTCAGCTTTAATACACTTAATAGATTCGTTATTCGCGAGGGACTTGAGGGTATCACGATCTTTTCTGGTGAGGTTCTGATGTTTGGTAGTTTTGGAAAAATTGAGTTTAGATAGATCATTCCGTACTAGGTTTTCGAATAAATCGATGCTTTTATGGCTGCAAGGCGCTTGAAAAGTGCTGGTGGGTCGTAATCCCAATAGTTCATCTGCATTGACTTTGGGAGTTGGAGGTAGAACATTGTCAAAAAAATGACGAAGTCTAAGTTTCCTGGTAAACTTAAATGTACTAACCTCAAGTTCCAAGAGGTTGGTGGAGGTTACCGGAATGAATGAAGTGCCCTTCTCAAGAAGATTAATCTGCTGTTGAGGAATAGTGGTATTGGAAATGTTGATTACGAGACGTTCTTTCTGATCTTGGCCGTGCTGCGTGTGTTGGGAAGATTGGTTTCTTTGTCTTTTTCTTTTGGTCTGGCTCCGCCTGAGTCTTCGGGTGGTGTTAGGCCTGATTCTAAAAAATGAACCGCAGAGGATGTAGCGGTGGAGGTAGCTGCTTCCTGATCTTCAGGTGAGGTGGTTGTTGCTCTACGGTTAGTGCGAGATGACGCATCGCTGGCTGAAGAGGAGGTGTCAGATTGAGGATTAGGTGGTCTGTTGCGACGCCGTTGGGCGTAGATGTCAGCCCAGGTGTATACCTCGTCAAGTTTATAGTCGAGAGTGTCTCTGCGAAACTTTCTAAGCTTGCGGTCATGAATTTCTTTACGGTGTTTTTCAAGGATACTCTCGGTGTCTTCGAGGGTTTTGGTTAATTCTTCCGGGGTGAGCATCTTTTTCAATTCATCATCGACCTCTTTGATGTCGTTTTCCAGTTCTTTAAGAATGCCAGATAGTTCCTCCACAATTAATAGAATCAGGTCTAGGCTGCATTTGTTGAGGATGCCATCCCATTTGTCTTTGAATGTTTTAGAGTTTTTGCACAATGATGGTCTTAAAGAAATCCGTAGGCCACGTGGGATCCTGAGGGCCCGGTGATATTTTAACAATGTACTCGCATGGAGTTTCTGGTTAATGTGTCTTTTGGATAAGTAGAGAAGTTGTTTGATGCATTGTTCCTTGTTGCGTGAAGTGGAGGTGGTGGGAATGTCTTCCTCTATGAGTGAATAGATTCGGTTGCGTTCGTCATCATCATATGCCAGAGTGTGTGCTCTGGCTGGAGTGCTTTTACTAATCTCGTCAAATTGCATTTTGTTAGCGTGCTCCCGCCTAATGGCGGATAGAAGATCAACGAAGAAAAGGGATAAGGAGGGGCACAGCTGGTTTGTGAAGGTCCGTAGGGTGAAAGGTGGTAGACTTCGTGTGCTCTCTAGGGTCGTGGTTCCGTCAAACCACGGAGATTCAATGAAAAAGTGGTGTATGCACCGTAGTGCAGCTACATCCCCTATGGGAGGCACAACGTTATAGTTCAAAACAATGATTCAAAAGTTCATTCAAATGATTTTAATTTCTTCAGATAAAGATCAATCCATCGATATTGTGAATCATATCGGAAATGTATAGTTTTATACAGGTAGAGTAGCGGTGTTGCGGGGGGAACGCCTCCGATGCATTTCGGGCCAGTGGCCCTTTTTCAAGGAGCGCTAGAAAGAAGACAAACCAAGGTAAGGAGGAGGAATTAAAAAAACAGGCTAACGGGCCGAAACAATTAAAGTGTCTATCAATAGTGAGGGCCGGTATAAAGCAGAGGGCGGTGATGAGAGTGAAGGGTGATCGGGTAACGTCAGCGCGTGACGAAGGTAATGGGCGGTGAAGGATGCGGGTCGCGGGGAAGGTGAGCACAGGCGGTGCTGTCTAAAACTTACTTCTCTGCGCGTGTAGTGAAGCTCACTACTACCGGAAAGCTGAGACGCCTGACTGGTGTGGATCATGGAAGTTAAATGGGTGGGACTAAAAGTAAAAAAGGACTAGAGTGAAAGTCATGCGTGGGTGGGGCGCATACTGTGGCGGCCATATTGGAAAGGTGCATAAAGTGAGAAAGAAAGTAAGTGAATAACAATGAACAATGCATATCAGGTATAATAACAATAACAGACATGTTGCGTATTAAAGATAGCAACTAAATTCGATCCGATCGTTGAGACCATGAGGTTTGATGATCTGAAGACGATAAATCCATTCAAGTTCTCGTTGCAGAAGGAATTTGTTCATATTGATGCCCTCTTTCTTGGTGACTGTTTCAAGGATGATGAACTGTAGCTGAGCGATGGTGTGTCTTGCTTCAGTGAAATGTGTGGCGATGTTGGACTTGTCATGTTTCAATCGTATGTTAGATTTGTGTTCATTCAAACGGATTTTGATTTTACGTTCGGTCTTGCCGACGTAGAGCTTTCCACAAGGACATTTGAGAGCATAAATGAGGTTCGAGGTATCACAGGTTGCATTGACTGCAAGTTTGATGGGATGACCTTTCATCGGATGTCTAATGGTATTGCCTTTGATGATATTGTGACAATGACTGCAATTGAGGCATGGTTGGGTACCTTTGTATGTGATGGGGTGAGTGGAAGTGGTAGATAGAATCTCTTGAATGTTTTTGCTTCTAGAGTAAGCAAATAGTGGTGGTTGGTTGAAAATGTCCCGAAAGTCTGGGTCCATCTGGAGAATAGGCCAGTGTTTCAAAATGATCCTTTTGTACATGGTGCTAGAAGTCGAGAATTTGGACACAAGAACTATCCGTTGGGAATCATCTTTGGGCCTTTTAGTGAGACTTTCATGTCTTGAAATTTTAGATACTCTGGTTTCTGCCTCTTTGAGAATGGTTTCTGGATATCCTCGCTGGAGGAAACGTTCATGCATTTCTTTAATCCGTGTGATGGTGGTGTTGTCGTCTGAAACAATGCGTTTCACTCGCAGCATCTGCGAGAGTGCCTCCCATAGGGGATGTATCTGCACTACGGTGCATACACCACTTTGTCATTCCTATTAATCCACTGGAACGTAAGTTGAGCTTTTTGGGTTAGATAGTCTTCTTTGTATGCAACATCTCTTGCACGCACCTCAGCCTTTGGCATTCACACTAAATGGAGTCAGCATTTTCCTTTACAAATGAAGAAACACATCAGTTCCATGAAACTCAGACAGAAGATTAACTGGAGACAGAGAAATAAAGGACAGAGTCACAGGATAACACAGAGTAACACAGACAATGGGAGATTCAAGAAATCATGAACATGGTGAGTTACAAATCTGCAGATACACAAATCCAGGTATTCAGAAATATTGAACGACACAGCAGAGCAAGAGAATGTCGTCAATGTGGGAGTTCAGGAAGACTCTTTGGAGACACTGTAGGAAACACAATCATTCTGAGAAAAATTTAGAGACTCATACACTGATACATATTGGAGATGACAGGCATAGATTCTCGAAGGCAATGGTGAGGAGAAAGAGGACACAGCAATCAGTTCGTTGAGAAAACATTGCAATGGAGAGACAGACATAGAAATACAGAGGAGACATGGAAAACTTCTAATGAAGGAAATGATAATGCAAACATATAGATTGATGAAAATCTGAAACAAACAAGCATACTTGGGCACAAAGAAAATAGCTGTGTCTGTTACCGATTGCAAATCTTTAGCATCATCTGAGAGAAAGAAACGGTTAAGGCGAAATAAACTTTTGAGCTATAAAGATACTGCATAAATGCATATGGCAATATTAAATTGCTGCCATTAATAAATTAGCTAAAATCAAGAAAATAAGCTAGTCAGTTTTCATAGCGAAGATCAGATCACCAACGACAGAGACTCTATGATGCAATCCAGGTCTAGCTAAATTTTACAGGAAGAAACTTGGGGGCTTTTTACCAACAACTAGCGATATTTATCTATAAATGGGCTTAGCGAGTATTTTTTGCAATGTTTATCTCTAAAGCGATAAAATATCTGGCGTTAGCGGCAAATGTGTGAATATCGCTGGTAATCCAGCGATATTCACGCATTATTGCTAATGAGGACTTAGCCATTATATCCACCTCCGATTGGATATAATGGCTAAGAACTGGTCTGAGCAGGCGTTCATTTTTGGAGATATTCGCACTTAGCGCGAATATTTCCATTGCTACGTCTGCCTTGATAATAGGCGATAGCGACGTTAGCGACTGCTTTCAGTCGCTAACAGGTTTTGGTAGCCCACTTTGCATGTCATTAGCGATAAATATCGCTGACATACAAAGCGGGTCCCAAACCGCTTGCTATCGCCTACAAGCTGTCGCTAACTACTGTTAGCGACAGCTTGCTAATAGACGCCCCCCCAGGCCGCCCAATTGTGTCAGCCTGTGGCTCAATATTGGAACCCCTAGGTGCATATGTCGATTTTTTCATTAAAGAATTTGTCCCTCCCACATTCTGCTATGTACATGACTCCATGTCTATGATCAATTTGATTGAGCACCATCCTTTCAATCCACTGACTGACACTCTCTGTACTATGGACGTGTAGTCCTTATATACAAATATTCCACAAACAGCAGCTTTACTTGTCATACAGAGAACTTTAGACAGTCGCCCTCGGCCTCATGCCGTTCCTACATCATTTATTTGCAAACTTCTAGAACTTTGTTTGACAAAAAACTTCTTTTCCTTTCAAGGCCTTTACTACCAATAAATCAAGGGGACATCCATGGGCGCTATTTTTGCCCCAAACCTGGCCATATTGTTCATGGACGAAATTGAGAGACAGACAATTCTCGTGCCCTCCAACCCCTTCTTCTCCGGTGTCATCATGTGGCGGCGGTACATCGATGACATCTTCATGGTATGGAGATTAGACACCGATGTGCTGTCCCACTTTTTACACTGGATGAACAATAACTGTATGGGACTCTAATTCACCCTCACCTCTGACAAGAATTCTATAAATTTCCTGGATCTGACAATACTTCACCAGGATGGTGAGCTGTTTACAAAACTTTACAGAAAACCCACAGAGAGAAATACCCTGCTGGAATACTCAAGCAAACACCCAAGGGCCCTGAGGGACTCCCTACCTTTCTCCCAATTTTTGCGAATCAGGCGAAACTGCTCCCAGAAGTAGGATTACTTCCGTGAGAGTACCATTTTGTCAAACAAGCTTACAAATAGGGGCTACCCCAGAAAAATTGTCAAAAATGCGCTTAAAAGAGCTTGGTACCGCCCCCGTGAGACTCTACTCGTCCCAAACCAAAAGAAAAAATTGGACAAAATAGCCTGTGTGACAACATTCTCCCCTATCTCGAATAGTGTGAGAAAAATGATTCTAAAGCACTGGCCAGTAATCAATGCAGGGATACTGAACCTAGAACGGCCTCTATTTGCATTCAAAAAGACTAAAAATCTGAAGGACCACTTGGTTCGAGCAGCTCTTCCAAGTCCAACCAACTCTTCCACTCTTGAATCAGCTTGGGGTCTGTCCCCCGTAGTTGGACACGTGAAATGCGGTGGGTGCACAGTATGTAATTTTACAATTGAGGGAAAAAGTTTTGTATTTGATAAAGTCACCTTTCCTTTCCACTCGCTGCATGCGCACAACGGTAACTCACCCCAGTCACCGCTCACCATTCATGTTCACTAAATATGGCAATACGAATCTGGGTTGAACCTATGTTAGTAACAGCCACCCAATTTTAACATAGGTCATTCATAATAATTGCGACGCTTTCCTTTAATAAACCATTGCTTTCAACGTAAACAATGATTCAATCCTGCCACCTGTATCAACCTAAGATGGCCGCCGTTATATGAGACTCTGGCAATTAGTCCTGCTCTTATGTTTACACCATTCATGTGTATCTCGGCAATTTTACCCTTCCAAGATGTCTGCCGAAATAGACTTCACCAGTAACTAGTCCGTCTTCCATTTTCACCCCACTGACCCATAAGCACAGCCCACGAGCCATTGCAACACAGCGGACTCGCGCTGCCAGGAAAAGGGGTAGAAGTCCATTGAGCTTCACCCCAACCCGCCGCCGATTTGATCCAGCAACTAGGTAAGCAAATTCGGGTAAAATAGCCCAACTTAGAACTCCGTTTTAAATGGAGCCTTCCCCTAACCAGGTTCAATTATATTCTCCAGTACACTCGTGGGAGCCGATCTATAGGAATCTATCCTCTCCCTCTTCACGGCGTAATCCGGATCTAAGGAAATCCCCCCCGGAAGGGCTATGCTCCATGTAGCCAGGTAAGGCTCGCCTCTCCCGCCAAAATCCCTACATCCCCCCGCCCTGTAGGACGCGCTAATGGTAATATTGTTTTACCATGCAGCATCCTGAGCACCGAACCGGTAGGAACTATCTCCCCTCCGGTGAGAACAACGTCTCTTCAACCGAATGCGTCTACAATCCAGTAGCGCTAGGTAAGCCTTCACTGCTATCCTTAATATTAGTCGGACACTCACCTCGAGTGCTATACTAATGGTATAACTTACTCACCATTTAGCGTCCAGCTCCCCGAACCGGCTGAAAATCCTCTCAACCGGTTAGAATCACCCCATGCGATTGCACCCAGCAAACGCAAGGTAAGCCCCCACACTTATACATCAGTAAGCCCCACTTTCCTTGCATACTGATGGCTGTTCTATTAATTCCCCCCCCTTTTTTTATCAAACAGCATCAAGGCAAGTGTATCTGTATCTGTAAGGAAGTCGCAAGCCAATTGTCCCTTATCTGTCGAAAATAATTTTAAAGGTAATACCGGACCTCCATGCCCCGAAACTTCTTCACTTATTAAATCACCATATCACTGCACATTCACCACGAAACAACTCTCCTGATCCTTTCGGACATAGCGCCAACACAACCACCCATGTTTGATAAATTTTGTTCACGTCACCGCGCCGTTATTCCCACTTTAGACCATGAGCAACAACACGGTTGTGAATGACACAATTTTCCGATTCCACTGCGCCGATACCCTCACTCTAAGTCTCATAAATATCACGATCACATTAGACCAGCGAGTAAAAATGTGAGATTGGCCTGTTTTAAAACTTGCACCTGTGCCTTGAGGTTGTGTTCACCTTTGTGTACAATTCCATGTTCTAGGCATATGCCTCAAAACCTGTTTCTATTTTTCCCCCCCTCTTTTTTACAGGCTTTTGCATAGTAATGCAGGTATTAATTGTAAAACTGTCCTGATGATGGTCCCAGTTTATTACGAGCCTTTAGGGATCGAAACGTCGACGCGCTATGCAGTGTAACATATGATATCACATGTATATTTGAAATTGTTTACATTGCAGGGTGAATTTGTTTAAATTATTTATTGTATTTACAAGTCACCCCTTGGCTCAAAAATTGTTTCCTGCCTGAAAACCTCTTTCCTTTTTTCTATCCCCCTTGCTTTGATCTGTTCTTTTCAACCTTTTGGGATAGGTACAGGACTGTACCCTATCTCACCTCCTACCTTGATCCCCCTTGGATCAACAAGATTCTATATTATCCCTTAAATAAACTCACGCCCGGCTGGGCGTTGAAACCATATAGTACTGATTGTAGTCTATATTATTATTCTCATGCCATATTCAAAATCCTTAGGACCTTTGTTCTTTGTAATAAGCTTGCTAATAGGGCAATAGAATTATCGCCGCTTAGCGGCCGAAAACGGCCTCTAAAGCAATAATCACATATCGCCTGCCTTGGTAATATGCCCCTAAGTGTGCTGACAACTGCACACTTTACAACCCATTGAAGGGAGCTTGTCATTTCTACTCCCAAAATGATCCACCAGCATTTGTTGCAATTATTCACACCCACGTGGGTTGAGGAAGTTCACAGGAAAGGGAAACCTGTGAATAGCAGGTTCGCCATATTCTTGGCTGCAGATTGTCCATTCTGGTTTCCAATTCACACTGGTAAGTTTGTTGCTGAAAAGCACACACCAGGGAATAGTTTTCTCTGGCAAAAACCCTGTCTCTTCTCTTAAGTACAATATTTTCAAACAAAGCAATCACAGAAAAATGCACCTGCATGTGTGGTTTTAGCAGTTTTCTTGTAAATAGGCCCAGTGTGTTTCATTTGGAGGTAAAATGCATGGCTAAGTGGTGTTTCGTTCAGTTGTACCTGCATCTTTACAATCAATAACAAACATTCGGTTCTGCTCTAGGATGTACAGGTCCATGCAGTAGAGAAGTTACCTTACTTACAAAATCGGAAATTGTCTTCTTAAGGTTCCCAAGCTTGGAGCTTGATAGGTTTGTGAAATGAGAGGTAGCTTCAGCTGTCCATCACTGCAGTGAGGTGGGACTGAGCACTGATGGATGCTGTTGCTGTCACGAGGAGGAGCAGGAGGACTGCTCCACCAGGCAGCACTCTACCCTCCACAAGTGAGACTGCAGGGACCCCGGACACGGCAAGGTTGGGCGGCACGAGCTGGGGAGGTAGGCCTCGGTGAAGGTAGGAAAGCTTCACCAGTCTACATTGAGGAGTAATTTCACTACTACAAAGGGTTTGGCACCAAAAGACTGTCCTTCAACGTTCCTGGTATATGGGAATATTGTAATGGGCATCAGCCTATCCTTTCAGGGAAACTTTGCCTTCTCTCAAAGATGGTACAGGGAGTCCATGGGAGGGTTGCTTGAACTCTGATGATAGACAAAAATAGTCTAGGGGCCAGATTCACAAAATGAATTTAAGACTCAATCCTAAACTTACTACTATTTTGGTATTCACAGAATGCACTTACTACTTATGGCATTCACAGAATGCACTTACTACTTTTGGTATTCAGAGAATGAACTTACTACTTTTGGTATTCACAGAAGTTAAGATTTTGTCTTAAGTTTGTCTTAAGACAAACTTAAGACAGACTTAAGACAGACTTAAGTTAGGATTTTGTCTTAAGTCTGTCTTAAGTCTGTCTTAAGTTTGTCTTAAAACAAACTTAAGACAAAATCCTAACTTCTGTGAATACCAAAAGTAGTAAGTTCATTCTCTGAATACCAAAAGTAGTAAGTGCATTCTGTGAATGCCAAAAGTAGTAAGTGCATTCTGTGAATACCAAAATAGTAGTAAATTTAGGATTGAGTCTTAAGTTCATTCTGTGAATCGGCCCCTAGGTTTTTTAATGGTTGTTCTCATTAATCATGTCATTTACTCATTTGAGGAATAATTCATAGTGATATGTTTCAGGGAATAACGGAAAACGCTGATGCATACTGTGGTGGCAAAGAGACCTGAACTCTGACCTCATGCCCTCAGTAAGGGCCCTGTCAGCGAACTGCTTACTGCGCATAATGACAGCACAGCGGCCGTGGGTTCACTCCCCGTCGCCTGCAGTGATACTGACTGCGACAGGCCCTGTCTTGATTAGATAAACGGAGAGTTATGGGCAAGATAGCTGACTTGGCATCCAACCAAGGTTATGTTATTAAAAGCTCGAAACTATGAATATTTAGGTGAACTGAGTCATACCCGTAAAATAGATATATCGATACTGAACCGATTGTATTCTGTGTTCAGCAGGTGTTCGACGACAGAAATCAAAGGCGTGGCTGCAGAAAATGGATTATTGTGTGGGATTGCACTCAAGTTTGAAGTGGAATGCAATTGAGTATGGCTGATTAATCCAAGAATTTTTTGTAATTCTTTCGTTTTTTGTGTTAATTAAAACCATTACATACGGAATAAAAAGGAAAGATCAGAAATAACGCAACAGTAATGTTTAGAATGATTTAATGAAAGACCTGTTATTTGTGTGTGGTGTTAGAATTTTTTTTATCTTCATCATTTAATAATTGCGTTTTTAAAACTAACTAGTTTTACTTTACAAAGTGATGCATCAAACAGGTTAAAAAAATGATGATAGTGTCACGTTTTTAGCATCGGTGAATCACGATCAATACACTTCATACATTCACAGTTTAGCTGCATGTGCTGGTTGTCAGGCTGTAGATAAGGGCTTGCCTGTAAATTCATATCTATGGAACCTAAAACGTGGGAGATTTCTACAGTACCAAAGCTGGTCCTGAACACAATACACGTAGAACAATTATGTTGTTAGAGCCACAGAGCCTGTAATTAGAGGCGGGCCAACCCATTTTCCATTTGGAAGTTAGTTCATCTGTAACTCATATATATTTTTAATTTAAAGAACAAAGAAAATGTTGTCTTCAGATACTGCTGATGAAGTGGTTATTAAAAGTTATCATTGACAGTCATTTTTTTTGGGTTTCAAGTTTGTCAGTGTCTTGTTGGTGGGAAACTGTCTTCACAGATTTATTTACTAGTTCTTTAAACCCTGCCAGAGCACATGTTTACTGCAGTTTGTTCAAGTTTCAACGCATCCAAAGATGAGATCGGAAATATATTCTACTGAGGTGTGATTTAGAGCTCAAAGTTTCCTCCCAGATTTGGTTACTTAAAGTTTTTTTTTGAGTCTTGTGTAGGACATTTCCTACACATTTTATTAGATGCCCCCTGCTTAGCTAGATCAAACTAGTCGAAACTGGGCTTGTGATTAGTATTTTGAATCATAAATAATTGCCTACATTAGGTGTACAGCATTGTGACGTCTCTCCCACAGAAGATTTCCAATCCATAAGTTAGCATCAGTATAAATGTACTCTTATAGCTTTAAAGATGGGCTACAGTGGTTTTGCACTTTAGGATACAGAGATAAAAATGGAAATGCTTTGCTGACCTGCATCCTGCTGCTCATTTGCCTGGGTAAGAAGGGCTGGGTCTGCATCTCTTGAACCCAGAGTCACTCCAAAGGCTAGTTGACAGGCCTCCTGATTTGAGACTCAGGGCCACAATGGACTCTGCCATCTGTGAGTCTACCAGGTTAAGTGGCACCATCCCAGTCCTGGACCTTTGGAAATAGGTCTAAGTTGCTCTGCCAGCCTCTGTGGATCAAGAGGAACTGACATACCTCCTCTGCTGTGCTGGCCAAACCATGCTGGCAGTTCTGTCTCCAGGCCTGCCAATGCAGCCTGAGTGGGCAGTTTTAAACTGTCATTCCAACATGGCAGAATAAACCTTTTGCAAGGCCTAAACCTTCTTTTTCAATGGTTATAAGTCACCCCTAAAGTATACCCTAAATGGCCATAGAGCAGGGTGCATGGCATTTAAAAAGTAAGCCATTACATGCCCTGAAAGCGATAAACCTCCAAAGTCATTTTTGACTGTGGCAAAGATGGTTCTCTCGTAGGATAACACTGGGCTATACTATAACTTAAATATATATATATATATATATATATATATAGATATATATATATATATATATATATATCTATATATATATATATATATATATCTATATATATATATATATATATATATATATATAGATAGATATATATATATATATATATATATATATATATATATATATATATATATATATATATATATATATATACATGTTAGACATGGTTATCGTTGGAGCTGCCTTGTTACTCTTACAAGTGTAACATTCAATTGGGAAGAGGTGGAGATTTGGAGTCTCGCTTCCCTGAACTCAAAATTCTAAAAAACGGTTTTTTGTGAAGATGGTTTTTAAATAGTTTGTTAGAAAATGTCACTCTTAGAAAGTTATACAAAAGGAGGGGTTAGGCCCTAGGGATTAGAGGGTAGGCTGGGCCATATAGTTGAACACATAAAGAAAGTGCCTATCCTTCAAGGTTGCTTCAAAAACCTTCTAATGTGAGAAAAGATAAACAAAACTTCATACTTTTATCTTGGCAATTATTTATGCCTTTTATTTTGGCTCTTATTTAAATCCACTAGCTTCGAGAAAAAATGAAGGTATGTGGTCCTGACTTATGCGAAATATAATAAGACAATCTTGAATAGGTAGAGGTAGCTATCTAAACAAAACCCTAAAATTTTTATTTTTGTCAAGAATAGTGTTTTAATGAAAAGATCAACACAGCCCTGATGAGAGTCCGGTGACTTTGAACCAGTACTCGAAACGCGTCGGCAACTGCATTCATTACATGAATAATCAGATAATAGGATACATTTTCCCAAAATTCCTTGATTAATAGAGACAATTAACAGGTTTCTTTCAACAAGGCTATTCCAGTTGCCAGCAAGTTGTTTACTGGGCAACTGTATATGAAAGATTTCATATGTTCTAAAATATCAAGAAATGTTCATGACATTTTGTTTTGTTTGTTTTTTAAAATATACACAACACTTGTATGATTTAGAATAGATTTGATAATGCACAATTCACTGTTGTTTTTTGTAAATATGTTGTAATAATGTGGCATCCTGTGACAAGGACGGTGTGTCTTTCTTGATGAATTAATACATTCAAAATTAAATAATAAGTACCAAAATAAAAGGCATAAATAATTGCCAAGATAAACGTATAAAGTTTTGTTTATCTTTTCTCACATTAGAAGGTTTTTGAAGCAACCTTGAGGGATAGGCACTTTCTTTATGTGTTCAACTCTTAGAAAGTTGGCATTTTCTTGCTTTACCATCCTGTGCCTCTGCCTGCCTGTGGAATCCACGTGTGGTTTAAACTGACAGCTGTGCTGTGTTGGAAATGGCCCTTCTTGCATGGTCATCCCTAAACTTTTTGCGTGCCTCTTGTATTTTTTCTGACCTGTTCTTGTTTTATGACTCTGGGCATTTTACCACTGCTGATCAGTGCTAAAGTGCATATGCTCTCCCTGTGTGAATATGACTGTGAATTTATTTACCTAATTGGCTTATTTGGTTTACCTGTTAGTCCCTAGTAGTGTGGCCTGTGTGTTCCCAGGGCTGGTAACCCAAATGCTGCTTGTGGGCCTGCAGCACTGGTTTGCGCCACCTACAGAAGCAGCTTGTAAAATGTACCTCAGACCTGTCACTGCAGTGTCTCTGTGCAGTCCAGACCTGCCATCTTGGCTGTGAAGTGCCCACACTTCTCAGCCCCTGAACCTTTCCTTGGCATCATATCGTTCACCCCTATGGCAGCTTGCCTTGTGTGTGTAAGGTAGGACATGGCTTGATACATGTAGCATGTCCTGGTAGTGAATTACACCCCATTTCGTTTTTCACTACTGCAAGGCTACCTGTTTTACATCCGCTAGAATGGGCAGTTTGATTATTACATCTTATAATCCTAACTGACTCAGGGAACATGGTAGAAATTTGAGTTTAGTATGCCTGAACTCAGAATGATAAAATACATCTTTTTACGAAGTTGGTTTTAACATTCTGTGTTTGAAAATACCACTTTTAGAAAGTAGGTATGTTCTTGAATAAGCCTTCCAGTGTGCTCTGGTGTTATGTGTATTGGCTGTCTGGGTTTAGAGGGGCAAGGCAGGCTGAGTCAGACCTGGGTTGAATAGAGAGATCTGCATTGAGTAGCGGGGATGGGTAGCTCCTTGACCTGAATAGGGCTGTGCCTGGCAAGGTAAATGCTGGCTCCACCTCATACTGTGTGTCTGATGGCAAACCCCCTCTTTTTGAAAGGAAGGATGCAGCCTGGTAAACAAAGTGCTCCAGGACTGAGCAGAATTGGTTTTGTCTGGGTTCAGTGACTAGTGACTTTTTAGTTAACAACAAACGAGGGGGACAGTGAGGGGACAATATTTATAGGGGTCCAGTGTGCATGTCCCAATGAACTGTATCCCAAACGATTGCACAAAGTTCCCCTGGGGGTGGTATCTATACACTAGAGAATAGACTAACTACCTATCTCAGCAGGGGGGGTTGTATCCAGAAGTCATGGGCTGATTGTCCCTTTTCGGAATATAGGGAAACCTCACACAACAGGTTGGTTTTGTGGCTACTGTCACATTCCCAACCGATTGCTTCGTGTCATCATCGGCTTCCTGCTCCTGCGTCAAGCCGGCGCTGCAATGCCTGACGGGTAGCACATAGTGCTACACTTTGTTGGAGATCTTTTATTCCAAAGCCGATGTTTGAGTGGGTGTGAGGGGCCCTAATAGTGAAGTAGTGAGCGTAACGTGTGGTGATTCTAAAAATAGTTAGTGTAGTCTACTCTGGGTATTTTATTCCTGTAGCTACCTACTTTATTAAAACTGAGAGGGGTATGGGATTGCAACCAAACTATGTGTGGGAAGCCCGTTCAACCCTCAAAAAGTGATCTGGTCGACATGTTTCATGCCATCACGGCAATTCATCAGGACCAAAAAGGTGCTCATAAACTAAAGAAAGGTGGAGCCCATAATGGGCTGCTGGGTTAAGGGGATACAACCTGTGGGGTCAGGCACTGGAACAGGAGGAGTTCCTGTATTGTTGTACGTCCTGCGGGGAAATGGAAGAAAACCAGATATTGATAACTGCTTCCTGAGGAGTTATCAAGTAATCATCAATAGAACAACTTTAGCTAAATTATCACCTGGATTGTGAGTATCTTTTTTGCAGACTGAGTTTTGGGAGGAATACTTTTAATGACATACCATGCGTGTTTCCAACCACTCAACCTCCCCCTCAAGCTAAATGGGTGAGTTTCTCCAATTATAAAGGTGAAACGTTATGTGCCACGACGAGTCTGATGTAGGCTATAAAGGAAAAAAGGGGGAAAAAAAGGGTTTGGAAAAGGCTCTGGACTTACCCACAGTCGCTGTAGATAGTTATCCCCAGGCTGCTGTGGTGGGACCTGCGTAATCAATTAGTGACCTGCAGGGGTGAGGAATAATGAGGGGAAAGAAAGGTGGTATAGATGGTATAGATGGGTAGTATAGATAATGACTGTGATCTAAACTAAAGGCCAAATGTGCCATTGATGAGGCAGAAACTGTACACAACCCGATACCCCCGCTGGGATCTCACACACCAGCCAGAGAAGTCCGCGGCAGCGTACCGCTCAAGAAGCACTGCAGCCCAGCACAGAGACAGGATGACTGCACCAGGAGGGTTTGTCATTGCCCCCACGCTGCCCCCCCGTGGGGGTCCGTAGTGCCTTTCAAAGGGCACGCCCAAGCTGGCCAACCCCCACATCACCAGTGTCCCCGGGTTTGATGGATGTGGGTGGCCAGCCGCCAGTTCGTAACGGATTGCGGGGGAGACTAGCGCGGCGGCAAGACTCCCGGCGCCCAGCCTCTACAGCCTCCCCGTAACCGCACATACAGACCAGTCGAGGGACACTTACCCACGAGCTAAGCCCCGGTGATGGTGTATCCGCGGGCATAATCGGGGAGCCCACAGCGCCCCCACATCGGCATGGAGAAGCCGCAGGCTGAATCCGCCCCTTACCTCAATCACGCATCAAAGGAGCCTTTCCACCTACGTCCGTATGGCCGGCGAAGCTCGGTCATCAAGCAGCTGGTGCGGTGAATCGGTTTGCAGCCGCCCTTAAATCTCGAGTATTGACGGAAAAAAGGAAGCAGGAAGTTGCTCGGTTTCCTGTTTCCGGACATGCGCAGAGGGCCCGTCTAGGTAGACCACAGAGTAAACCTGTCAGTGTACCAACCTGGGCGCCATCTTGGAGTGGGATCAAGAAAGCGTTATGCTTCAGAGTGTGTGTATTGGAAGATCCGGGCAGTGAAATCAGAACTATTTGGTGATTTGGGGTATTATCGTAGAGGTGTAAAAATAGGGTATAGTTTTGTAAAGACACCATTAATTAGCAGTATACCATGTGTGATCGAAGCAGTGCATGAAAGCTTGCTAGTATATCTGTGGCATGGTACATAGGCATGGTAGCGTGGTAATGCCAATATGTTCAATCCGATAGCATAATGGATTGTAATTGTGTGGCATCGCCCTCGGCAATAAGTGAGATAGAAGATATCTGATAATTATACTGGCTGTGTGGTTTTTTATCGGGTCAGTGTGTTCCATGGAACAAAGTCATTTAGACCCTCAGTGTCTAGGCGTAGGCGGTGGACCCATCTCTGTTCAATTTTGAAAAGAGCCTGTTGGTTTGATGAGGGATGCCATTCTAAAACTACACAGTGTATGTCTTCTGCAGCATGATTCTGTTGGTGACAATGTTCATAGAGACGGGTATGGGTCTTGTGGCACCGGACATTACTGTTGTGTTCCATGATGCGAGTCTTAACTGTGCGTGTTGTCATCCCGATATATTTCAGATCGCACGGGCACGTCAACATGTAGATGCACTTACTGCTTTTACAGTTCGTATGTCTGTTCAGGTGCCAGGTGAAGTCCTTTGAAAGTTGGATAGTTTTGGTTTGGATAGTTTGTGGGCAAACGACACAGTTGCCGCATCGGTAATGTCCCGTTACTGGAGGCAGATCCCAAAGTGTGTTTTGTGGACGGGTACTATTCTTTTTCGGACGGGTGTGGACTAGTTGATCTTTCAAATTACAAGTTCTTTTGAAAGCAAAACGCGGACATGGGATGTCTAGATTGACAGAGTTCAGTATGGATACAACCCCCCCTGCTGAGATAGGTAGTTAGTCTATTCTCTAGTGTATAGTGACTTTTTAGAACAAAGACTTTTGGGGTATAAATATCTGTACCTAAACCCCTACATTTTGTATTGCTCCTGGATGTCAAGAAGAACCTCTGCATGTGTAACTGAAGGAATCTGCTTGTGTGCTGTTTCTTGGATTGGCCTGCAGTAGTTTCCCCTGGACTTGGAAGAAGGGGGAAAAGGACTTTGAGAGAACTTTTATTTCAACTTGTTAAAGCAATCACCCAAGGGCTAGAAGAGAGCTAGCCTACTGCTGGAGTCACAGCCACATCTGACCCCCCCCACCAGCCCCCACCAGCCTCCTGATCCCTTCCAGCAAGGATTTCTTTCTATCTACAGGTGAAGCCTCTGTGAGTTCCAGGGCCTCTAGCTCTACTACAGAGAAGAGAGTGCTGAAATCGTCGCTAACACCTGTTTGCGAGCCGCCACAGCTGAAGAGCGAAAGAAAAATCAGCGCGTTGCTGCCGCAGAGGCTCGCAAACCAAAAACTATTGCATTGATTGCACGTGTGCGGGCCACAAAGTGCTCGCTAACACCCAAGATCATTGCACGTTTGCGGGCTTTTCGAGTTCTCCCTAACCCCGGATCCTCGCATCGAGATCATCTCATCACGGCATCGCAGTGCGGGTGCCGTGCGTCTGCTATTTTCATCGCATCACATCTCATCGCATCGCATCAAGGTCGCACATGCAACAGGCTCGATGCATCATTGGCAAGGATTCAACGCATCGCTGTCCTTGCGTGAAGTAGTTTGTTGCTGTGTCCCGTACGCATCCACAGTTCGGCGCATCATCCTCCCTTGCGGCAAGTATTCAACGCATCAGCGGCCTCGCGTGAGGAAAATCACTGCTACAGCTCGTTTGCGACATTTTGTTATTTTGCTGCGAAATCCAGGTACTTTGTAAGTAAAAGGGTCTCAGAGACCACTGCTTTGAACTGAACTCCTATTTGCACACTTCCAAATATTTTATGGTATTTCAGGAATTAACGCTATTTTACAGTATTGTGGCTTTTTAACGTTATTGGTCTTGTGTTAAGTCTATATATAAAGATACTTATTTTTTTTTAGAAGTACTTGTGTGGTGTCCCTTTGTAGTGTTCTTCACTGTGTTACTGTATATGATCATAAATGCTTCACACACTGCCTCTGAGATAAGCTTAACTGCTTGTGCTACGTTACAACAGGGTTGAGCAGGGGTTATCAAACGGTGTAGCCCCCTTACTCTGACTTAGGAAGAAGGGTCTCTACTTTGACAGTGGCCGACGATTGCCAACTAGAGACCCCCATTTCTAACAGGCTGTTAATGCATTCACCCTAGACAGTCACATAAAGGGAGCTGAGGTGTGCCCTGCATATTCTGATGACCCATCACCAGGCTGATTGGCCATCCTGAGCTAGAGTGATGGGAGGAGTTTTCACTGACACCTGAATAGGGCTGTGACTGTCCTCTCACAATGCTGTCCCCAACCCCTGTAGTGTGGCTGGAGCCAGGTCAGGGCAAGGCAGGATATGTGCACTACAAAGACTAGCCTTTCAAGTATGCCTACTTCAAAGGCCAAAAGGGGTGTAAGTACTGGACCTGTAACAGCAGACTTTTAGAGCACTTATGGATGAAGAAGAGACTCTGTCACGAGGGAGAGCCAGAGAACTGTCAGAAGTACTGCCCCTCTGCTGTGTTTGCTTTTCAGGGTCATCCCACAGTTGCTGCTTCTGTCTTTGAGAGACCACAGACTGGACTTTTGCTTTGGTATCCTGCTTGAGAAGATTCTCCAAGGGCTAGTATGTGCTTGCCTACTGTTAAGACATCTCAGGGCCATTAGAGAATTCACCTTCAGCACCTGAACTCCTCTGCTGAGAGTTCTGACCTGCCAAGCGGTGTCAATTCCAGTTCTGGGCTCTTGGAGGTGGCTTCTGCTGCAAGAAAAGTTGTGAATCCACGCATCGCCCTTCGGCTATCTTTTCCCCGCCACAAGCTTGTCATGCTGCAGTGTGGCATTAAAGATCGACAGAGCTACTTTTCGTGGCTGAAAGAACCTCCGCAGCCTGAGTCCAGAGCACCCTGTCTCTGACAACCAAGACCCCCGCTCCAACGCAAGCCCTGCTGTGTATCTGAAGGAATTGATGCATCACCTGTTTGTGGCTGGAAGAATCAACACAGCACGCGCTTTGCCACCGCTGAATCAACTCCAGCACATCTGGATTTTCCATACATCGCACCCGTATTTCAAATCTAGATGGACACTAGGCTTCAGTAAAGGACCAAGGACGAGTGTCCAGAGAAACGAAGCATCACCTTCCCGCACAGTAAGAAGCTGACACATTGCATCCTCTTACAATAAGAAACCGACACATCACCATCCCTGTGTAGTAGTCAGGAAGTGATGCATCACCTCTCCTGGGAGCAAGGAACAGACGCATGACCTTCCCTGCATGTAAGGAACCAATTCATTGCTTTGCTTTCCTGTGCCTCACCTCCCCTGTGCCTGTTTTCCTCTTTTGATTTTGATGCATCTCAGGTGCTTCGTGCTAAAAGTGATGCATCCTTAGTTTTATATGGACATAATTGTTTGTAAACCCCTTTAAAGTTATATTTTGATACATGTATGTTGGATTTTTGTTGATTTGGTTCAGATAAAGATTGGTTATTTTTCTAAACTACCCTGGTGTCCATTTGAAGTGTTTATGCGCAAATACTGTATACATTGCCTCTGAGAGAAACCTGCCTGCTCGTTCAAGCTACCAAGGGGATGAATAGGGGTTATCTTGGGGGTGTAACTCCCTTACCCTGACTAGAAGGAAGGGTTCCTACTAGGACAGTGTGCATACCACTGCCAACTAGAGACCACCATTTTAAACAATACATTTTCAGAGAAGCTAGAAAAATTGACTTATTTTAATAGTAATTTTAACCAACTTAATGGTTATATTACTCATTTGAAATTGGCACTTTAAGAAAGTTGACATTTTTCTGCCTTATCCAGAAAAGACCTTGCTGCCAGTGACCAGTGTCACCTGAAAGCTGATGACTCTCCTGTGGTGGGATGTGGATTTCTGACAGACATTGGACAAAGGGAATGGGTATGGACAGGTGTTTTTCTTCCTTGAGCAGTGTTGCCTGGTTGGCATGGATGTTATTTGGAAGTAGCCAGGAGTCACAGCTGTGACCTTTAGCTTTCTCCCTTCTACTTCTGACACTTTCTTTACAACCCCTGGCCTCAGGGGGGCCAACACCTTTGTCTCCTCTGGGGCCAGGGGTCACATGGAAGGACCAGGAGTAGGTGGGAGCAATCGAGAGGTCACAGCTGCAACATCTGACTACCTCCAAATGATGTCAATGCTGGGGGGCTGTGCCCAGCCCCTTCCAATGCTTTATGGGATGCTTACCCTGTCACTGGCAAGTGTAACCCATACCTAGCCTCCATCCCTTTTGTCTTGCTAGTAATCTTGCCACCAAACCCAGTGGGAGGGGACCCTCTGGTGAGGGTTTGCCATTATCATAGCAACACCTCTGGGTGAGCACACAAAGCTCTGACAAGGTGAAGAAAGCTTCTGCCATGTTGGATTTAGGTAAAGAGGGTCACTGTGGGATAGTTTGCAGTACAATACACAAGCAGTTCTTCAAAGGTGAGTAGGGTCACCCCAGGGAACTTTTACCCTATTAACTAGCTACTGGTTAGCAGTTTCCCCCACCCACAGGCTGGCACACAGCACACATTTGGCATCACCTCTACCCTCATAAAAAAAACATAGACCTAAACTATCAAAAGAAGAAGTTCCCTGCTATCTAAGGACCCTGAAGAAAAACTAGATCTGCTTACCTTGAACACAGGACCACAGAAGTGACCAACTTCTTGATTGTGTGCCGGTGTGCTCCTAGACTCCTCCCCACCCATCTGCCATGCTCGTGCCCAAACGCAGGCAAGCTGACCACAGCAATTGGATTCAGATTGCTGATGGCTGTCTCCTGGAACCTTGGAACCCAGACTCGGAACTCTCGGAACCCCTGAATATCTTGAGGATCTCCTTGTAGTGACATCATGGTGACTGAAGGTGGTTGAGATACAGGGTCGCCTGTCCCTGTAGCTCATTTTTGGAGCCTGTTTTAAACTGAAGGGGGATTTAAAAGGTTGCAGAGAGGTGGAGGAAGCTGCTAGCCCGAGGAAAGCAGGCGCTGCCACACAGCCCATTATGCCACCTTGTCTGACTCTACACAGGAAGCAGTGTGATTTCAGGATTAAGAGTGGGGAGTAACTCTTGGTCCCTGGTCCTTTGCCCCTGGCTCTTTGATCCCTCTGTTTAGAACCCCCATGGACCCATGCGGAGTAAGAAGAGTGATCTCCTGCCTGTGGATGGAGGTGGCCAGGCAAAGACTGGGGAGGAGGTAAGTAGCTGACGGTATTACTTTTAATAATAACTTATTAACTCGTATCAAGTGTGCCTGGATTCACTTTGTACTATACAGCCTCTATAGTAGATCCTGAAAGGAAGAGACCTGGAAGGTTCGAATACAAGACTACTAAAGACCCCGCAGAACCTTAACTGTGTCTGACAATTAACATATTAACTCAACACTTGCCCATTGAGTGTAATTTTGCCTATGATAATATAAATTGTGTTATTGTGTTACTGGGTGATTGTGGTGTTGCTGGGGTGTAGCTTTGGTATAGCTGATTATTACTTGCAGCCAACCACTTGACTTAGACTCAACTCCAGAACCTTGCTTTAAACCTAGTTGAATTCTGCCAGAGGATGGGCTAGAATTGTTCTTACTACAAGCTTAACTCCAATCTATCCACTAGCAGCCCAGATAAGTGGTGTAATGAAAACCCACTCATGTAAGGTGCAAGACTCTTGTGGCCACACTGGAAAAGCAGTACCATTACCATCATTAGATCTTCACTGTGCACTGTAGATGCCTCAAGCGTAGTCACACCCAGAAGAACTATGTGGTGGGGGGTTGGGAAAACCTGACAGAGCAACCCACAACCAAAGGTACTGATAAAAAATCCCAACTTCTGGGACACATTTAACAGCATGAAACTGAAATACAGAAGGAGAAGTGGAGTTCAATCCCATACCTAAAGCAACACATTGGCTCCATTGTGACACTATGCTTATAAGACTCAGACAACACATGGTTGAACCTCATACTAACAAAGAAGAAAGTACTTTACAGTGTTTAAAAAGGAAGAGCACATTCATGGCGCCCATTAGTCATAAAATTCTTGACTTTTTTTAAACAGGGGTTCAAAAAGAACTTGAGGAAGTGTTCAAACCCCAAACTTCCAAAAGGTCTAATTTAACGAAAAAAGAAAGGGGAGCAATCTTACAAATTGCTAAAAACTAAAAAATCACATGCTGCAAGGAGGACAAAGGAGGAGCTTTGGTTGTGATGGTTACAGAATTTTACTTTAATAGCGAGCATGAACATGTACATGATGAAACCACGTATATGAAACTCAATATCAACCCTTCAGAGAATTTTCAAAGATATTGTCTATCATCTTAAATAAAGCATGCTCAATGAGAACCATCACAGAAGCTGATAAACATGACCTAATACAGGAATATCCTAGTACACCTTATCTATACATGTTGCCAAAGATTCACAAAAATGTTCAGAAACAATCTTTTAGACCTATTGTTTCACCAAGAAATTCGATGCACAAACCTATTGGAAGGTATTTGGATCAACACCTCCAACCTATTGTGCTGCAAATAACCACCTATTTAAAGGATTCTACAGATTTTCTAAACAAAATAGGATCAATTGAATTAGAAGTAGACATTATTCCCATTTTATGCACCATTGATTTAAGGTACACCTCGATTCCACATGATCAAGGATCACAAGCAATAGAATCTTTTCCAATTAATGCCACAAAGGAAGAAAATGTCAAAATTATTTTTTGGGAATTACTGCATTTCACGTTGTACCACAGCTATTTTGGGATAAATAGTACTATCTCCAATTCTCAGGAAAATCCATGGGAAATTGCGCAGCACCTTGCTATGCGAATCGCTATATGCATTGCTTTGAACTAGACGACATATTCCAAAAACAAGAATGGTTAGACAATTTGATTTCTTTTTGGAGATACATTGACAACATATTTCTCATACAGAAAGAAAAAAAAACACAGCTAATTTCTGCAATTGAGGATTTAAACACAAAAAACAAATGCTTTAGCTGCACCCACACTATGTGGAAAGACAACATTATATTTTTGGACCTAGAAGCTACAGTCCAAGGTCGAAAGTTTTAAACAAATGTCTTTACTAAACCATCGGACAGAAACAATTTACTGCACTATAACAGTTGCCATCAAAGGGCCCTGAAACAACACCTTCCTTACCTTCAGCTGCTGAATTTAAAAAGAATAACTTCTGACAAAGAAAAATACAAGGGAAATTGTGAAACACTAGTCATCAAATTCTAACAAAGAGGGTACCCTGACAACACCATAACTACCGCAATTGAAAGAGCAGATGCGAAAACAGAGACCAATTGCTAACAAGTATTAAATCCACAACTACTAGCAATAGATCAGGTTTTGTTACTAAATGTTCCACCAAAAGCCATACTATCAAAAGAATAATGGTTAAGTATTGGTCTATGTTACAAACCAAGGAGGATTTCAAAGGCATCTTCCACCTTCGACCCCTTTTCGCATATCAAAGAACTAGAAATCTAAAAGAAATCTTGGGCATATCACCCACCCCAGCCACTGAGCCGGTTCACAAAGGGACTACACCTTGCTACAACTGTGGTAATTGTAACAGCATCATAAAAGGGACCACCATCTCACATCCCATAAGAGGAACTTCCACCAAGCTAAACACCACAGCTACATATGACTCTAAAAATGTGGTGTACATGTTGAAATGTCCATGTGGACTTGAATATGTGGGTAAAAACGAACGAAAAACATAAAAGCAACATTCGAAACAGAAACGAAAAATCCACTGTGGCAACCCATTTCAACAAGCATAACCACAATGGTAGCCAACTCAGATTCCTAGTTCTGGAAACTACACCTACACAAGCAAGCAGAGACAACATAAAATTCTTACTCCAGCAAGAAGTATTTTGGATAAAAAAACTTGAATCTTGTGACCAAAAAGGCTTAAATGAACGTTTAGATTTAAGTTGCTATTTGTAACTATGTCATAGAAAATGTTGATTTACGTTCTTATTTGATTTTGAAAATAAGTATGTTCAACTTTTTGTTTAACATGCATCTTGTGCCATTACAACATGTTGCCCACTGTTAGTCGCATTCTACAATTGCCATTACAAAATGTCGTTCACACTTTTTACTTTTTCACTGTTTCTAAACAGCTGATGTCCATTTCTTTAGTTCATGTCCTTCACTGTTCAATCGAATTCGATGGACATGATCAGAACACGTTTAAACTTCGGGAATCCAGAAGGTACAGTTTTGCACATGGTGCATTAAGATGTCTTGTACTTGCTGATACGCACGTGTAAGCTAGTGCTTCTGCACTTGTTACCGAGCACACGATGCACACAAACTCAGAATAACAAGCACGGTTTTGGTCATTTTAACGGTAACTTTCCAGGAGCGTTTCACGATGCACAGTATATTTCATCTTCATGGGGCGTTGATTTTTTCGCTTTTAATATAAGTTGAGTTTTAGTATACTAGATGCATAATACCAATTATCTCTGCTAGCACTATCCTCCACTAATGGCCAAAATGGACCATTACACACACTAGGAACTTGATTTCACTATTCCACTTGATGAGATCACTTGGATTAAGGTGCACGATAACGCTGGGATCAAATTCACTGGTACCGCCAGTCTTTAAATAATTTGCTAAAACCTGCTTGGACACAGATGATAGAACGGATTGGTGGACACAATCCATGATATATGCATTTTGCAAACAGTACCAGTGACTCTCACTAGTACTGCTAGAAATGAGCTCTATTCCACTACCCAAACTACTAAGTAATTTCTTTAGGTTGATTAATTGTGTCATTCGTTGAACGTTGACAATAGGTTATTCATTATATTACAGAAGACATTCTCCTGATGAAGGGTTTGCCTCAAAATGCATTGGGATTCTAAACATTTGCAAATGAATCTTCACTGTAGCGTGAGGGTAAACACTATGAATGAATCGCAACAAAGCTATAGAGATGTTGAAAATCAATAAGGAAGAATTGATGATTATTCTTCGACTCATGACCAATTTTGCATTAAAGAAAAAGAAGGTTCAGGATTGAAATAATGCTGATGCTGAATATACTTATAGACCATCCTAGTTCTTTGACTTGGACTAGGTCTTTGACCCTGATCCCTTCAAAAGTCATCCAGTGAACTATACACAAGTGTATCAACTATAATTCAACCCCCAAATCAACATCAGAAATGCAACACCCTACAACTATCTTAAAACAATTTAGCAGTGGTGCTCCTAAAAAGTTTGTTGGATCACCACCTCCCTCTGGTATTTAGAGTACAGCGGAAATTAATTTATTTCCGACTGTCATTACTGTACATGGCATTCAGAACAGTAATCTAGTAAATCTGATTCCATTAACAGAAGAAATGACACCTCAATCCTTGAACAAAGTCCCCAAATGGATCAAAGTTTAGCTAGTTCATTGGATAATTCAGTATTGTTATTGGAGTTCAATGGTTTAATTTCACAATCCTGATCCAATGCAATTACAGACTCTGATTTGGGAAATTAAATCCACACAGGCCGCACACCACCAAGTAATTCCAATGTTGAACTATTCCCAAGACTATCCAGTACTGGCAGCTATGGGTGCAATCAGTTCTACTCTAACCGAGATGTTAGCTATATTAACATCCCAATCATTTTTACTTTCAGAAAACTTACACTTATAAAAAAAAATATATAGCATGAAAAACTTGCAGGACTCAAAATGTATAAATAAAATAGAGAAATTCCATACCTCAATAGAAACTTCCTCACTCGAATTGATGATATTGTGGATCTATTGCAACTGTTGCCTGGTAAAATAAATCATCATTTAAAATTCATTCAACCTTCAATGCATCAGGAGCCAACTTTGGTCTCTGAAAATGACATGATTATGGAGCAACAACAACCAAGAACCTCTAATCTGGATACTATTACAACATATGTAATCCTGTAATGAATCACTCTAATCATTTGACAATCTGTTGAGTATTCCACACTAGCTACATGTGTGACTGATACAGATTCAACCTTAACTAGTGGAGATCCCACTGATCGATTTAAACTTTACATCAGCAAACATAGGCTGAAGATATTTAAAAAAATTAATTAAAAGCTGACAACTCAGTGAGCCAGTTGAGAAATAAATGAAACTTCTAAGCTACCCACCAAAAATCTTCAACCCCCTGACATAGGTGACTGAGCCACCCACACCAAACCAGGCCACTACAATTAGTGCAGAATCCATCTAATCGATCTACTGATAAGCCAGACACAAAACTCGCCTTCAACTCCAACCTACAGAAAAGTCCTGATGAAAGGGCTGCAACCTAAGACACAATCAGTCACAACCCACTCGAAACAGACAACTACCTCATTAATACAACAAACTAACACCTCAGATGTGATTCAGAAGTTTGCTGAGGGTTTTAGATTTGTGGTAAATTAGTTTGCTGCTTCCAACCAGACACCTATTGTCCAATCAACTTAAAAGTACATTACCTCCGTGATATCGCCCCACACAACAGATATGACTGGCCATTCTAATTGTAGGCTAATGCATCATCAACAACGAGATTAACCAGGAAAACTTACATCAAATCTCTCAACCTAGAACCAGTAATCCCCATGTATCAGACCTCCAGACTTCAAGTTTGGTAAATAATTCCACCAGCAACATAAAACTGTTTGGAACTCAACAAAATGATCATAAAGACAGCAAACAAATTAATTATAGAACTGGATTTCTGTCCCATGTACACCTCTGAAGGTCCGCACAATATATTAAGTTGTCAAAACATCTGTAAACTAATAAACTATTTCCAGAATTGCAGAGTATAAATTCAATAAACCTACGAATCTTTGCTTCATTTACAGCCAAGAACATAAATGTGAAGTCACTAGAACCAAGTCGGACTCCAGTATGATTGCTTAAAAAATATGGGCACAGACACCACATTTAGCACAAAGAGGTATTATCCTATCTTTAGTAACTAAATCTAACTATCCATACATTCGTAAAACTACACAGCTAACTAACTTCTCAAGCCAATTAACATCACAGAGGATTAGGAAATTGAAATGCCCAGAAAGCATTATTGACTGCACACATTTTCAAAATAATAAGTCTTTGGACCCATTTCAAAGGATCAACACACCATCGTTGATAAACCCCAATATTAGGTTTGTCACTAATTCTTCTCATTGTTCCTAACTCACATAAACCTCAAATCGAAAATGAATTCTCACAACTAACAATTTGCTCAAGGAATATTGCTGGTGTGGACAGACAATGTCAGGCACATTAGGAAAATGTAGCTAGGTATTTAAATAATTACCATGTAATCTGTTTTCAGCAATCATGGAAAATCACTCCTTTCAAATCACAAATTTCACTATGCATGATGTATGTACTAGAAAACACCTTTAGGCTTGGCCAAGTGGAGGTCTTATAACCCTAATTAGTAATCAATTAAAAATTGAAATCTTCAACAGTTGACTAAACATCAAAAAATATTCTGATTGTGCTGTTGGAGGACTGCTTCTTACAAAACATTATAGTAATAAAATATATACTTTCCCCCCATTAAAAACAGACTCATCAATATCAATTTCCCATCAGTGGAAGTAACCAACCGATTCACCGGATCCGTTTTTTCATATTCAATATTATCTCACATTGGTAACAAAAACTGCTAAACAGCCTACATGGAGGAAATACATACTTAACTTCATATCAGAACTTAAGTATTGGTCCTCAAACGGAAGATTTATGACAGATCAACAAGTCAAGAATATGTTTTAGTCAGCAGCAGAAACTAGCATACTTGACTATCCATTAGTCCAATACGCTAAGTTCAGTTTATGTGAAAACGTTGAGATTCAGATGCAGCAAGAGAGTAATCATAACCCTCAAGCAATATCACTTAACCATAAACCTCTGTATTCTGAAAGAACTCCACACTCAATCATTGGAAAATTGAAAACTTTAATGAACCACCAGTTTTATGCATAAACTATAGAATCCTTATGAACTAGATTTCATCATGAATGTGTTAGATCATTCCCTGCAGAAACTATAAAAAAGACTGGAATTCAGATTGGAAACAATTATTAACTTCAATCAATCACGACAATTATAAAGCGCACTACATACCCAGGAGGGTCTCAGGGGGCTGGGTGGGGAGTGCTGCTGCTAGTGATCGAAGAGCCAGGTCTTGAGGAGTCTTCTGAAGGCCAGTAGGTCTTGGGTCTGTCGTAGGTTGGTGGGGAGGGTGTTCCAGGGCTTGGTGGCTAGGTGGGGGGAGGATCTGCTGCCGGTGGTCATTCTTTGGATGTAGGGGACTGTGGCTAGGGCGAGGCTGGCGGAGCAGAGCTGGCGGGTGGGGGTGTAGAAGTTGAGTCGTCTGTTGAGATATGCTGGGCCGGTCTTGTGGAGAGCTTTGTGTACGTGGATGAAGAGTTTGATGGTTATCCTGTTGTTGACGGGGAGCCAGTGTAGGTCTCTCAGGTGGGGTGTGATGTGGCTGCGGCGGTGGGGGTTGTCGAGGATCAGACGCGCTGACGCATTCTGGATGCATTGCAGTCACTTCAGGAGCTTGGCCGACGTTCCTGCGTAGAGGACGTTTCATAGTCCAGTCTGCTGGTGACGAGGGCCTGGATGACAGTACTTCTTTTCTCGGTGAGGATCCACTTGAAGATCCTGCCAAGCATTCTGAGGGTGTTGAAGCAGGATAAGGAGATGGCATTGACCTGCTTAGTCATGGAGAGGGTGGAGTTGAGGATGACCGCTAGGTTTTGTGCGTGGTCAGTGGGTGTCGGGGCTGTTCCTAAAGTTGTCGGCCACCAGGAGTCGTCCCAGGATGAAGTGGTGGAGCTGAGGATGAGGACCTCCGTCTTGTCCAAGTTCAGCTTCAGTCGGCTGTTCCTCGTCCATTCAGTGACAGCCTTCATTCTTTCATGGAGGTTAATCTTGGCGATGTGAGGGTCTTTGGTGAGGGAGATGATCAGCTGGGTGTTGTCGGTGTAGGAGATGATGTTGAGGTCATGCAGTCAAGTGACGTGGGTGAGGGGTGCCATGTAGATGTTGAACAGCGTCGGGCTGAGGGAAGAGCCCTGGGGTACGCCACAGATGATTTCTGTGGCAGTGGAGTGGAAGGGTGGAGGCGAATGCTCTGAGTTCTGCCAGAGAGGAAGGATGTGGTCCAGTCCAGGGCCTTCTCTTGGATCCCGGCGTCGTGTAGGCATGTTCGTAGTGTGCGGTGGCAGACCGTGTCAAAGGCATCTGACAGGTCCAGGAGGATGAGGGCTGCTGTTTCTCCATTGTCAAGCAGGGTCCTGATGTCATCGGTGGCAGCAAAGAGGGTGGTTTTGGTGCTGTGGTTGCTGCGGAACTTGGACTGGGACAAGTTGGGTCCAAGATGATGTTCTCCTCGAGGAAGCGGGTCAGTTGTTTGTTGATGATTTTCTTGGTGATCTTCGCCGGGAACGAGAGAAGGGAGATGGTTCGGAAGTTCTTGAGGTCCTTGGGGTCCGTCTTGGCTTTCTTGAGTAAGGTGTTGATCTCGGCGTGCTTCCAGCTTTCCGGGAAGGTTGCTGTCTCGAAGGACATGCTGATTACTTTCCGGAGATGGGGCGCGATGTTTGTGCTGGCTTTGTTGAAAATGTGGTGAGGGCATGGGTCCAGCGGTGACCCGGATTGATTGGTGTTCATGATCTCGTTGATATCCTCGTCATTGATGCTGATCCAGGAGAGCAGGCAGTTGGCAGTTGGTGCAGGTGGTGGTCGCGGGGGGGGGGGGGGTTTGGGCGGTTGTGGCGTTGAAGTTGTCATGGAAGAAGGTGGCCAGTGAGTCGCACAGGTCTTGTGAAGGCGGGATGTTGTTGCTGTAGGGGCTGGGGTTGTAGAGGTCCTTCACGATGCTGAAGAGCTCTTTGCTGTTGTGTGCGTTGTTATCCAGGCGGTTTTTGAATGAGGCCCTCTTGGGGGCTCTTATGAGTTGATGCTGTCTGCGGGTGGCTGCGTAGGTGCCTGGTGTTCGTTCGTGGAGCCAGTTCTTCTCCAGTTTTCGGCATGTCTGTTTAGAGGCCTGGAGGTCTTCGGTGAACCAGGTGGCTTTCTTGCTGGTGTGGCTGTTGGAGGGTGCCTTGAGCGGGGCGAGGGTGTTGGCACAGTCGTTGATCCAATGTCTAAGGTTGCGGGCAGCAAAGTTGGGGTCGGTGGGGTTGGCAGGTGGGCTCTAGGAGAGGGTGTTAGTTAGTTGATCTTCTGTGACCTTGTTCCAGCAGCGTTGAGGCACCTGTTGGGTGGGGTGGTGCATGGTGGGCTTTTTAAAGGTGAAGTGGATGCAGTGGTGATCTGTTTAGTGGGGTTCGGTGGTGTGGTTGAAGGAGACGTGGGGTTTGCCCTGAAGATGGGGTCGAGCATGTGGCAGGCGGCGTGGGTTGGTGTTGTCACGAGCTATCTGACTCTGAGGTTGGCAAGGTTGTCAATCAGGGTGGTGGAGTTGGTGTCGTTGTTGTTCTCAAGGTGGAAGTTACGGTCCCCGAGGAGGATGTAGTCCATGGAGGCGAGGGCATGTGTGCTGATGAAGTCAGCGATGGTGTCGCTGAACTGTGGTCGGGGTCTGGGGGGTCTGTAGATGAGGGTTCCTCTGAGGCTGGTGTTGGGGTCGGTGTGGATCTGGAAGTGCAAGTGTTTGGCGGTGCTGAGGGTGTCATCCGTGGTGGTCGAGACTCTGATGGTGTTCCTTTGGATGATGGCGATACCTCCTCCTACGCTGTTGGGGTGGTCCGTGCGGGTGATCTTGTAGCCTTCTAGGATGGCTATGGTGATGTCGGGGCTGGGGCGGGGTTCAGCCATGTCTCCGTCAGGAAGGCGACGTCTGGGGAGGTTGAGTGGATGAGGTCCCAAAGTTTGACGGCGTGTCTGCGGGCAGAGCAGGTGTTGAGGAGGATGCATCTGAGGATGTTGGGTTCTTTTGTTGGCAGTTTGGTGGGCAGGATGCGGCAGGTGAAGGGTCCTTGGGTGCGCTTTGGGGTGGCCTGGTGGCAGGTGTGTTTTCATCTGGGGTTGAGTGAGTGCGTGGAGGGTGCTGGCTTGTAGCGGAGTCGGGTGTTGTGGTGTTCACAGGGGCCAGGGTGTCTGGCGCTGGGTAAGGTCCAGGCGTGGACGGGCGCAGACGGCTTGCCTTAGGCGTGCCTTCGGCCGCCATGTATGGGGTGTGGGAGGGAGGAGGGAGGAGCAGCTGGGAGGCGGGAGGCAGGGGCAGCAGATGGAAGAGAGGGGGGTGGGGCCGCAGGGGATGCAGCGGTGGGACAGTGGCAAAGACAATGGCAGCGAGGGGGACAGAGGCAATATTGGGCACAGGATGCAGAAAGACAACAGTGGCAAAGACAATGGCAGCGAGGGGGACAGAGGCAATAACGGGCACAGGATACAGAAAGAAAACGGTGGCAAAGACAACAGCAGCGAGGGGGACAGAGGCAATAACGGGCACAGGATACAGAAAGAAAACCGTGGCAAAGACAATGGCAGCGAGGGGGTCAGAGGCAATAACGAGCACAGGATACAGAAAGAAAATGGTGGCAAAGACAATGGCAGCGAGGCGGACAGAGGCAATAACGGGCACAAGATACAAACCTAGGGCCTACTACTGGCCACCAGGGTTGAGGCGCAGGTGGTAGCCTGCGGGTGGAGGAGGGCCTCGACTTTCAGCAGCAGCGGCGTCAGGGCACACAGGCAGAGCTGTGTGGTGATGGAGCGACCTACCAGCAGGTCAAAATTCAGTGTCATGTCACTTGACAACATATTTAGCAGGCTTGATTAAGTGCAATAATACCACTCTCCTAAAGAAACAAACAAATCTGCTCATAACTAACGCAAAAAACGTTGTAAAAAATAAATAATATCTTTAATAAAAGTCTGCATTCCACTGAGTGTAACCTTTTAATCAAATCAGCCAAACTAAAAATTAGGACAAGGATAAGGGACTCAGTCAAGGGAAAGCAAGAAGATGCTTGGACAGAATTTTTTGTGGCAACACAAACAAGGGACCCCAAGCAATTCTGGAGAGTGATTGGCCAAGGGTTAGATGCTTACCGAACCAAAAATTAATATTTTAATTCTAATAAGTGCTAGGTATCTCGCATTAATTTAATATACTAATGCTCTACAAGGGCCTTGATTTTAAATTCAAGTTACAGAAGCACATTGTCCCAGATCATTAAAGAAGAAAATTATTAAGTTAATCAAAACATCAAGTGCAGCATGTCCGAATAGCCTGCCAGTGGATGTTATAAAAGCGGATCCTTGTTTGTGGGGCTCTTTATTATATAATCTCTTCTCAAATGCTCTCTCACAAGGTTTGATATCTGAGTCATGGACAGGCTCAATTATACACCCCATTTATAAAAGAAAGGCCAAAAATCTGACCCTCAAAATTATCGGCTTACAGCATTACTAGCAGCCCGTCCCGATGTTGTCCGGGTATGAATTGCTGCCGGCCAGTAGAATATTGTTTTGTAAGATTTCGTTTAGATGGCATTTCTTATCTGTGACAGGCTTGTGAAACGCTCCGATTCACAGTGCACTGCTGATGCACTTAAGAGTGCGCGTTCAGTAGTGTGGGAACTCGAGTTTCCCAACTTTATTTTTCCTTGCAATATTATATAGCGCGAACTCGACAACATGGCATGAGCACAATTTACATTACAGAAGAACACATTCATTTGTGTTAGGCATGGGGAGACAAAGCGATTTGCCTAGAATCACAGGATGTTGAGCTGATGCCGAGATTCAAACGTAGCTCCCCAGCTCTAAAGTTCGCAATTTAGAACTTGTGGCGGGAGGTGTGTCTAAAAGTGTATGTCGGTGCTGGCCATCAATGAGAGAGACCTGTGCATTTTTCAAATGGGTGGTGAAAAAATATGAGTATGTTTCTGGAGATGTGGGCCGCCGTGCCACCAATGTACTTACCGAGGAATGGTAAACAACACCCATTATTCTGCAACTTTCTTTACGCATACCATCACTCCGCATACTTTCATTACGAAAGTACCATGACTCCACAATGTCATTATAACGCATGTCATTACATTTTATATGCTTTTACCACGCATACATTTACAACGAAATTCGTTGTAAATGCATGAATAGTAAAAGCGTTTTTAAAAAATGTTTGGATAAGGTAAGTATGGGTATAGGGGTCTAAGTTTTGGGGTACAGAGGTATATGTTTTGGGGTGTTTGGGTATTTTAAGGGTTCAGATATAGTTTTGGGTTATGGGGTGCAGGGGTAGTTTTAGGGTTTAGGGATAGGTGTGGGTTTTGGGGTGCAGGGGTATTTTTAGGGTTCATGGCTAGGTTTGGGTTTTGTGGTATAGGGGTATTTTTATGGTTCAGGGGTAGGTTTGGGTTTTGGGGTACAGGGGTATTTAAAGGGTTCAGGGGTAGGTTTGGGTTTTGGGGTACATGGGTATTTTTAGGGTTCAGTGCTAGGTTTGGGGTTTGGGGTACAAGGGTATTTTAGGGTTCAGGGGTAGGTTTGGGTTTTGGGGTACAGGGTTATTTTTAGGGTTCAGGGCTAGGTTTGGCCTTTGGGGTACAGGGGTATTTTTAGGGTTCAGGGGTAGGTTTGGGTTTTGGGGTACAGGGGTATTTTAAGGGTTTAGGGTTAGGTTTGGGTTTTTGGGTACAGGGGTATTTTAGGGTTCAGGGGTAGGTTTGGGTTTTGGGGTACAGTGGTATTTTTAGGGTTCAGGGCTAGGTTTGGGTTGTGGGGTCCAAGGTTTTTTTTAGGGTTCAGGGATAGGTTTGGGTTTTGAGGCACAGGGGTATTTATAGGGTTCAGGGCTAGGTTTGGTTTTTGGGGTACAGGGGTATTTTTAGGGTTTAGGGACAGGTTTGGGTTTTGGGGTACAGGGTATATTTATAGGGTTAGGATGGGTTAGTGTTTAAGGGTGTTGGGGTATTTTAAGGAGTAAGGGTGGGTTATGATTATGGGGTGCAGGGGTATTTAAAGGGAGCAGGGTGGGATTAGCACACGATATGAGACATGGCATGAAGGGCGGAACATACCACATGCCCCCAGCGTTTGTCACGCCCCCAGCACAACGCAGACACACCCACAAGGGACTACTTTGTTGGCACAGTTCTTTTACCTTTTAAATGTATATGGTGGGCGCCTGCTCAGCCTATGTCCTTCTGCTGCAACTGCCCTTTCCAACGCTGTATTGGGTGTTGTGATTGGTGCTGTGGTTCCTGAGATTACCCGCCTCAAAGGTTTGGGCTCTCTCTTTATTATATTAGTGTGGATTAGAGAGTGAATGGAATTTTACCAGATGCGGTTCTCTGGTCCTTTGATTTATGTCCCCTTCGTTTCCTCCTGGAGGTTGTTCCTCATACCACTCCCTCCTGGAGTCTTATGTCCGGTGTGTTACCTCCCCTATGTGGCTCCACCATCCCAAATCTCACTGTCTATTTTTGGTTTGTCTTTTTGGTATTTTTCTTTACTATCAAGTTCTTGATTTGTTTTTTATTTTTGTTCCTCGTTTTGTTCTTGCCTTTTTCTTTCCTTCCCTTTTCTGTCTTTTCCTTCTCTTTTTTCGTTTTCATACTCTACAATAGCTTTCTTATTCTTCTCTCTTTCCTCTCTTTAGTCCTGAAATGTCACTATATTCTTCATTTATCTACCTTTTAGTAGTGAATTTGACTTTTTTACTGTTTGCATAGTAATTGTTCATGTTAAATTTTATTGGTTATTTTTAGAGGTAACACATGGAATGTTAAGGGAGTAAATAATCCTGTAAAAAGACAACGGGTATTAACCCATTTAGACAAATTAAACACTGACATTGCATTGATTCAAGAAACCCATTTATCTGATGCCGAAGTGTCCAAATTGAAAAGATGTTGTGTAGGTAATGTTTTTTCTTCCCCAGCTCTAGGTAAAGAAATGGAGTCCCCAATCTTTGTCATAAGAAATATCAGATCTCAGTTGTTCATCAAGAATCAGATTCAGAAGTTCATTAGGTAATTGTCAAACTCCTCATTAATCAAAAAGCTTTAGTTCTTTTTAATGTTTATGCACCAGTTAATGTTGACAATGTTTTTTGGAACCATGTCTCTGATAAACTTCTTTTGTTTGATGATGATTATATTGTTTTTGGCGGTGACTGCAATCAAGTTTTTGACCCTGAATTAGACAGACACTCCTCTATTAAATTCTCTAACACTAAGATGCACTCACAATTTACTTCCACCATATTCCATAAATCTTTAGTTGACATTTGGAGGCTCTGCAACCCAAACATTGGAGAATATAGCTTTTATTCCCCTCCACATCAATCCCAATCCCGAATAGCCTACCTTTTCTTTAGTAAATCCTTATCTCAACTGGTTTCCCACTCCGAAATTGGCTCTATTTTAATATCAGACCATGCTCCAGATTACGTGTTTTTGATATGTTACCTATTACCCCGCATGCAGGCAGATGGCGTTTCAATAATATTTTATTATCTGAACCTAATTTTTCAAGCCAATTCATCTCCTTAGTTTCTGAGATCTTTTCTTTCAACTCTACTCCAAACTCTTTGCCTGTATTGATTTGGGGGCTCTTTCAAGGCTGCTGCCGGAGGCTTTATGATAAACTTTGTTTCACAAAAGAAGAAATCTTTTGAAGCTCAAAATACCCAGTTGCTTGCTAAGAATAAACAACTTGAATATATTTATTATCATTCGAACTCTGAATCTTTATAAAAAAATCTTATTGATGCAAAATTTGCCTTCAATAAATTATCTACCAGAGCTGCATCTTCTTATCTTTTAAAAAGTAGCTCTTGTTATTATGGAGACCAAAATAAAATGAGGAAATTATTAGCTAATTATCTGAAAATACGACGTGAACGGACTAGAATAGTATCTCTACTGAACACTGCTGGTATCTCTTTATTTAAAGACAATTATATTTTACGAGTTAGTTTCCTTTTACAAACATTTATACACCACTGAACAGCAACCAATTCTTTCTACTTATTTTCAGTCTATTGAGCCCCCTCCTCCTCCTCATCACACTGACTTTACTTCTTTAGAAACTGATATCACTCTGTCAGAAATTGCGCACGCAGTCTCAGTATTAAAAAGAGGAAAATCTCCGAGTCCGGACGGTTTCACTATTGAATTTTATGCGCATTTTGCTAATCTGCTTCTTCCAAATCTTTTACTACTTTTTAATTCTTTTATCACAGCTGGCTCTTCTTGTGGAACCTTACAAGAGGCCATGATCTGTTTAATACCTAAATATAATAAAGGCCCTTCCCTTTGCAAAAACTATTGCCCAATATCCTTAGTTAATCTTGATTATAAGATATTTCCCAAAATTATCGCTCTCTGTATTGATCCTATTTAACCAAATCTTCTTGGCCCCGAACAGTCGGGGTTTGTAAAAGGTTGTCTATCATCCGATACTTCCAGAGTCTTTTTCAATATTCTTAGTAAAGCTTCCTCTCTTGATTACCCCCTTTGCAGCAATTGCATTAGACGCAGAAAAGGCTTTTGATAGGATTGGATGGTATTTCATGTTTCAGGCATTAAAATGGATAGGGTTTCCTCCAAATTTAATATCTCTTATTTCTCTATTGTAATCGGGTCCTAGAGCTTTTATTTTCGTTAATGGCAAGAACTCTGACTACTTTCCTCTTTTCAGGGGAGTACGACAGGGCTGCACACTCTCCCCTCTCTTATTCATAGTAGCATTAGAGCCCTTTTTAACCAAGATAAGGCAAGATTCTCAGATTAATAGTTTCCAACTTGATACCTCCCATATCAAAACGTCTGTTTATGTGGATGATATTCTTCTATATTGCTCCAATCCTTCCATATCCATTCCCTCCTTTCTAAATCAGGTTGATAAATATCTGGGCTTATGGTTCTCCTCAAACATTTCAGAAACACTAAAGCTAAATTTTTATCATATCATTAAAACTCTATCTGACCCCATCTTTTTCTTTCTTGGTGGGGATGATTAGACTCCATCAAGATGATGCTTTCTCCTTTGATACTGTATATTCTTTCTATGATCCCTGTGCATATTCCTGGATTTTATTTTAGGAAAATTGACTCTCTTTTAACAAAATTTCTTAGAAAAGTAAATCCCTCCGCTTAGCCTTGTCTGCTCTGAAGGCAGACAAATCTTCAGGTGGTCTTAAATTTTCTGATTTCCAATCTCATCATTATGGTTTCTCTTTAAAACAATCTTCCCGTTGGCTCTCCCTTGATCAGTGTATTCATCCTCCTATCTGGATGTCTATAGAAAAGTATTTTTTATCCCCTTTTGACTTGAAAGAGTCTCTTGTTTTTATCAACAATATTTCCTCCTTTCGACCACCTGTTATTTCCCACACATGCAAAATTCTCGCCCCTCTTTTACCCTCCTCATATCCTTCTTCTTCCTCGTTATATCAACAACCCATTTGGCATAATAACTTATTACGTATCAGAATCACACCATTTACTGGAAATCCTGACGAATCAAGGGATTATTTTGGATTTCACAACTAATATTCAATGATGTTCCTTTATCCTTTTCTAATCTTCAAACAACATTTTCCTTACCATCTTCTTTTAAAGCTCAATACGATCTATTATCTCAATTTCTTCTTTCTTTATCATCTGCTCCGAATCCTCCCACCAGATGTTCCATTCTCTTTCCCTTATTGTTTTCTTCTCCTTCAGCTTCATCTTTATATAAGTGTTTATTTCTTTCCTCCTATAGGAAGAAAACAAAGGGTGAATCGGCATGGAAAAAAGGCATAGCAGAGTGTTTGCCAACCCTTTTTTGGGATAAGCTATGGCTCAAAATTCATAAAACCTCTAGAGCTGCTAACACTTCTCAAACCCATTATTTTATTTACCCACAAATTTTACTCACCCTCACTAAACTGACTTCCTTCTCTACGAACTCTTCACCTACATGCCGGTCTTGCCCTTGCACTCATGCTGATTTAAAACACATACCTTTTGATTGTCCCCCCATTACTCGCTTTTGGCAATTAGTTTGGTCTCAAATTAATAAAATCTTTAAAATCAAAGTATTATTCTCCCTTTCTATCATTTTCTTAGGCTCGTTATCACCTCTCTGGCCCCAATCACCATCTAACTTCAAACTAGTAGATTTTTACCAGCAGTAGCCTTCCATTTAATAACTTCCATGACAAAGTCACCTTTAGAGCATGGTGGAATGCCGTCTGTTTCCATCACAGACTTGATACTAATTACATTACTCCCATATCTCTATCCATTAAAAGAGATCTTTTATGGCACCCTCTATCGACATATTTACCCTGCATTGCCTCATCTATTGCTCCAACGGTCAACAATTCGGATGAAGTCCGGAAACCTCCATAATTCACTTTTTGTCTTTTTATTCCTTCAAATAATTTCTCATTACTACTCCTTTTATTGTGTTTCTCATCATAGCATGCTTTTTACTTTTTTAAATGCTTTTATGCTTACAGTAATTACTTCACTGTGTTATTTCTTTCTTTAATGATATAATGTTATAATACATTTTCCTACCCTTGTTTTTCTCCATCCCTTCCTCCCCTCCCCTCCTATCCTTTTCACTTTTTATAGCATGTTTTCTGATAAGGATTCTACTCTAGATGTATTGTACATTTTGCACATGCTGTTTTTCTTTTACTTTTTGTCATTGCTTAATAAACTTAAACTTTAAAAAAAAGAGAGTGAAGGGAAGCTATTCGCTAAATATTTACTTGGTCTTCTAATATCCTGGGCAAAGAAACACTAGCTAATACCTTTCAACCAAACTGTTTTTTATGCAGACTCTTCTACCTTAGACAACATTGTGGCACTGACCATACCTGCAAAAAAAGGCTATCAACAGGAATTCATCTCTACACCTGCTTACTCAATTACAATTCTGTCCTTAATAAAAATTAACCAAGAACTGCTAAATAGATAAAAATGTCAACTTTACATTGCCTAAAACAGTGTGCTCTTTGTACATCTCCGATCTCCCAATCTGACTGGAGTGTCGGAATGGACACCAAATTCTCCTGGTTAGAATATTTACATTCCAGGAACCAAAAAATGATAACAAATGGGAAAGCTATTGGCAGTTTCACCAAACTCTATGGAGGAAGAGCAATCACCTTGTGGTCAATTACTAATGACCAAACTTATACCATTGCTACTATATGCCTCACCAGTACTTAACTATTAGGCAATAAATGAAGTGAAAAAAATGTATATGTCTAGCATTAAGGAACTCTTCAACTTGGGATTAGTCACTCCATATAGCAAATTTGGGTTAGAATTGAACATGAGTCCGTTGGCTAGCTACCATAACGTTTCAACAATAAATTATATATGAGAAGGTAATAACGCAAAAACCTTAATACTGAAGCAGATAATCTACAAGGACCTGCAATCTAGCAATTACAAAAATGCTGCCCTGTACTTGAATAGTATTGAATAGACTATTTGCTCATTTCTCCCCTGAGGCGGAAGCCGCGGGTTCCTCAACTATCCCTCCTACATCTTTGCATATAAAGATTGTATTTTGCACGTAAAGCCTGTTTTTAAAATTGTGAAAAAATGTTAAATTGCCGTTTTACTTACTAAGGTGACCGGACACTCTTGTGTGAGATCTACATCGCACTGAAGCTCCTTGCACCCGATCCTTCATTCCCGGCGCAGCCGATTAAGGCACTGACGCCGTGGGTCAAAGGGGGGTACCCGCCATCTTACTGGGAGGAAAGGGTTGCGGTCCAGCTGCAGGACGCCTCCCGCCCTCCCAGGATACTTAAGGGGCTTTACTGTTAGCGCTTAGACTATTTGCTCATTTCTCCCGTGAGGCAGAAGCCGGGGGTTCCTCAACTATCCCTCCTGCATCTTTGCATGTAAAGATTGTATTTTGCATGTAAAGCTTGTTTTTAAAATTGTGAATATTTTAAATTGCTGTTTTACTTACTAAGGAGACCGGACACTCGTGTGCGAGATATACATCGCACCGAAGCTCCTTGCAACGATTAAGGCGCTGATGTCGTGGGTCAAAGGGCGGTAGCCGCCGTCTTACTGGAAGGAAAGGGTTGCGGTCCAGCTGCAGGACGCCTCCCACCCTCCTCCACACTGTATAAAAGGACAATGCCTTCCCGTCCACGCGGCGGGTGCAGCGGGCGCGCCAAAGGCAATCCCGTCTGCGCCCGTCCGCGCCTGGACCGAGCCCAGGGCCGTAACCCCTGGTCTTGACGGCGCACCCCACACGATCTCCTATTCTATAACAATGTTGAACGACCTTCGCCCACGTCCAGTAAGTAATTGCCTAAAGCATGATCCTAAGCATGCCTTAGAACTAACAACACCTGCATGTCCCCATTGTAAGGCCATTATACCTTTGGTAAACAACACAACTAATTCCAGCAAAAAGAAAATCCAAAAAACACCACGAAAGTGCTTACTAATGTTCGTTCATTAGGATAGCACAGACAGGACATAGCGGATCTGGTTAGGGACAGGAATATAGATATACTGTTCATGACCGAGACCTGGATGGATAGTACGTCCGATCCAGATCTAGTTATCGCGGTCCCTAGTGGATTCAAGGTCTACCGACTGGACAGACCGGGCAACAGAGGGGGCGGTCTACCTATAATCGCCCGCGACACCTTCAGAGTAAGGACTTTTCCGATCCCCTCACTCACCTGTGAAGCCGTGCAATTTGCCATTAATCTGTCCCCATCCCTCCCATAATTTCAGAGGTATGCTCCTATATAGACCACCAGGAGCACTTTCCGGATTCCTTTCCGACCTAGGCACCATCCTGGAATCCCTAGCAATTGAAGAGTCACTAACGGTACTTGGTGATTTAAATTTTGATCTAGAGGAACCAGATGATAGGGATACACTTTCTCTTTTATCAGACATGGAAACCCTGGGGCTCCCTCAATTGGTCAAGTCTCCCACCCATGATGCCGGTCACATTCTGGACGGCATCTGTTCCAACCTAGAGGATATTCATATAACAGACATCCTCCCCTCCCATGGTCAGACCACCATGTAATTCTTGGTACAATCACAACCAAGGAGGCCCCCACTACTAGCATATCAATTCCCAGTCGCGAACCTTTTAAGGCTTGGAAAGACATAAATAACACAAACCTAAAAGCCTTACTCGACAGTGCCCAGCCTACTTTATCCACAGATCCCAACATAGCCACCAATCGATACCAGGATTGGTTAGGTCATGCTACAAATTCTTTGGTTTCTCTTAAAACTGTCACTAGAAATAGGATGGCCCCTTCGGCACCATGGTTCACTGATGAACTCAGGAATCAGAAACAACTCTGTAGAAATAGGGAGAGGCATTGGCGGAAACTCTACAATGAAGAAAGTAAATCTCGCTACAAGGAGATGCTCGCTAAATACAAATCTATGATCACAGATGCTAAGAGGAAGTATTTTAGCGAACAAATAGAGAAAGCTAAGAATTTCAACAAACAACTCTACGATATTACTAAGCAGCTAGTAGGGAATACCCCTGATTTAAACCCTCCCCACTCTCAATCCCTTTGTGATGCACTGGCAAATTTCTTTTTCACAAAAGTTAACGATATCTATTCAGCTTTCTCCTCCAACACCAATAATCCCACACATACCATAAATTCCACTCTTCCTGATTCTTTATTCACCCAATTCAATGACATCACGGAGGCCCAAACAGCAGATATCATCACTTTCATTAAAACCGGTTCAGCCCTGGACCCTTGCCCTTTTAAAATTCTTCCCCCGGTCATGGACTCCTTGATTATGGTCATCACTCAAATCTGCAACTCTATGTTTAGGGATCTATCCTAACATACTCAAAAAAACTCTCCTAAAACCACTCTTAAAAAAACGCATCTAGATAAGGACGACTTAAAAAATATCGACCGATTGCCAGCCTCCCATTTTCGGCAAAAGTTGCAGAGAAAGCGGTGAATTTCCAGTTATCAGAATTCATCGAGAAACATCACCAATTGGATAGCACCCAATTTGGGTTCCGCAAGTTCCACGGCACAGAAAACCACCTTGATCAAAGTCGCTGATGACATCAGAGTCATTCGAGATTAAGGAGGAACAGCAGTACTAGTGCCACTGGATCTATCTGCAGCTTTCGACACGGTCGACCACTCGATCCTGGTCGATCGTGTCGAAAAAATGGGCATTCGACAGACAGCTAAGGACTTATTGGCCTCCTTTCTGTCCGAAAGAACACAGGCTGTCACCTTGGGAGCGTTCCAGTCGGCCAATTTGTCTCTGCCTTGTGGGGTCCCTCAAGGCTCATCCCTGAGTCCAACACTCTTTAATATCTACGTGTCGGACCTAGCTAAAGTAATCAAAGCGCATGGGATGAGCCTTACCTCATATGCAGATGATACTCAGTTAGTCCTGGCCATCAAAAAAGATGGAGAAAGGGTGGCCGAGAGTTTTAAAGCAGGTATGCTGGCAATAGGAGACTGGATGTCCTCCAATTGTCTAAAGCTCAATTCCGAATAGACGGAGGTTGTCATCTTTGGACAACTAGCCCCAAGCTGGTCGCCCGCTTGGTGGCCCTCGTCTTTCGGAACCCTGCCTAAACCTGTTCCTAAAGTAAGGAACCTGGGAGTTGTCTTCGACGAAAACCTGAACTTTGTTGCCCATGCCAATCAAATAGCGGCTACAGCTTTTCACAAGCTGCGACTAGTAAGGAAAATCATCCCCTTCCTACCTGATAGTGCCGGCAAAACCCTGATAAGTTCCCTGGTGTTATCCTAACTGGACTACTGCAACGGCTTATTTGCCAATGCTCAGATCCGTGTAATCAATAAAATGCAGCCCATACAAAATGCAGCCCATACAAAATGCGGCAGCAAGACTCCTTTCCAGAACCCCCAAACATAAGTCCATCGCTGACACAATCAGAAACTATCACTGGCTCCCGATCAGAAACCGGATCAAGTTTAAGACTCTATGCATCGTATACAAAGCATTGCATGGGCAAGGACCTCAGTTCCTCAAAGATCAGCTGACATCCTACTGCCCCCCCAGACTACTTCGATCCACTACCTTCAACAAACTAGTGGTGCCACGTACCAAGACCGTCTCCTGGGGAGATCGCCAGTTCATGGTCACAGCACCAAGACTGTGGTACACCCTGCCTCAGTCGATCAGGACCAGTCACTCCCTCTGGCAGGAGGATGATACAGCAGAAAAGAAAGATGAAATATAGGAGGAGTAAGGGAAAACCTTGTAATGGTCCCCGAACCAGAGGAGAGAGGAGCCAGGCCCTCAAGAGGAGGTTCCTTGCCAGGTCCAGGGTTGGGAGAAGTGTATTGTCCAGCTACCTGACCCTGGAAAAGTCGAAGGACAGGGAATCTAGGAGAGAGCTATGGCTGCAACTAGTCACTCTAGCCATGGAGGACATAGCTGTGGAAGTAGCAGCAGCAGTGAGGGCCCCTCAGGAGGAGAAAAAGTTGACTCTGAAGGAAAAGAAAATGTTGTTGGCTCATGAAATGAGCCAAAATAAACTGGACCTGAAAGTCTGGAAGATGGTGGCAGCAGCACAGACAAGCCTACAGAAGGTAAAAGGGTCTACACCCCCAAAACCTGGTGCCTAGCTTTATGGTGAGGAATGACATTGGCACGTGGCTGGAGGCCTTTGAGTTAGCTTTGCACATGCAAAGAGTCCCAGAGGAGGTTGTGTGGGCTAGTCCCTGGAAGAATATGCCAATAACTGAGAGGGATAACCTACTGGCCCTCGATAAAGCTAGGAGCATGAGGTATGCCTCTACAAATGAAGCCTGTGTTGGCCTAACCCCAAAGAAACACAGCTTGATGTTTAGGGACAATCAGAGACTGTCCCATCAGTCCTTGGTGGATTTTGTGGACTACTCAGGAAAGGCATTAGATGTTTGAGTGAGGAGCAGCAAATTGACTATGAAGGACTGTTCAACCTAGCAATGCAAGAGCACATGTTTAGTAATTGTTTTCGAGAGCAGCGCCAGTACCTGATTAAAAGCTCAGGTTTCTTAAAGGCAGCAGGAAGTCTGGCAATGCCTGTTGACGGTCTGTTAGGAAATGACCTAGAGCACATGATCTGGAAAGAGATGTAGATCTGGTCCTACTTGGAGATGCCGGGATTGCCTAAGTGGGTGTACCTGACCACACGGTCCATGGCAGTCTATTATGGGAGTCAAAAGGCCTTGGAGCCAATAAAAGTGGCCCAGGTGCCAGCAAGGAAGAGGAGAGGCAGGGAGTGTAGGAAACCCACCCCAGAAACGCACACAGTCCGGGAGGAAGCTGAACGTAAGGAGGACTCCCCAGAACTTATAGGGGAAGACATTGCCATCCTAGGAGTCCTGCCAGAGTTAGCTGGGTGAAAAAATTGAAAAGGGGGCCACACCAGGCAGAGTTTTGTAAAGCACGGAGGGAGTGCCCAACTCTTAAGTATGTCTCTTTAGTCTCACTTACCTCAGGGCTCACTGATTGCTGGATTCAAGAAATAGACATGGGGTAACACACCTATAAGAATAAAATCTACAAGATGTCTGACAACGTGAAGGCCAGCATCAAGGATAAAGTATCCAAGATATTGAATTTGGGTGTGAGTGAGCCCTCATTTAGTCCCTGGTCTAGTTCAGAGGTACTGGTACCCAATGCTGCTCCACTGGACACTGTCTCCTCGCTGCCACAGACGATATCTGCACCCTCCTCAATCGGGGCAAAACCACAGCCCTCATCCTACTAGACCTCTCAGCTGCCTAAGACACCCTCTCCTGCTGCAACCTAATCACCAGACTCCATGACACCGGCATCCGAGACAAGGCCCTGGAATGGATACACTCCTTCTTCACCGGCTGGACCCAGCGAGTCAGACTACCAGAGATCGGCTGTGGAGTCCCCCAGGGTTCCTACCTGATCCCCATCCTCTTCGATGTCTACATGGCCCCCCACCCAGCCATCATTAGAGGCCATGGGCTCAACATTGTCTCCTATGCTGACGACACCCAGCTGAATCTCTCCCTCACCAACAAACCCTCAACCGCCAGAACCAACTATCACAGTGGAATGGAGGCCTTAGCTAAAAGGATGAAAGACAGCTGCCTCAAGCTCAACTCGGACAAGACTGACGTCCTCATCCTGGGACCCACCCCGTCAGCCTGGGATGACTCCTGGTGGCCAGCAACTCTGGGTGCTCCACCCACCCAGACCAACCGCGCACACAACCTTGGCATTATACTGGACTCTGCACTCACAATGAGCCGTCAAATAAACGCAGCCTCCTCAGCCTGCTTCAACATGCTCTGCCTGTTCCGAAAGTCTTTCAGATGGATCCCCACAGATTCCAGAAGGACAGTCACCCATGCACTCATCACTAGCTGACTCAACTACGGCAATGCATTCTACGCCGGCATCACCCAGAAACAGCTCAAGAAACTATAGAATGTCCAAAACGTCACCACCAGACTGGTCCCCTCCACAGCCATATTAAGCAACACCTCTGACAACTCCACAGGCTCCCAGTCATCAAGAGAGTCACCTTCATGCTCCTCACTCACACCTAGAAAGCCCTAAATGACAAGGGACCAGCGTACCTGAACCATCGCCTCACATTTCACATACCCACCAAACAGCTCTGATCCTCTCAACTCTCCCTCACCTCTATCCCCAGGATCCACAATACCAGAGCCGGAGGAAGATTGTTGTCCTACCTTGCCACAAAGACATGGAACACACTGCCCCTGCACTTCAGGACATCAGGGTCACTGACCCAATTCAGGAAGGACCTCAAGACCTGGCTCTTCAAAGGATCCTCCTCCAAGTCCGACCAGCAGTCCCCCTCCCCCAGCGCCTTGAGACCCTCATGGGTGAGTAGTCATCCTTTACGAAGCCTTGTTTGATTAATTGATTGACTGCCTCAGAACTTGTGCTGTGTGGATTCCAGGGGTATAAATTCAGTCACCAAGACTGCTGTTCTCCCTGTCCCAGAGCTGAAGAGCTCATTGATCAGTTGAGGTCTGTCAAGTTGCTCAGTATCTGTGACTTGATATCAGGGTATTGGCAGATTGCCTGGCTGAAGGGCCAAGGAGAGATCAGCATTCTTTGCCCCAGAAGGCCACTTTCAGATGAAGTGATGCCCTTTGGACTAAAGATTGCTCCTGCCAGCTATCAGAGGTTGGTCAACAAAGCCCTGGCCATGCTGGAAAATGTCAATGCCACCTGTTTGGATAACATTGCTCTTGCAGGGATGACCAACTGCACCACCTCCAAGAGGTACTTTAGAACCTTGAAACAGGCAGGCTATTAAATGGCAGATAGAGCAGGACTCAGTGGTGCATGTGAGCTAGCAAGTCTGTGGACGCAGGGTGCAGCCATTTCAGCACAAACTACAGATCATTATGGCTTTGGGAGCATCCCAAGACCCTGACCAAGATGGGAGACTTCTTAGTCCTCACTGGGTACTACAGAGGATATGTTAATGGATATTGGACAATTGTTGTCCCTTAACTGAATTGACTTCCAAGAAGCAGCCCAAAAAGGTGATATGAACAGAGGTATGCCAGAAGGCTTTTGATACCCTGAAGGAAACCATGTATACCACACCAGTGCTCGAGGCACCTGACTTTTAAAAGGATTCATAGCTGAGATGGTTGCTTCAGATCATGGCAATGGGCCTGTCTTGTAACAGCTGAACTGCACCCAAGGCCTGTAAATTAAATGCTACTAGTGGGCTGTAGCACTAACTGTGCCACCCACTGCAAATGCAGCCCGAGTGGGCAGTTTTAACCTGTCAATTTTACTTGGCAAAACAAACCATTTGCCAGGCCTAAACTTACCATGTTAGTGCTTATAAGTCACCACTAAGGTAGGCCGTAAATGCCAATAGTGCAGTGGGCATGTAATACAAAATGTAAGGCATGTGTATTTAATGTTTTACATGCTCTGGCAGTGAAAAACCTCCAAATTAATTTTTGACTGTGGCTAGGCTGACTCTTCCAAAGGAACACCAAGTTATACGATAACAACTCATTTATATTCTCAAAATGCTTAATTTCAGCTTGTGGGCAGATAGAAAAGTGCTTCAATTACTCATTTTAATAGTAATTTAAAATCCAAACTAATGGTCAAGTTGGATTTTATATTACTATTTTGTACATTACACTTTTAGAAAGTTGTCATTTTCCTGCCAAAGCCAAAAGGGGCCTTTCCGCCAGTGCCCAGTGCCACAGGACTGCTCATGGTTCCCCAGTGGTGACGATTTTTCCCAGATACAGGACAGCAGGCTTGGGTGTGTAGAGGTGTTTTCTGTCTTGAGCATGATGGCCTAGGGGCGTTCCCTTTCCTGAGCTTCAAAGGTTATTTAACCTGTCACTGGTAGATATATCACACACCAAGGTTTGTTTTGCTAGTCAGCTAGGCTCAAACCAGTGGGAAAGGGGAGCTGTACCAGAAATTGTTTCGAGTGAAAACAAGGGAAAGTTTGTCCATTATTATAGCCACATCTATAGGTTGGCACACGGAGCTTTGACTGGGGGAAGAAAGGGTCTGCCATTTTGGATTTAGGAAAAGACAGGCACTGTGGGATAATTTACAGAAAAACACAACATAACATAACATAACATGACATGTAAACAAAACCTGGCACAAATGTCACGTCCAATCAGATCAATGTAGTAAACGCTGCCATAGTGCCTATCCGGAAGAAAGGTCATGAAAATAGAACTATGCACGGACTTCCGGGTAAAGATTGTCTCCCATTGGTTAATGGATTGGGCCAGGTGATATCCTTCGGCTTCGAGCACAGAACCACACAGATCATTCCTTGTAGCTCAGCGTATGAAGGCTGCCAACGCTGGAAGGCTCCCCCCTTTTTGTTGTGGTAAGAGTAAGGGTTTCTCCATCAAGAGTCTTGTTTTGGAAGATGTGTGGGGGCGAATAAAGGTTACGAGATTGGCTGAGCTCGTGTTGACGGTTCTTGTGTGTTTAGTTCCCAGATAGCAACACTCGTTGGTTCGGGTCTCAGTGGAGACTCACATTTGGCTCAAATGAAAGCCACGGCTCTCAGCTGTAGTAAGAGTTTTCTACTAGACAAAATTTCTCTGTTAGGAGTTCAAGTATCATAAAGGTAACAAGAATACTTGTGAGCTACGGAAGTTGTTGGATACCGTAAGCTTCCTTCATTTTATCACAAACCTTCTTGCCTGTGACATTTCGGCAGGATTATCTGCTGAATCATTGTTATTTATGGTTTACATACTCTCGTTTGGATTTTGGGCAAATAAAGGCTGAAAGGATATGGACCTCATTTGCAAAAGACGATAAAAGAAATAACTTTGAAGTATTTTGCATTTTGGTTAGGAATCCATTGTGCTATCATAAGAAAAGAAAAGGACTTTCTAAATAAGAAGTTCATAGATAATGTTTGTTTATTCCCATTGCCATTAACAGGGGAGTTTGTGTATTGGGAGAAAGAGAGTGCAAGAAGAATTCTTCATGTTCTCCAAACCCCTGTGAAGTATTGGATTATGTATTGCATGGTGGGTATTCAGTGACTGTAGCAGATGTCTATAATGGTGATATCAAACAAAGCTTAAAGAAACTCTAGTGTGGGGCTAACACACAACTGTATACCATTTCTTGTTGCTACGGTACAGCATTTCTAGAAGGTTTGAACTAACCCTGCGGAGGTTGCGGAGATTTCAGCACTCTGCGTTAAGCGGAGATAGTGAAGTTTGCCAACTTCAAGTTGGCGACTGCGACCCCCCGGCGAGATTTTTCCTCATTCACAATCATCAACATCAAGTTGGCGGGCGTGCAAAATCAACATCCCGGTGAGATTTCTCAACGCGGGGGTCAGGTTTCTCAGTGTAACTGGTCGCGTATGCTCGTGACAGCTCACGTTGAGAAACTGCCCGTTTACGTTGAGAAAGCTGCAGCTCGAGTAAAAACATACTCGAGAGGCAGAGAAGGAAATCAGGGACCACTTGCACTGGCATGGTGCCGTTCGCAATGATTGAACAGTGCGGACAAGCATCTGACACTGTGGAATTACTGCCAACAGCATTTTTCTATCGTACTCCGCCGCTTGCGGGGTTCCGTGTAGTGCAACTCCGCCCATGGTTAGTTTGAACAAATGTTATGTTCTGTACTTTCAGGGATTCTTTGATGGATAAAGTCTGCTATATTTTTGTTATAGGTATAGTGTTCTGAAGGAATTCTAGATAATGATCATTGGTATTGAATAGGTAATGTGTGTATGGTTTATTTCATTATTCTCTCTATTTTGTCAGTAGGTCTCCTTCCCCTCTGTTCCCTTCCTTTCCTTCTCTCGCTTGATCTGCTAAATATTCTGTGCTATATTGGCAAGTCTGATTTGAGACGATCAAGAGGTGGACTTGTTTCCATTGCATCAATCTAGAGGTACTTCATGGCTGACAATAACATAACATGACATACCATTGAATAAAATTGGCCAGGGAGTGGCCTGGATTTCCCCCCACCCACAGGCTGGCACTGGGAATGAATGTGGCATCCCTAGTACCATCTTTAGAACACTCCTTGACCAGAGAAGAATTAGAAAGATGATTGCTCTCCTGTCTGAAGAACCCTGAAGAAGTCAGCAGACCACCATGTGTTGCTTTTGAATAAAATATTTCTTTAATGCGAACCAGTTCCTTTAAAAAAACAGAATGCATTTAAAAAAGAAAAAAGACAAATTTGTAAAATTATTATTTAAGAGAAAGCAACAGTCCTATGGGCCTTTGCCTACTCCTAAAAATATTTTGGACCATTCACAAAGGGGTAGGGGTATATTGAGGACTTTTTCCCATTCGTAAACGAGTTGGTATCTGATTTGTGGTGTGTGTAAAATATTAATGTTTTGCAACTGGATTTTGGTCTCAAAACATTATTACATACCATAAGAAATCATTGTTTGGCAGGGATGACCTAAACACATCCTTTCTAAATAGAAATACAGTATGATTTGTTAAACCCATTCAGTAATTTGGTAACATATCACAGAAACAGTAAACGGGATTAGTACATTTATGAACCATATTTTCTAGTCACAAACTCTAAGATTTACTGAATTGCACAGTTTGCTATAAAAAAAAATAGTTATTACATCTTGCCCCTAAAGGCTTATAGAGATTGTGAGGGCTAAGATTCTATGGGTCACATGCATCATTTGAAATTGCGGTCGCAAAGTAGCAGGGGCCTTATTTATGAAGGCCTTGCGCCACCGGTGCGTCACTTTTTCTCATGTTAAAAGTGACGCACCGGCTGCGCAAGGCCTTCATAAATAAGGCCCCAGATTCGTAGATTCTTCTCCTTTGCGACCTCAATTTTTGCATTTGGTATGCATCAACCCAAATGCAAAAATCGCAATTTGCTATTGCATTTAAGGAATTACAAATTGCGATGCCTTAATTGCAATGCAAGATTGCATTTCAAATAGTGATTTCGCTATTATAGACCGCTAAATACCAATTATTTCAACCTGAGGGTATTTAACAAAAACTTTGGAACATGCACAAAAGTGCATTTTTAAAAGTTGCAGGATACACACACATATGCTATTGGTGCATGTGTGTGTGCAACATAGGTGCACATCACAATTCCAGGGGTGCAACAGGGTGTCCTTTTGACACCCTGCACCCTTGAAATTGCATGCGCAATTTACATGTACCTATTGGTAATCGCAAATTGCGCATGCAATTTCCCATTCATTCCTATGGAATGGAAAGCCATTCCTTAATTGCAATTAAGGAATATTTAGGAATCACTATTTTTATAGCGATTCCTACATGCATAGGCTTTTGCAAGTCCCTAATTGCGATTCCTTAATAATCGCAATTAAGGACTCGCTAAAGCCTACCTTGATGCTAGTGCCCCTATGTCTTTCCAAATCAATAATCAAGTTACTTTGGGCCACATTACAATGCCAGCCGGAAACTTTCTGCACGACACCGTCTTGGATTCGTGAACTGACAGGCTCGTGGTCGGTTGTTCCGCCCGACCGATTATGATGTGACCGAACACTGTTCGGCCAGAGTCCCATTGTTCCCTATGGGAGCCTGTGTTCTTTTGGACAACACAGGCTCCAATAGGAAAAAGGGGTGTGTGTGCAAAACCATGCACCCTGTCGCAGGCACCCCTTAGTGACTGCCACACAGTGCAGGTACCTCCTCGACCACCAACTGAAGGCTGCAGGAAGAAAAGGGCCCTATTAGGGGCCCCCAAAATCACATTCCGACAGCCTTTTTGTGTCTGGCAGACCGACTCAATAAGTCTGTTGGAAATCGACATTGTAATCAGTCGGTCGGAAATGTAGAGCTGCACTATGCGCTTCCGACCGACATTACTTCTCCTAGAGCCTTTCGTCACCGAATCGGAAGCACCGCACGGTTTACAATCCCACTGCGAACATTGTAATTGGTCGGGTGGATTGTAAACTGACAGAGTCGGTCTGAAGGGTTCCAACGCGGTCTAGGAAATTCCGACTGTTAGACGGACGCTTTTCCCCCAACATCGTAATGATGCCCTCACTTTCTATACTTAACTGACCAAAGGTAGTGATAACATGCAGAGAAGACTTGCTCCAGGGTGCGGCAGACGTATAGCAACTCAGTACATCATAACACAGTACTATTAAATCTATGTGTCTTTTCAAGACTAGAGGATTTATTTAGAGGTCAGTATGGAAAATGTCTCCTGGCTTAAAGTCTACACCGTGTGCATGCTTTGTTCCTTCTATACTCACCTTACAACCCTTTCCCTGAATCTCTCTGCTGGCATCAATGCAGCTATCAGACAACCAGTGACCATGCTTTTTGTCCCTGGGGAAAATTCTTTGTTAGAACTCATGATCTCTAGTTTGGCTGCTTTCCCCTTTACACTGACCCTTCCCTGCCTCTCCTCTAGAACTCGTCTGCTCTCGCTCCAGTTTAACCTTGCTCTTTTCCCTTCACCATTCTATGCACTTTTCATAAATGTATCTTCACATTGAAGATAGGATCTCTATTAGAATTATTACTGTGTGACATGGATCCTATAGAAGGAATTGTGCTAGAGACTGCTGGTGTGTCAGTTATTCCATTGTTTCAAGTTTCATAATACAAAACCCTTCAGAGGTCAACTGCCTGGTACCGTGTCCAGTGGTCCTGAAAAAGCTTCTGACTGCAGTGTAAAAGCCATGTGTCTGTGACAAGTTTATTCCCCTGGCAACTTTCCTTTTGTACTAATCGTTTCCTAGGTCATCTTGGCTAACATCACTGTCATGCTTTTACAAAGCGGAGTCCTCCAAAGTTCTGCTAATGCCACTCAATTTTGTTTTGTACACAGATGATGTTGGTAAGTTCAAAATGAGACAGTGTACGCCCCTGCTTACCCAAAGTCCTGCTAATGTTATGCACTGAAAGCTAAACAGAACATCACATAAGTCTCATCTATCTCACTGACCATTGGCCAATATACCCCTCTAATAAATATTGTAAGCACAATAACAATGCCCACAGACCACCTTGACCCTATTCGACAAGAACCAAAGAACTACAAACAGTGCTCAAACTCAAACAGCACTTATGGTATAATGTGTTGTACAAATGCACATAAAATAACATAACATAACTATGCTGTAGTCTTTGTTTATTTGTGACTTTTCAGTGTTCGAAGGAGGAAGGAGTAACTGTCTCATGTACCAATGTATTTCCAAGAGCTGAAAAAGAGTGCAAGAAAGTAGTAACTAAAGTGAAACAAGCTCTCCTAAACTGAGAGATGTGTGACCCTGAACAGAGAAGGGGAGAGGGGAGCATATTTTGTTTCACTCTGACCCACATATTAGGTTGCGTTGTGTCAAGCATGCTCTCCGTGCCCAGTTGTTAAACTCGTTTTTGAATGGTAAATCAAATACATTGCCGCGCTAACAGCCAGGATGTGTTAGCGAGCATTGCTTAAGGAGCGTGCATGGATGAACTAGAGAGATAATTGGTGACATCTGTCACTATTTTATACTTTGCACAACATTTACATTAATCTGCATTGTATGCACAAAAATATATATGAAGTGTGATTTTCATGTTAAAATTGTCCATAGTTAACGTTGTTCTCAGTTTAAATTATTCAAACTAATGTGAAATGCCATTTTGGCTGCTATGCACTTTTTCTTTCTCTTGATTTAGGATCCAAGCTGCAACTACCAACTTTAAATTAAATGTGTTTTCTCGTTCAAAGTTTCTGTGTGAATGCATATCTGTATATGTTTCATGGTGAGCTGAATAATGACTGAACATGGGGACCATGCATGCATCATCCTCCTACAAGATATCTCTTGAAGGTCATGCAGCACAGGCTTACAATGTGCCATGACTGGGAAAAATGCTGAAAATGTTTTATAAAATGTTGAATCCTGATTGGTTTTCTTCATGAGAACCATAGGGAGTCACTTGCCACTTTGAAATTTGTATGATTTATTTGTGCCTTGCTGGGCTGCTAGATTCTGATGCATTTTCCACTCTTTTTTTCTGCTCCTTCTCAAACAGTTAAACTCTTGAGCAAATCATTCTCACTTACCTGACTACATATGCATTTGATTCTGCCTTTTAAAGGCTTTACTCGCTGACAACTCGTCTCTGACCTCTCCTACAAATTCCCTGCTCTCCTAATAACCATATTAGATATTTTTCCTTCATGGGAAGCTGAATGTCCTCAATCTGCTTATGACAACTTTAAGTATTTTATCTTTGCATTTCCCAATTTGATTTGATTTGCATTATACTAATTGACATTCATGTATTAACCACCGATTTTGACATTAAATGATTTGAGTTTGTAACTTTGCTGATCTGCTATTTAACCTTCATGGTTTGCAAAACTACTACTCTGTCATCATTGTGCGGCCTAATGTGCTTCACTGCCATTGTTGGTATCACGCCTTGGTCTGGAAATAGATGTCCATCTGCTCAAGTGCAGCTCCTACTTGAGTTTCCAGCAAAGATAGGTGAAAATACCATTCAAACACCAACAATAATCTGGGAGCAGAGGATGGTTCCCACTGAGGCTTAGGGAGTTGAAACTTGCCTCAGAGACAGTTAAAATCTGCATCAGCTAACCCACGTCCCGAGGTTCTATGGTCTGGTTTGGAGAATTAGGTGTATTCTGGAGTGCCTGTCGTGATTGCAGTGTCTTAAGAGTGTGTGTATAAGTACAGATATGCACCTTTGATTGTGTTTTGTCAAGCGTTGCAGCATTTTTAGGTTTGAGAAGGTAGTGTGCTTCATGGTGTGGTGTCCGATTGAGTCCAGAAAAGTCCTGTGTTGAAGTTGAGATTTGAAATGCTAAATTGTGCATATTGGTTATGCTTTTGAAGAGACAGGTGCTTGGTGCATAGAGATAACGTTTGGTTGTGGGATTCATTGTACTCATAGATCCAGGGATAGATATTGAGTTGCATTAAGTTGTTGCTTGTATGCTAAGGTATGTAGTTTTGGACCATGAAGCAATATCAGCTGCACTACAATAGGAACTTATTAAACTTCTAGTGTGAGGGTGTACTGACTGAGATTGGTGTTCAGTTGATCCTCTTTGCATAGGAGTAGATTTCACTACTCAGGGTGATTTCCCATTAGTTGGGGATTGCCATCACATGAATGATACCACCAGGAGGGTGTTATTCCCAATTATTTCCCTAAAGTGATCAGTGCCTTTGCATTTTCTTTTTTAGTGGAACAGACAATAATTATTGTTTTGTTTTTCTTTTTCAATAATTTGCTTATGTGAAGCTGATCGTTGTTGAGTAAGATCTACTGTGAGGTGCTTCAAGGTATGCTATAGGTTGTCATGCTGGTATTGGTTGGTTGATGTGTGTCTCGTGCTAGGATTTGTTGTTATGCCAGAGAACTCTGCACTGTGAATAGTCAGTACAGTTGTGTCTTACTGAGATTGGGCACTAGTGTTATTACATATTTCATTGCGATTTGCTTAGAGCCAACGAACATTTCAATTGAAGTTTATTGATTTTGTGTTGCGCTGCATATCGAGTAAAGATGACATTTTCCCAAAAATTGAGAGCTTTGTTTAGAAATGATGTGAGAATACCTGTCTGTGAGAGCGAGGAGACCCCTCCAGAGTGCACACCCACACATAGCATGGCAAGCAATATCAGGTTACTCATGTACATCTGGATTAAACAGTGGAATAAGCTAACCCCACATGATACCTTTTAATCTGAGAAAAAGTGAGTATTGGAGGAGATGAAACCCCAACAAGGCCCTGAGCCGTATAATGCTTTTAATGGATGTGAATTAGCTGCACATGCAAATGAGAAGGAGAAATATCATACTCAAGCAAGGAAAAAGATCCGTAGTTGGATGGAAGCAAGGTTAGATGAAGAACAACAAGAAATGAGGTAGGAGGTCATTGATGGTATAAATATGCATCCTGGGATAACAAGAGGACGAGCAGAGAGAAATTATGAGAGGGGGTGGAATAGAAGAAAAGGTTTAGGTTTAGGGGATTTATAAAGCACATGGCTACCCACAGGCATCCCATGGCTGAACAGGGAGGGCAGACATCATATGCAAACTTTAAGGGAACAGCCACGTTTTAATTTTTTTTCTAAAACACTGTTCATTTGTGATTAGCCATAGTTCTGGATCCATACTGTTCCAAAGTTTGGGTACCAGGTGTGAAAAATGTTCTTCCACCCCATCTTGCTCTCTTGACTTTCAGGAAACTAGCTCCTGACCTAAGGCATCTACGGGGGGAATAATGAGAGATCAAGGTTTGTAACATAGTGGGGCTACTTCCATGCATGGCTCTGTGAGCCAGGCAGAGGGTCTTGAATTTAATCCAGGCCTGAACTGGGAGCCAGTATAGCTCCCTCAAGGATAATCTAATGATCTAACTGACTAGTACCTTGGGATCTTGAGAAGCAGTCTAGCTGTCTCATTCTGCACCACCTGCAACCTACCTGTGACATATTATGGGGAGCCGAGGTACAAATATTTGGCATAGCCTAGTCTCAAGACTACCAAGGCTTGTACCACTGTTCTTCTTGATTTCCCTGGGAGTAGGCTCAGGATTTTCCGAAGCATCCGAAGGATGCAAAAACAAGTCCCCGCCGTTTTTTTGGATTGCGTTTCCATGGTTAGGTTTTGGTCCAACCACATCCCCAGATTTTTTGGGGAGGTTTTCGGGGTGGGTGGAGGTCCCCAGTTTCCTGGTCAGTTTATCTCAGGGCGTGGGCCTGGATCATTACCTAAGATCATGAGCTCAGTTTTGTCCTCATTAAGTTGGAGGCTGCAGTTGGCCATCCAGGTTCCTATTTTTCCAGGAAGGGGATTAATTGCCGGTGGTTGGAGTTTGGGGTTTCTGCCACCGAGAACACCCGTTGGGTATCATCCACATATGCTATGATGGATTGTCTGAACTCCTGCACTATATGAGCTAATGGGCTCAAGTAAATTTTAAAAGGGTCGGGCTCAGGGGTGATCCCTGAGGTACTCCACACGGGCCGAGAAGGTATCTGACAGGATACCTGCTTCCATGCATTGAAAGGATCTGTTACTTAGGAACGAGACTACCCATTGGTTGCTGTGTCTCTGATCCCAATGCCCTTGAGCCTGTGAAAGAGAATCTCGTGGTCTATTGTGTCGAAGGCCGCACTTAGATCTAATAGCAGAATAGTGGTGGCTCTTTCTTGATCAAGTATGGAATTTTAATTGTTTTGTGACTACGAGTAGGGCTGACTCAGTGCTGTGTTCCGGGTGGAACCCCATCTGGGACTGGTGTAGGATACCATTATCTTCCAGGAATTGCAAGATAGAGCTGTTCACATGTTTCTCCGCAATCTTTTCCAGAATGGGCAACAGTGAAATGGGACGATAATTTCCCATGGATGCGGGGTCTAGTTGGGGGGTTTTCGGCAGAGGCTTTACAATGTCATGCTTCCATTCTTTGGTACGAAGCCATTATTGAGGGACAGGGAGATGAAACTGGTAAGCTTGGCGTAGATGGATTCACCCCCTTGACGGAGGAAATGAGGCGGTGCGGGATCTATTGGAGACCCTGATTTGATGTTACATAAAAGTGAACCGGCCCGTTTTTTGCTCAGCTTATGAAAGGTAAACAAAGCCGGGGAGAGGAAGTCTTGAACTTCTCTGAGCCTGAAGGGAATTCCAGAATGTTTGTCTTTTGTTGCTTCAAAGGTCTGGCTTATATTTGAGTGAAGGGAGTTGTAAATGTTTGCCACTTTACTCTTGAAAAAGGTAGCTAAGTTGATGCATCTCTTCTTTGACCGTTGGGGGATGTGAGTGCCTGACTCAACTATTGTAAGAGATTTTACAATCTTGAACAGATTTGGAGGACTTCTCAATCCTTTCTTCAAAAAAGACTGCTTGTGCTTTCCTAATGTCCTTGTGATATTGCTGGATAGCTGCTTTATATGGTGATTTAAGGTCAGGGGCGCACATTTTCCTCCAGTTCCTCTCAAGCTTTTTGCAGTATTTCTTTTGGACAGCAAGTTGTGTGCTGAACCAAGTAGATCTGTTAAGGTTTCTTTGCTTTATCAGACTGGGCTTCCTAAAGTTTCAATCCACGGATCCGATAATCCAGTCTGATCACCTTTTAAAGAAAGATGAAACTAGCGATAGTGAATCCAGTGCTGACTTTTTGAATGATCTGTTGGCTTCACGACCACTTCTTTATAACACTACTAGCAGCCCGCCCGACGTTGTCCGGGTATGAATTGCTGCCGGCCAGTAGTATATTGTTTTGTAGGATTTAGTTTTGGTAGCATTTCTTATCTGTGACAGGCCTGTGAAATGCTCCGATTCACAGTGCACTGCTGATGCACTTAAGAGTGCGCGTTCAGTAGTGTGTGAACTCGAGTTTCCCTACTTAATTTTCCCTTGCAATATTATATAGCGCGAACACGACAACATGGCATGAGCACAATTTACATTACAGAAGAACACATTCATTTGTGGTAGGCACGGATAGACAAAGCGATTTGCCTGGAATCACAGGATGTTGAGCTGATGCCGAGAATCGAACCTAGCTCCCCAGCTCTAAAGTTCGCAATTCTAGAACTTGTGGCGGGAGGTGTGTCTAAAAGTGTGTCGGTGCTGGCCATCAATGAGAGAGACCTGTGCATTTTTCAAATCGGTGGTGAAAAAATATGAGTATGTTGCTGGAGATGTGGGCAGCCGTGCCATCAATGTACTTACCGGGGGAGGGTAAACACCCATTATTCCGCAACTTTCTTTCCGCATACCATCACTCTACATACTTTCATTACGAAAGTACCATGACTCCGCAATGCCATTATAACGCATGGCACTACATTTTATATGCTTTTACCACGCATACATTTAAATCAAGATTCGTTATAAATGCATGAATGGTAAAAGCATGTTTTTTTTAAAGTTTGGATAAGGTAAGTATGGGCATAGGGGTATACGTTTTGGGGTACTGAGGTATATGTTTGGTTATTTTAAGGGTTCAGATATAGTTTTGGGTTATGAGGTACAGGGGTAGTTTTAGGGTTTAGGGATAGGTATTGGTTTTGGGGTACAGGGGTATTTTTAGGGTTCAGGGCTAGGTTTGGGTTTTGGGGTATAGGGGTATTTTTAGGGTTCAGGGTTAGGTTTGGGCTTTGGGGTACAGGGGTATTTTAAGTGTTCAGGGCTAGGTTTGGGTTTTGGGGTGCAGGGGTATTTTTAGGGTTCAGGGCTAGGTTTGGGTTTTGGGGTACAGGGGTATTTTAGGGTTCAGGGGTAGGTTTGGGTTTTGGGGTACAGGGTTATTTTTATGGTTCAGTGCTAGGTTTGGGTTTTGGGGTACAGGGGTATTTTTAGGGTTCAGGGGTAGGTTTTGGTTTTGGGGTACAGAGGTATTTTAAGGGTTCAGGGCTAGGTTTGGGTTTTGGGGTACAGGCGTATTTTAGGGTTCAGGGGTAGGTTTGGGTTTTGAGTACACAGGTATTTTTAGGGTTCAGGGCTAGGTTTGGGTTTTTGGGTACAGGGGTATTTTTAGGGTTTAGGGATAGGTTTGGGTTTTGGGGTACAGGGTATATTTATAGGGTTAAGATGGGTTAGTGTTTAAGGGTGTTGGGGTATTTTAAGGAGTAAGGGTGTGTTATGTTTATGGGGTGCAGGGGTATTTAAAGGGAGCAGGGTGGACACCTGGAGCTGGAATGTACAGAACCTGGGAAGAAAAAACAATGAAATATTGCGCACAACGCTTGCTTTTTTTTCCCCGTAATCTCGCACCCCCCCCCACGCCCACGCCCCCAGCACACGCCCACAGCACACGATATGAGACATGGCATGAAGGGCGGAACGGACCATGTGCCCCAAGCGTTTGTCACGCCCCCAGCACATGCCCACAGCACAACTCAGACACGCCCACAAGGGACTACTTTGCTGGCACGGTTCTTTTACCTTTTAAATGTATATGGTGGGCGTCTGCATAGCCTATGTCCTTCTGCTGCAACTGCCCTTGCTCTCTGCACCGCCCGCCACAATGCTAAAAATGCTTTACATCATTTGCATTTACAAAGCGGCAGGCACTGCACGGGCCTGCCGCTTTGTGAATGCAAATGAAGGGGGGGGTACCACAGGTACCCCCCGTGCTGGATGTATGTCATTACAATGCATACTTTTTCAACGCATACCTTTACAACACATTTTTTGCAATGCAACATCCATTACAACGCATTCCATTACAACGCATCCCATTACAACGCATCTCTAAAAACTACCTTTACAATGCATTCCACTACAACGCATACTACCTTCACAACTCATACCATTAAAACGCATACCATTACATTGCATGTATGGTAAGTATTGGATAGTGTAGGGGTAAAATGTACTATTCTAACTCCAGGGGGGTGCAACAGTAGGGTAAGTGTTGGATAGTGTAGGGGTAAAAAATACTATTCTAACTCCAGGGGGTGCAACAGTAGGGTAAGTGTTGGATAGTGTAGGGGTAAAAATTACTATTCTAACTCCAGGGGGTGCAACAGTAGGTTAAGTATTGGATAGTGTAAGGGTACTATGTGTATGCGTTGTAATGGTATGCATTGTAATGACTGCATTGTAATGACATGGGTTGTAGTGGTATGCGTTGTAGTAACATGCGTTGTAAAGGTTGGCATGCATTGTAATGGATGTTGCGTTGTAAAAGTTTAGTTGTAAAGGTAGTGCGTTGTAAAAGTTGCATTGAAAACGTTGTTCCCCCCGTGCTCACCCCCTACGCACCATTTAAAAATGCCCATGATAATATAAATGGCGGTGTCTGATAGACACCGCCACCATATTATCCCTTTTCCACCCCGGCCACAAGGCGACCGGGGCGGAAAAGCGGCTTACGGTCTTTCCGTCCACCGAGGTCCCCCCCTCCATCCTAATATGGTGGGGGGAAAACGAGAGATGATGGCCAGCCTGGCGGGGGCAATCCGCTCGCCATCATAATGGGCCCCTTAGTATTAAAAACGCACTCAGTGTTCAACACAGGGACAGGGTAAAGGGAAGTGCAAAAGAGTCAGCAGTCGCTCTTGCCGAGCACGCTACCTGATTAAAGTTAAGCGCTGCGCGTCGGCGCCATCAGACCTGTATATAGTCAGGAGCCAGATTAGATGGAGGGAGACTAGAGCGTCTCCCTTCCAAGATGGCGGCAGTATAGTGGCACACAGCAAGTGAGTAATGGGTAGGGGGCCCTACTTCCTGCAAATAAACTCCCCCCACACAATCAGCAGACTATCCGCTGCGGTGGACCAGGGAGCAAGAGGAGAGGTAAAATGCCACAATAACAGGTGAGCGCAATAAGCTATTTCAAAAATCCAGCCAGGGTAAAAGCACTATAGAAACATATAAAGTAATAAAAACACACTGGCTAAAAATGCTGTGACCACACACTTAGTATTAAAAACACACTCAGTGTTCAACACGGGGACAGGGTAAAGGGAAGTGCAAAAGAGACAGCTGTCTCTCTTGACGAGCACGCTACCTGATAAAAGTTAACACTTTCTTTGATATCATTTTTTCTAGTGATTTGTTGGCTGACTGCAAAGTATCAGTCGAGTGGCAGACTGATGAACAGCCAAGAGTTGCCATGGACAAATGTATCAGGTAATTACCCTTATGAAACCTAAGGTTCCTCAGAAGGAGATGAATTGATGGAAAATATCAACAACTACCGAAGAGTCGAAAGTGTCGGTACATACCTATTAAGAACATCTGATACAGAATTTCCAGCTGCACAGCGGCAAAATCACAAACGTGGAAGTCTCAGTAATTTTGTGTCTCAATTTGTTCTTGGTTTTCACCCAGAGTTTAGCTCTCATACTCAGCAGAATGTGATTTGCTGACGATCAAAAGTCTTGAATGCTATCCTGTGGTAAGAAAAGTATTGCAATGAAGATTTAACAGCAAGACACAGGTAGATAAAAGAGAAATGTTGTATATGGTAAATCCATGCTATGGTCCTGGTGTTGGTGCAGGAATAGGGAGGGCTGGCTATCATGGAGGTAGTCAGATGATGCAGAATGGGAAGGGTGTCACACAGTGTAGGGGGCAAGGAATTCTAGTTGACCTAAATTTAGGGATGGACATAGCCATATTGAAAAAGACTGCTCTATGCCATTAATGTAACATGATTGGTCACTTGAAGTGGAAATGTAGGTTGATCCCAATCGAATGCAAAATGATGGTCAGATGTCAAAAATGTCTTCAACAGCTTTGGTGCTCCAAGGTCTTATCAATCACAATGATGGTGCCTGAAAGGGGAGGTGGATTCCGTGCTTGGGGCACTCTTTGAGGTAGACCAGAGTGATCCATACTTGGAAGGAGTGGTGAATGGCTACCTTGTATTGTTTCTCATGATATTGGAGCTACCCACTCTACTCTAAGAACTGTGGGGGTCTCAAACTGACCCCTCTTGGGAAAACAAGTCCAAGTTGTAGTAATTTTGAAAAAGCAAATCATGAATCCCGTTTCAGCTTAAGTCCCTGTGAAGATGGGTTCCCTTGAAGAGAACCATCAGTTTGTGATAAATGACTTGAGTCCAGTCAATCTAAGTTCAACTGTGTGATCTATTATACACCAGATGGTGTCAAACTTCAGACACCTGATGAAGATGCAAACTTTAAACTGAGCACACAAAGGTCAGCCGTTGCACTAGTCACCGTTTTGACAAAGGAAAACTATTCATTGACCTTAAGGACTTTGTGAAGGAGGAAGTCTAGGATTTTTCTGGCACGGATATTGGTGTCATCAAAGATGTTAAAGCTAGGAGTGCCTGATTATGACAAAAAGTTTGTTCTATACTGCTGTAAATGTGATGGGTGCTTGCTATCTCTTTTAACACAGCCAAATGGAAATTCAAAACTTCCAGCATCTTCCTTTTTTGCCACTCTTGACTCAATAGCGACAGCGTTGCCAGGTTATCTAAAGGCGGTGGCTGCAGTTAGTGTCAGCATTTAACAATATGAGGCAATAGTTATGGACTACGTTCTCAGTGTTACCGTTCCCCATTTTCTAACTGTGTATGAGCAGTTAATTATTCCTGCTGAAAATATCACTTTACAGAGGTGCACCTGTCTCAACCCTGCCACACTGTTGCCTTTGACTGTGTCTGATGAAAATCATGATGGGGTTGAGCATGATCGACTCATGCTACAAAGTTGTGTACCAAGCCAGGAACCAACATTTTAGATGTTCCTTGGAAGAGCCCAATTTTATGTTGTTTACGCACCGCTCTTGTTTAAGGTATGGACGAGGACTTCTGAAAGCAGCCTATGCTGTCTGCACCTATGTAGGTGTAGTGGAAGTGTCATATTTGTGCAATGTAACCACTGCACAGGTTGCTGAACTTATCCTTCTCTCTAGAGCCTGTTGTGTTTCTAATAATTTGCGAGCCACAATTTTCACTGATAGCCAATACAGGTTTGACATGGTCCATGACTTGTTTCAGTTCTGGTCTCAGGGAGGTTTCATGACTTTTTCTGGTTTCCCTATTCGAAATGGGAATTATGTTTTACACTTGTTAGTAGCTTTACAGTTGCCCAATGAAATATTTGCCTTAAAATGGGCAGCTCACAAGAGTGGATGTGATTTTGTGTCAGCTGGCAGTGCGATGTGCATGCACATGTGCAGCTCAACCACCTAAGGCGCAAGGAAGTGGAGGACGGCAGCCCGGGGACGCCGCAGTGAAGGTAAGTCTTTTTTCTTTACTTCTTATTGTAGTTTTAATACATTTTTAATATGGGCGTGGAGGTGGGTGGCGGGGCAACTCTGCTCCGTCACAGAGTGTTAGGAGTTTTGCCCACTCCACATTCTCCGTGGAACGCGGAGTAGGCAAAACTCTGCATCTCCACGGGCGGAGCGGAGTTCTCCACCCATGGTTACTTAAAATGAAATGGTTCATCCTGAATGGTTCTTTTCATGTAAACCATAGGATGTCACTTTGCACTTTGAAGATTTGTATGATTTAATTGTGCCTTGTTGGGCTAGTAAGATTCAGATTTCTTTTCCACTCTCCTCAGAACAGACATTTTCTCCGTTCCTCTTCAAAGAGTTAGGGCATGATTATGTGGTTGGCAGTCCAAACCTATGGTGGCCGGGCAGCAACCGCTGCACCTCTAGACCGACTGGCGTATTACGACTTTGAAGGTTGGACCGTCATTGCACAGCAATAACTGTTGGGGATCCATGATCCCTCAGCGGTGGCGCGGCGGTGTGAGGCACGCAATAAGCTGTTGGTGTTGCTGTTGCACCGCCAAGCATATAATGAGTTTCCTCACTGCCACAGTTTTCATTGTGGTGAGTCCGCCATGAAAAGTGTGGTGGTGAGGAAACTGTAGGGCCCACTGGTGTCTATGGGCCAGGGGATGCATGCAGGACGACACATGGTATGCCCCCCTGTCTGCATGCACCCCCAGTTCCTGCACGGCATGAACTTCACAGTCAATGCCATGCAGGAACGTGCTTGGGTGTTCCCATTGCATTGCCTTTCTAAGGCTCACTGCCTGGGACAGCTAAAGAACTGCTCGCCAGAACAGGAAAAAGCTCCTAATGTGGCAGACAGTTGGTGGTCGACTTTGGTGGTGTGGGAGCAGGGCAGTGGCAAGACAGTCCGCTCCCACATCACAAAAGTCATAATTAGACCAATAAACTCCTAACCAATCCATTCTCACTTACATGACTAAATATTATTTTGATTTTGCCATTTAGAGGCTTTACATGCGGATGCTTCTTGCCTGACTTCTGTCACACATTTCCTGATTTCTCCGACTTAGAATAGTAGGGATTTTGCCTTCATGGTACGCTTACATTGCCCAGTGGAAACAACTAAATGAGTTATGTATCCCAAAGACCCAACCCTCTTTGACAATTCCCATAGGGAAAGTCCCCTGACAATTTGACTTCACAGACTCAAATTCTATCCCCTTCCCTAGTACTAAATTGCTTGATTTATATATTATTGTATCCTTACTGTGGTCTACGTTATTGCACTGTTGTCCTATATTTTTCTATATGACTGTTTGTGTCATGTACTTTTTGTAAACATATTCTCAAAACATGTGAAGATCTCTGATAACTTTGGGTCTAACCAGCGCTATATATGCTCAAAGTAAATAAAAAAATAACTAAATAAATAACTTTTCCCACACAGTACAAATACCCATGCAGTCTTTACCCCAAATACAACTTTACAATGCATGGCTTTACTATGCATATGCCTTTACAATGCATGCCTTTACCATGCCTTTCGTTACAGCACTGTTTGGTAATGGGTGGGTAAGTGTATTAATACTAAGTATTTCATTTGGAATATATTCAATAATAAGGCAAATACTTTTAAAATAGTTATTGTAAATTAATAAAAAAAATATCCAAATAAAGTAACAAAAGTGGGATGCAAGGTATATACAGGTAGTGGATGGTGAAGTGCATTAATACTCATGTGTCTACTGTGATAACTCAGTATTACATTTCTAATCCATTTAATAATAAAACAACGTTTTAAAAAATAGTTATTGTAAATTAATTTTAAAATATCACAACGCGGTTTTAGGAGCAGCATGCAAGGGATATGGGGCCATGGGTGGGTAAGTGTATTAATACTCAGGAATCAATTGTGATAACTGAGTATTAAATCTGTACTTCATCAAATAATTTATGTTGAAAATTATTTTTAAAATATAAAAATAAAATTGTAGGAGTGGGATGCAAAGGATATAGGAGTAATGGGTGTAGAACTGTATTGATTCTCAGGTATCAAACGTGATACCTGGGTATTTTTTAATCAATTTATTAACAATGCAAACATTTTTAAAATAGTTATTGCACATTCATTTCAAAATATGAAAGTAACATTTTAGGAGCAGGATGCAAACGATATAGAGGTAATAGGCATTGAAGTGTATTAATACTAACGTATCAACAGTGATACCTAAATGAGGTAAGTACTTGTCGGAGTTACAGTAATAAATTCACCACACCAGCCACTTCCCTGAGGTGTAATGTATAACCCCAGCCGCTATCCAGCACCTTCTCTGAGGTAAGTACTTGGCAGAGTTACAATTGTAATTTTGTTCCCAGCAATTTTACAGGACCTTCCTTGAGGTTAGTACTTGCCGGAATTAGAATAGTCATTTGTCCCCCAACCACTGTCCAGCCCCTTCCCTACGGTAAGTCCTTGGCAGAGTTTGAAAAGTAATTTTGCCCAAGCCACTGTTCAGCACCTTCCCTGAGGTAAATATTTGGCAGAGATAGAATATTAATTTTGACCTCAAGCCAATTCAGCACCTTCCTTGAGGAAAGTAGTTGGCAAAGATAAAATAGTAATGTTGACCTGCAGCAAATTCCAGCACCTTCCTGAGTTAAGCACTTGGTGTAGCTAGAAAAGTAATTTTGCCTACCAGCCACTGTCCATCACCTTCCTTGAGGTAAGTACTTGGCAGAGTTAGAATAGCAGTACCCTGCCGACTGTCCATCACCTTCCCTGAGGTAAGTTCTTGTGGAGGTGGAATAGTAAATCTTGCCCCCCAATTGCTGTGAAGCATGTTCTCTGAATATATACTGATTTGAAAATAAAAGTAAAAGGAACATTTAGGATTCAACTTTACGTACATATGTAACTAATTTGCTAAGTGGCAGTGTTTTTTGTTGCGGCCGGCACCAGGAGACCACAGCCCCCAGGATGCCTTGCGCCTGGCAGGCGCTGCCAGCTTGGAGAGCACCTGGAGGCGCATAAAATCACTGAGGGCTTTCCATAGCACGGGAGCCCAAGTGGCAGTGTTTTTTGCTGCTGCCAGCACCGGTGGACCACAGCCCTCAGGAGACCTTGCGCCTGCGAGGCGCCGCCAGCTTGTGGAGTGCCCAGAGGTGCATAAAATCAGAGAGGGCTTCCTGCAGCACGGGACGCGCACAGGCATTCCCTGGCCAAGAGCTGGCCCGTCTGAGCCCACCAACGCCAGGAAGAGGCAGGGACAGGCCACCCCTTTTTCAGCCATCAAAATTAAGAGATCTGAGGTGAGTGCCCATTTATCCGATTAGTAACTGACTAGTAACTGATAAGTATCGATTTCAAGTATCCACCATGGGGAAGCGCACAGGGACACTGCCTCTGTGGCCTGTCACGACCACCACTGACAGCATGTTAGAAAGACCTGTCAGTATTGTGTCTAACGAAATTGAGCTAACTGAGAGGTTTTATCCCTGGGAATTGAGGCACAATCAAATGGTCCCATAGCAGGAGCGACCCTAGCTGATCATGTTTTTCCATCTGCAGCCAGTCATGTGCCCGCCATCACATCTAGCACCCTCTGCTTTTAGGACCCAATCCCAATGATGTGGATCTCCCCAATGAGAGCCATGAGGGATATGATATCACCGAGTCACGTTAAACACATGCACATCAACAACTGCCACAGTTCTAGGTCTAAGCGCAAAAGGAAGGTTGGGAAGCCCATTAGCTCTAAAAGGAAACAACCTATCTGCTCTAGTACATCCGCACTGTCATGAGCTCGTGGATACAGCCTCCATTGAACGTTGGTATCCCGGAGGCTACGCTAAAAGAGGAACCAAACTGTTATATTAGCACACAGACTGAGGTTGTATCTTCCACTTCTGATTGCAGTGTCTCTGGAGACACTCTCATCAACATTGTTGTAGACACTGTTTTTGCACGAATAAAAGACTTAATAGACAAGAACTTTACCTGCCCGAACAAAATGATCCCACAACAAGAGACCACTGAGGTTGTTGCTATCACACGGGAGGGCTCGAATCCGTCAATTGATGTTGCATCTAACTCTAATTTATCGACTATAACATCAACACCAACCGTGCCCAATGGTTTTTCAATTGAACGTTCTTGTAGATTATACAGTAAAGTTAAGGAATGCTTTTTACCGAAGTTTAATATTGTGCCAGAAAATTTTTCCATTCTTAGTGGCACCCAGAGTATGCCTGGACCCAGAACATGCCCTCTATTTCTCATTGCAAACCTGTGAACAGCCAAGCTTGTGTAAACCTAAAACCAGGCAGTATGAGCGAAGGTGTCCCAGACTCTTTGAGAATGAGAATCTTTGAGCCCAGCAGGGAGGTCTTGAGATTACCACCAGCAGCATGTCCTATCTTCTGGAATTGGCAGGGGTACCAACTCTTAAGAAAAATCAAGAAGAAACGTGGGTTCAATTGCGCAATAAATGCACACATTAGCTATCCAAACATAGACGGTTCAAGGTGTCAAACATGAATGATATCATAATGGTACGAAGAGTAGGGTTGGTGGGGGCGTCACTAAAGAACATAGAGGGGGACTGCATAGGGATTAATTTTTGCAGTCTGCCTATGGTCAGATCACTATTGAAGGTAAAGGAGGATATTACCATTAATTCCACGCATATCTGGTCATTGCCACTCGGCTATTTCTATAAACCGACCTCCGGGCCTGCATCAAATGATGCTCCCTTTCCTATCACACATAACAGGTTCTCAGCATTGTCTGGTTTGGATAACCAGGATTGACTGTCACCCTCACTGGTATCCAAGATCATCCTTATACCCAACACGGATCAATCAGAACCCCGTGAGTATGACATCCTAACTAAGGCCACTATTGATACAAATTTAAATATATTAAGCTGGAATGTTGCTGGTTAGGGTAAAAAAGAACTCTACCAGATTGGCTAGAAATAGTCCAACATCAAGATACCCTTATGTTTCAGGAGACCTGGGCTACGCTAGATCTATATATTGAAGGGTTTGAATGTTTCAATACTGTTGCCTTAACACCTAAGCTAGGCTGTCCATCTGGTGGCCTTTCAATCTGGGTCAATGTCTCTGTGGGAGGTAGTGTTAAGGTTCTAGACACAAAAAATGACAAATTTCAAGTAGACTGTATCTGTCTGTTTCAATCTCTGCACGCCGTCGGAGATTGAAACAGACCGATACAGTCTGCCAGGGACGGATCGATGAACAGGGACTATACTACGATGAGAACGCTAATGTTGAAAGGGATACATACCCAACATTTGTGAAAAGAACTTTATGAGGTTACATGCTACGAAAATAATATATGTATATCAATTGGGCAGGATTAGATGCTCAACTACTTAGATTTTATATCCAATACCTACGGATTTGCTTGGACATTGGATACCATTTCTTTGTGTGTGAAGCCCTGATGAAGTCAATGGCAAGATGTTTGCCTGACGAAACACGTGTAGGCTATTGTGGCTGTTCTATGGATTTGAATTTTTCAATTTTGGAACTGGAATAAAGAACAATTGAACTAGAAGAATTTGAAGAACTTGATTTGAACAACACCTTACTTTTGACTACATGAAAATATTTATTGGTTCTAATCTTACAATTACCAGCTTAGTAACATTACCTTTGTGATTATTTGTATGTAACTGTATTGTTTGCTCAGGGAGGAATAACTTCTGTTATTTATATTCCCATCTTGGGAATTGTGGGATAGCCTGGTAGCTTCTCCCGTTTTCCACCCTTAGTAGCACTTCGATATTTCAGTCTTCAATATACCCTAAAACTGAGGTAGTGCGGCCTGTCTATTCCTTGCTACCAGTTCTTTCCTTAAACTTTAAGTTGTATTTCCAATTTTTTATTGATTTGCACAATATTAATTTTTATTCATTTTTTGACCACCGATTTTGACATCATTAAGCGTCTTATTACAAGTGGTGGCGGTCTAACCCCACCACAGTGTGTCTGCCCGCAGTATTCTGAGTGTGGCAGTCAAACCGCCACAAGACTGCTGGCTTAGCCGAAATCAACGATCCCGCTTGGCCATCGGTCTGCAACCAGCCTGCATATGGTGGTGGTGCCACTGAGCATGTTACGAGTTGCCTTTGCACCGCCCTTTTCATGGCAGTGTGCCCACCATGAAAAAGATGATGGAGAAGCAACTAAGGGGGAATTGCACCCACACCATGCAAGAACGTACATCAGGCGCTGCCAAGGCAGCGGGCAGCATGTTAGGCTCTCCTATGAACCTAACAGCCCACCGCCGCAGCAGTGGCCACCCGCCATGAATTACATTCGTAATCCAGCAGGTGCACAACGAGCTCGGCAGTCCTCCGGTTGATGTGGCAGAAGTGGGCTGACAGGAGGACCGCCAAACCCGTAATAACGTCTTAAATGTTTGAGTTTGTAACTTTGCTAATCAGTCTTCCAATAAACTTTCATGATTTGCACCCCTCTCTGTCATCATTGTGGTGTCAAATGTGCTCCACTGTCATTGATGTACTGTTTATTTGTTGATGTCATGGGACTAAAAGACCATACGATCAAGGGCAGCTTGTATTTGAGTTTGTGCCAATGATCTGCATGAGGCAAATACGATCCATGCTGCAACATGGTTACATTATAGATTTCATCACTGTTATGATGGAATCCTCATCAGAACAATTTACGTGTGTTTTTTGTAAATGAAAACCCCTCTATAGAAATGTCACATGATCTCTCTTCAAAGTACAGATTTCAGACAATGGAGACTGACAAATGAGCACGTTGGAATCCAAAGCATTACAAAGCTACAAAGTGCTGGAACTCTGTATCCAGAGTGGTTATGGAGGGAGAGCATGTGGTGCTAGAGCCAGAGCTGCCGACCTTGGACATGGGAACCAGGTTTGAGTCTTGGTGTTGGCCTAACATCCTCTGTTTCTGGGCAAATCACTTGTTGGGGGGAGGGGTGATTCCAAGTTTGACGGTCCATGGGCCGCCAAACTTGCGGTGGCATGGCAGCTGCCACTGTACAGGTGGTCTCACCACCTTATTTTGAGTTTGGTGGTCGGACTGCTTCAGGCCCGCTGCAAACCGCCGGGGAACTACTGTTCCCTGGCGGTGTTGCAGGGATGTGAGGCAGTAATATGCTGGTGTGCCGTGGCACTGGAAAGCATATTACAAGTTTCCTCACTTCCAGCTCAGCAGTGAGGGAAATAAGGGATCCTATAGGACTCCTGGTGTCTCAAGCCATGGGAATTAATGCAAGCGGGCAAATATTGTGCCCCCTGTGTGCATGCACCCCCTTTCCTGCATGGCATTGACTGCAGCGTCCATGCCGTGCAGGGACGGGCTTTGGAGCTCCCATTGTGGTGGGCACCGCCGTGGAACCGCCAAAGGACCACCCACCAGATAACGAGAAAACTCATAATCTAGTGGCAGTGGACTTTAGTGTGGGAGCAGGGCAACAGCGTGGCAGCCCCACTCCCACACTGCCAAAGTCATAATTAACCCCTCATCACCCAGCAGCCTCTGCTCTGGGCCTCACAGTCCTAGTGACATCTGGCTTCTACGCCCTACTCCCCGCCTGAAAAACTCTTACTTTTGCTAGAGTTAAGGACTTGCTTCCCAGCAGAGAGGAAAAAGGTGTCTGTTTTTTCTTACCTTTACATTTTGCAAATTAGCGGGCAAGGACTGATGTGCAGTGGAATGTTTTTTCTGGCAGGATTGCTCCAGCAGCCACTGGTAACCTTGTTTACTTAACTTACTTTCACTTTGAAATAACATCTCACAAGGTCTATTATTTCATAATAAACTAATTTAAAATATCAAAACGTCAACTCCGTGCATATCTATTGATTAGGGAATAAGTTCCACTGCACTGCCCACCCATTAAATAGCTTTTGCTATCATTCACTAAATAGGCACAAGCAACAAAATACAAATGGCCCTATTAATATCAGATAGCTATAAAAATGAGGAGCCACAATTGTAAATTAGCAGTTTTTAATTTATGAAGATTCGATGTGTAATGGGTACCAAGGTTCGGGAGACTGCGTGCATGTTTGTTTCCTGTAGGCAATGTTTGTGGTAATATTGGGAAAATCACAGTAAATCAGCCCACCAGAACTTAAACCCGGCCCACAAAGAGCTTTAGTGCTGGTGATGCCTGGTGGTAACAGTGTTTCTTGGTGTCCCCAATTGCCTACTTCATGCATTCCCTCACCTCAAACCACCAACAGTACCCCTCATCTCTCCATAACCTCTCTTTACAAACCGTTAAATTGTTTTTATACCACTACTCATAGTTCACTCACACTTAGGGCCTCATTTATGAAAAGTGACGCATTGCTGCGTGGAAAGAGGGATACGTCACTTTTCATTGCGCCCTCCTTGTGACATGCTGAATGCGTTATATTTACAATATGATGCATCATGTCGCAAGGAGTTACAGATAAGTCAGCATTTCTGACGTATCTTCAGGCGCAAAAATGACGCATTGGCAAGTCCCATTTCAATGAACCTGCGTCAGTCTTATGCCTGCTATGAGGCAGGCGTTAAACATGGACGCATTTGCATCCTAGAAGTGGCGCAGTGAAATTTCATAGATTTCACTGTGTCACTTCTACGAGGCTTGCTTCCGTCAAAACGCCCACCCTGCATACATTATACCTGGCGCAGGTAAAATTTGTGGCGAAGGGGTTTACAAAGTGGGTTTAGAAAGTGACGCATCTACCTAGATGCCTCACTTTGTAAATATGATGCAACATGGTGCATTTTGTACGCTGCTGGTGCGTCACAAAAAGTGACACACCAGCTGCTCTGTGTTTAGACACCAACCTCCATTACAGGAAAATTGCATTCAGCCAAGAATATGCTAAGTAATTGTGGACTCAGGCTTCAAAACAAATATTTTCACTGGTTGCACTGACCCACAGGCTCTGTACATCCCTAAGGAAACACAGTGTACAGGCTCAGGTATCACAGAACTGAAAAATGATTCAAAGGGTCTCATTACGATCAGACCCGGAAAGTCTCCGACCGCAGAGCAAGGCTTTCCGGGACTTATCGCGTGGTATACTTTTGACCGCCGCATTATGATGCAGGCCTTCAAAACTAACAATGGCCAGTCATTCCGCTGGATTCTGATGGGCTTCAGGAGCCTGTCGGCCAGTCAGAGACCGGCACATTATACCAATGTACAGCGTTTCCTCTGTTGGGATTACGATGCTCGGTTTCCGACAGACTTTCCATGCTGTGCTTTTCAACATGGAACGCATGTCAGAAAGAGAGTTTGGGGGCCCCTCCCTGCGGCCTCCGATTGGGTTGGGAGCTAGGTACCCCCCTCTTAATTCCTGCACTGTGTAGGAGGCAGATTGAGGTGCCTGCCATGTAGTGCTGGGATTTACAGAATCTCCCATTTCTCTATGGGAGCTTGTGCTACTGCCACTTTAGGGCCGCAGCACAGGCTCCCATAAGGAAACGGGAGTATGCGAATGAACCATGATTGCGGTATCGTTCGGAGACAACTCCGACTACATTATAATCGAGCCCAAAGTGTGCAGATGGTTCAAGCCCTGGCCTCATACATGAGATGTATTCCCCTAGTTACACAGATATGGATGGTGTTATATTTAGGCGGCAGAGCTATAGCTTCAAGTCACTGAAGACTTGCTGACTCTGGACTGGCACAGCAAAGATAGTCATCAATTGACAAACTCTACACAAGTTTTGGCCGTTAGACAGCTGATTTTTTCACAAGTAATTAGCATCTTTGAAACCTTGGTGAAATGCAGCAGAGATTTTACTGATTTACGGCCTGATTTAGAGTTTGGTTGGAAAGGTTATTCCATCACAAATCCGCATATCATATGACACTTGTAATGAGGCAGAAATTATATCTGCCATGCTTGTGACTGAGCAACCTGTCACCATACTCTAACTCTAGCCCTTAATAAGGTGTTGAAGGTGTTTGTCTTTTAGACAGTAGTCCTACATCCGAAATTTCACAGGCATTAGTTTTCAGGCCTCACACATTAGAGCTGCATTTCAGGTGGTCCAGAACTACAGGCGTTAGCAGTGGATAGCAGAAATATTTCAAGGTAGCACACAATTTACAGCTTCAAGCATCAGTTGCAGGGCTATCCAGAGGTGACATAGAATTTATAACAATAGGCTGCAGAGACTTGAAATATCATGCAAATCTGTCAGTCTCACACCTCTGAGAGGAGAGCTGTTCCCCAGATGCCACTGCTCAAGCTTTATGACTGAGCCAACAACAGAACAACAGACTGAAGTGTACAAAATATACTGCATTAAAAAACTGCATCAACATCCTTACTTTAGTCGAAGCCCCATAGGTGTTGTCCACCCTCCACCCTCTACGTTACCATGTCCGATGTCTAATATGTGCTTAACATTGATATTCAATTCAATTGAATTTTTATTGATATACATCTCTTACGAGATCAACAATTGTACATAGTTCATTTTATAACATAAAATTCTTGTATGAAATATTATAACTTAATATGCAAATCACTCATATTTAAAACAAGAATAAAACGCATTTAAAAAATGTGTACAATTTATAGCAGACAAATTAATTTGGGGATTTTTAAAAAGAGCGAGTAGATCAATGGAGGAGGAAATGTTATGTCTAAATACTATAGGTTTTAAAAAACTGCTTCGAGCCCCTACTGCCTCCTTGTTAGGACATAACCAGAGTATTTGTGCTAGGTCCTGGAATCCGTGAATGCATTTATCACATACCCCACTATCATTATTGAGGTTGTTCCAGTGTCTAGTAAAAACCTTTAGAGGAAGTAGTCCTAATCGCAACATGGTCATGCATCTCCTAATTTTATGTTCCAAAGTAAAACTTGTGCATTGTTGAGGGGGTTTAAACTCAATTGTAGTAGTGATAGCGTTGTAATGAGATATTTCAGGTCAAAATTTAAACAGGGAGTCGCATTTTTCAGAAAATGCTTCAGGTGTGCTGGAGTCCAGGACTAAAGTATGAATTGAGTAGTACACTGGCAGTATTGTAGAGCAGTCTTGAGATTTTTTTGAAATGTGTCTTGTTTTTTTCCCTGTACTAAAGCTTTTGTATCTCAATAGGGCCCTTAATAAACCTTCTTCCGCATGCAGAAGTTTGAAAGCCCATCTAATTATATTTGCTAAAGCTATTGAAAATGCACTTATGATGACAAATTCCAATCGAAGAATCTGTACTGGGACAGCTTGGTTTAATAACATTAATTTACGTAAAAATGTACCTTCACTGATATGCAAAACGTTCCATCTGGCTAAAGGGATATACTCTGTGGCGTAGGTTATTGTTGGTGCAATTTGGTGCCAGTAAATTGCAAAAAGTGCTTGAAAATACCTATTACCTGAATAATTATAAAATTTCCTTATGGCGTTAATATGTGCTTCTGCTTTTTGGTTCATGCGATGAAGATGAAACTGAACTTCTAAAGTTTGCGAAAAGACACGTTTGAGATAGGTGTAGGAATTTACCACCTCAATTTTAGTGCAGTCTAGTTGCCAATTATAGTGGGGGTGGCATTTCCGACCCCTAAAGGGGTCTACCTTTATTTAAGAAATATTTACCTTTAGGAAATTAGTTTGTGTATATCTAGTGAGTGCGTCTATGTTTCTCTAATTAGTTTCTTTCCAAGTATCACCTTGAGTTATACAGCATATCCATTTTTCAACTAGAGCATTAATGTTAATCTTTCATGCACAATCCCACTGATCCTGTAACATTCTTTTCTCATCTCTCATGTTCTTCCTCTCTACAATGCTGTATGTTTCTATATTGTCATTCAATGTCCTTCTCTCTCCATCTAATTTACTCCATTTCTTTAATTCCAACACTTGTATAAGAAAGGTTCTTTCTGTCGCATTTACAAGACATTGAAGTCTTCCATTCATGTGGTGATGATAGATGGGATACCGAGATGGTGCAATCTCAACACACTGTGAGGGCCGTACCTAGTCTTCCAACTCCAGAATGGCAATACAGGTTTACTAGGTGTGGACTGAACCTGGTATTGGTAGAAAATCTAGAAAAATTTAGATTTGACAGTGCCCTTTCATGGCAATTAACCTGCTTCTTCAGGGATGATGCTGCAGATTTATTTTCCGGTGATGAGGTCTATTTGCATTCTAGGAGACTGTTTAGTGGAATGTTGACACAAATGGGGGCCTCTTCAGTGATGAATGCTCACAATTGTCTAGAAGACAAGTGGCACACAACATATAAAATCAGCCTTTTTGGTTATGTGGTGGCCATATTGTGGGGGGGAGTGGCCAAGCAGGCCGCAATGGTGGAAGTGCACTAACGAGGCTCCGCAGCAGACGGGCAATTTCATCTCTTTCCAGCATCGGTCCCTGTCAAAAATCAGATATTCTAAAATCAGAACACGAGGGGCACCCGACAACGCTGAGCCATCACTTAAACAGACTCGCCCTCAGGGAGAACCGGAGCTGACAAGATACCCGGTGGGAGGCGACAAGACGGCGGCGGCCCGCGGCTTCGCCTGATGCCCAGAGGCCGGAACGCGTGGCGAAAGGAGCGACCCGGATAGTCCAAGCAGCGGGGAGGTAAACCAGTCTCCGCGCTCGGCGACGGGGCTCTAGGACTGAGACTCCGCCACAAGGGCGAGCAGATCCCGGGGGTCCCAACCACATCAAAGGGAGTGGTCTGGGATGGTGAGGCGCACTGAAGGCTGTACGGGAACGCAGAGAAGAGCCGTGCTGAGAGGCGATGGGTGGCAGTGCCGGACCGATATCTGTGCAGTGAGACGTCTAGGGGATGGAGCCGGGCCGGCGCTTTTGTTCACGCCGCTAGATACCGGAGAACCCCTGAGGCCGCGGTCGCCGGACTATAGCATGGCGCCCGCCAGGCGTGCAGATTGAGCCACCCCCTGGGACGGGGGTAATGTGAAGAGCGGAGGCGGCCTTGGACACAACGAGAGTTGAGGAGACTTTCCCTCCCCCTCCGCCTCTGGGGCTGCCCGAGGCCGGGAAGGGCACAGTACACAACCCCACCACCGAGGCCAATCGGAGAACATGCCTGACCTTAAGATGGTGGGGTAGTGTCACGCTAACCGGCCAGCAGTCCAGGAATAAGACGAGGGAGGAATGGCCCGGACCCCTACAGAATGCATGACCCACCCCACAGCAGAGCCCTCGGGACGGCATGAAGCCCGCTCAAGTCGGTCCAGCCCCGCGGTTTGACCACCTGCTCAGCCCTGCGGCACGAAGACGGAGGGTGGCACCCCTCGGATTGTGGGTTACGAGTGTGCCCCAGCGGGCAGTGAGGACAGACAACACCGAGGCGCTACAGACAGTAAGTGGCGGAAGGGGTTCCCCCCGGGGAAGCCAGGTACCGGGGAGAGCGCGTGATACCCCCCGCCACTGAAGCCCACCCGGACTACTGACCGGCCTTAGAGGGGTGACTCGGCCAGAGATTCCCCCCTTGCCGACCTATAGGGCACACCACCAGCGGCCCCATGCACAGTCGGGGGGAAATATACCAGTGGGGACCCTGGGGGCCGTGCAACCCACTCACCAGCGGACCTAGTAGACGACACGCAGGAGGGATATAGCACCCGCGCTGGGCTCACCCCGCGGCGGAACTCACTTGGTGCCCGCCTCCGACCTCCTGGGCCTATCAGCTGGAACACGCACCTCAACCGGTCCCCCAGACGGAGGAGAGAGACTATCCGGGCCCCTCCCGGAGGAGCCAGGAACCAGCAACGACACCTGCCGGGCCCCAGTATTGTGACAAGCGGCTCCTCAATCTTTCCGGCGGCACAATGGGGAAACCTCGACATACGCAAACCACAGTGGTGCCAGAGACAGAACCAGAAAATATGCTGCATCCCAAGACGGGAACTACGTTGACCACGACCCCTCCGGACCAGTCTATATCGGACAAACTGGACCGCGTGCTGGCCACCATTGAACAATCCAGAGTGTCTATGGAGGAAAGGCTGGACACTCTTGCGACGGACATCAGCCTTGTCAAAGACGACCACCGGAAATTGGCGGACAAGGTCAACGAAGAGGGGAAGATCATAGCGGACCTACAACCGATGGTGAAAGACCAACAAAAGACGATCTGTGCTGTCCTGACCCGCCTGTCCACAATGGAGGAGCGCATGATCAATCTGGAGGGGCGTTTAAGGCGCTGTAATGTACGGGTCCTGGGCCTGCCGGAAGGCATTGAGGGGCAAGACCCGGTGGGCCACATGGAGGCATGGGTGAAATCCTTCACCCCAGAAGCAGACCGGTCGGCGTTTTTTTCCATTGAGCGCGCCCACCGAGTTCCAGCGCGCAGGCCCCGGCCGGGAGCGCCACCCCGCCCGATGCAAAATTCCTGCATTTCAAAGACCGGGATGCAGTGCTCAGAGCAGTAAGACGATCTAGTCCCCTCTGGGTCGAAGACAAACAAGTGATGGTCTTCCCAGAATACGCCCGGGCGGTGCAGAAGCAGAGGTCGCTCTTCCTGGAGGTAAAACGACGGCTTAGAGCAAATTACATCCAATACTCCCTGCTATTCCCGCCAGGCTTAAAATCATCCACAAAGACTCTACATTATTTTTTACGTGCGCGGAGGAGGCAAGGGACTGGGGGTATCTGCACTGCCTGCGACTACCAGGGCCCGGACCTGAGCTGGGCGGGGACGTGGGGCGACACGACCCAAGAAGTGCAGCCAAAGCAGGAGGCGAAATGGCAGGAACACTATAGCACGAAGCCCCACATACGACTCTCCTGATTTGGAACAAATAATGCAAGAATGCCGGGAAGTCGTACGATCGGTCTCATCATTGCAGGCCTTGTTGCACTAGGACGACATGGATGGGGCCCCAAGGCTATTCTCCTCTGCGGGGGAGGACGACAGCGATGAAGCATCATCCAAAGGAGGCTCGATCATCCTGCCATGAGTTACACCCCAAACTGCAGATCTCATAGGCTAAGGAACGCGCAGAGTCAAAAGAGGGAGTATGCCATAACAGCAGTGCTCCCAATCTCAGGCAGCGCATACATGCAGGGGGGCTCTATTTACAGGTAAGCCGGGGACCCCTCCTACACAACTGTAGTTCACCCAGGGCACACCCACCGCATTGCTCCACACCTCTCAGGGACCAAATGACGCACACTAATCCTATACAGACCCGTCCGAGGACCACCCTCTCATGCAAGCACCACCAGCCCATGGTTGCTAATTATTAGTTGATGCACTCTTCCCTCCGGAGGGCTAGTTTGAACGTATCGCTCCAGGTGATAGGTCCCCTGTCTTGAAACAGTTTCCGGACCCCAGTTCACCCACCCCAAACACCATGACTTCTAGTTACCCCTCATATGTAGGGCAGGGGCGTAAATCCACCACCTCGCACTGCTTTGCACAAGACACCCATCAGCCAGGGATAGGAGACCCCATTCAAGCGGAGACCGTGCGCTATCCTGACACAACAATGCACCTGTCATGGCACACGCAGACGTAAAGTTTCTAACCCTAAATGTGCGGGGGATGCACACGGCCAGAAAACGCTATGCGATATATGCGTATATTAAGCGGCAACTGGCGCAGATCATATCCCTTCAAGAGACGCATCTCACGGGGGAGGAACTGGGTAAACTCCAGAAGAAATGGCATGCCATTTTTTGCGGGACCACATACTCCACCTTCGCAAGAGGAGCGCTAATCTGGATTCGGCCCGGAGTACCCTTCCATGAACTTAGCAGAAGAGTGGACCCCGAGGGCCGCTATGCCCTGCTGGAGGGGTTATTAGACGGGCAGCACATCCTTTTAGGCAGCATCTACGCCCCGAATATAGATCAAACAACATTCTGGGGAACCCTGATGAGCACCTATCGGGATTCACACAGTCACCGTGCATATTGGGAGGGGATTACAATTGCTCCTTAGATCTGGCATTAGATAGGTCCCACCCCCCCACCAAACACTCCCAAGACCACTTTTATGTACACAGTCTCTCCTGCCGTGCATCAGACACTCTTGCGCAGAGTTGTTTCGGACCACAACGCGCGTACAGCATCCCTCGCCTGGCACCCACCCATACCGCCGAACCCTACATGGCATCTCCCCAAAGACTGCCTTCCGGACCCGGTGTTAAAAAATGAGCAAACCGAAACCATCCAAAACTACTTTGCTGAAAACAGGGGCACTGCAGCGACTAGGTCCCTAGAATGGGATGCTTTTAAAGTAGTCTTTAGGGGAGCATGCATCAGACAATTCACAGGAGTGAAACAGACCTTAGAGAGGGTGGTGCACACTGCAGAACAACAAGTAGCGCAGTCATCTAAAGTGGTTGATCAGCAAGAGGTCACACCCACGAAGCTAGCAGAGGCCAAAACCAAATATGAGGAGGCTTGTGCCAATTTACGGCGCTATAATTTTCGCACTTACACTACTAGAGCTCACAATGAGCCCCGGGACTTCTTGCCGGGTTATCATTACCGAGCCCTCCGGGGCCTTAAAGGCTAAATCGGTTTCTGGAGGACTTTGCCCTGGCTCCTCTACTAATTTGCAAATATCCCAGTTGTTCCACCACAACCTTTCTTTCAAGAGTTGAATTCATTACTCATCTCCCTGATCTGGGGGCGGGGCCGCTGCAGTGTTGGACTGTCGGCCCTGCAGCTGCCTCGCGATAAGGGAGGGATAAGGGAGGGATGGGCGCCCGAATAGGGACCCCTCCCCCACCCCACGCGCCGGTTGGTGCGTTGCAAGCTCTGTCCCCTGCCATCAGTTAGACGGAACTACGCGTACTGGCAGGATTTCCTGTATCTCCCTCTGGCCCACGGAGGCGACGAAGACTGCGATCAGCACCCAGACGAGGCGGTGAGGAGTGCGGAGGATCCCGACCAGAGCCTAGCCGAAAGAAGCAAGGTCCGAGGTGTCAAGAGGCCCACCAGTTTCCGAAGTATCCACGTGTCGAGTCGAGTCGAGTCCGGTCCAGTCCAGTCGAGTTTTCCGAGGCCTTCTGTTTCCGTGCTTCCCGGTGAGTACCATTGCTGGGACGTATCTAGACGGGTGCATTATTATGTATCCGGTAAAGACGGGTTTGGGTACACAAATTCGGTCTGCACTGTTTTAGACAGTGTATCTGTACTGTTTAGCAGTATATCCGTTATTCGAGTTCTTGCACTGTTCTTAGCAGTGTATCTGTGCTGTCTAGCAGTACATCCAGTATAGGGGGGGTAGTCATATATGTCTCAAATGTCTTTCATGTGATTAATGTCGTGGTATGAGTGACTGTTTTTAATGTGCATTATTTTGTTTTCGTGTAACTAGCTGTGTTCAGAGTTAAGTAGCAAGGATTGAGCATTCAGTACTAAGTAAACAAGATGCCGTTTTTCAATAAGTTAAAGCAGATAGGAACTAGGAAAGGGATACTAGAGGAAGAAATTCCTATCCCCCCTAGGGACACTCCTGGAGATTTCATGTATCAGAAACATGGCTTAGATGCCATATTGTATCTAGATTTATGGGCCGATTATACTAAGCATCTAGACGAGAGACACAGATGGCCTGTTACCGGAACATGGGATGCCGAGTGCATCATGAAGGTAGAAGAAGCACTATGGAAAAAGAAAGCCAGACAATCTCAGAAAGACGCCATAGAATTTTGGCGAAAGGAATCACATAAACGTGCTGAAAAAGCACTCCGTAGAGAAGACAGACTTAGAGAAGCACCGGATAAAGTCCGAGAAAACGAATTAGTTACTGAAGGGATCCGAGTAAAATCAGAACAAGTAGACCGCGCACGAAACAATCTCGTAAATGGCATGTATCTTGTGGCCGAGGGTTCGCCTGAAGCCACTTCAGAAATACCGAAAAATCTGCCACCACCATTGGTCCCAACTAAAGTAACTCACAAGACTACTAAAGACATATTTCTGAATTCCTATCTAAACGATGTAGCATCCGCTTACACCAATCCACAGGCCCACGTCCCGCCTACTGACGGTGACGGAGATGGCAACCCGCCTCCAGATCATATCCCGCCATTACCGCAACCAGGTTTCCCCGTTCGACAGCCCATCGTTCCTCCACCTCCACCACTTCCCGCACCTAAAATTAATATACCAAATCCGCTTCTACCTGATCCTACTAAAAGACAAGTTCAAGTACACATACAGACTCCACAGAGGGATAATGCCCAAGCCTCTGCCTCAGGAGGCGCGACCGGGGGTTACCAGACCCCGCCAGCAACACACAGATTACACCTTAGGGATATGCAGAACCACCTTACGCCCCAATCACCCCGTTTCGACAAACTCAAAGGACCGCTTTCAGTTTGCAGATATGATCCAGTACCCGGCAAAGACGATAGAATGTTGATAGCATCGCTACGCTTACGACAAGCTACAGATTACCTAATATTATTCTCAGGAATGAAAGAGCACCTAGATAGAATATATCATTTTGTCCAGACTGGGGAAGACCCTAAAAGTATTAAGGAGGCCATGGCACATCAGAAAGTTGACACTCAAGCATATATACTACGTTTTTTCATAAATTGTTTAATAAGAGAACGAGACAGGCCTGAGACAGAACAGGATGAACTAGAGGGACTCAACAAGTGGGGTCAAAATATATCCGAAGGAAAACATGATAAAGGGGGTTGCATAGCCAGTATGTACAGGAAAATAAGAAAAGCAGTGATAGAAATACACGAAAAAGAGAAAGAAAAAGCTTCCTCCGAGGAGGAGGAAGAACCTGAAGAACCAGAAAAGACTACAGATACGATAGCGTATGTAGGTAAGGGAACTTACCTTAGGAAAGGCATTCGTCCAGAAAGCAAGAGAGTTTTTCTCTCTGGCATATCAAAACCGAATTCTCCTGAACATCAGTTTCAAGAGACTGATAAAATGCTTCGAGAACGAATGGGGTACCATGTACTCAATTCTATGGATGAACAAGAACTAGCCCGATCAGCAGTACTATGGGCTGACAATCCGAACATATACAATGATGACACAGTAGCGCAGACATTCCTGAACCTATCCCCAGACGAGCAGAAATTAGCAGGTGTATACATGATTCAGCACCTCCTCACGTTATACAGAAACCAACATTCTGATCCAGGTCCCTTACACGATACATTAGAAGCACTACTCATGGATAGATGGAGAGGTCTAAGTACCAAGTTAATACAAATAATTCTAGAACAACGGTACAGATACAACACTTTCTTAAGCTCCGAATATGTTCCCGCTCCGCCCCCAGAAAGAAAAATGTACCATATGGAGCGTCTGCATGGCATTGAAAGTCAGAACCCCTTACGAGAAGTACATCCAGTTATGGGTACCGATAATACCTTGAAACGTGTGTATGTACACACACCTCTGACCAAGTTAGAGCTATTGGAAATGAAAAAACTAGTACCCTGTCATGATAAAGACCCTGCAGGTTTTCACAGAGAACTTAAAGACATGTTACTGATGGGAGATTACACATATGAAGATATCATGAAAATGTTAAAGGTACTGCTGCCCACCGGCATCTACGAGAAACTTAAGGAACGAGAATGGGAGGTAGGAGACAAAAAGATTGCATGGGCAGAAATAGAAGACGAGGAGAAACTTCGTACCCCAGGGCTAGGCCTTGGGGAGAAAACTAAAGCATTACCAGGTTTGATAGTACAGGTTCTGCCAAGATTACTGACAACTAGAAAGGAAGACTGGGACGCTATCTCAGCCTGTAAACAGAAACATGATGAAGATACTAGTGACTTCTATTCCAGATTCGAGAAATGTTTCCTTATTAATAGCGGCCTTAAACCAAGTAGCGAATCGTACCCGCACCTTTTTGTATCAAAGTTAGTCGAGAATTCCCTGGCAGCAGTTAAAACTCGTGTATACAAGGTTGAGAGTACATGGCAAGCAAATACGCCATCCCAGATGTTACAGATGTTACAATAAAATCAGAACAGAATTAGAGAAGAACAGGATCATGAACAGAAACGTATGAAAGACACGAAAATGAAAATGTTAGTGGCCCAGTCGGTCCCAGCCGACGGCCAGAGAAAGGGTACGACCCAGACCCAGAATTCAGCAGCTCCCGTTAAAGGGACATGCAACTATTGCAAGCAGCCAGGTCATTACGTACATGAATGCCCAGTCTTGAAACATAATATATCAACAGGTAAAACTAAAGAAAGACCGCGTCCACCTAGACAAGACCAGGTCCAGCAACAGACTTCGCAGAATACACAGCCTACGCATGTTTCATCACATACAGCACAGACGGTAGCGGTACCACAGCCACAGCCCATTGCCGTGACTCAGCAAGTTTCACAACAGATGTACCAGTATGCCCAATCTGCTTACCCCGATTATCCACGATACACATGAAACAGCCTAGAGAGGGAGTTTGGCTTGCCTCTTATTGAGATTCCTGTAGATCAAGAGGGTCCTTATGTACACAGTCAAGTATTGGGAAAAGACAGAAAGTTTTTAATTGACACAGGGGCAAGCCGCACAACAATCAGCCATGACGAAGTCCCAGGGGCACCCCTCTCAGGCTCACAGAATGTTTCCCTTGGTTTTTCAGGACAGCCTATTGTAAATGAGGTATCAGAACCAGTCCCCCTGGCTGTGGGTCCCTTATCACGTGTTACAGACTTGTTACTTACAAAATCATGTCCAGAAAATCTGTTAGGTATCAAAACATTGAAGGCTCTAGGAGCAGTGATATGTTGTTCTCCGGAGGGAGTTAGACTCTTTTTGCGAGATTTCAAGGGTCACTATGTATTACGAGAGTTTGATGTCAGATTGAAAAATGTACCGGATCACCTGTGGGCACAAGGCCCAACCGATGTAGGCTGCATGCACATTACACCATACCGTGTTACACTGAAACCAGGTGTTGTTTTACCCCGAATCAGACAATACAAGTTACCACCCGATGCTGTAGTGGCTTTATTGGAAATCATTGAAGAGCTCATTGCCCAAGGAGTGGTCGTAGAGACCGACTCCAATATCTGTAATTCGCCTATCATTCCGATTCTTAAACGTACTGATCCCAATGCACCGCCAGTATATCGGCTGGTGATTGATTTATGAGAACTGAATAAATGCATTGTACCACAGTACCCTGTGGTTCCCGACATCTCATCCCTATTGACTGCTATTGATTCTGAAGCAACGTTCTTTACTGTAATTGACCTCAAGAACGCCTTCTTCAGTGTGCCTATTGATCCAGAGAGCCAATACCTCTTCGGATTCAGTTTAAATGGACGAAGTTTCAAATTTTCACGCGCACCTCAAGGATTCACAGAAAGCCCCAGCATCTATAGTCAAGCACTGAAAAGACAACTTGATTGTATTCACATGCCAGTTAATACCGCCTTACTGCAATACGTCGATGATCTGCTGATCACCGCACGAAGTGAGCCCGAATGTGAACAAGCATCACTGACAGTTTTACATTTTTTGGTCGAAAAGGGACACAAGGTGTCTCCTTCGAAGCTACAATTCTGTGTTCAGCAAGTTGTGTACTTGGGTCACTTGCTGTCCAAAGTGGGGAGACAGCTCACTCCTGATCGCATCCAGTTAATTGTAAATATGCCACAACCCCAGACACAAAAGGAAGTGCGGGCCTTTATAGGCCTCACCTCGTACTGCAGACAATGGATTCCTCAGTATGCATTTCTAGCTAAACCACTCATCCAGTTGACAACACAGGAGGCAGCGACTTCGACTGCCCTTCCTTGGACTCAGGAACATACACAAGCCTTTGAAGAATTAAAGAAAGCTTTATGCCAAGCACCAGTTTTAGCGACACCATGTTACAGCAAACCTTTTACACTTTTTGTTACAGAACGTGATGGTACAGCGTTGTCTGTCCTCACTCAAGACCAAGCAGGTTCACATAAGCCTTGCGCTTATTTTTCAAGTACATTGGATTCAGTAGCCCAGGCACTCCCTGCGTGCTTGAAGTCAGTAGCAGCAACAGCATTAACAATCAGACAGAGCGACTCAATTGTTTTAGGACATCAATTAACAGTACAAGTTCCACATTCTTTAGAGGTTCTTTTAAACAGAACTCAGACTCAACACTTGACTATAGCACGACTGACAGGTTATGAATTAACGCTATTCCAGCCACACATAGAAATCAGACGCTGCAGCATTCTAAACCCCGCAACATTGTTACCTTCAATTAGGACAGATCCAGCCCCGCATGATTGTATAGAGATCATTAATGCAGTAACAAAGCCCCGACGAGACTTAACCGATGTTCCATTGACAAATCCAGACCTGACATTTTATGTGGATGGTTCATGTATGAGAACAAGTACAGGAGAATTAGTGGCCGCGTATGCAGTGACCACTGAAACTGAAGTTAAAGAAACATATCGTATTGACACGCTGTCCGCTCAAGCAGCAGAGCTCATCGCTCTGACCCGAGCCTGTATACTAGCCAAGAACAGAAATGTTAACATATACACTGATTCCCGTTATGCGTTCGGAGTTGTACACGACTTCGGAATGTTATGGCAAGAACGAGGTTTCTTGACCTCTCACGGTGCCAAGATCCAACACGGTCCCCTCATTCAAGAACTGTTAGAAGCAATACATCTGCCTTCAGGCATATCCGTCATGAAGTGTAAAGCACATACTAAAGTCACAGATTCTGTTTCCCAGGGTAACGACCTGGCAGACCAGACAGCAAAACATACAGCATTGACTCACACTCAGACAACTGACGTGACAAAGAAAATAGTACCGACACATTGTATGACAGTCAGGGATCCCACACTAGATGTAATCGATATTCAGACACATGCTACTACAGATGAAATAAAGAAATGGACTGAACTAGGAGGGATCCAGACAGATCAAGGTTGGATGACGAAGGGAAAATCTACATGGTTTCTCCCCGACTCTATGGTTCAAGTCATAATCAATACAGCACATAGTCCAGCACATCTAGGAGAGAAAGCGATGTTAGACAGTTTACAGAATCTCTGGTACAACAAACACTTACGAGCAGCAGCAAAGCAGAAAGTGCGTACTTGCATGATCTGTTGTCAGTTCAATCCAGGTAAAAGCGTCCCTGTAGAGCAAGGTGGATTTCATCCTCCCGATCACCCTTTTGAAGTCCTCCAGATGGATTATATCCAGATGGACCGTTGTCGAGGATTCAAATATGTCCTCGTAATTGTTTGTGCACTTTCCCGTTGGACCGAAGCATATCCAGTCCCAGATTACACTGCTCCGACCACTGCCAGGCAGCTGGTTCGAGAATTCTTCCCACGATACGGCTTGCCTCGTGTCGTGTACTCAGATAACGGACAGCCATTCTCATCCGAACTCATGAAACAGGTTTCCTTGCTGCTAGGATATCAGTGGAGATTCCATTGTGTCCGACATCCCGAAGCCGCTGGCCTTGTAGAAAGGCATAACCAGACACTAAAGACCCGCCTTGCTAAAGTTTGTAAAGAGAAAGGGGTCGACTGGATAGTCGCCCTGCCAGTTGCATTGTTCTATATGAGAATGGTCGCCCATTCGAGATCAGGACTATCACCGTATGAAGTGGTCTTTGGCAGACCACCGAATATGTGGGGGACGCCCATACCTAAGAAAATTACCGATGTTGATTGTAATATGCTGACAGATTACCTTGCCTCCTTGATGTCTGCACTCCAATCATGTCGTTCACAGGTTGCCGCAGCCTTCCCTGACAACACGGATGTAAAGCCGCATGATGTCCGTCCCGGTGACACGGTCCTAATTAGGAACTTCGACAGGAAAAGTCCGCTGGAGCCCCGCTGGAAAGAGCCGAAGACCGTCCTTCTTACAACACGGACCGCTATCAAAGTGGAAGGCCGAAAGGGGTGGATCCATACGAGTCATATAAAAAAATGTAACGAACTGATGCCAGAAACAGATTCGTCCACCCCCTCCAAAGACTGTATCGAACCTAGTGACTTTAAAGTTCCGAAACAAGAGAAAACTCCCCAAGAGGAGTACAGATTGAAACTTCGATCTAGCAAGTCAGACAGTTTAATTGTTTAAGTCCTCCCCTAGGTGAATCGGTTAAATAGTTTCTGACATGTATCCCCTAGATCGAGATAGAGAGAGAGAGAGACAACTCAAGAAACGTACATATTGCAAACCACTCCGTAGTCACTGTATAGTGACATTATTGGTTATGTTTTTTCTAAGTCTTCTGATTATTGTTGCGAGTATATTGCTTCCCATATACTACCCTATTTTCAAGCGTGAACAATCTGCTTTCAATGTTTCTGCTGAACATTCTTTTAGTGAATTACCTCCCCACGAACTTTCTTACAGACTCGCGCTGCGCAACAACACATTCATTAGTATGTTACATCACTCCCATCAGACTAACAATGCTACAAACTGTTGGATATGTGGCCGACTCCCTCCCTACCAGAAATACAAGGGAGTTCTGCCCCTCTTTCCGTACCCGTTCACTCACAATGGCTCCTGTGGTGCATGGTTTAGAATAATCAATTCCTTAGATCCTGATGTCGCTGTTTTTAAAGGGAGCTGGGTTTGGGGAAACTTGAACTTAGTTCTGCTTAATGCCTGTTGCCCTGACAAGAAGGGACTTCCCATTAGAATAGGAACTGATCTAGAAAATGAAGTATATGGATTAGGTAATTATACAATTAACCTTATGATTCTTACTGTTGAATCCGAAGCTGCACCAGTTCTCCCTGCTATGTCAGTATTACCAGTCACTGGTGATTTATGTGTCAGTAAGAAGGGTTCAGTACACTTAGGTCATAGTAAATGTACTACTGTGGTCGAATTCAGTGACCAAGGCAAATCTTCCTTTAGAGCTACTCGTCATTCCTACTTTGTTTGTGGCCATACCGCATATATCCGCTTGCCTCCAGATTGGGATGGTACCTGTTATATTGCATTCCTTCTGCCACCTGTTTTTCTAGCCCCTCCTGATTATCACAGAAATACAAATCTAGTAAAGAATAGACTCTGAAGAGATCTCCCGATTGTCGACTACACTGAAACGGCATGGGAGCAATACACAGATTTCAATAAAGGATTCTTTTTCTTCACAGGCCCCGTCCAAAATAGTAAACTAATACGCAGATTAACTAGAACACTTGAAGCAGTAGTGAATGAAACTGCCTCCGCCCTAGGTAACTTAACCGAGGAGCAGTCCGCCATGCGGGTTGTTGTTCTTCAGAATCGTCTTGTTATTGACGTCATCTTGGCAGACAGAGGCGGAGCTTGTAAGGTCATCGGGTCAAGTTGCTGTGTTTTCATTCCAGAAAACGCGCCAACGGTATACCAAGCTATTACACGTCTTCATAAAATTGCAAATCAGATACATCAGAATCCAGGCACCTGGACTTGGTCCGGTTGGTTCTGGACAACGTTAACCGCTTGGGGATGGAAGATCCTATCCTTCCTAGGCATTGCCCTTGTCATAGTATTCAGTTGCTGCCTGTGCCTACAGTGTGGGCCAGCGATTTGTGGACTGTGTGCCACATCGTGCATTGAACATTCCACTTTTCTCTCAAAACGTGAAAGGAAGAAAGAAGAACAAATGATGTTACAAGAACAGACTGATCGATTCATGAGGATCGATATATCATGAAGGGTCCGTAGGGAACAAGGAGGGAATGAGGAAATATAAATTTTATGGTCAAGTAATGTTCCCTAACGTGTACCCCACCGTCTCCATGTACCAGCTTAAAGTGCATGTAACTTCCCTCCTGTGCCAGCTATGAAGACGCAAATACATTTGCGTCCAACGTTAACATGTCCTCTTTCAGACCCACCCTGAATGGGTTGAATACTCCGTTTCTAAGTATGCTATGCCAACGTCTTTTTGTGGTGTACTTTACACGTTTTTCAGCTCTGGCGAAGTAGGCCCTGAATTCTGCCATCGAGCCTTTTTTCCTGCTTTCTGCTTTCTGACTCCGAAAGCCTCAGCCCAGGCTGTCTCTGTACCCGTGACCTCTGCCTTACTCCCTGTGCGGCTCACGGCGCTTAGCTCAGCCTGCTGCCTGCCAAGACTGTATTCAAACTTCGAATTATCTGTTCCGCTCCTCGAAAATGCATTCCTGCCTACTAGTTTAAGTAAACATTCCCCCAGCTGCAGAGCAAAGGGCCCGGCCTCACTGTCTCCGTGCAAGTAATTCATAGCCTCTGTTACCATGGTAGGCCCATGCCCCTCGCATTCTCATGCAGACACTTAGGCGCTTATACACGCACTCACAGTCAGTATAGAATAGCTTCTGCCCCAGAGACCTTTTCCGTTTAGATAAAATGGTTCCCAAACATCAGATATCAGATATGATAGAAGTACGAGTTGATCTGACATGCCAGACTTCTGTCTCTTTCCGCCAGTGTAAATGTCAAGTCCCCTGCACCCTCCAGTTTCACGTCAATCACACGTCATGCAGCTGCGCGCGCATCCAGGCCTCAGATTTCTGCTGACATTACAAGATTCTGCTTTGTTGCCACCCACTTGTGACACCTACCTGTGACATTTCTAGCACACACCTCTATGTTCACGCCTAGTTCACGCCTTCTAATTACGTATCACTACCACGTGTGTGTTTTATCTTGTTTCTCTCAGCTGTTACGCCTACTGTATTGGTTTCTATAATGTGACTTAAGTATATAAGCTATGTATTGTCAATAAAATATTGCTCTATCCCTTCCTGCACCCCAGTGGTGGCAGGAACAAGATATCCGGTCTGACCATTCCTTTTTAAGGAATAAAACCCCTAAGAACTCTAACACCACGGACTCTGCCTCTTTCTTTCCGATTGAGTTATTATTGATTAAGTACTTACCTGCATAGAAATTAGGACAGTAAATCAAATATTTACCACAAGTGGGTGGCAACAAAGCAGAATCTTGTAATGTCAGCAGAAATCTGAGGCGCAGCTGCAGTGGCTATCATGCTGGACCGCGCAGCGTAACCTGGGAGAAACTGAGACCCAAGGTGGGCAGCTGATGGTCCCGGAGCTGACCCGAATACTACTCCCGGGCAAAAGGCCCAACCCGGCTCATCCGCTGTTGGTTAAGGTGGCCAGATCCTGTACAATGCGGATTCACCGCATGTCCAAGGGGACGCCAGTATATTCCCCACTGCTGCCTCTGGCAGGACTCCCGAAAGGGTATGAGTTCTACACCGCAAGAGAACTTCAGCTCACTGAAATGGAGGCCCTGTTTAACGACGGTCAACTGACCTCGTTCACGGAACTGGCCGAGGAGAGAGGGCTACCGGCCGGCCAATTCCTGCTGCATCGGCAACTGGTGGTGGACTGTAGGCGAACATGGGATCTCAGGCACGGGGAACCCGCGACGCACCCGGTGTTACACACACTACTTCATATGGGAGCGGGCAGACACCATGTCACATGGATATACAAATCTATCATGGAACTCACACAGGCATTGCTATTGAACTTGTGGCTCTGCTTGGAAAAGGATATAGGACATAACCTTTATGACAGGGAGTGGCTGAAGGCCCTAGATCATCACAAAAAAGGTGTCCCGCAACCAAATATTAAAAAATGTTAAGTTCAACATATTGCACCGCTCTTACCTCACACCGGCACGGCTTAAACGCTTTTACCCGACATCCCATTTGGAAAGCCCCCGTTATATTACACCTAACGCCCCATTCATTCACATGTTTTGGACATGCCCTGGACTACAAACCCTCTTGACAACTGTACACACTACACTGCGAACAGTCACCGGCCTATCAGATCTCCACACATGGGAGGCTTGCGCCCTAGGCTTTTTTAAGCGTAACAAACAGAAGAATGTAGAGACCAAATTTGCCCTACTGGCCATATTGTTAGCAAAACGCAGCATAGCAATGCACTGGCGCGCGACGGAGGGTACCCCAATAGCAACTTGTGGGGGGCGGTAAAGAAATAGGATGCAGTTGAGGAAGACCTTATCTGCCAAGAAGAAGCCCCCGGCATCCGTCGGCGTCCAATCTCCTTAGAATGGGCGACACTCCTACATACTTTTCAACAAACACACACGGCAGGCACTGACCCAGTGCAGCACCCGCAAGCGACACCAGGCTCACATGTCTCCTCACCAGGCCATGCGCGCTCCCCCCGCTACATCAACCCCCCCCCCCCCTCCCTAGGCCACCTTCTTGTTGCGTCATCGCTCGGCATAGAGCACTGTGTCTGAAATGTGTGGATTGACACGGACCATCACCACTATGGCTCCTCTTCCTTTACGCCCCCAAGCCCCTCCCCCCTGACCCTGTATTCCCCTGGTTTTGAGTCCCCTAGTTCAAGTTAGAACCTGGATTACCATTTCACGATACCCGTTACGAGGGACATTGGACTAAAGACTGTCATATGGGCCGGAGAACTGCGGTGCTCATACCACCGACCGTATCTTCACTGCCTCCTGACATCTCTGGCGGAAGCGTTGGGGAGGCTCCCCCTCCATCAAGTGCGGAGCCATTTCCTTGATGATATCCTCCACCATTTCCTTGATGATATCCTCCACTACCGCTAGTTAGGATACTGGAACTCATTGAATGTAAAACACAACAGTTGAGAATGCTTATTGTATGACATGCATGAAATGTGAAATCCAATAAAAAGGTTTTCTAAAAAAATTAATGAAAAAAAATAAAAATGTGGTGGCCATCCTGTTTGTACTGCTTACATTACTTCCTGCTTCAGCGTTTGTCATCCAAAAGACTAGTAGTTTTACTGGTGAAATATGCGGAGTCAGATCACCTTAAACTACAGGAACAGATAGAAACTCTCAATGAGGAACTTGGCGCAATGGGACAAAGTGATGAAGGCAAAAACCGGAGAGACAAAGTGACACAACGTTTGAAAAAAAAAGAGGAAAAAATAGGAGAACGCAAGACATATAAATATCATCAGGACAAAGCTGACTACGAATGCGGGCGCATCTTCACATTCTCTAAAAAATACGAAAACAGGAAGATATCTAAATACAGCGCCACCTCCAAAAGCCTACCATGAGGCAACAGACGAAACAACCCAGTAGATTCCTCAACCTCAGACATGAGTTTAGCTATGGAAAGTGAAACAGGGGCAGAAACCAGCAACAGACGTGTTTCCGATTGTCATCTCATTAGAAGAAGAACTGGATTTTTTAGTGGATGAAAGGAAACAAATGCTGCGACCAAGACGGCAACAAGAAAATACAATACTTCCAACGGTCAAGAAAGGAGACGTGCCAAACAAAGGAGAACCAACCAGGAGATATCAAACACGCAGATGGAATCGCAAATAACAACAAATCCACAACAGGGCAAAGAGAGTAACATCACTGTGACAAACTTATCGACCATGGTCCTTAACAGAGCAGAGTTACAACTACTCTCCCTCTGACTTTCATTTTGTCCAGAAAGCTCATTTGACTATGCCACAACTAGAATGGATGTGTATAAAGGAATCAGGATACTTAAACTATATGTGTATAAAGGAATCAGCAAACTGAGAATTGAACGGGGACACTGAAACCATGTCCCCTCTTACATGCTTCCCCTCTGTGTACAATCTCAATAAGGAAGATATGTCACTTTTGAGAGACCTTCAGGCTCTAGCACAAACTACCGGAACACAGGACGAGGCCAATCAGAACTAAGATACAGGCACGAACATTAAGGCTACCACTCCCAGCAGAATCTTCAAACACTGTTCAACATTCATCCCCATTATGCTGCGGGATTCAATTGACCTGTTCGACGAACAAATCATTACGGGACTGAAACAACTGAACCTAAAAATCAACAAAACCAACAAAACAACACCAAAAAGAAGAAATTGGAAATAGAATATCATCAACTAATGAAAAAACTGAAAATTAACAAAGATGTTATTAGAAGAAATGCCGACAAAGGCGGGCACCTTGTAATTTGGGCCAAGGAAGACTACTTCAAGGAGGCTATGGAGCAATTAACAGACTGCCAATGCTATCGCAGAAGCGACCAGGCAACCATAAAGGCAACATATGACAGCTATTACAGCAAACTCATGGCCTGGAAAAGTTTGGGTCTGATTTCCAAAGATGAATATTTTTTCCTCAGAAACAACGCGCCTACCACTCCAGTGTTATATTTCATTCCCAAATTACATAGAAATGGGGTTAAACCACCAGGACGCCCCATCATTTCCGCTAAAAACAGCTTACCAGAAAATACAAATCAGTATATTGATCATTTCCTCCAGGATTTTGTTCAATCCTTACCGTCATACCTAAAGGACACAGGTGACTTTTTCGCAAAAATGCATAATTTTGAATGACAACCCGACTGTCTACTAATGACAATGGACATTACGGCGCTCTACACAAGCATCAGTCATAAAGATGGTTCGAGGGTGGTACAACATTACCTAAGAAAAAGACCAGCCATTCATGAACAACACAGTAGAATGCTCATGGATATGATAGATTTCTGTCTGAATAATAACATCTTTTTATTTCAGAGCAGGCTTTACCAGCAATTACGGGGAGTAGCCATAGGGACCAGTTTCTCCCCCAGCAATGCCTGCCACCACATGGGTTGGTGGGAGGAACTGGTCCTTTATAGGAAACTTGAAAACAATCTGAAATGCAATGTGAAATGTTGGTGGCGTTATATTGATGATTTGTGTATAGTGTGGCAGGGTTCTAAGGAGGAAGCCACTAATTTTAACGAAAAATTGAATCAAAATAAAATCAATTTGCAATTTGCTGCAAACATCAGTGCAGAGATGGTCATTTTCTTGAATGTAGAGGTTTACATCCATGGGGGCAGAATGGAGACAAAAATACACAGGAAACCTACAGCAGTAAATTCAGTTCTGCATGCAACAAGTCTACACCCAAAAAATCTTATCCAAAGTATCCCCTATGGGGAAATGATTCAGATAAAAAGAATCTGTAGCACTGAAAAGGAGCTCCAAGTAGCCCAACTAAATAGCCGAACAACATTTTTAGAATGGGAATACACCAAAAGATGTATTGATGCCGCTATATCCAAAAGCCAGGCAATAAACATAAGTACCCTGTTGAAACTAAGTGAACCAGTAGATCATGAAGCCACACCAATAGTTACCCCAGCTCTGCCCAAGAAACCGGCAGAGGAGGAATTCAGGATGATAGTGGGATATAGTAAATAAAATAGAGCCATTAACCACATCATCCGGAAAAACTGTCCATTGGTGAAGAATGATTCAGTGTTAGGCCACCTATTACCAACAAAGCTCTCCATCACCAACAGGAGAGCCCCAAATATGAAGGACAGATTAGAACAAAACAATCCAGTAGACAGGCTTAAGGGCAACTGGTTGACACAAAGGAAAGGGATTTACAGATGCAAATTCTATAAGGCCTGTCAACACTGCATCAACACCACATCAAACAAAACAGCTTACAGCGGACAAGAACAGATGATTACAAAAGCCCTATCACGCAAAACTGAATTGGTTGTATATATCCTCGAATGCCCCTGTGGGCTTCGGTACGTGGAAAGTTCCAAGCTGCAGTGGCACAAGAGGATTTGCAACATATCAGAGCAATAGTGAACCAGGATCCTATGTACCCTGTAGCCCGCCACTTTAAAGTGTATCATCAATCAGATCCCAAGAATTTAAAACACTTCATAATTGATAGGGTACCTTTTAACAGAAGAAGTGGGTACAGACAGAGAACCCTACGTAAACTGGAAACGCGTCATATTCTAGAATTCGATTAAAAAGCCCGATGGGCCTCAATGCAACGGAAGACACTTGTCTCTAATGAGGTTCACTTTATGTGAAAAGCAAAACAAAGATAACTTCACACAGAAAACAAGATAAAACCAGGGATCTAAAGCCAATATTTATATTTAAACATTTCCGAACTCAAATGCGTCTATCCTCGACACATTTATCGGCGCCCGTACACTGCATGCGCTGCCTTTAGCATCGTTCCACCCGAGTGGGCTTGTACTTCACACAAGGACATTATTTGCAGTTTTAGCAAGTTTGAACTTATCTTTTAGTCCAATCTATTATGGTGATCCCTATATTCAGGAACTGCAAGTCCCGTAATCCTTTCAACTACCCCAAGGATTATTCACCACCTTATTTTGCGACCAATATTTGCATTCTGCCCCAGTGGGCTTAAACCAATATTTACATTTGAACATTTCCGAGCTTAAATGCGTCTATCGTCGACACATTTATCAGTGCCCGTTCACTGCATGCACTGCCTTTCACATCGTTCCACCCGAGTGGGCTTTTGTTCACAGCGCAACATTTACATTTCTCTTGGGCTATTGTTATAACTGTTCTTTAAACACATTGTCCAGGAAAAAATTATTCCAAATTGAACCCAAAGAAAATGATACAATATCGCCCAAGTGGGCCAATAACCAGTCTGTATATATAATTGGCCTTCGGTGACCTTTTAAACCACATCTCCCTGTGTGTGGTATCACGTGTTGTGAACCTTACAACTTTTCCGTGATGTTTGTATGTTCCTTGACCTGTAAATGAGAGAGCAACCCATTAAAATGTATACTTAAATCAGATCACGTATATCTTAGATTAACCAATTACTTGCAGTTGCAGCTTAGTTTGTAAAAACAAAACAGTCTCAATAAAACAACCCTGGACTTCTTTCTTAACCGAGATGGACCGCTAGTGCCTCATCACCATTGTGTCCCGATGGGTACAGTGTATGATATTTAATTATCATCCTAGACTCCAACTGTCTCAATTCTCTTGTCCTGTCACCTCCTCTCTCTCGTCTCGGTATACAGTCTAATACCACAAACAATAAGAGGCTTGTGTTCTGCTTGTGTTCCTTGAAAAAATGTCTTGCAATGGGATATTGCTTGTCATGATGATTGATTGCCCTTAGGTGCTCCAGAACTCTTTTTTTCGCCTTGTGGATTGTACTACCAATGTAGTACAAGTTACATGGGCACCTAAGGGCATAGACCGCATACTCAGTTTCACAGGATACATGTTTTTGGATTTTGAAGGGACTACATTTGGCCGATAGTTTAACAGATTTGCAACTAGTACTATATTTGCAGGCTTTGCATTTTCCGCAAATAAAAAACCCTTGCACTTTTCCACTTGTCATTCTATTTTGTTTAGGCAGCATTGCTGGACTGACCATGTCTTTAACAGATTGCGCTCTTCTAAATGTTATTTGTGGTGAATTGCTTATAGCTTGTTCTAAGTCAGGGTCTGTTCTTAATATGTTCCAATGTTTTTCCAGACACTTCCTTATTTCACATGCCTTATTGCTATATGTAGTCACAAATCTTATTTTCTCTTGAGAGGAAACATTCTCCCTGACCTTCAGCAACTCTGTTCTTTCTCTTATTTCCACTTTGCTGCACGCAGTGGCAATGCATTGATTGCTGTATCTCCTCTCTTTGAATCTTTTAACCATTATAGTACACTCATTTTTGTACCCCTCCATGGTGCTACAATTTCTTTTCGCATGGAGTAATTCTCCATAGGGGATACTTTGAATTAGGCTATTAGGGGGACAGCTCCGAGCATGTAGCATGCTGTTGCCTGCTGTATTTTTACGATGTAAAGCTGTTTCAAATTTGCCATTTTTTTCCTCCAGCATCACATACAGGAATTCCATTTTTTCCGAGATAATTTGATGGGTAAATTTTAAATTAAGCTCATTTACATTCAGGATTTCAACGAATTCATCCGCTTCTTCCTTTGTGCCATCCCATATACATAAGACATCATCAATAAATCGCTTCCAACTTTTGACGTGTCTTCTGTATAATTCATGGGTCCTGACCACCTGCTCCTCCCACCAGCCCAGGTAGAGACACGCAAAGCTGGGGGCAAAGCAGGTGCCCATCGCCGTGCCCATGATTTGTCTATAAATTTGGTTATCAAAGATAAAGTAGTTCTTCGTCAGACATGTCATTATCATCTCTATCAAGACCTCAGTATGCATAAGGTAGGAAATAGATCTCTCTCCAAAATAATGTCTGCATGCTTTTACCCCCAATTCATGCGGAATACTAGTATATAAACTAGTCACATCTAGGCTAAGCATCAAGCAATTGTCATTCCACTCCACCTCATTAATCATGCGCAAAAAGTCTCCTGTGTCCTTAATATAGGATTCTAACCTCTTCACATAGGGCTGCAGAAAATAGTCCACATATCTTGAGGTATTCTCCAACCCCGATCCTCTGGATGAGACTATTGGTCTCCCAGGCGGCTTTAGAATATCTTAATGCACCTTCGGTTGAAGGTATAACACTGGTGTTTTTGGAAATTTGCAAAACAAATATTCATATTCGTTCTCCTCCAGCCATCCCTTCTCCTTCCATTCATGTAAATTTTTCATGATATTCTTTGTTTGAAGCATCATAGTCACTTTTAGAACTTTTCACATATTGTTCAGTATCCCCAATTTGTCTTAGACCTTCCTCCACATATCTGTCCCTTCCCCACACCACTACATTTCCCCCCTTGTCTGATTTTTTGATCTCAATTGAGGGGTCATTTTATAAAGACTGAATAGCCGGCTTTTGCTGCACATTTAATTTTCTTCGGCCTTGAAACGGAATTTTAGATAATTTTCTAAAGTCATTTTTCACTACCTTTTCAAAAATATCCAAGGTTTCATTTTGAATTTGTGGCAGAAATATGGATTTTGGTTTAAAATGACTTTTACAACTCAGGTCAATTGCTATATTGTCATTCACCAAATTTAATAGGGGATCAGAATTAAAATCACTTTGTTCTCCCAATTCATTCATCATATGTAAAAGTTCAATGTCGTTGATGCATAAATTACTGACCTCATTTTCTGTCATGGGTCCTCTTCCGGTATTTACTTTTGTGGAAAACCATTTTCTTAGCTTCAGTTTCCTCGTGAAATGAAATAAATCAATCCGTGACTGAGTATAATCAAAGTCTTTAGTAGGGACAAATGTTAACCCCAATGCAAGTACATCCATTTCATCCTTAGTTAATTCTCTATTGGACAGGTTCAGAACTGTTTGCTTCCTTAGTTCTGCTTGCTCCATTCTTTTGTCTTTTTTTGCCATCTGGTTCGGGATCCCACTGGGCTTTCCATGGATCCTTTCGGTGTCCCTTGTAGCCTTTCCACGCCTCTGCCTCCGCGTCCACGCCTTCGTCTTCGCTGGCTTGTTGTCCCCTGATTTCCTTGGATTGCCAATCTTTCCTGGGCCATCATGGAGAATTCTATTAAAATGTTGTCTTTTACTGACAAATCTTGTGCTTGGGCACTTCTGCTTGTTGTGGCTGTCTGTTCTGGGGTTTTATTTACCGTAATGACTTCATCTTCATCATTGGATTCCCGTGGTGCAGCTGTCATTGCCGCTCCACCTTGTCCCATTTGTCCTCTTAGACGATCAAATTTTCTAGAGGTTAAAATTTGTCCTTTCTCATAATCGATGAAATCACGCATGAACTTCCGTTGTTTCTTTTCCTTTATTTCTTTTTCAATTCGATCAAGTTTGTTTTCTATTTTCGCCATATCCCGATCAAACTCCTCAGCCTCACAGGTTGCCTTTAGTTGAGTTACGATATCCTCAATCAATTTAGTTAGTTTTTCACAGTCTCTCGTTGCATATTTTACGAGCAGTTTCAACATTACCGTTGAACATTGGTGATTATTCTCCGCCCATTCTTCAATCAAATCCGGGTCTGGTTCACTAAATGTGGGAGTGATAAAAATACGCAGCCCGCGTGGCACACGACCTGCATCTATGTATTTCTGCAGGGTAGTGGACTCCCACCATTTGTTTTGCTCCAATTTCATATATTTCCACAAGCGGTCCCACAGGGCATTTTTTGAGGCGCCACCACTCGTTTTTGCGCTAGTATCAATCATGTCCGTCTGACCCAGGGTTGTGATCTCGAACATCTTGTTCGCTGCTTCATACCTTTTCTCATTTCTTGATGTCGCCATTCTCCAAAACGCCAAATGCGCGTGTTCACTTCTCCGATGCTGACAGCCGATCTGCTTTTCCGTCCCGGCTTGTCTCCAGGTGCCCTTTTAAATACTGCTTAACTTGTTGCACAAACTCCGTGTGCTTGACGGTTGCTCCAGTCGTTCTTACCCCTTCTTCTAAGACATCCAAGGTCCAAATGGGAAACGTACTGTGCTCCTTCACAATTCCGCAGTTCAGGGCGGGCGCCGGCAGTTTGATCCACAATCCCGACTGTAATGGCGAATTCAGCCTGCGCCGCTTTTTTCTGGCGGGCCTCAACGGGGTTTCGCCTTACCCCCGAATATCCGCCGACAGCGTTGTCATATCTTTACTTAAAAAGACAACAAGTTGAGGCCCATATGCATTTCACAGTGAATCTTTATTGGAGTTTCACACCCAACGCGTTTCGCAGCCGCAGCCGCTTGAACACGAGTGAGTTCAAGTGTTGAACAATAAAGTTATATACAAGTGAAAACCTTCATCATGTGACTCTTTGATCAGTAGTGAAAACATACTCTCTCACCTTTGGTTATATTTGATATTACATCACTTTTCGTCATAAGTTGTGTTGATTCACACAATAACATTGGTTACAGTTTTAACAAATTTAAACTTATCTTTTAGTCCACACTGTTATGGGGATCCCTCTATTCAGGAACTACAAGTCCCATAATCCTTTAAACTACCTCAAGGATTATTTTCGATCTTTGGTCCCCACCTTAATTACGACTAATATTTACATTTCGCCCTAGTGGGCTTAACCAATATTTACATTTAAACATTTCCGAACTTAAATGCGTTTATCCTCGACACATTTATCGGTGCCCGTACACTGCATGCGCTGCCTTTCGCATCGTTCCACCCGAGTGGGCTTATACTTCACACAAGGACATTATTTGCAGTTTCAGCAAGTTTGAACTTATCTTTTAGTTCAATCTATTATGGTGATCCCTATATTCAGGAACTGCAAGTCCCGTAATCCTTTCAACTACCCCAAGGATTATTCACCACCTTATTTTGCGACCAATATTTGCATTCCGCCCCAGTGGGCTTAAACCAATATTTAAATTTGAACATTTCCGAGCTTAAATGCGTCTATCGTCAACACATTTATCAGCGCCCGTTCACTGCATGCACTGCCTTCCATATCTAAATGTTGTTCTGGTATTGCTACCGCAACACACCCATCATTAATTTGTTTGGCTGCTGATATAGGTATTGACAATGGCATATGAATTGAAAAATGACATATAGCAATCAGCGTATTTTGGCCAAAGCATACCAATGTAAACAAACACCTTTCAGACTGTTTGTGAAGTTTTATTACACTGTCACTTTAAACACGAACAGAAAAAAATAATTTGTATAAATAAAATCAGCTGACTTTCAAGCGTGTCATGTGGCTCTCCGGAGCAGAAACGCGTAAAGGCTGACATACCAAGGGGGGAATAAACCATTCTGATGCACCTTACCTGTGGTCCCTCCTCCAGTCTTATGAAAGTGAAGATCTAGCCGGAGTGACTGATGGAGGTGGAGTGCTCAAGATATATATATATATATATATAAAATCAAAGAACAGTCCATCAGAGGTAAATACGACTGCCACACTGAGTATGCCGTATATATTCTCACCTGTACATGTGGTTTACGATATGTAGGCAGTACGAGGAATCCTGTACATATGCGCATCCTACAGCACATTCGTGCCATCATTAATTGTGACCCGGCTTACCCGGTAGCCAGACATTTTAAAATAAGCCACAATAAAGACGTTAATTGTCTTTCTTATTTTGTAATTGATCAGGCACCGATACTTAAACGAGGCGGAGACAGAGACAAGGCATTAAGACAACTAGAGACAAGATACATTCTGAATCTCAACAGTAAACACCCTAACGGTCTTAACGATAGAGAGGACATGCACACCTTTCTATAAACAAACTCACCTTGTCTCGTCCTCACATCCGTCTCCGTGATTAAAGTCATATAAATAGCCTGTAATTTCTATCAGCAATTTTTATAGCTGTCTTGTAAAATTGCGATATCATGAAAATTGATTATTGGTTTCATCTTTCAGATACTGAATTTTATCTCTTTCTATAATCACTTTCTAAACTTCCTTTTTTCGCACTATTATCACTCAGCACTTTAAACTTGGATTGGGAATTTGCAATATATGGTTACTTTATCAAATAAGGGTTCTCTCCCGGTAGCGGGACTGACCAATCATCTAGGTTAACCATTCTAGCACCAGCACTTTAGTTGTCCATAAATTGCAACTGCTCACATAATAGGAAGTGCAAGGATCAAGCATATGATCTTAGCGAGGCAGCTTTAGCATGCATTTACACAAAAAACATCTATGCAATGAGAATTTCCATTGCATCAATATATAATGTTATTTGCACATCTATTATTAGCATAATATAAATTCTTATATGCAATATATATATTATTAAATGGCTTTTTTTACAAGGTCTTTTTTATAACAAATTTTAACTTGTTTATATGTTATTTACTTTGTGCATTTGACATACGATTTATATGTTATTTATTATGTGTATTTGTTATACGATTTCATGCTGCTAGCTTATTTTGCACAGCCTAACGCATTTATGCGGTTATAAGGCACCATTGTCACTTTGAAAAACCTAAGAATCATGAGTGTTAAAAAAGTGCTTGTGTTTATGTAAAATGCTGAATTGCAATGCTACCAATCTTGTGCATATGTAAACACTCTACATTTGGAGTCTGTTTTCATTGTTTATCACCAGAGCACGTGGTGTCATCACGAGAAAGAAAAAAATGAGTGTGTGCCCTATTTAAAGTGAACACTACTGCATGTCCGCCATGTGATCAAGGGCAGTTCCTGCCCGAAACGGGTCATGCCTACCTTAACTGCCAATGGATAATAAACCTTTGCTGTAAACACTCAGAAGTCGTGTGGTGGTCCGTATTTTTCTGTGGTTGCAGCCTGTGAAGCAGAGATTGACCCATATATATATATATATATATATATATTTTTTTTTTTTTTTTTCGGGAACAATGATAAGACCTATCCGATAGCCCGTCATTTTGCAGAACAACATCAAAGCAATAGAGATTTACTCATTTACTACTGCATAGATCAGGTTCCCAAATCAGAACGAGGGGGGAATAGGGAAAAAGTCCTCCGTGTTTTGGAATCGAGATATATCTTGGACCTCAAAACAATGACACCGTGGGGTCTCAATAATGATGCAGAAATGTGGGTACACCTTTGAAAATCTCCGGTTCTGGAAAACTAACATTTATAATCTGTTAGATCATCATGATAAAACTCCTTGATCAGATGAGAATAGGAATATACTGTAGCCTTGTAAATATGTCTTTCGCTCCCTTTAACGCCATGTAAATTTGACAACAATAGCATTAGAGATACCGGTGAATTATGACATCCATGTGTGGTAGATCACCAGCCCATACAGGGCTTAATCAAAACTGATTTGCCAAGCAATAACTGGCCCAGCTCTATGTATGCATATATTGTAGATATGTATATAGTATGCATTGGGTTGAATAACATAGCATTTTTATAGAGCTGATCTGCACACATGAATTGCAATATGGAACTGGCGATACACCCCTATATAATACAGAGAATAACTGCAATTTTGTAAATGAAAATACTGGGTATCGAATATGTAAAAAGTGTAAATATGTGCTAGTTACGATAAATTTTTGTTAATGTCAAACGTTGTTTAGAATTTTTGCACTAAGCACTTTACTTGTCGCCGTTTTTGAACAGTATAAAATGCCTTGTATAAACATACTACAAGATGGCCACCACAAAATGAATTTTGTACCATCATCTATGTCTATTAACTAGAAGGGCGGATAGTTTAAAATGGCGCATTGGTTTGTACACTAATGACACTGATGAAGCCTTGAGAGAAAAGCGTCTGTCGGGGGTGCTGGGGGGTATATATTTATATATATATATATATATATATATATGAAGAAAACGCCATTCTTTTTCCACAGGTTGTCCAAGAATAACGAGAGTGAGCCCAGATTTTGTGCCAATTTCTCGGTGATTTATTTAGTAATCACACCAGCCATCCGCCATAACGCGTTTCACCTCCCAAACGAGGCTTGATCACATGACGTTGGTTGAAACAAACAAGGGTCTTAAATACACAAAAAGATGGGAGCGGCATTGCGCTTAAAGTGGTATGTGCATTAACAAATTTCTCAAATGCCGCCAAACTAGTACAAAAAACGGCAATAGTACAAAATTGAGAATACAAAATTGAGGGCCAGTGCCCGACATATTCAAATTAAGCTCATTGGTAATTGACGGCATAAGCTACATTTCTGAGTATTTTAGTAATACTTGATTCATCAATCGAAACACCTCATATCCAAACAAATTCATTGAAAACAATTTAACCAAAATTATCAAAAATATATATATATACATATAGAAATATTATACTGCATATATACAATCTATGTACAAGACGATGTGCTTAAAAAATATAAAAAAATATATATATTTTTTCAATTCATCTATATACACTAACTCAATATTTACATATTTACACATGAGTCTGATTCCACATTTAATATAGAATCTCTAAATGCATGTGCATTCATGTGTTTGAATAAGTGGAGAAAAACCTACTACCACTGGGAATGATTAAGGAGGTCCTATAGTCTTAAAGGTATCGGATCAGGTCAGGGGTACCCCTAGCTATATTGGTAGGGTACATGGGGAGATGGAATCTTGAGGATGTAAAATGGGCATTTATAAATCCTTGAGACAGGTGTAAAGGTCCTCTCGATCGTTCAGTCCAGTTGGACTCTTACTGTTCATTTCAAGAATGTATCTTGTCTCAAGTAGACGCAATTTGCCCTCTCTATCTCCCCCCCGTTTAAGTGGCATGACCATGTCCACTAGATAGTATTGCAGATCACTGGGGTCACTATTGTGCATTGCCTCAAAGTGGCGTGCCACCGGGTATGCCTGATCCTTGCTGACTATGGCTCTAATATGCTGGAGAATGCGTTTATGTGCTACCGGTCGAGTGCTGCCTACATAGCTCAAGCCACACGGGCATTGTAGCACATAAACCACGAACTCCATCTTGCATGTCAGTCTTTTCGTAATTGGAATCGAATGTTCTCTAAAGGGACTGATGTAATGGGTTTTGTTTACTCCAAATTTGCACGCTTTACAGAAAGCACATTTCCTAAAACCCGTGCTCAAAGCTTCCCATGTCCCCAATATTACGGCTTCTAGAGTGTTGCTAGTTAATGCATTCTCCATTGAAGGGGATTTGCGGAAAGTGAACTCCGGTCTAGGTGAGACGTCGCTGCCAATTATGGGATCTCCCCTTATCAGATTCCAATTTTTTAAGAAAATCTTTTTAATTGCGGAATGCTGTTGGCAAAAGGGAACTATGACCCTAGAATTACATGAATGTTATTCAGATTATCTATAGGGTCTTTGCTCTTAGGTGTTAATGCCTCCTCTCTAGTGATGGAATTGGTTTTTCTTATGGCTACCTCAAGAGTTCTATCATTGTAGCCCCTTTCCAGAAAACGTTTCCTACACTCTTGTTGTGATGCTTTAAAGTCAGCCTCCGTGCTACAAATCCTTCTCATTCTTAGCATCTCCCCATAGGGGATGCTATTGATTAGGTGACGGGGATGCTGACTTGTGGCGTGGAGCACTGTATTGCCAGCTGTGTCTTTTCTGTGTAACCTGGTTTGTAGTTGGTGATTTTCAATGTAGACTTGGACATCTAGAAAATTTACAGTGGTTTCATCTACGTTATTATTATTAATATTATTATTATTTATTTTTGTAGAGCGCGTAGTCACCCTGAAGTATCCCAGCGCTAGGAACCCTATCTCTTCAGTTCAGCGGGCCGAGGGCAAATCGAAAGGGTGGGGGGGCAGAAGATCAGTGTTATGGGTAAGCATGAATCATTGGGGAAAAAGATGAGTCTTGAGCCGCTTCCTGAAGCGAAGGTATTGTGGTTCGAGTCGCAGGTCGCGGGGGAGTGAGTTCCAAAGGCGTGCAGTTTGGACTGAGAAACGTGAGAAGTAAATTGCAGATTATAAGAGTTGACATTCAATTGTTCTACAAATTGCTCAGCATCTGATTTCCCACCTTTCCAAACAACAAAGAGGTCATCGATGTATCGTAAATATAGTGGCACATGTAAGTTCATGATGTCACCGTATGTGCCCATGAGGACCCGCTCCTCCCAAAGCCCCATATGGAGGCACGCAAAGCTTGGGGAAAAGCAGGCCCCCATAGTGACCCCTCTCAGCTGTTGCTACGCCTGCCCATTGAAAAGGAAATAGTTCTGTTCTAAACAAAGTTTTAGCATGTCCAAAAGGCATACGATTATGATTAGAACATAGATCCGATCGTTTAGACAGGTAATATTCAGCTGCCTTAATTCCGTCCCGATGTCTAATGGAGGTATATAAGGCAGTGACATCCAGAGTCATTAAAATATAATCATCTTTCCACACCAGGTTATTGAGCTTGCAAATGAAGTCAGTGGTGTCTTTTACATAAGATGGTAATGTTAGTACCCATTCCTTTAGAAAAAAGTCTATGTATTTGGAAATGTTTTCAGTTGCGCTGTTTATTGCCGAAAGTATTGGTCTACCTGATGGTGATAATAGATTCTTGTGAACCTTTGGCAATAAATAAAGTGTTGGTATAACCGGACAATCCTTTTTGAGGAATTTAAATTCATCATTTGAAATTAACCCTGCACTTTTCCAGGCCAAAAGTTTAGAATTCAAATCAGACCAGGCAGCTTTGATTACAATGAGGTTGCTCTTTCTGTAGCAGTCCAGGTCGCTAAGCTGTGATTCTGCTTCTTTTATATAGTCGTCCCGATGCCACAAGACGATGTTTCCCCCTTTGTCCGCCTGTTTTACAATAATGTTCTTATCAGCCTTGAGTTTCTTTATGAGGCTATTGTAGCGTTGGTTTTGTCTGCTCAAAATAGCGTGTTTTTTGTTTGTGGCTGTGTATAGTTGTTTCAAATCCTTGATGATAAAGTCTTGGTAAAGATCTATATTGTCATGGGTCATAATTGGGAAAAAGGTTGACTTCTTTTTGAAAGGCGTGGATATTGGAATGCCAATTCCTTCCCTGTCAGTTTGCTGGGATTGTGTGTTCAGAAGCCCCTCTTGCTGCAAATTCCATATCTCATTGAATGACGTGTCCGCTTCAACTGAGAAAAGTGTGGGGCTGGCTGCCACCGAGGTGTCACGTTGTTTGTACGGATGTGTGCGATGGTATTTGCTCAGTTTAAGCTTTCTAATGAAGCGGAAAGTGTCCATTCTGATATTTGCATAGTTCATGTTACTGGGGGGGCAGTAAGACAGACCCAAGCTTAGGATTTGTTTCTCTTTATCACTTAGGGTGATGTCTGTCAAATTTACGATTGTTGTGCTGACGTCGATGGTTGGGTTTGAAACCTGTTCCAATTTCCCCCCTTTCCCCGATTGACTCTCTTTCCTCCAGCCGAGTTTCCTCTCGTTGCATTTCCGGCGTTGGAGGCGTTTGAAGTTTGCCCTCTGGCGTTTTGTTGGGGGTTTACTTTCGATTTGGATCTTAGAGTGTCTCGACGGCTCTCGCAGAGGCAATTTACCTCTTGTGCCGGCGATAATTTGGTAAACCCCTCTTGTAAGTTTTTTCTCCTCCTTTGCTCATTATCAGAGTCGCTCTCCGCCACTGAACTTAGATCAGTGGATGAGGCAGATGCTGTTGCCTCTTGCCTTGTCTTAGGGTTGTTTTTACCCACTTGTGCTTTTATGGTATCAAAGCGGCGTGCAAAGGTAAAAATTTGGCCGTGTAGATAGTCCAGCCTGTCTCTTTCAAACTTGAAGGCCTTTCTTTTTTTAATTATTTCCTCTTCCTTAGCCAGCCTTATCATCATTTCCTCTCGTAATTTTGTGGTTTGCTCTGTTACACCCATTGTTGTTAACTCAGCCTCTACTGTTTCGATTTCCATTTGTAGTTTCTTTCTGTCGCTGTCAGCGTATTTTGCCAGTATTGCCATTAAACGGGCGGAATATTCCAGGTTTGTATCCGCCCATTCGGCCAACATTGCTGGGTCCGGGTTCTCATAGCTCGGGGCTAGAGTGCTTCTCAAACCCCGCGGAACGCGCTTGACATCGAGGTATTTAGTGAGGGAAGTATGCTCCCACCACTTCGACTCTTCTCGTTTCATCAGTCGCTCCAATTTTCGAAATGTCTCCTTGATGTTAGGACTGTCAGTACCTCCCATGGCACCCCCAGTGGTAGTTGTAAACGTTGTTGAGCCCTCTGGGTTTTCCACAAACATGTGGCCCTTATCCTCCTCCCTGCGTTTCAACACGTCGGCGGACATGTTGGCTAGTTGTGGTGTATTAGTGATTTAAACACCGAAGAAAACAAGCGGATAAAGCGCTATTTGACAGTTCTTAGCGCTTTCCGCTTGGCACACTCCCTACTGCGAATTTGGACAGCTGTCCTACCTGGGCTCGGCTGTCGACGGTTCCCCCTGCACTTCGCCAGGTCTGACCCGCGACTCCTTTTGCCTGGATAGATACGTGTGCTCTCTCGCAGGGGCTCGGGCAGCTTCCTCCTACCGGAGTAGAGATTCCAATTCCGGGTTACGGGATTCGAGCTTCCTGCTGCTCCACGCCCAAAGCTCGGGGAGGGGCTTTCACTCGTACCACGAACGCTCCTTGGTACAATTAGATGAAGAAAACGCCATTCTTTTTCCACAGGTTGTCCAAGAATAACGAGAGTGAGCCCAGATTTTGTGCCAATTTCTCGGTGATTTATTTAGTAATCACACCAGCCATCCGCCATAACGCGTTTCACCTCCCAAACGAGGCTTGATCACATGACGTTGGTTGAAACAAACAAGGGTCTTAAATACACAAAAAGATGGGAGCGGCATTGCGCTTAAAGTGGTATGTGCATTAACAAATTTCTCAAATGCCGCCAAACTAGTACAAAAAACGGCAATAGTACAAAATTGTAACGCATTTCAGCATTTCCTTCCTTGATCACACATAAATCATATATATATATTTATTTTATTCACCACCAAATATCCAACAAGGACAGAAGAGCCCTCTTTGGGTTTCAGACACCATTTATTGCATCCAACAGACGCGTTTTGGCGATTGATGCCTTTCTCAATGTTGGTTCAATAATGGTTTAGTACATTTCACATCCATTTCCTTTAAGTTCAGTGCTTTGCCCTTATTGGATAATTCATCTGAGGCACTGACAGAGGACTGCAGTATTGCCATGAATCGGATGCTCTAATCTGCGCTCTCATCTGCGCCATGTCAGTATCTATTAACCACTATATTACATAGCAATTAAGCATGGGCGAATTTTGCGAATTTGCGATACGAGAATTTGCGTATTTGCGAATTCGCAATCTGCAAAATTCGCGAATTTGTGCGAATTTGCGGATTTTTGTTTTTTTGCGCGTTCGCGGGGGTTTTTGCGTGTTCGCAGGTTTTTTGCGTGTTCGCGGGGCTTTTTGCGTCTTCGCGAGCCGCTTGCATGCAGTCGTTTATGGGAGAGGGAGAGATAGATAGATAGATAGATAGATAGATAGATAGATAGATAGATAGATAGAAAGAGAGAGAAAGAGAGGGAAAGAGAGAAGGAGAGAGAGAACGAGAGAAAGAAAGAGAAGCCGGATCTCTGAAGGGCCAGATTCCTGAGTTGCCCCTACAAAACATACAGCTTTTTATTTTTAACAAAATGCATATGAAAATTGTGCTGTAAAGGTCTCTTTTAGTTTAACCCCTCGTGACAACTCAAAATGGGTGTATTTGCCATCCTCTCCCTTCTTCCTGTTATATCTGTAAGTGCTTCCTGAAGAGGTTGAATTCCTTGGACAGGTGCCTCGTTGCCTACTTGTAACTATTCTCTGACCCTGCTTCAAGGGTCAGAGCAGGGTCAGAGAATAGTTGCAAGTAGGAAACGAGGCGCCAGGAAGCAATTAGCAGCAGGTGTCCAAGTTGAAGTTAATTTGTTTGTAACCCTTTTGTAAAAGGTTACAAAGAAATTAGGTTCAACTTTTGCACCTGCTGCTGTAACCCTTGCTTGGCTGAAAGTTCGTCCCCGCTGATTTGCGGATTTTACTGCGATTTCGCGAGATTCGCGGATCGCGAAATCGCGGAAAATCCGCAAATTCGCCCGCGAAACGGATTTTACGCCCACCCTTAATAGCAATGTTGCATGAACCCAAGCGCATTGATCATTAATTTTTATCGTTTTTTTCGTCTTGTAGCAAAGTCCTTGCTGATGCGAAATTGGAATATTACAAAATGGACAACAATTGATTCATTAAATCTTTGTTGCAGATATGTGCTACAACTGCAAGGGATGTGTGGTCAGGCGAGGGATACAGACTTGGAAATTAGAGTTCCATTGGAGACAATTGTTGATGACTTCATAATGCAACTATAGAGCCCGAATAACATGTGATTTTCTCCCACTGAGCGATGAATACTTTTACTATAACAATTAATGTTGTAACCAGTTGTAAGCAGTCCCTATACCCCCGAGAAACCCAGAGGAAGACGTTTCGTACAACAAAGCAGGGGTCATCAGCAACCAGACAGCAGATACAGAATAATTGTTTTGCCATCAGCTCTTGCTCTTTGAAGTGTGCCCCATATGTGATATGTAAAACCCCAGCAGACCTGTCAAGCAGGTCCTGAGACAACAGCAGAATTTGGCAATGTGATGTCAACAAGAGGCCCCATGTGATTGGGGTTGGCCTGGCAGGGGGGACTAAAGAATCATGCGGCCTGGGTGTTAGTTACATATACTTGTGACAGGGTAGGACTCTTTGAAGTTAATCAAGCTCTGGTTCAAGCCCTCAGGCCATCCTAGAAAAGACCCATCAACGAATCCCGACACCCAAGGTTTTTAGTTCCTACCCTGGGAGCAAGGCCACACCTGATTAACACCTATTAAATTTGTCATTATTGGGTGGCAAAATGCAGATTGGCTTCCAGTGAGTTCAGACAGGGAAAAGGTAACTTTCTAAAAGTAACTTCTCCTTAATAGTTAAACACAATTGGAATGTACTATTAAATTGAATATTAAATGTCTATTCAAAATATGTTTTTTTCTAGCTCCTTCCAAACACAAATTAGCCTTACTAGATGTAATAATGTAACCCAGTGTTTTCTCTGGTGCAAAAAAAATAGCTTTTGGGCCTTTTTCGCTGCAAGGAGGGGTGGAGAAGTATTTTTTATATGCCCTACTGTTAAATACCATGCACACTGCCATATGAGCCTTAAGGGCTACTTTGGGGTAACGTATAAATATGTAAAAGGAAAGTTTTGACTTGGCAAATCTTTTTAATTTGACAGATCTAAAAACTACAGAGATAGACTATAATGGTAGGCATGGAGACATGTTTGCTGGGTCACTGCAGGGAGAGGCACAATGGAGATTGCAACATGCAACCCACTAGCTAAATTTAACTTCCATGCCCTGGGTATACTAGGTACTGTATTCAAGGGACTTTTAGGCATGTTAAATATGCCAGTAAGGTGTATACTTATGTCAAAATGGTAAAAGGGGAGAGCACAAGCACCTTACTACAGGTTAGAAGAAGTAAACTGCACAACGTTTTATAGTCAACGTAGATAGGATTCACTAAACAGGCAAAAAATCATCCAGGGTGACCATGTCAAAAGGGCAAATTTTCAACAACATGCCTTATACTTACTGTAGATAATTGTTGTTTGGAAGAGAAGAAGTGCTATTTTTGGTACACTCTATGGTAAGTTAGGGTGTCAAACCAAAGCAGGAGTTACTTGATACTATTTGTAAATTGAGTACTCCATGTAACAAAGATGAAGTACTTTTGTTTTTGGGGATGGCTGAATTTTATGGTTGTTTCTTGCTAATTGATCGGAAAACACTAGAGGGAACTATTCCAGAAGAGGGTGGAGTTTAAGTGGTAACAACAATGCATGTATGGGGTTTGATGAGGTAAAGTCAAAACTGAGGTGTGCTCCACATCTGAGGGCATTCATTCCAGGTAAGGGGACCAGAATAATCATGAATGCTAGTAGTAAAGGTTTTCAAATGATGCTTTGGAAGTTATTGATGGAAATGAGCGGCTTATTGCTTGTGTCTTCAGATGTTTAAATTGGGCTAAAATAAAATTTGCTGTAAATAAATAGGAGGCTATGGTGATGTGTCGGGCTAGTCTTTATAAACAAAAAGAATCCATTAAATAAAAAAGGGGGAAAGAAAGTGTTCCTACGATGGTTGGGAACACCCTGGTTGTTATTGATACCCCTCACACACCAACAGGCCCCTTGGTGTCATGCTTCATCATTGGGGTCCTTGCACCACTCTATGGGATGCGGCGTGCTGCGACCTACGGTTGCGTGGCAGCACTTATGACGACTATGTGTGATGTAGGTGAGGAAATTCTTATGTGAGTGCAGTGGTGGGGTTCTTAAGTGGGTGATGTTAAAAAGTGCCTGGCTCGTGGGGTGTTACAAAAAACTTTATTTGGCCCCCGGGCTGGTACTGTTAAAATGGTGAGATCGAGGTAATTGTGCAAACTATGTGCGCCACCTCCTATGTGTGTGTCAACATGTTTCAGTGTAAAAACACCTTCTTCAGGACTGGGGCACACAAATCCCCACCTTACTCACGTTTTTCTACTTTTTCAGAATGTATTTACTAAAAAGTGAAATTTACAAGTGCAGGTAATACAATGTACCTACTGGATAACCGCTATTTGGCTGACCTGTAAAGGAAAGGGACAAATCTTTTTTGGGGTGGTCCATTCCTTAAAAACATAGGTATCGTGACCCGTGGATACAGTCAGAAAGAGTGCGGCTCGGATTCCTAGACACTTACTAGACAAACACACACAGAACATAAACCACACACCCTAATTTAAGGCGAATTTAAGGCGAAAACGTTTCCGCGTCCAGGGGCAGCGCCAGCACCAGACGCGGAATACGCCTTTCACTGCGGGTAAGAAGAACTGGGTAGCGACACCAAACCCGCTCTCCACGGCTCACACAATGAGGTCCCTCAACGCCATGACAGTAATGTATTAAAACGCCCCCCCCCTTTTCTGTTCACAGCCTGGGACTCAGAGGTCCGTTCCCCCGAGGACATGCAACCGCATATAAATGAGGTAATGTCAGCGCTGCTTTGTCGCTTTATAAGTAAACAAGTAAGGCACGCAATGTAATGAACTGTGTATGTTAATTAACTAAAAAATTGCTGGGCATAAACAGGAATGTGTAAATAAGTTTTAAAATAGTTTATGGTGTGTGTTATGTTTACAAAGAAAACCGTAATATATATATATCACCAATCACCCTACTATTGACGTTATTCATTGATTAAACATGCAGACAAATGATTGTAAAGGCCAAATCTTTACTATCAGTAACCCCACCAGGCTTACTACACGCTAGCTCGCATGACGAACTTCCCCTATGTAATTCGCCAAATAGTCTTCCATTATTGCTAACACTTATTGAAGGAATAAGAAAAAAATGTGCCTGCACTGAAACTAAGAATAAAGTGCGATTAAATGCTGTATACACACAAGGTGTACTAGCCACAGAGTAACAGAAACACTGTATGTAGATAATTGCGATTTCTTTTCTAGGTTTAACAGAACCTCCAGTATCAAACTACAGTGAGTACAATTTGAACCACTGACATACCACACAAAAAGGGTGTGAGTATAATTTTAAATTTGTATTTGTCCTGACGAATGCTCCATAGACCCGGCTGGGCCAAGGGGAGCAGAACCATGTTGACAGTTTGTCTTTAAGTGATATAAAAGGACCCGGTAACTTGATCCAACTGTATAACCCATATGTTACTTTTAACAACAGACCACATCCGCTCCAGAATAAAGTGAATTTTGGGTGTAGGTGTTTCTTTTAACATTAACCCTCCTATGTGGCTTCACCTTTTCTCTGGACACTACTGCGCTACTCCAGAGTTGACCTCAGGCTTGAGGCAGGCATACAGCACAATAGATGACCCAATGATAAATGCCATAACGTCTATGTGCGGCGGAGAATCAAGATAAACCGCATCACCTCAATACATAGCGTTTATGATGGTTATCTACATGACTGTGTGCAACACAATTATAAGTGTCTTAGTCCACCTATGATAAATAATACTACCCTGGGGAACAGACTAGACACCAATTCCTCCTCCCTACCTTCTGATTAAAAAAAGTGGCAAAGAAGCCTAGTGTTATCCTGGGCTAGCCTGTTCCTAATGTATCCTTCTTGTGAGTTGTGTATTAGGTAGAGGAGGTGGTTATTGAGTCTAGTTGCCAATATTTTGGGGTAGATTTTGCAGTCCACGTTGATTAGTGAGATTGGCCTGTAGTTTTGGGGGTACTGCTGGCCTTTCTCCTCTTTAGGTATCACTATATTGTTGGCCTCGGCCATTGAGTCTTTTAGACAACCATTGCGGACGCAATGCGTGAACACTTCTACCATAGTGGGTTTTAATAGCTGTAGGAAGCGCTTGTAGAAGCCCACCGTGTATCCGTCCGGCCCCGGCGCTTTGTTCACTTTAAGTGAGTCTATCGCCTTCTCAATTTCCGCCCCTGTTATGTCGTGCTCTAGAGATGCTCTCTGCTGTTCCGACAACGTGGGTAGGTTAAGTTTACTCAGTAGGTTTGCCCCCCATCTACTGATAGGTCTTTGTATGCCTTGTATAGGTCGCCATAGAAGTTCTTGAATACCTTCAGGATCTCTTTGTTTGCCGTGTGAGTCTTCTTCGTTGTGTCAGTTATTGTGGCTATTGAGTGCTGCCTCTGTTTTGCTTTTAGATATGATGCCAGCGCACGCCCAGCCTTGTTGGCTGTACATAGATTGATAGCTTTGTATTTATTTACCCATGTACCAGCTCTCTCGCTCAGAATCTTGTTGAGTTCGTATTTCCTTTTTGTGAGTTCTGTCAGCGTGTTGGCGTCTGCTAGGTTTGCACAGTGGCCCCTTTCCAGGTCCCTGATCTGGTTCTCTAGTTCAATTATTCTTCTATTCCTATCTCTGATCATCCTAGCCTTGATGTTTAGGAGTTTGCCTCTTATCGTAGCTTTTAGTGCGTCCCACAGGATGCCCTTGTCTACTTCTGAGTTGTCATTGAAGGAGAGATACTCTTTGATGGCCTCCTCAATCTCAGCTAGGTTTGTGGGGTATTCCAGGATGTCGCTGTTTAGTCTCCATCTGCGGCTAGGTAGTTCATTGTGTCGCCCACTGAGTGAGAGGCTGATGTGTGCGAGGTCTGAAATTGTTATTGGTGCGATATCGGTCTGGTCTATGAGGTGTGTGTGCGAGGCCGACATAAACATGTAGTCTATTCAACTGTATGAGTTGTGGGGGTGTGAGTAGAACGTGTACTCCCTCACGTCCGGGTGTTGCAGTCTCCAGGGGTCTCTAAGGTGGAGCTTGGAGCAGAGGTTCCTCAGGGTGTTCTGCTCCTGAGGTCTATGGCTCTGCCTGGAGGGGTGTCTGTCTGTGGTCTGGTCCAGTACCTGGTTCATATCCCGGGCCAGTAGTAGCAGGTCCTCCTGGGGGAGATTGCCTAGTCTGGATTCGACTCCTTCCCAGAAATCCTTGTTCTCTGAGTTGGTCCCGTATATATTGGCTATGTGTATCGTCTCGTCCCCTCTCTTGAGACTAGTTATCAGCATCCACCCATCCACATCTGTATAGTTCTCGTGTGGGGATAGCTTGCTTTTCTTGTGTATCAGTGTGATGACCCCTCTTTTTTTGTGTATGGCTGGTGAGCAGAAGGATTCGCCTATCCAGTTTGCCTTGAGACGCAGCGCGTCCTCTTCTGAGAGTCCTCTTCGGAAAACGTCAACTGGAACTATTCACAAACATACTGCAATAAATATTTTATTGCACTTTACTTTCCGTTAAGTCCGTTTTACGTTTACAAAGGAATTGTTCCAATATATATATTTTTTTTGTTTATTTATTTTATGCAAGGAAAAGCAGAAAATACAAATCAAATATTACACAATGATACAATCAGATGCATGAGTTCGTCAGACACTATTATCATACTACATATCATACAACAAATCATATCTGGAGAATCGCCAAAGCCTAAATCCATTCAGTGATGGATGCCCATATCTTTACTCCGATACCCCTTCTCTTCAGCCCTTTAGTTTTATAAATAGCTAATTCTATATTATACATTAACAGTAATCTTTCACGTCAACTGAAAAAAGAGGGGGGATCAGGATTAATCCAGTCTCTTGTACTACAAGCTCGTATTACATCCATACAAATAAAAAGAAAGCAAATTGTAGCTTTTGCTCTTGGTTGACTCACAATTCCTGGGCTACAGCCAATCAATATCATCTCAGCAGTTAAGCTAAGTGTACGTTTCAAGATTACCCCCAGAAAAAATTCAATATGCTGAAACAATTCAGCAAGCTTAGGGCACTGAAAAAACATATGTACCGCATCAGCTGCATAAAAGCCACATCTATTACATTTAGTCCCCGTTGTCATGCTCCATTTAGAAATCTTACTAGGAGTGTAATATAAGTCATGTATACACATAAAGTATTGTGAGTTCATCCACAATACCCACATCCCGTCTCGGCTCCAAGAGGGCGGAGCCGAGACGGGACGGACGTGGACCGTCTCGGCTCCCGGCCCGCGCGCTGCTCCGGCCTGGAGCCCAGCGTCCTTAGGAGGCCCCCCGCGACGCACACGCTTCCTAATTGTAGCGGAAGGTGTGGGGCACCTGCAGGGCTACCCCGATCGCTGCTGGTGCCTGTGGAGCGGCGATTGCTGAATGCTCCCGATCCCCGCCGAGGACCCAACATGGCGGCCGCCCGTTACCAGCTCGGGCTTTAGAACAACTAGGAAGAGGAGCGGAGACCGGGGGCGAGTCGGACAGGCGCTGTTCACCCGAGCCGTATGTAGGGCTCCTACCGCATCCCCCGCTGCCACCTCGTTGCTGGTGTCTGTGGAGCGGCGCTGGCTAACTGCTATCGATCCCTGCCGGGGACCCAACATGGCGGACGCCCGCTACCAGCCCGGGCTAAAGAACAACAAGGAAGAGGAGCGGAGACCGGGGGCGAGTCGGACAGGCGCTGATCACCTGAGCGGTATGTAGGGCTCCCACTGCGTCCCCCGCTGCCACCCGCTGTCACCCGCCGAGACTCTGAGGGCATTCCAGGGGCACACCAGTAAAGGGCCGGGGATTGACGGCGGCGCCCCTGCTGATGACGGCGCCGCCTTGAAACCTTCCCACCTACCTGCTCCGGGGGCCATACACCCCTCTCTCCGCCACAGACGGGCCTGGGCCCGAGGGCAGAGATGTGCCCCCCCCCTCCCCCTTGCTGACTACGCTGTTTAGCGCCAACGGTGCCTGACTTCAAGATGGCGCCCTTGGGGACACGCTTTCTATGACCGGCAGACACAGGCTCCGGGAACACGAACGCAGAGGATAGTGCCCTGGTGGACTCTGGAGGACTTTTTCGTTGGACTAGTCCCTCCCTCCATACCCTGCATCCTACCCACCCTTCCTCTATGCTGTGAATGCTGCTGTTTTTTTTGGACAGTTTTCGCTGGACTCTAGCCCTTCCCTCCAGACCTTTGCATCCCACCCACCCCTCCTCTATGCTGGTACTCGTGTAGTGTTTGCAGCGGTCCTTTGTACTCTCTACCACCCCTATATTACCCATAGAGTGTTTCCAGTCACATCCCTCCTGTCAAGATAGAAGATAACTCTAACGACTAGTATCCTATTTGATTTTTAGATTGTATCCATGTGTATCCCCTCCCGGTGTTTAGAATTATAGCGTTAACGACTAATCGCCTGTGGAACTGTTGGAATATAGCCAGGTGTATCCCTTCCCCCGTGTGAAGAGATAACCCTATTCACTAGAGCAAAAAGAAATGTGTTCCTGAAATGTGTAACGTAACTGATTCTATGTAAAGTGCTTTGTAAAGGGGCAGCTGAAATTCCAGGAGCCTAGTCCCGACAGCTCGACGACTTCGGAGGGCTGGAAGAGGTCCCCCGCTACACGGCGGAGGAGGGCACTGGACATTGAATGCTGTCTTATGTAAAGCGCTCTGATAACCTAATCGGTTCAAGATCCTGAAATGTGCAACGTAACTGATTCTATGTAAACTGCTGTGATAACATGTAACGGAACTGGTGCTATGTAAAGCGCTCTGATAACCTAATCGGTTCAAGTTCGCGCTATAGAAAACTCTAAAAATAAATAAATAAAATAAATAAATAAATCATCACAGTTATAAGAACTCGATTGGCTAACTTGACAGACTCAAGAATATTTATTTCAGGTATCCCCAGCTTGTTTACCCATTTTACTTGACCATTTTCCAAATCATCAGGAAATTCCTGTATCAAACATGAATACAATATACCAATTTATGTCTTTTTTGCCAATTGCTCAATAAGGGGGATTTTCCTCATTTGATGGTCTAATGATTGCCCTGCATTCTGTAAAAGCTACGAATTTGCAAGTACTTAAAAAAATAATGTTTTGATAAAGCAAACCTAATTTGTAACTCATTAAAGGAAGCTAAGTGACCTTCTTTAAACAAATCCCCTAAATAACATATTCCTTTAGTGCCCCATCTAATAGCTACTAAATCACAAAAGATTTGGGGTAATAAGCCAGGTGCTGAAAAAGGTGTATATGTGTTCAATTTTTTAATACCCAGATGACGCCGGACAGTTTGCCAGAAGGCATATGCTGCTTTTAGAGTCTTAAATGTAGTCTTCTTGAAGTAACTAGGTTCAATTACCTTCAAGAAGCACGCTTTCATCTCTTCGCCCATAATTAACCCATAGATTGATGGAGTGTTACAAAAAGGGATACAAGCTTTATCCCCAATTATAAGTGGGCTAATAGATTGAAGAGTCGCAGCAATATAATACAAAAGAAATAAGGGATATTCCACCCACCACACTCTTTAGGAAGACTCATCTTTTTATAAGCTTTGCGCTGTCGTTTGTAACCCCACAGAAATCTTGAAGTTGCCCTTTCTAGGTTTTTAAAACAAGCAGGGGGAAATTCAATGGGTATTGTACGGAACATATACAAAAATGTAGGTAAGATTAACATGTTTAATACATTAGCTCTCCCATGTAATGATAAATGAAGGTGATCTAACCTTTCTAATAAATCATTGATTTTAGCCACTGCAGGATTAATATTCAATTCAGGGATATTAGAGACTGGGAGTGAGATCTTGATTCCCAAATAAGTAACTTCTAGGACAAGCGGAATATTAAGGGGCGGATTATCCCCAGTATATAAAATCTGAGTTTTGGAAAGATTCAACTTATACCCAGAAAAGGACCCAACTGTACAGCTAGATCGTTAATAGCTGGCAACGCAGTCTCAATATCTGTTGTAACAACCACAATGTCGTCCGCATAAGCTAAGTATCTATAGTTTGTATGGGCTAAATAGATTGGTTTTATTTTTTCTTCCAAGTTTAAAAGATTAACAAAAGGATCAATATAAAACGCAAAAAGTAACGGGAAGCACGGACACCCTCGTCGCTTACCACGGGTGATTAAGAATGGGACCGAAGTTTTAGCATTCAGACGAATAGATGCAGTAGGGGCAAGATACATATTCCTTAAAGCGGTTAGAATACCTGGTCCCAGTCCCTTTCAAGGAATTGTTCCAATATTAAGAATTTTATAAAAACATGTTTTCATTTTGAAAAACTAACGAGGCTACACACAAAGGTTAATTAGCTACTTCTATAAAAGAGCACATTTTTACAATTTGTGGGAATGTTTGAACATAAGCTTTAGGATACACAGTTGGAAAATATTGTATGTGTGACAAACTACAGCAATTTTTAAAATTGCATAAAAAAGTAGTCTTTCAAAATGCCAAATTTTGAATATTGATTCGTAAAATACAATAGAGAAACCTCTTTTTGTATTTTGACAGAACAATAAAATTAGAGATTAACTTGTACTTGCTCTTTCCCCTACTAAAAGAAGTAATCAACTTACCTTGACAGGAGAGGAGAGCCTTAAGGGAAATTATTGGTGTAGCACTTGTCACGCATATGCCTAAGCCTGGGAAAATATTTTTGGGTATTTCTAAATAAAATAAATCTTTCTGTATTCCTTTACCAACTCCTGCAACAGTGATTTAATGTATCTGATTATCTGTCCGTATATCAAAGGCTATGAAGGTGAGACAGGGAGGGAGATCTGTGTATGGTATTTTGAACACAAATCAGCAATCACGAATAGAAAAGAAACAGCTCTAATGGGTATTAATTGTCAGAAATGAAACATAATGAGACTACTTTAAAATGAGTCATAATTGGGGTTCCCGGTTTTATGATATTTTTTTTTGCCATTTCCGTCTGTATTTATCCATATTTATTTTTTGGGCATTTTTTCTGTATTTATCCACATTTATTTTTGCCACAAGCAAAAGACGACGCTACAGCTAGTAGTTTTCCTCATTTATTTAAATTGACAATGCACATATGTGCTTGGTTATGTGAGGGCACTGTCACTGTCAATGTACGAGAGGGACGACCTCGGAGGGCAATAGCTGCTTGCAAGGATGAGGGAATCCATTTTGAGGAATTTCAATCAATTGCTTGGCAAGGGCTCTGCTGGAGGGGATTAGTGTTCTATACGGTCGAACTGTGATGATGAATGTACAGATCTGTAGGTAGCTGTCTACCCTGCATTGTTTCACAAACCAGTCAAAACATCCATGCCAAGCACTCAAATTGCGCTGACTAGTTTCCAAGCATGGATTGTACAGGTTCCCCAGTTGCACAGTGGGGCCATCTCTCTCACCAGGCGCACAACACCCAGTGGGCTCAAACATCTCCCCCCTTCCTGTGTGTCAGCCCGGGCTGAGACAGCTTCCTGGGCACACACACACAGTTTTTGAGCTGCCAGCCACACTCAAGTACTTCACAGGTCTTTAAAAAGGCCATTCACTTGTTAACAAGTTTTTGTTGGTTTTTCACCTCTTCTCACCAGATTGCGGGCAGTGTCTACAGGACCCCCTGTGCTCAGTGGCTTAATCACTGAAACGTAAAGGGCTGCCTTTTGTGATACACACTTTACTTGGTGGGACATCCTGCTGCCCGCGGCACTAGCCTACCGGGTAGCAGTTCAATAAAGTTAGTTTTGGCTGCTGGCAGAGGCAGCGCAGCTCGGCCCTGCTCGCACCGTGGGCTGGTAATCATTTTAAATGATCCTGTGACCTGACCCAACCCATCACCCCACGGTGGGCCAGCAGCTGAGTGCACGGACCGCCAAAGTGGTTCCTCACTCAGCAGCCCAGAACACACCGTGGTCCACCCTGCAGCTGAGCCTCCCGCAGAATCACTCCAGGCGTTGCCGCAGGTGATTCAGTCATTGAGGCCACGAGGCAGCCTGTACCGAATTGCCACTCGCCTCGCAAAGAGTGCGTGCCTGTTGGAGTGAGGAATTCTCTGCTTCTAAAAAAAATTGCTTTTTTAGTGCCCTGTGGTCATGATGATCATTCATCTTCAGCTGCCTGTGAGTTCCTTCCCTGTTTACCAGCTGTATTCTGCAGTCTGACATTGCAGTCAGAGTCAGTCTGTGTGGACCTCACTGGAGTTTCCAGTGACAAGCGCATTAGTCTGCCGCATTAACTCGTTTTGGGTCCAGTCCGGTGAGCAGCTATGGTGCTGGTCCAACATCTACTTTTATGAATACTTTCAGCGCTGAAAACTCAGCTGCTGCGTCTCTAAGTCCGCAGAGCCTGTAGCTCTCTGACAGGCTGGTGTGAGAGCTGCTGGGCCGTACATTAGCGGCGCGCCGACTAGGATCGACAGCTCAGCCCCTTGGCCACAGCACGCTCCGGGATGATTCTGGGAAAGACCGGCATCGCAGCATTGTGCACATTCTCTGTGTATGGCATCACACGTGATGTACACGGTCTTGTGCACTGGAGCAGGGCGGCGCGGCAACATTTGCTAGTATTTTGCCATTTCTAAATATAAATACAGACAAAGGAAATATAGTTTTCGTCTGTATTTATATGTAAAAACGGAAAACGGGGAGCCCTTCCGTTTTATTCATAATAGTCATAATTACGAAAGTAAGTGGAGATATGAGAGGTGACAACATGTTAGAAAAAACAACTTGCAAGAGAAACGTTTTGGATTTTTTTTTATCTTAGAACCCATGTCTCAGGTTTAAATGAAAAGATAAAATGGGAGTATACTATAGCCTAATTTTTCGATTTTTTTCTTTTAACAAGGTGCCTGTGACATATGTCTTTTTCTCTTATTGATGAGTCTATGGCCTTCTTTAGTGGCTATGCTGGGGGAATCAGCAGTCTAGTTTTCTTTGTTTAATCGGCTGACCTAATGCTACCGGTACGTCACCTATACCTTTGACTTTCATATTCAGATGCACCCATTAAGCAACTCTTTGATCTATCACTAACTGTTTTTCTCCAGCATCACAAGGTTGCACTACTCAGGTGTACAACTGTTCAGCCGCTTGTCAACAGATTGAGGTGTGACGTGAGTTTATCCAAGTGCTCTTTTTTATTTACACAGGAAGTGACCTCTCACACTCGCTGCTGTATTTTCCATGCAGTTTCTTACAATCGGACACTTCACACCATTCTGTGCCTTCATGTTAATGGGTCATCTTGTCTACCTTCTACTTTAGAAAACATCTTTGTGATTTACCTGCTTCACAAAAAGTTTAACTTCTGGAGGCCTAAGTACATACTGGCAACATCAAGCATGTCCCTTTGAGCTAGGCTGCAGGTACATGAGGACCAAAACATGTATTTGTTTTAAAACAGTTTTAATTAGTCTGCCTTCCGATTTCTAGGTACAGTCATATCACCTGGGTTTTCTACTGAGAAGTGGATAGTCATGACTAAAATATTCTGTGGCTAATGTAAGTTCTGACTGCAATGACTCTGTTTTGTACTCCCTTTGTGAATTTTTGGTAAGCCATATTCACTACAGCTTTGTTTCATTAGTGAGAGATGAAGGTTGTAAATCACATAGAGTTGTTGTGTTTCATGCACCCATATTTATGCTTATGATTCATGACAAGAGTGAGTACATTACACTGGAGTGTAGAACTACCTCCCCTCTGTGGAGCTATGGTATTCTGTTTCAAGTAACATGAATTAAATTATGTGAGGCTGGCATCTTCCTCTAGTAAAGTATCAAGAAACTGTCTGATGCTCATTGAAGTGTATTATTAATATGCTACCACAGGGAATGAAGATTATTTTGAATGAACTGGGCTCTAATAATCGTTTTAGAAGTAGTATTTGATGTTCAGATGACATTTGTATTAATTATTTATTAAGACATGAATTTATATGAAATTGTGTTTAATAAATTAATCTGATAATGATGCCAGTGACTTTATGATTTAGTCCGTAAACAATGCATTATTTTCAATCACATATCTGAATTCATTGGTATTAATTATAATAGTTTTTTTTGTTCTCTTGTGAGAACCCGTACTTATGTTGAATGTTCAACTCTCTCATTGTTCATCATTCAACCTGTGGTCCTGATGAAGATGGAATACTTAAATACAAACCATTACTTGTCCACCCAAAATGTACATCAACGGTTTTACCGTTCATTGTTGTGGTCTTTGGACGGAAGAAATGTGAATCCTTTGCACTACTTCCTTATTTCTAGAACTGATTGTTTCCAGCAGGGACCTTGCTTTTAATATTTCAGAGAATATTAGTTTACTATAGTAGCTTCTGGTGGAGGATTGCTTGATTACTTCTTGTGTGGAACTGAATTTGATGTACTGTGAATGAATTATACTGGTTACAAATATTTGTTTTGTTATAGAATTATTATTGAGTAGGTATTAAAGTTTTGTTTTATGAAACGTACCTTTGAGAATAAATTACTTAATAGGAATCATCTCTTGCAATATATATTATCTTGATGAGAGATAAGCGTTCATGCTGTGTTTTGACATATTAACTAGGTACTCTTTTGCCTTTTGTGAGAAGCTGGGTTGTTGGTTGAGGGGTTGAAATCTTACTCGAACAACAGACACAATTCTTGTCAGTGTGAACCACAAAGAGTCACCAAAATAGCCTGGACTTAAACCTCTGGGGGCTTATCTACAAGCCTCTTGCTCCGCCGGTACATCACTTTATGTGACGCACCGACGGCGCATTTTGCTGCCCCTTATTTACAAGGACTCGTAAAGCCAACCTGCATAGCTTTTCATGTCCTTGTAAATAAGTGCCCTTTTCACGCAGCTCTTTGCGTGAAAGGGACATTCTATGGGTGTTGCTGTGAGTGTTCCCTTGTAAAACCCATGGCTTCTGCCGCATTTCCAGATTTGCCTTTCGAAAACTTGGGAATGAGTCAGACTGCGAGGCCTCCCCAGGGGAGGCGAAACGAGGAAGAATGTTTTCACTTCTCCTCATTTTTTCCTCTAAAAAGAGGAAATCACCTCTTCTGATTGCTTTTGTGCAGGAAGGGACACCTCTCCCCTGAAATGCAGACACACTTGCACCATGTGCAAGGATACCTGCGTTGACACATGGCAGCCAATTGTGTGCCAGTGAAGTGGAAAGCACAGGGATGCAACATATTATTCTAAATATGTTGCATCCCTGTGCTTTGAAAGTGACTCAGTTCGGCACGGCCAAATGGCTTGCGGTGCTGCGCTGAGTCCCTTTCTTGTAGATAAGGCCCCTGGTACCTTGGCACAAAAGCAGTCAGGCTTAACTTAGAGGCAATGCGCAAAGTATTTATGCACTACACAAACAGTATTAAAAAGGAAACACAACAAAATAAAAATCTCACACTGATTTATAATTAAACTAAAGTAACGCTCAATAAATTATTTAAAAACAAAATAACAAAAGTCCTATCAGTAGAACTGGAGATATGCCATTCCCAAAATTTAGATAATTATAGCACCTACACAACTTAGGGCCTGTCCTTAGGGGCGCCTTGTGTATCTTATAAAAGGAAGTTTGAGAGCTGGCAAAAGGGTTATTTTTCCACGACTAAATGTCAGTTTAAAACTGCACAGAGACTGCAATGGCAGGCCTTATACATGTTAAAAAAGGCTACTTAAGTGAGTGGTGAAGTAAGTGTTGCAGGCTCACTAGCAGCTTTTAATTTACAGGCCCTGGGTACAGGTAGAACCCCTTTTCTAGGAACTCACAAGTAAATTAAATGTGCACATTATGTGTAAGTCAGTATTACCATGTTTAGAGGAATGAGCACACGCACTTTAGTACTGATTAGCAGAGCTAAATTGTGCAATGTACTAAGGTCAACAAAAACAAATTCAGCAAAATAGGAGGAAAGGCAAAATGTTTTGGGGAAAACATGCTAGCATGTCAGGTCTTATACCTTTGTTTCCCACATCCTGTTAAGTTTTCTTGTTGGTAACACAGAGTAGATTGTATGACATTCCTCATGAAGGCCATTTGAGGATCCTGAATACAAAGGCAAGATTAATTCAGAGTTATGGTGGTCTGGTCCTAATTTGGAAGTTGAGAGGAAATTTAGACAATCTCATGAGTGTAGAAATCTTCCAGATGGATCTTGGCAAGAGATAGCCATTTATTTGATTTAAAAACTGAAAACTCAACTCCTTTTTTATGGTAGTGGATCTTTTTCAATGTGGCCAGAAATTGGATGTGTATCAGATATTTTGGGGTGGGCTGTTATTCATTTCCTAGAGAAGCTTTGTATACAAGAAAAAGTTCTGAATAGCATTTTGATGAATTATTGAGTCCACTTTAGATCCTTTGAGGTTAAAAAAAAGCCTTGGATGCATTTGGAACAAAGCAAATGGAATAAGGGCTGGGTTAGTTTGTCAGTTAATGTTGACTGGAGAAAACATGAGATTCACAAATTGGATGTAAGGGAAGAAAGAGTTTGAAAAACAATGCTTTTGGAAGAGTAAATGGGAAAGTTGGTGGGTGGGTTAAAATATGCACCCCAGTTGGCTTAAAAACTCCCAAGGAAAGTCTTTAAGATCCTCAAAATACTATCAAGACTTCAGTAGGCAGAATCTGGAAATTTAGTAGAGTGATTGTGTTAAAAGGGTATACAGGCACATGCATCAAAGGATTTTGCGATCGCAAACGGTGCAAATCGCAAAAATCGTCCGTTTGCGATCACAAAATCTGCTTTTGGAATGCATGAAGGGTGAAAGCCCTCACAATTTGAGAATTCTCAAATATTTGCGAATTCTCAAATTGCGATTGCATTTAAGGAATCGCATTTTGCGATTCCTTAAATGCAATGCATGAAACTTAAAAAAATTGCGATTTCGCAATTAGGGGGAGCAAATTACCATGAGGTTGAACCTCATGGTAACTTGCGAAAACTTTGAAAAATGCACTTTTGTGCATTTTTCAAAGTTTCATGTTGTGCACACACATGCCCTAAGGACATGTGTGTGCACAACATATGTACACAGATTGATTTCAGGGGTGCGACAGGGTGTCCTTTGGACACCCCTGCACCCTTGAAATCGCATTCTCAATTTGGGATTCGCTAATTGCTAATCGCAAATTGAGAATGTCTTCCCATTCCTTCCTATGGGCCTCTAGGCCCATAGGAATGAAAGGGAAGGTATTCCTTAATTGTGACTCGCAATTTGCGAGTCGCAATTAAGGAATATTAAGACATCGCAATTTATTTAGCGATTTCTTGATGCATTGCATTTTGCAATTCCATAATTGCGATTCCTTATTTTTCGCAATTAAGGAATTGCAAAAAGCAATATTGATGCATGTACCTGATAGTCCTGAAAGAAAGAAATGTTGTTCTGGAATCAATGATGAATGGAGCAACTCTACCAGAGGTGTAAACCTTGCTACCAGAGTTGAAAGTCCTTCTGGTATCCTTTTCTTTAAAATACCTAAATGCCTTCACGGGGATATTGGTAGACAAAAGACGAAGGCCAGAAAGGGAGTATTAGGGAACTTGGAGTGTGGAAATCACAAGACCCATGATAGGAAAGACTAAAACAGGACCGTTAAGCTAGAACAAGTCAATGAAGAGGAAGATGACACTGGGAAAGGAGATTGTTGACATTCGCCTTCCCAACTGTAAAGGTGCCATATCCTGTAATGATCTGAGGATGGATCATGGCCCAACCACATGCATAAGCAAAAGAGGACACATTTGGGATCGCAAGAAAGGTGGATGTGCAGTCAATGGAAAAATTAGAGAAAGCACCTTTCTGTTCAAAATGCGGACATTGTTTTCTGTTGCTTGGCTAAATTGTCATTGACTGATTATATTCAACTTTAGTTTTGTTTTTAAGTACAAAGAGGATGACAGTGATTTCTCTTGAGAGGGCAAAGATCTTTCTGTGAGTTGTTTGAACATAAAACTATGCAATATAACTGTTTAATTTAGTTACAGGGCATAGAAAGCATAAAATGAACAATGAAAGAAGAAAAGACATAGTACAGAAAGGTCATAACTAAATTAAAGACCAAACAATGGAAGCTACTGAAAATAGGACTACAATCAGAACAGAAAAAAGAAAGAGACATTAGCATAGAAGAAGGAATGCAAACAAGGGAAGACAAGAAGATAGGGAAAGAAGAGCGACTGTCATTTGTTTTTACATATTTTTATTTTATTTTGGAAAAACCAACTCATTATTAATTTTTAAGGATATCCTGCTGGTTGTGAGCGTGCAGAGATAAGCCTGGACAGCCTTTCAAGAGTGTGGAAGAAGAAAAGAGGGAAGGGTGCTTTAAGACATATTTTGTTCAATAAATCATGACAGGACATAGATATATAGACTATAATAGTCGTGAGAAAATAAAGAAACTCAGCACTTAAACTTCCTGGCCTGCTTGCTGTTGATTTATTTGAGACCTGCCATAAAGCAGCTTCAATGCAGAACTCCACTATGACGTTATTTAACTTCCTATTGTTTTAATTTTTTATAGCATAGTGGTTGAGGATTTGTCAAAGCTTTGCAAAGATTAGGCTCCTATTTAAGCAATGTTTATACACAGGGGTCTCCAACCAGTAGCTTGTGAGCTACTGTAGCTCTTGAGCTAACTCTGAGTAGCTCACCCGTGTGCAGCCCAGCTTATTAAATTAGAGAGATTTTGCTTGGTTGAATTAATATACATATAAAGAAATTGAAATTATTCTGCACTAATAATATTAGAAGCTGTTAATGTGTTGAACATAAGTAGCTCTCAGTACAGAAAAGGTTGTAGACCGCTGGTTTATATGCCTGGCATGTGCATTACAGATCTAAATATGAATTCAGTAGGTATATAAAGCATAACACATTTAATATGCTTCCAAGTGGAAGCCACTCTCTGTTAACAGCACACATCCATCTACTGTTGTTACTCACACCTGCTTTATACTGCACCTACTATAGAGGCTGAGATTTAGTCGTAGGGTCGCATTTGCATCAGTGTCTAAAGAGACCAACAGACCCTGAATTGCAAAACACAAAATGTGAGCCAGTCTTGCACATCAAATCCTTGGGAATTTTCAACATATATACATCCTTCAAGACACCAGACTTCATACCTATTCTCTTATGACATATTTCCCATTAATAGAAATCCGATGTATCACTTTCTATACCTTTCCATGTTTCTTTAATCTCAAAGTCCATACCCAACAAGTCTATCATCTTAAGAATATAGATAAGTTCAGTGAACAAAATTATTTCTTCTTTTCTTAAAAATCTCATCCCAACTAAAATCAAGCAACCCTACTTATCTGCTGACATTAACTACATTGCTGAAGACTACAAGACTGTCATCTACTCTATCATGTTGTCCATAGTTTCAAAAAAATACAAAAGTCATAGCCAACCTTGGTTATCTCAAAATCAAAAACACAAATCCAAATCTTCAAAATGGCAAAGCTTTAGAGCAGCAAAGTTCTGATCTATCTAGGGGTAAATTACCACCTCTGTCAGCTCTGTGAAACTTATCATATACCACATTCACTTCATCAGTACCAATGCTTTTTCAAAATCCTAGCTCCCTCAACCTCTGTGCTAAGAATCCATAACCATTTCACTGACAAGATCAATTCAGTCAAGGTCAAAATCAATTTGCCTCTACCTCTCATGAATCTCTTTCTAAAAGAAAACACAAACTTCTGCACTTCTTTCACTCCCAGATTTTGCTGAACTCTCATATATCACAAAACAGTTCAAACCAAAAAAGATTCTGGAAAAACCAACTATTGAAAACATTATTAAGGATTGTTGTTATCTCTTTGAATCATTTTCTGTGCCACGAATAATGCATCCCTTTGCCTGATGCATTAAACATTGCCACGTCACACATTTTAAAAATCAAAACATAGGTCCTCATATGCTTCCCAGCTTCAGACTGGTATCAAGGTTAGTCTCTTTGATATTGACAAAGACATCAATAATTTGGCTCCCCTTTTGGATATACCAACAAAGAAGTTCCTGGATGGAATGCACTATATTCCCAACAGGGGGTAACCCTGCCTTCTTGTAACTCTTCATCTATTGGTGGCGTTCATCACAGTTGCTATTGAAGGCTCATTTAACCCATCATAACTACTAGTTATTGCACAGGAGTGACTACCCTGATTAATCGTAGCACCAGTGGATAAACAGAACAGTTTGACAAAAAATAACGGAGTGCTCCTCACGCTCTTCATTTCCTCATATTCATTTAACCCAGGAGCATTACATTTATGGGGTGATTAGGTTTTATCCCACGGCCGTCCTGCCAAGCATATTGTGGCCTCTGACTGCCACACCAGATCCAGGGAATGGTGGTTCCCTGGCAGTGTCTGTGGCACAAGGTCGAGCTCACATCACTACTCGTAATGGGGCAGTCAGACCGGCAGGGCGGTTGTGGCTGGACCGCCATCGCCGCACCACCATGAGTCTGGCAATCCGTGATCGAGCTCTGAGCTTGGTGGATAAGTCCTCCATCACAAATGTTAAAGACATCCTGTCCACCTTCTTACGAGTGCATTAGGATATAATACACTTGTAATAAGGTCGACAAGATATTTGTCACCTTTGAGATGGAATGCCTGTCTGCCAAAATCTAATTCAGGCCCTAAGTCTTCTAACATATATCTTGCTTCCTCACAGAATGTGTACATATAATTTCCCCAGACTCCCTGGGAACAGAATCTGTGGTTGGAACTTTGCAAGGCCAGCTTCAGGACATGACTGCTCTCCATTCTCAGAACGTTCGCCACATAACTTAATGACCAGAATCATATTCAAATTATCATACCTCAAATACAATGATACTCTACCAAATAAACCATCATATTTTGATAAGATGCTGATCACCTCCAAAGTGGAAAAGGTGACTGTGAGAAGGTGGTTCTCACCATCTGAGCCACCCACATGTTTTGCTTTTTGAACACCTGATATTTTAGCTTTTACTGTGGGAGAGCCTCATAAGCTGGGACCCACAGAGAACCCATGATAAAATGAACTGCATGTGGATTTCACCGGTGTCCGCCTTGTGAGATAAAGCTGCTGCACTGCAGCCAGGGTAAGGTGCACCAGACTGGATACATGTGGACACATGTGCACACATTTGTGCACCTGTGTAAGTGTTGCACAAGGTAGATTCCTGTTGTGCACAGCCCAGGAGCTGGAACAGATAGAAGGGTGTGGCAGGAATTATGCTGAGTTGGATGGTGACATGGACTAGGCTTTATAATGTGGGGAGACACATGTAAGGGAAAGTCAGTGTGATTTACTGTTTTACTATAGGAACACTCCATTATTCTACTAAGGAGACTGAGACCACATGGGGTAGTTTCAGTACCTTAGGGCTTACAAATTCCAGACATGCACCAAAGTACACTGTAAATTGTGTAAAAAGAATTATTCTGCTGAGTCCAAAGCCATATCTGTACTGCTTATGGTTCATCCAGAAATTTCATATTCCTCTGACTCAGCTCATAACCAGAGCCCAGCTGGGTGTGACCCTGCCAGGCTGGATTAATTACCTTCCTCCCCAAGCTGTAGCATCAGAGGCCTAGCCCTTCACTGCAAGCATTCTCAAGGGTGAAGGTCTTCTTGCCAGGAGGGAGAGATGGGGTGAATTTGCAGGGTATCAATCAGCAGCTGTCAACCAGGCCAGGCACCAAGCCTGCTCCAGACCTGTGCCATGAAGGCAGCAAGGGGCGAGGGGAGTTTTTCAGAGACCACATGGCATGAGGCCCCAGGACGACACCATCTTGAAGCATCTTAGAGGCATGGGCAGGAAGGAGGGATCAGGGGCAGAGATGTGATGTGTGGCTACAGAATAGGGCAGAAGTGACTTCCTGCCAGCCCCCTCCAATTTCTCTTAAAAGGTCTTGCACATGAAGAGGAGCTTTCTCTATGGGGTGTGGTCTTGCTGAGGAAGACTGGTGCTGGGACCTGGCGCAATGGGCAGTTAGAAGGAGGAACCTCCTGACTATCCCAGGACTCTAGACTACGTCTTTGAGGAAGTCCAGGCCAGTAAGAGGAAGCCTGGGCCTCTGAGCAAGGAGAAGTGGGGCCCAGAAGGAGAGCCAGGTGTAAGGCTAGCGCAGGGAGCTGGTGAAGACAGCTCCTTGCCAAGTCACCCTCTTTGAGGCTAGGAGGGTGGTGAAAAGTGCACTAGAGGGCTAGGGATGGCCACCAGGCATGAGAGGAGGCCAAGGTTGTCGAAATCCGACCCACAGGGGCCGAAATATGCCCCCCTAGAAGGTAGGTGACCTTTGACCTTTGCTGGGACCGAGGATGAAGCACATGGGGCTCTGACGCCGGTCTTTGATGTGCCCCCGAGTGAGCCAGGTCCGGGGGCTGCCCCCAGAAGAAGGAGATGCCGGAGAGCGCCATCACGCCCCCTCTTAAGGTGCCTACAGGGCCCAAGCTCTCAATCCTGGGCCTTGTGAAATGGCACTCAGGGGCCCAGGAGCCTACCATGGGCCCCACCAAAAACTAAAGCCTGGAAACACCCTCGCGCCCCCGTGAAGCAATTCCTGGGGCCCAGGACCCCATCTCCAGGCCCTCCAGAAGTCAGGGAGTACTGTCACGTTCCAGGTGAGGGAGGGGGGCTCAGGACCCTTTCCTGGACCCCGGTGCCAGAGAAAAGAGGGGAGAGTGCCATTGCACTCCCCTGCAGTGGGAATAAGGAGGGGGGAGTGCTGTCACACTCCCCTGATGCTCTGCCCGACCTGCTGCAGTATCTGTGTCTGTCACGGGGTGCTGGCCAGGCGGGGAGCTGGCAAGAGCAGCCAGGGTTTGGCTCACCTAGCTGCTCTTCATCCTACCTGAATGTGTGGGGCCTGGGTGTGACCGGGCACCCAAAGAGATGGGAACATGGCGTGAGGCCGTTAGCAAAAGCAGCGCTGCTCTCCCTGAGCAGCGGGAGAGACGCTGCTAGAAAATGCACAAGATGGGGTGGATAGCGGTCCATAGTGCCTTGCAGGGCATGATCATGATGCAAGAGAGAGACGGTTTGTTTCTGTGTGTGATGGCCCCAAGAGGATGAGGTCACCACCATTAAGTTGCAGAGGTGCAGGGGGAGCTGCAGGAGCAATGCAGACTCCCCCAGCACAAAAGTGGAAAGTCCCCACCCTCAGTCTCCGGGGGACTTGAAGGAAAGAACCCATCAAGGGTCATTCATGTTTTTCAAGCCTACCTAATGTTGGAACTTTTGTTCTTCAGCTGGGAGGTGAAGTATAGGATTACACTGATGTGTGAAAGGCTGAATATGGATTGTCCTCGTGGAGACATCCCCTAGAGGTTGAATTGTGTAACTGCACAGGTGGTGCATTTACGAAAATGGTTTTCCTAATGGGGACTGGAAGTCACTTGTAATATGTGAAATGATAAGTAAGTTGGCAATATGTCGATAGGTATCCTAGCCAGGGTGCTTGGGTGTAATTACATACTCATGTGATTATACATGTGATGTATTTTAGGGGCTGTGATTGACTTGCATTATACCTGTTATCAGATATGATAAGTACCTGTCATTCTAAGTGATGCCTGGACATGTATTCTTGTTACTGCGTTAGTTGAACAACCAGACTGTCAGCCACCATGATTTAGGAAATTATGCAGCAGCGGGTGCACTCAGTGTAATGGATTATCTTTTCTTTCAAACAAATGTGATTCTTTGTCAATTAACAATTATCCATGCGTGCAAAAGGTGAAAGGTCCTGCTAAACCTTTTATTCTGATAAGTATTAGGAATTTCCTGAGAATTACTCAGGAGCCTAATGCACTGCGCTATTCACTCTAATGAGTGTACAAAGTAAGTGTGTAACCAACTTATGGTGTATTAGTCATACATGATTACAATTCAACGATTGGAACATAAAATGTTTACAATTCAATGAATTTTCCCAAATGCCATTTGTAGATTGTTGCTCATCTATTATTTAATTCATATTCAAGTAAAGTTGTTGTCACTTCACAAAATTAAATTATTTCAGCAACATAGTTTGTTGATGTGTCCCAATGCATTTCGGGCTAAACAATGAGCCCTTCGTCAGGGGAATCTACAAAACGATAATACATATATATAAGTACATTGCTTGCAAAAAATATATGCAAACACAACAAATGATGGACCGAATGTGGATCAATGTCACACACTCACCCCAGTCCAAAGATCTGGGCCCAAATCAATCGTTTTTTTGCACTCCACACCACCCTGGGTTAGACAATGGAGATATGCAAATCAGCTCTGACCCTGTGCCCCATGGGAACAGTCCAGTCCGAACTACAAAAGCCATGTCCTTCCCAGAACGGAATCAAGCATCCGAGGACCGGACCGGTTTCGAGGTAACACCTCTTATCAGCCCGGCTAGCTTGACTCCAGTGGTGTGGAGTGCCTGGGACCCACGTCTGGGCATCCCCAGTGCACTTAGGGCGGAATATGCAAACACAACAGGTGATGGGCCGAATGTGGATCAATGTCACACACTCACCCCAGTCCAAAGATCTGGGCCCAAATCCATCGTTTTTTTGCACTCCACACCACCCTGGGTTAGACAATGGCGATATGCAAATCAGCTCTGACCCTGTGCCCCATGGGAACAGTCCAGTCCGAACTACAAAAGCCATGTCCTTCCCAGAACGGAATCAAGCATCCGAGGACCGGACCGGTTTCGAGGTAACACCTCTCATCAGCCCGGCTAGCTTGACTCCAGTGGTGTGGAGTGCCTGGGACCCACGTCTGGGCATCCCCAGCGCACTTAGGGCGGAATATGCAAACACAACAGGTGATGGACCGAATGTGGATCAATGTCACACACTCACCCCAGTCCAAAGATCTGGGCCCAAATCCATCGTTTTTTTGCACTCCACACCACCCTGGGTTAGACAATGGCGATATGCAAATCAGCTCTCACCCTGTGCCCCATGGGAACAGTCCAGTCCGAACTACAAAAGCCATGTCCTTCCCAGAACGGAATCAAGCATCCGAGGACCGGACCGGTTTCTAGGTAACACCTCTCATCAACCCGGCTAGCTTGACTCCAGTGGTGTGGAGTGCCTGGGACCCACGTCTGGGCATCCCCAGCGCACTTAGGGCGGAATATGCAAACACAACAGGTGATGGACCGAATGTGGATCAATGTCACACACTCACCCCAGTCCAAAGATCTGGGCCCAAATCCATCGTTTTTTTGCACTCCACACCACCCTGGGTTAGACAATGGCGATATGCAAATCAGCTCTGACGCTGTGCCCCATGGGAACAGTCCAGTCCGAACTACAAAAGCCATGTCCTTCCCAGAACGGAATCAAGCATCCGGGGACCGGACCGGTTTCGAGGTAACACCTCTCATCAGCCCGGCTAGCTTGACTCCAGTGGTGTGGAGTGCCTGGGACCCACGTTTGTGGTACAAGAACTTCTCCATTTTTGCTTGTACCACAGTTACTTTAACTGGCAGGACCGTTATCTCCTACAGTCCAATGGAACCTCAATGGGCTTTTCGGGAGCCCCCAGCTATGGGAACATCTTTATGATGAAATATGAACTAGAGAACATTCTGACACAACCCCAATGGGACTCCCACCTGCTAGTATTCAAGCGGTACATAGACGATATCCTTATCGTCTGGCAAGGCACATTCCAGGATCTTGAACACAACATACTTCAGCTCAATACCATCAACCCTCGAATTCAATTCACTCACTGCATACAGGCACATCAAATTCCATTTCTAGATGTCCTGATCACAGTAGCTAATGAACAGATAGCGACCTCCATTTTCACCAAACCCACAGACAGAAATAATGCTTTACTCTACCAAAGCTTTCACCCATGGTCACTAAAGAGACACCTACCCTATTCCCAATTTCTCTGAATCAAAAGGATTAACTCTGACCAAACCACAGGCATGCTGATGATTGATATCTCCAAAGAAAGATACAAGCAGAGAGGCTACCCTGAAAACGTTCTTAATGAGGCAGCGGAAAGAGCCTCTAAGATAACACGCCAGACGCTCCTTGAGAAAAAGAAAGCATCAAACTCCTGTCCGAGAGAAGTGTTTGTATCCACTTACTCTACACAATCCAGACAAGTAAAAAACATCATCCTGAACCGATGGTCTTTACTCCAATCCGAACCAGACTTTGGTAACATGTTCAGTGCGCAGCCACTTTTTGCCTACAAAAGGGCACATAACCTTAAAGAAATATTGAACACTAAGCCATCTCGACCTAAAGTTCAACACAAAGGTTTACTTAAATGTTTGAACTGCTCCAATTGCAATAATGCAATTACAGGAACTACCATGAACCACCCCAGATCAGGCAAACCGATCCCCTTAACATACACGGCAACGTGCAACACCAACTTTGTAGTGTACTACATAAAATGTCCTTGTGACCTGCTTTATGTAGGTAAAACAGAACGCAGTGTGCGGACCAGAATTACAGAACACAAGAGTAGGATACGCACACAGAATGCCAATTCCCCACTGGCGCAACACTGGCTCACGCACAGGCACAACATTGCTCAACTGAAGTTTGGCATACTACAGGTGATCTCACCTAATCCTGAACAAGACCGAGCCCAAACATTATCACAACGCAAATCATTCTGGATTTGGTATCTAAGAACTTTGATCCCCACAGGGCTTAACGATAAGTTCGAATTAGCATGTTTCATGTAATTGGATAGCAATTATGCACACTGATGATCAACGTACAGGTTCTTTGCTTTACCAAGTCTATCAGATTGTGCACACGTTGAGTGGCAGCATATGATGGAGACTTAATTTACATAGCCTCAGCTGTTTATTATTGTTTTATTATGGTTACTGTTGACTCTCTACAGTATTTTTCATACATAATCAGGACTAGGCCTGAAACGCATTGCTAGTACGCGTAGGTAATATTCAACGTTTATGCAATTTTGTCATTTTGTGCACACTCCAATGTGGCAGTTCATTTTTGATACTGTTGAGACAACACCTTTGTGTCATACTATTTCACTTTTTTCAACCATGGTCTTGATATGCTTCTCTTTCGTCAATTTCTTTTTCTGTTTTCTATTTTTGTTTTTATAACAACCTGGTGACCACGCACGCAGTCCTGCTTCTATCTTTACCACGCACGTAGTCCCGCTTATTATGAGCTTATTTGGAAGATACATGCAGATAACTTTGCAATATTCCTTCTGCGCAGGACCAGCCATCATGATACTACATAGCACGAGTGTGATGGTAACCCATGCCAGCAGAGATGCTTTTTCACTCACCTTTGGCCATGCCATAAAATAAGCAATTGCTTCTAGTTGTGACCTCTTTACAGGGCTATTAGCAACAGCCAGCGATAATTAGTGCTAAGCGCGCTTAGCAGGAGGATAATTATCGCCAACTATCGCTGGATTATATCGCAGAGATAGCGCGCTATCAGCAACGCAGATCTCCAAAGTGATACAAAATCCAGCGATAGCTTTAAAATGTGCGATTATCACTGGAAATCCAGAGCTAATAGCACAGCGATAGGAGATTCCATGTTAATAGGGCAGGGAGTGCTTATCCTCACAATCCACCTTCCATTGGAAATCAATGGCTAAGTATGAATAAAAGCAGGTGCAAAGAACCCCACGATAAGCGCGGTTAGCGCAACTATTATTATCGCTACGCAGGTTAGCGAGCAGATTGATTATAGGAGAAAGGATCCTTAGCGATATTTTACATGTTATTCTAGTAAGGTACGCCCACTTTGGATATCATTAGCGTTGCAAAGCTGGGGGTCTAGGAAACTGGCAGAGAGGCATAGGAACATGCGCTATCATGTGCTTGCTGATAGTGCAATAAAATTATTGCCGCTTTTTTGCCCGAAAACGGACGCTAAAGCAGCAATAATTTTATCGCAGGCCCTGATAATATGCCCCAAGATTTTTATGTTTATTTTTACTGTTTTGATAAAAGAGTACGTGTCTGTAAAGAATGCTTTCATAAACCTGATGGTAAGCCTTCAGGTACCCATTCACACGCCTCTCCGAAGAAAGCAGTGACTTGCGGGCTTTTGCAGAAAGGTTGGTCTTATCAGTTTGCCTGGATGCTGATACCACAATAGTAGTGCTTTCCTCAAAAAAGGCACCGTCCCCGGTATATCCCGACACCCCTTTGTATTTATTTATTTATTTTGCCACTGTACTTGTGTTCTTTACCTTTCTTTTTAACCTCTAAACATTTTATAAAGACTTCGAAATCAAAAAGAAAAAAAAAAGTGACCGTCCCCGCTGAAGGTCTGGCTCTGTGCACGTGGAGGGTAAATCTAGATTTTTTTTTTTTTAAGTTTGATTATATTGAAATCAAGAGAACAGAAACAGAAAATGAAGAAACTGTCAAAATGATGATAACCATATAGATAAACAATAAAAATAAATTATGGAGAAATGTTACAAAATATCAAAGTAAACGTTGAGCAATGTCAAGTAACTTATGTATAAAGAAATAACATCGTAAGCATAATAATACAAAATCTAAAACTGATAAGCAGGTATTAAAAATGACAAAAAGGCAGTGGGAGAATCATGGTGGTTTACGAACTTCAACTGACCCAAGTAGAGACGAATTTGGCGGGGGAGCAATCAAGGACAAATAATTGGTTAAAGGTAGCCACAAGATCTCGTTTAATTGCTAGGGAAATGGGAGAAACATAATTTGTGTCAAGGCGATGGCGAAAACAAACCGCGTTCCACCAGGAGCGAAAGGTGACATGTAAATCTAGATTTTTAACTGAACCAAGTGAGATGAATGGTGAGGTGAGGTAGGTCGCTGAAGAACTCTTTCGCCATATGAAAGAGGACTCTGTCCATGTAAGGCGTAGTGAACTAAGTCGTCAAGCGTGATCCGCTTTGTACCAGACTAGTCATATTAATGCACTGGTATCTTGAGCTTATGGTTTCAGACAACAAACTAGCCTTGCTGAACTGTTTGACAAAATTGGTGGTATTAAATTCCTGGATGATTTTATGTGCAATTGTTGGAATTTAATATTTGTCTATGTATGCTCCCACAAAGCATTGCCATAAGCCAATCAGGAATTATCCCTGGCCTCAAGCTGGAACGTCTATGTTCAAATTCCAAACAGGATAGTTTTGTCAGTAAGCTCACATGAAACTGACACGTGTTTATGACTTTCTTTACTTGAGTGTACCAGATCTGTGATCCATCTTAATTCCTACATATTTTACCACTTTGCCAGGTTTAGGTTAATCCTCTGAACGAGGAACTGGAGCCGAGAGAGTGAGTAGCGAAGAGCACACTTCTGTCCATTTCACAAGTAACCAGTAGGTACACTCATGGTTTTAACAAGGAACCCGAAGAACAGTTTGCACCCTTGCAATGATGATGAGTTCAGTCAGCTGTGTTTCATGAAAATGCACCTGAAAATCTATTCAGTGGTACAATTGTATATCAATAGTGAATATTTGCTGGAGGAAGAAGAGTTATTTGTCTTTTTATTTTGCTTTTTATTTTGTGTGTTTCTCTGGTGCGCACAATCTTTATCTTTATGCTTTGTCCTTTGTTTCAGATACTTGTTTTTCTTTCACAAAATTGTTATGTTCACTACACATACTTTGATTTCTGTAATGGATCTCATACAGCTTTGAAAAACTTTTAGGCCGGCGAGCCATTTAACAGGGCGATGCTCGTGTTGACTGATTAATGGAAATTTGCTAAATAATAATATATGTTTCAAAAAAAGATAAAGGTCGTTTGAGTGGAACTTAAAGATTAATGATAGATGCCTCACAAAGTCTAAAACAACACTACCAGCAACAGACATCCTTCTTTAAACTTTTTGCAGAATGCGCTTTTACATCAACAGATAACACATTTAGCGCATTACACAATATTATACTGTGGTATATGCATCCCGTGCCTTTTCGTCACTATGTTAATGTCTTTTACCTAATACTGGTTCTACTACAATACTACTGGGTGTAAGGCAAGTGCAGCGTTTTGGCAAATAACTCTTCATTCTTCAGCTTTTGATCACAGTGCCAAATTAGACACATTCCACCACACCATAGTCAACTCATAGAACCAACCGAATGGCAGAATTCATAACTTATAGGGAAAAACAAACAGTCGTTTAGACACATTATTCAACACCGATTACTCTAAATCAATCAAGAAGGAAACATCAAATTGCTGGGAAGCTAAATTCCCACTAGATTCCAGAACCAAGCAAACGCAACAAGGAGCATAAACAGACCAACAGAGAACATCAGGATCCTGGAAGAAAAAGGAGCACAGGGATCAGGACCCAAAGGCCGCCATCTATTTATTTATTTATTTATAAAGTTTCATATAGAGCAAACTTGATCCCGAAGGATATCAGAGCACTTTACGATTTGAGGCAAAGGTAACAAATCAGAACATTATTCTAACATGGGGAATCTAATGGGCATTGAATCAACTAGTACAAACATAACAGCTCAATATAACCTGAGAGCATGAGTAGGAATAGGCTATGCGATGGTGCATAGAGAGATAAGGGGAGTACATACAATAATCATATATCTAATACAGACCTCACCCCTGCACAAATAGATCTTCTTAATAAGGGACTATTATTTAGCAAAACAGAACATTGATATTTAGTGAACACCAAAACTGACATTTTCAAATTCATCCGAAGACTCAAATTGAAGGCCTTCTTTTTCAAAAAAACTCTCAATTGACAAACGTGGGAAACCCCATCCCTACTAGCAACCTGACAGTTCCAACATTTTAAGCTATTAATCTCATCAATAACCTTACAGAACATAACACCAGTGAGCAGCAGATCGACGAACATAATTCAAACACAATGAGGATATCCATTGAGCTGAGGATCACTACATCAAATACAACCAATAGCTAGTTTCAACCTGAATCTAGTTTTCTGCCACAACTTCCATCAGTTGTTGTTCGTCAGTCAGCAGTGGTTACAGATCTGGAGGCAAAATTGCAAAAATATCAGCAGAAGAAAAAATACCTACCTCACAACATAAATGGAAAAATATGTACATCTTGAACTATATAACCAACCAGACTACAAAATAAAGGAAGCTGACAAATGAAGAAGTGAGGTTATCTTGCACAGGGGTGACTATATCACAGAAGCATTTTGGCAGCTCAGTTACCAAGATTGTTATAGAAAGCTTAGATATAATCCAACTAAATCAATTTGGCACAAAGTTCAACCAAAACCTTTTGAGTGGCATCAGGATGGGCTAGTAACTTTGGAAGAACAGCAGTTCTAATACATACCCCCACCGAACTATGGTCACACTTTACATACAACCAAAAATTCACAAGACAGGTTTCCTCCCAAGGGCAGAACCATAATAGCAGGGATCGAGTTAGTCTGCTCAAAGCTAGCCGAATTAATTTATAATCGCCTCCACCCACTGATAAAAATACTACCCTCTTACATTAGAGATATCACTGATATACTACAACAAGCATTGGCAAAGCCAATAGGTCTTGCCTACGAGATAGCCATTGTCTTTGTTAGTGGATTCCTTGACTCTCTTGCCCCCACAGGGCAGTCACCTGACATTGTGCACCCACTGCCTACCTCATCCCCTCTCCCTAACCCATCGCCTTGGTGCATCGACGCTCTGAGAAAATTTCATCCTAAAACTTTTTCTAAGCATCGAGATTTCCTCTAGACCTCTGTACTTCAATGGCGCACCTTGGACCCCTAGACCTCTCTACCTCAACGACGCACCTCAGACGCTCAGTTCAATTGTAACTTTTGGAACACTTATGAATACGTCTATTTTGCTCCATTATCCTGTATTTGACTGCTCTCCCTCCTGCTGTAAAGCCCTCCGATACCTTTGGGTCTGGCAAGCGTTATAGAAAACGTCTTAAATAAATAAATAAATATATGTTATACAGTTGCTGTACATCATGGCTGAAAGTATATAAAAAAGTTTTTTAAAAGCGCTATGATGCATCTAGCACCTACTGCGTCATACCGCTTCTTTTGTCATGGTATCAGGGCGCTATGGAGGGCGTGTGGGGGTAACACTGGCAACATCATAACGCTTTCATTTAGTATTTGTACATTTTGTAATGCGTCTAACGCACATTCTTATGCGGCCATGTTACTCCGTGAAATATCAAAATAAGGTTATGTGGTTACGCAGGAGTTTTCATAACAAGAGAAGTCCACAAATCAAAAGACACACATTTCACATAGCTCAGTGTTTTGTTCAACATAAAGCACGTTTCCTAGAAACTAGTAGTGCATAAAAATAGTTAGAATACGTAACATACATCTTTCACCTGGCTTTGTTCAGTGCATAATGTCTACAGCATGTGTGTGTGTGTAAAAATGGTGCACTGACATTCTTCCAATCAAGTCAAAACTACATAAAATGAAGTGCTCTTGGGAAGGGGGTCGCTCGTTTGAAACGCAGTTGAACAGGCAGATGTTTTTCACTTGAACTTAAAACAGTTTCAACAATGAACTGCTAATTTGAATTGGGTGATAGAGAGCAGGTCTAACATCCAACCAAGAAATTACCTTTGTGTTCTACTTGAAGCTTGATATGCAAAGGAATCGTTCACCTGCAGCTTCTGCAGAGAGGGGGCCTAGCCCTTGTTGCCCCCTTTAAGCTTTTGGGTCTCACTGACCCATGCTAATAGTTTTATTAATTGAGGGAAAGAAAGTAGCCTAAAAAGTATCATGTATATCGATAGAAACACAACAACTGGGTATGATAGCTCAGGGGGCTAAAGCACCACAACTGGTTCAGGTGATTTTAAAATGAGGTTCAGAGGTTGAAATTGTGGTCAGCTGCTTTATCCTTTAACCCCGCAAAGGTTGATAAACGTAAACAAACTGACCTAGGACGGCACTGCTTGTTATTTATGATACTTGGAATCTGCAGGACTGCAGCAGTACTTGTTTCGGCTCTGGCAGGAAGTAACTATTGATATATGAACAGAAACTAGTCCTTGCTCTCATAGTTAAAGGAGTATCTAAAAATCAAGTGGGTTCTTGTCATTCATCTGCAGTGCATGGGAAGCCCTGTATACTAATCCGATTCAAGAATGGAAATAATGATATAATCAGAGCCATTGTTGGACGGTAAGCGTCTATGGAGGAAAGACACACCAGCATCATGATTTTAAGAGCACACTGAAAAGTGTTTTTAATGCATAAATTGTAGAGCAGCAGTATGTTTCCCAATCCTCTGCAAACAGTCACAACAGAAACGTGATTTCTTGTTTTAACTTGTACTTTTTGGTCTAATGCAATTTCAGCTGGTGCAGCAGAGTTTAAAGTTCTAAAAAAAAAACATGAAGCACTCACCGCTGACCATGTCATAACACCTTTTTTCCCTAATTGTGGGTGTGGTTGGGTAGTGGAATAAGCAATATGCACAAAAAACGGATGGTAGGGGAATAAGAAACTCGGATCAGGGGGTTGGAGGGGAAGAAGCAACACTGCTAACTTGTGGAGGGGAAGAAGCGACTAAAGTAAATAGTACCTGAATCAGAGCGTGAGCAATGGATATATAGTGGAACTACACTAATTGAGCTCAATCAATCAGTAGTTGCTCCATTCTCTACATGAAAGAAGAGGAAGTGAAGCTGGCTTGAGCTAGCCAAATAGGAGGCAGCAAGGAAGAGTGATAATGAAGCCAATGAATGGTAAGCAATGGTTGAGCTCCAAGCTCCTTATAGTAAACAATACCCCTTGCATTATTGTGTGCACGCAAGACCAAAAAAGTCGAAGTGTACTACTATTTGAAGCAATAAACACATGTATAATTATTACGTTGTAACATGGAGAGAACAGTTTCAGTGGAACAGAGCTTATGTGCCCTAATCCCACCTAGACACTCCACAAATACAGACATGAATTTGTTTGCAATAGGAGAAAATTGTTGGGCTAAACAAAATTACATTTACATTTCGAGCTATCCTTGTGAGAGGGAAAAGATTTCAATAGAACTAATCAATAAATCAAGTCTTCCGATTGTGCCATGGCACTTGCAATTTGCCAATATAAAATCTCTGCAATAGGTAATGATCAAATTAAATGAAGCGAAGATGCCCCAGCTTCCTCAGTTGATGAAGCAGCATCCCCATGATCCCAGTAGATCTCAGTATAAACCCAGATGCTCCTCGTTATACCTGGCACCTTGGCGTGGGTCTCCCTTCCATTTTTTCGCTGTTGCCTTATGTGTTTTTGCTGGTTATAGATGCTTTGGGCACTGCTGTCCAGTGCCACAGTGAAAGTGTTCCTTATGGTAAATTGATGTTTGGATTTGTGATTCTATGATTAGTTGGTTTGGTTTACTTGTCAGGCCCGAGTACAGTGCACTGAGTCTGTCCAGGGCTTGTAAACCAAATGCTGCTGGTGGGCTTGCAGCACTGGTTGTGTCACCCACAGAAGCAGCCTGTAGAAGTGTGTCTCAGATCTGCCATTGCAGAGCCTGGGTGCAGTCTGGTACTGCCATGTTGACTGGGCAAGTGCACCCACTTAGCAGTCCCTAAACCTTCCCTTTGCTGCATATTAGTCATCCCTACGGTAGGCCCAAGGGCAGGGTGCATTGTAGGTAAAAGGTTGGACATGCCCTGATGAGTGTGGCATGTCCTAATAGTGAATTACAGCCATTTATGTGTTTCACTATTGCAAGGCTACCTGTTCCACATAGGCCAGAATGGGCAGTTTGATTATTAGATCTTATAATCTAATTGACTCAGGGAACTACGTAAAAATTAGAGTTTAGTATGCCTGAACTCAGAATGATAAAATACATCTTTTAGTGAAGTTGGTTTTAACATGCTGTGTTTGAAAATACCACTTTTAGAAAGTATTTTCTTGCCTAACTATCCAAGCCTACCTCTGCTAGGTTGTGTATGACTTGTATGAAGTTTGAGCGACGGGGCTGGGGGATTCCAGGAGACAGGGTGAGTCAGCACAGGGCTGAATAGAGAGATCTGCATGCAGATGGGTGGGAGGAGTTGCACCTGGGACCTGAATAGGGGTGTGCCTTCCCTCCTCAATGCCGGCTCCCCCTCCTGTGGTGCGTCTGATGTCCCTGGCCTGCACTGTGAAAGGAAAGAAGGAGTCTTGTCAACAAAGTGCTCCAGGACTGACCTGAACTGGTTTGGACTAGGCAAAGGCCTCTCTGCCTTCAGAAAAGAAAGAGAAAATGAGTATAAGAGAAGGGACCCAAACTAAGCATGAGCGAATTTTGCGGATCTCGCGTTCGCGAATTTTGCGGATTTGCGGATTCGCAATCCGCAAAATCCGCGAATTCTCGCGAATTTGCGGATTTTTTTTTTTTTGTGTTTGCGCGGGTTTCTGCCAGTTCGCGAGGGTTTTGTACAATGTCGCAAATTGCGAACTTACCTGTCGGGTCGCAAGTTTCGCGAACTTGTTGTTTCTACGTGTCCAGCCTGTTTGGGACACTCTTCTTCATCACTGCCACTCTCTGTCACCACTGCCACTCTCTGACTACTCATGCCACCCTCTGGCCCACCCATGCCACCCTCTGTTTCATCACCACACCCTCTGGTTGTCCAGTGTACATTATTTTCGGCAAAGCAAAGCACACCTTCCCTGCCTCAAGTGACCTGAATTAATTTGGGGCTGATTAATGTGTCACAGAATATTTTTTTAGCTGGCACCTGCTTCCTTAGTGCGCCCTGATTAGTGATCTTTTGCACTTGCTAAGTGCTTTCATTGTTGCAAAATTAGTTACAACACCTGCCCTGCCCCAACTGACAATAATGAATTAGGGGCTGATTAATGGATTTTAACTTCCAGCCTGGCTCCTGCTTGTCTCCCTTAGCTGTAATTCAGGACCTTTGTGGCATATGTGTAACTATTCTGAGGTTCAGAGCAGGGTCACATAATAGTTGCAACTGGCAACTGAACTCTGGAGGGGCCCCTCAGGAAGCACTACAGGAAATGGCTACTAATGATGAGCCTGAACCTTTGAACCTGGTAAGTAGTTACTTTCAGTTTTGCTAAGATCGTATTTCTGCAATTTTGCACTTATTCGCGGGGCGCGAACTCACGCGAACTCACGCGAACAGTGCGAGCAGTGCGAGCAAAATCCGCTGCTCGCGGATTTGCGGATTTTGCGGGAGATTCGCGAATCTCGCGGATTGCGGATTTCCCGAAAATCCGCAAAATCCGCGAGCGGAACGGATTTTCCGCCCATGCCTAACCCAAACCCCAGAACTTTAGATCACTTTTGGGAAACAAGAAGAAATCTTTACTGAGGAGAGGAACTGAGGAAAAGATTATCCCTGAGCTGAGTTCTGTCTGGGGGATTGGCCTGCAGTGGTTGCCTGACTGCCAAAGAAAGGAGAAAAGACTTTTTGCTTCCTTTATTCAACTTGTCAAGGACCTCCAAGGGCTTGAGATAGAGCTTGCCTCCTGCTGGTGTCTCAAGGACAACAGACTTCACCCACCAGCTCCCCAAGAGTTCTTTGGAAGTGCCTGCAGATGTGTTGGGCTTTCTGAGGGAATGTGTGTCGCAAGGAGCTGGAAGCGTGACTCACGAAGAAGAAGCGTGTCACCACCGCAGCCGCTGTCATCGCATCACCAAAGAAGGGTGTCGCCGCTGCCACTGTCGCTTCACCTCGCAGAAGCGTCTCGCATCACCGGAGAAGATCATCTTCGTCTCATCAGATGCCATTGCATCACCGGAGAAGCGTGTTGCAGGGCCTGTCACGGCTCAGAAGAATCATTGAGACTCCGCACGGCCGTCAGGCATGCACGCATTGTGTTGCATCAAGGAGAGGACGCCATTTTTGTTTCATTGCACCAGATCTTCATCGCATCGCCACGGAAGCGCAGTAGGAAACCAACGCATCACCTCCCCACGCCGAGAAGAACCGACACATCCCCTACTCATCAGTAGGGACCCGAGGCATCATCGTTCTTGCGTGTAAGGAACTGACGCATCACCTTCCCTGCAACACTTTTGTTGTGTAGCGTTACGCATCCAAAGGTACATTGAACATTTTACATCTAAAGAGACCTAAGCTATTTCTACCATTTTTTAAAGTACAGTATTGTAGATTTTTGTGGTTTGTGGTCTTGTGTTAAGTCTATATAAAAATACTTATTTTTAAACTACAACGTGTGTGGTGTCCATTTGTAGTGTTGTCACTGAGTTACTGTATGTGTTCACAAATTCTTTACACACTGCTTCTGAGATAAGCCTGTCTACTCGTGCCTAGCTACCGAGGGTGTGAGCAGTGGTTATTTTAGGAGTCCACCCCCTTACCCTGACTAGACGCAAGGGTCCCTATATGTCAAAGGTACCTACCTCTGCCAACTAGAGACCCCCAAATCTAACACTCCTGTTATCTCCCAGTATCTTAATAAGGAATGGTAAAGTATTCAAACAAAGTAACGTTTCATACATCAACATCAAGAAGTGCTAATAAACCCATACACTGGGATTACGTCATTGAAGAAAGTTGTCAACTGTATAATTAATTTCGCACCATATTGGTCATAAGTAAAGTTTGAGGTGAAAAGAATAATAAGAAGGCTACACCAGGGCCTGAATGTTGACCAATTGCCGAGCTATCATGAAAGAGTTTAATATCAGTTTTTAAAAGCAGGACTGTCAGCAGCAACTGCTTATTTACTTTACTAAATTGACAATATCACTAAATAATTAGTGGCTGTAGTCCGAATTGCTTTAATATAAGAGAATATTTCACTAACTTACAACGGGTATATCATAAAACCCAGTGCTAGAACTTTTATCCTGAAGTGTCACAGTCAGAATCCTCAAACGCAAGGTGACAAGAAAATCTACGTCCCAAATCTCTTATATAACCAAAGAAATCAACGGCCACATCTGTATACATTGTAATAGGTCTAAATGAAGCTTGATACCTCATTTATACATTTAATAAAGAATGCTTTGATGTGCAATGATACTTACATGTGGCCGTAATACTTCATTCCTAAGTAGCTCTTTTCAAAGGGTGGTCAGGCGTCCCAGATTTAAGGGAAAAGTACAGTATTTTCATCATCTGTACTGGCAAATTTCACTTAATTCACATGGGGAGGAAAGCTTGTGTGATTCAGCTCAGAATTAGTTGGCAGCCATTATATAAATCAATTTATTTAACGCAATTGGCGCTCGGTCTAACAGTTACATTTAAATTTTCCTTTAGTGAATTGTCTGAGTTTTCTTGTTTGCTGTACCCTGTATTTTAAGTCATTCTGTGGCGCTTGGTGGATGTGAAATTATAGCCCTACTTTTGTGTATGTGAAATGTCACAGTTTTTTTTGGTTAAACATCTGGTCATGCTATCTTGTTAATACATCTGCAATTTTACAGACACAGGGGCATATTCTCAATGACACATCATCGAGGTATTGGCACTTTATCGCAACCAAAGTGGCAATAAATGTTTCGCCCCATTCACAAGCGGGTGCTAACAGCCAATATCACCAGTTTACCTGCGATAGCAGCCGCAAAAAACATCGCCACAGATGACCCCGGCAACTATCGCTAATGAGATGCAGAGTAGGCATTGCAAAAAGCTGCGAAAACACCACACTGAAACATTCTCAATGGCCTGTTAGATCAGCGATAAGATCCCAAAACAGATGATAAGGTGGGTTACCAGCAGGAAATTAACACCTGCTATGACCTGGTGTAAAGTCAGACGACAACCTGCACCAGAAAATGGAGACCAGCCAAGAGCCACACCTGAAGATCAATAGATGCCATGGAGCTACTGATCATTCAGTTCAGTGCCCTAACAGGGCCACAACACACACTGCCACCACCCCCAGGCCCGGCACGCCCCCTCGGACCCCCCACCCCCCTCCGGACCACCACAGAGGCAGCGCAGACAAAGACGGCGGACCTTCAGGAAATGCACCAGCCTCACAGACTTAACCTCAGAGAATGTCATTGCCCAATACAGGCTCAAAAGGACAACCATCCTACGCATCCTGACCATCATTGCCTACAGGCAGATGGTAACAACAAAGCAGACAACCAACATCCTACCTCAGACAAAGCTGCTGGCCGAGCTCCACCTGTTGGCTTCTGGTTCCTTCCAGCCAACAACTGCCAGAGTCGGAGGAGTCTCACAGCCAGCCCTATCCAAGTTCCTCACACCTGTCCTGGATGCCATTATTAGCTTGGTATCCCAGTACCTATACTTCCCCCACACTGTGCAGGAACTGCTGGAGACCAAGCAAGGCTTCTACTCCATAGCTGGTTTCCCGCACATGTTGGGGGCAATTGACTGCACACATGTCCTTCTTGTGCCCCCTGCCGACACTGCACACAATTACTGCAACAGAAAGCACACGCATTCCATCAATGTGCAAGCAATAGTGGACCACCGGGGACTCTTCACCAATGTCGTCGCCAACTACCCAGGCAGTGTGCATGATTCCTAAATCTTCCGACAGTCCATTATCAACCAGCGCTACCAGGATGGCACCTACGTAAATGCACTACTCATTGGTAAGTACCAAATGAACACACCACACACCTCAACTCCACAATAATGCAACTCACAGCTCTGGGAATGCACATGTTAAAAACTCACATACAACATGCCAAACAACATGCCACCCACCATACACTCCATACACGGCAGCACTACGTACTGCAGTAACTTGGGCTAGCCATGTACATGAGCCATCAACGGCATGGCACCTCAGCCACACATTAGTAGAATGTGGGGAAAGGTGGGAACCAGGCATGTGTGAAGGAGGCAAGTGACCCATGAGGGAGAATATACACAATGCCAAGTGTGGCATGGATGTGCTGGACAGACTGCAGTATGCAGACCACAAACATATCCATGTCGACATACACTGCTGGTGATGGTAGTGTAGTGGACAATGGACACAACCATGTCACCGCAGCCAGTGGGTAAGATTGAGGAAATGTAGCTTGTTACGTTCCCCCTGTAAGCGTATGCGGAGGGGACCGGCGTACGGCAGTACAGCGTAGGGATGTGGTTATTCAACAAGTGGCTCTGGGTGTGGTTAAGGTCAGGCCTTGCCAAGGAAGTAACTAATGTGTGTGTCTTTGTTGTTGCTATATAGCATGCCCCCGGAGTGCGGGTTTGGCCGAAGGGGTAAATGAGGGAGTGCAAGCCTGCTCGGGGTCAGGGATCAGACATGCCAACTGTTGTGTGTGGCGCTATTACATAGCATAAGCCAAAGGTCTACCCTCATCCGCATGGCGAGTTCAGAAAGGCATGAACTATACATCTGTGTCCACCCTGTCCTTACCATAGGCCTACACACTTGGCCGCACACCTTGAGAGCACAATATCACTGAGTCGTTGTCAGGCTTGTGGACATGAGCAGACAGGTATGACAACGGTGTGCTGTAGGGGTGCAAGTGAAGCAACCGCGCTGCGCACACTAGTGAATAGGCTTGGTTGGAGGGAGGAGAAGCAGTGGGCTATGTAATACACATTGATGCTGCTCATTTGCAACAAGCAGTACATGTCATACAGGAATTACAAAGTCACACATATCACACACCAATGAACCAGTGAGCCTGCCAACACATCATGCAGTGTGAAGCATTGCCTCATGCCTCTCTGCACTGTCACAGGTGATCAAGGATATGCACTCTGCGCTTGGATGATGACACCCGTCCAAACCCCGAACACATAGGACCAGAAGCAGTACAATTTGGCCCGCAAACGCACCAGGGGCATCGTGGAACACACAGTTGGCGTGTTGAAGTCACGTTTCAGGTGCCTCGACATCACAGGTGGAAGGTTCCTGTACAGATGATCATCGCATGTTATGTGTTGCACAACATAGGTGTACGCAGCAATGCCCCATGGATACAAGTGCCAGATGCACCGGACGATGATGAGGAAGATGAGGCAGGTGGACCACACCCCACTGCGGCCGCAGCAGGAATAACCTGAAGGAACACCATAATTGGCAATTTCTTCATTTGAGCACGTCACATTGTGACAGTCCTTAGCAATCATGGGACAGTACAAAATGACCACAGGCACAGCGTGTGCAAATAAATGCATTACAACACACATTTCCTGAGTGCACGTCACTAATCTGTACAAGCACATCACTCAGACAAGTGTGAGTGCGACATGTAGTGCTAACAATTTTATAATTTGTTAATGGATGGTGGGTGTGTCCCCTCTGTGCAGAGAGGCTGTTTAGGGTGTCACGTATTCGAACTGCCAGTTATGTGTGTCACAGTCAGCACGGAATCCCACTCTTCGTCGTTTCACATGTGTCATTCCATATTGGCTGTCATTTGTGACCTACAAGTGACAACAGGTCTTCTTTTGAGGTCAAATATGTACCACCATGATGCGGGGATGCATCCTGTGACTGAAGTCCCACATGGGCAGAATGTACATAAGGGGGAGTCACTGCCCCTACTTCGGCTATGCTTTCATAATTGATTGATCATGGACATGACACTTCTGTGTGCAGGAGGTGTTGATTGTCCCTCTGCAATGAGAAGGTGAGATGCGGTTTCATAGTGTGTTCCATGTATGTTTCCGCATTGCGCAATTTACATACAGACTGCATGTCAATTTACATTGTTTGTGAGGAGATGCCTATTTGATGCGGGACAATGGTAATTTGTTCTATGTACCGGATGTGGGGTTTTGCTCGGGCATTGGCATCTCACCGTTTTATCACTCTGCTTTTATGATGCATTTTCCGGCAACACGTGTGGGAATTGCAGGCCTGTCGCTGGTTATCGCTGTTTTTTGCATCGCGATTGGCCTCGTCGCTACTATGATCGCGTTTTTTTGGCGTCACGTCAATTCCAACGCGGTCATTTGACGCGTTATCGTGAGACTATCGCATGGTACTGCCGTGTTGAGAATACAATGTTAACAGGACGTTATTTTCCCGCAATAGACTGCTATGTGAAGAGTTGTGTTAAGCTAATTTTGCGGTTATAATCACACGTTCTTGAGAATATCCCCCACGGTTTTTAAACCGTCACCAAGGATATGCACTTCAAAAAAAGTTTCTCAAATTTCACGTCAAGCAAAGATGGCCCTTTAAAACTAGTCATGGCTCGTTACTGGCTGAAAGAATATTCATGTATATTATCAATAGGATCTGCCCGAAATCTTAAGCATTAGTTTACAAAAGGACATTGTGGGCCTTTTAAATACACAACGTTTTACTTGAATTCAGCAACTACAGCTAGAACATGACAATTTCCAAAGCCTGACAAGACAAAATATTTAACCTTGAGAAAAGCGTCACCTGGAAGGCATGAACTTGCACTCATATAAGGTTCCCAACATAGAATTTCATGGGTGATGTGCAGTATAATGACAACCGAATAGCGAAGACCAAAGATTGTCCACTCCAAACATTTACCTCCTTGTATTTCTGGCTCACTTGCTGCCCGGCCTCCTTTGGAGGTGAAGGTGGTATCCTGCGAACCAAACTGCTAGATTTACAAGTAGTGCAAAGGAGAAAGAATGGAATAGCTGCCAGCTCAAACAAAAGAAAGAAGTGAACAGAGACACTGTACCCATCATAAAATGCAAAAAAACACTTCCAAGCAAGCAACTGATCAGCACACCCTTGCAAGAAGGCAAACACTACAATGTCAGAAAGAATTCCAAGCTTATCACAGGTGACTGGCTGGTGATCAGTGGCGTCACTAGGGTTGGTGTCACCCGGTGCGAGTAACTCCTGGTGTCACCCCCTCACAACTTACCGGATGGACCAACTCACCCTCTGCCTGCACCATGTCCCCTCTGCCTGCACCATCTCTCCCTCTGCCTGCACCTTCTCTCCCTCTGCCTGCACCATCTCACCCACTGCCCGCACCATCTCTCCCTCAGCCTGCATTATCTCACCCTCTGCCAGCACCATCTTCCCTCCGCCTGCACCATCTCCCTCTCTGCCTGCACCATTCCTCCCCCTCCGCCTGCACCCCCTCCCCCGCCTGCTTCTCTTTTAACCTTTTCCTCGTCGCCTTCTCCACCCCCCATGGTTTTTCCCTACCAGTTCTCTGCTTTTCTCACTGTGACTGAAATAAACTCATTAATTGTGCTTTGAATTCGTGCACGCGACACTAAGGATAAGTTTAAATAGATACAGAAGACACACTCGTCCTCACCTTCGAGCTCAGCAGGGACAGGGGGGTGTGGGGGGAGGAGGGTGGCCAGCAGGATGGGGTTGCAGAAAACGACTAAAATGAGGGTTTTACAGAGAAAAAGTCACCAAAAAACATAGTGCGCCTTGCAGTGGATATAAACACAAGAGAAGCCTATTAAATAACCAAAAGTCAAACTTAGTTCGCATTATAATTCCGAGTAAGGTGTTTGCATTGCTGCTCACTCTGCTCTCACCTCATGAATGACAAGCTTGTTCTGCGGCGACATTAATTGTCTGTTGAGCATGCTAGAGGGGCTCCGAGTCTAGGGTGGGCAGGCAGCACGGGGCTCACATGAAGAAATCCACTTGTGAAATGTAAAATAAGCAAAGCGGCCTTCTGAGGCCTAGTCGGGCAACTTCATTTGACCCTGACCTGTGACAGTGCGTACTGCGCGCTGCTGGCTGCAGGAACTGACTGCGGCTGTGCTGATCTATTGATCTGATCTCGCTCAGCGTGAGCCCATCAACATCAAATAACCAGCAGAGGGGCGTGGCTGATATTCACTGATGGCGTAAAGGAGCCTGGGAGAGAAAGCAAAGCAGAGCAGAGGCGAGGCTGCATAGCTGTGTTACATACACAGTGTAACCAGATGATGTCACCCCATGTGAGGGTGTCACCCGGTGTGGTCCGCACCCTTCACCCCCCTAGTGACGCCACTGAATCCATTCTTGCTCATGTTCTTGCTCTATGTCCAACGCATATGCAGAAACTATGATTGTATGCTTTCGATGAAAAGTTTCAATAAATAAATGTAAAAAAAAAAGATATAATTGCTTTTAATGTATGATTAATTGAATTTTAAGTGATATGTTTTTATTGGTATTCTTTTATTGCTTGTATGCCGTATAATCTAAGGAACCCTGAATGTACAAACATGTTTTTTAACCAGATTTTCATATATTGTTCTTTGTGGTGTACTTTTATGGCTTCGGTTAGCCGAATCAGGTGGTTTGATTTGACTTCTATGTCACCAAAAACAAAGCTCTGGGGCCCAAAAGAACCTACAGAAAGGAAGATTTGAGCCTTTTTCTGAATGATCACCCCAATTTTTTTAACTGATGCTGATAATTTTATTGGACTCTTTTTAAATGGGACACTGCTAACCAGGCCCCAGTGCGTATGGTCTGACCCATAAAAACTTGGCAAATCGGTTAAAAATTCTAAGTGGCACATTTAAATTACCAATAAGACCCTAGCATATGGTACCCAGTGTATTCAGGACCTGTAAGTTAAATGTTACTAGTGGACTGCAGCACTGCTTGTTTCGCACCAAAGTGACAATGCAAAGCATGTCTTCAGGCCTGCCACTACAGCCGAATTGTGCAGTTTTAAAACTGCTAATTCGACTTGACATAATAAGCCTTTTACCAAACTTAAATCTGCCTTTTGAATATGTATAAGTCATCCCAAAGTAGGCCCTAAATAGCCATAGGGCCACGGTGCGTGATATTTAAAAAATACGATGGCAATGAAAAAACATTCAAAGTCATTCTTAACTGTGGCATATCTGGCTCTCCCACAGCAAAATAATGGGTTACATTATAATACCATATTATGCATAACTTTAGGTTGGGAATAGCAAGAACCTTGACTCCAGGACTCAAATAAATATCAATTCAAAATACAATCTAATGATTTTAAATTACTATTTTGAAAATGTCACTTTTAAAAAGTTGGTATTTCCCAGACTAAGCTACCTAGCGGCCTGCTGGGGAGTGTGAAGGCCTACCAGGATAGGTAATATAAGGGTATTGGCTGGGAGTAGGTGTGACATCCTCCTGACAGGAGAGCCTGGGGGATATGTCCACCAAATATATAAGCTTCAAAGGGGCATTCCCTGTCACAGGCAGATGTAATTTACACCTAGCCCTGCCCCTACGATTGCCCAAGTAGCCAGAGTGGCACCAATCCCAGTGGAGGGGGGATGAACCTGTTGCACAACTGGTTTGCAAGGGGAGTTTCCCATTTCTCTAGGACACAATTAAGTGATGTGCCGAGAGCACTGCAGAAGGGAAGAAAAAATCTGCCATGTGAATTTTGGGTGAGAGAGGCACCGTGTGACACTTTACAGAGAAAAACACAGAAAGTGCTAAAAAAGTGGGTTGGGGCACCCTTGGGAATTTTACCTCATTGGTTAGGAAATGGGCAGCAGTGTCCCCAACCCAGAGCTTGCACTTGTCATAAAAGTGGCTCCCTCAGTGCCCTCTTCAGAACATCTCTGGACCTGTAGGAGCCAGAAGGACTGCACTTTCTGTTTGTTGTACCTGTGGAGAGAGAGCCCAAAGACGGGACAGGCTCCCACTTTTACCTAGGACAGAAGAGTGGCGTCTAAGGGGTAACCGACTAGCCTTCTATTTTGCTCGAGGAAAACACAAGCAGGATGAAGCCAACATCTCTGCTGAGCCCAGCTGACCAGTTGGTTCTGTCCTGGACCCTGTTAATGGCTTTTGGGAGATTGTGTTCAAAACTCAGAGTACTGCCCAAAAGGGCTTTGATGTGTTAGAGTGTACTATTTTCCCATCCCAAACTGCAAGTCGGGACACTAAGAACGTTTTCCCAAACTTTCTGAAAAAAGAACTAGAGGCTAAAGCACGACTGCTGCACAGCTGCTGTTGCTGAGGTTGTACAGCCAGTCAGAATCAACTTGCAGGTTTGCCAACTGATAGGATCCTGAATTTCAGAAAAATTTCTAAATCAAACATATTGGACTTCACAAGAACTAATAAAGAGCAGCCACCCAACTAGGGCTTTAACTTCGGACTTCACACTCTCTGAGCTTTCTCTCCTTTGACATTGAGTGCCTTGAACTTCCTTCTGGAGTGGAGGAGTCCCTCTTGGGATCCAGCTGGCATGCTGCCCTCCCACTGAACTCCTTGATGAGCACTTTTTCCAGAAAAAGGACAGAATCAGAAAGTAAACTGCCTACCTGGATTTACTTGGTCACTGTATCCGACCCACAGTTAGCGATTTGCGCTTTTTGGCACCAGAAACATCTAAAACTTTGAAAAATCCTTTCTCTGGGTCCCTTCATCAGATTTTTGTTGTGTTGCTGTCTATATGTGTATTACAATGTTCTCTGTTTTTATAAATTGGAGTGGGGCTTTTATTGTGTTGTGTTGTCTTTTTTTGTAACTGCTTTGATACTGATACATGCTTCATAAAAAGTTAAGCTTGTCTGCTCTGTGCTACATCTATCACGGGTTGAGCTCAAGTTTAAATTATTGAGACCTAACTGGACCTAGTAAAGAATAGTACCATTGTTACTTGAAGAGGTCTGCCATCCACTTCAACTAATAAAACACTTTCTCTTAATTCCAATAAAAGAAAGACTTTTTGACCAATGGGACAACATACCAGCCGAGGTAAAAAGAGCAATGGCCATAGTTATGACAGTTAATAAAGGTTCTCTGAGACCCAGTGGGAGCTGAAACAAAAGAGGAAGAGATTTGGTCATGACTCTGACAACTGTCTTTTTATATCCCAGCATTATGTGTTGGTTTGGTCAATTTGCTTCCTTTTCTGCACATCTGGAACGGTGCCAATTTTGACTAGTCTGAACCATTCAGGCAGATATGTGTTTGAATACAGCGGTAAAACACAAAGAATGTTGCTTTCAGGCTGTTTCCCTGTGAGTCAGATACAGTAAAATATCCGATGTGTGTTATGTGCGCGTGCTGCTACAAGCAATACACCTAATTCATTCATTCTCTTAGCATTCTTGGGGTTCAATACTATTGCATGAATACGAATTTATTTTTCAGTGACTCAGATGTCTTTCTCACCTGCTAACATCCTCCCAGTTTCAAGCCTGGGGTCCTTACCACCAGGGTTTCGTGAAACCGAATACGAGCAAAAACCTAATAAACAGTGAACAGTATCGAGAAAGATGAGAAAGCACAGAATATGCATATGATAGGCAAATACACGATCTCGTTAAAATATGCTTTCCTACTGTGGTCAAAACTCAAAACACACGGCATCAGTTTGAGTTGAGCAGTAATGCTCCTTTAGGCTACCAGGTAGTGGCCCTCCAGGAAAAGGGAGGTTCCTGGGACCTCAGTGAAGAAGATGAAACAACCCAATGAAGAATAAGCCAGAGAACATTAATATATACTCCAGAAACACTTCCCAGTCTTGAAGGGTCTCTGGAAAGGTAGAAACATTGTTATATGGCAAGAAATATGGACTCATTCTACCTCATGATATAAGGCGATTCCTAATCCTCATTGGTGAAATTTCTGTCCCCTTAAATAATCAGTGACATTGCCATAAACCGGGCCACCTGCTAGAGTCCACCACAAAGAACTCAAATGGAAATCCCAATGGATTTGCTTTCCCACTCTCCCAAATCCGATATCCAATTTCCTTTTTTTTAAAAAGCCCCAAAAATGTTTGAAAAGCATTTGCTCTGCCAGCGGCCAGGTGAAATGATTGTCAAACTGAGTCAGGCTACCTCCAACTGTGCTTTTACTAGTATTTATTGTGACTAAGAGGTAAAATCACTTTCAAATAAGTGTCAAACATCCCCTCTCTTAAATTAATTATTTCTGCTAAATTACAACAAATCACTGTTCTCTATTATAAAAATCCTGTAGAAAAGGTAGTTAATCCTGATCTGTATTCCATATAACCCATTCCCAAAAATGTGCTCCTAAAGCTTGAATACAGTAGCACAAAATACAACAATACACAATTTAAAAAACTGTTAGGCAACAAGATTAATTATACATGATTCCTTGTGTATCATTTTAATAAGATGCTCATGTGCCATAATCTGTTTGTAACGTTGGCTTAGAGTGGAGTATTACTTACAGCATTTTAACTATCAGACACATGTGTTTTTGCATTCAACATACGTAGGAGCTCATTACAATGTCTGTGAGACTGACATCTAACGCAGTGGTCAGACCACTGCATTATAAAGTGGTCGGTCCGACTGCATGGGTGAGGAACCGGCCACTGCTGTTCTGATGGGTTCAAGCAGCCCATTGGCCCAGTGTTAGGAATGTAATGCCTACAATAAGGGCAGTGCCTTTCAACAGCTTTTCAATAGCCTCCGCTATGAGGCCAAGGGGGCCCCACAGGTGCCCCCACAACCATCCATGCCCCAGGTGCCTGCCACAGGTGCAGGGGTGTTTAAAAATATGCCTTTTGGCATTGGGGCTTGTGCAGCAGCCATTTTCTGGGCCACAGTACAAGCCTTTATGCAAAGAAGCATGTTTCAAATTTGAATTTGGCGGTCGGGACTGTCAACTACTGGTCCGCCGGTCCCTTTACCACAATGATGCCGACTAGCACCTCTGGTCAGGCAGGGTTTTGCCTCCCGAATATCTCTATATCCAATTAATCCCTATCCCCTTCTTTGAAGGTATTCTCTACTATTGCTCCACAAAATCCATTGACTATCCTCAAATCGCAAAACTCGGGCTCCCCGGCTGACCCTTGTTTGGCCAGGTTGTTAGCCACTGTTGCGGAGGTTGTTAATCTAGAGGTTAAAGCCCTCACTAATATGTCCTCCAGACAGCCACTGTTCCACTAGAGTGGAAGCAGGCCAAACTTCTACCTTTACTGAAAAAGCCATCCTTGGAACCTTCCACTCCTGCTAGTTACCGCCCTATCTCCCTTCTCCCGGCCGTGGCGAAAGTGCGTGAGAAAGCGGTTTACAAACAGCTCGCCAATTTTGTTGAAACCTTTGGCTTGCTCCATCAAGCCCAATCGGGGGCAGGGCCACATATAGTACAGAAACGGCCCTTGTTGAAATGTCAGAAGCAATTAGAGAATGTTTGGATTCTTGTGGCAGAGCAGCTCTGATCTTATTAGACCTCTTTGCCGCCTTGACACAGTGCCACACTCCTAACTATTAGATCGTCTCTCAAACATTGGTGTCTCACTCTCTGGACTAGCGTGGAATTGACTTAAATCATTCCTAGAGGATAGATCGCAGCAAGTATGGCTACCTCCGTTCTCCTCGGCCTCTAAAAAGGTGACTACTGGAGTGGCGCAAGGCTCCACCCTGAGTCCTCTTCTTTTCAACATACATGTCAACCCCCTTGATCCATCTCACAGAGGAGCTGGGTGATAATTGCTTTTGCGGATGATACCCAGCTCCTCTTTACTTGGAGGAAAAATAACACATTCCCGGCCCGGGCCAAAGACTGTCTTACAGCCGTCTTTAAATGGCTCGCATCTGCTCAGCTTAAGTGTAAAAGGACAAGTCAGAGGTTCATTTGTATGAGTCCTTTCCACTGCAGTTTAGGGACACACTTTGGCTGGCAGACTATCCTCTACCTAATTCTGCAGGTCAACCAGTCAAGAAACTGGGGGTCTGTTTTAATGAAGATCTCTGGTTCTCTACGCAGATAAAGAAACTAGCAGGACAGTGCTTTGGCACACTGAAATCCCATAGGAAGTTCTTACCCTTGTTACCCATGGCAGCCAAGTAAATGGTTACCCACGCCCTGATTCTCACACGCATTGATTACGCTAAAGCACTGTACATTGGCTTGCCAGAATACCAGTTGAAGAAACTGCAAGTAATACAACATGCTGCGGCCAGAGCTTTGCTTAACATCCCGGGAAGGTGAAGCATAAAACAACACTTGAATGGTTTGCATTGGCTCCCCGTGGCTCAACGAGTCAAATTCAAAGCCCTTACCTTGGCCCATGCAGCCCTCCATGGATCTGGCCCACTCTATCTTAGGAAACGTTTTACCTTTTACGCGTCACAAACACAACTGTGTTCAGCCTCGCAGTGTCTGGCAGTGATACCCTGCTTCCGTCTTACAAGAATGGGTGGCAGCTCCTTATCTTTTAAGGCAGCAGAAGCTTGGAATTCCCTTCCATATGAGCTGCGTAACACTCAAGACCATCGGCTGTTCAGGAAATCCTGCTGTTTATCTAATTTGCAGTTGCTTTCAGCTCCTCATTATTTTATTTGGCTTCTGCGCGGGACACTCTTGAGTAGCCGTGCCCGATATAAATGTTAATAACATAACATAACAAGCATTGTAATTAGGGCCATGTTGCTTATGCCAATGATGGCAAACATATTGTACTCTATACCAACTTTCTGAGGCTTTGAATCAGAATCCTTCAGTCATGGCTTCTTTTGCCCATGACCCTTCAGCCAATGCCGTGAGCCACTGTCAATCACATCTTGGATCAATCTACATAAGTATTTAATTCTCAACATTTTTATTTCTTCTACTTCCATTAGAATGCACAAGGGACTATTTTTCATCTGCCAAAAATGTCAGTGAGTGGCCTAGAAGCACTGGGGAGCAAGGGCAGACAACAGCATCAGAAGCATCTAAAAAATTAATGCTATAAAAAACAAGCATTTGCAAACCAATAGGGTGGACATTTTTATGGTATGCAATAGGGCCTGCACACATCATACAAATGTGGAAACATATTGACTTTGCCAATGCTTGCTTTCTGTGGTGCTTGAATAGTATCACAGTGACAATATTTATCATTCTGAACTTTAAGGCTACATTGTAACTTCGTAGGGTCTAAACACATGGTCATTTAATGCTCTGAGAAGTACCGGCAAACATTTTTAAAGGGGTTTCAGGTTACAAAAAGTACTTAGGAATTCTGACAAGTTCCTCATATTTTGATCCATGGATCCGGGAGATTGGAGTAACTGATGCCAGCCAGTACCCCTGTGTCAAAAAACAAGAGTTATGAGTTTGTTATCTTCCATCCATGGAATATGATGTGTCCAAATGTGCATCTATTTATGAATAAGGGGACTTTGTTTTGCCAAGTGGTGTGATGACGGGGGGTGTAGGGTAGTAGGGAGGGAGGGCATGAAATAGAGGGGTGTGAGGGGTAGCATTTGCTACTTCTCCTGTGCACCAAGAATAGGACAAGTTGGAACGTGGCAGAGCAACTAATCCCAGCCCCACAGTTTCAGGGCCAGTTTGCCCCAGCCTGGGATTACCTAGGGCCAGATGTAGGTAAATGGATTTTACCGACTCTAAAATACCGAATTTTACCGATTCGGTATTTTAAAATCGGTAAATCCAATGTAGGTAAAATGTTGATATTTTTTACCGGTAAATACCGATTTGGTGATTACCGAATCGGAAAGCAAATAAAAATGAAACTGAATCAGGCAGCCAATCAGGTGTTACCACCCTCCCCCTCCCTACCAGGAAGTGGCTAGACTGGAAGCTGCAAGTAATTAGAAGCTTCTGGAGAAGCAGTTGGAGCTGAGCTGAGTCTCTGAGCCACAGAAAAAGTTTTGCACCTTTAAACTGTGAAAATGGCAAGCAGCAGTGAAAAGGAACAGCCAGAGAGGAAGAGGAAAATAAAATGTAGCAACATGGAGCTGCAGTTCCTTGTGGAGGAGGTGGTGAAGGAACACCAGAAATTGTTTGGAAAGCTGTCCCTGACTGTGGCTGAATCTGCCAAAAGGAAGATTTGGCTTGATATTCAGGCAAAGGTGAATGCTGTTGGAGTGACTCCAAGGGACATAGACAACCTGAAAAAGAGGTGGTATGACCTCAGGAGCCTGACAAAGAAAAAAATTGGTGAGCTCCACAAACAGGCAAACAAAACTGGAGGAGGGAAGAACCACGCACCCCCCTGACTGACCTGGAGGAGCTGGTGGGGTCCACCATTGAAAAAATATCAGTTGATGGACAGAATGCAGAACAATGTCATACATTCACCCCAGTACAGAGATCTGGGCCTAAATCCATCGTTTTTTTGCACTCCACACCACCCCAGTTCAGACATGGCCATATGCAAATCAGCCTTGACTCTGTGCCTCATGGGAACAATCCAGCCCGAACTGCCAAGCCATGTCTTTCCTGGACCGGAATCAAGCATCCTAGGACCGGTTTCTGGCTATCAGCCGTCTTCAGCCAGGATAGCTTGACTCCAGTGGTGTGGAGAGCATGGGACTCACGTCTGAGTATACCCATCCCACTAGGGGTGACAAATGCAAAAATATCATTTGATGGACAGAATGCAGAACAATGTCATACACCATTGAACCAGAGAGCGTCTGTGGACTGGGAGATGCAGACAGCTCAGCCAGAGCTGCCACCAGAAAAGGTAAGACGCATGCACAGCAATCCCCCCCACCCCATCAGCCTTCCCTTTACCCTATGTGGCAAAGGTAACCACAGTCCAGTAGAGGTAGCACTATACAGGAGCAATGCATTATGGGACATGTAGTCAGTAAATGAAGGACCATGTCATACAGCACAGCAAGCAACAAGTTAGGCAATCATTTCAGACATAGTGAAGCGCAGGCAACATGTACATTGTACAAGTGAACATTATCTAATAATATTGGCTGTGAGGCAGTTACACCAAGCTAATGTACGCTTATATGTCCACAGGCGAGACATCTCGCAGGCGTACCAGGGAGACGGAAGGCACGGCATCAGAGAGGGATGACAGCCAGGAGCCAGGGCCAAGTGTAGAGAATGTCACAGAGGACACAGGTGCACCAACTACACAGCCACCATCCCAAGACCCAGAAATGTCTCCACATGTGCAGAAGTCCCCAGAACGTTCAGGTTCCCCTCTGCTACTGTCCTCACCTGAACTGCCTGCATCACTGCCTCTGACAACTCCTGCATCACAAAAGAGCAGGAGGCATGTAGTTGCCCCACTTGTCTAAATTGAGTCATCAGCGGGTGACATGGAGGGGGCTGCCACACCAACCTTGCCTGGGAAGGTAGCCCTGCCACACAGCAGTCCAGTGCAGAGGTTGTCCGTACAGGTAGCAGACGCCACAGGCACAGAGAAAGCATTGTAGCAGCTCATGTGGAGGGTCCCAGTGTCTTCTGTGGGCTTGAGGGTAGCATGGTGAAAATCCAAAGGATGCAGGGGAAGGCCATCCTGTCTGTGCAACGCCAGATGAGGAACCTGAAATGTGGAAGATATAGGGAAGGGCATTAGAGAACTGGTCGATGTTAACAAGGAGATGTCTACAGGGATGCGGGACATGACACAATCAGTGCAGCTTCTGTGCAGCAAACTGGACCAGGACATGTTAGCAAGGCGCAAGGAGAGGCAGCGTGAGCAGCAAAGTAAAGCAATAAACCGCCTGGTACAGCCACTTCCCTGCTATGCCGACGATGCATTAACATGCAAGAGGGACTCGCACACAACAGCAATGAGGTGTCTAGAGGCATTGCTAGTTTGACCAGTGCTGTAGAGCTGATGATGAATGCACAGACAGCACAAACTGCTGCCCTGGACGTCCCAGAGAAGGAGGAAAGCACCAGTAGGAGCAGCATGACAAGCCCCCTTGTTGTGGAGACATGGAGGAGCAGCAGGCGCCATGGTGAGCCAACAGCCCAAACGCACAGTGAAGAATGCCAGCCACTTACATTTGGCACTGGTAAGCGTGGGCGGAAATTACTTTTTCAGTTAATGGGGAAGTGACCCAGGAGTACCATTATTACATGGATGACATTTGTGTTGCACATTTGTGCTTTTGAATACCTGCGTAGTGCCAAATATTAAACTACGTTGGGTGCATACTCCACCTGTCTGTGTCTCTTTACTTACTTAAAAGTAGTTGAGTGTGATCTCTGCCCATCTGTGTCTGCCATCTGTTGGTGTAGCAACTCCTGCTGTGTTGGGTTCAGGTAGTGCATGTTCATCATCATGGTCCTCACAGACGCTCAATTACACCTCAGTGCCCTTCTTAGTCGCAAGGTTCTGCAACATTGCACAAGTTTCAATCATCTTATAGCAGGTTATTGGTGTACAGTGGCGTGCCCCTCCACTTTTGTGGAGGCAGCGGAACCTGCTTTTCAACAGCCCAAAGGTGCGCTCCATAATGTTCCTGGTTGATTTGTGTGCCCTTTTGTATCGCCTCTGGCTGGGGGTTGAAGGGTTGAGGAAGGGTGTCAGGATAAATGAGCGGATGGCATATGCACTATCCCCTATTTGAAAATGAAAAAGACATTACTCACATGCACATATACACATACATCTGCAATATGTATCAATGGAGTGTCACACAGTGTTTTACCTAGCAGGTATCCTTCACCAAATTCCCCCGCTGTCAGGCGTGTTTAGATCCCACTGTTCTGAAAGATGTAGGAGTTGTGGGTACTTCCTGGGAACTTGGCCACTATGTCCGTGATAATGTAGTTTGCTTCACAGATTACCTGTACATTTATTGTGTGGGTCGACTTTCTGTTCCTGTAATGTACTCTGTGGCAGCAGGTGGACAAATTGGGATGTGGGTGCCATCAATACAGCCGATGATGTTGGGGAAATGTGCTATTTGATAGAAGTCTGTCTTGGTCCTGAGCAGTTCTGCTTCGTGTTTCAGGGAAGCTGATGTAATGATGCATTCTCTGCATCATGGCCTCTAGGTACTTCCTAAAGAAACGGGACAGGCAGCTCTGGGACTCCCCACCTGTCGCAGCAATCACACTCTGGTAACTCCCAGAGGCAAGCAGGTGTAGGCTACGCAGCACCTGCACATGGGGTGGGATGGCGTGCGCCCATGGGGTTGGGTGCTCCAGAAGTGGGTGCAGGTCCCTGATCAAGTCCAGGATGGTTTGGGGGTGTAGCCTGTACCTTTGTAGGACCTCTGCCTCACTTAGTCGGAATAGGGTGATCCTCTGCCTGTAGACCTGCTCCTCCCTTCTCCAGACCCTCTCTCCTTCTGCCTGTAGCCGTAGCCACCTTGCTATCATGTAGAATGCCGCCATTCTGGTCAAACTGTTGCATTTTGGGCCCTTTTTTATAGCCTGCACCTAGTTACCCCCTGCTTTCAATCCATGGTAAATACCGACTCTTAAGTACCAAATTTCATGCAAATTCGGTATTTTAGAGGTTACCTACATCTCAAAAGTCATTTTTCCATTCCAACGTCCGATTCGGACGTTTTATTGACCCCTACATCTCAATATCAAAATACCGGTCGGTAACGGCTGAAATTCGGTATTTTTGGCCGTTAGCGACCGGTATTTGGATACCTACATCTGGCCCCTAGTCTGGTACTTGCGGTCATAGTACCACTCTTAAAAACAATAATTAGCCAGTACAGTATAATTTCCCCTTTACCCAAAGGGATACCGTTCCGAGTAACTCTTAATAAGGGCCAAGGAGCTCTAGCAAATTGGCATAAGACAAGACCCCTATGATGAGATCAAATGAGAACAAATGTAGATACTGAAAACATAAACACTTTTGTATTGCAGATACAGATGAATTTTCTGTACTTTAACGTTAATGTGGCCTACCATACCAATAGGCTTTTCCAAATAAAGAAGCTGGTTTTTAAACATTACATGTTATGAAGTTTTTAACTTCAACCAGCAACCCAAGTCGATAATTATTTGCATTGTAATGTAGCCTATATTTAACAACGATTTACTTTTAATATTTATAAAATCTATTTAGGGAACTTATTTTCCTGTGACATGGAAGTTTTAGCCACATATTTCAATAAATATCTTCTTCGGTATAACTACAGCTTAAAATAGGTGTATACTGTAAAATAATAGTTGTTCAATGTAAAAAATACTTTATATAAAAGAGCTGGAGTACATTCACAAACATTTTGCTCCTTGTTAGCATCACAAAAGTGACTCCAACCAGCACAAAATGTTTTCTTCCTAAGTTACTTTCCAGTGCAAAACTTGATTTGCACTGGACAGTATCCTAAAAGTTATGCAAAGCAGCACAGAGCACTGTTTTGTGTTACTTAGCACCAAGGGGGAGTTACATGTGCTGTACATGGGCATTCCCATGCAATCACGCAATGGCTTTTGATGCAAAACCCTATTTACAAACAATAGTAGACAGGGTTTAATGCTAAAAGTTAACTCCATTTGAAAGAAGGCGCTATAAGGAGAGATGTATTTATTTCTCCTTTCTTTTCCAACTTTTCATGTGTGCTGCACAATACAGCACACATACAAAGCAGGAAAAGTTTGAACGTGTGCCCAAGTATAGTATTTTGTTCTGGAAAGGTACCCTTCCAGTACAAACCCTATAGTAGACTCAGGCACGAACCGTAGTACTATGGCGCTAAGGTTCGTGCCATGCTCACAGCAGCTAAAATCTGTGCCGGAATTAGAGAGAGGGGACAAGAGTGCCAAATCTCTGTGGAAACGGCACTCATCCACTCCCTCCCTTTCAAGTAGCACAGCATTTTTGGCTGCAGTGCTGCATTCCCTGTTTTTTTGAGAATCTGGGCACTGGTTTAAAAAAATGCAGCATTAGGTGGCTTGAATCCTTTCTACTTGAACGATAGCCCTTGAAATATTTTGGCCAGGGTCGGACTGGAAACAGCAACCAGCGCTGGCAGGTTGCTATTCGACAGGCCCTGGAAGGGGTGGCGAGGGGGGTTGGGGTGGGGGGAGTTGCTTGCGAGAAGCACCGCTCCTGCTTTTCTTACATGGGCCGAGATTGCCGCACTGCTGCAAAACTGCCTGCCAGGGAAAAAAGCACCCTGTGGGCACAAAACCGGTCCCCACCCCTCTGGCCCACTGGAGATATGCCTAATGCCACTACGGCCAGTCCGGCCCTGCTTTTGGAAGCAGAAACCATTGGCTACCCTCCCAATGAAATGGGGCTTACTCAGGATTCGATTTTGGCGCCATGTTGATTGTGTTCTAATGTTTAACATTTATGTGGCTCCTTTAGCCATGATAGACATTGGGTTCATTGTTTTATGATGTGTGTGTTAACAACGCGCAAATGGTTTTTTAATTTCCGCACTGGTATGAGCAATTCTGATCAATTACGTAATTCTTCTTTAAGTAAGACGGTGGATGGGCTCTCATTTTCCGAGACCTAACCTGGACAAGACAGAGAAATTGGGGGCAAAACGAGCTGGAAAATTATTTGTCCTGTTGTTGTTGGCCAGGCCCCCAATCCTGTAGTAAACATTTTGGGAATATTAATTGATTTAATTTGCATCTCAATGCCACAGATTATTAAGGGTGGCAGTGTCTACTTTCGGAAGACTCAATTCTTAAGAAAACATTGCATTTCAATCTAGCAAGCTTAAATAAGTAAGTGACTGCCAACTTTTTCTTTTTAGTTCAGGAAGAAGTTTTTTGACGACAAAAAGTCATCAAACATTGATGTTACAAACAAATATTTGAAAAATTCAGCAAATATAAAGAACTGGTTCACATAGGTCATAAGATAAAAAGGAAACAAGAGGAATGGAAAAAGGACATAAGATACTCTGAGTAAGCAATTTCAGAAAATGACAAGAAACATATAGTAACAATGTGTTATCAATAACAAGGAAGTCAAGGAAGTTGAGCAACTTCTTGGATCAGAGGGGTAGTAGCAAAAGACCTTTTCCACTTTTTTCAAAAAACTGTGTAATAGGAGACCATATTTGCAATCACCTTTCAGCAAGAGGCATTGGGAACACAAATGTTGTATCCAATCTATGGTTATAACAGACAGCATACCACCATGCCAAATAAGAGAATTTAGACATATATTTCCAATTTTTTTTTTGCTCAAAAACAGCAAGTCTATAATCTGTAATCAAAAATTACTTTTAGACCATTCAACTGCCAAACTGCCTAGGAAAAATATTTGTGTATGAAAAACTGAGCAATTAAAAATACTGTTAATTTGAGGCCATACTTGTTTCCAAAATTTAAGTACAAAGGAGCATGTACATAATAGATGCTTTAAATTAGCATGTTCAAGAGAACATGACTAACAAGTGTCAGGAATGTTTGTATGCATTTTGTGTAACATCATAGGACTCAATAAAAGTCTATTATAAACAAAGAAAAGAGTTTATGTGGTGTTTGCTGCCCGAGAGGATTTCCTAATTTTTGCCCAGATCCTGTTCCATAAACCAATGGGCCAACTTATATCTAAATCGGCTTTCAAAGAGAGTTCTACTTTTGTTTTGTCTCTATCATTGGAAGAAATTGACAAGTGGGAGTATATACTAGATGCTTTAGGACGTAAATTAAGAAAATGATACCACACATCATTCAGAGGGGAAGAAGGACATAGAGGTCGAAATTGAGTTCGGGCTTCCAGAATCACAGACCGTAGTACTGTAAACTTTCGTTGAAAGGAAAGGGGTAGTTGAAAAACAGTACATGCTTGTGAAAATATAAGGAACGTGTCAAGTACAAATAATTGATGTATCCATATAAGACCTTTATTTCTCCAAGTCCTCCAAAAAAAAGGTTTATTTTTAATTCGTATAAATTTGGTATGCCAGATGGTAGAGATAAGAAAGGAGTCAAGATTGTTTGGAATAGATTGGAGTGTAGAGCTGAGTAACTTGCAAGAGTGTTTGAGGACTGGCGTAGATAATTTTTGAGTTTTGCTTGTAAAAGATCAATATTCCTGAATTGTAAATGGGGAGAGGAATGATCTCTCTAGGTAAGCGGTGAATTTAATGATGAATCAGAGACCCACTGAGATAATTGTCTTAATTGAAACGCCTTGTGATATTTTGGAAAATTAGGGAAATTTACACCACCATCCAGTTTTGGACGTAATAGTTTTAGTAATGACATTATAGTTTTTGTTTTTTATTCCATAAGAAAGATATGAGAATTGAATTAATCTTATGAAATAACTTAACTGGTATAGATAGAGGGATACTGTACATAGTATAAAGGATAATGGGAGTCATCATCATCTAAATGACCCCACCAGGAGAGATGAAGTGAATGCCATTTTGATGTGAGTGTAGATCATTTATCGATACATTTGTCTAAATTCAGAGTAATTGAAGTCTTAATATGGGGAGTGAACCTTAAACCGAGGTATTTGATATGCTGAGATCTCCATGTAAAATTAGAAATTGAGAAGTCCTCTTGAAAGGTATATTTAGTCAAAGGTAAAATTTCACATGTTGTATTGTTAAGTTTATAACTGGAAACTTTGTTATAGCACATAACGTCTGACAAAAATGCTAGAAGTACAGACAGAGAACATGATAAAAATAAAAGTACATCATCTGCATAAGCTGCTAATTTAGGGGCCGATTATGATGGCGGACGGACCTGAGTCCGTCCGCCACCATAGAGTAGGAGGGACCGTCCGCAGGGGCTGCGGCGGTCCCTCCGTGCAGATTAGGATGTGACCGCCAGGGTGGCGGTCACATCCTCTATTTTTAACATTGCGGCGGGTGCAGCTTCAAGCTGCACCTGCCACAATGTTAAAAATGCATGCACGGCATTCGCGTGCACAAGCGGCAGGCACTGCGCGGTGCCTGTCGCTTTGTTCACGCAAATGTAGGGGGGTGCCATAGGTACCCCTGATGTGCACCCCCCACCCCCCTTCACCCAGGGGGCCTGCAACGGGCCCCTGAAGTGAAGGTCCGTATGCTTTCCGCAGTGGAAAAGCCTACATTTTACACCATCATAATATGGCTGGCGGTGTCTGATAGACACCGCCAGCCATGTTAATGCTTTTCCGCTGCGGTCGGAAAGCGACCGCAGCTGAAAAGCTGAGGACAGATTTCAAGACCCACCCCCATCCTAATATGGCGGTGGGTCTTTTGTGGCTCAGCAGCGGTTTTCCTGCATCCTCTGGGCCGGCGGTGGCTTCCGCCGGCCCGGAGGATGCGGGAAAACCGCGATCCTAATCAACCCCTTAATGTGTTGAGTATTAGATGTAAAACCAGTTATGGAAGGATTTTGATGTATTTTGGATAAATAAGGTTCTAATGCTTAATTGAAGAGAAATGGGGATAAAGGACAAAATTGAAACACCCTTCTTTGTAATGTAAGGTATGGGGAGGAAAGTCCATTAGCAAAAATGGTGGCTTTGGGATAAGTGTTAAGTAGGGAAATCAAAGAAACTATTTTTGGACCAAATCTGAACCATTTAAGTGTATGGAAGATAAAAGGCCAAAACACTCTATCGAAAGCTTTTTCCGCCTCCAACGCAATCGCTGCTAGTGGATTGGAGAGATGTGAAGATTCTGATAAGATGTCAAAAAACAAGCGGGTGTTATCAGTGATATAAAAGACAAACCCCCATTGTTCCTTGCCAAGTAATTGAGGGAGAAATGATTCAAGGCGAAGTGCGAGAGCTTTGGGAAATATTTTGTAATTACGGAGATAGGTCTGTAATTTTGGCAATAACGTGCATCTTTTCCCTCTTTTGGAATGCGACAAACTAAAGCTTCTGAAAAGGACCCTGATGATTTATGTAACTCAGCAAATGAAGAAATGAGGGTGAACAAATGCGGGAGTAGTAATTGAAGAATATTGTAAATAATAGTCAACTGTAAAGCCATCTGATCCTAGGACTTTGTCCATACGGAGAACTCTCAATGCATTAAGCAACTCCGTTTGTGTAATATCAGTTTCAAGGAGTTCGAAATTTAATCATGGGTCTACAGTTTTGAGGATAGTGGAAAGATAATGGGAAATGTCTGAATCTAAAGGTGTGTTCTCTGGTTTGTAAAGTGATTTATAAAACTGCACGAACTCATGTAATATTTCAGAATCTTTGTATTTTGAAATAAGATTATTATCGATAATGGATTCAATCTGGAATTTGTTCTGCTTAAGGTTAATGTAATTAACTAGCAATTTACCTGCTTTGTTCTGTCCACTATAGAATTTTGTTCTAGTTTTTAGTAAGTAGAGACGCATTTTCTGTGGAGTCCTTATTGAACTGGATCTTTGTTTTAATGAGTTCTGATAGACAATCTTTAGACTTAGAAGTATAAAAGGAGTGTTCCAATCTTTTTATTTTAGACAGGAGTTCCACTTGGAGATTTTTTGATTTCTTCTTTATGGTAGAGGTATAATCGATAATAAAAAAACGAGCTGTTGCTTTAAAGGCATCCCACACCATATGAAAGGGGATAGTGGATAACTGATTAAAGTTGAAGTAGTAAAAAAAAAAGTATAAACATTATTAAAAGTGGGGTCCAGGAATAGTGAGTTATTGAAATATTACCTTTTAGAAAGAGTAGGTTGGGATAATATATCTAATTGGATCCAAACAGGGACATGGTCTGAAAGAAAAGGTCCTATTTCTGATTTGCGTAGGGATTGAGAGATATTATGTGATATAAAAATGTGGTCAATTCTTGATTGGGTTTCATGAGGTGAGGAGAAGTAAGAATATTCCTGTAAGGAGTGATTGCGCAGTCTCCATGCATCTAGTAGCTTTCGCTGCTTTATGGAATGTAGGAAAGGTTTAGGAGCTTTATTTGAGGTGAAAAAAACCTTGGATTTATGATCTAAAAAAAGATTGACCACCTGATTGCAATCATCAGCAAAAATAAAGTTCTCAGCTGAATTATTTACAAGAAACTGGGAAATTTTAGACCAGAAGGAAGCATCTCCATTTGTAGGGGTATATACATTAAACAAAGAAATTGGAGTTCCCCCTATTAGTAAATTAGTAAGCAGCTATCTGCACTCATGATCTGAGTCTTGAGAAACAAGCTTAAAATTCAAAGCCTCCTGGCATAGTGTTATGACTCCATTTCTCTTCCAAACACCAGGGGAAAAGAAAACATCACCTACCCAATTCCTTTTAAGTTTTAGTGATTCCGAATCTGCAATATGGGATTCTTGTAACAAGGCTATATTAACATCTAGTTTAGATAAATGAGTTAAAACTCGCTGTCTCTTGATAGGGGAATTTAAACCTCTGACATTCCACCTTACAATTTTCAAAGACATAACATATTTACTTTATAATAATACCGAAATGAAACAGCAGTGACATAAATTAATAAAACGTTTGACCACAAAACAAGCATATACAGTATAAGAACAGAATTAAATTAAAAAAAAGAGGAGAAAAAGAGGAGAAAAAGAGGAGAAAGGAAGAAGAAGTGAGAGCAGAATTGAAAGAAGGAATAGAGGAGAAGACATCTGATAAGAGAGAACAAGTTAGAAAATCACAAAGAGAAAATTTGACAACAACCATAAAAACAGAACAAAAAACATACCTACACAAATTCCCCAAAACATAAGGGTTGGTGGGGGGATGTGGCCACATGGATTAGATGGCACGTCCAGACTCCAGAAGGGAAGGCGGTAGACCCATCGCACAAACGACACAAAAAAGAGGGTAAGGCTCCTCAACAAGAAAACCAAACCTGTAGGAAATGAGTAAGACACATTATCATTTGAGAACTTTTACAAAATACAAACAAATTACCAACAATTATCTGATTTTTAGATATGAGTTAACAGTAATATATTTTTTACATGTATGGGAAATCATTCATGCAATCTAAGTAATGTTCACTGATGAAGTATCCATAGTGACTGTTGTACAAGAATTAAGAAAAGTCTAATAGGATCCTTGTATGTAGAAGTCCAATTATTATAAGTTACTTTGAATAAACAGGGATGAAAAAGGCTGAAGCGTGCATTAATAGTTCGCAGAGCTGGTCTCAAAGCAAGGAACTCTCTGCATCTGCCAGCTGCATTGTTTGCATATTCCTGTAATTGTAATTGTAATTATAAGTATTCTTATATAGCGCTACTGCCACCCTACGGGTATCTTGACGCTCAGATATAGGAACACACAGCCATCATGGTGAGGGAATCAGAAAGAGAGAGCAGGGAGAATCAAGCTTTTGGAAAGAGCCATGTTTTTAGGCTTTTTCTGAATTCAGTTAGGGAGTCAATCTGTCTAATCCTCTGTGGTAGCTCGTTCCACAGATGAGCACCGACCACACTGAAAGCCCTCCCCCCCAACCTGAAGCGTTAAAATCTCAGCATTACCAGCAGACTGGCGCCGGAGGAACAAAGCTGTCTCCGAGGGAGATACCAGGCAAACCTTTCCTGTAACAGGACTGGTCCCAATTTGTGTATGGCTCTGTACACCAAGCAGAGGGATTTAAAAAGGACCCGTTCCTTGATTGGCAACCAGTGGAGTTCTCTCAGGGCATAAGTAGAAGACGAATTACACCGCAGGTTCAGCACCAGTTTTGCCGTGGCAGACTGGACTCTTTGCAGACCCTGAAAGATGTACTGAGGGGCCCCTAAATACAAGGAGTTACAATAGTCCAGTCTGCTCATCACTGTGCTCCTTACTACCAGGGAATGCAAATCCTGTGAGAAAAAGAGAGGGCTACCTGGCCATTAAACCCGTTTGATAGATCTAGCTGCCGACCGGACTTTGAGAAGATCAGAATATTCCAGAATGTACATTATTACTCCTCTCGGCTTCTTTGTGTTGGAAGCATTGGCTTGTGGAGGGCCCAACCTGTGAGCGCGTTGAATGTTAAGAAGAGTACCTTTTGGTAGGTTTAGAATTATTGGAAAGAAGGATTTGAAGAAGGTTATGGTATCTGAACCTTCCAATCCTTCTGGCTGGCAAACCATATAAACGAAGATGATTTCTTCTATTTCTATTTTCTAAGTTCTTAACTTGTTTCTGAAGAGATGCAACTTGGGAGAGAAGAGCGTTGATCCCAGCAATGGATGAATCCAAAGAATCAATCTTTTGTTCAGCCGTAGTAAGCCTTTTTTCCATACATGACCAGTTGTCTGTCAAAATTAGTCTCCTCTACAAATGGATGTAGAGCACGAATCTCTTCCAGAAGGAGATCCATAGATACAGTGGAAACCTGTTTTGGAGGAGACAGTGGGTCTTTCTTCAAATGCTTGGTGGCAGCCTTATTTGAAACAGAAGGCATATTAATACTAGATGAAGAGGTGCCCTTAGGCAGGGAGGTCACTGATTCATCCATGAAGGCGTTACGAGTGAGGAAAGAAGCTCCAATTATATGTTTATGAATAGATGTCATTAGCAGAGGCTTCTGTTTTTTTCAATCTTCCCATATGAGGAGACAATATGTAGGTAATAATATTGGTCTTAGCTAAAACACATGAACTGGTATATAATGAGATTCAAATAAGTTGAACAGCCAGAGAAAATAGATTAAGCTATAAGAACGTGAGTATCATAATAAGGCATACTCTAAAATGGTAGATGAGGTGGAGGCACCCATGCTACAAATCATAGCTGCAAATAAATAAGCCTTGATTACATCATTTCAACTGACAGAGAGCCCAACATCTTTAAAGAAAAGCATGGGACACAGAGAGCTGCATGTTATATGTGAAAAGTTCCCAATCTTCCTGAAGGGGGAGAACTCCTCTTGAACAGTCTCACAGTAGTATCTAGTAAAGTGGGAATTATCCACAGAAACCGAAAACGAAAGCAGAATACATGGAAAAAGCCTTGTAGTTAAGACAGGGTTTGACTGCTACATCGTCATATATATGCCAATGAGTCTGCCTTCATGTAGCTGATACTGACGTGCTGGTAATGACGAGGCTGTAGCATTCCACACATTCATTTTCCACTTCTGGATGGCTACTGCCCTCTGCATCATGCCCTGCAGAATACCTTACAATGTCCCCCGCAACCCCCGCCATATTCACCTCGGACATTGAGGAAGACCGATTCACTCTGCGTGGCCCTACCTCAGTGCACCGCAAGTCACTGTCCCATGGCAGTGTGCCTGTGCTGGCCACAGTGCATCCGGGGCCACTAACTCTGTGCAGCTCAAGTAAGGGACCCTGCCTTCTAAGATATTGGATGGCCTCTGAGACGATGGCCTTGGGGTCATCAACACCATGAGTATGTGGCCCTGTGCTGTCCACTGCCTCCGGCCTCAACTGCGGTCCACCAGGGCGCACACATCAAATCCAGTCCTGACCGGGCCGGACGCCGCATCACCGCAGGAGGCACACACCACCATTGCCAGGACCACCTCCAACTGCCAGAGTCTAAACAGTCATACTTGCAGACTAACAGAGTTGCTTATACCTGTTGTGGATGCCATCATCTGCCTGATACCCTGTTCAGCACTCCAGGTGCCACTGACTCAGTGCACCACAACCCATGGACTGTTACTGATTGAGTTTTGTGCTGTGGAGAGGTTACGCAGCAATGTCACCTCAGGCAGTGTGAGAGACCTGGGACGATGATGAGGAAGATGATTTAGGTGTAACACACCTGACTGCTGCTGCATCAGGTATATCCCGAATGGGTTACAATCCTAGACATTTTCTTCAGATGAAGCCGCTCAGCTCTAGTGCCCCAAACTCAGTGCACTGCAACTCACGGACACTTCTGTTTGCATATTGGATGATTTCTGTACTTGCTCCGGCTACCTTCATGATGCTACGCAGTTGTCTGCTATGCTGGTGTATTCAGTTACCTTTTTACTGGTGTTCACTGTTCAAGTTGCTGCCAGCACCAACCACTCCATGAGGGCTGGCTTACACTCACCACATACACATCCAGCACAGGCGTCACTATACATGTGGCCCTGCCATTAAAGGGGCCGGGCGCACGTACCCGTAGCCAGTTCTACTAACTATCGGCGTGTGTCCGTGTGGTCATAATGTATGCATGAGGGCACCGGCCCCTATAACATTACATTGTGCTGTGTACAGCTGACGCAAACATGTCACTGCAGGCAGCAGGTTAGACCTTGGACATGTAGCTTTGTCGTCACCCCCTCAATACATAAGAGGAATGGACTGGGCCATCATAAACAGGTCCAGCATGGGTGTGTGAATGATGATTGTGTGCCTCTGTGCATGGTTCAGTACTGGAAATGTGCAGATGCATGTGTCTCTGTCACAATGTGGGTCTCCTTTGTGGGGTGTAGGTGGTCGCTGAAGGGAATTAGACACCCACGTATGTGATCTAGTTCATCTTTCGTGGGTTCAGAGTCAGACCCCACCCGCACCTGTTCAGACAACTCCTTTTGGCATTCAGACACCTGGCATTGGAATGCCATGTGTGGCTCAGAGAAGTGTTGGGAGCCAGCAGTGTTGGCGGGTGCTGCCTGCTGTGTGGTCTCTGCAGGGGCTGGGGTCTCCTCTATGTAGCTTGGCTGCCCTGGTCCTGTTGGTGGGTTGACTGGGATTTCCATGAGCTGTTGTAGGGTGTCGGTGTCGAAGGTGTGGTGGTCCTCTTCAGCATCACTGATGAGTTGGCCGCTCTGCTCTGCTAGAGGTGTTGTTTGTCCCTCTGCAATGTGAAGGGGAGATGCATGTTCACATTGTGTTGACATGTATGTTGGCGCATTATGACAATGTGTACATTGTGACTGTTTGGGAGGTACTGGATTTTGATGTGGGACAGTGGACATTTGGACTACATGACGGATGTGAGGTTGTACGCGTACATTTACATCTCATGGTTTTCTGCTCTGTTAGATGTAGTTGGCCTGTTTCTGTGCATGAACAGAGCCAGTTGTGTCCTCTGTTCGGCAGTGTCAGGGTTGCACATTGTACCACATTGTCGTCAATGTGGATGTGCTGTTACTGCTATGTGTGTGTGTGTGCTGCAGTGTGCCACGGGGATCAGGGACATGATCCAAGGATCAATGTACGTGTGCAGTGTGCTACACATCGTTGTGCATGTGTGCTATTGTGCCCATCTCCCCCGGCCTCCCTTTTTAATACATGTTAGTCAAACCTAGGGTAGGCCCTAACAGCCCATAGGGTAGGGTGGAGTGCATTTAAAAAAATGGATAAGTACTTTTAAGTTTTACATGTCCCGGTAGTGGAAAACCTACAAATTCATTTTTCACTATTGCAAGGCCTATCTCTCCCTTGGGATAACTTTGGAGTTGTCTTATTACATTTGTAAGCATAATTTCCAAATGGGAAGAGATAACTAGTTCATGCTTAGTCTCTCGAATCACAATTTAAAATCCTAGCTTATAATGAAGTCAGATTTTAAATAGCAATTCTGAAAATACCACTTTTAGAAAGTAGCAAAAAGAACAATTGATGGATGGAATGCTGAACAATGCCGAACATTCACCCCCAGTACAGAGATCTGGGCCTAAATCCATCTTTTTTTGCTCAACATGCAATTCCAGTTTGGGCCCAGCCAAATGCAAATCAAGTTTGACCCTGCAACTCATGGGAGCAATCCAGCCTGAACTGGCAGGCCAGGTCCTCCCTAGACTGGAAATAAGCATTCTGGGAAAGGTTTCAGAGTGTCACCCCTCACCAGCGAGGATAGCTTGTCTCCAGTGACATGGAGAGCACGTAACCCACTTCTGGGCATACCCGTTCTACTTAGGGCCACAAGTGGAAAAAGAACAAGTGATGGATGGAATGCTGAGCAATGTCAAACATTCAACCCCAGAACTGAGATCTGGGCCTAGATCCATTGTCTTTTTTGTTGCCATTCCATTCCAGTTTGGGCGCCTCCAAATACAAATCAGGCTTCACTCTGCTCCCCATCAAAACAATTCAGCCTGAAGTGGAAGGCCAGGTCCTCCCTAGACCAGAAGCAAGCATCCTCTGACCAGTTCCGGGTTTCTCCCCTCATCAGCCAGGCTAGGTTGACTCCAGTGGCATGGAGAGTACAGGAGCCACTTCTGGGCATGCCATCCCAACAAATACAAAGAAGAACAATTGATGGACGGAATGCTGAACAATGTCGAACTTTCACCTCCAGTACAGAAATCCATTGTCTTTATGCTCACAATCCCATTCTAGTTTGAACCCACCCATATGCAAATCAGGCTTGAACCTGCTCCCCATGGGAACAGTCCAGCCTGAACTTCCAGGCCAGGTCTTTCCTAGACCAGAATGAAGCATCCTGGGGCTAGTTTCAAAGTATCACCCCTCAACAGCCAGGCTAGCTTCACTTCAGGGGCATGGAGAGCACGAGACCCACGGCTGGGAATGCCCTTCCCACTTAAAGCGACAAATGCAAAAGGAACAATTTAAGGACGGGATGGTGAACAATTTTCATATGTTCACTCCCAGTACAGAGATCTGGGCCTAAATCTATTGTTTCTTTGCTCACCATGCAATTCCAGTTTAGACTCAGCCATATGTAAATCAGGGTTGACCCTGCTCTCCATGGGAATAGCCCAGCCCAAACTGCCAAGCTAGGTCCTACCTGGACTGGAAACCATCATCTTGAGACCAGTTTCAGGGAATCACCCCTCATCAGTCAGGCTAGCTTGGCTCCAGCAGCATGGAGAGTACAGGGCCCACGCCTGGGCATACCCGTCCCACTTAGGGCCACAAATGCAAAAAGAACAATTGATAGACGAAATGCGGCACAAATTTTCAAATAGTCACCCTCCAGTAAGGATATCTGGGCCTAAATCCATCTTTTTTTGCTCATCATGCCATTCCAGTTTGAATCCAGCCATATGCAAATCAGGTTTTACAGTGCTCCCCAGGGGAATTGTCCAGCTGAACCACCTGGCCAGGTCCTCCCTAGACCAAAAACAAGCATCTTGGGACCGGTTTCAGGGTATCACCCCATATCAGTCAGGATAGCATGACGCCAGTGGCATGGAGATCACGGGACCCAAGTCTGGGCATACCCATCCCACTTAGGGCGACAAATTAGGAAAGAACAACAGATGGACGGAATACTGAACAATTTCCAGACATTCACACCCAGTACAGAGATCTGGCCGTAAATCCATTCTTTCTTTGCTCACCATGCAATTCTAGTTTGGACCCATCCATATGGAAATCAGGCTTGACCCTGACCCCCATGGGAACAGTCCAGCCCAAACTGCCAGGCTTGGTCTTCACTAAACCAGAAACATGCATTCTGGAACCGCTGTCGGGGAAGCATTCTTCACCAGCGAGGTTAACTTGATTCCAGTGACATGGAGAGCATGGCCTATCTCTCCCATGGGATAACTTTGGAGTGTGCAATTAAATTTTTTAATTGTCATTTCCAAATGGAAAGATAAAGCTAATTCATGGGTGGTGTCTCTTGATTCCCAATTTAAAATCCTAACTTATGGTGATGTCGGTTTTAAATTGCAATTCTGAAAATGGCACATTTAGAAAGTTGGCATTTTCTTGCCTTAGCCATTTGATGCCTGCAGCCAGCCTCTGGGTCACATGGCTGAGTGTGGGTGTTAGTTGGGCTTTGTGTATTCCTCCTAGACAGTCACACACAATGGGAGCTTAGGTGTGACTGGATAGGACATCACTGGAAGGATGGGAAGAAGGATCTGAATAGGTGGTGTCCACCGATGGCTATATACCCTGTAGATAATCTGGAGCCATCTATCCACTTTAAAGTCATGTCTCTAGAAGCTGCTCCACACGTCAAAGGCACAACTGTATATAAAAGAATTACCTAAGGCACCAACTCTTCAGTACACGTCCGGACCTGGGGATACTCTGCCAGGAAGGATTCTGGGCTTCTGCAATGACTGCCACTCTGCTGTACTGCTACTCTATAGGAATTGGTGCTGTGCTGTGCTGGCCAGCTGCCTGCTGTCCTCTTGCCTGGGGAAGAAGAACTGGACCTTGAACTTCATCTTGAACTCAGGACCCCAGAGTGGCATAAAGGGCTAGTCTGCGGTCTCCTGCTCTAAGCCTCTGAGACATAAAAGGCTCCTCAAAAGCTCCTAGACCCGTCTTCAGTGAGTTCCTGACCTCCTGGTGGTGTCTCTCTGATCCTGGACCCTTGGTGTGGCTCTTGAGCTCTTGAAATCTAGGTTTCTGGCTCTTCATGACTGCAAATGGGCCTGTTCGCACCGGAACTGCGCAGCTCAAGCTGAAAATATGTGCGAGCCGCCACAGCCTGTCTCTTCGCACAGCAGAATTGAGAGCCTACAGGGGACCGCCATCTCAAAGTTCTAGCCCGCCCATCCGCGACACGCTGGCTGCTCTTTGCCCCACTCCAACCACCGCTCGCTATGTTCTCCTTGCTCCTGGTGAATCTCTCCATTGCGAATGGGACTTTTGACACAGAACTTGAGAAGGCAAAATTTCAGCGAGATGAATCTGTAACTGTATCCGACCCATGCTCCATTGCGGTTGGCCTGAACTTTTGACTTTGAGCCGGTCCAGTGCCACTGTATTTCCCTAGTTGGCACTGTTTTATTTATTAAATTAACTCTATTTTCTAACCTGTGGGATCGTTTTATGTGGAGTTGTCACTGTTTTACTCTTTGAAGTGTTGCAAAAATACTTTACACATTGCCTCTAAGTAAACCCTGACTGCTCTTTCCCAAGCTACCAGGGGTTGAGCGCAGGTTAATTTAGGGTTTACTTGTGCCTTACCCTGACTAGGATTCTGGTTGCTGCTTGACCAGGTCTCAAAACCCAGTCAACCAGTAGCCTGATTTCTAAAAAGGCATTTGATTAGTAAGCTGTTGTGATGTTCCAACTATGAAGTATCTATTACTTGAAGCTGACTGAGACTGTGTCAATGCTGAACCAGGGCCAAATTGAGGAGGAAAGGGCTTTGCATGGGGTAGCCATGTGACAAATTCAGTAGGAATTGGGTTTACAATGCACACTCTCTAAAATACAATATATAAACTCAGTGACAAATGCAATAGAAAAGTGTTCTACATTGTGAATTCTGTGTCAAATACTATAGGAAAGGGGCTGTTTACAATTCAACACTAACAGGCATTACACATATTTCTTGTTCAGGAGAGGCTCTACTCCAAATACGCTAGGAATAGGAACTACATTGTTTAACACTTAGAGACATTAGGCAGATCTCTATCTCAGGAGAGCCAAAAGAAGTTTGGTTTTCATTTTGAACATTTGTAATTGTAAATGTTTTCTTAGTATTTATCTGCGTGTGTAGTAAAGTGTTTTTTCTTATTAAAGCAAAAAGCATGGTCTTATTGTTGATTTATAAAGTGTTATTGTTAGTGCCTAATTTGATCTTGCTGTTGCAGGAAGGTACTGCCAGCACTCATGTTTGGGGCCTGGAGCTTATTTTTCTTATTTCGACATTGACCCAGAGCAAACGTGGGAAAAACAAACAAATGGGGAAAGAAGGAGGGGTAAGATAGCAGAACCTCCAAGTGTAAGATAAAGGTGCCCAGGAGTGTTTATTGTACATTTAAAAGGCATAAGATAGAATCAAGACTGCACAGCCTTGATATTCAGCACACTGATATTCAATTGCACCAACAGTGGACTTCTGAGCAAAACTTTGGGCCTTGGCACCCATTCCTATACAAATTCAGCACTAGTTATTGTTAGTTAGGCCCTAATTATTACTACATCGATCCGATGGACCGCTGTAGCCATGGAGCCAGTGCTGGCACTGCTGCACCGGCGGTCTGACAGCCCTATTACAATTGGGCGGTTGGTCACTTTAGGACCGCTGCAACTGCCAGGGATCAGAGATTCCTGGTGGTGTTGCAGCAGTCTTGAGGCCATGATATGACTGACGGTGCCGCTATGGCACCACCAAGCATATTACGAGTTTCCTTTCTGCCATGGTTTTCATGGTGGTGAGTCTGCCATGAAAACTGAGGGGGAGACGGAACAAAGAAGTGCCGCCCCCTGTTGCCTCAGGGCCAAGGGGTGCATGCAGGGTGGCACATGTTGTGCCCCCCTGTGTGCATGCACACCAATACCTGCATGGCATGGACTGCATAGTCCATGCCATGCAGGAGCTGCTTTTTACTCTCCCATTACAGTGACTTTTTCAGAGGCACCGCCGCGGGACCACCAAAGAAATGCCCACAAACACAAGAAAACTCGTAATCTGGTGAGTGGTGCTCACACAGCTTTGGTGGTGTGGGAGTAGGCCAGCGGTATGTCGGCTCCACTCAAACACTGCCAACATCATAATATGGCCCTTAGTTAGCTCTGAATTTTTTTTATAATTCTTTTTATTAATCAAAACAAATCAGCAGCATAGCATGTATCAAATTGACATGATACACATGTGAGGAAACGAAAGTCATTCACAATATTGATCATGATGTAGGTTGAGCTGAGCTGTAACAATTCCTTGAACGTTTCAATTAAGGCGATGGCAGGTCTTCAATAGAAGAGTCTCGAGGTGGGCTACAATGACCATTTCTTTGGGCAGCCCCTAGCAAGGTATACTGTCTCTTCATGGAACAGGCACCAGTCCATGTGCTTTTTCCAGTCCGTTACAGTTGGAAGGGTTATGGCCCCCCACAGCTGAGCAATGTTCCATTTTGCTACCATTGGACCCCAGGTGACCCAAATCTTGCCCATCCTACTCAGATCTGTATCTGCGGGCTCCCACATATTCAGGAGGCACCTCTTCGCCTCGAGTTGGATATCTAGTTCTGGCATCTCACTAATGACAGCATGCACTCTTTGACAATATGTCGGAATAAACCCACACTCCCATATGGTGTGCATAAACATGCCTTCCTCACCACATTGTCGTCTGCATTCTCCTCCTCCAGTGACATATATCCTATGTAATATTTTCAACTGAACAAGCCTCAATCTGGCTGAAATCGCTACCTCTCGCGGAGAGGCGAGTGCCTCCTGCCATTCCTCATCATCCAGTTCAAGGCCATCCCTCTCCCACTTCTCTCGTACTGTTTGAAGGGGTGTCCCGGTGTTATTTATCAGTTTCTTGTATGTATGTGAGACAGTTTTCTCTGGCAGATAACCATCGAGTAGTCTATCCTCTAGGGGTGTACGTTGTAGGAGAGTGGACCTTTTGGGAAAACAAGACTGTAGGGCATGCCGGACCTTGAGATATCGAAAGTACTCTATCTGTGTGATCTTGTGTTTCTGTTGCATGATGGTAAATGGTATTATATCTCCCTTTATCCAGAGGTGTCCAACAGTGCCCAACAGTCGAGATCCAGATAAGATCCCATTTTTTGAATCCTTTCATTTTCCAAAGATCCCCAAGTGTCTCGGAGTCCCAAAGTGGTGTCGCCTGCGTCAGTTTTCGGTCCCATCCCAAACTTTTTGTTGCTGCATGCCAGACCTGCACGGAATGTTTAGTGGGTCCGGTAAGTGGGAAACGTCGTGGCCTAGAGAAAAGGGCTCTATTATAGTTTCTTCCTGGGAGGAGCCAGCGATCCATGGCATAACCTGGATCATCCATGGGGCGATAGGTGCCGTGGTTAATGGCTCCCAGGTGGGAAGCCCAGTAATATTTTTTGAGGTTCGGGAGACCGATGCCTCCATCATACCAGGTAAGGGTGAGTTTGTTCAGTCTGATTCGGGGCTTTCCTTCTCACAACAATTCCCTCTGCAAATCCTCTATTTCTCTAAAATAGTTGGAAGGTACTGGATCAGGGTAGTTCTGCAATGCATAGAGGAAGCGGGGAAAGGACATCCTTTTAAATAATGCTGTTCTAACCAGCAGGGAGAGCGGAAGTGCCTTCCAGGCCAAGATGTCTCGTTTCAGTTTTTGCAGGGGCAGTCGCAGGTTATGGGCGTAGCAGGGGTGTGTGTTCGATGTCACGAATACCCCCAGGTACCTAAAGTCTGTTGCGGTGATTTGTATAGGGCACCCTTGGGTACTAATAGGGGATCACAGTGAAGAGTATATAGAAGGGACTTACTCCAGTTTATGGAATACACCGAGAATCTACCAAAACTTCAGAATATGTCAAACACCGCCACCAATGATTTTTGGGGGAGGCAAGGAATAGAAGGGTATCATCCTCATATAGCAAAATCTGGTCCTCCCATGATTCCACCCAACGTAGGCCGCGTATGACTGGGTCCCTCCGAATCCAAGTCGCAAGTCTATCCAATGCAAGAGCAAATTGGAGGGAGGATAGCGGAAACCCAGGTGGGTCACCCGACCTAGTTCAAACACCTCTGATTGCTTTTTGTTCACTACTACCTGCACGAGTGGCGCAGAGTATAAAAGCCTAACACAACCAATGAACTCGGGTCCGAGACCTAGCTTTGCCAGTACTGCGAAAAGGTATGGCCATTCAATAGTATCAAATGCCGTCGATGCATCTAGGGAGGCTATGTTCACCGGTTCTTGTATCGTCGCCAATCTCCCCATTACACCACTTACCCTGCGGAGATTCAGTGCTGTATTGCGTTGAGGCATGAAGCCAGACTGATCGGGGTGCACAATGCCACTGATCACTTGAGCCAGGAGCTTAACAAGTATTTTGGGTTCTGCATTAAGGAGGGAGATAGGCTTATACGAGGTGCAATTTGTCTTGGGCTTACCCTCCTTATGAATGGTGATAAGTATGGCTATACTCTGGTCTAAGGGAAGCCTTCCCTGGTTTTTTCTGTCTGCGCACATGGTGCGCATGTATGGGGCTAGTTTGTACCGGGCTAGTTTATAAAGCTTAATTGGCAGGTCGTTGGGGCTGAAAGCGGTGCAAAAGGGGGTGGTAATGGATGGAGCATCTGAACCAGTCAAACACTCACACCCAGTCAAAAGATCTGGGTTTAATCCATCACCGTTCTTTAGTCCACTCTGCCACCCCAGTTCAGACATGGCTATATGCAAATCAGTCTGACCCTGTGCCTCATGGGAACAGTCCAGCCCGAACTGCCAAGCCATGCCTTCCTTGGACCGGAAACAAGCTTCCGAGGACCGGTTTCTGGCATTCCAGCCGTCTTCAGCCCGGCTTGCTTGAATCCAGTGGCAAAGTGAGCAAGGGACTCACGTCTGAGCATACCCTGCCACACTTATGGCGGCTAAAAGCGGTGCAAAAGGGGTTGGTAAGTGCCTTACTCGACCTGAGACATCTAACTGCCAATGCAATTTCATCATTTGTAAAGTCGCTGTCTAGAAAGTCTCTGTCTGAATCTGACAGGACCGGGAGAGCAATGTTGTTAAGTAGGGACTGCGATTCTGCTTCAATATAGGAAGTGTGCGTGCCATATATGTCACAGTTAGCTCTGAACTTTAATCCCACATCAAGTTCTCTATTATCCTTGGACTACTGTGCCTTACTACCCTAACGGACAAGAGCTAAAGGGATAATTTAGTGCTCAAAATTTGGGTCAGCCCCTTTTGTTGATGGTTTTATTTAAAGTCATTTGACTATGCAGCACTTGTATTACCCTGCCTATGAAGCAGTTCCAATGCTTGATAGCGACAGAGAGACATCGCTAATGCGGGCCTTGGGGTAAATACAGTAGGAAGGCACTTTGCACATGTAATATCATACCAAACACAGTATAAAGGGCTGTTGCTCTCGGACAAATATAGGTGAAGGGTGCTTTTTATTGCAACGTTCACGATAAACACCATAGGAAAGGGGTTTGCTTAGTTTAACATTGAGAGACTTTCTTCCTCATATTATCAGATCAGAAGTGGCCAGAGAGGTCTGGTTTTCATTGCTTAAAGTTGTAATTGTATGTATAGAATTTACTTGTGTGGTAATTAAAATATAACAGCAGTGTATTTAAAAAGTGGGACATACTTTTAACTTTCACATGTCCTGGTAGTGAAAAACCCTTAAATTTGTTTTTCACTGCTGCATCGCCTACTTCTCCCATAGGATAACACTGGCTAAAACTACATTTGATAAGTGATAACGTTCAATATGGGGGAAAAGCGGGCTGTTGAGTTTGGTGGCTAATGAATTGCAATTCAAAGCGTTAATGGTAAAGTTGCATTTTAAGTCACAGTTCTGAAAATTACACTTTTAGAAAGTTGGCATTTTCTTGTCCTAATCATTAGATGCCTACAGTCTGTTTACTGTGTCACAGGACTAGGTGTGGCTAGCTGTTGCTCTATATGTAGTACTCCCAGACAGTGAAACAAAGGGCCATGTCTGACTTGATGAGATGGAGGACCTGTCATCTACCACACTTGCACATAACATAAGCCCTGTCTGATCACACTCACGAAGGTTTGATACTAGTCTATTTTGACCACAAACAATCTGGGGTCAGGGCAATGAAGCTGAAAATTTTAAGCACCTCTGGGGTGGAAATATCCAGAATCTTCTCCTGCTTCAAAGTGGGCACCAGGTATAAATATTGGACCCTCATACTCAACTCTTCAATACACATCCGGACCTGTGGAAGATTCAGGACTGCTGTGCTGCTCTGCACGATGGTCTGCTACTCTGTTGCCTTGCTGCTCTACTGTCTTCTGCCCTTCTACCTCAGTGAACAACTGGACCTGCATCTTGAACCCAGGACCACCAGTGAGACTCCAAGGGCAAGTTGGCAGGCTTCAAGATCAGATGCCTTATGGCCTCTTCGCATCACAGCACACTGTCACCTCAAAATTGCCACTGTGCAACAATCCTCATTGCAGGCTTTCACATAGCAAGTCCCTCATCGACAGCATCCTTGACAATGATGCAGGTCTCTGCATTTCTGCTCCACAACTTATTGGGAAGCGCCAGTGCACAACGCAACTTTGACACATTACTTCGCATTGCAAGCCCCTCATCAGTGACATCCTCGACGACGACTCAGAACCTTGAATCACAGCCTCACAGCGCAGGATCGTGAAACTCTGCAACCAGGATTTAAGGCACTCCTGTTCAACAGTCCTAAAATTGTCCCTGTATACAGTCCACACTCCATCCTGGTTGGTCTGAACTTGTGACATTGTCCCATTTGGGTGTCACCAGATAACCACAGTTGGCACTTTATGCTTCTAGCCATTATTTTTACAAAAACTTTGAAATTACAAACTCTGTTCTACTAATTGGATTTTTTTTTGTTTTGGTCTCAAATAATTAAAAGCATGTTAGTCTATGTTTTCTAGGTTGGTGTGGGATTTTTCTTGTGTTTTGTTTGAACTTCATTACTGTTTGAAGTGTTTGCCTCTAAGTAAAGTCTCACTGTTTTGTGGTGAGCCATAAGAATTGGTTAAGCATAGGTTAATTTGGAGTTTGCTTATGTTTCGCCATGACAGAGATTGTGGTTTCTGCTTGAGTTGGGTTTCACCCCTGTTAGAAATGGGGCTCTCTAGTTGGCAGAGGTAGGTACCTTTGACCAAATAGGGACCCTTGCTTCTAGTCAGCGTAAGGGGGAACACACTGTAGATAACCCCTGCTCACTCCCTTGGTAGCTTGGCACGAGCAGACAGGCTTATCCCCAAGGCATTGTGTAAAGTATTTGCACCAACACCCACAGTAATCCAGTAAAACACCGCAAATGGACATGACACTGGTATTTATAAAAATAGATCTCTTTATCTAAAATTAGGCAAGACCAAACGACATAGATTCCCACATATTCGATAAAGCTTTTGATGTAAAAAGGTTCTCTCGTAGTGTTTTTTCAACAATCAAGCATGCAATTCTTGTTTCTGTTCCGTAATAGTAATGGGGACAAACAGTTCTGTAATCGTAGATTTTACCCGCACAGATGTCTGGGGCACGAACCAACAATGCCTCTCCTCATTTTGAGTCCCCTCTCATGTATTCCCCGCTGACTCCATGGTCAGCGATGGTGCCGATCTGCCCCCAAAACTACGGGCGTGGATTCAGCCAACTTCTACTGTTACCTGTTGATAATTGCCGTCTAGGCAGCCCTCCCACAACTCCCGCAATCAACCCCCAAGCAAGGACACACACCACGGCTCAGGACTGTACTCTGAGTGTTACTTGGGGGGTTGCGGCTTCACTTCTAGGGATGGGCAGTCCTGGCAGCCACGGCGCTGGAAGTCCTCGGTTGCTGGGCGACGAACGGCACTTCCAGGATCTCCGCGCGGCTCCACCGGGATGAGCCCCTACTGCTAAGTAACCGGCGACGCAGGAGCAAATCCCACCGCGGCTAGTTCGGAACGAGCCTCCTTGTTGCTGGGAGACCCACACCACGGGGACCAATCCCAGCGCGGCTCAGCGATGACGCTCTGGACTCCCTCTCAGCGGCGGTGATCTCGGCCAGGGAATCTCGCAGCTCTTTTCCTCTGGTGGACCTGGCCACAGGCAGGCCGTGGTGGTGATTCTTCTGGGTACAGCACTTCTCCTGTGAGTTGTACCAAGCCAGCGGTGGTGATCTCGTCCCCTTTGCTAACGGTCTCGGGTAGTGCACAGGCACGCAAACTCAAGCGCTGGATGAATAAGGCAGGCACTGTGGACCTCACCTAGCCCCGCTGCGTGCCAATCGCACACCAAGCTCTAGAATCACACGGGCAGGGACTCTTCATCAAGAAGCATGGGCTGTGTGCAGAGACGCACACCCAGCTCCTTACAAAAATGTTTTTTCGGGAACCATGAAATTCCTGTGCCCCCAAAAGGAGGGCAGCTCTTCTCAGGCCCTTGGAGACTCTTTAAGACACAGCACACGGCAAAGTCTTATCATCAAGCAGGTGGGGGGAGCAGAGCAAAGTCCCCTTTTCTCTCCTTCAGTGGAAACAGAAAACTGCAGGTCAGCCCCAGAATACACATCACTTCAGCTGATCTTCTTCTGGAAGAGGTTCCTCTTGATTGTAGAAGTCTTCTTTGGCAAACCTTTATATCCCTGAGTTTCAACAGGAGGCCAGCTCTTCTCAGGCCCTTGGAGATTTCCTTTTCAGAAGGGGACACAGCACACATTCCTTGGCAGAATAGCAACGGCAAGTCAGCCCCAGAACACACAGCCAGGGCAGTCCTTCTTCTCAGTTTCAAGCGCTCTTCTCCTTGACAAAGGTTCTTCTTACTTCCAAGATTGATCTAATTTTACAGGGGTTTCAGCTCTTACGTTTATACCCCAAAAGTCTTTGATCTTCATGTGTGAGGGGTCCTGGACCAGGTCCAAACCATGTTCTGGGTGCTCTCTGCCAGTGCACAACTTCTTCCTTTCTAATTGTGGGCCAGGGTCATCAGACACACCACATGAGGTGGAGCCAGCATTGTGGAAGGTAGGCACAGCCCTATTAAGAACCAGGAGTGACTCCTCCCACCACTCCAAATGCAGATAAGTTTATTCAGCCTAGTGCTGACTCACCCAGACTCCTGGAGCCACCTCAGCCCCTGTCACTTCCAAACCAGATAGTCAATCCACAAACAGGCAGAGACACACAGAAAAGATGCCTTAATTAATTCTGAGTTCAGGGATACCAGATTCCAAGTTTCTATCTTGCTCCTATGGGAAGATATGCATGTACACATGGGACACAGCATTCCCCATTCTGTCCTATGGGCAAGATAGCCTTTCAATAGTGTCAGTCAGTCAATCCACTTTATTCAATTACTTAAAATCATAAAAGTACAAAAAACAGAACACAGACATAAGCAATATTACAAATCTTTAGACATAACAATTAAAATACATAGATGATATTTCAATTCATTATAAAACACTATCACCTAATCAGACCCCTTAACCTAAAAATAGCAGTAGACCTCAAGCAATAACTTAAGAGGAGCGCATCCTCAGATTTTTCTTATTCTTAATCCTCAATGCTGCTATTAAAAACAATGTGATTTTGAAAATATCACCAGGGTTACACAGAGATTGTAGAAATCTAGTGCTGGTCTAACCTGGGAAAAAACCCTTTCTCTCAGGATAGGCAATAAAAATCTCATGCGAATATTGGAGTAAAAGTCACAGAACATCATAAAATGTTATGTGTCCTGCGGCGAGAAATTATCACATTGGCAAGGTTCAGCATCATCAGGATTACACCATGTCTGATAATACCCCAATATTAGATGTCACAGAATAAAACAGAGCCTAGTTAGGAGCCAGCGATGATACGGCTTGTTGACAATTAACAGTAAGGGTTCAGTGTTAATAGATGTTTTTAACAAGTAATGGGCCCTAACTAAGGGTTTGCATAGCTCCTGTTCTTCTCGCCCCACAGACAAGAAGTTCTTAATATTCAGTTATACCCACAACACGTCCTCCTTCCGAATCTTATCCAGTCCCTCATAAAGCTCTGGCAGTCCTAGTTTTGATAACATACTTTTAACTTACACCAACCATTTGATTTTTACAGACTTAGTCAGCGCAATACAGTCTCGTAAAATCATGTGATTCAGGGTTAATTCGGGATTCAGACAAGTTTTGAGCCAGCAAAGCAACGGGCTGTACTCAAAATGTGACATTACCTAGCCCTAACTCCTGATGTATAGCATACGTTGGACTTGATTGTGGGACAGACAAAAGGCTCCTTAAATTTTTATTTCAGCTATCTGTATGCCAGACTGATCTTTATAGCCCCATATAGAGGATCCATAGGCTGCAATAGCCAAACACTTGGCTTTGTAAACCTTTAGGATAGCATCTATCGGTCTGGCCCCCAGGCGCCGTGCAAATCCTAAAAGCATCTAAAAGCCGCTGTAGACCTACTGCAGTACGGGCTAAAATAACTGCGTTGTCCGGTTAGAGGAGAACAGGGATTGGACACTCTCCCACTCGCAGAATATCCAACGCAGCCTTTACAAGCAATTTTTATAGATCATTCACATAAAGAGTAAAAAAGCAGGGGTGCCAAAATGCATCGCTGCCGTATGCCCCTGGCTGAGTTAAAAGATCTAGTACAATCACCAGCCTGGGATATCCTAACAGGCGCTGTGAGGTCTTGGTGGATGTTAGCTAAAAAATAAAATAAACAGGGGTCAAGTCCCTTTTCCAATAAAATATTCCAGAGCTTTGACCTATTAACCAGGTCAAAAGCACTGGATAAATCCATAAAAGTCATTGTTAGACAACCCTCCTTGGCCATAGTGTATTTGCCTAATACAAGATGCAAATTTAAACACTGGTCCATAGTGCTCCTCCAACTTCTAAATCCATATTGCATATTAGACAAGATCCCCTCTCATTTACCCAATCTGTGATTTTAGATAAAATGACCCTTCCTAAAATGTTCACAGATGAGTCGATGAGGGATATCGGCCTGTAACACCAGGGGTCCCCTCGCTGCCCCTTTTTAAAAATAGGAATGATAATAGTGAAAAACGAAATTTGCAGTATTTCACCATCAGAACATCTTACCCACACTAGTACATGTTCTACCTTTCACATACACTGCACCCTGCTCAGGGGGTACATTGGGCCTACCATAAGGGTGTCCAACATGTAAGAAAAGGGAAGGTTATGCCTGGCAAGTGTGTACACTGGCCAGGAGAACATGGCAGTTCACAGACTTAGCACAGGCACTGCAGTGGCAGGCCTGAGACACCATTCTAGGGCTACTCATGTGGGTGGCACAATCGGTGCTGCTGGCCCACTAGTAGCATTTGAATTACTAGCCCTGGCACACTCAGTGCACCCTACTAGAGACCTACTGGTAAAACAAATATGCCAATCATGGATAACCAATCATAATAACTATTTACAAAGAGAGCATATGCACTTTAGCACTGATCAGAAGTGGTAAGGTGCCCAGAGTTCTATAGCCAACAACCACTGTACAGGAAATACAAGGGAGGAAGAAACAAAAAGTTTGAGGATAACCCTGGAAAAACAGCCATTTCCAACAGCCCCCTTAACCAGTAACCCAATTTCCAACAGCAGCACAAACCCCTTGTGCATCAAAGTGAGACGGACCATTCTCTGCAGTCAAAACCAGGTTTCCCAAACTGCATAATTAACTGTTGTATGTTATCTTTCATATTGGGGTGTTTGCTTCATATTACACTTGCCACAATGCTTTACATAGGAGGAAATGTTTTGATGGGTGTTATTACATTGTATGTTTTTACTTTAGGAGTCATTACTTCACATACAGGCAAGTATAACAATAGGTACTGCACAATAATGGTTAGGGGTAGAAAGAAGTTTTAGGCTTAGGATAAGGGGCGGTTAGTGTATGAATTTTGGGTACATTTTGGGGGTTTCTGGTACAGAGATGCATTGCAGGGTGTGCACAAGTTATGAGATGATAGTGTATTAACGTTTGGGATAAGTATTTGAAGGGTTCAGAGTGTCTGGGTAGTTTATTTTTTGTGGGTGCATTTATGTTTTTTAAAGTAACAGACGTTTTTAGGGCTAGATTGATGGGTGTGCACACCTTATGGGTGGATAGTTTATGCATTTTTGAGAGTTCTTTGGGGGTTCAAGATATCATGTTAGTGGATACGTTTTTTAAGGCACAGTAATATGTTTTTACGGATGGTTTACAGTACTTGAAGAGGATATGGGTCTGCGGTGTATTAATTTATGGGACAGGTATTTAGGTATTCAAGGTGTCTGGGTGTGTTATTACTTTGGGATGCATTTTGTATGGTAAATTGATCAGTCATGTTGAAGGGACAGGTTGCTGGGTATGTAGGGGTTATGGGGGGTAGTTTACACAATTTTAAGATAGTTATTTTGTGGTTCAGGTAGTTTTTTTTCTAAGGGTCACTTGAGTTGTAAAAATATTTAAACACAACTTTTAAATATGCTTGAGATACGTTTATATTGCTTTGGCTAGGTCATCTAAATGTCTTTAATTAATTTAAAAAATGAAAAAGCATAATATACTCATCAAATAATCAGTCAATTGCTTACAAAATGTTAACAAATGTATATAAGTCAAAACCAAAATATATATAATTATTGATAAAGTTTATTTAAAATTGTATAAATATGTTACATTCTTGTTTTATAATTTAAAATAATAATAATTTAAAATATCGAAAATAATATATATATATCCAAACACAATACTCCTTCCAGACCTCTCACGACCCTTGAAGAGTGGCGTGCACGCCGGCGGAGTCAACCGGCAATCCAATGTTCAAAATGACTGTAGTTCAGCACGCTCTCAGGACAAACAAAGGACGCAGCCTCCCAGTTTAAGTTTGTGTTGTTTAATTCACAACGCGTTTTGCCACGTGATCAAGCCATCCTTATGGCGAAACGCGCTGTGAATTAAACAACACAAACTTACACTGGGAGGCGGCGTCCTTTGTTTGTCCTGAGAGCGTGCTGAACTACAGTAATTTTGAACATATATACATATATATATATATATATATATATATATATATTCCTCCACCAAAGCGAGCCTCAGACTCTGCGCGCTCAACTGTGGGTGCTCAGCAACGGGGATCCGGGCCCAATTAATTTTTCCATCAAGAAAGCGGCACTCAGGGTTTGTAAAGTTCAACTGTTTCCCTTTATTTCTCCAGCTCGGACCAACGTGTTTTAGCCATCACAGGCTTTGTTCAGGGTAAATATGACATTGCTCTCCAATCACTTTTCTGACATAATGACATGTGTTTGGCTGTTGCATATGACATGTCTTTGTGAACATTGAGCATACATTGAGTGAATAGAGAATGATGGGGTACTATACCCAAAAGGGACATAATGCTAGAAAATACCTTTGCAATTGGAACCGGTACTATACTACTGATAAAAATACTTTCTCTGCATATGACACTAATATGAGATGTAAATCACTGTGTGCCCATAAAGCAGCGTGAATACAAAATGAAATGTTTATAAATGTGAATACTGTGGGCACACGTTGCATGTATTCTGCATTAAGTAACTGAAATGTAACAAACTACTAGTCCCATAATGCACCCTTACTGCCACTTGGGATAAATAGTGGACATAGAAAAAAGCTCACTTACCGTGAGCAAAGCCTGTGATTGCTGAAACGCGTTGGTCCGAGCTGGAGAAATAAAGTGAAACTGTTGAACTTTACAAACCCTGAGTGCCGCTTTCTTGGTGGAAAAATAAAAATATAAATATATATATATATCCTCCAAATGTAGCTCAAGTTCACCGGAGTCTTGGCGCATCTAAAGGGGTGCAGCTTCCACGGCGAAGCCAAGCCATTCAATATTATCAGCACCCTCTTTTCAAAATAACATAGAGCACTCACGGGTGTTCCCAATATTTCTTTGAATTTTCAGAAAGTTCATTCATATATTCATTTGTCACGGGCAAATCATCGCTGCAAACCAACGCGTTTAGGTCTCTCCGAGACCTTCATCACGGTTAGAGATTTTCAATCTGGTGGGAGCAGCACATTTCCTGGCATCCGGACAATGACATCTACATAGACAAGACAATAGTATGGCTGTGGTTCATTGATGATCTGCTAATAATCTGGGACAGAAGTGAACAAGATTTCAAAAACTACTTCACAATTTTGAACACCACAGAAGCAGGTTTCAGATTCACATACACAATGAGTAAGGAAAGAGTAACCTTCCTTGACACAGAAATCTACATAAACAACGGCAAGATCCATACAACACTACATCAAACAAAGACTATTACTAATGCTGCACTGCATGCAAGCAGTTTCCATCAGAACCCACTAATTCAAAGTATCCCCTACGGGGAATTTTTGAGGATCCGTAGAATCTGTTCAGAAGACACCAAATGGACAAAGCACAGCAAAAGTACAGCCCAGAACTTTAAACAGAGAGGGTATGCCCCCAAGAAAATTGAAAAAGGTCTGAAGAAATCTGAGGAAAAGAACAGAGAAGACATAATAAAGGTAAAAGTGAAAACTAAAAACCAACAAAAAATTAGGCTTATTACGACCTTCTCACAGGAAGCCAAACAATTGATCTTGAAGAAGAATTGGAAAATTCTAAGACTTGACCCAACGGTAGCGGAAATACTGGGAAAACACCCAAACGTGACATATAAAAGAGCAAAAAATTTAAAGAACAGATTGATACAGAGTGACTTTTGAGAGATCAAAATAAAAAAAGCTATGACTACGAACTACAGGTTTAATAAAATGTCAAAACTGCAAGGTGTGCCAGATTACTAAAAACAAAAAGGAAGTTATTGGGATAAATGAAAAAGTCTGGCACATTCGACAACTAATAACTTGCAAAACTCAATATGTTGTATATATTTTTGAATGCCCGTGCTCCCTCAGGGATGTAGGGAGTACGATTTGCGAGTTAAAGAAGGGAATTTTGGAGCATGTCCGTGCCACCATTAACAAGGACAGAAGTAATGTGTTTGCGAAACATATGGAGCAAAAGCATAACAGAGATTGGAAATTGAAACTTGCACATAGGAGCAATAGAGAGAAAAAACTGAGGCAATGTGAATCACGCCTGATCTTGTCCTTAAGAACATATATCCCACACGGGCTGAACCAGGATGAAGAGATGTATGTGCATCTGGACTAATGTAACACCAACTACTAGCCTTCCGCATTGTGAAACGTGAACACACAATTTTTAATGTGACATAAAAAATATTATTTTTTCCCCTTTTTCTCCTCCCCTTTTTTTAGTTTTAGAATTTTGCCCTATGAAACCAAATTTTCTTTCCCCTTCAAAGTGCACGTTATTCATCAGTTCCTTTGGAAAATGTTGATTCACACTGCATATTGATATGTTATGAAACAAGGTCGAATGAGCAATCATCAAATTCTAAAATAATGTGGAACTAAATATCTTTACGCCCACTGGAGGGCGCAATGGTGAACGATAGAAAATACTTTGTAAATGTTAATGGGAAAGTTCGCAATGACTCATTTTGACCGTAATAATCTAAATAAGTCAGTGGAATCAAGAAACATATGAGTAATGTTTAATGGTATTGTGGATACTGACAGAAATGTATATATGTTCAAAATACAATAGGGAGAAAGATTTATTTTTTCGTTTTCTTGCTGATTAAACAGAAAGTCACAACATGATGATTTAACTGCGAATCCCTAACTGTGATCAAGGTCTCGGAGAGATCGAAACGCTTTGGTTTGCAGCGATGTTATGCCTGTGACAAATGAATATATGATTGAACTTTCTGAAAATTAAAAGAAATATTGGGAACAACACCCGTGAGTGCACTCCATTCTTCTGAAAAGAGGGTGGTGATTATATATATATAGTTATAGTTAGGATTGTTTTCTATAGGAAAGCCGCAACATTCTATTGGGAATAACTTTGGCGCCGGTTGAGGAATCTGCCTGTAATTTGCCTTAAATTTGCCGCGCTGCGCTCCGCTCCTTCCCTGAAAGTTTTTGGGGGGGGGGAGATTTGTCAAGCAGGGGCCGAGATAAAAGGGGGGTCCCAAAACATGTTTTCCCCATGATAATTTCCATAGGGCGGTTGGACTCACTTTTAGCCCGAACGGCTGAATGGATTTCCACAAAACTTGGCAAAATTGTAGGGACTGGTAGCCGATGTGCCTTTGCTATGTCTCAAGATATGTGCTCCAGTGGATTTTGAGTAATTTAGGTTAAAAAAAATATATATATCTGGGCGGAGCCTAACCCACACATCTGATCTGATTGGCTGTCAAACCTTCATCCAAGAAGTGTTGGCAGCCATCTTGGGACCAATATACATGATAGCACCTCATTAAAAAGCATTGTAATTAATAGAGGGTTTTAGGACTTTAGTTACATTATAAATCATTTGTTGATGGTACCATACTCATTTTAGGAATTGTGGTGTGTTCTAAGGTGATTTTACCATGTGAAAAAGCCTTCTGCTGTGATATCATGAATCATGTTTGAAAGAAAACTGATATCTCATGATTTTCCCACAGTGGTTTGGAAGGGGATCTATAAGCTAAACTGAAAGCATATTTTCTGTAAATTCACATTATCTTTCTCAGTCATGTGAAAATGAAGTCTGACATTCTCAGTAAAACATGTACATCCAACAAGGACAGAGACTGTCAGTTGATTCCTTTGTGTTCTACTGCAGCCTCCTAGAGTGTTCTAAAGAACAACTAGAGCGCTAACAGTCCAACTTATTACAAAGGTATAGCACACCTGAAGCCATCGTGATGGGAATAAAGTGGTAATTATTAAAACATTTAATTTAAAAAGGAACACAATGAGGGGGTATATTATGCCATAGAAAGTATTATTAGTGCTGCAGAAAGAAAAATTAGGGTACATTTTGAGTGACTTCTCAAATCCTCTTCTAGTTAATTAAAAAATTCTGACATGCAGTCTCCCAAGATGGCCACCATATATATCTATATATATATATATATATATATATATATATATATATATATATATATATATATATATATATATATATATATATATATATATATATATATATATGTATGTCTGTCTGTATGTATGTATGTATACATATATATATATATATATATATATATATATATATATATATATATATATATATGTATACATATATATATATATATATATATATATATATATATATATATATATATATATATATATATATATATATATATATATATATATATATATATATATTCGCACTCCTTCTCCACTGGGATACGAGGCACTCGCAGGAGGGTGCTGGTTGCGGTCGGGAAAACCGCCAAACATAAAGCTCCAGTTCCTTATATAAAATAAAGAAATACCGCAGTCGTTGGAGATAAGTAAGCAAACGTATTTAATTATCGTTGCTGCCAAACAAACAAACAGACGCGTTTCAGCGTGCAGCCTTCTTCGGTGTTTCAACACCGCGCATCGGACATGTTAATAAAGTGTTTCATAGTCATCAACAAAGGACAAATAACCTTAGCGGAACAAACCAGCGCCATATTGGAGCATGTTCGTTCTGTTCTAATTGCGCCGTAAATTGGCACCAGACTTCAAATCATTGTTACATATAACAAATTCAATCGAATCAAAACACAAAGGTACAAAAATTATCTCGCCGTGGATCAGCGTATGTCCCATGTTCAACCACGAAAAACACTTTACATTATCAAAGAAAGTAGACTAGCTAGCAAATCCAAATCTACATTGAAAGTTAAAGGTAAATGGGATAAAAAAATCGAATTTCACAAAGTCATGAATGCAAGTGCAAATATATACAGTGCATCAAAAGTGGCTTCAAATACGCAAAATCTTGTAGTCATAAATTATTACATTATGTAGTACAGTTTTAAACCAGGTACCATAATATTCAATTTCATAAGACATTTCATGTAATAGTTAGACAGTGGATTATGTTAGTCATAGAATGGCCATTCTATGTGCCCAGGTGAACAGCTAATTCCTCCCCACTGTTAAGGCCTTTGGGAAATTTTGTAGACAGGTCAATAATATATCTAGATTCTAGATGGCGTAACTTGCGCAGTCTATCACCCCCTCTAATGGAGAGAGGGATACAATCTAATCCAAAGTGCTGTAGCTTACTTCTGTCGCTATGGTGTCTTTCGGCAAAATGCCTAGCAACAGGATAAGCAGGATACACCTTGTCAATCGCCCTTAGGTGTGCCAGGACCCTGATCTTAAGTTGATGTATGGTACTCCCTATGTAGCGCAAGCCACATGGGCATACCAAGCAATACACTGCATACGGTGTACTGCAAGTCAGAAACTTTGTGATCGATTTGGTTAAGCCTGTATCAGGTATAGTGTACGCAAGTACCATTTTGCTAGCTGTGCAAGCCTTGCACCTGCTGCAAGGGAAAAAGCTTTTCATATCTTTCAAGGTGTTTGTTCTCGATGAAACTTAATCTAAATGGATACTTACAAGCATATCTTTTAACGACCTAGCCTTCTTAAATGTGACCAGGGGTGACTCAGGTATGTCGTCCCTGATCACATTATCCGTCTTCAGGATATGCCAATTCTTGCTTAACATCTTTTTTTAGGTGATTGGCCTCAGATGAAAAGAGGGTAATCATGCAAAATTTTCGTTCATTAGTTGTGGTCTTACTTTTGGATTTTTCTATGAGAAGGGTCTCCCTGGGAATTTTTCCAACTTTTTTCAATGTGTTCTCGAGTAAGCTACTATCATAGCCTCTTATGCTGAACCTTCTTATACAATCCGAGGCAGCCGCCTCGAAATCCTGCTCTCTGGAACTGTTCCTCCGTAATCTAAGAAGTTCCCCATAGGGTATACTTCTTATTAACTTAGGCGGATGATTGCTGCTGGTGTACAGAGTCGGATTGCCGGCCGTAGATATACGATATAATGCCGTATGCAATTCATTATTCTCAATAAACACCCTCAGGTCCAAGTAGTTAACCTCTTCCGAACTAATTGTGCCAGAGAAGTGCAGATTGTACTTGTTGTTATTCAAGACATAGATATAAATCTGAGCTGTATCCACTGTCCCCTGCCACACAATGAACAAGTCATCGATATTTCGATGCCATTGTACAACCCTGCCACTGTCCAGTCCCTCATAGTGTCTGGGCACCTGCTCCTCCCACCAGCCAACAAACAAGCTGGACATTTCACTTATACAAAACCATTGAAATTACCCAGTTATAGTTAGCTCAGCTAACTATAACTCGCGCACCCGCAATGCAAAGCTGATGACGTCACATATTACATCACTCATGACATGGTCAGTGACATCACTCATGACATCACTGATGACTTCTCAAATGACATCACTGATGACATCATCCAGTGAATGTGTGTCTTTCTGAAAAATACATGTTTTTTATATATGTATATCTAAAGGTCGATGGAAGAATAAATGGGTAAATAAGTGTGTTTTTTGGTCAAATTGATTGTATAACTGACTTATTAATTGTATCTTAGTGAATACATGTATTAACGAATAATGTTTAAATATTTAAATATCTGTATCAGTGTCACATTTTGTGTATAAATGGCTGCATGGGTTCGTGAGTAGCTACATGAGTGTGTATATGGGTTATTAGTTTGTTTTTTGAGTATCAATATGAGTGTCTGTATGGTTCGGTGGGGGATATTACTTAGCGTATAGATGCATGAATGAGTGACTCACTGTTTGAATGTTATTTTAAGACAGCATGTGTGCAGGACTGTATGGGTGGATGAGTGTGTGTATGGGTGTGTAAATGAGTGAATGACTGTCTCAATAGTGTCTTTATTAGTAAGTACATATGTTTTAAACTAGTATATCTGAGTATTGATGTATATAAGTGAGTATATGTGAGAGTGAGAGATTGGAAGAATTCCTGTATAAATAAGTATGTGTTTCTATAAGTGATTGTTTAGGAGAGTACGTATGTGTACGTTTCTGTAGAAGTAAGTGTAGTGGTGTGTGTATAGCTGTATATGCAAGTAAATGGATGTTTATTTGCATGTGTGAGTATGTGTGTGAGTAACTCTATGGATGAGTATCGGTGTGTAACAGGATGTTTAGGTGTATGAGTACATATGATGAGTGAATACATGTATGAGTGACTATATAGAACTGTTGGTGAATGAGTGGATGTGTATGTAGATTTTGGAATTACTGAATAGGTTGTTGTAACTGGTATTGGTATCTCCATTGTTTTGACATTTTTAATTTCTATTTTTGAATGTGTGTATCAAAGGTTATATTACACTGAGAGGAGGTCTGCCACTCTTTCACAAGGATTATGTCATCAGTGATGTCTTTTGAGATGTCATCAGTGATGTCATGAGTGATGTCACTGACCATATCATGAGTGATGTAATATGTGACATCATCAGCAGTGCATTGCGGGCGCGCGAGTTATAGTTAGCTGAACTAACTATAACGGGGGAATTTCAATGGTTTAGTATGAGTGAAATGTCCAGCTAACTATAACATGTGTGAAACCTATGTTTTTTTCAGTGAATTGTTAAGGTTTTTTTAAATGCTAATTCCTAACTATAACGTTGCTGAAACCTATGGATATTTCAGTGAATTTCAAAGGTTTTGTAAATGATAATTTTTAAATGTATTAATTGTTATATTTTTTTATACTAATTTACTACATTGTTTTAAAGTATTTATTTTCAGATATTTTAATTTTAAATTACATTACATATTTTTAATATAAATTGAAACAAAAAGTTTTTAAAAATATTGAAATTGTAATATTAATTTTTGTAGTTTATATTTTTTTAATTTATACATATTTTATATAGCAGGCAATGATATCCTATGGAAATAAATTCAAGTTACTGGTAAGTTCAGTTAAATTTACTTTTCAGGAATAGTTGTGAGCTGAAAGATGCAGCACTGAGGTCTCTCCAGATAACAGGTGAGTAAATCGGAATTCATAGTTTGGCTGATTTTTGAGGAATTTTTTTAAGTTCCAAAACTCCACACTTAGAAGAATTTCCAAGTGAAACCAGTCAATGTTAGCCTATGGAAAGAAATTCAAGTTACTGTAACTACGATTAGAATTACTTTTCAGGATCAGTAGTGGGCTGAAAGATGCAGCACTGAGGTCTCTCCAGATAACAGGTGAGTAAATTGGAATTCGTAGTTCGGCTGATTTTAGAGGAATATTTCGTTCAATAGTGAAGGAAGGGGGCGGGGCCTGAGGTGACATGTGTGTAAACACGCCATGTGGTGCGTTTTAGTTTGGGGAAATGATTCCTCTCCAATCCTGAGGTCCCCTGTGAGCCAACTAGCCCACCAGGTACCTCCGTATGCGCCAGGGAGCTGCGTTGCAGAGAGGCGTTCAAAGGGCCGTCCCCTTTTTACAACACTCTACAACACAGCTCCTTGGTGCTTATTGGAGGTACCTGTTGGACTAGTTGGCCCCTAGGGGACCTCTGGATTGAAGAGGAATTAATTCCCCAACTTAAAATGCGCCACAGGGCATGTTTGCACACATATCACCTCAAGACCTACCTTCACCACTGTGCAAACACGCCCTGTAGCGTGTTCTAAATTGGGGGATTAACTCCCCTTGCATACTGGGGTCCCTGGGGGCCAACAGGCACACCAGGAACCTCCAGAATGCACCAGGGGGCTGCGTTGCAGAGAGGTGTAATGAGGCCATGCCCCTTTTTACACCTCTCTGCAATGCAGCCCCCTGACATGTTTGCACAGGGGGAACTAATTCCCCTTGCATACTGGGGGGTCCCTGGGGGCTAATAGCCTACCAGGAACATCCAGTATGCGCCAGGGGGCTGCATTGCAGAGAGGTGTAATGAGGCCATGCCCCTTTTTACACCTCTCTGCAACACAGCCCCCTGGCACATTTGCAGAGGAGGAACTAACTCCCCTTGCATACTGGGGTCCCTGGTGGCCAACTAGCCCACCAGGAACCTCCAGTATGCGCCAGAGGGCTGCATTGCAGAGAAGTGTAATGAGGCCACACCCCTTTTTAAACCTCTCTGCAACGCAGCCCCCTGGCATGTTTGCAGAGGGGGAACTAATTCCCCTTGCATACTGGGGGTCCTTGGGGGCCAACTAGCCCACCAGGAACCTCCAGTATGCGCCAGGGGGCTGCATTGCAGAGAGGTGTAATGAGGCCACGCCCCTTTTTACACCTCTCTCCAACGCAGCCCCCTGGCGCATTTGCAGAGGGGGAACTAATTCCCATTGCATACTGGAGGTCCCTGGGGGCCAACTAGCCCACCAGGAACCTCCAGTATGCGCTCTGGAAGGTACAGAGTACTGCACTTCGTACCCAGTGATTTAAAAACAATTATAAATTGGGGGCCTTGGGGGTCCTTGTGGGACCCACTGAGCAGGCCTAGGGGGTCAGGGTGTTTCTACCCTGCCCACTTTGCGTGTTTTGCAGGTTTGTTTCACTGCTTTCTTGTGCCTCGGTTCTACCGAGGCACAAGATGGCTGCCAACACTTCCTGGTTTGGAGTGTTGACAACCAATTAGCATGAAGCTTGTACTCGGGAAGGTACAGAGTACAGTACAGAATACGGTACTTCATCTATAGATATGTCTATGATTTAACTTTTGATTTTCTCAGGAACTACTGAACGGATTTACACCTTTCAAAAAGAAGTGTCTACCTTTTTGCCAAATGTGGTATAATTCCTTTCAGCCGTTCAGGTTGTATCCCTGGCTAAAGGTCCCTATGGAAAATTGCATCGGGAAAACACGTTTTGGGACCCCCTTTTTTCTCAGCCCCCGCTTCACGAATCACCCCCAAACTTTCAGGGAAGGAGTGGAGCAGAGCAGGCCATTTTCTTGGAGGATTTTGTGTGTATTCGTCAACCGGCGGCACCAAAGTTATTCCAAATCGAATGTTGCGGATTTCCCATGGAAACTAGGTCCTAACTATAACTACCTACTGGCGACCGCCAGTAGGTAAATATACCTGGGGGAAAAGCCTAAGTGTATGGAGTAAAGACTTGGTATCTTGGATATATATATATATATATATATATATATATATATATATATATATATATATATATATATATATGGAGTGTCGTGGTATTTCCCCAGTGGGTTGTGATGCCTTCACGAAGTTTTGTAGGTATTAAAAAATCCAAGTGGGTTGTGGCATCACAGTAGAAACTTCAACCGGCGTCTTTCTCCCCCATTAAGCAGCTCCTGTTCTCCTATGCTTCCCTGCCGGTTGACAGAGAGGCAGGACTGTTGAAAACAGCGGGGCTCAATCCGCGGGTCAGGCGGCACCGCTAACATCACAAGCACGAAGATTGCCTGGGATGGATAGAGCCCACAGACAGGTAATTTTTGCTGATGAATCTTTAATGAAGGTACCGTGTGAGAAGGACAACTGGCAGCCACACAGGTTAAAGAAAGTCCTGCCCGACGCGTTTCGTGCTCCTGTAGCACTTCTTCATGGGCTGTGGCTTTGAATGCAGCGTGGAGGCATCAGCATGGTTTCACGCACTTAATAGTCCCCCGCCCCTATGGGCGTGGCCACGCCCGTGGCCTGCTGGAACTAGTAGTGTCCTGGAGTGTCGTGGTATTTCCCCAGTGGGTTGTGATGCCTTCACGAAGTTTTGCAGGTATTAAAAAATCCAAGTGGGTTGTGGCATCACAGTAGAAACTTCAACCGGCGTCTTTCTCCCCCGTTAAGCAGCTCCTGTTCTCCTATGCTTCCCTGCCGGTTGACAGAGAGGCAGGACTGTTGAAAACAGCGGGGCTCAATCCGCGGGTCAGGCGGCACTGCTAACATCACAAACACGAAGATTGCCTGGGATGGATAGAGCCCACAAACAGGTAATTTTTGCTGATGAATCTTTAATGAAGGTACCGTGTGAGAAGGACAACTGGCAGCCACACAGGTTAAAGAAAGTCCTGCCCGACGCGTTTCGTGCTCCTGTAGCACTTCTTCATGGGCTGTGGCTTTGAATGCAGCGTGGAGGCATCAGCATGGTTTCACGCACTTAATAGTCCCCCGCCCCTATGGGCGTGGCCACACCCGTGGCCTGCTGGAACTAGTAGTGTCCTGGAGTGTCGTGGTATTTCCCCAGTGGGTTGTGATGCCTTCACGAAGTTTTGCAGGTATTAAAAAATCCAAGTGGGTTGTGGCATCACAGTAGAAACTTCAACCGGCGTCTTTCTCCCCCATTAAGCAGCTCCTGTTCTCCTATGCTTCCCTGCCGGTTGACAGAGAGGCAGGACTGTTGAAAACAGCGGGGCTCAATCCGCGGGTCAGGCGGCACCGCTAACATCACAAACACGAAGATTGCCTGGGATGGATAGAGCCCACAAACAGGTAATTTTTGCTGATGAATCTTTAATGAAGGTACCGTGTGAGAAGGACAACTGGCAGCCACACAGGTTAAAGAAAGTCCTGCCCGACGCGTTTCGTGCTCCTGTAGCACTTCTTCATGGGCTGTGGCTTTGAATGCAGCGTGGAGGCATCAGCATGGTTTCACGCACTTAATAGTCCCCCGCCCCTATGGGCGTGGCCACGCCCGTGGCCTGCTGGAACTAGTAGTGTCCTGGAGTGTCGTGGTATTTCCCCAGTGGGTTGTGATGCCTTCACGAAGTTTTGCAGGTATTAAAAAATCCAAGTGGGTTGTGGCATCACAGTAGAAACTTCAACCGGCGTCTTTCTCCCCCATTAAGCAGCTCCTGTTCTCCTATGCTTCCCTGCCGGTTGACAGAGAGGCAGGACTGTTGAAAACAGCGGGGCTCAATCCGCGGGTCAGGCGGCACCGCTAACATCACAAACACGAAGATTGCCTGGGATGGATAGAGCCCACAAACAGGTAATTTTTGCTGATGAATCTTTAATGAAGGTACCGTGTGAGAAGGACAACTGGAAGCCACACAGGTTAAAGAAAGTCCTGCCCGACGCGTTTCGTGCTCCTGTAGCACTTCTTCATGGGCTGTGGCTTTGAATGCAGCGTGGAGGCATCAGCATGGTTTCACGCACTTAATAGTCCCCCCCCTATGGGCGTGGCCACGCCCGTGGCCTGCTGGAACTAGTAGTGTCCTGGAGTGTCGTGGTATTTCCCCAGTGGGTTGTGATGCCTTCACGAAGTTTTGCAGGTATTAAAAAATCCAAGTGGGTTGTGGCATCACAGTAGAAACTTCAACCGGCGTCTTTCTCCCCCATTAAGCAGCTCCTGTTCTCCTATGCTTCCCTGCCGGTTGACAGAGAGGCAGGACTGTTGAAAACAGCGGGGCTCAATCCGCGGGTCAGGCGGCACCGCTAACATCACAAACACGAAGATTGCCTGGGATGGATAGAGCCCACAAACAGGTAATTTTTGCTGATGAATCTTTAATGAAGGTACCGTGTGAGAAGGACAACTGGCAGCCACACAGGTTAAAGAAAGTCCTGCCCGACGCGTTTCGTGCTCCTGTAGCACTTCTTCATGGGCTGTGGCTTTGAATGCAGCGTGGAGGAATCAGCATGGTTTCACGCACTTAATAGTCCCCCGCCCCTATGGGCGTGGCCACGCCCGTGGCCTGCTGGAACTAGTAGTGTCCTGGAGTGTCGTGGTATTTCCCCAGTGGGTTGTGATGCCTTCACGAAGTTTTGCAGGTATTAAAAAATCCAAGTGGGTTGTGGCATCACAGTAGAAACTTCAACCGGCGTCTTTCTCCCCCATTAAGCAGCTCCTGTTCTCCTATGCTTCCCTGCCAGTTGACAGAGAGGCAGGACTGTTGAAAACAGCGGGGCTCAATCCGCGGGTCAGGCGGCACCGCTAACATCACAAACACGAAGATTGCCTGGGATGGATAGAGCCCACAAACAGGTAATTTTTGCTGATGAATCTTTAATGAAGGTACCGTGTGAGAAGGACAACTGGCAGCCACACAGGTTAAAGAAAGTCCTGCCCGACGCGTTTCGTGCTCCTGTAGCACTTCTTCATGGGCTGTGGCTTTGAATGCAGCGTGGAGGCATCAGCATGGTTTCACGCACTTAATAGTCCCCCGCCCCTATGGGCGTGGCCACGCCGTGGCCTGCTGGAACTAGTAGTGTCCTGGAGTGTTGTGGTATTTCCCCAGTGGGTTGTGATGCCTTCACGAAGTTTTGCAGGTATGAAAAAATCCAAGTGGGTTGTGGCATCACAGTAGAAACTTCAACCGGCGTCTTTCTCCCCCATTAAGCAGCTCCTGTTCTCCTATGCTTCCCTGCCAGTTGACAGAGAGGCAGGACTGTTGAAAACAGCGGGGCTCAATCCGCGGGTCAGGCGGCACCGCTAACATCACAAACACGAAGATTGCCTGGGATGGATAGAGCCCACAAACAGGTAATTTTTGCTGATGAATCTTTAATGAAGGTACCGTGTGAGAAGGACAACTGGCAGCCACACAAGTTAAAGAAAGTCCTGCCCGACGCGTTTCGTGCTCCTGTAGCACTTCTTCATGGGCTGTGGCTTTGAATGCAGCGTGGAGGCATCAGCATGGTTTCACGCACTTAATAGTCCCCCACCCCTATGGGCGTGGCCACGCCCGTGGCCTGCTGGAACTAGTAGTGTCCTGGAGTGTCGTGGTATATCCCCAGTGGGTTGTGATACCTTCACGAAGTTTTGCAGGTATTAAAAAATCCAAGTGGGTTGTGGCATCACAGTAGAAACTTCAACCGGCGTCTTTCTCCCCCATTAAGCAGTTCCTGTTCTCCTATGCTTCCCTGCCGGTTGACAGAGAGGCAGGACTGTTGAAAACAGCGGGGCTCAATCCACGGGTCAGGCGGCACCGCTAACATCACAAACACGAAGATTGCCTGGGATGGATAGAGCCCACAAACAGGTAATTTTTGCTGATGAATCTTTAATGAAGGTACCGTGTGAGAAAGACAACTGGCAGCCACACAGGTTAAATAAAGTCCTGCCCCACGCGTTTCGTGCTCCTGTAGCACTTCTTCATGGGCTGTGGCTTTGAATGCAGCGTGGAGGCATCAGCATGGTTTCACGCACTTAATAGTCCCCCGCCCCTATGGGCGTGGCCACGCCCGTGGCCTGCTGGAACTAGTAGTGTCCTGGAGTGTCGTGGTATATCCCCAGTGGGTTGTGATACCTTCGCAAAGTTTTGCAGGTATTAAAAAATCCAAGTGGGTTGTGGCATCACAGTAGAAACTTCAACTGGCGTCTTTCTCCCCCATTAAGCAGCTCCTGTTCTCCTATGCTTCCCTGCCGGTTGACAGAGAGGCAGGACTGTTGAAAACAGCGGGGCTCAATCCGCGGGTCAGGCGGCGCCGCTAACATCACAAACACGAAGATTGCCTGGGATGGATAGAGCCCACAAACAGGTAATTTTTGCTGATGAATCTTTAATGAAGGTACCGTGTGAGAAGGACAACTGGCAGCCACACAGGTTAAAGAAAGTCCTGCCCGACGCGTTTCGTGCTCCTGTAGCACTTCTTCATGGGCTGTGGCTTTGAATGCAGCGTGGAGGAATCAGCATGGTTTCACGCACTTAATAGTCCCCCGCCCCTATGGGCGTGGCCACGCCCGTGGCCTGCTGGAACTAGTAGTGTCCTGGAGTGTCGTGGTATTTCCCCAGTGGGTTGTGATGCCTTCACGAAGTTTTGCAGGTATTAAAAAATCCAAGTGGGTTGTGGCATCACAGTAGAAACTTCAACCGGCGTCTTTCTCCCCCATTAAGCAGCTCCTGTTCTCCTATGCTTCCCTGCCAGTTGACAGAGAGGCAGGACTGTTGAAAACAGCGGGGCTCAATCCGCGGGTCAGGCGGCACCGCTAACATCACAAACACGAAGATTGCCTGGGATGGATAGAGCCCACAAACAGGTAATTTTTGCTGATGAATCTTTACTGAAGGTACCGTGTGAGAAGGACAACTGGCAGCCACACAAGTTAAAGAAAGTCCTGCCCGACGCGTTTCGTGCTCCTGTAGCACTTCTTCATGGGCTGTGGCTTTGAATGCAGCGTGGAGGCATCAGCATGGTTTCACGCACTTAATAGTCCCCCACCCCTATGGGCGTGGCCACGCCCGTGGCCTGCTGGAACTAGTAGTGTCCTGGAGTGTCGTGGTATATCCCCAGTGGGTTGTGATACCTTCACGAAGTTTTGCAGGTATTAAAAAATCCAAGTGGGTTGTGGCATCACAGTAGAAACTTCAACCGGCGTCTTTCTCCCCCATTAAGCAGCTCCTGTTCTCCTATGCTTCCCTGCCGGTTGACAGAGAGGCAGGACTGTTGAAAACAGCGGGGCTCAATCCGCGGGTCAGGCGGCACCGCTAACATCACAAACACGAAGATTGCCTGGGATGGATAGAGCCCACAAACAGGTTATTTTTGCTGATGAATCTTTAATGAAGGTACCGTGTGAGAAGGACAACTGGCAGCCACACAGGTTAAAGAAAGTCCTGCCCGACGCGTTTTGTGCTCCTGTAGCACTTCTTCATGGGCTGTGGCTTTGAATGCAGCGTGAAGGCATCAGCATGGTTTCACGCACTTAATAGTCCCCCGCCCCTATGGGCGTGGCCACGCCCGTGGCCTGCTGGAACTAGTAGTGTCCTGGAGTGTCGTGGTATATCCCCAGTGGGTTGTGATACCTTCGCAAAGTTTTGCAGGTATTAAAAAATCCAAGTGGGTTGTGGCATCACAGTAGAAACTTCAACTGGCGTCTTTCTCCCCCATTAAGCAGCTCCTGTTCTCCTATGCTTCCCTGCCGGTTGACAGAGAGGCAGGACTGTTGAAAACAGCGGGGCTCAATCCGCGGGTCAGGCGGCACCGCTAACATCACAAACACGAAGATTGCCTGGGATGGATAGAGCCAACAAACAGGTAATTTTTGCTGATGAATCTTTAATGAAGGTACCGTGTGAGAAGGACAACTGGCAGCCACGAAGGTTAAAGAAAGTCCTGCCCGACGCGTTTCGTGCTCCTGTAGCACTTCTTCATGGGCTGTGGCTTTGAATGCAGCGTGGAGGCATCAGCATGGTTTCACGCACTTAATAGTCCCCCGCCCCTATGGGCGTGGCCACGCCCGTGGCCTGCTGGAACTAGTAGTGTCCTGGAGTGTCGTGGTATTTCCCCAGTGGGTTGTGATGCCTTCTGAAAGTGATGTCATAAAGTGATGTCATGAGTGATGTCACTGACCATGTCATGAGTGATGTAATATGTGACGTCATCAGCAGTGCATTGCAGGCGCGCAAGTTATAGTGAGTCCAACTAACTATAACGTGGGAATTTCCATGGTTTTATGTCAGTAAAATTTCCAGCTAACTATAACTGGTGTGAAACCTATGGTTTTTTCAGTGAATATATATATATATATATATATATATATATATATATATATATATATATATATATATATATATATATATATATATATATTCACTGAAAAAACCATAGGTTTCACACCAGTTATAGTTAGGAATTAGCATTTAAAAAACCTATTAAATTCACTGAAAAACCATAGGTTTCACACCAGTTATAGTTAGCAGGAAGTTTTACTCACATAAAACCATGGAAATTCCCACGTTATAGTTAGTTGGACTCACTATAACTTGCACGTGCAATGCACTGCTGATGACGTCACATATTACATCACTCATGACATGGTCAGTGACATCACTCATGACATCACTGATGACACCATCCAGTAAATGTGTGTCTTTTTGAAAAATAAACTTGTTTTATATATGTATATGTAAAAGTTGATGGAAGAATAAATGTTTAAATGCTAACTCCTAACTATAAATGGTGTGAAACCTATGTTTTTTTCAGTGAATTTCATAGGTTTTTTAAATGCTAATTCCTAACTATATATAGAGCCTCAAACCTATGCAATGTAATATTTTTTATAATGAATCCTATATTGTATATTTATATAATATATATTTTCTTTTTTTTGCCCTGTTGCGCTCCCGGGGCGCGCCCCGGTGTGCGCACTAGAAAGCGCAATTTTTCGGAGCGCCCCGGGTCGCGCACTGGTGAGCGTCCCGTTAGCTCTATTGCCGCGAACGAAAACATCATGACGTATCGCGTAGCCGCACCCGGAAATACTCGAGCGAATACGATCGCGCAACGTAATCATCTGACTCGCTTACGCGGCGCGCCCGGGGGCACGCCGCGTAAGCGCGTCGGGTCATGTGACCTAAAAATAACACTTTTCATTGATGCAGAACAGTTTTGGTTTCTAAATGATGAAAGCCCGGGTCATGTGACCTGAAAATAACACTTTTCATTGGTTCAGGACAGTTTTTTTTTCCAAATGATGAAAGACCCCACCTTTTTTCCTTATTCTGACTTTGTCCTTTGACTGAGGAAGACCTGTTTGAACATCTTTGAGAAAAATGTTGTACTTTAAAATGGCTACAGTAGCAGCAGCAGCTGGAGCATCTGCACCACCACCACCACCATCAAGAGGACCACCACAAGATTACATTGGTGGTCAAGAAGAGGAGGAGGAGGAGGAAGAAGGGAGAAGGTGGCTGCCAGAAGACAATACCCCATACAGGCCAAGGCAGCACATTGTATGGGAGTTTTTTTCCATCCCAGAGGGCAAGAAGAAAGTCAATGCGCCAAAGGTGACTTGCAAAATCTGTGGCATTGAACTTTCAAGGGGGAACCCTAATAAGAAATATTCATTTGGTAATAACACCATGATTCGACACATGCAGCGCAAGCATCCCAACAACTATGCTGCGGCAGATGTGAGAGAACTGGCCAGCAACTCTCCCCAATCTACACCCAGCACCTCCAAACGAAAGCAACCCACTCCATCGGGACCAGAAACAAGGGAGATGGTCCCAAACATATAATCAAAGTTTGGGCAATACAAAATCTCTTGTATTTTTTGTGGTAAGACCATCACCTATGGTGAGCAAAGCAGAACGCTCATCAACCATGCTGGTGACAACCACAAATGCCCCAAAAATCCTTAATTTTTTCCTGATTTTTTTTGCTCCAGTTGAGCCGTTTTCAATTCAATGTTTTTTGTTTCTCCCCATAAAAATAACGAAAAAATATAAAATAGTTCATAAAAGGCAAAAAAAGTACAAAATGTTCAAAAAAACATTAAAAAAATATAAAACAACAAAAAGAAGAAAAAACCCAGTTCTTTTTAGAACTACCTCCAAATTATAAAAAAATGCTACATTTTTTAAAAACTCTATCATTCTTTTTTCCCCATGGAACGCTTCCCGGTACGCTCCGCGGTGCGCGTACCAGGCGCTCCCCCCCCCTCCCCCGCGCAAATAAAAAAAATGTTCTTTTGCCCCGCGGGCCCTTTTATAGCCCACACATCAAACCTAGGGGATCAAGGGGGTCTACTCTGCCCTCTTATGTTCATTTCCCCCTTTGTTTTTTCCACCTCTTGTGTCTCGATCCTACCGAGACACAAGATGGCGGCCGCTCCGGACTGTTTGGAATGTTGAGAGACACCCGAGAGCCATCAGCTTTCCGCGCGCGAACTCGCGTAGCGCGCTGGTTAGCGACCGGGGCGCGTACCGGGGCGCGCTTATAGACATATATATTTTTTTTAACCTAAATTATTTAAAATCCACTGGAGCACATATCTTGAGACATAGCAAAGGCACATCGGGCTACGAGTCCTTACAATTTTGCCAAGTTTGGTGGAAATCCATTCAGTCGTTCGGGCTAAAAGTGAGGTCGACCGCCCTATGGAAATTAAACATGGGAAAAACACGTTTTGGGACTGCCCTTTTATCTCGCCCCTGCTTGACAAATCCCCCCCAAACGTTTAGGCAAGGACCGGGGTGCCGCGAGGCAAATTTGAGGAAATTTTCAGGCAGATTCCTCAACCTGCGCCAAAGTTATTCACAATAGAATGTTGAGATTTTGCATTGAAAATAATCCTAACTATAACTACCTACTGGCGACCACCAGTAGGTAATATATATATATATATATATATATATATATATATATATATATATATATATATATATATATATTTCTATTTTAAAATGTCCAGCTTTCCCACTATTTAGAAAGTTTGGACACATTTACAAACGTAAATTTACATTTTCTTTTACACTTTGTAGTAACTTTACTACTTTTAGTTATTCACAATTTCCCAGTGAAAAGTTCCTCCAAAGACATACAGGTCTTTGCCCCTAAAACCAGGGGGTGATGCAAAATATATGAGTAAAGATTCTATTAGTTACTTTTCATACGTTGGCAGAGGTCTCTGCCACTGGGGCAGAGCGCTCCTTATAGTAAAGTATAGGGAAAAGTAAAAAAGGTTTGTTAAACTTACAAACAAATTAGTAAACATATTTTATTGGTTTAAATTTTTTTTATCACCCCACCTACAATATAATGTTTATTTTGATTTAATATGTATTAAAAATTACTGTATGTTATGCATAGAATTATTTAGAATTAAGTGATATTCTAAAACAAATTAAAAGTTCCTTATATGTTTAAGTTTTAAAACGTTTAGTAAGATTGTCATAAAATACCATTTATTTTTAATTAAATATATATTTGTTATAACAACTTTATTTTTGAAAAGTTTGTAAGAGTATTTACTTGTTTTAACATTATTTCCTATAGTATTTTATTTTAAGTCTCTGTCTCGACAAACTTTTATGGAAGGTTGGTGCATTTGCAGTGGTTGACCATGTGTGATGCTGGACTTACTCCAGGTCTGAGCTGCAGTACATTTATGACTTTTTTGGGACCTTTTTGGCTGTAGTTGTTTTAGATGTGTAGTTTGTGTACATCGATGGGCTTTTGTGGATGGAAGTATGTCCTTCTCTAAACCCACCTGTAGGCCTCTTTAAACACCCCTCCCATTTAGTGGTAAGCATTCTCTATTTTCCAGCCACTCCCTGTGTTCCTTTCACATTTACTACTAATATACCGACTTACATGTCCACAGGTCTCCACAATTAGGGTGGAGATAACCGCAGAGAAAAAAAGATTGGAGAAATAGAGATGGAGGTCTCCACATTTAGGTTTGTGAATAACATTTTGAGTGTATGAGGAGTACTATTAAAATACTACCAAACATACCACAAAGTGCTGTTTGTAAAAAACAAAGTTATTTAAAAAGAATTCCACTGAGGTAGAATAAAGGTTATTCTAACCCTGTATTACGTTGTTGGTCTTTGCACCTCTGCAACAGTATTCCAGTTCAGTATTATATATATATATATATATATATATGCTTAGAAAGCCAATCTCAGTATCTTCAAAATAATTTAGTAATGATGCTAATTTGTCTTCATTATTACCAAATTATTAATTCTGTTTAATTGCCGTGTTTATCTACTCGTTATTGAGGTACAAAAGTTAATGCTGATTGTCTTTTTATCTCAAATTGAAGTTTGCTGTTTTACATGTAGTCTACAACTAGAGATTTTCTGGGTTCTTATGACAGATCGCCTGGGAAAAAGTGAAAAACAGCCCTGGATTTGTGTGACTGGGTATAATGTTTTGTGCAATAATTTCCATGGCATTTCAAGCTTAATTATAATTTTCCCAGGTACTTTATTGTTAGTTTTATTTTGCACCACTGATACAACATCATTAGAGGTGGAAGACTTTCTGTTAGCAGTATTTCCTACTTTATTTGCATGCTAGCATTGTGCATTTTTGCATGAAGTGTGTAAATTTGTGTGAATGCAAGGGGAGTGGATTTGAACATAAAATTCATCAACCAAATGTCACTCCTCTCTAGTGATAGCAGGCTCTGTTGTGTTGCAAACATAGAATATATGTTTCTGAGGCTCCTAGTCGTCATGAAAAAGAAAAGGGTTATTAGTGACCGTTAATTTTAGTTGTTCAGGAATGTTACTATGTGTAAAAGGTTTTAGTTATGGGGGAATTTCCTATTTGCTTATCTTGTCCTGCTAATTATCGTTTTTTCAATTTTAGATCGCGGGTATCATACACAAAAATATTTTGGGCCACCTCTTTTAGTACTGCACCAGATGACTCACTGGAAGTACTGGTGAATATACTGTTGTTGTTTAAAAAACTTTTTCTCTGACTGTGCAATCAATAACAAAGGCAGAGTTGCACACTTCCAATGATCTCTGGTATATCTCATCCTACGATAAATGTTCCACATGAGACTTAGCACCCTGATACCTCTTTTTGAGAGTATGCATTGGTATGGTGGTAATTTCCCAATCTTGCTCACTTTTTTCTGTAAAAAGGAGAAAAAAAGGACTTTATGCCTAAAGAAATGTGTCATGTATTTATATTATATTTTCATTTTATAGTTAAATTTTAAATTGATTATTTGTATTATTGCTTCTAGTAAGTAGCGCACTTGGAAATAGTTGCAATTCTTTTTTTCTTAGTTACATTTTTTTAGGTGAAGTCCTTTCTGAAAAACTGTTCTTCAGCTAAATCAAATGTCAAACATTTCCCTGGAAATAATTTTTAGAAACGAAAATCTTAGTAGGATTTAAACAATTCATTATTTGGCTGTGATGGAAAAAATATTCAGCTACAAAAGTATAGAGGTTTGAGCAGTTCACTAGGGTATCGCTGTATTTTTAGAATTTTATTTACCTTCTTTTTTATTGAGAGTAAGGTGAATTTCCAAAAGTAATTCTGTTTACATTTGTAGCTCCATGGAGATTAGAAGCAAAGGTGTAATATTTTAGAATGATAAGTGGACTTTAAAAATCCTTTGAATAAAGATTTTGGAAAACTAAGTAATTTTTGCTATTTTTACTTAATATATCAAAAAGAGAGAAAGATGATGACATACTTAATTATGCTCATTTACCAGTTTTCAAAGTTAGGTGGCACTTTTGTGCTGAAGGTTTACACATCCCTCCAGTACTACTAACTGAAAATGTTCTTCTCATAAGTGCTCACAAAATATGCTGGTGCGAGGTAATAACAAAAATACCGGTCAGGATTTCTGTATCAAATATTGATTCAAACAGTTTTGATTGTTGAGTACTGTAATTTGATACATTAAAAACTGGCCCACTTGCACATAGAATACTCTCTCTTATTAGAGCAATGAGAGTTTCAATAAGTGACCACATTCATTTTAATGTTAATATAGTTTATTTCATCCCCCAAAAATATGTTGCACTGCAAGATGATAATTGACATTATATTTGATCTTTTTAAAGCCTAATTTGCATACTGTGATGTAAATAGTTTAATGGAATGTAAAGACATGTTTTACAGTACTGTTAAATTGTTACATACACTACTTTACATCACATTGTAATGGTAGTTCTGGTAAAAATCAGGATGTAAACCACCACAGGCATTATTATGAAGTCCGCCCAACACCGTATCGGTATGGAAAGCCCGACCATTGGTCGGCGGTTCCACATACCTTATTACAATGTGATTTCCATGGTTCGGTCGCAAACTCCCATTTTTCCATGGGAGCTTGTGCTGCGCCCGTAAACTGGCTGTAGCACAAGCTCCCATAGCGAAATGGGAGTTTGTGTGGATCCCTGCACAGTGTGCCAGGCTCCTCACAGTGTCTACCACACAGTGTGGGGATTCACAGTGGTGTACCATAGATGCACCCTCAGCCCCAATGGGAGGCCGCATGGTGAAGAGAACCCTGCTAGGGTCCCCCAATGTCACTTTGCAACAGGATTTCCATGCCGAAAAGTCCAACATGGAAAGCCAGTCGGAAACCGACATTGTAATCCCAACGGCAGAAACGCCATCCATTGGGATTACGTGTGGGTGTCCACCTGGCCAATGGGAGCCTTGTGCCTGTCGGAATCCAGCCAGAATGTCTGGTAGGTTTCAGTTTCGACCGCCCGCATTATAATGTGGCGGTCGAAACTGAAACCGCGATGAGGCTTGGAATGCCTCCTACCGCTTTCTGATCCTCATTGTAATTAGACCCTATGTGTTTTCAATTGTCCTGAGGTACTGTTTATTGGTAAGATATTACTGTAAGAAATTGGATTAATATTTGGGATGGGTGGCTACTCACCACGATGAATGAACACAATTCCTGTCAGGGTAAACCCTCAAAGTCACTAAAGTAACCTGAGTTCAATCCCTGGTAGCTATGACACAGAAGAGACAGGCTTAATTTAGGGCAATGTGAAAAGTATTAATGCAATAACAAGCCAGAAATAAAGTCACAATGAAAAACATAAAAAATCAAAAGCTAAATTAGACAAATAGAGTACAATGTAATAAACAGAATCACACCAAAATGACAAAAATCCAAAAACAGGGACCACAGATATGAATTTAATATTTTTAAAGTAGAACAAAAGGCACAAAGCTTCAAAGATAATCAATGGTCTCAGTAGATGGGACCTAAGCACAATTTGAGGCTGACTACGATGGAACAAAAGTAGGAAACACCAACCAGGTAAATCCTGGTCAATGATTTTACCTTTTGACTAAATCCTTTAAGTCCCAATCCACCACAGGACAACTTTTTTAAAGCGCACCCAGGACTACAGGAGAACTACTTAGAGACTCACATGCAGTCGCGGCCCGTGGAGGGAGTTCAGGTGGGGCAGAAAGGTGGGGCGGGGGTGCTAAAAACCGGAATATGGATTATTGGAGATAAGTAAACAATTTAATTAATAAAACAAATTTTGTAGCGCGCGCTGCATCGCATTTTACGATGCAGGGCGCGCTACAAAATTTGTTTTATTCATTAAATTGTTTACTTTCCTCCAATTATCCATATTCCGGTTTTTAGCACCCCCACCCTGCCCCTCCCCCGCCCCGCCTTTCTGCCCCACCAAAACTCCCTCCACGGGCCGTGGCTGCTCACATGATGTCAAGTAAAGGCCAACAGCTGGTTTCAGTCTAGGTCCAGTTGACACTGATAAGCTAAGTAATTCCATAACAAGGTCTCTTGTCGTTTTTTGTATCCCTGTAGCTGGAGCCGGAGGTCAGCCTTATGAACTATGGAGTCTAATTCTTTGTCCTGGGTGCAAGAAGAAGCAGGTCAAGTTATGTTATGGTATGTTATCTTATGTTAAAAACGCTTGTATAGCGCATGGCTACCCCAGCAACAGGGCGTCCCAGCGCTTGCAGACGGTTTGAGACAAAACAACTAGGCGTGGATAGAACGTGTAGCAATACTAAGGAGCCTTAAGTAGGTGGAAACAGCCATGTTTTAATTAGCTCTCTAAAGGACAGGTAGTTGTTTGTGGCACGCATCTCCAGGGGGATTGAATTCCACAGTTTCGGAGCCAAATAACTGAAGGAACAGCCACCTGCTCTGCTCCTTCTGATTTTGATGGTACAGGCGAGGTGGAGGTCCGCTGAACTGAGAGCACGTGTGGGAACATAGGAGGAACACAGACCCTGCAAGATTGGGGGGCCAGAGCAATGGAGGATTTTATGAACTAGGCAAAGGGCTTTGATTTGAATGCGCTGTGTCACCGGAAGCCAGTGTAAACACCGCAGAATGTGAGACACATGGCAGTGTTTGGGTAGAACAAACAAAATACGGGCAGCTGCATTTTGGGCCCTTTGGAGTCTGTTGATAGCTGTCCAATTAGAACCTAACATTAGTACATTACAATAGTCTATATGTGATAAAACAAGGGCTTGGACTATTGTCTGACGTACAGATGGGTCGAAAAAGCCCAAAATGGGTTTAAGCGACCGGAGGCGACCATAACACACGCCAGCCACTCTTTTTGCGTGTGACTCTAGGGTGAGGGAGTTGTCCATAGTCACACCCAGGTTCTTTACTTCCATCTTAGGGATGGGGGAAGAACCTAAGATGGAGGGCCACCAGTGTTCATCCCACTTGTGTGTTTCCTTACCAATCAACAGTACCTCAGTTTTAGATGAATTCAACTGCAGGCAGTTCGCATTCATCCAACTAGAGATGGCCAACATATCATCTTGAAATTTGGCTTGATCTGTTTTGATGTCATTTGAAAAGGAAAAAATAAGCTGCGTATCGTCCGCATAAGAAGTTAATTTGATCTTACGTTCTCTGGCCAGTACTGCCAGAGGGCGGACGTATACGTTGAATAACGTGGGGCTGAGGGCAGACCCCTGCGGAACACTGCAGCTCAATGGAAACCTGCTGGATGAGAACAGTGGGGCATGAACCTGAAAGGAACGGTCTGATAGAAAAGACGCGAACCAGTCCAGGGCTCCCTCTCGGACTCCGATCTCCCATAGTCTTCTGAGTAAAATCCTATGGGAGACCGTGTTAAACGCTGCCCTCAAATCCAACAGGACAAGAGCCGACGTGCCACCCAGATCTTGTGTCGCCCTCAGTTGTTCAGTACTGGCCAACAGGGCGGATTCTGTGCTGTGGTTAGGCCGGAACCCGTTTTGTGACTCATCTAGAATCCCATTGCTCTCCAAATAATTGGTCAAGATGTCATTCACGTGCGCTTCTGCCACCTTGGCCAAGTAGGGGAGCAGAGAGATAGGTCTAAAGCTTTCAGGCCTAGAGGGATCTAAGGTGGGCTTTTTTAGTAAGGGGACAACCTTAACGTGTTTCCACGATTTAGGAATGGTGGAAGACTGAAGGGATTTATTAATCAGCTCCTGACCCTCTGTCAGAATGGAATTTTGAAATAGATTAAACATTTCAGGTTTAACAGGGTTCTCCGGGGACCCAGACTATCCGCCATATTCATGAAAATCGGCATTTGCGATTCTGAAATAGCGAAAAATAGCGAATCGCTATTCAGAAATCGCAAATCCGAATTCATGAATATTTGCGATAAAAAAAAGCGATTCGCACGCGATCGCAAAATAGGATAGCGATCCGATTGAAATTGCGATTAATCGCAGTTTAATCGCAATTTCGGCCTACCCGCGGCTGGACTGCGATCTCGCAAATAGCGATATTGCTATTAGCGATATCACTATTTGCGAGATCGCAAACTCGCGAGATTGGGAAAACGGGAAGTCGCATTTCGAGCCCAGTGATGACATCACAACCAGGAAGCTGCCGGTTCCCAGCACCATTTTGCACATTGAGGCACAGAGACAGGGAGCACATAGGAGAGCTGCTGCACATCTTGGCTAGTAGAGTGATCCACAGAGCCACAACCCATACCATGGCTGAGGAAGCTGCACCTGGGACCAGCAGCTCGTCTGGGAGAAAGCGAAAGCTCAAATTCTCCGAGCAGGAGCTGGAGCACCTAATCGAGGGTGTTGTGGCTAACCACGACCAACTGTTCGGTGCCAATTCGCGGAGGGTTCCAGAAATGGAGAAGAGGCGCATATGGCAGGGGATAGCCTCAGCAGTAAACTCGGTGGGAGTGGCGGCCAGGTCCCTGGAAGAACTTAAAAAGCGGTGGTACGACCTCCGAGGCCGTGCCAAGGAGAAGGTGGCGGCGCGCCTTGGGGAGTCCTCGGGCACAGGAGGAGGAGGTCCAACGGTACCACCGAACACCGCCCTGGAGGACCAGGTTGAAAACACCCTGGAGAGGGAGGCCTGTGTGGGTTTCACGGCACTGGACTCATCCGGCCCCACACAAGACACCCAAGGTAAGTGGCATGCGACTGCGACCCTGCCCCCTATGGATGTCCATGACCAAATAGGCTCCCCCAATGTCCCATAGGCATGTCATAGTTGCACATCAAGGAATGTCCTGAAGCATTGTGGGAGTTGTAGTCTGGCCACAATGTTGTAGTACCACAATGCAGCCAGTCAGGTCCCAATGCACACAAAGCCACTGCCATTCAGGGAATGTCACCCAGCATGCATGTAGCAACTGCATGTCTGCCAGATGCATACAACTAATGGTCCACCACTTACCCCCACAGGTGGCGATACCAGTGACAGTGACAGGCTGGTGATCGACGACAGCGTCCCGGAGGTGGAGGTGCCAACACCTACCCAGGCACCAGCCCCTTCCGCTGCAACTGCACCACCAGCAACTACCACCAGCAGCGTCCCACCTGCAACTGCTGCAGCGCCCTCATCCGCTGCCATGGCAGCCCCCATTGTGCCCCCTGCCACCGCTGCTCCTCCCAGAGCTGCAGCCAGGTCAGTCACTCCTGTGGCCCCTGCAGCAACTGCTACTGCCACACCAGCAGGCACACCCCCTGCGACTAGCTCACCTGCAACACCGGCGGCCTTACCCCCAGCAGCTGGCGCCTCAACATCCGGGGCTGCGCCACTGTCCACTCAGCCCCCAGCCTCACGATCAGGCCAGCAGGGCAGGCGTGGCAGGTCACGCCAGCGCTCCACAGCTGCTACCAGGCGGGCCAATGGTGATGGACTGGCGCGGCTCAGCATCGAGAGACGGATGCTGCGCATACACCAGCGCCAGGCTCGGCAGCAGGGAGCAATTCAGCTCCAACTACACAACATTGGCCGCAACGTGGCATCTGTTGCTACCCACATTGAAGGCATGAGGGCCGACCTGGCCGGTGTGGGAGATGGAATGGCCCGCATTGCTGCAGCCGTGGAGGCCAACACCCGTGCCATGCATAGAATGTGCGGTGGGCAACGCCGGCACCACCGCCAACTGTTGACCCAGCTTGGCACCTACAGCAGGGCAAGCTATGTGTCGGCAAATGCCACATCCCTATTGGCGCGGCGCTGTCTGACACAGCAGCACACTGTCATCCAGTGCAGTGTGGACATGACGAGGGTGCTGGAGACCCTCACCACGGCTGTCGTGGCTCTTCACCCTCCACCTATTCCATCTGTTGTGGGGGGTGATGATGCGAGTGAGGGGGCGTCCAGCCTGAGCTCACAATCAGCCTCACAGGCCCCACTACCCACCCGCAGCACCAGGACCCCCCCATTGCCTGAAGCCCCGGAGGAGGAAGCCCCTCAGAGGCGTTATGGAGGAACACGCTCTAGGCACACCTAGAGATCTGTACATCACCACTGGCACAGGCTGAGGTCAAGCCTGCCATGCACAGCAGTATGGCGTAATACTGTTTGTTGGACTAATTTTGCACAGACCCTTATATTTCATTTTGTGAATTGAACACGTACTTTTATTTTGAACTTTGACACAGACCCTTATATTTCATTTTGTGAATTGAACACGTACTTTTATTTTGAACTTTGGCACAGACCCTTATATTTCATTTTGTGAATTTAACAAATACATTTATTTTCCTACACACATTAGCGTTGTGTCATCATTACATTTTGCATGCATTGTTGATTTGTGGGGTGATGGCAGTGGTTGTACTAGAAACTGTTCACTGTGATGTGGTTGCGACGTCTGTGCCCTTCTGCTGGGTTCTCCCCTTGTGCATGGCGCGCATGTGCAGGTGGCCGGTTGTCCCCCTCAGATTCACTGCCAGAGATATCAACAGGTATCCGGCGCTTGGTTGCAATGTTATGTAGTATTGCGCAGACAGCCACTAAGCGGCAGCACTTTGCAGGACTGTAATACATGGCCCCACCTGTCTTGTGCAGTATGCGGAACCTGCTCTTGAGCAGGCCAAATGTCCTTTCTATGCAATTCCTTGTCCGTATGTGAGCAATATTGTAGCGCCGTTGCTGGGGTGTAGCAGGGTTGAGGTATGGGGTCAGGAGGTATTCACGGAGGGCGTAGCCACTGTCACCTGAATGAGAGGAGCAGATGGTGATTGCCTGTGCTGCGCTGTTACATCTTTGCAATGTGACATTTCAATCAAAGTGTACTTACCAAGTAGGTGTCCTTCCCCAAACTCTCCCCTGACCAGTCGTGTGTGGAGTCCGCTGTGCCGGAAAATGAAGGAGTCATGGGTACTCCCTGGGTACCGTGCGACGATGTCAGTGATGTATGTCTTGGCATTGCAGACCATCTGGATGTTGAGGGAGTGGTAGCACTTTCTATTGCGGAACATATACTGCATGCCAGCTGGTGGGCAGATGGCGACGTGGGTACAGTCTATACATCCGAGCACACGTGGAAAATGGGCTACATTGTAGAATTGTAGCTTTGTCATGTCCAATTCCTGTTGGCTGGCGGGGAATTTGATGTGACGGTGTAGCTGGGTGAGCATGGCGTCAACAAAAGTGTTGAGGCAGCGTGACATGGTGGGCTGGGATATTCCCCCAGCAGCCGCTACTACCCCCTGGAAACTTCCGGAGGCCAGGAGGTGCAGGCTACACAATACCTGCACATGTGTAGGCACCGCATTGGTATGGTGTGTTGGGTGCTGCATCAGGGGGTCAAGGTCCTGTATTAGCTGCATTATCATTTCCCCATTCAGCCTGTATTTAGCATATATCTGCTCTCTGGTTTGGCCCAGCAAGGTGACCCGCTGGCGGAATATCCTGTCCTGGATCCTGCGTCTCCTCCGTGCTAATCGCTGTAGCCTGCGACGCCTCACCACCATGTACATTCCTGGCATTGTGGGACTCCTAATGCTGCTGCTGCTGATGGTCCTTATGTGTGATTGGTCAGGCCAGTACCTGTTGGTGATAGGACAACGGTTTTTTGAATTTTTTTTTCAATGGCTTTCATGGTTACCACCTGCTTTGAGTTGTCCTTATTTTGCGCCGTGCAAATAGCGATTTTTGGGTTTTTCGCTAATTGCGAAATTTCATGAATGCCGATAGCGTTTTTTTTTGCGAATTCGCTATTGTTTTCGCAGATTCCGTGGTGTGTCGCTATTTCCGAATCGCTAATGCTCAGCGGCAGGGATTCTGCGATTATATTAGCGAATTCGCAAATATGTGTTTGCGAATTCGCTATTTTGTTGTTGAATGCCGATTACGGAAATTGCGCCCGCATTTGCGTTTTCGCAGCGATTGCGGGCGCAATTTCACTTCATGAATCAGGCTGTATACTTTTACAGCCAGAAGTTCCATGTTGGTCTGTGAGATAGAAGGGAGGGTAAGAAGGGAGTGCGGGAGTTCAAGTGAATCTGGAGTTTGGTGTGAAATCAGAACAGACTTATCAGATTTAAAAGGATTATAGATCTCCTGAAGTTTACTGACAAAAAAAACAGCAATCTCTTCACATTGTTGGTCAGATGTTATTGTACAGTTACATCCCCCCGGTGACTTAGTCATATCCTTTACTAAGGAAAAGATGGTCTTAGAACGATTTATACTAGAGCTGATCAGTTCAGTATAGTAGTTAGCCTTAACTTTCTTTATAAGTTTATGATAAGCTTTAGTAGCTGATCTGAAGTTGGCTTTTGCCAGGGGATCATAAGATTGGCTCCAAGTACGCTCTAGTAACTTTCATTGCTTTTTCTGATCAGCCAATGCCGCGGAGTACCAAGGATGAGATTGCTCTCGCTTGGGTCTGGACAGTTTCTTAGGGATAAAATTGTCAAGAGACAGATTAACCCAGTCTCTATAAAGTATGTCGGCTTCCTCCAGATCTTCAGGCCAATCTGGACGGGAATTATTCAAACTAGTCTCAAACAAGGCACCGTCTAATTTGTGCCAAGGGCGCCTCCAGAGAGGCGGGAGGGACTGCTTCCTGGAGCTAACAGGGATCTTAATAGAGATTTGAACCAGAAAGTGGTCCGACCATCTAAGGGGACTAGGAATGGAGGCCGAGTCACCAGGAATGTTTGAAAATACCGGGTCAAGCAGATGGCCAGCTAAGTGGGATGACCCTTTAACTAGCTGGATGAGTTGGCATGCCTCAAGGTCACCGAGGAGCTCTCGTACAGTAGGGGACTCACAGCACTCGAGATGGTGATTCAAATCCCCCAGTATGCTGAAGTTCGCAGACTGCAGCGCTAGCGTAGAAATAAAAGAAATCAGAGATTCCTGGAAAGCACTTGCAGGGCCAGGGGGGCGATAGATCAGGAGTCCTGTAAGGGTAAAAATGTCTGAGACCTTTATCTTAAAAAGGGCACATTCACAATTAATTATGTTCATAGGAGAGAGCGAGCACGAATAAATAGATTTAAAAATCACAGCCAATCCGCCCCCTCTTTCCTTAGGTCTATTCTGGGTCTGTATCAGATAGCCAGGAGGCAGTGTCAGGGTCAGAATGGCCGAAGTGTCATTTGTGAGCCATGTTTCTGTTAGAAATAGTAGATCAGGAGATTGATCTACCAGAAGGTCATGATGCCTAACTAGAGACCTACAATTCAGGCTCAATACTTTTAAGTTCATGTCCTTACCAGATGGTGAAGCCAGTGGAACTTCCGTGGCCGTGAAACCACAGTGTGGACATCGTAGGCAGAGCGCGCCTGGGTGCAGTGCATGGGTCGCACATGCAGCCACACATCGAAGAGCCAGTAACTCCTCCCTAGCGTAAGGGGCCATGAGATATAAAACTGACCAGGGGTTTTGGCAACGGGCGACGGTCTAGCGCGGAAAGGCGCAGACGGCCGCAGACGGGCTCGCCTTTAGAGAGCCTTCGGCGACCCGCCGGCTGCCCGCCGCGTGCGTCCACTGCGCGGGAAGATGTCAATTAGCCTAAATAGGCACCGTCCCTGCCTCTGGCGAAGAAAACCCCCTCAGGCGGCGTGCCCAAGGTCGTGACCGCCCTCCACAACAAACTGCACTTGCCGAGGTGGAACGAGGCGCCGACCGGAAAAGAACAGGTAATCCCTGCAGGTTTTAGTGAAGTTTAAAATACACACTAATTATGCACAAGTAACAATTCTAAATTTAAAAGCAGTGCGAACACGAGGGCACACTTCACCAACAGCCTGGCGCCTTGTAATTCAAGCGTGTCCGCTGCTCGGGAGGATGTCAATTAGCATAGCAATTAAAAAGTCTTCCAGGTCTCCTCCCAACTCACAGACAGCAGGTCTAGTCCCTCTTCTCAATTATTTCAAGTCTTGTAGTGTTCTGAGGAGAGTACTGGTGATACCACATTAATGACTGTCCCCAGCTTGTGGGTTGGGATGATACCTGGCTTCTCTCTAGTTGATGAGATAAAGGTTCCCAGCATTTATCCTACCCACGTTTGCAGCATTTCCTGTGCGTCATTCTTGAAACATTTCCACAGCTCCCCTCTCTTCCTAAATCCAAGATGTTGAAACTCTTCACCCCTTGTGCAGAGCCTGTGTGCCCACCCCAGAAGTGTGGCCATTGAAATGAGCACCCCCTCCTCTATGGTCATGCTAAACCAGTTCTGGGGGCAGCATCCCACCCACTTGGATTGTTGCCTGCCCAACTGGGGAAACAAAAAAAGTGGCCCATCCAGGTGTCATCTGACTGTGACAAGAGTTGCCCCTTTCAGGTAAATTACGTTCCTGGGCACAGCCAATATGGTCATCGTGGAAGAAGAACAAAGTCACCTCTACACATCTAGGCCTTTTTCTGTGCTCTGGGAGCAGTTTTTACACCTCATTCAGGGCTTGAACATTCAGCTTTGCTGCAGGTAGAGGTTGATGCAAATTAGCCTCCAGAGGATTTAGGCAGAGAAAGATCATTTTCTTAAAGTACCTTTTCCTTAATATGTATTAAACATCCAACTTCACCATTGAACTGAGTGTTTAATCAATATTAAAAATAAAGGTTTAATCATGCTTCTAGCTGGTCCCTACCCCAAGATAGCAGAATTAATCTTCAAAATTGCTTCCCAGTGTTTTTCTATGGGCCAGCCAGCCTTCCAACAGTAAAAATTGCTTTTGAGGTCTGGTCACTGTAAGGATATGTTAACATTACATTTCTACACAAACTACTATTTTTTGTTTTTCTTTTTTAGGTGGATTTTTATTTTTTATTTTTGAGGTTATACAATAGACATTCAAATTATACACAAGAATGCAGAGATGCTCAACAAGGTACATTCGCAGTGCCAGTCTGGCCTGAGCGGACATTGGGCATTTCCTGGTGAGCCACCGGGTGGAAGCTGGTTTTGGACCCCTGCGGGGGTGTTTTTGTTTACAGGGGGCACAGCTGCAGTGTTTTCCACATGCACCCCCCAATGGCATAGCTTGTCCAACTCAATTGCCAGGGCCGGCTTGCGTTCCCAGTCTGGCGCCGTACAATCGGGTGTCTGGAAGGACTATTCATGTCAGTAAACATCACAGCAGTTGCATGACAGCAAGTCGTATAATGCAACCATCAATGACATGGGGGGCAGGTGTGCATTGCTGGATATTTTAACAATGACAATACATGTAAGACAATAGTAGTACAGAATAAGGGTTGAGCTGCCATGATGTGTAAAGAGCATTCTCATTCAATCCGAATGGTATAAGGTAGCCGGACATCACTTTGGTACCAGTGATGTGCGAAGTGGCATTGTACCACTAAATAGCAGATTTGGAAATGCGGTACACCAAACATCCCTTGATTATATGGTAACATCAAGGCATCCCAACCTATATGAGGTATGCAGACTGCCCAAAGCAGGAGGCTCCATAGCATGATAAAAATGCATTGGTTAGGGAAGTACATATATTTAAAAGAGATACAGGAAGTGGGGAGCACTACCATTTTGATGATGGCTCGCCAGCCCACCATAGACAGCGGAGGCTGAATCCATCCTTCAATCTGCTTTGTCAACGTATCTATGGCTGGGCCATAGTTCACACAAACGACTTGTTCTTTATTCTGATGGAGCTGAATGCCCAGGAATTTGACTGGGTCATTGCACCACCTCAAAGGGAACTCGCAGATCTGGTTTTGTTCAAGTTTATTGTAAGGCTGAAGAATCCCCAATATTGACTGATCCCGCAGATTATGGGGGAGCGGGACGGGCTTAAGTTGCAATCCTCAATGGAGATGTCTTTCCTGGAGATGCTGGTCCAGGGGGTCCAATGCCTATTATGGAGAGCAGAAACAACAAACCAAATGCCAATACTGATCGACAATTTCAACCAATTTGAAAAAATGGCGCAAGATCAATGAAGCAATGCGGGCATACACTCAACAGTAGCTTTTATTTCAATAGCACATATTTTTTGTTTTCTTATTTAAAACAGAATATATTGTGGACCAATGTATTCATAAATAAATTCCATGACTTTGAACTTATATCAGAAACACAAACAGGAAATTCTCACCCCATCATACTACATTCCACTCTCACTCAAACCCTTTCATTCAATCCAAACTTCTCATTCAACCTACACATTCAACATACACCTAACACTGTAACCGTCCTAGAGGCCAATATAATTCAGTCTCACAACTTGTGATAGGCCCCAAATCCCAAACCAAACAAAGCAATGGTTGACACTTTAGTTCCTTGTGCACATTGTACCCTCCTAAAATATTCACTGTTTTATAAAATGATTTTATAAATGTGCACAATGCAACCAAAAAAGTTTAACAAACAATTGTTTGGCAACAAGACATCAACCAGGGTCTATGTGTTTCGAACCCCCTTGTTCCAAGGGTTCTCATCAGGACCGAACAACACTATTCTAGTATAACCAGAAGGTCAAGGTTTCACACAAACTGAATTCTTCGGTGTTATTTTGGTGGTCCCAATGTCGTGAAATGTAAGCAGCAGCCGCTGCTTATCTAATCCCTCCAAATACCAAGGGATCCCTGCGGCGTTCCTGGCTCTAAAGCCAACAAACGCAATGTGGAATCTAGCCGCATTCAATTTGTCTTCCGATTAAACAAACCGCTCAGCGGTGCAATTTCGCTGATGGCGTCCACCTAACACTGGCTCCTACAATTGTTTTTTCAAGCTACTATGGAGAGCAGCAGGCACAGGGGGTATCCCTGCCTGGTCCCTCTGGTGATATCAAAGGCAGTTGTGAGTGAGCCATTGGCCCGTATACCTGCAACGGGCTCGGAATACAATAGAATGATGAGCGCAATGTACACCCACTGGGAATTCCGAGTTTGAGCAACATGGCCTGCAGGAAGGGACATTCTAACTAGCCCATATGCTTTTTCCACATCCAGCAGGATCACTGTTGTTGGGACTGCTGAGGAGATTCGATTCAGCATTGAGAAAAACGTATGCATTGTCAAAGAGGTGTAGCAACGGGGGATGAATTTCAACTGCTAGGGTGAGATGATCTGATCTAACAGGACGCTATGACTTTAAACTAAGCATGGGCGGAAAATCCGTTCCGCTCGCGAATTTTGCGGATTTTCGGTAAATTCGCAATCCGCGAACGCTTACGAATTTACCGAAAATCCGCAAATTCGCAGGCAGCGGATTTTTTTTTCTTGGTGATACAATTTTGTGGCGTGCGGTGTAAGTTCGCAATTGCGAACATGTAGGTGCGGCGGGCAGCAACAATCTCGCACTCGCGAAATTACAAAAATTGCAATTCTGCACAAGAAATCCACTAGCAAGCAGCATAGACCTTCTGAAAATGATGATTTTTATCAGAATAACTCCTCAGGTTGACATTTGCCTGCACTTTTTGGGATTTGAGGCCTTTTGACTTTCTTTGGATCACTTTTGGATTAGAAATCAACTTTCACAAGTAAGCTTGTTTGGGGCATTACAGTTGCTGTAATGCTGTTCTGCAGAAAAACGAGTTTTGCAAAAGTGAAAGCATTCAGCAGGTTCAAAAGTTCAAACTCATCATTAGTAGCCAGTCCCTGTAGTGCTTCCTGACTGGGGCCCCTCCAGAGTTCAGTTGCTAGTTGCAACAATTGTATGACCCTCCTCTGACCCTCACAGCAGGCTCATAGAATAGCTACAAGTAGGCTACAAAGGTCCTGGAAAAAAAAATTAGCAAAATCCGTGAACGCCAGATTCGCAAAATTCGCTCATGCTTACTTTCAACAATATTTTCTTCACAAACAAAATTTAGTAGTGTTAGGGGATGGTATGAGGTACAATATAGAGGGTCCTTACCAGGTTTCACCAATAGTGTGATTACAGCTTCACACAGTGTTGTTAATGAACACCAGCATTCAGGGATTCAGCATACATTTCAAGCAAATGGGACAAAAACAGGTGCTTATAAGTCTTATAAAAACCCCTGTGAGGCAGTTGAGTTTGTGGGCCTTAGATCAGTTGAGGGAGTCGATCGCCTGTATGATCTCGTCACTAAAGATCATCTCACTGATTTCTGAGAAATAGCCCAATCTAGCTGCGTCGTCATGAGGAGAGTGGGAGGTCTACAGGTGTGTATAGTAGTTGAGGAGCTCAGCCAGGATTTCAGCATTGTCAGTCACCCTAGACATGTTGGGTGCTGCAATTCAGAGATAAATGCACTGCCCATGGGTGGCTGTAGCAGCTGCATTTGTATATGACCCGGACCCTCATTGTACCAGCGGGCTCCAGCGTTTACCCAGAAAGGCCACTTCCTTTTGGTCAGCTCCTGGAACTCGACCAATAATGTTGTGTGGTGCAGAGGTTGCAGTCCATGCCATTGCTGTGCATCTATATTGTTGCAGCTCAACCTCTATACGAGCCAGAGCACTACGCATGTCATGCAGTACCCCAGAGTGTTTGGATATGTATACACCCCTGATGTATGCCTTAAAGTCTTCAAAGATGGGGCCTGTGAGGAAACCGAACCCTTGTTCAGTTCAAAGTATTCCATGATAGATGCACTGAGCTCGGACCTGAATTCCTCGTCCAACAAGGCATTGCACGGGAAGCATCATGGGTGCTCCATGCCCTCCCAAATGGCGACCTCAGGATGATCTGCATTGAAGCATGATCAGAAAATGTGCACAGAAATTGGGTCAAGTTGGGCAGAGTGACAGAGGCAGAAAGCAACCAGTAGTCTATGCGGGTCCATGCATTTTGAGGGGCGGAGTAGAATGTGTAACCTGGTGTGGTGGTGCATGACTCAGACTCCAGGCATCCGTAAGGATGTAAAAGTCAAAGAGTTTGTGAAGGGTCTGGCAGGAATGCGGTTTGCCACTTGGGGCTATGGTCAACGAGTCAAGAAGAGGATCTAATATAAGCTTGAGGTCGCCTCCAAGTATGATATGGTCTACCGTCACACAGCCCAACAGAAATAATAGGTCTTGAAAAAATTCTGCAGTCTGTGTTCGGGGCATAGACGTTAAGAAGTAACACACTGTGGCCTGCAAGGACACTCGCGACCGCGATGTTTCTACTCTCGACATCGGAATAGTGGGCAGTGGAGTGAAAGGGGATGGAACTGTCAAAGTCTCACTCACCTGCACATCCAGACAGTTCTGCCCGAAGGATAAGACCATATTTTGCACCCTCTCTTAAACCTTAATTCCCACTGCGCTGCTCAAAAGCAAGAAGCAGTGAAGAAAGAAACTCAAGGGAAGGGGGAAGTGAATAAAATAACAACAGAGAAACACTGCTCCTCTGGATATTCTGGACTCTTCCTACCAATCAGCTTTCATAGGTTGTGAGCGAAGAACCTCTTCCAAGTGGAGCGATGTCTTTCAAACAAGAGACAAGATAAATAACAATTACCTTATTTGCTAGCGTTATTTATGTAATAGTTAAGCACAAAACAGGATTCCTTCCCACCAAAGTCAATCTTGACATCAATGTAACTCTTTCTTCTGGGGTTTTCAGCCACACCAGGCAAGGTGTCTTGGGGAAGATTTGCAGACTCTTCCTAAATAAACTAAATACACAATAAAGAAAAGGAACAAAATAAAAACATACAGCCTACTTGAAATGACTCTAATTCTTATTTAGACTGGTATTGCTGCTTACATTTCTAATCACCCTGTGAGAATTCCTAAAATAAGCACATGTGCTGAAACAGTACTCACAATATCATACTGTTTTCAATATGTCCATTAGAAAGTATTGCCCTGCGAGTGAATTACAAATGTGGAAAGTTCAAAATTGTAGTAATTTCTGAGAGTCCAAAGTCTTTTTTTCATAAGCCTCTATCAAACTTTTGTTTATAATGCACTCCACGAAGTAATTGGTAAAGCTGAAATTGCCTTAACACTGTTGCGCTTTGTTTAATAAGTCGTCAAATGTACTTACAATTCAGAAGCCCTCTCCAATCGGAATTCTAAACGTTACCATTTCCTGTTTGTAATTCGGTTCTTTACAGGGATAGTTTCCAGGTCACAGAAGGATGGGGAACGGAAGGAGAAGTCAGCAGCCGGAAGTTGGGGGGAAGGAAGGAGGTGACGGAGCTTCAGGAAATGCTCCTGACGAGAAGCGCTTCCGCTGGAGTCTTCGGGTAAGTCAAGAAGAATGCTGCTACTGGATTGCAGGTGAGCGGCAAACTGAAGACAAACACAAGCGCTGGCTCGTGTCTAGTGCTGCTCTTTTATAGACGCTCAAGGGTGGGGTCTGATCAAAGCACGTGTAAACGGCGAAGGAACGCCTTTCAGTTTACACGTGAAATAACGTAGTGCCACAGCGAGGTGATTGATGCTGCTTGAAGCCCCCGGAGCCGAATACAGTTCAATGAAATGGGTGAACTTTATCACGAGGCAAGCAAATAAGATTACTAAGTAGATCGCATGGAAATAAAATATTTAAAGCGTATTTTCATGTACATGACTCATGAATAAAGGAAGAAATAAACCACTTGGACAAATACACTTGTAACTTAATGTGAGGTTAAAGGACAAGCCCTCTGTCGAGAACAAACCCTAACAGTCGCTCCCCTCAAAGGCCCCCCCACAGGTCTCGGTTTGGTTGGATTGGAGAGATAAAACCGTCTAAGAAGTCTTGGGGTATGCACGTGAGACGCCGGTTCCCATGAATTTTCAGTATCATCATAACCTTTCCATGCATTTAAATAATACAAATGTCCTCTCAATTTTTTTGCATCTAATACGCGTCGCACTTCATACTCCAAATGTCCCTGTATAGGAATTGGTGGAGGAGGTGGCTCGGGTCTGGTTCGAGGGTTATAGGGTGTAAGCAAGGACACATGAAAAGTTGAGTGCACTGGGAAATCATCAGACATGTCTAATTTTACTGTTACAGGGTTTATAAGAGCAGTAATATTGAATCGCCCTATATATCTGGGTTGTAATTTTCATGGCCCATCTATATTCCCATTTCTTGTAGATAGCCAAACTCTGTCCCCTACTTGATAAAGAGGAGCCTCTATTCTATGTTTATCTGCTTGTTTCTTCATCATAGTTTTATACTGAACTAGGTGTTTTATTGGCCTTTTCGTGTATATTTGATAGGGATTGCAGTCGTTCTGTGACTTTTTGGGAGTAATGAAACATCCAAATCTATTGGTAAGGCTCTTGGATGATAACCTTGCATTAAGAAGAAAGGTGTACAATGTATGGCCGAATGTGTAGTATTGTTATAACCAAACTCTACTACTGGTAACGCTTCTACCCAATTATCAGTGAATTCAGTCATTAGACATCTTAGAGTTTGCAGCAAAGTTTGATTTAACCTTTCTGATTGACCGTCAATTTCTGGATGGAACGCTGACGACAATGCAAACTCTACTTTTAACTTTTTACACAAGGTTTTCCAGAATTTTGAGTTGAACTGCCTGCCTCTGTCTGAAACTATCTTGCTAGGCAATCCATGCAAGCGTATTACTTCTTTCATGAAAATATCTGCAAATTCTGCTGAGGTTGGTAACTTCTGTAACGGCACAAAATGTGCCAATTTAGATAAATAATCAATCACCACTAAAATAGTTGTACACTTATTCACTAAGGGTAGACCTACCAAAAAGTCTACTCTAATAGTGTGCCATGGGGTGGTTGGAATGGGCATCGGTTGTAGAAGACCTGCCGGAGCCTTGTGCAAGGTTTTTTGTCGAGCACACGTAGGACAAGCAAACACGTATTCTTTGACATCTGTCTCTAGTGATCACCACCAAAAGTGTTTATGAATGTTTGCTAAGGTCTTTTCCCAGCCTGGATGACCTGCTTAAACTGCTGAATGATGCCATTGCAGTAATTGGTTTTGTAAATCCGTAGTAGGTACATACAACAAAGAATCATGATATAATAACCCTTTTTGAAAAGTTTTGCGTGTATCTTTTAACCAATCTTGTACTGGTACTTGTAAATGCTCTTCATACAATGTTTTAAGAAAGTCTTTTTGGAGGGTTGGCGCAACTATCTTTTGAAGGAGTATTATTGATGGCGAGTTTTCTTTCCCTGCCTTCAAATCAGTAGTATGGCCATATCTGGATAAAATGTCTGATTGAATCTGCTGTGTGCCAGGCCTATAAGTGATCACAAAGTCAAATGTACTAAAAAAAATTAACCATCGACATTGACATGGGGTTAAAGCCTTTATGGAACTAAAGAACTGCAAATTCTTGTAGTCGCTAAAAATAGTTATTGGAAACTTTGCCCCCAGCAAATAATGCCTCCACTCTGTAAAGGCTGCTTTTATTGCCAAAAGTTCTCTTTCTGCCATGGTTTAATTCTGTTCCGCAGGTAATAATTTTTTGGAATAAAAAGCTATTGGGTGGAGTTGTCCATCCTTTGGATCCCTTTGAGAAATAACCCCGCCCAGAGCTACTTGGGAAGCTTCTGCTTCCACAAAAAATGGCAAATCAGGATGCCTCAATACTGAAGCAGATGTAAATTTCAGTTTCTTGAGTTGAAAAGCCTGTTCGGTTTGTGAATCCCAAACAAATGGTTTTTCCCTTCTGCAATAACTTAGTGATAGGTGTCATAGTGTCTGCAAAACGTGTAATGAGCCTTCTATAAAAGTTTGCGAATCCTATACGTTTTTGCACTTCTTTAACAGAAGTGGGTGCAGGCCAATCGTTGATTGCTTTTACCTTTTTGTCATCCATTACGATACCTTGAGGAGATGGACAATACTCTAAAAAGTCCACTGTGTTGGTATTGAAAACACATTTTTCCAATTTGGCAAAAAGACGATGTTCTTGTAATTTTGCTAAAACTGCCCTCACATGTTGCACGTGTTCTTCTTGATTGTTAGAATAAATGAGAATATCATCTATATAGACAATAACGCAAATTCGTGCAACACCTCATTGATAAAAAAATTGGAATGCTGCTGGTGCATTACACAAACTAAACGGCATCACTTTGTATTCAAACAGACCGAACCTAGTCTTAAAGGCTGTCTTCCACTCATCATTTTCTTTTACTTTTACCAAATGGTAAGCGCTTCTCAGATCCAACTTAGTATACACTGTGGAATGTCGTAATTGGTTTAAAAGGACAGGTATTAATGGAAGTGGGTATTTATTTTTTATGGTGGCTTTATTAAGTCCTTTATAGTCGATGCAAGCGCGCAACGAACCATCCGGTTTTGGTATAAAAACAGAGGAGAAGAGACAGGGGAAGTCGAATGACGAATAAAACCAGAATGTAACTAATCGTCTAGATATGTTCTTAAATTTTTTGTCTCTTCCTCGGTGAGAGCATACACTCTACTGTTAGGTAACGGTGCTCCTGGTATAAGGTCTATCCGACAGTCATATGTCCTATGTGGTGGTAATATACTAGCTTTTACAGGGTCAAAAACATCTTTGTACTCTAGATATTCTGGAGGGATCTCAAAGTCCGTAATTACGCTAGTTGCTGCGCAGTGAACCACAGTTGAAAATTCTTCTACTTCTTCTTAATAACATCCGGACTTACAAAAAGCTGAATCTAAAGTTACTGTTTTGGTTACCCAATTTATTTTTGGGTTGTGTGTAACCAACCAAGGTACGCCCAAAATCAGACCAAAAGTAGGGGTGTCTATCAAATCAAATTGTATAGTTTCTGTATGACCATTTTGACAAACCATGATGATAGGACCGGTCTCTTGAGTGATTAGACCTGAGGTCAGTTATATACCATCAACTGCACAAACAGATTCTGGGCACTTTTTTAGCTGTAAAGGTAACCCTAGAGTCCTAGCTAACTTATTATCTACATCATTTCCAGTGGCGCCAGAATCAAGCAAGACAGGTAAAGAATGTCTTAGCTGAGTAGTTACTATTAAAACGACTTGGATCAGAAAATGACGTGGAATGGAGGTACGGTGTAACCTACACGATTTGAGGTCAGCTTCCAACTATTCCTCCAACAAGGGACCTCCTTCTTTTTCGAGGTTAATCATTATTTGTATCAGGAAAAGTAACTTGTAAGGCATTTGCTTTTTGGGATATTTTAGGTTTAACTGGACAATCTTTAGCGAAGTGCCCAGATTTTCCACAATAAAGACATAAGAGGAGTTTCCTCCTCCTGTCCTTTTCTTCCTTGGTTAAAGGTGCTTTAACCCCTTCAATGCTCATGACGAGCTCAGCTCGTCATGAGGCACAGTTGAGCTGTGCTTATGACGAGCTGAGCTCGTCATGAATAGAGGGATTCATGGGATGTCAGCACAGGAGGGGAATTGCTTTAGCAGCCAAGGTGCTAATGGTGCCAATTTGCATGGGTTCAGGATCAGGCAATTTGCTTTCTGTTTCTTTTTTGTCATGTTTCAAAACAGAAAATCTTAACTCTGATTTTACCTTATTTCCCTTTCTTTCTCCTAACCGATGTTCTAACTTAACAACTAGATCCACAAAATCAGAGTAATCGGTAGGAAAGTCTTCAATATGCGCTAGCGCATCTTTGAGGTCATCCCTTAACCCCGTGTAAAAAAAGGACGTACGTTTTTCCTCCGGCCATTGTGTTTCCGTTAGTAAATGGTTAAATGCTGTGAGATATGTTAATAAATCTTTGTTGCCCTGCTTTAAATTTAATAGTTCGTTATCACTAGCCTGCATGTATGTATGCTTGGCAAAAAGCCTAGTCATAGTTCTTTTAAATTGCGTCCAATCATAAAGATTATTATCATCCCTGTCAACATACGGAATAGACCAATTAGCCGCTGTGCCCCCTAAATAGGAAAGCACAAAAGCCACCTTGATGGCATCATTAGGAAACTGCTGTGGCTTACAGACAAAATGTAGCTGACATTGATTTAAGAACAGATGGAACTTGTTGCTATCTCCATAAAAGCGCTCTGGTGCTGCCAGTGGTACTGCCTGAGGAACATTTACCGTGATCTCCACAGGGGAAGATTCTAAATTACTATCTTTTGGTCTAGCTCCTAATTTAGTAGACTCTCTAGAAACAGAGGAAAAGCTTTAGCCCGAGGGTTTTCTCGAGATGTATATCTTTCTAAATCTTGCCTAAGGGACATGTTTTTATTTTGTATCCCCTTTACTTCCATTTGTAATTGTTGCAAAAGGGTGGTTATTGTCTGGTTTCCAGTTATATCCTCATCTAATGCTTGCGCCATATCCTGTACAAAGATAGTTTCTGGGTCTCCTCTAACGTCCATCGTTCAGACAGAACTTATATGCTGTGAGGCTTGTGTTTCTGTCAAAGTCTCACTCACCTGCACATCCAGACAGTTCTGCCCGAAGGATAAGACGTTATTTCGCCCCCTCTCTTAAACCTCAATTCTCCCTGCGCTGCTTAAAAGCAAGAAGCAGTGAAGAAAGAAGCCCAAGGGAAGGGGGAAGTGGAAAAAATAACAACAGAGAAACACTGCTCATCTGGATATTCTGGACTCTTCCTACCAATCAGCTTTCATAGGTTGTGAGCGAAGAACCTCTTCCAAGTGGAGCGATGTCTTTCAAACAAGAGACAAGATAAATACCAATTACCATATTTGCTAGCGTTATTTATGTAATAGTTAAGCACAACACAGAATGCCTTCCCACCAAAGTCAATCTTGACATTAATGTACCTCTTTCTTCTGGTGTTTTCAGCCACACCAGGCAAGGTGTGTTGGGGAAGATTTGCAGACTCTTCCTAAATAAACTAAATACCCAATAAATAAAAGGAACAAGATTAAAAACATACAGCCTACTTGAATTGACTCTAATTCTTATTTAGACTGGTATTGCTGCTTACATTTCTAATCACCCTGTGAGAATTCCTAAAATAACCACATGTGCTGAAACAGTGAAATACATACACAATTTCATCAGGATATTAAAAAAGAACTTCTAAAAACAGTGAGAGAAGCTCAGGTGGGAAATCCCCCAAGTACATGGGCAGAAGCAACTATTGCAGTCTTCTGTAAAAAAGGTAAACCACCAGATTGCGTTGGGTCATATAGACCGATCTCGCTGTTAAATTCCGATAATAAAATTTATTCTAAAATCTTAGCCAATTGGTTGTCTGATTGTATCACCCCTTTAGTATCACAGCATCAACATGGTTTTATTCCCAGAAGGGGGACGGTTGAACATGTCAATAAGGTCATCACTCTATTTGACACTGCCTCAGTACATAAGAATGATCTAGCGCTGATCCTGTTGGACGCGGAAAAAGCGTTTGATGGTGTGCAGTGGGAGTACCTTTGGGAATTAATGAGAAAAATGGGATTTGGCGCGAAATTTATTGGAGCAATACAATCTTTGTATTTGAAACCCGTAGCAAAGATGTCAGTTATGGGCCAACTCTCTGACAATGTTATTATATCACGTGGCACGCGACAAGGCTGCCCCTGCTCCCCCCTTTTATTTGCTCTCTATATAAACCCTTTTATTGAGTTATTAAGTCAGAATATTTTGATTCCTCCCTACAAAGATCAGAATTTTTATTTTTCAGTTTTTGCTTACGCTGACGACATTGCAGTGGCAACAACTAATCCTGCAACAGCAATTTAAGAAATTGAACTACTAGCACAGGTATTCGGTCTTATTGCAGGCTATAAATTGAATGAGACTAAAACTCAAATCCTCTGCTCTGATACGATTATTTGGCAAGATAGTAGGGTGGTTAAAGAAGTGATGTATTTGGGAATTCTAATCAGGACAAATATGACGGAATTAGTACTTACAATGCAGAAGCCCTATTCAATCGGAATTCTAATCGTTACCATTTCCTGTTTGTTATTCTGTTCTTTACAGGGATAGTTTCCAGGTCACAGAAGGATGGGGAACGGAAGGAGAAGTCAGCAGCCGGAAGTCGCGGGGAAGTAAGAAGGTGACGGAGCTTCAGGAAATGCTCCTGACGAGAAGCGCTGCAGCTGAGTCTTCGGGTAAGTCTAGAAGAATGCTGTTGCTGGATTGCAGGTGAGCGGCAAACTGTAGACGAACACAAGCGCTGGCTCGTGTTTAGTGCTGCTCTTTTATAGACGCTCAAGGGTGGGGTCTGATCAAAGCACGTGTAAACGGCGAAGGAACGCCTTTCAGTTTACACGGGAAATAACGTAGTACCAAAGCGAGGTGATTGATGCTGCTCGAATACATTCAATGAAATGGGTGAACTTTATCACGAGGCAAGCAAATAAGATTACTAAGTAGATCGCATGGAAATAAAATATTTAAAGCATATTTTCATGTGCATGACTCATGAATAAAGGAAGAAATAAACCACTGAGACAAATACACTTGTAACTTAATGTGAGGTAAAAGGACAAGCCCTCTGTTGAGAACAAACCCAAACAGGAACTGTCTGTTAGGATACGAACCCCACACAAGTAGGTGCTATAGTTTGAGAAGTAGTGGTGTGGGCCCCATGAAGAGATGAAAGTATGTGCTGGCATGGGAGGGAGGTGGGTCTCTATTAGGAATGCAATTTGTTTGTGCCCTGACGTGTGAGATATTGGAGTACCTGCTTGCCCTTGAGTGGATTATTGATGCCTCTAATGTTCCTGGAGAGCTCAAATGCATTGCCCCGGCTGTTACTCTGTGGTGCCATGCAATATGGTGGGGAATGGTGCAGTGATGTATTACCCTAAGAATGGCACCTTCCTGTAATGCAAGCTATCAGGCATTAACAAAACCCTAAACAACAGATTTCCCCTCCCCATCCCACACCAGGCACAAGGATGTCCAGCGAATCCCTACATCCATAATCAATAACCAAGTAAAAGCAAATAATCAACAGTCAAAGAAGCGGTGTACACCTAGGGGGTAAACAATTGTGCCATGGCTGAGCCACATTTACAGTTCAAGGTTGAAGCAATAGGGACTGAGACGAGGAAAATTGGTGTACAAAGAGTAGGAGCCATTTAGGTAGCCAACAGGAGGAAACCAATACATAGTCACAGAGTCACTGCTGGGGCAGCTATGGGAAGTCATCAGGCGGACCATCTGATGTGCTGCACAATGCGAATATGCCAGTTGGTGTGAGATCTGGGCTGGATGAGGTGTTAGATCTGGGGGGGAGCGGCATAGTGCTTCATGGCGAGGGGGGACGCCCCTTTCCTGTGCCGTTTTCAGAAGGCTAGAACCTCTGCTGCTGAGTTGAAGAAACTGGCCATGTATACCATGTTGTATGTCATTCCAAGTTTCTTCAGCATGTTTTTGGCCTCTGCATATTTATGACATGCGTCCTTTGCCGCCATGGTGAAATCAAGGAAGAAGGAGAGTTTGGAGCCCTGTTATTTCCCCTGACCGATCTCATGGGCCAGGCAGAGTGCGGCATCACGATCCCAAAAATTCAGTAGCCTGGTGATAATGGGGCTTGGGGGTGCTCCAGGAAAAGTCTGCAAGGCCTTTTGATATGTGGGTACACTCAACCATGTAGGTTGGTGTGAAGTGTTAGTGACCAAGGAGGTTCTCAATGAATACATCCATGCATCCAGGGTCCATGTAATCTGTCACTCTCAGGATGCACAGATTTTAGCGGCAAGATTGGGCCTCTAGATCCTCATTCTTAATAGTCACTATCTTAAGAAGGCTCTCCAGTTTCTCCAGCCGTTTGGTAACAGTTCCAGCCCCATCCTCCAGGGTCAGGTTGTTCTCCTTGGCTAAGTCGAGGCAGACATTTTGGCAGTCTAGGCGCTCCCCCATAACGTCGAGTGTGTTTGTGAAGGTATTGAATTGGGCGTCTATAGAGTGGAACCTTGCATATAACTCTGCCATGATGGCAGCAGTCCCTGATAAGTGTTGCTAATCCACTGGCCCTCCGCATCCCAGGTATATCGCACATGGCCCTAGGACTATCTGTCTCCCTGGTGCGCTCAAATGGGAACTTTCATTGTTTAGGGTCACCTCGCCCCATGGCGAAGGGTTGCTCTGGGTGCAGTCCTTTTCTTGTGTGGACAGCAGGGCTCCCACCTGAGAAGCCGGCATGCCCAGCTGGTTCAGTAGCAACAGGTCGAAGTGTTAGCAGGAGTGTCCTGCACAATCCTCAGCGGGTATGGAGGGAGATGTAGAGCTGGGCAGCAGCCAGGCGCAGACCGCAGACACCGGGCAAGCACCAGCCATAGGGCCAGGCAGCAGGATTGCCATACAGCTCCACCGAGCCCATCTGCCTCCGGAGCAGGAAGCAAGGTATGGTGAGTCAGGATTTCCCTTCCGGCCTCGAGCAATGGCTACCCCCAATTTTAGTCATGGGGTCCTTGGTCAGGCCCAGCGGTGGACGGTGAGGAAGGAGGCAGGATGACCAGGGCTGTGTGGGTGTGCCTGTGTGGAAAAAGTAGGCTGAGCAAGGGCAGTCACCCTGACCGATCCCACTAATCTCCCCAAGCCCAGCCATCTATGATGTCCCCAAGCATGCTGACTGCCTCCCGTAGATCGGGTGAGCCGGGGTCTGCCACACGCATTATTCTTCCTCGCCGGAATAAGACTAAGGGGATGCCAGGAATGAGACTGGAGTCGGGCACCAGCACTCATTGGTTGAGTCAATGGAGAGATGCGCAAGGATCTTTCTGCTGCAGAGGCGCAAGTCATCAGCCCGCCCTGGATTCACTACCAGGGCCTGCACTGAACCTCACTGAGGCCTTAGATGCTGGGCCACGGCACCAGGCTGGCATCGCGAGGAGAGGTCGCTGCTGATACATTTTGTGCACCTAACAGGAGATGTGGTGGCGGCATTGGCAGCCTTTTCTTCCCCATGATGACCTCAAAACAGTAGTCCAATCCCTAGTTCTCTCTAAAAGCAACTACGGGAACACCATCCTAACAGGGACTACAAAAGCTCACCTAGCCACACTAGGGGCATTGCTGAACATGGCCACTCGACTCGTATCTGGAGTAAAAATATTTGAACACATCACTCCAGCACTCAACTCCCTCAACTGGCTTCCCATGGAAGGAAGGTGTATTTACAAGCTGGCCTGCATCACACACAAAACCATGCACTCTCTAGCCCCCACCTACCTGAACAACAAACTGTTAAGAACGGTCAATCCAGAACACTGAGAAGCTCCAACTCACTCCTTCTTATTCCTCCGAAACTAAAACAGAAAACCACCAAATACTGATCGTTTTCTGGCAGCGCTCCTAGGATGTGGAACGCTCTCAGTCCTCAGATGCAACCCCTCCTTCTCCTGTTTCAAAAGGGACCTGAAACTCCATCTCCTTAACAAATACTTTCCTGACCAACGTCAACTAACCTAGACTTCAATATCCGAGTTGACTCCTCGTTCTCTTGACATTCAAGGATAGTTTGTTGACCGGACTGTGTTAACCACCTTTTTTTTTTTCTCTCCACCTCCGCTGCACTATTCACTTATTTTTCATGCTGTATTTTTTTTATCTCTGGTTTGCTTCCCTACTGCCTGCCTACTATGTAATGCAATTTCCTTCTGTTTTTTATAGTGTGTATGTAAAGCGCTCTGATACCTATGGGTCAAGCTAGCGCTATATAAAACTTTTAAAATAAAAATAAACAAACAAGCTGGGTTCGATAGCCGAGGCCAGCCTCAAGATTTTGCGCTCATGTCTCACCGCTGCAGAAAGTTGCTCCACTCCAGCCTCTCGCCATCACTGCTCCTCATCACTACTCCCCGATGGCCATAGATGTGAGTTGGGACTCATTCTTGCTTCTACTATGGGCTTCAGTTGCCAGAGCTACTTCAATTGGTGGCCAACTTGGTTGCCGGCTAGACCACTCCAAATAAACTACTTTTATATACAATGCTGCCTGCCTTACTCTTACTGGCAATATGGCCTACAAAGTATGACTTATTATAGCCTTATAGCCCGTTGCCAAGGGATATACCAGTAGATAAAGGCCCTGAACCCAGGTTATAGGCCTGGGCCACAGGTTCGGGCCCATAACGAAGGTGAGGGGCTAATTTAACAACTGGTATACCCCAGGGAAGAAGGGCCAAAAGGCTATTAGAACATTCCACTGGCTAAGTGTAGAATGTTCTAGAGGAGTTGGCTTAATGGCTAGGGCGGTCGACCTCAAATCGGGGGAACCGGATTTGAGTCTCGGCAAGGACGCACAACACCATGTGATTCTGGGCAAATCACTTAATCTCCCCTTGCCTAAAAAAATGAATTTGTCCTCATGTAATGCAATGGGTGGTCGTGAAAAGTGCTCTTCTACCCGAAACCTTCGGGTCAAGTTCACGCTATATAAAACTACGTTAAAAAAAAAGAAGAAACAGAAAGGCAAACATTGAATTGTTGGAGCAAAAGGTTTACACTAGCTATTATTAGTCAATGGACCTCTCAACATTCCAATGTTATAATTATATTTAAAAGCAAGGTTTTGACTTGTCAAAAAGGTTTATTTTAGCAAGTCGAATTGCAGTTTTTAAACTGCTGCAGTCACGCTACATTGGTAGACCTGTTGCTATGCTTACTCTGCCTCAGTAGTGAATGGCACCATAGGTTTTGAAGACCACTAGTGGGCTTTAATTTACAGGCTGTGGTACGCCATATACTTAAAGATAAGATCAATATACTGATAAGGAGAATTACAATTTTAAAAGGGGATTAATAGCACTTTACTTCTGGTTAACAGGTGTAAAATGCAGTTCTACAACCAGTAAAAACAAATAGGGCAGACTCTGGGGTATACCATGTAAAAGATGATAATTTACTACAATTACATTAATACATCTAACCAGTTTAAAGGTGGACTTATTGTGATTGATAAAGGGTATTCTTAAAAGTGTGCTCTCTCTCTTCCAAAGTGTCACTTTGTTTGGTTTATGACAGATCAAGAAGCAGTTTTTCACACTGGTGGAGCGTTTTTACACTGATACTGGACAATTAATTTATTTCTAGCCCTAAACCGACATTTAAACTCACTGACTGTTACAAAATGTCACTTCTGTATTTCACGGTGGCGCAAATATCAGTACAACACTGCCAAAAAATGGGTGCAAGCCTAAGAAAAAAATGTGCATTCCAGCTTCTGATGCACCTATTCCACACACTGTTTACTTCAGTACATACTGATGTTGCTTAAGCATGTTATAGGACCTTTTGCTATCGCAAAAATACTTATTTCTGAGTCATCTTCCTGTGACAGGATTTGGATTCTGTAAGAGTGTGGTTTAAGAGGTTGTATGTAAACTATCTGAATCCCGAGTACAATGTCCATAGCCTTTTCATGTTACTATTCATGTCAGTTGTTCTATGCAAAACTCTTGGCGTCCCTGCTGAGAAAAATGTGGCAGGTGGTAACTTTATATATACGCCTGAAACTATTTGCAAATGTTCACTGTAGTTACAGGGCCCAAAACCTGTTACCCTACTCTATTTTGATTGAATACGTGCCACAGATGTTTCTATTCCAAAAGCCGTGATGCAGACTACCTGTTTTTTTCTTTCTATTCATTAACTCATTGCAGCCCAGTTGTTTACAGTTTTTCAGGAACACCTATCAACAACCTTTATAATGACAAACGTGCTCATCAATAAAAGCATTACATTGACATGACGACTCAAACTACTGACATGACATCGACTAGGCTCTAGTCCTAAAATTCTTGAACTCAAGTTTTAGTAACTCTGGCAGGTGCAGGTCACAGTAGGTCGAGGTAAAGATCATGTAAGAGTAAAGGTTTTGTCTATGTTCACATTGGTGTAGGGTTATGTTTATGTAAAATGTGCTGAAGTGGAGGTAAACATCCACAGAAATACAAGTGCTAATGTTTGTCAGATCCCTGTTAATTCCTTTGTTGAGGTAGGTTAGGCTAAAACAAAACACTTAAAAAATCAAAAATTGAACTTCTGGAAAATAATAATTACTATTATCGAGTAGACTAACAAATAGTTCCATAGCTTCACAGAAACTGCATGGCAAACTTTGGGTGGCATACATGGTACAGGTTGGGAAAACGTTTGAAATGAAATACTAAGATTAAGCATCAGTGAAGAGTTTGCACGATTCAGCACATCATTAATACAATAAAATGTGAAGTACTGAAGGTTTTTGATATGTTGGTTTTTAAAAATATATGCTTTCACCGTGAGATTGTATTGAATTGAATGCATTTGTATCATGGTTGTTAGACCTGACATCCTTGGCATGATGTTCCCCCAAACTTTTTGTCTTCACCCCTCCTGTTTTGCTGAATTCGTGTTTGCTGGCTTTAATACTCTGCCCACTCTACCACTGCTATCTAGTTCTAATGTACTTGTGTTCTCCCCATCAAACATTGTAAAACTGGACTACACCTATTTGGCACAAGTTTACGTGTAAGCTCCCAGTAAAGAACCCTTCATGAACCCAGGGCCTGTACATTAAATGATACTAGCGGGCTGCAGCACTCATTGTGACACCCACTGAATTAGCCTTTTAAAGCATATAACATGCCTATCACTGCAGCCTGTCATGCAGCTTTAAAACAGCAATTCGACTTTTGCCAAGGGCTAAACCTTAATTTTTAATACATACGAGCCAACCCTAAGGTATGCCTTCAAGGTTCTTATGGTTTAGTGCATTGCATTTAAAAAGTAGGACATGTGTAATTATGGCATTACATGTCCTGCTGGCAGTAAACACTTCTAATGTCATTTTTCACAGTTGTAAGGCCTATATCTTACATTGACCAACACTGGGTTGCCTTATTACATTTGATCCGTTATAGATTTGGATTTGGAGCCGTTGGAAAGGGCCCATTCTGCAGGGTCACCCCAAACATTTTGCCTTCCTCCTACCCTTTTTGCTGAATTAGTTTATGTTGACCTTAAGACTCTGTGCACTGTACCCCTGCAAACCAGTGTTAACTTGCTTGGGCTCTCTCCCTAAAACATGGTACAATTGGCTTATACCCAATTGACATATTTCATTTATCTATAAGTCCCTAGTAAAGTGCACTACATGTGCCCAGAGCCTGTAAATGAACTGCTAATAGTGGGTCCCACTACTAATTGTGCCACCCACCTAGGTAGTCTTTTAAACATGTCTCAGGCCTGCCACTGCAGGGCCTGTGTATAAAGTTTACACTTCCATTCGACTTGGCATTTAAAACCCATTGTCAAACCTTAAACTCCCCTTTTCTTACATATAGGTCTAAGGCCTAAGGTGGGCCCTATGTAACCCATAGGGCAAGGTGATATATAATTGAAGGGTAGGACATGTGCTTTTAAGTTGTAGATGTCCAGGCAGTGAAAAAAAATTGCTTTTCACTACTGTGAGGCCAAAACCTCCAATGGTTCATATTGGGGATTCCTTCTTACATCTAATAAGTGTAATTTCCAATTCGAAGGAGGTAGAGCTGACATGTTTAGCACCTATGGAATTGTAATGATAAATACTCTCTAATAGTAAAGTCACATTTATCATTGCAATTATAAAAATTCCACTTTTAGGAAGACAGGGGGTGAATGTTTTTGCCCTAGGTGGGATGGTTGTGCCCAAATGTCTTGCACTCAGTGCCACTGGATTCAGGATAGCCTGGCTGATGAGAGGTGATACCCTGAAAATGGTCACTGGATGCTTGTTTCCGGTCCAGGGAGGACCTGACTTGGCAGTTCGGGCTTGACTGCTCCCTTGAGGAACAGGGTCAAGACTCATCTGTATATGGCTGGGTCTAAACTGGGGTAGCTCGGTGAGAAAAAGAATGATGGTTTGAACCCAGACCTCTTGATTAAATTAAATATGCCAAGTAAGTATAAGTCAATTCTACCATGTTTTAAGGAGCGAGCACAACCACTTTAGCAGTGGTTAGCAGTGATAAAGTCACAGAGTCGTAAGGCCAACAAAAACAGATTCAGCAAAATAATAGGAGGAGTGAGGGCAAAATGTTTGGTGATAACCCTACAGAAAGGTCCAGGTCCAACACTGTAACCATTAGCCTTCATTGGGGTAATGATGTGTTGCTCAGAACCAGAGACTAATGTAGTACATACATATGGATGGTTCTATCAGATAAAAGTTGTCATCAATTATCAAATTAATTAGTTGCACAAATGCTCATGAATTTAATTTATATGTGAAATCACATCACAAAACATGTAGCCCCAAGCAGCACAGTTATTGGAAAATTGACATGTATTTCATAGTCAATGAATAACAATACCACATACAACAATAAGGTGCTCTATATGTGGTAAGTGAAGAGGTGCTTGTGCAGTACATCAAATCAAAAGGAAGTACTAACTGTACATACATAAAAAAAGAACAATTAACAAGCTTTTGAGGCCAGCACGCTATTTCAAAATGTTCAGTGTCTCATAGATGAGCTAATGTTCATCCATCCTCAAGTGCTGATAAGTTGGGGTTTCAGTACAGGCAATATATGAACAGTTGATGTTTCAACCCTTTTAAGAAACGTGCTCTTTTTATTTATCAGGACTGGGTATGGAGCAATCTGGAGTCAAGGAAAGGCATGTTTGACCTTCTTTCAGTCCCACAACAGAGTGTACTTAATTCATTAGAAGGTGTGCTCCTCTCTATAAAAAATGATGGCTTTAATTGTCATATACAGAGGTCAGATGTGATAGGACGTAAATGTTAAATGACAGTTGCCTCTATCAATTCTCACTATTAATTGATTTTTACGACAATTATTTTTGATGAAGACATGTTAACTGGCTAAGTTGAAAAATGTGAGACCTTATACTGCATTGGAAAAGCATGCAGAATGGTCACAAATGATAATATGAAAACATAAACAAAGAGAGAAACAATGATAATTACACATGTACGTATTTACGAGTCGTGAGAAACTAAATATAGCTAACATAGAGAGTGTTGTGACAAAAATATTCAAATATGCATTAAAAATGAAATAAATGTCTACATAAAGTGGCATCTGACGTGATAAAATGCTTTTCTAGTAATAATTGATATTATGCAGACATGCAGCTTTCTGTAACGTTTATAGAGAAATCATGTATTTCAGAATGACACGGTAATATTATGCTTTGAAAACGATAATGTGCAAATGATGATATAAAAAGATTTTTCTTTGTACTACCTAATATTGACATGTAACATCTAAAGGATAATGATAATTTAATTAACCAATAGATGTAAAAATGCATTTATTAATGTGTGTTTTACAATAATAATAACACAACAGTGATCCAACTAATTTTCCTGTAGGCCTCAAATGTTTTTTTTTCCTGTGCAAGTGTAAAATCATATGAAGTAGTCACTTTAGCCACTGTGAGAAATTTTCATGACGTTTTTTTTCTGTAATGGTTAACAATGGACTCACTTCTTGTTCGGCAACACTTGTGATAGAAATGAAACAACATTATTGCAAACCTAGGAAAACCGCTTGGGAATGGACTGACTCTGAGAATGTGAATTACCACTTTCTTCCGTTGAAGGGACGGAAATGTAAAACAAATTGAACTTAATAAAACTAATGAACTTGCAAAAGGATTACTTAACTCCTCCAGATTTTTTGGTGATGTATTGATCATCCCATGAGCAGCCCACTGTGACTGACTAATGGAAATCATATGGGCTGATGAAAAGGATACTTTGTGGGTGTAAACCATGAAATTATAGAAGTGTAATTGCCTCCATGGAGGAGTGGGGGCTGCTGTCTGTCATTCTTATTTTCCCTACCTGGCATGCTGACGGACTGACTCTTGATTTCCCTCAATGCCAAATCTTTGAACGGAACTTTCCGAACTGCGATTCTGGAACCTGCACTTTACCGGCTGATAATGTTGAGCAGGAAATACCCTTTCGGCTGAAGGGTTGGCTGACTCATTATGTGGCACCTGGAGCAACAGTTCAGACTAAGCATGGGCGAATTTTGCAAATTTGCGAATTTGCGGATTTGCAAATTCGCAATCCGCAAAATTCGCGAATTTCTGTGAATTTGCGGATTTTTCTTTTTTGCCGTGTTCGCTGGGCGATTTGCGTGTTCGCGGGGCACTTTGCGTGTTCGCGGGGCGCTTTGCGTGTTCGCTGTTTTTTTTTGGCGAGACCGCTCGTTGTTGTGCCCTTCTGCCCTCTGCCCCACTCGTTTTTGTACAATTTTGAAACGGATAGATGCACAGCTGATTGTTTGTAATCAAAGTTTTTTTGGATTTTTGAATTGTTAGTTAGTTTTTTATAGGTGCTCCAAAAGGTGGCGCCAAGGGTCCAGTGGCGTCAGGTAAATTAGTGCAAAGATGTGAACCTAGAGGGTCTCTAGAGTCATCCCTTGTTGGGCACACTTGCCATTATCTTTCTATGAAGAAAAGACTTCCATTCCATTTGGTTTGATATTTGGCAGAAAGTTTATTAATTTTGACATTTTGGTTTGATTTCCATAATATTTATAATTTTTTTCAAACGCTTATATTCCAGGCAATGTCATTATTGTTTGTCCTATCCAATGCATTTCGGGCATTTATAGAGTCATGCCCTTCATCAGGGAAATAGACACTGTAAAAACGAAAATGAGGTACTGTTACTCTAATTGTAAAACAAAATAGATTACATAAACTCACATCAGTGCGTAAACATATGGTGATACAAACTGAACATGTGGGTATGATATGCGATCGGGGGTAGGGGAGACGAGTTACTTACATGCCTTTCTTCGAGTTAGTATCGAATCTGAAAGGAAATGGGAAGGATACTGTCAGATGTGAAAGGCTGTAGGCGGAACATAGAACGAGAGTTTGTACACGGGTCAAAAGGCGCGTGTTTAGAGTTGATAACTAACCTGAAAGGTGAATCGGTATCGCTTTGTTGCCATTGTTCGTCTCACGTAGCGACGGCTAGAGGGGAATCCGGCCGCGCTTTTCTTATTTGAAAAGGTTGCGATCATGTGACGAGTCACATGATGGTAACCAGTGATGAGACTACGATTTTGTAGTGCCCCGGCCGGGGAGTTAAATCGAATCATAAGAATCAAGTTTATGAGATTCTTAAAAATGCAATAGGGTGATGGAGAGAATTACTGAAAATAAACATAGTACGGCTATGGGAGTAGCGCGTGCAAAAAAATAAATAAAATGTAAAGTGAAAAATGACGAGGACCCAAAGGGGTCACGAACTATGGGAAACTGGTGTGGGAGTCAACACAGTGAAAGGTTGTGCTACGGGTATGTGAAGGGGGTGTAATAGCTGGTAGGGTGTGTGTATACAGATGTCAGATTTTCGCGAACATACAGCAGTATACACAAGCAGCAGTCTACAGAGCAATTAGTTTACAAATAGCACGAAAATTCAATTCTTTCATTGAGACCCATTGGTTTTTGGGTGGAAAGTTTGTAAATCCAGTAGTTCTCTCTTCTGAGTAAAAATGTCGTATTGTCTCTTCCCTCAATCTTCTGGACAGTCTCAAGGATGATATACTTGATTTGGGAAACATTATGTTGCGCTTCAACAAAATGTGCTGATAAGGCTGATTTGATGTTTTTCAGACGAATATTAGACTTGTGTTCAATTAAACGTGTCTTAATACGGCGCTCTGTTTTACCCACATACATTTTCCCACATGGGCATCTGATTCCGTAGATCAAGTTGGTCGATTCACAAGAGCCATTTACTTTTAATTTGATATACCTTTCAAAAAGGAAAACGAATCAACAACTACACGCCAGTACTCTCATTAAATACCATCGAAATTCACGCATACCACGAGGCTTAAGAATCGCCCTAAAACCATCTCTATGTAAACACTCCAAAAAATTCCAGGAGCGCTGGTATGAAATTTTAAACAAATGCTCCTTAGACTTGATCCTACTGATCATACAAGAACTTTCTACAATACTAGAAGAACTGAGCATGGAGATAGAGGAAACTTCATCTGACCTTTCTAAAATGATGACGGAAGAGGAATTAAAGACCACTTTAGAGGATATCAAAAATCAAATAGACCGCCACACAAAAGAGATCAACGAACGAAAAATTCGTAAATTTAAGAGAGACACCCTCGATTACCGTCTAGGGGAAGTTTACACATGGGCAGATATCTATGCCCAAAAACGTAGAAATAAGCCGTACAATTCTAATACAGACACATCGTCCACGGACAGTGAAACCACCCAAAAACCTCGTAAACCTCAACCGAGTCGACCCACTCAAGAAAAAACAACTACAGAAGAACCTACCACGAGTAAATCCATGGAAACAAATCCTTTTTTAGACCAGGGCCAAGCCCAAAAAGGAGACCCAGGAGAAGCACTAGAAAAGGACAAAGAAAGAGATCCACCGACCACACGGAGTACGTCGGCCATCATCAAGGAGAAGGAAAAGAAGACCAAAAAGAACCAGCCTCAGAACAACTAGTGATAAACATTAGCGACAAAAATTTCAACTCGTACGAATTGCAACTACTACAAAGGGGCATGTCCTTTGTTCCTACCACCAGCACGGACAACTTGGAATTGGAAGTGAGCTTTTTTAAGCTCATGCGGAAATTAAGATTGAGACACTTCTTTGACAACACTTTACCAGAACGTCCCCAACCCGAAAAAGACCAACTATTAGGCCTACGACCTCAAAGTTCTTTCCAAGCTCCCACGAGCCATAAGACATTAGATTTATTTGAAAACCTAGTAAGACAAGACCTACAGAAGCTGAAACATACTAAACCCAAAAAAAGAAACATCACACAAAAAGATATCGATACATTACACAGAATGGCCACTGACAACAGTATCGTTTTCACTAAGGCTGATAAAGGGGGAGCCATCGTTATCATGAACACAGAGATGTACAACTCGAAAGTGATGGAACACATCTCAGATATTCAAACCTATACAATACTTAACCAAAACCCCACGTTGGAATATTCTAAAATCCTTAAAACTATTATTGAGGAAGCCCACAAACAAGGCACCATCACAGACAGAACTAAGCATTTCTTAACAACATTGAACCCTAAAAGTCCAACATTAAGGATGGTCCCCAAAATTCACAAAAATACCTATGATCCACCGATGCGACCCATAGTATCAACAATAGGTAGCCTACACGAACCCATTGGCCAACTAATTGACAAATATCTGCAAAAGCCAGTACAATCCATGCAAACCTATGTTAAAGATGCTACGCAATTCCTACAGAAACTACAAGAGATATCAGTGAACCACACGGACAAACTAATTCTATGTACAGCTGATGTACGCAGCTTGTACACGAGCATACCCCATGATATGGGTATAGAAGCTATGGAAAATGCTCTTTTGAACACGGATCTTGACATAGATTTTCAAACATTTCTCATGGAACTAATGCACTTCATCCTTTACCACAGTTATTTCAAAGTCGATCAATCTTGGTACCAACAACTCACGGGCATGGCAATGGGCAACTCGGCGGCCCCCATGTATGCTAATATATTCATGCAATGGTATGAACAACAACATATCCTCTCTAAATCAGAATGGACAGACAATCTCAAAATGATTGTAAGGTACATAGACGACCTTTTTATTATTTGGACAAATACCAAGGAAGCGCTCAGCACACAACTGACGAAATTCAATGAAATTGATCAAAGGATTCAATTGACATGGGATATATCGGACACAGAGGTTAACTTTTTAGATGTCAAGATAACAATTTCCCCTGAAGGATTTAAAACGGACCTATACGTAAAACCTACTGATAGGAACAATATGCTTCTATTTACAAGTTTCCATGAACCCAACCTCATCAAGAATCTACCATTTTCGCAAATGGCCAGAGTTAAAAGAATCACCTCGGATGACCAAACTTTGCAAATCAGACTCAGACAAATGACCAACAAATTTACTTCAAGAGGTTACCCACTAACCCTAGTGGAAGAATCCAAAACTAGAATTGAAAACACAGACAGATCCAAACTTCGAACCCTAAAAGAAAAAACTGAGCAAACACGCATTGTGGCTGTATCCAAATACTCCACTGCCAGTAAAAAATATAAACAAACCATCCTGAGACACTGGTCAATTCTGAATATGGAACCGGATTTCAAACAATCCTTCAGCTCAACACCCATCTTTGCCTTTACTAGAGCCAAGAACATGGGGGAAATCCTTCGGAATAAACTCTCTGACACCACCACATACTCAGGTACCAAACCTTGTCTAAACTGTGGCAGTTGCAACAATATCATCAGAGGCAACAAAATATGTCATCCCACACAAGGTTATCCCATCAAATTAAAAGTAAATGGCTCTTGTGAATCGACCAACTTGATCTACGGAATCAGATGCCCATGTGGGAAAATGTATGTGGGTAAAACAGAGCGCCGTATTAAGACACGTTTAATTGAACACAAGTCTAATATTCGTCTGAAAAACATCAAATCAGCCTTATCAGCACATTTTGTTGAAGCGCAACATAATGTTTCCCAAATCAAGTATATCATCCTTGAGACTGTCCAGAAGATTGAGGGAAGAGACAATACGAAATTTTTACTCAGAAGAGAGAACTACTGGATTTACAAACTTTCCACCCAAAAACCAATGGGTCTCAATGAAAGAATTGAATTTTCGTGCTATTTGTAAACTAATTGCTCTGTAGACTGCTGCTTGTGTTTACTGCTGTATGTTCGCGAAAATCTGACATCTGTATACACACACCCTACCAGCTATTACACCCCCTTCACATACCCGTAGCACAACCTTTCACTGTGTTGACTCCCACACTAGTTTCCCATAGTTCGTGACCCCTTTGGGTCCTCGCCATTTTTCACTTTACATTTTATTTATTTTTTTGCACGCGCTACTCCCATAGCCGTACTATGTTTATTTTCAGTAATTCTCTCCATCACCCTATTGCATTTTTAAGAATCTCATAAACTTGATTCTTATGATTCGATTTAACTCCCCGGCCGGGGCACTACAAAATCGTAGTCTTTCATCACTCGTTACCATCATGTGACTCGTCACATGATCGCAACCTTTTCAAATAAGAAAAGCGCGGCCGTTTTCCCCTCTAGCCATCGCTACGTGAGACGAACAATGGCAACAAAGCGATACCGATTCACCTTTCAGGTTAGTTATCAACTCTAAACACGCGCCTTTTGACCCGTGTACAAACTCTCGTTCTATGTTCCGCCTACAGCCTTTCACATCTGACAGTATCCTTCCCATTTCCTTTCAGATTCGATACTAACTCGAAGAAAGGCATGTAAGTAACTCGTCTCCCCTACCCCCGATCGCATATCATACCCACATGTTCAGTTTGTATCACCATATGTTTACGCACTGATGTGAGTTTATGTAATCTATTTTGTTTTACAATTAGAATAACGGTACCTCATTTTCGTTTTTACAGTGTCTATTTCCCTGATGAAGGGCATGACTCTATGAATGCCCGAAATGCATTGGATAGGACAAACAATAATGACATTGCCTGGAATATAAGCGTTTGAAAAAAAGTATAAATATTATGGAAATCAAACCAAAATGTCAAAATTAATAAACTTTCTGCCAAATATCAAACCAAATGGAATGGAAGTCTTTTCTTCATAGAAAGATAATGGCAAGTGTGCCCAACAAGGGATGACTCTAGAGACCCTCTAGGTTCACATCTTTCCACTCGTTTTTGTGCCATTCTGCCCTCTGCCCCACTCGTTTTTGTGCCCTTCTGCCCTCTGCCCCACTTGTTTTTGTGCCATTCTGCCCTCTGCCCCACTCTTTTTTGTGCCCTTCTGCCCTCTGCCACACTCGTCGTTGTGCCCTTCTGCCCTCTGCCCCTCTCCTGTTTTATTTTAGAATGACGCCGGCAAGCTGCCAGCGCCATTCTAAAATAGTTACTAAGTTAGCTTCATCAGGAAGCACTAATAGATGAAATAAAGCAGGTGCTCAAATTCAGTTAAACTCGAGCATCTGCTTCAATTAGTGCTTCCTGTTGAAGCTAATTTAGTAACTATTTTAGAATGGCGCTGGCAGCTTGTCGGCGCCATTCTAAAATAGTTACAAGCTTGAAGCTTGAACTTTTGCCCCCGGATCTGTTCCACTCGCGGATTCACGGATTTTCGGCAAATTCGTGGGAGTTCGCGGGTTGCGAATTTGCCGAAAATCCGCAAAATCTGCGAGCGGAATGGATTTTGCGCCCATGCTTAGTTCAGACTTGGCAAGATATATATTGAAGACGGACAAAATCTCTATGCCTTGCTTTGGCTTGTATGATTCGATAACCGATTCTTAATTTGCTTTTTCTTTCTCAATCTCTCTCCCTCTCACTTCACAGACAAGCTGCAAATGTTTATTTCCTATACTGTACTGTGAGGCTATTTCTACTAATAACTTGTTATGAAATCTGATATGAAATGCGATTTCATGAATCAGTCCATTCAAAAAAGGCTTTAGATAAATGTTTGTGAGTTAGCTATATCGCTTTTGTCTCATTCAGTTAGTCATTTTTCTTGTCTCAAGGTTTGTGTTTCAGTGTCTGAGAAAAGTAATAAAATAGGCTTGTGTTAGGCAATTCTTTATTCGAGGTCCTCATAAAGAAATTGCTTCACGTTCTCCAAATATTCTAGTCCCTGTTAGTATGACTCCACAACGCATGCCATTACATTGCATATCTTTACAATGCGGTTTTAACAACGTGTTACCATTACAACGCAGACTTTAACCACATCTATACCTTTGCAATGCATGCCTTTACAATGCATTTTGTTGTAAAAGCATATGCATGGTTAAAGTTGTGATTAAAAATATAAGTATTTTACAGGCAAATATAAACGCTATATATGTATACAATATAGCTTTATATTTCCCGGTAAAATACTTAACATTTTTAGTAATGGTATGCATGGTAATACATAAAAATATATGTAAAACAAAACTAATGTACTTACTTTTATCTATGGTTTAATATATTCCACACATAATGATGTCTGTTGAAATATATAAAACCATATATATAAATCCAACAACCCCTCAAACTCTACCCACCCTAAAATGATACTTGCCACCCCAAAATCCCTACGCAAACTAAACCCTAAAAGTATCCTTGCCACTCAAAAAACTCTACCAACCCTAAACCCTAAAAGTACCCTTGCCACCCCAAAACCCCTACCTACCCTAAACCCTTAAACTACCTTTGCCACCCCAAAACACCAAACTGCCCTAAACCCTAAAATTACCCATGCCACCCAAAACCCATACCCACCCTAAACCCTATAATTACCCTGGCCGCCCCAAAACCCATACCCACTCTAAACCTTGAAATTACCCTTGCCACCCCAAAACCCATACCTACCCTAAAATTAGCCATGCCACCTCAAAACTCATACCCACCCTAAGCCCTAAAATAACCCATGACACCACAAAACCCATACCCGTCTAAACCCTCAAATTACTCCTGCCACCCCAAAACCCATAGCCTTCTTAAACCCTAAAATTACCCTTTCCACCCCAAAACCCATACCCCCCCTAAACCCTAAAATTACCCATGCTACCCCATAACCCATACCCACCGTAAACCATAAAATTATCCATGCTACCCCAAAACCCATACCCACCCTAAACTCTAAAACTACTCTTACCACCCCAAAACCAATACCCACCCAAAACCCTAAAATTACCCTACCTCCCCAAAACCAATAGCCATCCTAAACTCTAAAATTACCCTTGCCACCCCAAAACCTATTCCGAGTCTAAACCCTAAAATCTGCCCACTAAAACCCATATCCACCCTAAACTCAAAAATGGCCCTTGCCAGCTCAAAACACATAGCCACCCTATCCCCTAAAATTACCCATGCCACCCATATCTACCCAAAGCCCTAAAATTACCCATGCCACCCCAAAACCCATACTCACCCTAAACCCTAAAATCTGCCCCACCAAAACCCATATCCACCGTAAACTCTAAAATGGCCCTTGCCAGCCCAAAACACATTGCCACCCTATACCCTAAAACTACCCATGCCACGCCAAAACCCATACCCACCCTAAACCCTAAAATTACCCATGACACCCCAAAACCCATACTCACCCTAAACCCTAAAATTACTCATACCACCCCAAAATCCATCCTTACCTAATATTTACATTTGAAAAGCATATCCCTTTACCATTCATGCCTTTACAATAAAATTCGTTGTAAAGGCCTATGTGTTGTTCAAAATTGGGTTGTGATGGTTATGCAGAGTAACAGTCAGAATGTAATGGCTGTTCCCCCGTTAGTTCAACAAAAAGATCCATTGGAGGACCATGAATAACAGTAATCAGAATGATGATTAGGGTGTAAAATGTTGCTTAAAATGGACCTAATGTGAGTAAAAGATGATGGTGATAAAGGGAACATTTTTATAATCTTTCTGCATCATCAAATTTAAGGAAGACTCTGATTAGAATTGAGGATGAACGTGGAATACTTATATTCATCTACTCCGGCATTGCTCATTCAGGCTTCCACTGCCAATGGAATTGTGACTTACTGACCAGAACAGATATCAGCAGCAAACATTTTGTTTACGGAGGCATCCCTTCCTGCTGCCATGGGCTAAGTTTGCAAAAATACAGTTCTGTGACTCAGTACACAATTTAACATGTAACACCATTAGTGACAAAAAGTTTCAGTGAGTTGAATACTTTTAGCTAAGGTCTGCTCTGAACTGCATGATGCAAATTCAAAACCCCGGATTAGAAACTCAGGGGCAGATTTACAAGAAAGTGCTGCAGTGCGGCAATGCAAAGCCTTTGGCTGTGTCACCATGCGGCACTTCCAAAGCACAAGAATGCAACATATTTACAATAATATGTTGCATTCCTGATCTCTCCCCTGCACTGGTGCACAAACAGCTGCCATGCGCCGGCGCAGGCACCCTTGCACCATGGTGCAAGGATGCCTAAGCCATGGGGAGATTGTTTTTGTGCAGGAAGGGGCGTCTTCCTGCAGGAAAACAATCACTACAGGCCTTTTCCTCTTTAAATGAGTACTGTAGAATGCAGCATGCATTGAAAGAGGAAAAAACGAGGAGAAATAAAATAAATTCTCGTCTTTGCGCCTCGCTACGCCACCCAGGCGTAGCATTCTGACGCATTTCCAGGTTTATGATTGTAAATCTGGAAATGTGTCTGGTTCCATGGGTGTTGCATGGGAACACCCACAGCAACACCCATGGAACACCCCTTTCACGCAAAGTGTTGCGTGTAAAGGGGTCGTATTTACAAGGACTAGAAAAGTCACGCAGGGTGGCTTTTACTGTCCTAGTAAATATAGGGCAGTGAAATGCGCCACCGATGGTCTAGTGGCGCAAGGGGCTTGTAAATCTGCCCATCAGCCTTTCATCCTTCAGAGGTGGGTGTAGTGAAGTACAATTGAGTAAAACCTTTTTTATATTTGAATATGATTTTTTTTTATGTTTTCAATATATTCAATGTAACGCTCATTGATTTATTTGTAGAACGCCACGGTATGATAAAATGCACAGTAAATCTAGAATCGTGTGAATAAAGAAAATTAAAAACAGATAGATGCACGTATGTGAGTAATAGTGAGTCATTTATTAAGTCAATGAGTCAGTGAGTCAGTAATTTGATGAATCACAATATTCCCAAAGGGGATTGTAGCCTTCAATTGTTTAATTAGGTTTATAAGTAGAACATTTCACATTATTCATTACAAATCGAGCGTGCTTCTCAAGGAAAACCCACAGCTTTTTTCAAAGCCTTCGCAAAATTATTAATCATGACTTTTCTGCTGAGCCAGTGATTCTGATACAGGAAAAACTTAATTCATGAGAACCTATTGCCGCTGGAGCGCCACCTTTTTTGATGCTCCGGAAGCGCCAGCCTCTAAGGAGCGCAAGTCACTGCCTTGCCTTACTCTGCACCACGGAGGCATTCCATGGGTATTGCGATGAGTTTTCTGGCGCAACACCCATAGATTTTAATGCTGCCCCAGATTTTCATAATCACATAAACCTGCAGCAGCACCAACACATTACACCTCCCCAAAGTATGCGTAAGGAGGAGAAATATATGTTATTTCTCCTCATTTCTTCCTATTTCCATCTGTGCTGTATTATTCAGCACACGTAGAAAAAGAAAACCTCCTCTTGGGATTGTTTTTGTGCAGGAAGGTGCCCCTTCCTGCACAAAAACAATCCTGCTTGCAACGGAGGCACATTATCACCATGGTTCAAGGGTGGCTATGTTGGAGATATGCAGCAAAATGTACAATAGCACAGGGGGGAAAAACAGGAATGCACCATATTTCATGAATTTGGTGCATTTCTGACCTTTCACATTGCCATAAGGCAGCGCTGCAAGAAGACTTGGGTGCTGCCCTCAGCCAATTCCTCCCTCATAAATGAGGCCCTCATGGGCAGATTTACTAATATTTTACAGCACTTTTGCATCACATAAGTGACAAAAAAGGTCCAAAATGTTTTTGTCTGATTTTCTTTCCAACTCTAAACGTGGTTAGCGCTTGAAATAAAGTGAAAGTAATGCGAAGCAGCGCATAGTGCTTCTTTGCATTTCTTGGCGCCAAGGGGGGCACCATGGGGGGTTCATGGGCATTCCCATGCAACCACCCAAGGTTTTTGAATCTAAACCTAATTTTCTAAATAAAAGACAGGGGTTAGCATCAGAAAATAGTGCACTCTTCAACCAGGCGCTATGAAGGAGAAATGCTTTTTGTCCCCTTTATTTATCTTTGCATGTGTGCTGCACTGTACAACACTCATACAAAGTGGCAAAATGTTTAAAATGAGTCTATGCATACTATTTTGCACTGGAAGGGTATCCTTCCAGTATAAAACCTATGTTTGATTCACAGAGACCCCCTTGCACTCTGGCGCAAAGGTATCTCTGTGGTGCACAGCAGCTAATTTCTGCGCTGCGCTAAGGAGAGGGGAGGAGAGTGCCATATTTCAGCAAACTTGTTGCTCTCCTGCTCTCTCCTAATCACACTGGCAGCATTTGAGGCTGCTGCACTGCGCTGCATGAAAAATTCGCAAATGTGGCCCTAAGTGTATTGAACAGCCAAAGGTGACAAATACGAAACACCTCGCGCTCATTAAACTAAAGGTGTATTTCGAATTTACTAAAGATGTAGCATGCATATTTTGAGAATACTTATTAAACGAACAAATACTGATATAATTTGCAATCAAAATAGGCTATTTATATAATAAAATGCTCCTTTTGCAAATTGTTCAGTCGCTGCCTCAAGGAAAAGCTTTGAGGAGGAATTTGACAACACCCTTTGCTATCAGAAAAAAAAAACATGTCATAAGTATAGCTCTTTAGTATAATGTAAAATGTAGTCCCCAAAGGATTAAGAGTCTGGTAAGAGGCTATAACACCCAAATCTTTAAGGGGAGCTAATAAGAGAGCCGATGTTATGTTATCTGAAAACGTAAATGGTGAATGAAATTATTGTATGACTCTGTCAAGGAAATTCATTTAGAGAATCCCTCCAGGATTCTTTTATTGGAGATAGGCATATCAGATGCTCATAAAAAGTGTTAGCGGCTTATTTAAAAATAAAAAAAACTATAACTCGAGCACTGGCGTCAATGTAGCACTGGAATGTGGTGATGTCTCTCCGGAGCAGGATGACAGGATTTGAGCTATGGAATTATAGCACAGTGATAGCGCTAACAATAAGCTTGAGATAAAAAAAGGGTTGTGTAAAATTATTAATTCACCTATGATGTTTTCTAAAGGTCTAACACTTTCCAACATCATAGTTACATTTCTTAAATTTTTTTTTTACGTTTTAAGGAGAATTCTGCCTCAAAGTTCCATCCCTAGTTTACATTTAGCTATTTAAAGATAAATAAGAGTATATGGTCTCAAACGTCACAATGTTTACTCATCTGTCCAAAAGAAAAAAGCCTAGCAAAATACACTAAGTTGTGCCATTTTCTAATAGACCAATGTAAATATTGAAGGAAACAACGTCAACTAGCCAGAAGTGCCTCTCAGAAACAAAAAACCTGTGACCAGTATGGCTCTACTATTCCAATAATTCAGATGAAAACAGTGTTATATATAAGAATGGATTAGGAATTGTAACACAAAGTTCATCTTTGTTTTTCCATGTAACTTCTAAGGGCCTCATTATGAGTTTGGCGGTGCGAGAGCAGGACCGCCCTGCTCCTGCATTGCCAAACCAATGTACAAATGGCCCACCAGATCACGTGTATTGTCATGTCTGGCAGGCGGTTCTTTGGTGTTCCAAGGGTGGTGCCTATAAAATAAACACTGCAATGGGAACGTCAAAGGCAGTATCTGCACGACATGGACTGCTGCAGTCCATGCCATGCAGGTACGGGTGTGCATCCACACAGGTGGGCACATGTTGTGCCCCCATGTGCATACACATGGTGTGAGGCACAATGGGACCACAGGGCCCCCTTTGTTTCCTTACCACCACACTTTTCATGGCGGTGTGACCGCCATGAAAAGTGTGGCGTGAGGAAACTCATAATATGCCATGCGGGCCAGCAGCAGCCGCACCAAACTTATTGCGGCCTTAATACCACTGCACCACCAAGAATCCTGGTGTTTCTGCTGTCCCGGGGTGGTACGCCTGCCCTGGTCTCAATGGGTTGGGTGAAACACTGCCACCACTGCGCCCCCGTGAGTCTGGCAGTCCATGGACCACCAGACTTGTTATAATGCCCGAAGTGTTCAACGCACATTTCCATAGTTAGGACTTTTGGGCAGCAATAACAACTGAGCTGAAAAATTCCTGATACCTGTCCAAATGCCTTTTTGCACAGAGATCAGATTTATGAATTGGGTGCCATTGGCCTCTCTCCATCTCCCTCTACACAAGAGCCTGGTGAGGGTGCCAATTTTCTAGTAGCAGAGAAATGTCCTAATATTCACTCAGCATTCTGGACTGTCCATCTTTGGTTTAAATTCATGACATATATTTTAGAGATGTCCTATCACGTCAAACAAACTCATAAACCTGTTGATAGACTTAATTTGTTAACATTTAAAAGTGATGGAGTGAATGCTTGAACTTATCTTAGCCACTGAGCACATTCCATTTCATATTTCTTAAGGAGTTGAACTACTGTTAGAGGTAGGCCAAGGGGTCTCGCAGTCATCAGTGCTACTGAGATTTAGGCAGTATGGCATTCGTGCATTGTCCAATGAGTACACACAGTCTAGATTGCTACACATCAATAGTGATGCTTTAGCAAATCAATGCATTGCAAATCTAATGCATTCGAGGTAGATGACCAAGAAGATGCGGAGCTGGATCACAAAAATGTTTAGACATGTGTTATTTCATGCCCTTGTCAGTAAATTAAGGCAGTGCTTGTTGCAAAGCTGGAAATGTGTGACAAGAATTATGATGGCTATTTGTTGTAGGTCTATTTGTTGTGCTGCTGTGTTTTTTTCTTGTATTACTGCAATGTGATGTTGTGTTTACTGTGGTTATGTTGAGAAATTTGACTGAAGTGTTGTGTTATTATGTCCTATTATACTTTAATTAGGTTGTCATGCTGCTCAGTGTTTGTTACTGTGTTATGTACTGTTGTTTACTTTTGGTGTCAACAAAGTAAGCAATAAAGACAAAGTAACTCACTACAAACCCTACCTTGAGTGTGTATAGAGTGTTTTAATCTCTCTGTGGGTAAAATTTTGTTTAGCAACGTGTTTTTTGGGGGAAAGAGCAGGCTTTGGAAGTGCATGAAAGTATTGTTTAGTAGTTTAAAGTGGGCGTTACCTGCAGCTCTTGAAGAGAAACTGGAAAGTGCATAAAGGGCCAGAAAACATGGCTATTTCCTAGATAACTGCACCAGCCACACATCTTCAGTGGAGCCCAGTAAACAACCATACCCTCAAGTGGAATCCTCAGCTTGCAAACCACGAACTGGAAACAACACATCCAGCTTTTGATATGCAGGTAGGCTAAGAAGGGATGACCTATGGTTTGTCATGGCATTCTATAGTTATGTATCTGCATACATAATAATTATGACTGACGATAATACTAAGACCATAATCTGCAGAGGTCAACAGGGATCACCAGTAAATTGCAACTTATTCCTCTTAAATTCACATATATCTGCTATGAGGATTGCCCGGTTCTCACCAGTAATATCCATTACTCCGAGTCCTGGTCTCCGAGTCCCATTCCTTACAAGTGAGCAGCTAGTCTGCTCCACAGAACCCCTAGCCTAGCTGAGCTGTTTGCACTTCCCCCAATATAGAGCCACCAATCCGGTGAGGATAAAAGGGGGAAGTGAGTCATAGAACATCCTGAGAATACCAAAGAAAACCAGAACGAAACAGACAATCACCCAAAGAAAACCCAAACCAGGGAGGGAGGGAAGGGCTCAGGAATGGGACGGGGAGACCAGGACTCGGAGTAATGGATATTACCGTGAGTAACTGGGCATTACCTCCTCGTCCTGTCTCCCCGTCCCATTCCTTACAAGTGAGCCCATACCCAAGCACACGGTGATTGTAAGAAAAAAAAGACCAAAAAGTGCGAGGAAACAGGTCCATTTGAATCAAACAGAAAACAGTACATATCACAAAACATGTACCGCAGACAGGACATGAGCCCCAAAGGCAGCAGAGGCCGCCATCCCCAACTGAAGTCGATAATGGGAAACAAAAGAACGGGGAGAAGCCCACGGGGCTGCATCGCGAAAGACCCTCAACACAGCCCCCATGAACATGGCCCAGGAGGACGACACGCAGCGAGTCGGCCGACCCTGAACAGAAGAAGGCAGAGGACAGTGGGCAGATTCGTAAGCAGAAACCACAGCACCCCTGACCCACCGAGACAAAGTTGACAAGGAAGGACGAAGCCCCGTCCCCGAGAGGCCATAGGTGACGAACCGGGAATCAACCTTCCTGAAGCCAGTCGTACGCTCCAAGCAGATGCGGAGAGCCCGCAGCACATCCAAAGAATGGAGGAGCACCTCCTCAGGAGAGGCAGAAGCCGGAAAAAACACCGGGAGAACAATATCCTCCTGACAGCGAAAGGAAGACACCACCTTAGGAAGAAAGAACTGACTCAGACTGAGAATGACCTTATCATCGCAAAAGCGCAAGAAGGGAGGGGAAGCCATCAGCGCCCCAATCTCACCAACCCTCCGCCCAGAAGCAATGGCCACCAGGAAAGAACCTTAGCAGAAAGGAATTACAGGGCCACGGAATCCAAAGGCTCGAAAGGAGGACCCGTCAATGCCCGGAGAACCAAGGGAAGATCCCAAGGAGGCACAGGAGAACGAGAGACAGGACGCTGAAGCAAGAAACTCCGCAGAAGGCGAGCCACCAATGGGGATACAGAGGAAACAGAAGAACCCCGGAAATCAAGAATGGCAGCCCACTGGGCCCGAAGGGAAGAAACCGCAAGCCCCAAGACGAAACCAACCTGCAAGAAGTCCAAAACCTTCACGGCCTCACAGGAGGCAGAAGAGAGACCCCTCACAAGACACCAGGAGGAGAAATCCTTCCAGTGACAGCCATACGACTTCAAGGCGGAAGGACGCCCAGAAAGCTGGAGACAACGGGCAACCTCAACTGAGCAACCCAGACCCAGCAAACTTAACCTTTCAAGGTTGAGAGGTGCGAAAGGCCCAGAACACCAAAGCCCAAGAATTGGCAAAGATCAAGACGGGAGGAAAATAACCATAACCTTCGTTCATCCTGAAGCAGGAAAACACACAGGGCAAAGGAAACAGAACCCAGCTGGAACCCGCCAATGCACGGCATGAACAAACCCTCTCAAAGCAAAAATAACAGACCACGGGTGCAACATTTGCTCTTGGAACATAAATGGCCTGAGCTCAAAACTAGAAGATCCGGACTTCATGGAATTTCTCAAAAAACACGATTTAATTCTTCTCCAAGAGACATGGCAAACAAATCCTTCACCAATAGTAGGTTACAAAGAATATCTTAACCCGGCCCAGAAGGACTCGAAATATGGTAGAGCTAAAGGAGGGCTTTCAATCTATGTCTCGACCCACATCTCCTGGCAGGCCACGGAAGTAGATTTAGATACAACATGGATGCTATGTATCAAATTAACAGCCCCGACCTTCGGTAGCCTACTAATATTGAATATATACATCCACCCATCATCCAAACAAAAGAGATTGAATATTGACACTCTAGCAGCAACACTGGATACATTAAAACTGGCTCACCCACACTCCAACATAATTTTATCAGGAGATTTCAACATGAAATTACAAAATCTAAGGAAAGATAGTCCAACAGGCCATGTTCCACCTAGCAAACAACGTGACACACATGGTAACAGATGTTCCTCTCTGTTGGAAGAAAGATCATTGGGCGTGTTAAACCGACAAGTGACATCAGAGAGCCACCAAGCATATACCCGAGTAACGCAGAGAACATGCTCCATCATTGACTATTCATTATCAAACCTAGACCTTCTTCCCCACATCACAAACTTTGAAATTAAAGATAGGTCAGAAAGCGATCATCACCCACAAACCTTCACTTTACTCGTAAATATGGCTGACCCCGCAAAAGACAAAGAGATGTCCCAATTCACAAAATGTTACAATTTGAAACGTCTAATTTGGAAAAAGGAAAATATCGGTGACAACATGGCCACATGCATAACCCTTTCGGAGAGTTTTAAAGTCAATCCATCATGCATAAAGGCTTGGGAAATCTTTGCTCAAGACCTAAACAAAGATTTCTCAAAAAATGGCCCCAAACCAGGCAGACCAGAAGGGATAGGGTGGTTCACCACCAGTTTAAGGAAACAAAAAAACCAATTGAATAAACATCTAAGGCATCTGCGAACTCGAGGCCCAGAATCTACTCAGGACATTCTCTCACTAATATCAAAAGCAAGAAAAGACCTCAAAAGAGACTCCAAGGCAGCCAAGAAAGCCTTCAGAGAAGAACTCTGGGCAAAACTCCTCCATGCCAGCAACCAAAAAGACTCTAAGCTCTTCTGGGATATAATCAACCAGCTATCGAACGGCAAGAACAGGCACTTCAACTCTGACGTAATGGAGGACACTTGGAAAGCACACATCGAGCAAACATATAATGACACCCTATCCTCAGGAGCTACAAATCAGGAAATCCCCACTGCAGAAACAGTTGATGACACACCAACAATCGAACTGTCAGAACCACCTCTGCAGATTTCCCAAGATCGGGTCCTTAAAACCATAAAAAATCTAAGGCCTGAAGGAGCCCCAGGACCTAACGGATTGCCTAACGCATTATTCCGGCATGATCCCTTATTCTGGTCTGATATCCTTACTCCATTATTCACACATGCACTATTGTCAGGTACGATCCCAGACTCCTGGAGAGGAAGCATCCTTAACCCTATACATAAATCTGGTCCACGTTCAGATCCTGCCAATTACAGATTGATCGCACTCATCGATGTTGAAGCCAAAATCTATGCCTCCAACCTGCTGGCAGAGTTAGAAGACTGGGTGAGCCACACAAACTTGATGCCAAACACACAAACAGGATTCCGGCCTGGAATGGGCACCCTCACCAACATCTCTGCGGTCACACTCCTTGCCAATCAAGCCATGGCCAAATCCCGCTCCCTCTATGCCTGATTTATTGACCTTAAAGCAGCATTTGATAAAGTACAGAGGGCAAAGCTATGGGCCAAAATGCAAAGCTTGGGCGCACCAACAAAACTTTTGGAGGCAATTATCAACCTTTACTCGGATACATGGGTCCAAATCAAAAAAGGATACGGGTGCAGCATAACAAGTAAGATCCAAACTAAAAACGGGCTGAAACAGGGGTGCGTGCTGGCCCCCTGCCTCTTTAACATCTACACCGCCGACCTCGAGAAATACCTTCAACAAGTCCAAACCGACCCCCCAAAACTGGGCAAAATACCAATCACCAGCCTTCAATACGCAGATGATATTGTCCTTCTATCACAAACACCGATAGGCCTTCAACGATCAATGACCCAACTAGGAGCATACACCATTGTATCCCAATTAACAATCAATCGCAAGAAAACTAAGGTGCTGTGCTTCTCAAAACATCATAAAAAAGGGTCAAAAGGCAAATTCATCTGGAATCTGGGTGACAAACCAATAACCCAGGTGGAATCTTACAAATACCTAGGGTTTCAACTTGACCAAAACAGAAGGCAAGCAGAAGATAACACATTAGCCCACTCCTGCTGGGAAGAAATCGAAAAGCAAGCGATGTTAAATAATTCCATCGTCACGGTCCTAAAAGGTTCACTCAAGGACTTACACCTCGAAGGGGTATGGCACACAAACACCCTTTTTCTGGCTTCAAAAAGGCAGTAAACAGCGCAACCAAACAAATTTCACAGCTAATGGATAAAACCGCATTCTCAAAGAAAAAACACGCCTGGGCAGTGATTAGTTCTTACCAGTCGCTCAAACCACAACCATACTTGTTAGACCATTTTTCACAACATAAAAAACACTATCTGACCATGTTACGGTTGGGGTCATTCCCTACGAAGGACCTAACCCCAAAATGGAAACAAGTATGGTCAACAAAAGAATGCCGGCTGTGTGGACAAAGAGAAGAGAGCCTCTTACATCTCCTATGCATCTGCCCTACACTACTAGAAATTCGGAAATGGGTCCTCCGCAAGTTGCTGATAAAAAATCAGCTACGGACATGCAGAGCGGCAGTCATACATTGTCTTGGAGGCCACTCCATTGAACTTTCTTGCAAAGCCATTATGCTTTGGAAAATGGCAGCCAAAGAATTAGACAACAAACAAGAATGAACTGGAGTGGTCCAGTTAAGACCGCTTGGACCCTTGTTCTTCTCCTGCATTAACATAAATTCTGGGCCCCCGGTGTACAGCACCGCCTCTCTCTGTTCAAAACTTCTTTTAACATGAAAGTTTTACTTAATGTATTTTCTATGGACGATTATTCAGGTCATGACAGCATTGTGTTTTCATTTCTTTTCTGTTAGCTCCTTTTTAACCCTCAACATTTTATCCAATTAAGTAACCTTGTTTCTTTTTTTTTACATGTTTGTATCATTGAATTTTCTCCATTCTTTTATGATTTTTAACAAGATCAAATAAAAGTATTTTTGACTGACTGACTTAACCTTTCAAGTGCCAAACCCCCAGCCGGAGGCGACGGAGGGAGGCAACCTCGAGAAGAGGAGCCCGCAGTGGGGAGGGAGACAGGGTAAACCTCCAATGAGGGCAAACCGAGAAGGCCAGAAGAAGGGGAAACCAAGACTGCCGAGACCATTCCAGAACCACCAGGAGAACCTCCGCCCTATCCCAACGAACCATCCGGAGGACCCACGGAATTAAGGCAAACGGAGGGAAGGGAAACAGCAGACCCCTCGACCAAGGAATCGAGAAAGCATCGGTAGCCCACGCCAACGTAGAGGGAACCATGCTGCAAAACTGAGGAAGAAGGGCGGACTCCTCCGAGGCAAACAGATCCAGCCAAGGAAGGTGGAACCGGAGGACAATCAGGTCGAACAGATCCGGGGGACATCAAGGAGGGGAACGCCCAGCTCAAAGAAACCGCAGGCCCATTCTCCCGCCGTCAGAGACAAGAGACCCGACTCGGCCCAAAGGCCGATCTACCGGGACAGGAGAAACAGAGCACGACACATGCCCCCCTGGTGATTCACATAAGAACGAACCACCTGAATGTCCGTCTGCACAGAGACCGCCCGACCCCGAAGGAGAGGAGCGAACCAAAGAGGAGCCGACCAAACCGCCCCAACTCCTTCCAGTCCAAGGACCGGAGGGACTCGAAACAGGACCACCTGACCCTGAGCCATGGAGGCACCCAGAACGGCACCCCACCCCAAAGCACAGGCATCTGCGGACAACACGACCACAGACTGAGGAGGAAGGACACCGAACGCCCGGGAAAGAGAGAGAGGGGACAACCACCACCGGAGATCCACCCGAATCCCCAGAGTGACAGGGATCAGTGTCTCGCAGTCCAAGGAGGCAGGATCCCAGTGCAACAGGACATGATGCCACAGGGGGTACAGACGTAGCCTGGCCCAAGGATGGAGACCCAATGTGAAGGCCAACTCCCTCCGACTCCTTAACCAGAGACGGGCATACACCCGGGACTGGGACAGAAGCCAGGAAAGTTGACGAAACAAAGACAACTAGCGCCCCTGCGAGAGAAAAACCATGGCCATGTCCACGCGGAAGAGAGCCCCCAGGAACTACAGGGACTGGGAGGGCACCAGGGAGGACATCCTGCGGTAGAGAAGGAACCCAAAGGAACCCAGCAGAAGACACACCCGATCCACATCCGACAGAGCCAGTGCAAAAGAAGGAGAGACAAACAACCAGCCATCCAGGCATGGAAATACCAGCAAACCCCTGGAATGAAGGAAACCCACCAGAGGGGCCAAGAGCCCGGAGAATACCCCAGGCGCCCAAGAAAGGCCAAAAAGGAGCACCCAGAACTGACAGTGTAGGGCCCCCACAGCAAATCGGAGAAAACGTCGGACTTCCAGGTGGACAGGAACGCACAAACACGCATCCATCAGATCCAGGGATGCCAGGAAGCCACCCGGCAGGACCAGAGGCAGGATGAACTGGAGCGTCACCATCCCGAACGGACGGTGGACAACGAAGCGATCGACCCACTTCAGATCCAAAACAGGACGAAGATCCAAAGAGTCTTCCATGGAGACTAGAAAGAGCATTGAACAGCAACCCCTGCCATACTCCAGAGGAGGAACCACCACCATAGCCCTCTTCTCCAACAGGAGCCGCACACCTGACAAGAAAGCATCTCGTCACAGAGGAAGACGGGGCAGGGCAGACTGAACAAAACCCGGAGGACTGAAACAGTCTGAACCGCCCAGGTATCCGGAATCGACAACCACTGGGCGTGGAAGGACAGGAGGCGACCACCAACCGGCAAAGGCAGACAGCCACTGGGAAGAGGAGGAAGTGAGGGTGGCAACACCGGCAGAGGCCCGTGGCTTGGCACTTCCAGGGGCCCCTGCTTCACCATACCCCCAGCAGAGGACCGAACACCGCGGAACCATCAAAGGGCAACTTAAGGAGGACCGATTCCCGGGAAGAGTCTGCTATCCAGGTCCAAAGACGACGACGGGCAGCAATGGAAGCACCAGAAGCAGCCGCCGCTGCCCCCAAAATCAACCCATCAGAGACAAAGAGGCGAGGCAACCTCGCCATCGTACAGCAGAACTGAGAGGGAACGGAAAACCTCAAGGAGCGACTGAACCATAAAGACAGAAAACGCAGTCGCCCGGACAGAAAAATTAGAAGCAGCATAGGAACGCTACACCGCCCCCTCAACACGCTTATCCACAGCGTCTGCAGGAAAGGTGTCCACAGAAACGACCAAACCCTGAGAAGAAAGGCCAGCCATTAAATGCCAACTGTCACAGCCCGAGGGAACTCAGTAGCAAAACCCTCAAGAGGGTAACGCCTGGACAGGAAACGAGGAAAAGCAGACACGTCCACCTTCTACTAATCGTGAGACAGCACATTGCGTACCGCCCCGTGCAAAGGAAAGGAGCCTTCAGGTCTGTGGAATATTTTAGCCCAAGACCCGCTGAGGCGGGGAACCGAACCCTGGTCCCAGGCTAGACCTCTGCATCAGGGTCTGCCACTCTAACCATTGAGGTAGGAGGAGAGAAATCCAAATTGGACCGCACATGGGTGAACAGTCCAGTGAGCTCAGCACCCTGAACAAATCGACCACGCACACCTCATCATCATGAGGTTAGAAGCAAGGAACCTCTCAACTGCGTCGAAATACAGGATTGAACCAGGGACCTTCAGATCTCCAGTCTAACGCTCTCCCAACTGTCATCTCCAAAGAGACACAAGGCATCATGGGAGGAGGCCCAGCCGCGTCCCAAGCCAGGAAAGCAGCAGCCACAGCCTCATCAAAAACGAGGCGCGGGGCAACAAGAGGGGCAGCAGAGGAAGAAGCCTCGGAAACCATGCCAGCAACCAGCTGAGTCCAAAAAACCAATAAGAGGCAGAATCAAGGACAAAAACCAGCCTGGAAGGACCCCAAATAAAGGACGCAAAGTCCCGAGGACACGAAGTCCCATGAGAGCTGTAAAATTCGGCTGGTACACAAGGCAAAGGCAGCAACCAAATCGCCCCCAAAATCATCGTGGAAACGCGAGCGCCGTGCCTCCACACACCGAAAACCCCAGCCCGCTAAAGCAGGGCACATGGGGAATCCAGAAAACCACCCAGAAACGGCTGCTGAAGCTAGCCGAGGAACCAGGTAAGAGCGGACAAAGTAAAACGGCCGCTAACGCGAACCGCGTGAGAAAAGGCAGACCGCCGGCAGAGGCAGCGCGGGGGGAACAAACAGCAAGAAACAAGGGGCAGCCGCTAAAGCAGGCCGCCCAACAAGAAGTAAAAACAAAAAGGAACTCACCAGAAGACGAGGCAAACTCCTAACAGCACAGCACAGCCAGGCAACAGGAACTGGTGCAGAAAAAAAAGAACAGGATGTTCTATGACGCACTTCCCCCTTTTATTCTCACCGGATTGGTGGCGCCATATTGGGGGAAGTGCAAACAGCTCAGCTAGGCTAGGGGTTCTGTGGAGCAGACTAGCTGCTCACTTGTAAGGAATGGGACTGGGATACAGGACGAGGAGGTAATGTACATCACCAGGATTGTACAACCAGAAACACAGCCATCCCCCAAAAACATGCATAGAATAACTGAAGAGATCACTTAGAAATTGCTGGACAATTCAGAGGACTTTAAAAAAGTCCATCACTGCAGATCGCAAATATCTATATGCTTTGACAGCTTATTTACATTGCACAAAGACACCCAGATATTGGATGATAAAAATGTCCCTCCCAACAGATCTCTCCACTTCTCTCTCGATCTAACCATGTCAGCTCAACACCACACCTATACACAGTATCTCTGATTGCGCAACCTAGTGCAGCAACCTTCTAATCAGACTATATCATAAGAAATGCGATAAAGGGACCTGCAGAGCTGTTCAAATCTACCAGCATCCTGAGCCCATAAAACTGTATCTCTTTCTCACAATTCATCACCCACCACACTGATATGTGCTGTGTCCCATAACATGATAAGCACACCTTGGTGACAATCATGCATGGCATGAATACCCTTACCACATAGCATCAAAACAAAGAAAACATCTTCTACACAGTGTAGCGTGCTACCCTTGTAAGCAAGTGCTTCAGCATCCCACATAGGGATAGTAAGTTTGCTATGTAAATGCTGCAATACAATGCAATGCAATACAAAAATGCCACTACAAATCCATTCTAAAGCAGCACATGCCTTTAAAATTCCATGACAAGCAACTATTAACCAATGTAGTAAATTACTGTGCTCTAGCTCTTCAACTACTTAATACACCATTAAGGCCAACACTGTGGCAAAGACTGTGAGATGGGTCACATAAAGTGAGCGTTGGAAGTCATAATTTAAGCTAGGTCTTTGGCATCATTTTAGGCTAAAGTGTATCTTAAATGCCAGAAGAGCTTAAGCAGTGCTATTTTACCACCTTAGACAGCTGTAAATGGTTGCTTGTCTTGGGAAATATAAACGAGCTGCATTTACTTTGAAATTGAGGAACGTTTGTTGGGACCTCTAAAGTAAACCACAGAGTATATCACAACAATATACACAAAGCAGCATAACAACAACATTAAAACATAATAGAGCAATCATTGTAGAGCACAACATCACACTGCAATAATGCATCACAAAAGCACAACACAGCTTGTCACCTCTACAACTAATTGCCTCACAACAAATATGCACACACTTTTTTCACTCACAGGATTCTGTTTTCATAATACGAAGTGTTTTCACCAGACTTGGCTCAATATTAACAAGTGCAAAAAGAACAATTGATGGGCAGAATGCAGAACAATGTTATACATACATGCCAGTAAAGAGATCTGGGCCTAAATCCATTGTTTTTTTTGCTGGACTGTTCCCACGAAGCACAGGGTCAGACTGATTTGCATATGGCCAAGTCTGAACTGGGGTGGTGGAGTAAGCTAAAGAATGATGATGGAATAAACCCAGATCAGTTGACTGGGGTGAGTGCTTGCAATGTTCAACACTCCATCCATCATCCCCTTTGGTTTTGCTTTGTTCGCCCTAAGTTGGCAGGGTATGCCAAGACGTTGGTCCCTTGCTCACTTTGCCACTGGATTCAAGCTAGCCTGACTGATGACGACTGATTATCCCGAAACCAGTCCCAGGATGCTTGTTTCCGGTCCAGGGAAGTCATGGCTTGGCAGTTCGGGCTGGACTGTTCCCATGAGGCACAGGGTCAGACTGATTTGCATATGGTCATGTCTGAACTGGTGTGGGGGAGTGAGCTAAAGAATGACGATGGATTAAACCCTGATCAGTTGAATGGGGGTGAATGCTTGCAATGTTCAACACTTCGTCCATCATCCGTTTGGTTTTGCTTCATTATTAACAAGGTCATGAAATAGCGATAGTCAAAAATGTTTTGTGACATAGCCCTTCTTTTTAAATTAGCTCGTGCAGTGCTCACTTTATGTTATACAGGATGTGATGTTCCTGACAGTGTCAGCTATGTATGATCCTATAACTCCTGGCTCCAGATCATAGTCTCTAAGACATTGCCCTTGCACAGGAGCGCCGCAATGGATCTAATCTTTGAAGTTACTAATTTTCTCCCCATTGTAGTTGTGAAGAATGGAACATGTTGTACACAAAATAAGAATGAAGGTTTGCTTTTGAAGCCAGACATATGCCAAATTTACTGGGAAATGATAAAAATAAGACTGTACAGTCTGTTTCTAACTATAGTGCAGATTATATATAGACTGCAGGTAGTGTAACTCAGACTAAACCAGCAGTTGGCAAGAAACCCACTGAAGCGAATGCCCAGGAGGTTTTTAGAAGTAGAATGAGCACACATGCTGCAACCGAACCAAAGTGCTCACTTCTAGGACCTACGGGATAGAGGAGGCCTTAGATTTAAATACCACTGCCTGGTGGTGCTCATTAGCACCTGGGTGTGATTGTGAGTAGCATGCTACTTTGCAACACTTCTGTTTGTAGATTCAGGGGCATATTTATAAGACCCCTGAGCCACCGGAACCACACATTTTGGCAGATAATTCTGAGCCATTTTTACAGGGCACATAAAGTCACCTTGTGTGGTTTTTCATGACCTTGTAAATATGTCCCTCTTTCATAAATTTCTCTGCATGCACTCTGCAGCACATATATAAGGAGGAAATTGCCATCAATTATTATTTTTGTGCAGGATAATGTTCCGTGCTGCACAAAACCAATCATCCCTGCAAAGCAGACACCCTTGAATCATAGTGCAAGGATGCCTGTGTTGGCGCTAGGCAGCCAATTGTGGGCAATTGCAAAGGAAAGCACAGCGATGTGTTGTATTGCTGTAAATACGACGCATTCCAGCACTTTCCTAATGATGCAGCTCGGTGCAGCTAGATGGCTTGCAGAAGTGTGCTGCCTCATTCTGTAGTAAATATGCCCCATAGTGCAATACCGATGGTTTTCTGCTATAAAATAGCTCAAAACCGCACAATAATACTAATAAGTAAGTAATATAATGTGCTCGATAGTTCCACCCATAAATATAATTATATGTAATCTCTCCTTAATGTTTGAATGCATTCACGGTGGAACAGTGGCTCAAAGCTCATATTTCTATTGTCAAACAGTACAGGCCACTCAGATCTCAGGCACTAAAGTCACTGTAGCTGCAGTTACTTAAAAGTTATGTGCGTCTTGCTTGAGTGCATGAATTACTCACACAGGCCTTTCAGGGGTCAGTGATTTTACAACGCGCTCCATTACTTTTTAGAAATGCATTATTCAGGAATGTCAATGTCAGATCCACACCTTGGTAAAGCACAGCTCCGAAAAGTCAGATTATCCTCTTAATATTCCAATGAGACAGATGCATAACTATACTTTTCAAAGCGTTTGATGCAGTATGGTTGCTGGATACAATGATCTCCCAATGTTTCACTGAGTAGTTCTTCATATGCACCTGCTTGTAAACATGCAGTTCTGCAAATGGAAATGCAATCAGCATTGCTGGGGTGTCACCATAATCAATCACAGGTGAGTACCTTTATCAATGATGCATTGTGGGGCTGGAAGTCCGTAAATTACACCCTAGTGGGCTGGTAGCAGTACCTCAGGGAAAATATTAATATTGCAGGTGTACCAATTGAGTCTTTCCTCAATACGCCATGTGCCAGTTAGTTCCGCTGCACAATGCATCATTGATAAAGGTACTCCCCTGTGATTGATTATGATGATAATAAATATGGGAGAAAGCCTGGGTGGTCTGTTTGTTAGTAGTCATTTGGGAGCAGACAGCCTATGAGGAAGGGTGGAAGACCCGAAACGTGTCAGGCCACTGCTGACGCAGAGTGTGCCTTTCTTTTCTAACCTGGAGCATGCCGAACAGTGAGTGCGCCCCGCCCTTGGGGTAAATGTGGGCTTGTATATTAAACGGTCAGCCCAGCTGTGGGACGCACCACCTTGGATTGTAATGGCTCCGCTGCTGGACTGCTGTTCAGCGCAGCAGAACTAACTATCAAATGGCGTATTGAGGAAAGACACAATGAGAACACCCGCAATATTAATACTTTCCCTGATGTACTGCTACCAGCCCACTGAGGTGTAATTTACCGAATCCCAGACTCACAATGCATTATATGCATCATAAGCATATAATCATATAGCATATATATATATATATATATATATATATATATATATATATATATATATATATATATATATGCTATTTGATTATATGCTATGGGTCTTTGTTTTATGTATCACAATGTGTAAATATGATCATAACAGTTGTATCTGTAGGTGCTTCATTATTCAAATATTGGAGTGAAATATAAAATACAAATAAATAAACATAAATAATAGAATAAAAAACTTTTTTAAAGTAAATTAAGTCCTGTAAGTATATAAATCAGCTTTATGTACAGCAACATTTGAAAGCCTAGGGGCCTAATTCACAAAGGGCTTCCACACTCATGGCGGAGGCCCCCCAGTCAAAGGGAAGTCTCCGCACTAGGGGCCCCATTAGGATAGTGGGTCGAAAATCACCCCGACCGCCATGGAGGCAGTAAACAACCGCCCGCCGAGACTGCAGATAAACCGGCGGTTAAATTAGGATCAACCGCCAAAAAAGACCGACTGTGGTGGTAGCGGTCAAACAAAAAACGTCGGACGTGGGCGGTGACGACTCAAAACCGACCTCTGTGGTCAGAAAAGCAGCGGAAGAGCTACATCCCCGCCGCAAGCATAGCGGAGACACCACACAGGAAATTAGGATTTCCCCGATGGTCCCGCGGTACGATGCGCTGTTTCTGACCACCGCGGTCGCACACTGCAGTGAATGTGATAGACAGCGGGAGAGCTGCAGCATAGGCACCTCAGCGGACGGTACATGAAAAACATGGCGGACGAAGCCAAAACACTGCAACAATGCCTAACTGAGCCCAAATGAAAGTAGCCATGCCCCACAAATACACCAAACACATACCAATGATAAAACAAATGCAAAAAATAAAAATTACAATTCCCAGGACAACACCCACAATACACCTCACAGCAGAGGCCCAATTGGACACACTCACACAGCTGAGTATAAATACAGTCCCTCTACTGACCAAAATCCTTTGCAACACTCCATAAGAGATGGCCAAACACCACATCTGACAGGAGAGGCAAAACAACCCAACACACACACCACCACCACCACCACTACACCAGCACCAACAATTCCCCAGCACACAACACACCTCACACCTAAACACCACACCCACCACACACACACCTGCATCCACAAACACTGCAAACACCAACCACCATGGCAAAATAAAAATGCCAAAATGTACAGAGGGTGAGTTGACAGTCATGGTCAATGAGATAGTGAGAGTGGAACCACAACTGTTTGGTAGCTGGTCCAACAGACACCATTAGCCACAAGGACACAAATGTGGGAAAGGATAGTCCAAAGGGTCAATGCAGTAGGGACCATCCCAGGATCCAAGAAGGAGATCATGAAGCAGTGGCATGATCTCAAGAGGATTATCAAGGAGAAGAGGAGCAAGAAATGGGAGCTGGCGAACCGGACTGGCAGTAGCCCTCGCATGCCACAGAAACCATTCACACCATGGGAGGAGAAGGTGCTTGCCATACTGCATCCTGAGAGTCTCACAGGAGTAGCTGGGGGAACAGAGGCTGGTAAGTACAAACACATGGCAACCAACACACTGATAAGTACTTCCTTGCACAACCCAAACACCATTGCACGGTTCTCCCTCCCCTAACAGGTAGGCAGCCAACCTCACTGGGAGACATTTTTGGGGGTGGGATGCCTGCACTACCACTCCCAGCGTGCCCTCTGTACCACACCCCACCAGCATGGAGGCCTCCCCCACCCAGGAGCATGTGTCAGCATTGCACTGTCCACACTCACCTAACAGGTAGGTAGCCATCTTGTATAGGAGGAATGTTTGGGGGTGGGAGGCCTGGATCACTACTCCCAGCATGCCCCCTGTCCCACACCCCAGCAGCATGGAGGCCTCCCCCACCCAGGAGCATGTGTCAGCCATTGCGCTGTCCACCCTCACCTAACAGCTAGGTAGCCATCTTGTATTGGAGTTCTGTTTGGGGGTAGGAGGCCTGTATCACTACTCCCAGCATGCCCCCTGTCCCACACCCCAGCAGCATGGAGGCCTCCCCCACCCAGGAGCATGTGTCAGCCATTCGCTGTTCACCCTCACCTAACAGGTAGGCAGCCATCCTCACTGGGAGACATGTTCGGGGTGGGAGGCCTGCACTACCACTCCCAGCATGCCCCCTGTCCGACACCCCAGCAGCATGGAGGCCTCCCCCACCCAGGAGCATGTGTCAGACATTGCACTGTCCACCCTCACCTAACAGCTAGGTAGCCATCTTGTATTGGAGTTCTGTTTGGGGGTGGGAGGCCTGTATCACTACTCCCAGCATGCCCCCTGTCCCTCACCCCAGCAGCATGGATGCCTCCCCCACCCAGGAGCATGTGTCAGCCATTGCACTGTTCACCCTCACCTAACAGGTAGGCAGCCATCCTCACTGGGAGACATGTTTGGGGTTGGGAGGCTTGTATCACTACTCCCAGCATGCCCCCTGTCCCACATCCCAGCAGCATGGAGGCCTCCCCCACCCAGGGCCATGTGTCAGCCATTGCACTGTTCACCCTCACCTAACAGGTAGGCAGCCATTCTCACTGGGAGATATGTTTGGGGGTGGGAGTCCTGCACTACCACTCCCAGCATGCCCCCTGTCCCACACCCCAGCAGCATGGAGGCCTCCCCCACCCAGGAGCATGTGACAGCCATTGCACTGTCCACCCTCACCTAACTGGTAGGTAGCCATCTTGTATTGGAGGACTGTTTGGGGGGTGGTAGGCCGGTATCACTACTCCCAGCATGCCCCCTGTTCCACACCCCAGCAGCATGGAGGCCTCCCCCACCCAGGAGCATTTGTCAGCCATTGCATTGTCCACACTCACCTAACAGGTAGGTAGCCATCTTGTATTGGAGACTGTTTGGGGGTGGGAGGCCTGTATCACTACTCCCAGCATGCCCCCTGTCCCACACCCGAGCAGCATGGAGGCCTCCCCCACCCAGGGGCATGTGTCAGCCATTGCACTGTCCACCCTCACCTAATAGGTATGCAGCCATCTTGAATTGGAGGACTGTTTAGGGGTGGGAGGCCTATATCCCTACTCCCAGCATGACCCCTGTCCCACACCCCAGCAGCATGGAGGCCTCCCCGCCCAGGAGCATGTGTCAGCTATTGCACTGTTCACCCTCACCTAACAGGTATGTAGCCATCTTGTATTGGAGGATTGTTTGGGGGTGGGAGGCCAGTATCACTACTCCCAGCATGCCACCCTGTCCCACACCCCAGCAGCATGAAGGCCTCCCCCACCCAGGAGCATGTGTCAGCCATTGCACTGTCCACACTCACCTAACAGGTATGTAGTCATCTTGTATACAAGGACTGTTTGGGGGTGGGAGGCATGGATCAATACTCCCAGCATGCCCCCTTCCCCACACCCCAGCAGCATGGAGGCCTCCCCCACCCAGGAGCATGTGCCAGCCATTGCACTGTCCACACTCATCGAACAGGTAGGTAGCCATCTTGTATTGGAGGACTGTTTGGGGGTGGGAGGCCTGTATCACTACTCCCAGCATGCCTACTGTCCCACATCCCAGCAGCGTGGAGGCCTTCCCCACCCAGGAGCATGTGTCAGCCATTGCACTGTCCACCCTCACCTCACAGGTATGTAGCCATCTTGTTTTGGAGGACTGTTTGGGGGTGGGAGGCCTGTATCACTACTCCCAGCATGCCCCCTGTCCCACACCCCAGCAGCATGGAGGCCTCCCCCACCCAGGAGCATGTGTCAGCCATTGCACTGTTCACCCTCGTCTAACAAGTATGTAGCCATCTTGTATTAGAGGACTGTTTAGGGGTGGGAGGCCTGAATCACTACTCCCAGCATGCCCCCTGGCCCACACCCCAGCAGCATGGAGGCCTCCCCCACCCAGGAGCATGTGTCAGCCATTGCACTGTTCACCCTCACCTAACAGGTAGGCAGCCATCCTCACTGGGAGACATGTTTGGGGGTGGGAGGCCTGCACTACCACTCCCAGCATTCCCCTGTCCCACACCCCACCAGCATGGAGGCCTCCTCTACCCAGGAGCATGTGTCAGCCATTGCACTGTCCACACTCACTTAACAGGTATGTAGCCATATTGTATTAGACAACTGTTTGGGGGTGGGAGGCCTGTATCACTACTCCCAGCATGCCCCCTGTCCCACACCCTAGCAGCATGGAGGCCTCCTCCACCCAGGACCATGTGTCAGCCATTGCACTGTCCACCCTCACCTGACAGGTAGGTAGGCAGGTCTGGCTGTTTCTGGTAGGGAGACCTGCAACACTGCACACGGCAACATTTGCATGCAATGCATCCACACAAGACATGTATGATTATTTGATGTTTACATGCACCATGTAATAACATCCAGTATTGCATGTAACAATAGTACAAAAGTTGCCTCAATTGGGAAGTGTACAGACAGCAGATGACAAGCAGCTAACAGAATACTTGCACATTGCCCTACACTGACCATTTCACATCTAATGCACATGTTATGAAGATCTTGCTGCTGAGGACAACAATGACCATCAGAGCCAGTCTCTATCATCGATACATGGACTCTTGGATGTTGACTCCCAGGACAGTTTAAACGATGAGCTCCAGGCCGGCCCATCTGGTGTGTCAAGGCCCAACAGGTCCCAGGACTCTCTCTTTCCCACCACCATGTCTGCTGCACCAACAACTGCACAGCAGACCCCTGCAGTCAAGGCCTGTGCCTCCACCACTGCCACCTCGGACACCACCACCACCACCACCAGCAACCTCCCTGTCCCAGGGGACGACCAGGACACAACACCAACTGTGGAGGGCAGGGAGAGTGTGCGAGGACCCACCGTGGCGAGGCAACAGGTCTGTGGTAGTAGGGCAGGTGGGAGGGCTAGGGTCCCCCCAGACCTCAGGAGATTGGCACACCATCCCTGGGCCACTTCACCAGAGTCATCGGTGCATATGAACAGGTTCAGGGACAGAGTGGCTGATCAGACGAACTTTTACGTGAGCTCATCTTGCTGATGAGGTCCATCGACACACGCATTGGTCAAATGGTGGACCTCATGGCCCAGCAAGTGGCGTTGCTGAGGGACAGGTCTGCATCACAACCAACACCTCTGCCCCCTTTTGTTGTGCTGCAAGATGACAGTGCACCATCCTCCCCTGCTCCAACAGAGAGGGGCGAGTCCTCAGACGCTGCTGGCAATTCAGTAGGCCCCCCACCGCCAAAAAGATCAAGCGGGCATCCAAAGAAAAGGCTGGAAGTCTCCGGAGGCAAAGCACCAGCCACACTCCAGTGACGGAACCAGCCCTGATGGTAACCCTCTTTCCCACTGCATTGACTGTTTGGACTGTCCTTCCCCACACTGCCTTGGCAATTGCACTTGTCTGTTGGACTGGGTCACAACATCCATGTGGTGTCTACTCTTGCATCTCATCTACCATGACTGTCAAATCACTGCCCATTCACCACCTTCATGTAAAAATAACCGGACCCCTCACATGTCCACTTTACAAATAAAAACCTGACGCACCAGACCTTGTGCTGTATCGTTTTTAGTGCAATATTTACAGTTTTGAAAATGTCCATGATGTGTCCAAATGATGTACAGTATGTAGGGCAGGATTATTCTGAAGCACCGAGGGAGACACAACAGAACAACTGTCACTGGTGTCATTGTGGCATCACAGACCTAACACTACACAAAACATACACATAAGACTACAGGCATACAATACTATGTGGAGCAGGTGTTAACAAATAGATTCCAGCATACTTCCACATATGGAACGTCAATGCTACCTTTCCTACACACAGGTGACTCAACATGTGCCTGTCTGTACCATCCGCAGATAGCCCTGCACAACAACAACCACAACAGACAACGTACAAGTCGTACATCTTTACACACCTTCAAGTGAAGTAGCGGTTGATGAGCTGTTGACAAATGTCACTTCCTTCCTCCTCTCCACTGTCTTCATCACTGGACTCAAGTCCTTGGGCAGGGGCTTGGTTCCTCTCCATCATCCAGGAGCAGGGGAACCCCCTTGTGATTGGCCATATTGTGCAGCATACAGCATGCCACAACGATCTTGCAGACCTTCCCAGGCGAGTATGCCAGTGCTCCTCCAGTCATATCAAGGCAGCAGAATCCTGACTTGAGTATAATCACCCACAATGCAAGCACAATCCGGGGCACCATGCTGTTCCTCATGACGTATGAATCATGGGCGGATCTGGGAATCTTGCACACACATGTGAAATTGTCATGTCCGCAAGGCACACCGCCTACACATTTATAAAATGGTAATGTTTGCAATTCCTAAAAATATGCTCAGTGGCCTGTGGTGCAACCAGACCGACATGGGTGCAATCAATGGCACCAACAACATGGGGGATGTGCCCAAGGGCATAGATGTCACCCTTCACACCTGGCAATTCCGCTCCCCTGGGGAAATGTATGTACCAATCCTTATATATCATCATGGCTGCAAGAACATCCCTAAGCACCATTCTGAACATGGGTTGCAACATCCCTGCAGCGCTGGCTATGGTCTCCTGGAAGGAACCAGTTGCAAAAAAGTGGAGGGCTGCCATCATTTTGTATGTGGGTGTGAAGGCTGTTGGGTAGTAGTGACGAGGCTGCAGGTAGGGCTCCGAAAGATCACAAAGGGTCATGGTCGCTCTGTCAAGGCAGAATTTTCAGATGATCGCTACATCCTCCATGTCCCCCAGCACTGTCAAGTGACGTATGAGATTTGGCCTCCTCCTAGTTGAGATGTACATGGACACATGTCAATGACAACCTTCATGAGGTGGACTCAGGACATACCGTTAAGAATGTCACGCAAAACCTTAACATTCCATGTGAGAAGTGTGGCACACAAGGTTACATGTGTTTAAATTTGAGACACACAGAGGACAACGCAATCCATTTTCAATACACAGGTGCCGCAAACATAACAGAATGTCAATGCAAATGCACAGTTTCTGAACACGACATTTCACATGTGCACGCCACATCCCGTACCATCCACAAAAGTGTGTAAGATGACCATGAATGCCTCACACACATCTGCTGTACCTGTCACACCTCAATGCATCATGTGAAGCAGGCGCACATCAAGAGCACAATGATCACAGTAGATGGTAAACTTGGTGCATGGGCTGATATGGTAGCACAAGTATGAAACAACACCATACAGTGACACAAGCCTTGCCAAGGTCAGCACTGACCCACAACACATTGATTGTTTACACATTATTGACACCAGCTTAACAATGTCAGGCATCATCAACCATCAAATGCATCAGAGACATTGCAGGAACACAGACCAATGTGCATCACACATATCTTGCAACTGGCATTGTGTGAACAATGATGTGCCATTACACATGTTGCTGCTGTGTACTGATGCAGAGTTCACGATTCAATTTGCCATTGCATGTGACCAAATTTGCGGTTGCTACCGCCTGTTTACGGCGGTGTAACACCAGCACCACCCCCTACACAAGTGCGGTAGAGATTGGCATGGAGACATGGGTTGCTGGCGGTGGGCATGCAGCACCACACATATGGCGGATGCTGCCGCCTGTCCACGGTGGTGTGACACCAGCACCACCCCCTACACAAGTGCGGTAGAGATTGGCATGGGTTGCTGGCAGTGGACATGCAGCGGCACACATATGGCGGTTGCTACCGCCTGGCCACCGCCATGCGGCATTGCCTACAGCCAATGGGAGAGATGAAGGCGGTGGCATGATGCAGGTTTGAAAATTGCAGAAGGCGTGCTCCGGCACAGCAGAGCTGGTCATTGGATGCTTTTGAACGATGCAGTCCTGCACAACCAATAATTGCAAGTTTGCACCTCTCTAACGAGCCCCGGGGGCTATAAATCTGTGGTAGTGAGCAACACATATCCACTGCTCACCGAGCCTGCTGCCTGGGACCCTCTCCTGCTGCTGCCAGAAGTGCCTGCTGCCTGGGACCCTCTACTGCTGCTGCCTGTGACCCTCTCCTGCTGCTGCCAGAAGTGCCTGCTGCCTGGGACCCTCTGCTGCTGCTGCCTGGGACCCTCTCCTGCTGCTGCCAGGGACCCTCTCCTGCTGCTGGCAGAAGTGCCTGCTGCCTGGGACCCTCTCCTGCTGCTGCCTGGAACCCTCTTCCGCTGCTGCCAGAAGTGTCTGCTGTCTGGGACCCTCTGCTGCTGCTGCCTGGGACCCTCTGCTGCTGCTGCCTGGGACCCTCTCCTGCTGCTCCCTGGGACTCCTCACCACTCACTTCAACCACAGGTGTTCCATGTCCACAGGGATGGCAAGAACTGAGAAGATCCATGCCAGTCCATTCACAAGCGAGGAGCTGGAGGTGCTAGTGGACCAAGTGCTGACACAGTACCGAGGCTGTATGGTGGCTCCAATGTAGTGGTAAGTTATCATTGAGGGTGCTGTTGGGCAGCGGAGGGTCAGACATGCATAGGACTGGTGATGTGTGCGACCCACAGAGGGGTTTCAGTGCAGTCATCCTGCATATGTGTGTGATTGGCATGTAGCCTCTACGCCCTCATGCATGCATGCTATGATAACTATTTGGGCCAGGCAGAGTGCCCTTGTGAGGTGTTCCCCAGTTTAAGAATTAGGGGGATTACAATTGGTCCGGGCTCTGTGTTTTGCTACTGTTGTGATAGAGATTGGTACATGACACAGTGTAACTGGTCACTTAACCTATATTTCACCCATACCTGCAGCTCAAGTTACACCAGCGTAAGGCCGTGTGGGCCATTGCTGCAAAGGTACGGGCCCTGGGGGTATCCAACAGATGGCGCACCCACTCTCACAAGAGGTGGGACAACATCAGTGGGCTGGCCCAAAACGTGGCCGAGAGGACCTTGGGGCTGCAACCGCGCACTGGGCGTCTGGCATGGCGTAACTTGACACCACTGATGTTCCGTATATTGGCAGTGACTAATCCGGAGTTGGATGCACGTCTAAAGGAGCATCACCAGCAAGGTAGGGGTGAGTATTTTGGGAGGGTGACATTGCCTGGGAGTGGATGCATGTGTACAGAGCCAGTGGCAGCGGTGAGCCACGTTATGTTTGCGGGGTGGTGCAGTGATGTGTAATGTGAGTGGCTACCGGGATGTGTGCTAGTGTCAGGCATTGTACCAAACAGCTCTTACAAGGCTGATCATCTCTGCTGTGCTTTATCATAGCCAGGTGTTTTGAGATCCACATGGTCATTCTGCATTGTGATGGTGTGTAAATGTATTAGGGGGGTTAACATAAGGGTCTGCTATCTGAGTGTGAGTTTATGTATTCCGACTTTTCATGCACCATCATTGTTGAGGGTCACACGTCTGACAACAAGGTGCCCCAGAGTACCACATGGTGCTTGGTATGGCCTACTTGGCATTGTGGACTGTCATGTCCTAATAGGTGTGTGTGTTCTTCCATCAGGTTCCCTGAAGGCCTGTCAGTGGCAATGAGTGTTGGGACATGATAGGTGTGGGAATGTCAAGTTGTGTGTGGTACACTTCATCCACGGGCAAGGTGTTGTGCTGTGTAGCCTAAACATGGCTCAGTCAGGGCAGGTCGTCAGTGTTGCAGGCACTTTTGTGGTGTATGTAGTGTGTTGCTGCAAAGGTCATGCAGGGTGTGGTGGTCAGCATGTTGATTTGGGCATCGCCTGTATGCATGGTTTAATTTGCTTTGTCCTGCATCTCTCTCTCATGCAGAATCACCAGTGGGAACGGAGGAACAGGAGCCGGAAACCAGTGGTGGCGACAGTAGCACTACAGCTGCACCGGAGGCCAGTGACACAGAGCTCACCAGCGCATCTGAAGGGGACAGGAGTATGCAGGAGGAATCCATGACTGAAACACAGAGTACTACATCATCTGATGGGAGTGTTGATGCATCCATGTTGTTAGGCACAGGGGATGGGGAGTCTGCTACATCATCTACCACTCAACGGCCAGTGCCCAGCCTCCCATCCACTTTCTCCGGTGCTGCCCGTGTCCGTAAGAAGGGACGAGTTACATTCACACCTGGCACCGCAGAGCCTGCACCTGTCCCCCTGCTGCCCTCAGTGCTGAGTGTGTAGAGCTCCTGAGCCAGCTTTGTGTGGGCCAGACCGCCCTGCTCAATGCCTTCAGTGACCATGACAAGAAATGAGGGAAGGTGGTTGCCTACCTGGAGGGCATACACTCTGGTGGGCTCTACCGTACAGTCCAGATTTTGTCATCCGAAGTAACATCTGCCCTTCAACAAGCACATGCTCCCATTCCTGCTCAGGTGCCTTTGTCCACCCCTCAGTCAGTGGCCACATCAGAGGACAGTGACCACGGTTTGCATGCGTCACAGACACGATACAGCACAAGGAGCACACAGCAGACAGAACCCAAGCGGTCCCGCCCACAGACACAATCCCCCCAGAAGAGCAGAGCCACCCCAGAATGCAAGGACAAGAGCCTGTCAGGTAAGAGCAAGGCCGAAAAAGCAATGAGGCTGACATCAGCCTCACAAACCTCTGAGGCATCTCCAGCAAAGGACTCTCCTGACCCTAAAACTTCACGCAGAGCTAGATGTGCAGTGTCTGTGCCCACTGAGGAGGTGTTGTATAGCAAGGGTACACCTAGTAAGGGCACAGGCCAACATCCCCCCACCACATCAACTCCAATTCCAAGCCCAGTGAAATAGGTGGAGGAGGGCACTGTAGGGGCCACCCCAGACAAAGAGGCAAAGGAGGGCACTGTAGGGGCCACCTCAGGCAAAGAGGCAAAAGAGGGCACTGTAGGAGGAACTCCTGGCAAAGGGGCAAAGGAGGGCACTGTAGGTGGAACACCTGGCAAAATAGGCAAAGGAGGGCACTGTAAGTGGAACACCTGGCAAGCAGGGTAAGGTGGTCCAGAGGCGTAGCCAGACAAAGCATTCTGCAGGATCCAGCACATCACCATAGGGAGTTCCAGTGTCTGGACTAGATGCGGGACAGTTGGTTTGTGTACCTGCTGTGTCAACACCAGTTCCCATTAACCCCAAGACAGGGAAGCCATTTTGTATTCCCAAAAAGTGGAAGGGCACCCTCCAACTTCTCCCACCCACACTATGTCCCAGGTCTGCATGACTCCACCTCCACATGCCACTGTACCACCTGGTCCAAACAGCCCTCCAGCTTGCCAGACGACTGTTAGCCCTACCTCACCTGTTTCTCTCTCTCCCCAGTCAAGTGTTCCTGCTGACCCCGACTGTTAGACCTGGCACCTTGGCGTGAGTCTCCCTTCCACTTTTTGCTGATGTGCCTCCGATGTTTTGCTGGTTTTCCGATACTCAGGGCACTGCGCCACGGCTGACCCGTGCCGCAGTGCAAGTGCTCCCTACTGTAAATTGTACATGCGATTGGTATCCATGATTGGTTCATTGGATTTACTGTTAGTCCCTAGTAAAGTGCACTAGGAGTGCCGGGGCTTGTAGATGCCAATACTGCTGGTGGGCCTGCAGCGCTGGTTGCGCCACCCACCGAAGCAGCCGTAAGATGTGTCTGGGAACTGCGATCGCAGAACCCGCGTGCGGTCTCGTACTGTCACGCTAGCTGGGCAAGTGCACCCACTTGCCAGCCCCCGAACCTTCCCTTGACTACATATTAGTCACCCCTATGGTAGGCCTGCGGGCAGGGTGCATTGTAGGTGTAAGGTAGGACAAGCCCTGATGTGTGTGGCCTGTCCTAGTAGTGACTTACAACCAAAACCGTATTTCACTATTGAAGGCTACCTGCTCCATTAGGCCAGACTGAGCTGCTGGAATTATTACTCCCTATAATCCCAGCAGGCTCAAGGAGCATGGTAGCGCGTCAGGTTTAGTATGCCTGAACTCAGGATGATAAAATATTTATTTTAGTAAAGTTTATTTTAGTATCCTGGGTTTGCAAATGCTACTTTTAGAAAGTTAGCATTTGCGTGCCTAACCATTTCAGCCCGCCTCTGCTGGTATGTGTATCTGACTGTCTGGGACGTGTGAGTGACAGGGCTGGGAGGATGACAGGTGGTGAATGCGCAGATTACACCTTAGTGGGAGGTAGGGGTGCCTCTTGACTCGAACTGTAGCTGTGCTCTGCCACCACAATGCTGGCTCCACCCTCCTGGGGAGCGTCGGATGACTCAGCCGACACCTGGCCCAGGAAGGGCGCAGCCCCATCAACAAGGTGCTCTGGCTGCCCCTGTCCGCACAATGCTGGCTCCACCTCCTGTGGGGCGTCTGATGCGCCTGCCCCTCACACTGAAAGCAGAAGCCGGAGTACACCCACCAGGGTACTCAAGGACTGAAAGTGGCTATGCGAAGGCCCCCCTGGCCTGCGAGAACAAAAGAAATGCCATATAAAAGAAGGAGCCCTGCTCCTTGGATTAGATCCTGTTTGGGCTACAGAAGGAACTCTGCCCGACGAGAAGGACCGGGAAGGACAAGGAAGAGTGCTGTCTCTTGCCTGTGTCTGGTGCCTTGCTGCCGAAGGAGAGGAAGAAGAAAAGACTACGAAAAGACTTTTGCTTTACAAGACTTTGTGCCAAACTCTGCTAAAAGATCTCCAAGGGCTTGCAACTGAACTTGCCCCCTGACCAGCGCCCCAGGACCAGTGGGCGCTACACCCTGAAGAAAGCGAATGCGGGTGCTGCATATCGCTGCAGTACCGACGGAGGAATCTCCTCCAAGGCAACGACATCCACCTGACCACCGTGACCGGGGCCCAAAGCAACAGCGAAAGCAAAGTGAGAACCAGCTGCCGCTGGCCCGAACACCGTGACCGCAACTGCACCGGGAGCCCGAGAGCAAAGCGAAGGAGGACCCATCCGGTCCGAGCTCTCGAGTTGACGGCGCCACGAGCAGCCAAACCACTTGCAAAGACGGACAGTTGCCCTGTGAGAGTCCCCTAGGTCGGTACCTTGCCCGACAGCTCAGCTGTGAGCGCAAAGCTGTACCGGCACTTGGCTGGGTACGTCCTGCACTTGAGGACCGTACTGCCACTTGCCGCCACTGCGCAGCCGCCGCCTCCAGGGTCGGGGCGGACGACGAGGAAGGGACCCTGCCGCCACAGAACACTGCTGCCCCGGATGACCGGTGAACTGCTCGGCTGAGAGCCGCAACGAACAGCGACCCGGGAAGGCAACGCGACGTGGGACAGATCCCCTGGGAGCCGCCTGCTCCGCAAGAACTTTGTTGAACCAGCTGGAAGGCCCTAAGAACTCTTATTGCTAGAAAGAACTGTGGCAACTCGAACTAAGTAACTTGGAACCGCTATTTGAAAGTCTGATCACTGTATTCATAAGCCTGCTTAAAGTCTATATAAAGATACATATTTTTACAGAATACAGTCTGGTCTCATTGTGTGGTGGGTTGGTTGTGACGGTGTAATATTGCAAGTGTTTAACCCTATGTGCCCCAAAGATTAGCCTACGACTGCTTAAGCCACACTACCTAGAGGGTAAGCAGAGGTTGTCTGGAAGGTAACCCTCAGCCCTGACGGGGAAGAGAGAGGCCCTGCTTGTCGCTAGTGTTGCACTGCGCCAACTAGAGCCTCCCCCTTCCTACACCGACACACAGCCAGCTCCAATCCACCTGACAGCCAGATGTGAGTGGAAGTCTCCCTCATACACCTATCTCTCATAGAGGTGTTCTAGTCCTGACCATTTTTTGCCACCTGGTTGTGTTGCTGGCCATGGTAGGGTACAGTCAAACACACTCACTGTGAAGCTTCTCATGCCCTGACTCTGCACTTTGTCATGCCCACTCACCTTGTCGTTCACTGCAGCTCTCCCCTTGCCTGTGCAGCTTCTCATGCCCTAACTCTACACTTTGCCCTGCCCACTGGCCTTGTCATTCAGTGATGCTCTGGCCTTGCCTGTGCAGCTTCTCATGCCCTGACTCTGCATTTTGCAATGTCCACTGGCCTTGTCGATCACTGCAGCTCTCCCCTTGACTGAGCAGCTTCTCATGCCCTGACTCTGCCCTTTGACCTGCCCACTGGCCTTGTCATTCACTGCGGTTCTGGCCTTGCCTGTGCAGCTTCTCATGCCATGCCTCTGCACCTTGCCATGCCTCTGGCCTTGTTGTTCACTGCCGCTCTCCCCTTGCCTGTGCAGCTTCTCATGACCTGACTCTGCACTTTGCCCTGCCCGATGGCCTTGTCATTCACTGCTGTTCTGACCTTGCCTGTGCAGCTTCTCATGCCTTGACTCTGCACTTTGCCATGCCCACTGGCCTTGTCGTTCACTGCAGCTCTCCCCTTGCCTGTGCAGCTTCTCATGCCCTGACTCTGCACTTTGCCATGCCCACTGGCCTTGTCGTTCACTGTAGCTCTCCCCTTGCTTGTGCAGCTTCTCATGCCCTGACTCTGCACTTTGCCCTGCCCATTGGCCTTGTCATTCACTGCAGCTCTCCCCTTCCCTGTGCAGCCTCTCATGTACTTGCTGTGCCACCTGCCCTGGACACTGGCCCTGTTGCTCTGCTGTGTTGGAGTCTCCCCTGTGCAGCCTCTCATGTACTTGCTGTGCCACCTGCCCTGGACACTGGCCCTGTTGCTCTGCTGTGTTGGATTCTCCCCTGTGCCATGGACACTGGCCCTGTTGCTCTGCTGTGTTGGAGTCTCCCCTGTGCAGCCTCTCATGTACTCACTGTGCACCCGGCCCTGACCACTGGCCTGGTTGTTCTGTTGTGTTGGAGTCTCCCCTGTGCAGCCTCTCATGTACTCGCTGTGCACCCTGTCCTGGCCACTGGCCCTGTTGCTCCTCTGTGTTGGAGACTCCCCTGTGCAGCCTCTCATGTACTTGCTGTGCCACCTGCCCTGGACACTGGCCCTGTTGCTCTGCTGTGTTGGGGTCTCCCCTGTGCAGCCTCTCATGTACTTGCTGTGCCACCTGCCCTGGACACTGGCCCAGTTGCTCTGCTGTGTTGGAGTCTCCCCTGTGCCCTGGACATTGGCCCTGTTGCTCTGCTGTGTTGGAGTCTCCCCTGTGCAGCCTCTCATGTACTTGCTGTGCCACCTGCCCTGGACACTGGCCCTGTTGCTCTGCTGTGTTGGATTCTCCCCTGTGCCATGGACACTGGCATTCCTGTCTACAGTTTGCTTGTGTAGGATATCTTGCATTTGTTCAGCATGTTGTACCTTGATCTTGTGTACAGCTGTTCAACAATCACATCTGTGCAATATGTGAATAAAGACAGTTACTCCTGTTGGCTGTTTTGTCAGTGTACTTGCAGATTAAATATCTTTTTGTGTGTGCATTTGGTAGCCTGTGCCCCATGCTCTATGTGTCACTTCAACATTGCCAAGCTCTTTGGCCGTATCACATTTTTAAACAGGGGTAACAGGGTCTTCAGTCCTTTCAGACACTGATACTTTTGTTATCTGTGGTGGCTCTTTTACCGGTCATGCAGTTCTATTTTGAGTAGTTTTGTGTTGTTGGCTACGTTGTTGCCATGTCAGGTTGGGGTAGACTGCCAGCACAGGGTGTGATGCTGTGCACATGTTTGCATGCAGGCTGGGCACTGATGTATGTGTGTTATTCCTGTATATGTGCCCAGCTGTGTATGTGTATGGTAATCCTGTGTTTGCCCTTAGTCCTGGTCCCCTGGCATACATGAGATGTGTGCTCTTGGGTGGTGAGGAGGTGTGCAGTGTGAAGGGTGTGACTTTGTAGTGGGTGTTGATGTGTGTGTGCCCCTGGATTGTGATAGCCACACATGTGTTAGCCAGGAGTGGTGTGCCTGTTGTTTGGATGGTCCTGCCCTGTGTAAATGATTGTATGCACTTGAGTGAGTTGTCTGTTCTGCACTGTGCAGTGTGTTGATGTGTCCATGCAGTTCTGTGTGACTCCTCATTGTTGTTTTGTCACTTATGAGTGTGCAAAGTGTGTGACTTGCATATCAGTAATGTGTTTGTTTGATCATCAATGTGTGTTGTGTGTGTTTGTGTGGACTGTGTGGCCCTGCGGCTCCTCACTGGCATTGTGTGTGACTTTCTCTTGCACTGCAGGCACATGGTGCCTTTTCTCCACCTGTATGACATGGTGTGTGATGTGATGCCATCCCCTATGTGTGCCACTTGTGCCTAGCCATTCCGGCTCTGCATTCCCTCTATTTGTGTATGGTATACGCCTCACATGTCGAATGGTGAAGTGCAAGTCAGTTGATTTTGATGTCAGCTGTCCCCCTTGTTTACATGTGTATGTGCCTCCTAATCCCTTCATTTGTGAGACTGTGCCTTGTGGTGAAGTTTTTGGGCCAAGAGTGCTGTTCCACTCTGGACATGGCCTCATTGTTTTATGTGTGATGTTCTTGTGCTATTCATCAGTGTGGATTGCCCTTGTGCACTTGAGCTGTGTGTGCTGCCCAGTGCTCTGGTGTAGCTGGTTGTGCTCTTATATCCCAGAGTGGTGCATCCTGTTGTTGTTGTGTTGGATGTCTGTGTGTTGGCTGTGGTGTATCTTCACTTCCTGGGTGGGCTGTTGTGTTTGTGCTGTTCTGATTTTTGGTGTGTGTGTTGAGGTTGTGTCAGTCATGTCTGTGTGTAGCCCTTGTGCTTGTTGTGCACACACTGCCTGTTGTGAATACAGTGTTGTTGGTGTGTGGGCTTGGCATTGCCTGATGTGCATCCCCTTGCTGTCTTGTGGTGTTTTGTAGATTTGTGCTTGCATGTGCATGTGGGATTTGTTTGATGTGGCAGAGTAGTTCTGTGCAGGTGCAATTATTGTGTGATTTGTGGTATGTTGTGTGTGTTTTGTTGGTGAGTGATGATGTTGTGCAGTGATGTTGTGTTTGTGCTCCCATTACCTTTCACAGTTTGGCTGGCAGGGTATTTCTGTTTCTGTTGGGGCTGTGTGTGTGTTCCTGTGGTGTTTGTGTGTAGTTTTGTGCAGGCATCTGTTCAGGCTACCCTTTGTGTGTGTGTTATGTTTGTGGATACAACAAGGGTGTGTGTTTATTTTTGTGTGTATGTGCTGTGAAGTACTGTCAGCCTTCAGTGTGTGAGGCACAGGTGTTGTGTGTTCCTTGTCAGCCACCCCTACAGTGGCTGTTTCCCTGGTTGTCTGTTGGGTGGTGCAGGGTGTGTATTGTGCTTGCTTGTTCCTGTGCTTGTTGCTGTGCATGGTGGAGCCCAGGATGGGCACCTGGCCTGTGACTTACTGGGGTGTGTTGATGTGTGGTTGGGGTGATGTGTTCCTGTGGTGTCTGTGCCCTGTCCATGTCTTGTTGTGGCCTTGCCTTGGGCATTGTGCGCATGTGTTGACTGCTGCGTTGACGTGACCGGGAGCGTGACGTTGCTGCTAGTTCAAGGTCGATGTGTGTCCCGGATGCAGAGGGGTGACTTGTTGTCAGGTGGGTGATGTAGGGGTGCCCTTGTGGATGTGTTGTGACCCCCAGCAGGGTGTCGGTGGTGGAGTTGGACCCTGTGTCACCCCGTGTGTTGTGTGTTGTAATTGTGTATTAGCGTATCTGCGGCTTCGTCCGCGGTGGCACAGTTGATGGTAGTGCAGTAGCAAGTACATGACCGGATGCATATGTAGGGCTGGGTCCATGGCGTTCATGACCGGGTGGTGACGACCGGGTCTGTGCTCCGCTATCGAGTTTCCGCCGTGTCTGGTTGGGCGGTGTTTCCGCTGCGGTGCGTCTGCCTGTTTGGGCCATCCTAATTTGTGGAGCGGTGCGGATGTCATTCCGCGTGTCAGTGAGTCTCCATTGGCTCCCATCGCCGCACTTTGAAGGCGGTGCGCATCGCTCTGTGGCGAACGGGAAATGACCTTTGTTTTGCTATACTAATATGGCGGACATGAGTTCCTGCTGCTCGCGGGCAGAAAACGGCGTTTTTCCGCCCGCTAGCACCGCGGTGGTGCCACCGCACGAAATCCTAATGGACCCATAGGTCCGCAATCTCCCTAATGAGAATTCTCATTGCGAAGAGTCTGCCCCGAGTGTGGAGAGCACCCATAACTGTGGGGCCTCCTCCGCAAGTACAGATGCCCTTTCTAAATCAGGCCCTGAGGTTCTAACTATTTATCCATACATGTACTTATAGGACTCTATATAATACAACTTTATTTCTAATTAATATTTTCCATATACATGTATAACTCCCTATGTAGTATGTATCTACATTTTTAGTACTTTCCTCCTACTGTTAAAAAAAGAAAACCTACAACTCTCTCCAATTCACTACTCTGTCTCAACCTATGCCTCTTTCAATATATCCTCCACCTTTACGCTCTGACTCATTCCAAACCTCATTGTACTCTATGATCTCCCTAATGACCCTTTTTAGACTCTTCCCTCCTTTGACTTATCCCAACCTTTTTTTTTCTAATATAAACTTGCAAATAACACTTTATAGACTCTTACCTTCTCCATCCCTCCTTTGACTCATCCCAAACCTCATTCTACTACTATGGTTTCCCTGATAACCTCTTCTAGACTCTCCCCTCCTCTATCCTTCCTTTGACTCATCCTAAACCTCATTAGAGTGCTATGATCTCCCATATAACACTTTCTAGACTCTTCCCTCCTCCATTAATTCTTTATCCTATTCAATCCAGCTAACAGACTAATGTGTCCACCGCTCCAATTAACAACTTTTATTTTTCTATACTAATCCACTTTGTGTTCCGGAGTAGCATGCTACTCGCTGAAAAGCACTTCAAAGCCTCGTTAGGGGTAGTGAGAGCTATAGAAATATAGTTACATTACATTACAATACAATGAAATACAATACATTCATAATTGTATACTTGTAATTCATGATTGCTTCAATATTCTCAAAGCTGCCCCAAGCTACATTGCTGAGTTCAAGCCTAGATATAGGAACTGTCCCTGACGTTAACATTCAGCGAAGAAGCATATCTCCCATTCACGACCTGTCAACAGAGTCTCTGCAGCATACTAACTTAATCAACCATCTGTATCCATTTTATTTATCCATCCAGCTCCATTCCTCCTCCAACAAAAAGTGACATGGCCTCCTCAGAGTATGTGCAGCATCAATTCTTTCCCTGCCTTTCTCTAGCCTGTGGGCAAGTACCTCTCGCGTATACCCCTAAGAAGGCCATTGTTTTGAGTCTCAAGCTCAAAGAAGACCTCCAATCTAAAAAAAATCTAATTTGGTCATTTGATAAAGCTATGATTACTGCCATTGATTTCAAATTTGGAATTTGGCCTGTCGTTTGGAACCTGTGTGAGTAGCAGCTGATGGGAGTGGTGAAGAACGCTTCTAGAATAGGGGTTTGCAGATTGCGCCAGATCAGCTAACAACACTTTTTCAATCCTGGGTTTTATGCATGTTTGTCCAATTCAGAGAAAAGAAGACTACAACTCACAGAATGCACTGATGTGTTAACCTAAAGTCCAGCACAGAATCAGAGGTGTCTTGCTGAAGTGGAGTGATCCGTCAGTCCTAGCGTGGACATTTCCACTATCACTTCACATTTGTCCTTCAGTCCTATATGCGGACATGGGGATAACCATACCCCTCGTGTCCGAAAACTCTCATTTGAAACCGACAACTCTGCAGGAATAAAAATAGTTTTCTGGGCCATTTATTATTTGGCAATTACTACAGTGAAAAGCCTAGACTTCACACAGAAACATGCTTTCAACTGTATAACAAGGAGAGGTCGTTTTCGTGTGAATGCACCTTAATGCACATGCCTGAACAGGCAGATCACCTGTCTCCACTACTCAGCACTAAATCTTTTACCAAGTGATTAATTATGATTAAGCAAATAATTAGCCATGCTTCATAAGAGAATGTTGACAGCAAGTAACCTTTATAAATGGCTGAGGGTAGTCATGAGTCTCAGACGTGCTGAACAAGATTAAACAATACATCCAGAAAACACAAACTTGGGGCCAGATGTAGGAGCCAAAATACCGCTCGGTAACGGGCGATTTCAGCCGTTACCGACCAGTATTAAGTATTTGGCATGTAGGGGCCCTATTTTACCGATTCGGTAAATTTACTGAATCAGTAAATTTACCGAATCGGTAAAATACCGAATCGGTATTTCTACCGATTCGGTAATTTTGAGATGTAGGTGGGACTCTTCTGAGTCCCACAGGCCTTACCGAATCGGTATTTTACCACCCAATCCAATTGGGTGGTAAAATACCGATTCCAGGTGTGCATGCACATGTGTGCATGCACACCTATGGCATGTGACAGACAGACATGCCCTTAGGGCATGTCTGTGTGCCACAGGTCACACATGCCTGAATTCTGGGTGCTTAAGGGTGTCAAAGTGACACCCCCTGCACCCTTGCAACATTCGGTATTTACCAAATCGGTATTTACCGATTCGGTAATGCCCATTGATTCCTATGGGCTTCAATGCTCATAGGAATCAATGGGCATTACCGAATCGGTATTTACCGATTCGGTAAATACCGATTCTTACAGAATTGGTAATTCAATTACCAATTCTATCTGTATCTCCCCCCTTCTATTTTACCGATTCATAAATACCGAATCGGTAAAATCCGGTACTTATTTATCGGTAAAATATACTTACCTACATCTGGCCCAAAGTGCCTATTACTACATGTTAAAGGGTAGGCAAACCTTCATATTCACACTACAGTCATGAGCAATGTAGGGCATTCCCCTTTTTAAAAAGCAATATCAATCCTCTGACTGAGAGAATATTTTGGCAATATGATCATGGACATTTTCTCCTCATTATGTTCCTTATCTAAAACCATACTACTATCATAAACATGTGTATGTGTTAATTGTGTGTGTTAGCACCTCCCAGAAAGGTGCTCACGGTCACTATAAGGAATGTATTTTGTCACCTACCGGTGGTAACGGTCTTGTTTGTCTCCCAATTTAGGCAACAGCAGGTGTTAAACAGGTAGTACAATTTGTGTGCTTTTTGTAAACTGACACTTATGTAGGTCAAGTTTTTGTAGACAGTAGTTCTGCTTTATTTTAGGTCCTGAAGAATTGCATGTCAATGTACTTTAAGCGAGAAACATGTTGACCATACTTTCCACACCTTAGTACTGTCTCGCACTTGGAAACTTAAGTTCCAGTGAGTACAGACTAATCTTTATTTTAATTGTGGCAGAGGACCACCTGAATAAATGTGTCTTCCGGTACCTCTTGCATCATTTTATCCCCACTCACACCATCTACTCTGTTCTCGCCCCTCACCCACACTTCACCCATAGGCAGTTGGATAAAATGATCTCTGCTAAAGAGCCCCTCTTTGAGGTGTTGCCCGTAAGGAATTGCACCGCCTACCCAACGAGAAGCATTGCCTATGATGAAGCATGACACTCACAAGGGTGTGTGAGGCCATTATATCCAACACAATGGATACCCAGGGTTAGTTCTCCAATGAGCACTGCCCCCTGCACCTAAGTGACCTTCTTAGCCTCCCCCTAGGAACAGCCCAGTCTCCTTTTGTTGGTCTCATTGTCCAGGGCTCCAACTGTGGATGGACCTTCCACTCATCTTTTGAGTGGTAATCTCAGCCCTCTGGATCACAACTGATCCCTACTTTCCCCTTCCTCTTTTGTTGTAATGCACCTTAATGCACATGCCTGAACAGGCAGATCACCTGTCTCCACTACTCAGCACTAAATCTTTTACCAAGTGATTAATTATGATTAAGCAAATAATTACAAACCAAAAAAGGAGAAGCGTAGAGGTACTGATAGAATCACCCTCCCAAGTAAGCTTTTATAACCACAGAGATTCTATCAAAAAAAGTGAATACGTGATATTTTTTATAATTTTAACCGTTTGTAGCAGGGTGCTAGGCTCTCTCTTACACATGGAAAGATGGGAGCACAATGTGCTTGTTAAAATACCCCTCACACTCTAAAAAACCAGGTAGAGTCATGCTTCATCATAGGGGTCTTCCCGCCCCTATAACGGGACGGGGCGTGCTACGACCAAACGAAATACGCGGGAGCACTAAGATGTGACAGAGGCTATGTGTGGGTGCATAGGTGTCAGTGAAGGTGTAGGGACCTAACACTAGTGGGTGTGCAAAAAGTGAAAAAATTGAAAAGAGTTAAAAATTCCCTGGCTTGGTAGAAAAAAACAATTTTATTAGCTTCTCCAGCTGGGAACATTAAGAAGGGGTTGTGTGGTAGAGCATTAGCTACTACCTAGTCGACATGTTTCGTAAGCAGTCCCCTACTGCTTACTCATCAGGACCAAAAAACGATCCCTACTGTTTTTACTCAGTTCTAACAAGTAGTGCCTACTGTCCTATAAACAACCAACAAAAATAAGTTGGCTGTTTTGGCTTCAGGGCATGAGTTGGCCCAGGTGAAGCAGAAAAAATCGACCTAATGTGGTCTCTGTAAAGGAAAAAGAGGAGAAAAACCAACATAAATGCATGAATAGGCATTATTATCTGAATGGAAAGATACAAACAGATAAATTGTTCCATATTGTTGGAGGGGAACCGCATTTTCAAAATCCTAAAGGCGGTTGGACTCCTACATGAAATTCAACATGTAGTCATGTGTCTCTCGACATCAACTGCCCGTCATGGGAGACACTAGTAGTACCGTTTTTGTCGGGACCACTGTCATAGCATCACACACACACAACATTCGTGACTCAATGTACTTACAACAGACTAGCAAAAGAGAGGGGAGGGGGACCTCCTTAATAACGTTTTAGAAGTTGGTAACGGTAACATACTTATCTCAGTAGTTAACAATGCCCCATGAGTTTGCAGGCGAGGGGTTTATTCAGCGCAGTTTACTATAAAAGACAAAGTCTCGTTTTAGGTGGTTTTTACAGGCAGCGAGATATTTGTGCTTTTATCTACCCCCGCGACCCGTTTATTTAAAGACTCGAGGTCGGAGTCTTTTACTTACATTTCTGCCAGAAAAAGAAAGCATTATTCCTACCCCCGTGCTCCTCCGAGGATAGCCGGGCTTGAGTGACTGGATGTTTATGAAAGCCTTTGCACTTCCGCGTTTGTTGCACGCTGGGTGCGGCCCATTCCACAGTGCTAGAGCGTCAACCAACAAAGATGGCCGCCTGTTTGTGGCGCGGCCGGAGGGCAAAATGCGGAAGTCTTTTCACAGTGCCAACTGTACTGACATTAGAAGAAACAACAATTATTCTGCATACATTGACATTAGTGCAGTATATTTATAGAGTATTCAGAAAAGAATTTCGCCACAAACAGGCGGCCATCTTTGTTGGTTGTCGCTCTAGCACTGCGGAATGCAACAAACGCGGAAGTGCAAAGGCTTTCATAAACATCCAGTCACTCGAGCCCGGCTATCCTCGGAGGAGCACGGGGGTAGGAATAATGCTTTCTTTTTCATAATCTTTCAGACACTGAACTCACCCCTCCGCAAAGAAGGGTTTTGGAAAAAGGCCTGGGATATGTGCCCACGGCCAATATGGACAAATTCCATCTTTGTCAAGAGGTCCAGGCATTCATGCGACGCCTAAAATTACAAGTCTTCTTTAAAGACAAAGAAGACACATCAGACCATGGGGATACAAATCTGAGACCCAAATCCAATTTTACACCCATGGATAACACTCTTCCAGTTGAACTACTTGCCTTTGAAAAGGCAGTAATGATGGATTTGGAGAACATAAAACCAAATGAAAAGCGCGCATTTCAGAACACCACAAGTGAAGAGAGACAGGCTTTACGCGATCTAAGCAACAACAAAAGACTAATAATAAAACCTGCCGACAAGGGTGGTGCTACGGTCATACAGAACGTAGAAGACTATGACAAGGAGTGCAGAAGGCTGCTACAGGACGAAAGAAATTATGGAGTTCTTCACAATGATCCCACAACCAGCATACAAACAAAGATTGGTACCATGGTGGAGGAGGCATTGTCGCACGATTGGATCACTAAAAAGGAGGGGGATTTTCTGAACCAAAAAAATCCAAGAACCCCTTACCTTTATACCTTACCAAAGATCCACAAAAACCTCCAGAACCCTCCTGGGAGACCGATCGTCTCGGGTATTGGGTCAGTTTTAGAACCAGTCTCTAGGTTCGCAGACGCGTTTCTGAGACCAATGGTCCAAAAAACATCTACGTATCTGAAGGACACAAAGGAAGTGTTAAACCTTCTGGAAGAGGTACGGTTTGATCCTGAAACCCAGCTCTTAATCAGCTGTGATGTTGAAAGCCTGTACACTAGCCTGCCCCATCAAGCTACCCTAGACATCATTGAGGATGTTTTGTTTGAGGACTTTTGGGAATACCAAACACCGCGTAATGTGGTAATGAACTGTTGCGCACTGGCCTTGAAGGAGAACTTCTTTGAGTACGAAGGCACCCTATATATACAGAAGCATGGGACCAGCATGGGAAGTACATTTGCCCCCAGTATAGCTGGACTGTACGTACACCATCTTGAGGTAACAAAAATACTGAACCCCAATAACCCATTCAGACCCAAGATAAAACTATGGAAACGATACATCGATGATATCCTTATCATCTGGGATGGAGATGAAAAGGGTTCTGAACAGTTTCTCACCTGGCTCAATCTGCAGGACGAATTCCTAAGGTTTACCAGTACAGTCTCCAGGAACAACTTGGTTTTCCTAGATCTGAACATTTTTCCCAAAGATGGGAGACTGGTGACCACGACCCATTTCAAGAGTACCTCCAAGAACTGCCTTCTCATGTACAACAGCTTCCACCCCAAGCACCTGCGGGACAATCTGCCATATGGTCAGTTCCTGCGCCTACGCAGGAACTGTACAGAGGTTGAGACCTTCAAAACTCAGTCAAATGACCTCAAAAAGAAACTAAAAGCATGAATGTACCCTGACCGTGTTATCAACCAGGCCTATACACGAGCAAGAAATAACTGCCGTGAAAGCTTGTTGGAAGAAAAAACAGTCAAAGAGGAAGAGAAACGCCCGATCTGTGTGACATCATACAACACTAGCTCCAACCTAGTGACCAAGATCATTAACAAAAATTGGAGAATTTTGAACAGTGGTGGGTTACAAATATCGAAACCAATGTTTGCACACAAAAGAGCAAAGAGCTTGAGGGATGTCTTGGTCCATACAAGACCGAAATCCAATAACAATACACAAAGAGACCCCAACTTTGTTCAGGGTCACTATCCGTGTGGTGGATGCAGGGTTTGTGGACTAACCAAAAAAAGCAAAGAAATAACTTTCAACAACGGCACCGTCTGGGAACAGAGAGCTTTCAGCAACTGCAACAGTGCAAATGTTGTATATCTGATCACCTGTCCATGCCAACTGGAATATGTAGGCATGACAAGCAGGGCAGTCAAGGTGAGGATAGGCGAACATAAGAGCACGATTAAGTGCAGGAAAACCAGCACAAAACTGACCAACCATTTCCTTGAAATGAATCATAAACCAGAGGAAATCAGATGGACGGTAGTAGAACTGATAAGCAATGAAAGATTTTTGCTGGAAAAAGAACAGCGATGGGTTTTCCGTATTCAATCACACAAACACGGATTAAATGATGATATACCCTGGAACCAACTATAGGCATCTAGCCCAGCATCTGATCCTATCTCCCACAACAGCTATTGCTACCACGAGGTCTCACCAACAAAAATTCTTTCCCAAATACTCTATAATATACTGTACGAACGTTAATGCATGTGGAACCATTGTTGAAACAGTATCCAGCCCAGCATCTGTTTCTACCCCCCAAAAAACAGTCATTGCCATCATGAGGTTTTACCAGCAGCGAAATTCTTTTCTGAATACTCTATAAATATACTGCACTAATGCCAATGTATGCGGAATAATTGTTGTTTCCCCTAATGTCAGTACAGTTGGCACTGTGAAAAGACTTCCGCATTTGGCCCTCCGGCCGCGCCACAAACAGGCGGCCATCTTTGTTGGTTGACGCTCTAGCACTGTGGAATGGGCGGCACCCAGCGTGCAACAAACGCGGAAGTGCAAAGGCTTTCATAAACATCCAGTCACTCGAGCCCGGCTATCCTCGGAGGAGCACGGGGGTAGGAATAATGCTTTCTTTTTCTGGCAGAAATGTAAGTAATAGACTCCGACCTCGAGTCTTTAAATAAACGGGTCGCGGGGGTAGATAAAAGCACAAATATCTCACTGCCTGTAAAAACCACCTTTGTCTTTTATAGTAAACTGCGCTGAATAAACCCCTCGCCTGCAAACTCATGGGGCATTGTTAACTACTGAGATAAGTATGTTACCGTTACCAACTTCTAAAACGTTATTAAGGACGTCCCCCTCCCCTCTCTTTTGCTAGTCTGTTGTAAGTACATTGAGTCACGAATGTTGTGTGTGTGTGATGCTATGACAGTGGTCCCGACAAAAACGGTACTACTAGTGTCTCCCATGACGGGCAGTGGATGTCGAGAGACACATGACTACATGTTGAATTTCATGTAGGAGTCCAACCGCCTTTATGATTTTGAAAATGCGGTTCCCCTCCAACAATATGGAACAATTTATCTGTTTGTATCTTTCCATTCAGATAATAATGCCTATTCATGCATTTATGTTGGTTTTTCTCCTCTTTTTCCTTTACAGAGACCACATTAGGTCGATTTTTTCTGCTTCACCTGGGCCAACTCATGCCCTGAAGCCAAAACAGCCAACTTATTTTTGTTTGTTGTTTATAGGACAGTAGGCACTACTTTTTAGAACTGAGTAAAAACAGTAGGGATCGTTTTTTGGTCCTGATGAGTAAGCAGTAGGGGACTGCTTACGAAACATGTCGACTAGGTAGTAGCTAATGCTCTACCACACAACCCCTTCTTAATGTTCCCAGCTGGAGAAGCTAATAAAATTGTTTTTTTCTACCAAGCCAGGCAATTTTTAACTCTTTTCAATTTTTTCACTTTTTGCACACCCACTAGTGCTAGGTCCCTACACCTTCACTGACACCTATGCACCCACACATAGCCTCTGTCACATCTTAGTGCTCCCGCGTATTTCGTTTGGTCGTAGCACGCCCCGTCCCGTTATAGGGGCGGGAAGACCCCTATGATGAAGCATGACTCTACCTGGTTTTTTAGAGTGTGAGGGGTATTTCAACAAGCACATTGTGCTCCCATCTTTCCATGTGTAAGAGAGAGCCTAGCACCCTGCTACAAACGGTTAAAATTATAAAAAATATCACTTATTCACTTTTTTTGATAGAATCTCTGTGGTTATATAAGCAAATAATTAGCCATGCTTCATAAGAGAATGTTGACAGCAAGTAACCTTTATAAATGGTTGAGGGTAGTCATGAGTCTCAGACGTGCTGAACAAGATTAAATAATACATCCAGAAAACACAAACAAAGTGCCTATTACTACATGTTAAAGGGAAGGCAAACCTTCATATTCACAATACAGTCATGAGCAATGTAGGGCATTCCCCTTTTTAAAAAGCAATATCGATTCTCTGACTGAGAGAATATTTTGGCAATATGATCATGGACATTTTCTCCTCATTGTGTTCCTTATCTAAAACCATACTAATATCATAAACATGTGTATGTGTTAATTGTGTGTGTTAGCACCTCCCAGAAAGGCATCTCGCTGCCTACCTTAAAGCAATGGCCTGAGTCTTCCTGCTACATGGTTCCACTTTGAAGCAAGGAACCATTATAACCTTGAGCCTACACAACCACATCTCCATGTTTCCCTCCTCAACAGAGGCCCTGCTCTACCCTCATATGAAAGTTACAGTTTTTTCTTTCTCCTGGTCTAGTGCCCATCGTGGGCCTATAGATTTAATTGTGCAGTCAGTCTCAATGAAAGAGTCAAGGGATCTTTGTGATGTGGGTTCCTAAGGAAGGTAGGATGATGTGAGTGATGTACTTCACTCTCCAGGTAGTAGGCTGTGGATAGGCTTTCTTTCACACTTTCCCCTCATCTATCCAGTGCTTAGGGGTTCTGGGAAATATTTTACTTCTAGGTGTGGGATGGGACCCAACAGCCCTTAATTCCATGGGATTGCGAGCTCTGGTCTCCCTACACCTTAACTCTGTTTAGCTTATCTAAGTAAAAAGAGCATTTGATTAACGGAATGCAGAACAATGTCATACATTCACCCCAGTACACAGATCTGGGCCTTAATCCATCATTTTTTGCTCACCATGCCATTCCACTTTGGACCCAGCCATATGCAAATCACTCTTGAGCCTGTGCCCAAAGGGAACAGCCCAGCTCGAACTGGCAGGCCAGGTCCTCATTGGACTGGTCAAGTCAAGTCAAGTCATAAAATGTATATAGCGCACTACATACCCAGAGGGTTTCAAGGCGCTTAGGAAGGGGAGGAGGATTAATTGTCAAATATCCACGTTTTAAGCTGCTTTCTGAACGCTAGGTGATTCTGGGTGAGGCGAAGGTAAGCGGGGAGTGAGTTCCATGTTTTGGCAGCGAGGTATGAGAAGGATCTGCCTCCCATGGTGGTCTTGTTGATGCGAGGTACAGTGGCGAAGGCTTGGCTGGAAGAGCGAAGTTGGCGGGAGGGGGTGTAGAAGGACAGTCGAGAGTTGAGGCAATCTGGTCCGATGTCGTAGAGTGATTTGTGTGCGTGGGTAAGCAGTCGGAAAGTAATCCTCTTATTGACGGGTAACCAGTGGAGGTCTTTAAGGTGACCAGAGATGTGTTCGTTGCGTGGGATGTCTAATATGAGCCTGGCTGAGGCGTTTTGGATTCGTTGTAGTTTCTTCTGGAGTTTAGCGGTGGTACCTGCGTAGAGGGTGTTTCCGTAGTCCAGTCGGCTCGTGACTAGGGCGTGGGTGACTGTTTTCCTTGTTTCGGTGGGGATCCAGCGAAATGTTTTTCTGAGCATGCGAAGAATGTTAAAGCAGGAAGAGGATACGGCGCTGACTTGTCTGTTCATTGAGAGTGAAGAATCCAGGATGACGCCAAGGTTCCGTGCGTGGTATGTCGGGATGGGTGCATTTCCGAGGGCTTCCGGCCACCAGGAGTCGTCCCAGGCAGAGGGGGATTTACCTAAGATGAGGACTTCTGTTTTGTCTGAGTTCAGTTTCAGACGGCTTTGTTTCATCCATTCGGCGACTTCTTTCATTCCTTCGTGTAGGTTAGTTTTGGCGGTGCTGGGGTCATTGGTGAGGGAAAGGATCAGTTGAGTGTCGTCCGCGTAAGAGATGATGTTGAGGTTGTGTTGGCGGGCGATGGCCGCGATGGGGCTCATGTATACGTTGAAGAGGGTGGGACTGAGTGAGGATCCTTGTGGTAAGCCGCAGATGATTTCAGAAGCCTCGGACTTGAATGGTGGGAGGTGGACTCTCTGGGTTCTTCCGGTGAGGAACGAGGTGATCCATTCCAGTGCCTTTCCTTGGATTCCGATGTTTCTGAGGCGTTGTAAAAGGGTGCTGTGGCAGACTGTGTTGAATGCTGCAGAGAGGTCGAGGAGGATGAGGGCGACTGTGTCTCCATTGTCCAGTAGAGTTCGAATGTCGTCTGTTGCTGCGATGAGGGCGGTCTCAGTGCTGTGTTTGGCTCGGAAGCCAGATTGTGAGGGGTCGAGTGATTTGTTGGCTTCGAGGAAGGCGGCGAGTTGGTTGTTGACAGCTTTCTCGATGACTTTGGCCGGGAATGGAAGAAGCGAGATGGGGCGGTAGTTTTTGAGTTCGGTGGGGTCTGCTGTTGGTTTTTTCAGAAGGGCGGTGAGTTCGGCGTGTTTCCAGTCTTCCGGGAAGGTGGCGGAGTTGAAGGAGCAGTTGATGACGTCTCGGAGGTGCGGAGCTATGACGGAGTCTGCTTTGTTGAAGATGTGGTGAGGGCATGGGTCTGTGGGGGATCCAGAGTGGATGGAATTCATCAGGCGGATGGTGTCCTCAGTGGAGATTGGGTTCCAGGCGTTAAGGGTGTTAACGGGGGGAAGATGGTCAGCTGATGGTAGGGTGGGTTGGCTTCCGGGTTGGTTGTCAAAGCTGTTGTGGATGTCAGCAATTTTGTTGTGGAAAAAAGAGGCTAGGGAATCGCAGAGGGTTTGAGAGGGGGTGATGTCGTTGGAGTTGGCCGAGGGGTTGGAAAATTCCTTGACGATGTTGAAAAGTTCCTTGCTGTTGTGGGCGTTGTTGTCAAGTCGATCCTTGAATGCTGTTTTCTTGGTTTTTCGGATCAGTTGGTGGTGAGTACGGATGGCGCTTTTGAAGGCGTCCTTGTTGCTGGTGGATGGGTCTTTTTTCCAGGTCTTTTCAAGGGAGCGGCAGAGTTTCTTGGACTTCTTGAGGTCATCGTTGAACCATGAGGCCTTCTTGATGCCAAGTTTGTGTTGACGTTTTTTCAGTGGTGCTAAGGTGCCGGCGGTGTTGGATAGCCAAAGGGTGAGGTTGGAGGCGGCTTCGTTGGCGTTAGAAGAGAGGGCTGGGGAGGTTTGAAGGAGCGATGTGGAGATCTGCTCCGTGGTGATTTTGTTCCAGTTTCTTTGTAGAGTTGGTTGGAGGTGAATGATGGGTTTCGGCTTGTTGTAGGTGAAGTGAACGCAGCTGTGGTCAGTCCAGAGGAGATCCGTAGTGTGGCTGAAGGAGACATGATTGCTGGAGGTGAAGATGGGGTCGAGTGTGTGGCCTGCGATGTGGGTGGGGGAAGTGACCAGTTGTTTAAGCCCTTATCAGCCAGGATAGCTTGACTCCAGTGGCTTGGAGAGCACAGGACCCAAGTATGGGCATACCCGTCCCACTCGGAGTGACAAATGCAAAAAGTACAATTGATGGACAGAATGCAGAACAACATCATACATTCACCCCAGTACAGAGATCAGGGCCTAAATCCATCATTTTTTTGCTCACTTTGCCATTCCAGTTTGGACGCAGCCATATGCAAATCAGTCTTGACCCTGAGCCCAATGGGAACAGTATGGCCTGAACTGCCAGGCCAGGGCATCCTTGGACTGGAAACAAGCATCCTAGGACCAGTTTCGGGCTTTCAGCCCTCATCAGCCAGGATAGCTTGACTGCAGTGGCACGGAGAGCAGGGAGAGCACGGGACCCTCGTCTGGGCATACCCGTCATACTCGGGGTGACAAATGCAACAAAAAAAAACAGTTGATGGACAGAATTCAGAACAATGTCATGCATTCATCCCAGGGCCTAAATCCATCGTTTTTTTTCATCATTCCATTCCAGTTTAGACCCAGCCAACCCAGCCATATGCAAATCAATCTTGATCCTGCGCCTAATGGGAACAGTCCAGCCCGAACTGCCAGGCCAGGTCCTCCTTGGACTGGAAACAAGCATCCTAGGGGCAATTGCCTGCTTTCAGCCCTTATCAGCCAGGATAGCTTGACTACAGTGGCATGGAGAGCATAGGATCCACGTCTGGGCATACATGTCCCACTCAGGGTGACAAATGCAAAAGGACAATTGATGTCATACATTTACCCCCCAGTACAACAATCTAGGCCTAATTCCATTATTTTTTTTGCTCACCATGCCATTCCAGTTTGGACACAGCAATATGCAAAGCAGTCTTGACCCTGCGCCCAATGGGAATAGTCCAGCCTGAACTAAGCTCATCTTAGTACCCATGGTATATGCCATGGGATATTTTCGGGGTTTTCCTTGACTCAAGGACTTTTTGGGGGTGAGGATGAAAGCTTGTGGGTGTAGACTATGGAAGGCAGATGTCTCCGATACAGAAGATTGTTGTATTCTCACATTATATCTTGTCTCCCTTCATTTGTATCCTACTTCCTCTTTATGGTATACATGGTACTCTCCTCTTCTTCCCAGATCACTTCCCCCTTTATCCCTTGTTAGTTTTTCCCAATAGAATGTCGAGTTAAAGTTTCTGACTAGACAGTCTTACAGTTGACCATGCTGACGTTTGGTGATTTGTGAAAAAACGTACCTGAAGAACTCATCCATGGGAATTCATTTCTTTATATAACACTGGTGATGAGTTGGCCATGCACGGTGTTGGCATTCACATCACCACCCCTTTGCGTTCGTCAACAGTATCTGTCGATCATTTGCTGTGAGGTGATGCAGTTCCCATCATTGGTTGGACTTGCTGAATAACGTTTCCTCAGGCGGGGCAATCACTTTCCACCTCACTTGCAACCTTCTTGGTACTTTTTGTGCACTTTCTGGGCCTTTAGTATTTTCTGCACTACTGCGCTCATCTAGGAACAGTTACATCATCAGGCCATGTTAGCTTCTTCATTTCCAATGTGCTCCTGCTCTTTGGTGCTTGTCCTTCTCCATGACTCTTGTTGTGTCTGAGCATTTAATAAAACTACCTCACCCTAGCCTTCTCTCGTTCTCCAGGTCTGGTTGTTGTGGCCACGTCCACTGCTTACATCCTCATAAGTGGAGCTTGCGCCTGTACGTAAGCACTCTGGAGGACGTCCTCCTCTGTTCCAGATGTTGATGCAGTGGTCACCAAGTGACGTGGTGAACATCCTCCCTCCTCACTCAGCTGTTTTGACTGACCTTGCGGCTTACTCCTCCCAGGTAGGAATATTTTTGGGTATACAGCAGTGCTGAAGAGGACAGCCTCCCGCCTCTCACTGCACTCTTTTACTGTTTCCATGCCTATTTCCTGGTCAGCCTCCGTTGATATACTCCCACCATCTTGCACACCTTATTTCCTCTTCAACATTCATGTTTGTGCTTCGTCTCCACTTCAGGTAATTTTTCACTAGATGTCAGTGTTTCTCTGTACTTCTTCTTGTCCCTGTTAAGTGCCTACAAATATGTGCTGCCACACCCACTGCCTTCCTTTAGGAGGATCCTCCCCAACTATCATAGAAACAGGACTAACACTACTTTGTCCTTACATTGTTGTTTCTTGTATTTCAAAGAACACAAGAAGTGTATTCTGCTACAACCTTTCCTCTTCTAGAACGGATGCAGCAGGAACTTGTCAACCACCTCCATTTTAAACGAAACAGGAAAACCCATGATTCCATGGAAACTTTGTGTACAATTATTTGAATCCTACCTCATTGCCAAAGGAGGAAAATGTTTTTGCCACTACCAAACAAAACATGTTATTGCATGACTAGGACTTGAAGGAAGGAAAGGTTATGAAAATAAACAGGTGCACCCTGTAGTTGGTGGTGAGGGCCCAGACGGCAAGCAAAGTCTATTAAAGCACAACTTTGAAATTTGAATAACATTTTTGCAGAACAATGTAAGTTTTTTTAAACAGACATAAATTCTTTGGAAAACCCCCAAAAATTAACTGAGGTCTATCCAATACATGTGACCTTGGACCTCTGTGTGACTCATATATCTGAGATGAACTAGTTAGCTGTATTAACAACCCATGGAGCCAGGAGAAACCACTGGCAACAAATCCCAATCTGGAAGAGGCAGTGGACATCATCAAGAGTGTAGAGTGCACAGCAAAATGTATAAAAGAAATAAAGATTCCTACAGAAATAATAAGTGCTATCAAATAGATTAAGAAACCTGAGGCCTTGCATACTACAAAAGAGAATTTGTTCACAAGGAAAACACACATAAAAGGCAAGAAGAAATCTTTCTGCTGTAGAAGCAACACTCACTTCGCTAATAACCCCATTTGTCAGGACAAGGACACATGCTGCCTTTAATGTGGAAAGAGGGGTCGTGTTGGGAAGGTGTGTAGAGACCATTTAAATGTTCATGTTGATATAGTTGAACCTTCACAAGTAGAAGATAAGATACATATGTTCCACATGATCATGGAGGGACATCATTAGAAACGTCTGAGTTGTGATAACAAGTTGAAAAAAAGCTTGTTTCTGACTTTGCCAGTTCATGCTCTCCTTTCTCCTTGTTAGATAGTCAAGCATTTAACCAGATTTTTAAAGATAAGGTTTATGAACTGGAGCACCTGTATATTAAATCTGGAAGGTACAACAGTGCTCCCATTCTGTTACAAGGCATTTAAAGGTGGATCTACTACAGGGAAGGTCTATGTAGCAGAGCAGAAGTCCAACTTACTAGGATGGAAACCTCAGCAGCATCTAGGAAATAAATGAGGCCTCAATGAATTCAATCCTTCTGTGGGGAAGATGTTTGTATTGAGTTTTCTCATGTTTTCTCAGACAGGCTTGGATTATTGTCTAATTACCAAGATCATATTATGTCCAAGGCTCAATTGGTTATTCATAAAGTATCTGACAGGAGAGCTAGGCATACTATTGCATAAAGGGGAATTTGAGCATATAGAGAGTTCTGAGTGGTTAGCTCCAATTGTTATAACCACTAGGTAGTCCTATGTGACCTTAACAGTAAAAATTAGGATGGACAAAATTTCCTTGCCAGGCATAGCTGAGATGCTGAGCTTGGTCAAAGATGCCTGTTTCTTCAGTGTGCTTGGCCCATCATCATCATATCATCAGGTAAGAATTTCACACAGATTCCTCTCCACTCCCATCTTTCACAAAACCACTATGGGCATAGCAATATATTAGAATGCCTTTTGGACAGACACCCTCCGCTTTAGTTTTTCACCTAAATTTGCAGCATGTTTTGGATGGTATGGCTAACATCTTGTACTTTCAAGATGACATCCTGATCCTTTGTTCATTTGAGCACACGGTCTAATGCTTAGATGTGTTCTATAAAGGAATCACTGATAGAATATCGACTACCACAATATCGAGGTCCCAAAATATCAGGACCGAAATATCGATGACAAGAATATCGACATCCTATCTACATCATGGTAAGTACAAAAATATATATAAAAAAAATATTGTTGTTAAAAATATCGTTTTTTTATGTTTAAAAAAATATATGAAATAAAGTAAATAATACATATAATAAAAAAAGATAGTTATAATTATTATAAAATGTTTAAATATAGAAATAATAAATCTAATGTAAAAAAATTAAACATACCTACGTATAAAATATTATATATATATATATATATTACCTACTGGCGGTCGCCAGTAGGTAGTTATAGTTAGGATTTTTTTCAATGTTAAATCTCAAAATTCTATTTGGAATAACTTTTACGCCGGTTGACGAATCTGACTGAACATTTCCTCAAAATAGCCTCACGGCGTTCCGGTCCTTCCCTGGGGGGGATTCGTCAAGCGGGGGCTGAGATAAAAGGGGGGTCCCAAAACGCGTTTTCCCCATGTTAATTTCCATAGGGCGGTCGATTTCACTTTTAGCCCGAACGGCTGAATGGATTTACACCAAACTTGCCAAAATTGTAGGGACTCGTAGCCCGATGTGCCTTTGCTATGTCTCAAGATATGTGCTTCAGTGGATTTCGAGTAATTTAGGTTAAAAAAAAATATATATATCTATAAGCGCGCCCTGGTACGCGCACCGGTGCGCGCTCCAGCGCGCCACGCGAGTTCGCGAGCGGAAAGCTAATTGGCTCTCGGGTGTCAACATTCCAAACAGTCCGGAGCGGCCGCCATCTTGTGTCTCGGTAAAATTGAGACACAAGAGGTGGCAAAAACAAAGGGGGGAATTCTATTTCTATTTCTATTTCTATGCGGAATTTGTTAAGCGCACGGACACCCAGGGGTTTCATGGCGCTAGAGAAAACAGAAGAGAGATGGAAAATGCGGGGTCAGAAGATGTAGAGATCAGCCGTACGCTTGTTTAAATAGCCAGGTCTTCAGTGCACGTCTGAACTCAATCAGCTTGGAGCAGCTCCGGATGGACAAGGGCAGAGAGTTCCAGGTCTTTGGGGCGAGGTGTGCGAAACTGGATCCGCCGAGTCGTTTCTTTTTAAAAGTCGGCGCCTTGAGAAGGGATAGGTGGGCAGACCGGAGCTCGCGGGGCGGGATATGTTTGATAATGAGTTGGTTGATGAACCTAGGGCTTTTTCCGTGAAGAGCCTTGAAAATTATGCAGCCTGTCTTAAAGGTGATCTGATGGATGATAGGGAGCCAGTGGAGGGAGGCTAGCAGAGGTTTGGCTGACTTCCTACGATTGCTCTTGAAGATTAATCTGGCTGCTTGATTTTGCACGATCTGCAGGCATTTCAAGATGGTGAGGGGAAGGCCGAGGTAGGTTGAGTTAGAGAAATCTAATCGCGAGAGGACTAGTGCGAGTACTGCCTGGATGAGAGCAGAGTGAGACAACAGATGAGCGATTTTTTTTTATTTTTCTTAATTGAAAGAAACAGGAGGAGATCACTGTTCCGACCTGGGTTTTCAGAGAGAGATCGGCGCTAAGAGTGACCCCAAGGCTTTTAGCTGTCTGAGAAGGGGATAGGGGTGTGCCCATGGAAGGTGGCAAGAAGTGGGGCCCCCAGCTGAGTGCGCTGTCACAGGGGAGTACTAACTCAGTCTTTCCTGGGTTTAGCTTACGGTGGTTTCGATCCATCCAGCCCTGGATGTGCAGCATGGTCTTTTGGAATTCCTTGACGGAATCCGGGGAGTTGAGGGGGAATATCAGCTGCAAATCGTCAGCGTAGTTAAAAATGATTACTTTTCTGTTTTTTAAGGAGTGCAGGAGGGGTTTAAGATAGAGATTAAAAAGTAGGGGAGACAGTGAGGAGCCCTGTGGGACACCGCAAGTGGTTGGGAGAGTGGGGGCTGTGAAGTTCTCCAGCTTTACCGCCTGAGATCTATCCGTCAGGAAGGATTTAACCCAAGAGAGGGCCGTGCCACTGAGGCCAGCTTGTTCGACATGGTGTAATAGAATAGTGTGGTCCACCGTGTCGAACGCGGCCGATAGGTCGAGTAATACGAGGGCCTGATGGATTCCGTTATCGGCATTGGTCCTTAGGGTGTTTTGCACGGCGAGGATCACCGCCTCGGTGGAATGTGCCTGGCGGAATCCTGCTTGGTTAGGTTCGAAATAGTCAGATATTTCGATGAAGTTGGATAAGTGGCTGGTTACATAGGCTTCCAGTAATTTTGCGCAGTAGGGGAGATGGGAGATGGGGCGATAGTTAGAGAGGTTGGAGGAATCGGCGCCTGGTTTTTTTATGAGAGGGACCAGGGTGGCGTTTTTAAAGGAGTCGGGTACTGTTCCTTGTGATAGGGAGGTGTTCAGGATGGGGAGTATGCTCTGAGGGAGTATGGTGTAGACCTCTTTCAAAATGTGCGGGGGGCAGGGATCGTTGGGTGAGCCCGGTTTTACTCGGTTCATTAATTCCAGTAGTTTGGGTGGGTCAATGGGGGGGAAGTCTTGTAGGGTGTTGGGATTTCTGCAGATGTCCGACTCGTCTGCAGGGTGATTGGTTTGAATGCTGTTTTTTATGTTGTCAATCTTCTCCTTGAAGAAGTTGTTGAGTTGGTTACACAGCGTTTGAGATGCGGGTTGGGAGGGGGCAGTTCTGGTGTCATTGTAAAGGTCGTTGACGACTCTGAAGATTTCCCGTGATTTGTTTTTGGCGTTAGAAATTTTATCTGAAAAGAAGGTGGATTTAGCCAATAAGATTGAGTCCTTGTAATTTTTGTGGGCTGTCTTATACAGTGCTCTGTCAGTGGCTAGGTAGCTGTGTCTCCACTTCCGTTCGAGTTGGCGGAGTTCTAGTTTCTTGCTCTTTTAATTCAGCAGAGAACCATTTGTGGGCGTCCATGCGGCGGGCACGAGAGAACTTGGTCAGGGGGGCATGTTCATTACATGCGGAGAGGAGCCACTCGGAGTGCGTTGTGTTCGCCAAATTGATATCTGGTAGCTGGGTGGGGATGGAGTTGGACAGAGAGGAGAGAAAATCTTGGAGGTTTAAGGATCTCTATTTCCTGACTGATCCTCCAGGGGGCGCATGTTTTTTTTTGATAACCCTGAGTGGTAATAGAGAATTGCAGTAAGTGGTGGTCGGACCATATGCATGGTGAGGCCGTGGGACAGGAGGTAGAGATGTTGTGAGACCAAATATGGTCTAGGGTATGTCCCTTTTCATGGGTGGGGGTCGCAACATGTTGGTGGAAGTTTAAGTTGGAGAGGAGTTTAAACAGTTCTGTGGCGTGAAGTCCAGCGTCAGCGTTATTATACCAGTAATTGAAATCTCCTATGACCATAACTTTGTTGTGGTCGACGACTAGGCCTGCTATCTGCTCCGATAAGGAGGCAGGGAAGGAAGGCATAGATGTGGGAGGACGGTATAGCAATACTAGCACCATGGAGCCTGTTTCGGTGTCAGATTTGATAACTAGGTTATCCGAGTCTGGTAGGTCTAGAGGGGGTAAGGAGGAGAAAGTGTGGTCTTTATGAATAATAGCGGCCACGCCTCCCCCAATTTTACCTGATTTTCTATTTGCAGACAAGATGTAATAGTCTGATGGCAAGACTTGACCATAAGGGGGCAGGGTAGACCCCCCCTGACCCCCTAGGTTTGATGTGGGGGTCATTAAAGGGCCCCCACAATTCTTTTTTTCGATTTTCGCGGGGGGAGCGCCCGGTACGCGCACCGGGGAGCGCACCGGGGAGCGTACTATGGGGATAAAAGAATCACTTTTAAAAATTGTATGTTTATTAATTGTTCTTTTTGTTGTTTTTTATTTTTTTTATTTAAGTACCAACATGTAGGTATCAATGCAGAGTCTATAATTTAATATACACCGTTTCCTTTGTAGATATATTGCATGTTGTTACAGAAGTTATTGTGGTATATGGAATTCATAGCGTAGTCTGTCAGGAAAGCAGAAACAACATGGAGGCAGGAGATGATAAAGAGATGTTAAATACACATTGGAGATAATATAGTGGGAGAAAGGAAGTAACTATGAGCAAACTTTCTATGTAACACAAAAAAGTTGCACAGTATACTATAAGTCTCACTTTATATTTTAAACATTTTTGATCTACTTGATGAATTACATATAAAAATGAATAATGGCTCTAACAATTTTTGATTATTAAATATACATTAAATATACATTTATTCTTCTGATTCTTTTTCATAATTTAATAAAACTTCTAATAATATATTGTCAGGAATCTCCTCATTTACATTCTGTGTTTCCATTGATTCCACACACTCAAGTAATTCAAGGTCCAGAGACTCATCCATAAAGTCAATGTTATAATTTTCAGCATTTTTTCCATCATGGTTGTTGTCCAAAACTATTTCAAAAGAAATATTCTTTTCTCCTTCCATTTTGTTGCTGTAAATTGCATAAAAAAATTATATCAGTAGAGATAGGGCACTGTTGGGATTAAGTTCAGACATGTAGTTTGGATTTTTTAACAGTGAAGTTATCTTTGGGCAGTGTATGGTATCAGGCTGGAATTTGAAATATAAAAAAGAGTATGTGATGAAGCCTAAGTAAATTTATAATAATACAAGGGAAGCCTAACTCAATCCATAACCATAACAGAGAAGCCTATCTCAATCTATAACTATTACAGAGGGATAGTATATAACTAACAGAATATTTTTTCTCAAATTAACTTAAAGTGCACAACATACTTCACTTTCCAAAATAACAACTTATCTTTGAGAAAGCAGTTGAAGTTGTCAGTGTTATTTCTTTTCAAATGTACTTCAGGAAGTAGTAGTCAAAATGGCTGTGTTTCCTTCTCTTTTTATTTATTTATTCATGAACATAACCAATCAAATGTCAGGAAATAATCGTAAAAAATGAAAGAAACTTTTTAATTGGTTGTAAATTCTAACACTTCATATGTGTTTTGGTCATGTAATTTACCTCAGGATATTTAGACAGGCCTGTAGCCTAAATGTCTCAATGGAATTCCACCAAATTTGGGCAAATGGTAGGGAACTGCTATGTAGTAGGGCCTATTCTATATTTGATGAAAGTGTCTCCAGTGTTTTTTCTGTAAATTACTTTCCCACCTTTTTAGGTCTCGGCTAAAGACGCGCGTAAGCGCGTCTCCGCCGAGATCTTTTGTCGGCGAGTGTGCTCCCCAGGAGACACTCCTGGCCGCGCGCAGGCGATGCTAAACTGGCACGCGCATCCCACACGACACACGCATGCGCAGAGATAGAAACACACACAGGAGCGCACGCACATACATACAGAACCCCCCCACTCATACACACACACGCGCGCACACGCACACACACACACACACACACACACACACACACACACACACACACGTGCACCGGCCCTCCCCCTCCCCCTTTAACTTACCGTCGCAATCTGGAGGACTCCGCTCTCCGCACGGGCAGGTGGTAGCTCCTTTCCCGGGACTCCCTCTTGGTCAAGGGAGCCCCGCAACACGTGTGCATCGTCCTGTTGTCGGCCCCGGGGCTCTCCACGCTCGCAGGGGCCCCGGGCCGCTCAACGCATTTCCTCCGCCTGCCTCCTCTTCCGGTCCGGACGCGGCTCCGCCCCCGTCACAGGCAACCGTGCCTGACTTCCGGTGCGGCGGAATTCCGGGGGCAGTGGGAGTTACTCCACCCCCCTCGAGAGTGCACGTGAGCTCGTAGTATGTATATTCCGACCATAATAATGTTATTTACACAAGTGGCGTAATTTGGGAGATAAACTGGTACACTGCGCGCACGTGTTATCCACACACGATTACAGGTAATATAAGCATTTCACGTAAACACTCGCATATTAATATAGATATTATATCTGTTCCTTCCTGAATCGTTCTCCTCCCTCTTTTTCATTTAAAGAACGAAACGGATACTGAATTCTGGACTTTTGTTAGAAATGTTCTTTCCTGGACCTCTGAGCCCCTCTTTAAACCGACCATGTTTTGCGGCTGTATTTTGCAGCAGACAGGTAGGATGGGCGTCTCTCTCTGCCACTGCACTGGCAATTAACTCCTTTTGAAAGCACATCTTGCTTTCAATCTCGCATGTAAGGAACCTCATCCCCTCCCTAATTCAATCTGACACTCGAACCACGCTACTGTCAGATGGACCTAATGCAGGAGGTTTTTTTTAGAATTGGAAGGAGAGGGAACGAGACGATTAGAGGGAGAGAAGAAGGAGTACGGGAACTGATAGAAGGAGATGGGGGCGTAAGGGAAGCAAAGAGGGAGCATGAAGGCAAGAAGGCAGGACAGACGAAAAGAAGGCAAAGTCGGAGAGGAGAGTGGGCGGGTGGGAGGATGGCAGAACGGAGAGCGTGCAGAATGAAGAAATTAAGAAGGAAACTGGGAGGATTGGAAACAAATGAGAAATGTAGGGGCGGGGAATAGGTGAGCAGGATGCGGGAATGAACAGATTTCAGAAAGTAAATGAGCCAAATTAACAAATAAGAAGATTGAAATGAAAAGAATGAATAAAACCGAAACAAGTAAACAATTAAGATGTACAAGTAATGCCAGGAAGGCAGAATAAAAACAATATGACAATAGTATGAGACGTTAAACACAGAATAATCAATTAAGGTGATAAAGGAGAAATGTAGAGACATAAGAGAGAAGGATGCTGCAATGAACAGATTTCAGAAAGAAAGGAGCAAACAATAAATAAATAAATAAATAAGGAGAGTAAAGCTAAAAAGGAAATTAATAAAACCAAACGACGTAGCCAGTTAAAACCTACAATGGTCGAAAGGTAGGCAGTACAAAAAAAACAAAAACATGACAGTATGAGAAGTCATGCACAAAATAAGCAATGGAGGTGACAAAGGAGAACATAACGAAGAATGAATTGCACAGAAGAAGGGCGTGTATTACAGAAGAAAGAGATCGCAAGATAAAATATAATAATAAGAAAACAATAAACAAGTGACTGAAGGACGAAAAGAGATAAGGTAATAGGATATCAAAGTAGGGAATATATATACACTCATATTTTTAGTTGACAATCTTTTTATTAGCAATATCATTGTGTACTTTACAGAATATACTAACAAAAAACACAATGCAAGCGTTTTGAGTCGTACACACAGTTACTACAAGTGTAGAAGCGTCTAGTAACATTACGTTTTGATTTTATCATTTATTCCAACTACTTGAAACCAAACTCCCCCCACCCTTCCCTCCCACTCCCAGCACTCTGTAGTGAGTGCAGAGTGCCGAGTAGTGAGTGCAGAGTAGTGAGTAGTGAGTGCAGAGTAGTGAGTGCAGAGTAGTGAGTGCAGAGTGCAGAGTGAGTGTGCATAATGCAGAGTAGTGAGTGCAGAGTAGTGAGTGCACAGTGAGTGTGCAGAATAGTGAGTGCAGAGTAGTGAGTGCAGAGTAGTGAGTACAGAGTGCAGAGTAGTGAGTGCAGAGTAGTGAGTGCAGAGTAGTGAGTGCAGAGTGAGTGCGCAGAGCAGTGAGTGCAGGTGCAGAGTGGTGTGTGCTGTTGAGTGCAGAGTGCTGTGTATTGGCAATGTAAATGACAATGCCATTTATTTATGATTTAAAGAAAAAAAAACAAATGTCATGAGCAATGCCAATAGCTCTACCTTTAATGATGCCGAGACCATTGCATTGCAAATGCTTGTTTTATGGAGCGCTTACCGGTGCGCGCCCCGGTACGCGCACCGGCAGCGTTACGGGAGTCCTCCATTTTGTGTTTCGGTACAATCGAGACACAAGATGGAGGGCAAACAATGTTCGGAATGGGTAGAAGGGGGCACGGTAGACACTTCCTGACCCTCTAGATTTTCTGAGGGGGGCTTAGGAGGCTCATAAAGGCTAAAAAAAAAAATTGAATTTTTAGCGGGGGAAGCGCCCGGTACGCGCGCCGGGGAGCGTACCGGAAAGCGTACTTTGGTGAAAAATAGTGAAAAAAGTTAGAAAAAGATAAACGTTTTGAACGATCAGAGGTAGGGTAGCTCTGAAAAGAGCTTTTGGGTTCTGTGGCTGATTTAGGTACCTACAAGTAGGTTCCAATGCACAGTCTTAAATTCAGGAGGAAAATTTTATTTCCCTCATCTGAGAAGTGCACACCATCTCCTCTGTAGATGTCTTGCATGTTGTAACGCAAGTTATTATTGTATATTGAACCCATTCCACAGTCTCTCATGTAAGCAGAAACAGATTTATTCACATGTTTCCATGCTTTCTCAAATTGTGGACAAAATTGGTTGGACCAGTTCCATTTCTGTCTTTGGCATATATTGGAATATACCAAGGCAGTTTGTGGAAAAAGTGTCATCAATTGATCAAAGGTGTCCTTTAAAAGCATTTCCAGACCAACCCCAGTCATAGTGCCCAAATCATTTCCACCACAGTGCACTATTAAGAGGTCAGGGTTTGGCAGATGCAAAAAGGTTTTCACCAATGGTATCAATTGATGACATCTCAATCCTCTCTGGCCAATCCACTTGATTTCCACATTTGATAAATCAAGGTTGTGATAATTTCTGCTTGCTGTATACCTTTGAGCCCAGTGGATGTAGCTATGTCCAATAATCCATACAGAATACATGATGTGAGAAGGTTGTGGTGCAGTCAGATGAAGTGTGGGAATGAAATAGCAGTTGGAACAGTAGGAGCTAACAAAAAAATAATTGTGGAGTTTCCCTGCTGTTGAATCACAAGCAATGATTGGTGGATTAAGTTAGTTGAAAACAGAAAGTTAGGGTGCATGGTTGTGTTGTGTGTAAGAAGCAATTTGAATGGTTAAGAAAAAGTCACTAAAAGCAAAAATGCCCTGGATAAGCTGGTGTATTGAGAGGTCAAACATCCTTGCTGACTTAATTTGCAACATTGTAGAATAAACTTTTGAACCTGAGAGTTCAGTTAGGAGGGAGTTGCTATGGTAACAGATAGAAAGATCTGAGAGGGGGAAGGGTGTTGGTTTGAAAATAGTGAGGGAAGACTTTTGATTGGTTGAAATAAGGCATATGTGTGCAAAGTTAGAGATTTTCTATGCCAGTCCTGGTTTCAGTGTATTGAGTGCACACCTTTTGCTCTGCTAAAGAAAAATTGGTGTGTGTGTCTGACACTGTTTTCAATCTCCCAAAGCATTTGTAAAGGTAAGTAATGATTTATTTAATTTAGATAGAGACTTGTTTGCTCTATGGAGAATATTTGGAAGCAGATAGTTAAGTTTCAGTAGTGAAATTGAATGCCTGTACATAGGTTCTGTACAGTGTTTCTTAAATGTTATTCAAAAAATGATTTTGGGTGCAAATCAATGGTATTTTCGTTTGGCCCTTATTTATGATTGACTTGTGCAGCCGGTGCATCACTTTAAACATGGGAAATAAGTGACACTCTTGTGGCGCAAGGCCTTCATAAAAAAGGCCCTGAGTTTATTTGCTGTTGGTTTGTTTTTTGCTTTTTGATAATGCTTGATATCAACATTTGCAAGATAGAGGATTTGTATTTTGGGAAACAGTGACGTTTCAAACGTGATATTGAGTGGTTGTACATAGGTTCTGCGCAGTATTTCTAAAATGTTATTCAAAAAACGATTTTGGGGGCAAATCAATGATATTTTCATTTGGCCCTAATTTATGATTGCCTTGTGCAGCTGGTGCATCACTTTACACACAGGGGAAATAAGTGACGCTCTTCTGGCGCAAGGCCTTCATAAATAAGGCCTTGAGTTTCTTTGCTCTTGGTTTATGTTCTGCTTTTTGATAATGCTTGATATCAACATTTGCAAGGTAGAGGATTTGTATTTTGGGAAACAGTGACGTTTCAAAAGTGATATTGAGTGCTTTTACATAGGTTCTGTGCAGTGTTTTTTAAATGTTATTCAAAAAACGATTTTGGGTGCAGATGAATGGTATTTTCATTTGGCCCTTATTTATGATTGCCTTGCGCAGCCGGTGCATCACTTTAAACATGGGAAATAAGTGACGCTCTTGTGGCGCAAGGCTTTCATAAATAAGGCCCTGAGTTTGTTGGCTGTTGATTTGTTTTTTGCTTTTTGATAATACTTATTATTAACATTTGCAAGATAGTGGATTTGTATTTTGGGACACAGTGATGTTTCAAAAGTGATATTGAGTGGTTGTACATAGGTTCTGCGCAGTGTTTCTTAAATGTTATTCAAAAAACGATTTTGGGTGCAAATCAATGGTATTTTCATTTGGCCCTTATTTATGATTGCCTTGTGCAGCTGGTGCATCACTTTAAACATGGGACATAAATGACGCTCTTCTGGTGCAAGGCCTTCATAAATAAGGCCTTGAGTTTCTTTGCTCTTGGTTTGTGTTCTGCTTTTTGATAATGCTTGATATCAACATTTGCAAGGTAGAGGATTTGTATTTTGGGAAACAGTGATATTTCAAAAGTGGAATTCTGTGCTTGTACATAGGTTCTGCCCTGTGTTTTTTAAATGTTAATCAAAAAACGATTTTGGGGGTAAATCAATGGGATTTATATTTGGCTGTTATTTATGATTGTCTTGTGGCGCCAGTATGTCACTTTTAACATGGGAAGAAAGTGACGCACTGGTGGCGCAAGGCTTTCATAAATAAGGCCCTGAGTTTCTTTGCTCTTGGTTTGTGCTCTGCTTTTTGATAATGCTTGATATCAACATTTGCAAGGTAGAGGATTTGTATTTTTCGAAACAGTGATGTTTCAAAAGTGAAATTCAGTGCTTGTACATAGGTTTTGCCCTGTGTTTTTTAAATGTTAGTCAAAAAAAGATTTTTGGTGCAAATTAATGGTATTTATATTTGGGTCTTATTTAAGATTGTCTTGTGGCGTTGGTATGACACTTTTAACATGGGAAGAAAGTGACGCACTGGTGGCGCAAGGCCTTCATAAATAAGGCCCTGAGTTTCTTTGCTCTTGGTTTGTGCTCTGCTTTTTGATAATGCCTGATATCAACATTTGCAAGGTAGAGGATTTGTATTTTGGGAAACAGTGATGTTTCAAAAGTGAAATTCAGTGCTTGTAAATAGGTTCTGCCCTGTGTTTTTTAAATATTATTCAAAAAACAATTTTTGGTGCCAATCAATGGTATTTATATTTGGGTCTTATTTATGATTGTCTTGTGGCGCCGGTATGTGTCTTTTAACATGGGATGCACTGGTGGCGCAAGGCCTTCATAAATAAGGCCCTGAGTTGCTGTTGTATAAACTTAAATATGTTGCAATTTATTGTTTATATTGTTTGCTTTTTGTCATTACTTTGTTGTTTGCTAATAGTGGTCTTTAATGTGTTTTTTTTCAGAACAACAGATTCAAATCAACTTTTGAAAAGCAAGCAAAAATGCCTTCAAGGCAAAGAAGTATCAAAAATACCATACGTAAAAGGAGAACATCAGCAACAGAATTTATGGAATCCTCTACAACAACTACTTCAAAAAACACCAGAAAAGCTCCTGGTAACACAATTAAGTCTTTTCTTCGCAACATATGTCGTACAAAAAGAAATGATATTGGTAATGTGAATATTCAGAAGGAGACAGCAAATCTAAAAAGGAAGGAGAGGCCCACAAAAAATGTCTCGATTGGAGTATGAGAGAAGAGAATGGATAGCAATAGAAGGGTAAATCAATTTAGGATCATTCGTAGGCGAATGTTTCGTAATAGGGTAGTTTTAAATTTGCTAAAAAATGATAGGAAAGTTAAACAGAGAACTGCTTTTTATAAGAAAAAGAAAAGTGTAGAGAAGATTGTTGATCAGACTTTTGAAGTTAAGAAAAAATTATTTATTTTAGTAATCAATAGAATTAGGATACTTAATAAGGCAATTGATGTTTTCAAATCGAACAGTAGATGGAAAAGAATTATTAATCGGACTAATTTTTGTGAAGTATTTTCCGGCGAATGGATGCATAGTTCAAGTTCTGAGCCATTTTTCAATGAGGAGAAAATGATTCAGGAAAATGATTTGGTGCATGCAGTTGACACCAGTGGTCGAGCATATGAGGTGAAAGATGGTTGTGTGATGGAAAAAGAGAAACTTGTGTCTAGAGATGCAGAAGAGGTGTTAGCTGATGAAGTTTTAGGGAGACGTACTAAGGGTCCAGTGTACACATGGAAGTGCAGTAGTATTTGTAGTGTGAGACAGGATTCAATCGATTTGCTTCGAAATTTCTTACGTACATATAGTAAGAAAAGTCTCAAACAAAAAATGATGATCTTGCATGAGTTAGATCCTTGCAGAGTGAGAGAAAGCACAGGTTTGCATGGGCATTCACTGGCTTGTCTTTCTAGAAAAGTATGTCAGAGTGTTTTTCATCATTTTAGGATGTTAGCAGTGCATCATAATAAGGTGAGGAAATTAGTGAGAAAGTTGTATTATGCAAAAAGTCCAGCACTTAAGCTTAAACAGTTAAACAGTGCTCTTTTGCATGGATCTGAAGTGGATGTGAAGACTATTTGTGAAGAAATTGGTTTTGTTATTTTGGGAACAAAGAGGACAGTGTAGAAATGGATATAGTAATTGATGGTAATGTGGAAGACAATGGACAGATTTCAAGTACAGAAAAGTTTGACGAGGAAATTACCAAGTTTAGGGTGAAATCAAGTGAAAGGCCTTATTTAACTTGTTTGTGTTGTCGATGGACTCATTATAAGATTCAGACTAGGTTAGTTGATTTATATGCAAAATGTGAATTGGAAAATAATAGTGAATGGAAGGATTTTGTAAGTTATTTGTTGGTGGAAAATTCTTTTGATTTGAGTTTTGATCAGCGTATTTGTAATTATTGTTTGAAAAAATTAAATGAAAATAGAATGCCTGCTAGAGCAGTTCATAATAATCTTCAGTTGATAGATATTCCTTCTGAATTGATGGATTTAAATACTTATGAATCAATTTTGATTCAATGTGTCCATCCTTTTCAAGCTATTGTTCGCATGGAGCCTAAGATAGGGAAATTACCTCCTACAGATTTACAAAGAGGATTAAAGGGAAGAGTTGTTTATTTGCCTCTAGATGTCAAGAAAAATATTGATACAATTGGTGTAGAAACAGTAGAAGAGGATCCTCTAGTTATTCTAGTTAATGGGGTTCTGACAAAGAGTAAGAAAATCTGTCAAGATTTAGTGGATGTTAGGAAAGTCAAAAAGGCAACGTTGTATTTGGTCAAAAACAATGAGTACTATAAAGATGTAAGTGTTGGAGCAGAGGAAACAGCTACAGAAGAAGACAGTGATTGTTCAGTTGGCCAAATTGAAAAAGTTGATGTGTCTAGAAATGAAGAAATATATGAACATTATACTGTTCATCCTTTGCATTCCAAAGAAGTAATGGGGAATGCAATTGACTTGTTTCAAATGAAAGCAGCAAAAGGAAGTCCCATTAGTGTCTGGGAAGAAAGTTTGGAAGCTCGTTTTCCACAGTTATTTCCAACAGGTCGTGGTGGACGATATGACGATCGACCAGTTCAAATTCCTGCAGCTGAATACCGGACTTTAAGATTATATGCTGAAGATCCAAGGTTTCGGCAATGCATTCCGTATTTGTTTCATCTACTGTATGAAAGTGATTTGTCTGGTCTTTCTTATGCAGTTAATCATATATTGAAAAGTGGAGCTCATCTGCAAAATGTTTCTGCAAAGGACTTTATGGAGAAAGTCAATCTGCAAGATAGTATTTTGGAATCTCAGCTAATCAATCTCATGGCATGTCAGCGTGGAACCAATGAGTATTGGTTCCGTCGTCATGGAGAGTTGAAATGTATGCTAAGAGACTTAGGAACTCCTACATTGTTCCTCACTCTTAGCTGTGCTGAGTATGCATGGGACGACTTACTTGAATTTCTACGAGAGGCAAATGGAAACATAGAAAATATAAAATTGAAAACACCTGGAGAACTGTGTTCTTTGGATCCAGTGAATGTTTGAAGATATTTTAATCATAGATTTGAAGCTATGATGTCTTTTATTACCAACCAAAAAAATCCTCCCCTTGGATAGGTTTTGGATTTCTTTTGGAGGAAGGAATATCAAGCGAGAGTTGCTCCTCATATACATATGTTGTTATGTGTGAGAAGGTGGCCTGATATGCAGTGCTCACTATTCTAGTGAACACTATGTATCAGTCCAGCAACCCTTATTGATGATTGGTTGTAAGTCAACCTTATAGACCAGCTATCCTAGTAGCGTGGATACGAGCAGTCTAAGGCTAAAGACTCGAGAGGGCGTGTTAAGCCAGCTGTTTACCACACATATACCCCTTGAATACCAAGTGAAAGGACACCACACAAGTGTTATGAAAATAAACAAGATATTTATTAAGAATCACAACAGCCCTTTACTCTTTATGAGGACAGGGTACTAAGCACAAAACAAAACTCTTACGAAAATACTTAAGTTAGCACAGTATATACAAATGCCCGAGGGGCACGGAAAACCATATACTCTGAAAGTGGAATGTGAAATTACTGGCAGGTAAGTACAGTATTAATAGGCTTAGGAATCGCTAGGACTTGACTATAGAATCTTCAGATTACTTCTAGGAGGCCTAGGGGACTCGGGTGCAGTGTGTGCACTCTCACGCGTGATGCGGGACAAAGTCTATGGTAGCTAGTAATTGCAAAGTTAGTGTTCTCGGGCGAACCCGACCTGGTAGGAGGAAAACGAAAGTGGATTCTGACCCTTGGATAGTGAGGCTATGCTGGGGCACCGAAATGCCGAAGTTACCTAGCCCAGGGGCTGCAGCTGCATAGGTCTCAAAAGACGTCGGGAATCCTCGTAGACGGACCAGGAGCCTGGAAGAAAGAAGTTGCTGGCAGGCGACCGGTGAAGAAAGTTCGATGGATCCAAGCCTGGATCGAAGGAAGATGACACCTGAAAGCAGAGGGGACCAAGTTCGAGACTACTAGCCAGTAGTCAGGTGGCACCAGGAGGGCACCGGATGGTAGTCACCTCGACTAGGTGAGTGGGTGACGCTGTGCTCGCAGATCTCACGGACCAGGAGGCGTTGTCGGCGACCAGGATGGAGGAGCGAGCTGTCCCACGATGGATGAAGCTGTCGGCGTCGCTGGACCCAGGATTGGGCAACAAAGCCTTGGCAAATTCAAGCCCACGCGGTGGACTCAAAATGGCGTCTGGAGTGGACCAGGAGGGTCCGGGGTGCCTCTCTTGAAGAAGGAAGCAAGGGCCAGTCTGGAGCAACCAGACCAGCAGCAGTGATGTCGTCGGGCGTCGTGAAGAAGGCCACAAGCCAGCCGGCTAGGAAACCACACAGCGCGGTGAGCACGCAAAAGCAGAAGGGCCCCACGCAGATCGTGGAGATGCTGGAGGGCTGATCTTCGGTGCTGGAGCTGCTCAGGGTTGGGGCTTCTCGGACCCCAAAGCACTCACCAGTGGAGCACACGGTGGGCTTGTTACAAAGAAGTCGTGCAGTCTTGGCGATCGTCGGTCCCTCGAGGTCTCGTCGCACTCACAGTTCTCAGCTTTGCTGTAGAGGTGAGTAGAGGTCAGAGGTGCCAGGGAAGCCGGGTCTCGTCGAGCTGGGTCGTCGGATTCGTGAAGAAGGACTTGCAGCAGACCGCAGTGTTCTTTAGGATGGTGCCTGCGGATGCAGGGTGACTACTCCTTAGCCACAAGGGAGAATCTTGCAGAAGGAAATCTTGATGTCTTTCGCAGAAAGTCGTGTCTTGATTCCAAAGATGATCTAATTTGAACAGGGGGCCCGCTCCTATCTTTATACTAAAAAAAGGGGGCTGACCCGGTGACTAGGTCCTGCCTATGGGTGGGACTAGGAGGGGGGTGGTTACACCCCTCTGCCATGCCGGACTTCCCCAGGCCAGGGGCTGGTGTGCCCCTGGAACTGGTTCAGACTGGCCTATGCGTAGTGAGCACCGGGGTGCCACTCAGCAGTCACCTTCCTGTAAAGCCCTGCCTACCCAGGATACACAAAACCATGTCTGGGACGGTGCTAGCACCGCCCCTAACAGGAAACCCTTTGTCCAGGCTCCCCTCACTGGAAGGACCCCCAGCTGCAGGGGGTCAGACTCGTGTCTGTGGTGGCAGCATCCATTTTGTGGAGCTGAGGCTTCGTTTAACTTTAACCGGGGTTCACGGTTACATACATGTCTTGTCCCTCTAGAAGGGTGGAATGCTAACCCCGTCGCCAGAATTGACGAGGGGTTAGTATTCCAATTCGTATGACACCTTACTCAACATGTTTTGATAAAGCAATACCAAAGATAGCATTTAACTGCGAGGATTATAATGCACTTAAGAGTATATGGTATGCGATATCATGGAACAGCTATTAGGACTTGATTCCGCAAGCTGCAGACAGGCTCAGCTCATGCCAGAGCACCATCTCACACGATTCCAAGCACTCTGCCTTCAGGATTGTCAAGGCCTGCCATAGGAGTGACTGATAGGAATCTGTGTGTCCATTTTAGGGTTAGGTATACTACACCTACAGCAAAGGGTGATTACACGACTTTGCCCCAGCTGTCATGCAGCCAGTTGTGTCAAATTTAGGAGGCCAGCCAGGGGTGGCATAATACATGCTTCAGCCCCTGGTAGGCCCTGGGTACACCTATGCCCTGAGTTACAGGGTCTGATAAGGTGGCCCAGTACCAATTGGAAATGTACCTAGGGTACATGGAATCCATTTTACAGAGAGAGCAGTAGGCCTGGGGTCCTGATTGGCAGGGTCCCAGGTCGACTATGTCAAAAACCAGCTAAAACACAGGGCAAAAAGTTGGGGGCAACCATAGTCAGGAGGTACCTTCCTACACAACCCCCCCAAACGAAAGGAGATAAGGCTATCCTTGTCCAGGTAAGCCTCTATTACCTAAGTGGCCATATAAGGAAGGACCAGCTCTGGCTTGGTTTCCCCCTGTGTCATGGTCCACTAGGCAACCCCTCACCCTAAGGGTATCTGAGGGTCTCCACCATAGGGAATCTCTGTCTCTGGTGTGTCTTGAGAAAGTAAAAGGCTGATGCTGGGATGGAGTACTGAAGTGAGGCTCCTCTACCTTTGGGCTCAACTTCCTCCAATCACCATCCATCATGTGTGCCTTTCTTTCTTTAGCTGAGATGCACTGAGCTCTCAGGGTCAGCCTCTGGCTACCTAAAGCTGGAGGCTGAGTCCCTCTGTTTGGCTTACTGGAGGGACAGGTCAGGTCTGGGGGTTTTAGGCCCCATTTTTGGCTGTGCTCAACAGTGTCCAGCTGGGGGAGGTCCCTAACTACTTTTAAGGGGGATCCCTCAGGAGTCTGTTTTATTTTCACTTGGCTAGGTTTACCAGCTTCAGTGATCCTAATCTGCTGATTAAGGGGTTCTTTTGGACAGGGGGCCCTTTGGGGTCCACCACTGGCCTCCCTGACCTCTTCAGCCCTGGGCTGACTGAGGCAGGGTAGAGAGGCGCAGGTTACCTGCTCCAGACTGGGTCCCACCTGGGAAGGGTCCACTGCCATCAGGGGCTCTGCCAGGCTAGGCCTGACTACCTCTGGGGCAGTTCCTTCAACAGGGGTAGAGTCAGTTCCCTGAGGAGGCTGGCTCTCACCTAGTGTCTGGGAGGGGGAAGACTCTTCTTCCTCCTCAATGCTCTCTGTTTGAGTGGAGTGATCCATTGTTTCAGGCTTCACAACCTCACTATCTGTTTGAGTAGAGGCTGAGACCATTTCAACCTTGCCAACCTTTTCAGGAGGGCACTCAGTTTGTGTTTGGGCTGTGACTGTCACAGCCCTCCTATCCTGTTCTGGAAAGTCTGTCTGAGCCTGGGCAGTGGCTACCACTGCCCTTCCAACCTTTTCAGGGAGGAATGGTGCTTGGACTGGGGCTGTAGCTATTACTGCCCCACTAACCTGTCTGGATAGGCCTATCATTCTGGAGTGAGTCTCTTGCTCCACCTCAGCCCATGCTGAGAGTTCCAGGTCATTCCCCAGTAAGCAATCTACAGGTAGGTTATCTGTCACTGCCACTCTCATGGGCCCTGTGACATTACCCCAGCTGAGCTTGACTACTGCCATGGGATGCCTTCTTTTCACTCCATGAATGTCGGTCACCTGATAAGTAAAACCAGGGGTCAGTGGAGCAGAGGGGACCAGATGGTCAATCACCATGGTGATGCTGGCCCCTGTGTCTCTGAATGCCTCAACTTTCTGACCATTCACTATGACCTCTTGTCTATACTTTCCCAAAATGTGGGGTCCAGTAGTGAAGTTGGCAAACCCCATGCCAGTCTCACAGACAAGAGTGTGGTCAGGGGACCTGGCTAGGCCATAATCCTCCTGATTGCCCAAAGTAATGCCCACCACATTCTTGGGGGCACTCCCACCACCTGGGGGATTACCACTAGTGGTAACAGGAGGTCTGGGAGTGTTACTTGGGGGTATGTTTTCCTTATTGCTATTTTTAGGGCACTTGGCATCACTTTTGTAATGGCCAACCTGTTTACAGGTATGGCAATACGGTTTCTTCTGTTCTGAAGGAGTGTTCTGGGACCCACCACCCTTGTTGGAGTTTTGGGGCCCTTGGGAAGTCTTCTCTGTGGATTTATCCCCACCCTTCTCTTGAGGCTTGGTTGATTCCTTCTTTTGGTCACCACCCTGGTTCTTAGGCCTGACCCTGGTTCTGACCCATTTGTCTGCCCTCTTACCCAATTCCTGTGGAGAGGTCAGATCAGAGTCTACCAGGTGCTGGTGTAATATCTGGTTCTGACAATTATTTAAGATTTGCTCCCTCATAATTAGATTGTACAATCCTTTAAAATCAGTAACCTTACTACCCAGTAGCCAGCCTTCAAAAGCCTTAGTGGCACAATCAACAAAGTCAGTCCAATCCTGAGACTGAGTTTTCTGGGTGTCTCTGAACAGCATCCTGTATTGTTCAGTGGTTAAACCAAACCCATCAACCAGTGTATTCTTCAGGATTTGGTAATTGTTAGCATCCTCAACTCTAGTAGTGAGGAGCTTATCTCTACCTTTACCTTCAAAGGAGAGCCACAAGATAGCTGCCCACTGACTTTGGGGAACACCCTGCACAGTGCAGGCCCTCTCCAAAGCAGTTACCCATTTGTGGATGTCATCCCCTTGTTTAAAGGGGGGCACTATCTTATTCAGGTGCTTTGTATCAAAACTCCTTTCCCTATTGCTAGGTTTATTGCTGCCACCAGTGGGCTGTAGCCCACATAATTCTTGCTCTCTAGCAAAGGCAAGTCTCTCTTTGGCCAGGGCAAGTTCTTCCCTTTCAATCCTCAGTTTGACTGCCCTTTCTTCAGCTTCATACACTCTACTCTGAGGGGAAGTCATCCCTCTGTGAGAAGAGTTGTGATAGCCATTGGTTCGAAGGGATCTGTTAGAGCCTCTTGATAGGGACCTAACTCGTCCATTCCCAATGTTAAGCTGGCCTGAGAGTGGCTCCAGGGGTCCCCTAGTACCATTCTCATGCCTGCTTAAGTTGGACCTGGTTAGTCTGCTGACTTCTACCTGTCCCTTATCTGCCTCATCCCCTGACAACTGATCCTCATCCTCATCCTCAGCATCATCTGCTTCCTGGAGGGGATGGTCATGGCTATCAAAGGGTCCCTGTAAGGAGGGCATACTCCCATCTGGATTAGAAGGGTCTGGGTTACCAGCCCTACTGGCATCATAAGCATCTAAGAGACCAATCAGAAAGGAAGTTGTGGGGTTAGACCCCTGTCTTATCTTCCTGGAGGTACACACCTGTCTCAACTCCCTGAAGCTAAGAACAGTATATCTGGAAGTGGGGACCTGTGGAGGGTCCACTGACACAAGGGGAGACTCAGAGTTTCATCCTTTGTCTGACATACTGTTTCTAGTGTGGTGTAAGTGATGCACCTACCTACACTATGTGTTTGCCTACTGATCCCTTGCTAAGAGTTGCAGCCAAGGAGTGCTAAGCCTTGAGGAGCTGCAACAGCTGGTTCAGTAGAACTCAGAGTATTCTAAGCTAAGTTATATGTACCTAACAGTACTTATGTGATCTTTCAACAAGATATTCTTAGGATACGTGTGGTAAAACAACAGCAAGCTCAAATCCCAACCGCTGCCCACCAATGTGAGAAGGTGGCCTGATATGCAGTGCTCACTATTCTAGTGAACACTATGTATCAGTCCAGCAACCCTTATTGATGATTGGTTGTAAGTCAACCTTATAGACCAGCTATCCTAGTAGCATGGATACGAGCAGTCTAAGGCTAAAGACTCGAGAGGGCGTGTTAAGCCAGCTGTTTACCACACATATACCCCTTGAATACCAAGTGAAAGGACACCACACAAGTGTTATGAAAATAAACAAGATATTTATTAAGAATCACAACAGCCCTGTACTCTTTATGAGGACAGGGTACTAAGCACAAAACAAAACTCTTACGAAAATACTTAAGTTAGCACAGTATATACAAATGCCCGAGGGGCACGGAAAACCATATACTCTGAAAGTGGAATGCGAAATTACTAGCAGGTAAGTACAGTATTAATAGGCTTAGGAATCGCTAGGACTTGACTATAGAATCTTCAGATTACTTCTAGGAGGCCTAGGGGACTCGGGTGCAGTGTGTGCACTCTCACGCGTGATGCGGGACAAAGTCTATGGTAGCTAGTAATTGCAAAGTTAGTGTTCTCGGGCGAACCCGACCTGGTAGGAGGAAAACGAAAGTGGATTCTGACCCTTGGATAGTGAGGCTATGCTGGGGCACCGAAATGCCGAAGTTACCTAGCCCAGGGGCTGCAGCTGCATAGGTCTCAAAAGACGTCGGGAATCCTCGTAGACGGACCAGGAGCCTGGAAGAAAGAAGTTGCTGGCAGGCGACCGGTGAAGAAAGTTCGATGGATCCAAGCCTGGATCGAAGGAAGATGACACCTGAAAGCAGAGGGGACCAAGTTCGAGACTACTAGCCAGTAGTCAGGTGGCACCAGGAGGGCACCGGATGGTAGTCACCTCGACTAGGTGAGTGGGTGACGCTGTGCTCGCAGATCTCACGGACCAGGAGGCGTTGTCGGCGACCAGGATGGAGGAGCGAGCTGTCCCACGATGGATGAAGCTGTCGGCGTCGCTGGACCCAGGATTGGGCAACAAAGCCTTGGCAAATTCAAGCCCACGCGGTGGACTCAAAATGGCGTCTGGAGTGGACCAGGAGGGTCCGGGGTGCCTCTCTTGAAGAAGGAAGCAAGGGCCAGTCTGGAGCAACCAGACCAGCAGCAGTGATGTCGTCGGGCGTCGTGAAGAAGGCCACAAGCCAGCCGGCTAGTAGCCACACAGCGCGGTGAGCACGCAAAAGCAGAAGGGCCCCACGCAGATCGTGGAGATGCTGGAGGGCTGATCTTCGGTGCTGGAGCTGCTCAGGGTTGGGGCTTCTCGGACCCCAAAGCACTCACCAGTGGAGCACACGGTGGGCTTGTTACAAAGAAGTCGTGCAGTCTTGGCGATCGTCGGTCCCTCGAGGTCTCGTCGCACTCACAGTTCTCAGCTTTGCTGTAGAGGTGAGTAGAGGTCAGAGGTGCCAGGGAAGCCGGGTCTCGTCGAGCTGGGTCGTCGGATTCGTGAAGAAGGACTTGCAGCAGACCGCAGTGTTCTTTAGGATGGTGCCTGCGGACGCAGGGTGACTACTCCTTAGCCACAAGGGAGAATCTTGAAGAAGGAAATCTTGATGTCTTTCGCAGAAAGTCGTGTCTTGATTCCAAAGATGATCTAATTTGAACAGGGGGCCCGCTCCTATCTTTATACTAAAAAAGGGGGCTGACCCGGTGACTAGGTCCTGCCTATGGGTGGGACTAGGAGGGGGGTGGTTACACCCCTCTGCCATGCCGGACTTCCCCAGGCCAGGGGCTGGTGTGCCCCTGGAACTGGTTCAGACTGGCCTATGCGTAGTGAGCACCGGGGTGCCACTCAGCAGTCACCTTCCTGTAAAGCCCTGCCTACCCAGGATACACAAAACCATGTCTGGGACGGTGCTAGCACCGCCCCTGACAGGAAACCCTTTGTCCAGGCTCCCCTCGCTGGAAGGACCCCCAGCTGCAGGGGGTCAGACTCGTGTCTGTGGTGGCAGCATCCATTTTGTGGAGCTGAGGCTTCGTTTAACTTTAACCGGGGTTCACGGTTACATACATGTCGTGTCCCTCTAGAAGGGTGGAATGCTAACCCCGTCGCCAGAATTGGCGAGGGGTTAGTATTCCAATTCGTATGACACCTTACTCGACATGTTTTGATAAAGCAATACCAAAGATAGCATTTAACCGCGAGGATTATAATGCACTTAAGAGTATATGGTATGCGATATCATGGAACAGCTATTAGGACTTGATTCCGCAAGCTGCAGACAGGCTCAGCTCATGCCAGAGCACCATCTCACACGATTCCAAGCACTCTGCCTTCAGGATTGTCAAGGCCTGCCATAGGAGTGACTGATAGGAATCTGTGTGTCCATTTTAGGGTTAGGTATAGGTATACTACACCTACAGCAAAGGGTGATTACACGACTTTGCCCCAGCTGTCATGCAGCCAGTTGTGCCAAATTTAGGAGGCCAGCCAGGGGTGGCATAATACATGCTTCAGCCCCTGGTAGGCCCTGGGTACACCTATGCCCTGAGTTACAGGGTCTGATAAGGTGGCCCAGTACCAATTGGAAATGTACCTAGGGTACATGGAATCCATTTTACAGAGAGAGCAGTAGGCCTGGGGTCCTGATTGGCAGGGTCCCAGGTCGACTATGTCAAAAACCAGCTAAAACACAGGGCAAAAAGTTGGGGGCAACCATAGTCAGGAGGTACCTTCCTACATTATGGATTAAAGATGCACCCAAATTTGGATCAGATTCGGATGAAACAGTGATGAGTTTCATTGAAGAGTATTCAACATGTGCTGTTCCAAAATCTACTGAAGAAAACAGTTTAAGGCAACAAGTTTTACGTTTTCAATCTCATCGTTCTGGAAAGTACTGTCGTCGAAAATTTAAAAACAAGGAAAAGTACTACACGAAATGTCGTTTTGCGTTTCCACGACCAGTGATTTCTAAGGGAAGAGTAAATAATTTGATGTCATGTCTACGACATACTGTGACGAGGAAATCTCCCAAAAATACATACAATTTGAAAAGAAACGAAGAATCTAAGTACATCAACGATTACAACCCAGTGATTTTGTCCATGTGGAATGCTAACATGGATATTCAGTTTGTTGCTGACAAATCTATTGCTGTGGCTCGATATGTGACATCTTACATCACAAAAAAAAGAAAAGACAGAACTGAAGGAAATGTGGGAGGACATTTCACATGAAAAGAGTCTAAGCAAGAAATTATACAGTTTCAGTCTGAAGATGTTGTCGCATCGAGAAATTGGAGCATATGAATGTTCTGATCGGTTATCATCAGCAAATCTCTATGCCAAATCAAGAACAATCATTTGGGTGAGTCTAGGTCTTGCTGCAACACGAAACCGAGTTTTGAAATCTGTACAAGAAATTGAATATTTGGCGGAGAAAGAACCAAACAGTACAGATATTTTGAAGACAAATATGTTGGATACATACTATCCAAATAGAAGTACTCACCTTGAGAACACTTGTTTGTATGAAGATCTGCAAAACTACAGTTATAAGAGGAACATCACAGAAGATATCAATAATGAAAAATATGCAGTCATTGGCTATGAAGGATGTCTAGTGAAGCAGAAAAAAGGCCATTTGATTAATCATCGAAAATTGAGTTGCGAAGCTCCAGACAAAAGAGAATTTTACTATTTAGCTCTTTTGCAACACTTGAAGCCATGGCGTACAGAAGAGGAACTACTTGGAGATTTTCTCTGTTATGAAGACTCTTTTAATGCAACTAAGGATACCATAGAATGTCCTATTTTTCTAAATTATCTGCAAATGTTGAACGAAGAAATAGAGCAAGAAACCACAATTGCTGAAGAGATTGCTAGAGACAGTTCTCAAGACAGTCAGAGTTCTACTTCATTGAGTCAGGATCCACTAGGAGGACCTATTATCCAAAATGAAGCTGCCACTGCCATGGATGAGGTGGAAAGAGCTATGGAACAAGCTCAAGAGGATGGAGTTAACTTAGAAGATTTGGTAAAGCCACTAAACGTTGAGCAGAAAAAGACATATGATGAAGTCACAGAACAGATTGAACATGGATTCAGACATGAGAAAAAAGAGTGCTCATGTACATCATTTGAGCCTGTCCGACTACGTAAGTGGAGAAGCGGGGACAGGAAAAAAGTTTTCTAATTAAAGCCATTGCCAGTTATCTGCAGAAAAGGACTGATTCACTGCTGTCTTGTGTTGTAACTGCTTCAACTGGTCTGGCAGCACATAACATTAAAGGGATTACTCTACATCACTTACTGATGCTGCCAGTTGCGCATGATAATAAATTGCATTACAACAAGTTATCTGGAGATGGGTGTTCTGAAGTTTCAAGAGTCTTGAAGAAAATGAAACTTCTTATCATTAATGAAGTAAGCATGGTCTCAAATCTAATGCTTGCTTTTGTGCATTTGAGAATGCAAGAAATTCTTAGAACAGAGTATGATGTGTTATTTGGAGGAAAACACATTATTGTTTTTGGAGCTCTATTGCAGTTGACTCCAGTAAAAGGATAACCAGTGTTTAAAATGCTCACGCATGAAGATACTAGAAAGTCCCTTGGAAGCATTGGAAATGTTAATATATGGTTAAATTTTAAATATGCTGAACTGCTTCAAAATATGCGACAGGCAAAGGATGAAGATTATAAAATATTCTACAAGATGTAAGAATTGGAAAAGTAAGCGAGCTTGGGAAAGAAACTTTACATGCTCGATTAATTTCAAATTTGAATCTAAATGAAAACATTCTTCCAGAGAATATTTTTAAAAAAATGACTGAGAAGAAATCTGGGATATGTTTGATGCAAACTCTGCAAGAATGTTCCATCTTCAACAACAACATTTTAGAGTTAGAAAATGAAGAGATTGTGAAACTGGAAGCAATAGATAAAATAGAGCATATGGGTGCAACAATTGTTTTGTCCGAAAATTTGAAAACCAAATTGGATTCATTAGAGAAAAGTATTTCTAAAACAGCTGGTTTTGAAAAGACTCTGAATGTGTGTTTAAATTGTCGTATCATTTTGAGAAGGAATTTAAATGTTGAAAGAGGTCTGGTAAATGGAGCAATGGGTTATGTTGTTGATTTTGTGAATTATAGAAATAGAGATGGAATTGAATTTTTTAAAATAAAATTTGATGGCATTGAGCAAGTACAACAAATCAGTCGTTGTTCTGCTAGATTTTTACTTGTAAAAGACTTATATGTTCGCCAAAAACAGTTTCCTGTTTGTTTGGCATATGCAGTAACAATTCATAAATCTCAAGGTTTAAGTGTAGATAATGCTTTAGTGAACATTGGAAGATCTGTGTTTAAAGAGGGTATGGCATATGTGGCATTATCCCGAGTCAGAACTTTATCAGGATTGTACTTGATTGAGTGTGATGAGACAAAAATTTGTGCAGATCTAGATTGTGTTAAAGAATACAATAGGTTAAGAAGAGAGTATGCTCCACATTTGCCTCAATATCCTCTGTTTGAAAAACGTGTGGTATGCCGAAAAAGAAGAAATGAGAGTAATTGCAGTGAGGTAGTAGCAAAAAGACAAAAAGTAGACGAAACTGTAATTGAAAACAGAAAGAAAAAGGATTGTGAAGAAAATGTTGTTGGATTTCAGTTTGAAAATAGTTCTGGTGTCAACTGCTATGCTAATGTAGTGGTTAATGGTGTTTTTTTTCTTCAAACTTTACAAGAACAGATTGTTGAAAATCGGGATCAAAGATTGTGTGGTTTATTGAATTCTGTGTTTGAGAAATGTTGCAGTGATAGAGCAAAAATAGAAAGTGTAACAGAAATTCGAAATATTTTAGATATGTGTTCTGGTCAAGATAAATTTTCGCAGAACATTCAGCAGGATTGTCAGGAATTTTTAATGTATATGTTTGGTGGTTTGGAAGATGAAGGTGTAGATGTAGATAATCTTTTCAGCCTTTCTTATCAATGGCAGCATGACTGCCACAATTGTAGTTCATCAAGTAATACTAGAATAGACACTGAAAGATTTATATATTTGCTTTTACCAGACTGTAAATCAGTGTCATTTAAAAATCTAGTTAAAGCAGCAGATCATAATATGGTGTGTACCCAATGTAACTATCCAATGCTATCCCCACTATTTATACAAAGTTATGGTCAGTATATCATTTTAGTTTTCCAACGATGTAGACTTGATGGAACTAAATTGACAACTTCTATCAAAAATTTTGTGGCTTCTCAGTTATCAATTTCAGGAAGAACCTTTACAACTGAAGCTGTTATTTATCATGACGGTTCTTCGACAACCTCAGGACATTATACATGCTACTTAAAATGTGAAAAAGGATGGAGTTACTGCAATGATTCTCATTTGACTTATAAACAACGTTTGCCTTATGACTCTACAAATTCTTACCTAGTGTTTTTAAAACCAAAGTTTTAGTAAAGGGAATTGGCCTTTGAAGACGGGAATAGATAATAAAAGTTAGTTAGTTAGTTAGTTAATCTAATGTTTTAAATTATTTATCTCATATAGGTACTGTAAGTGGATCTCAAAGTAAAAAATACTGATATATCTGACACAAATTGGCCGTGAGGAAAGTGTAAGGTATGATGTTCTTAGATCTTTTTTCATAGGAAGTCGATGAAATGGAAGTTATAGAGCACAGCAGACTTTTTTTCCCAACAAAAGGACCTTCACTATCTTCTATTTGGCCTCACGGAAAAGTAAGTGAATCAAAGATTAGTGTACATATATGAGATGTAAGATTGAATGGGTTTTTTTAAACACAATCTTTTAGATTGTGTTTTTTTTTCCCGCTGTTATATGATGAAGACTTTGAACTCACTAATTAAAGTGAAATTCATATATTCTGAGAACAGCAAAAATAAACAATGTAACATATTGTAGAAGTTATTCTATAGTTTGCATTGTGTAATTTATATTGTATTCACATTGTCTCACACTCATTTTCCTTTTTCACCCTTATTTACCTCTCTTTACTCATTTACACTGCCTTTTTTTAATTTTGTTTCATCGCTGTTCCTTTACTGCACTTCATTCACAACTTCTCAATCCAATTTGAACTGTCTGCATTTCCTCTCTTACTTCCACCACTTTTTATCTTTTACACATTCTCTCAGTACCACTGCTTTAGTTTTCTTCCCCTCTCTTTTTTTCTTTTTTTCCTTTTTTTTCTTTCCTACTCATTGTACTGTAGTTCACTCAGTCTTTCTCTTTGTTTTTCTGTGTGCTTACTCTCTCACTCCTTTTTCATCCATCGTTCTATATTAACCTCATTCCCTTCATCCCTTCACTCTGTGACTCCCCTTCATTCACTCTCAGTCATCTTCTATTCCTCTTTTTTATTAATAGTTCCTCATTCAGACTTCTCTCCTTTTCACTCATTTTCCTTTTACTTTCTTATCTTTCCTGATTTCGTTTTGGTATCTCACATTCTTTTAGTATCTTACTTACCTTCATTAATTTGTTCTCTTTCTATTTCTTTTTCCTTCTTTTTTCTCTTTCTACATTACTTTATTTCTGTTTTTGTATCCTTCACTTTTGCTTTATTTCTTAGTAAACTTTTTAGATTTTTTACCTCTTGAACTGTTTCTTCTATTTTAATATATATTTTTTACTAATTATAACGTGTTTTTTCTTTTGTCTTTCACAGATACAAGTAAGTTTTCATTAATTATATGGTAAGTGAGTTTACAAAATGTAGTTTGTTATCACCCTTTGCTTTAACCTCACTACTTTTCTCTCACCCTACCTCACCCTTGTTTCCTTACTTTGCTTCCCTCACTTATTCTTATCCTCCATGTTTACTTCCTACCACATTCAACTTCTTTCAGTACCTCTGCTTATCTACACTCCTTCACTTACCTTTTTTACTGGTTCACTTAGTCCCTTTCTGACACTCCTTCCTTTACTCTCTCTCTTCTTTCTCTCTGTCACTCCCCATGTCTTGCCCTTATTCACTTTTATACACCCTCTTTCACTCCTCTTTACTTACACTCACTGCTATTTTCTTTCCCTCCGTCACTGCTGTTTTTTTTCTCTGGTTCCGTCACTATCTGTCATTCCCCATACTTAAGTCTCCTTCCTTTTACTTTCATCACCCATCACATTTTCCCAGAACCTCTGCTTTAGTCTTCTTCCTCTTTCTTCTCTTCTTTTGCTCCCTTATTCATTTTCTTTTTCTCAGTTACTTCCTCTTACACCTTTTCTCTGTCTTACTATCTATTACACAGTCCCTTTGTGTTCCTCCCTCTAGCTCTCTTTCTCTTAACACCACTCTCTCTGTCCCCATTCCTCATGCTCACTCCTTCATTATTTTTTTTTCTTTTTTTTTGTTGGTGCGCTGACGGGACGCGCACCGGTACGCGCACCGGGGCGTTCAACGGTACGCGCACCGGGAGAGCACCTGAGTCAAATATGAAGAAAAAAAAATACTATTTTTAAACAAAAATATTATCTTAATATACAAGATAGGGTTCATTTTTAGAAAAACATACCTTTCTCAGCTAAAGACATTTGCGAAAAAATAACCTTAGAAATTCACTAAAAAGTACATAGGCATGAAGCCCTATAAAACGTTAAAAATTAGCAGTTAAAAAACCTATGAAATTCACAGAAAAAACCAAAGGTTTCACACCAGTTATAGTTAGGAATTAGCATTAAAAAAACCTATGAAATTCACTTAAAAAACCAGAGGTTTCACACCAGTTATAGTTAGGAATTAGCATTTAAAAAACCTAAGAAATTCACTGAAAAAACCATAGGTTTCACACCAGTTATAGTTAGCTGGAAATTTTACTGACATAAAACCAATGAAATTCCACGTTATAGTTAGTTGGACTCACTACAACTTGCGCGTGTAATGCACTGCTGATGACATCACATATTACATCACTCATGAAATGGTCAGTGACATCACTCATGAATGAAGAAACCAACAGCAACAACGCGTTTCGCCTTGGGGCTTCGTCAAGGCACAACTTGACGAAGCCCCAAGGCGAAAAGCGTCGTTGCTGTTGGTTTCTTCATTAAACATCTGTGGAAACCTCCCCTGCGTGTGCTACTTTCCTTTGGAGTCATTTTCCTGGGAGTTTTGGAGCGATATATATATATATATATTTTTTTTTTTTTTTTTTCAGAGTCTGCTCAGTAACGCTGACGGCGGCCCCTCGGGAAGTGGCACCAATGCCGGCCGAGCACGCCGGTACTATAACAAGTTTCCAAAGTTCCAAAGTTACAGTGCTCTCAGTCCGCCAAATAACACCAAGCCACAGAAGTCTCCAAGGGTGTTTATTTAGACTAACGACATGTTTCGGCTGCGGACAGCCTTGATCACGCTAGTTTGGAAAGGCAGTTTCCTGTTAATATCGTCAGAATACATGGACATAGAAACAGGACTTCTAAGGTATCAACGTCATTGTGAAGTAACATGCAGTTCATGTGTATATATACAGAATGCAACAACACAAAATGTGTACATCAATTACCCACATTCATTAATGTAACGAAAGAAAATAAATAAATGCATTAATTTCATTTTAGCACAACATATCGGTTGTTGGGTAAATGTCACGGTTAGTAACTATTCGTAAACTACCCTTCTCCTGTTAACTGCACAGAAGAGGTAAGCTTCCTTAAGTCCCAATGTATTAAAATTACAAATTGCGGACACACTGAGACCTCCGCCATGTTTGTAGTCCGGAGTCTAGTGGAAGACTACCTGTTGCTGTGACAACCCAGCTAAACAATTTACAAGCTAGGTGTATGAAACTGACAGCACATAGCCGGAAGGCTGATGCTGAAAGCAACAGATAAATGCGCTGGGGGGTCCAAATCAATTACAAAGTAGGTGTAAAAGAAAGCCAGATCACGTGTGCGAAATACAGAGAAAATGTGGCATGACACCGGCAGAGTGCCGATGTGTATCAAATGCCTGCCAGGTGACTAATGGCGGGCAACAAATGTACTGGAAAAGAAGCAGAGTGTATGCTCAAACAGAAGTGCCCGGTGAGGGACGTTCATATTGTTAAAACGGCACAAATGTAAACCGACTTGTAGCAAGAAGTACGCTACAAACAATAAGATGCGCAAAATGCGTCAAACTCCCGCAACTATGGTGTTTGAAAGCATGGGAGAGGTTAAGCAGAGGTCAAGCACTACGTGACAAGTTTGTAAACTGCACAGTTGGTATGAGCACAAATTGCATATACATCACCTGTCTATGTCAGTTAAATACACTGCACATAAATTTCTGATAAATACATTGGGACTAAGGTGGACACATCATCGAACTAATGCCGGTAAACACCACACAATGCTAGAGAAAGTCCCAAGTCCAAAGTTGGTCCGATTACACATGTTGCATACACATCACATGTCTATGTAAGTTAAATACACTGCACATATGTCTCTGTCAAATACATTGGGACTAGGGTGAACACGTCACCAAATTAATACCGGTAGAATACCACACAATGCAAAAGAAAGTCCCATGTCCAATGTATCAAGTCCATGGAATTCGAGTTGCCCCCATCTCTGGGCCTACCTTACGGGTACTGCCTAGATGTTGAGTGAAGAAATAAAAGTGCTCCCAAAAGTGAATGTCCACATTACTTTCTGCTGGACGATTGAAAAAGAGATAAATTCTTGAAATTCATAGGTAGACACAAATCTGTGAAAAAGAAAACATGAAATACCGAAATTCAGTGCTCTACTGTACAGGATCTCACTAAAACATCTTCAATAAATAAACAATACGTACTGTAAGATGGAGAAAGTAAATACAATGCAGCATTTACAAAGAGGAATTAACATGCTATAAGCTAATAGCCTTTAAGGTGAACTGCTAACTCTTCGTCCTGGTTGAGCCCCCCGGGTATCTTGGTCTGAAATAGAATAATGTATTTGGACTCCTTCTGTCTCAATTTGAGGGTTCTGTCTCCCCCCCGGGGACTCCTCTCAATTTGTTCCAATATGTGGAAACTCATTTGAGCTGGATTGGAAAAATGTGTCTCGGCAAAGTGTCTTGCCACAGGGTATTTTTCGTTTTTATTGACAATAGCACGATAGTGTTCAAGCACACGATGTTTGGCTTGTTTTGTGCTACTGCCAATATACCAGAGCCCACATGGGCAGATGATGACATATATTACAAAATCTGTACTGCAGGTTAGGAATTGAGTCAGCATTTTGGTAGTACCATTGTAGGAGACTGATTTTTTGTGGATACTATGCCTACAGGCCTTACAGTGGCCACAGGGGAAGAAGCCCAGTAGTCCTAGATTTTGGGTTTTGGGATAGACAGTTATGTCGCTTTTTACCAACATATCACGTAGAGACCTGCCCTTTCTGTACGTGATACGAGGTATGCTGGATAAATCCTTGCCAATTACATTATCAGCAGTGAGGATATTCCAATTTTGAGACACTATCTTGCGAATTTGTTTAGATTCAGTGCTGTAAGTGAGAATGAGGCGTGTCTGATCCTCCTCACTCGTGTTCTCAATTTCTTTATCTTTTTCCAGTAATGTATCTGCCCTGGGAATGCCATCAGCACGTGTTTTGGCTTTTTTTATAACCCATGCAGGGTAACCCCTGTCTCTAAATCTTGTCATCATTTCATGGCTAGTCTGTGCATATCCCTGATCAGTGCTGCAATTTCTTTTGGCCCTGAGCAGTTCACCAAAGGGGATACTCCATTTAAGAGTTTCCGGGTGACTACTCAGGGCATGCAGCACACTGTTACCTGCAGTAGATTTTCTAAAAAGACAGGTCTGTAATTTGCCATTAACTGCCTCTACTTTGACATCCAGATATTCTGCGGTACTCCTACTGATATTACTAGTAAGTACGATGTTGAGGTCGTTATCATTGAGTTTGTTGATAAACTCATTAGCCATTTCAAAGGACCCACTCCAAATCACAAAGAGATCGTCGATATATCTCCACCAGGTATCCACATATGGCCAGAAGGAAATTAGGTTGGGGTCTGAGTTGATGCTTTGCTCCCAGTTGCCCAAAAAGAGGTTCGCAAAACTGGGAGCAAAGCATGAACCCATCGCCGTCCCAGTGGTTTGTCTGTATAAAACACCATCAAAGACAAAAAAGTTGTTGTTTAAGCAGTACGACATCATATCCACTAACATTTTAGGAGAGAGACCAGAATCGGGGTCCGCACTGCTCCCGCCCCAGCGAGAGCGGCGACAGACGCCAAAAGGAGACTGCCCCTGGGGCGGGAGCAGTGCGGACCCCGATTCTGGTCTCTCTGATCCTAATGCTCACTTGAATGCACCATTTAGCCTACAAGATACGAGGCTAATTGTTATTTTCACGCGGGAGCGTATCCAGGCACCGCGCACCACCAACGTGGGTTTACCACGCACTAACTGCCTAACAACCACACTCACTGTGTGCTATCAACACAAGCTATCCAGCAAGGCAGCAATTGAGTGCGTTTGGGACAGAATATTTGCGCAGGAAGAACTTCACATTGGTGAAGGGACCGCCAACCAGCATTCAAACCACTATCCATCTAGACTCCAAGGGGTGACACTGTAAGATGGAAGAAGAGGAAGCTAGGAGAGCTGCAGCCCAAGTCCTCTTCACAAGACGTAAGAAAGAGGCAGGACAACCTAAAGAAAATAATGGGTCCCCATCCACCATTAAGGACAAAATTGTGAAATTGGAGAAATTAAAGAAAAACGAGATCTCCAAATGGTGGGAGGCGATCTCACTTCAAAACTACATTGATCAGGACATGGTGCCACGTGGTCTAAGGATCTTCACCACACCTACCTATGAAACACCGAACCCAGCAATGCTAAAAGAGTGGTCAGACAATTCTGCTCTGAGCTCCAAGCGCATGCTTGAAATTTTGGTCAAATATGCTTGGGTTGACCGTGAAGAACTTCTAAAACAAATCAATGAATTGATGGAAAGCATTAAAGCTGAGGTTGATGAAGAAACAGCCAATAATCTTATCACCCCAATGAAAACACGCCTCAAAAAATACGAAGAAGACATCAAAGCGAGAAAAGAACGCAAACTTGACCGTGACTATAATGATTATGAGAGCGGCAGAATTCTGACGTTTAGTCGGAAATATGACCATCTGTATTTAAACAAAACAAATGTCACAACTTCTACATTGCCTAATGTAGAAACCTCTGATGTATCCATGGAGGAAGTCACAGCACCCGATGCACGTCCACAAAGGGTGAATTTTTTGGAGGAATACCGCCACCTGCGCCGGAGCAGACGGGCGGAAGTGGAGACTCCGGCACCAGCCTTGCAGACACCGAGGGGCAGAGGACGAGCACGGGGAAGAGGCGGAAGAGGAACAACCGGGGGAAGAGGCTTTTCCAGAGGTGGCAACAAAGACAAAGTAACAGGCGACGCAAGAAACATCGTGACACGTTCCAAGAGAGGCCAATGAACAACAAAGAACTGGTAAATAAAACAGTGATTAATCTATCTCAAAGAAAAATGTCTTACCTAGAAAAATCAACCTTAAGTCTCGGCCTTTCCTTTTGCCCTTCTATGCCATTTGACTTCTGCATTACACGCATAGACATTTTTAAGTTTATACGAAAACTAAAACTTAAGAAATGGCATAAACTGAAAAGATTGAATCAGAACTATGGCAAGCGAGAGCCAAGTCCTCTCAGGAGAGATGAAAATCTTACCATTAGTGATGTTGATAGTATAATTAACATCATTAGCTTAGACCAGGGCCATCCAGCGAATGAGGAGGATACTGACCTAGGCTGCGCTACCCAGATGCTCAATGAGGCGGCATTTGTGACTGATGATAGCGCCCTATCTGGTTTCAAACTTAAATCCACATTTATTCCTACTATGCCGCATGATAATCTTGATACCTTTCAGGATTGTGTCAACAAAGAAATATGTATGCATAGAAACAAGAAAGGCAGAGGAACCATAAAGGAACAAAACCTTAACAAACAAGAAAGGAATGCCCTGACTTCCCTTATGGAGGACAAAACTATTGTTATCCGTCCTGCGGACAAGGGAGGGAACATAGTTATCATGGACCGAGAAATGTATACTAAAGAAGTGCTAAGGCAACTAGGTGACACCAAGTACTATACGATTAGCTCATATGACTTATACAATAACAGTATACTTGTCCTATGGGAAAAATTGATTGAGTGGAAAGATCAAGGTATCTTGGAATGGGAGGAGTACAGGTACCTAAAAAATGACCATCCTATACTACCAGTCCTGTATCTCCTCCCCAAACTCCACAAAGATACAACCAATCCACCTGGAAGACCCATTGTGTCGTCCAGGGGATGTGTCTCAGAACATGTTTCAAAATATGTTGACTTTTTTCTGAGAGATTGGGTTCAAGCACTTCCTAGCTATATCAAGGATACTAAGGACTTTTTGAAAAAATTGTCTTTAGTCAAGTGGAATGTCAACAATCTATTGATAACAATGGACGTACAATCGCTATACACGATTATTGACCATGAACAAGGTCTACATGCCTGTGCCAGTTTTCTATCTAATCGTCCACTACGTTTTAGAGAACATAGTAAAATGTTAGTGGATATGATGTCGTACTGCTTAAACAACAACTTTTTTGTCTTTGATGGTGTTTTATACAGACAAACCACTGGGACGGCGATGGGTTCATGCTTTGCTCCCAGTTTTGCGAACCTCTTTTTGGGCAACTGGGAGCAAAGCATCAACTCAGACCCCAACCTAATTTCCTTCTGGCCATATGTGGATACCTGGTGGAGATATATCGACGATCTCTTTGTGATTTGGAGTGGGTCCTTTGAAATGGCTAATGAGTTTATCAACAAACTCAATGATAACGACCTCAACATCGTACTTACTAGTAATATCAGTAGGAGTACCGCAGAATATCTGGATGTCAAAGTAGAGGCAGTTAATGGCAAATTACAGACCTGTCTTTTTAGAAAATCTACTGCAGGTAACAGTGTGCTGCATGCCCTGAGTAGTCACCCGGAAACTCTTAAATGGAGTATCCCCTTTGGTGAACTGCTCAGGGCCAAAAGAAATTGCAGCACTGATCAGGGATATGCACAGACTAGCCATGAAATGATGACAAGATTTAGAGACAGGGGTTACCCTGCATGGGTTATAAAAAAAGCCAAAACACGTGCTGATGGCATTCCCAGGGCAGATACATTACTGGAAAAAGATAAAGAAATTGAGAACACGAGTGAGGAGGATCAGACACGCCTCATTCTCACTTACAGCACTGAATCTAAACAAATTCGCAAGATAGTGTCTCAAAATTGGAATATCCTCACTGCTGATAATGTAATTGGCAAGGATTTATCCAGCGTACCTCGTATCACGTACAGAAAGGGCAGGTCTCTACGTGATATGTTGGTAAAAAGCGACATAACTGTCTATCCCAAAACCCAAAATCTAGGACTACTGGGCTTCTTCCCCTGTGGCCACTGTAAGGCCTGTAGGCATAGTATCCACAAAAAATCAGTCTCCTACAATGGTACTACCAAAATGCTGACTCAATTCCTAACCTGCAGTACAGATTTTGTAATATATGTCATCATCTGCCCATGTGGGCTCTGGTATATTGGCAGTAGCACAAAACAAGCCAAACATCGTGTGCTTGAACACTATCGTGCTATTGTCAATAAAAACGAAAAATACCCTGTGGCAAGACACTTTGCCGAGACACATTTTTCCAATCCAGCTCAAATGAGTTTCCACATATTGGAACAAATTGAGAGGAGTCCCCGGGGGGGAGACAGAACCCTCAAATTGAGACAGAAGGAGTCCAAATACATTATTCTATTTCAGACCAAGATACCCGGGGGGCTCAACCAGGACGAAGAGTTAGCAGTTCACCTTAAAGGCTATTAGCTTATAGCATGTTAATTCCTCTTTGTAAATGCTGCATTGTATTTACTTTCTCCATCTTACAGTACGTATTGTTTATTTATTGAAGATGTTTTAGTGAGATCCTGTACAGTAGAGCACTGAATTTCGGTATTTCATGTTTTCTTTTTCACAGATTTGTGTCTACCTATGAATTTCAAGAATTTATCTCTTTTTCAATCGTCCAGCAGAAAGTAATGTGGACATTCACTTTTGGGAGCACTTTTATTTCTTCACTCAACATCTAGGCAGTACCCGTAAGGTAGGCCCCGAGATGGGGGCAACTCGAATTCCATGGACTTGATACATTGGACATGGGACTTTCTTTTGCATTGTGTGGTATTCTACCGGTATTAATTTGGTGACGTGTTCACCCTAGTCCCAATGTATTTGACAGAGACATATGTGCAGTGTATTTAACTTACATAGACATGTGATGTGTATGCAACATGTGTAATCGGACCAACTTTGGACTTGGGACTTTCTCTAGCATTGTGTGGTGTTTACCGGCATTAGTTCGATGATGTGTCCACCTTAGTCCCAATGTATTTATCAGAAATTTATGTGCAGTGTATTTAACTGACATAGACAGGTGATGTATATGCAATTTGTGCTCATACCAACTGTGCAGTTTACAAACTTGTCACGTAGTGCTTGACCTCTGCTTAACCTCTCCCATGCTTTCAAACACCATAGTTGCGGGAGTTTGACGCATTTTGCGCATCTTATTGTTTGTAGCGTACTTCTTGCTACAAGTCGGTTTACATTTGTGCCGTTTTAACAATATGAACGTCCCTCACCGGGCACTTCTGTTTGAGCATACACTCTGCTTCTTTTCCAGTACATTTGTTGCCCGCCATTAGTCACCTGGCAGGCATTTGATACACATCGGCACTCTGCCGGTGTCATGCCACATTTTCTCTGTATTTCGCACACGTGATCTGGCTTTCTTTTACACCTACTTTGTAATTGATTTGGACCCCCCAGCGCATTTATCTGTTGCTTTCAGCATCAGCCTTCCGGCTATGTGCTGTCAGTTTCATACACCTAGCTTGTAAATTGTTTAGCTGGGTTGTCACAGCAACAGGTAGTCTTCCACTAGACTCCGGACTACAAACATGGCGGAGGTCTCAGTGTGTCCGCAATTTGTAATTTTAATACATTGGGACTTAAGGAAGCTTACCTCTTCTGTGCAGTTAACAGGAGAAGGGTAGTTTACGAATAGTTACTAACCGTGACATTTACCCAACAACCGATATGTTGTGCTAAAATGAAATTAATGCATTTATTTATTTTCTTTCGTTACATTAATGAATGTGGGTAATTGATGTGCACATTTTGTGTTGTTGCATTCTGTATATATACACATGAACTGCATGTTACTTCACAATGACGTTGATACCTTAGAAGTCCTGTTTCTATGTCCATGTATTCTGACGATATTAACAGGAAACTGCCTTTCCAAACTAGCGTGATCAAGGCTGTCCGCAGCCGAAACATGTCGTTAGTCTAAATAAACACCCTTGGAGACTTCTGTGGCTTGGTGTTATTTGGCGGACTGAGAGCACTGTAACTTTGGAACTTTGGAAACTTTATATATATATATATATATATATATATATCTGTATTTAAACAAAACAAATGTCACAACTTCTACATTGCCTAATGTAGAAACCTCTGATGTATCCATGGAGGAAGTCACAGCACCCGATGCACGTCCACAAAGGGTGAATTTTTTGGAGGAATACCGCCACCTGCGCCGGAGCAGACGGGCGGAAGTGGAGACTCCGGCACCAGCCTTGCAGACACCGAGGGGCAGAGGACGAGCACGGGGAAGAGGCGGAAGAGGAACAACCGGGGGAAGAGGCTTTTCCAGAGGTGGCAACAAAGACAAAGTAACAGGCGACGCAAGAAACATCGTGACACGTTCCAAGAGAGGCCAATGAACAACAAAGAACTGGTAAATAAAACAGTGATTAATCTATCTCAAAGAAAAATGTCTTACCTAGAAAAATCAACCTTAAGTCTCGGCCTTTCCTTTTGCCCTTCTATGCCATTTGACTTCTGCATTACACGCATAGACATTTTTAAGTTTATACGAAAACTAAAACTTAAGAAATGGCATAAACTGAAAAGATTGAATCAGAACTATGGCAAGCGAGAGCCAAGTCCTCTCAGGAGAGATGAAAATCTTACCATTAGTGATGTTGATAGTATAATTAACATCATTAGCTTAGACCAGGGCCATCCAGCGAATGAGGAGGATACTGACCTAGGCTGCGCTACCCAGATGCTCAATGAGGCGGCATTTGTGACTGATGATAGCGCCCTATCTGGTTTCAAACTTAAATCCACATTTATTCCTACTATGCCGCATGATAATCTTGATACCTTTCAGGATTGTGTCAACAAAGAAATATGTATGCATAGAAACAAGAAAGGCAGAGGAACCATAAAGGAACAAAACCTTAACAAACAAGAAAGGAATGCCCTGACTTCCCTTATGGAGGACAAAACTATTGTTATCCGTCCTGCGGACAAGGGAGGGAACATAGTTATCATGGACCGAGAAATGTATACTAAAGAAGTGCTAAGGCAACTAGGTGACACCAAGTACTATACGATTAGCTCATATGACTTATACAATAACAGTATACTTGTCCTATGGGAAAAATTGATTGAGTGGAAAGATCAAGGTATCTTGGAATGGGAGGAGTACAGGTACCTAAAAAATGACCATCCTATACTACCAGTCCTGTATCTCCTCCCCAAACTCCACAAAGATACAACCAATCCACCTGGAAGACCCATTGTGTCGTCCAGGGGATGTGTCTCAGAACATGTTTCAAAATATGTTGACTTTTTTCTGAGAGATTGGGTTCAAGCACTTCCTAGCTATATCAAGGATACTAAGGACTTTTTGAAAAAATTGTCTTTAGTCAAGTGGAATGTCAACAATCTATTGATAACAATGGACGTACAATCGCTATACACGATTATTGACCATGAACAAGGTCTACATGCCTGTGCCAGTTTTCTATCTAATCGTCCACTACGTTTTAGAGAACATAGTAAAATGTTAGTGGATATGATGTCGTACTGCTTAAACAACAACTTTTTTGTCTTTGATGGTGTTTTATACAGACAAACCACTGGGACGGCGATGGGTTCATGCTTTGCTCCCAGTTTTGCGAACCTCTTTTTGGGCAACTGGGAGCAAAGCATCAACTCAGACCCCAACCTAATTTCCTTCTGGCCATATGTGGATACCTGGTGGAGATATATCGACGATCTCTTTGTGATTTGGAGTGGGTCCTTTGAAATGGCTAATGAGTTTATCAACAAACTCAATGATAACGACCTCAACATCGTACTTACTAGTAATATCAGTAGGAGTACCGCAGAATATCTGGATGTCAAAGTAGAGGCAGTTAATGGCAAATTACAGACCTGTCTTTTTAGAAAATCTACTGCAGGTAACAGTGTGCTGCATGCCCTGAGTAGTCACCCGGAAACTCTTAAATGGAGTATCCCCTTTGGTGAACTGCTCAGGGCCAAAAGAAATTGCAGCACTGATCAGGGATATGCACAGACTAGCCATGAAATGATGACAAGATTTAGAGACAGGGGTTACCCTGCATGGGTTATAAAAAAAGCCAAAACACGTGCTGATGGCATTCCCAGGGCAGATACATTACTGGAAAAAGATAAAGAAATTGAGAACACGAGTGAGGAGGATCAGACACGCCTCATTCTCACTTACAGCACTGAATCTAAACAAATTCGCAAGATAGTGTCTCAAAATTGGAATATCCTCACTGCTGATAATGTAATTGGCAAGGATTTATCCAGCGTACCTCGTATCACGTACAGAAAGGGCAGGTCTCTACGTGATATGTTGGTAAAAAGCGACATAACTGTCTATCCCAAAACCCAAAATCTAGGACTACTGGGCTTCTTCCCCTGTGGCCACTGTAAGGCCTGTAGGCATAGTATCCACAAAAAATCAGTCTCCTACAATGGTACTACCAAAATGCTGACTCAATTCCTAACCTGCAGTACAGATTTTGTAATATATGTCATCATCTGCCCATGTGGGCTCTGGTATATTGGCAGTAGCACAAAACAAGCCAAACATCGTGTGCTTGAACACTATCGTGCTATTGTCAATAAAAACGAAAAATACCCTGTGGCAAGACACTTTGCCGAGACACATTTTTCCAATCCAGCTCAAATGAGTTTCCACATATTGGAACAAATTGAGAGGAGTCCCCGGGGGGGAGACAGAACCCTCAAATTGAGACAGAAGGAGTCCAAATACATTATTCTATTTCAGACCAAGATACCCGGGGGGCTCAACCAGGACGAAGAGTTAGCAGTTCACCTTAAAGGCTATTAGCTTATAGCATGTTAATTCCTCTTTGTAAATGCTGCATTGTATTTACTTTCTCCATCTTACAGTACGTATTGTTTATTTATTGAAGATGTTTTAGTGAGATCCTGTACAGTAGAGCACTGAATTTCGGTATTTCATGTTTTCTTTTTCACAGATTTGTGTCTACCTATGAATTTCAAGAATTTATCTCTTTTTCAATCGTCCAGCAGAAAGTAATGTGGACATTCACTTTTGGGAGCACTTTTATTTCTTCACTCAACATCTAGGCAGTACCCGTAAGGTAGGCCCCGAGATGGGGGCAACTCGAATTCCATGGACTTGATACATTGGACATGGGACTTTCTTTTGCATTGTGTGGTATTCTACCGGTATTAATTTGGTGACGTGTTCACCCTAGTCCCAATGTATTTGACAGAGACATATGTGCAGTGTATTTAACTTACATAGACATGTGATGTGTATGCAACATGTGTAATCGGACCAACTTTGGACTTGGGACTTTCTCTAGCATTGTGTGGTGTTTACCGGCATTAGTTCGATGATGTGTCCACCTTAGTCCCAATGTATTTATCAGAAATTTATGTGCAGTGTATTTAACTGACATAGACAGGTGATGTATATGCAATTTGTGCTCATACCAACTGTGCAGTTTACAAACTTGTCACGTAGTGCTTGACCTCTGCTTAACCTCTCCCATGCTTTCAAACACCATAGTTGCGGGAGTTTGACGCATTTTGCGCATCTTATTGTTTGTAGCGTACTTCTTGCTACAAGTCGGTTTACATTTGTGCCGTTTTAACAATATGAACGTCCCTCACCGGGCACTTCTGTTTGAGCATACACTCTGCTTCTTTTCCAGTACATTTGTTGCCCGCCATTAGTCACCTGGCAGGCATTTGATACACATCGGCACTCTGCCGGTGTCATGCCACATTTTCTCTGTATTTCGCACACGTGATCTGGCTTTCTTTTACACCTACTTTGTAATTGATTTGGACCCCCCAGCGCATTTATCTGTTGCTTTCAGCATCAGCCTTCCGGCTATGTGCTGTCAGTTTCATACACCTAGCTTGTAAATTGTTTAGCTGGGTTGTCACAGCAACAGGTAGTCTTCCACTAGACTCCGGACTACAAACATGGCGGAGGTCTCAGTGTGTCCGCAATTTGTAATTTTAATACATTGGGACTTAAGGAAGCTTACCTCTTCTGTGCAGTTAACAGGAGAAGGGTAGTTTACGAATAGTTACTAACCGTGACATTTACCCAACAACCGATATGTTGTGCTAAAATGAAATTAATGCATTTATTTATTTTCTTTCGTTACATTAATGAATGTGGGTAATTGATGTGCACATTTTGTGTTGTTGCATTCTGTATATATACACATGAACTGCATGTTACTTCACAATGACGTTGATACCTTAGAAGTCCTGTTTCTATGTCCATGTATTCTGACGATATTAACAGGAAACTGCCTTTCCAAACTAGCGTGATCAAGGCTGTCCGCAGCCGAAACATGTCGTTAGTCTAAATAAACACCCTTGGAGACTTCTGTGGCTTGGTGTTATTTGGCGGACTGAGAGCACTGTAACTTTGGAACTTTGGAAACTTTATATATATATATATATATATATATATATATATATATATATATATATATATATATATATATATATATATATATATATATATATATATATATATATATAACCTACTGGCGGTCGCCAGTAGGTATATATAGTTAGGATTTTTTTGAATAGGGATTTCTGAAAATTCTATGTTGAATAACTTTGGCGTTGATGGACGGAATTGGCTGAAATTTTCAGGAAAATGGCACATTTTGTTTCTGAGCGTCCCCTGAAACTTTGAGGGGGTTGCGTCAAGCGGGGGCCGAGAAAAAAGGGGGTCCCAAACGTGTTTTTAACATTGAGTTTTCCATAGGGCGGTTGGACTCACTTTTAGCTCGAACGGCTGAATGGATTTCCACAAAACTTGGCAAAATTGTAGGGACTGGTAGCCCGATGTGCCTTTGATATGTCTCAAGATATATGCTCCAGTGGTTTTTACGAAAATTAACTTTGAAAAATATAGGGCTACATTGGGCTATATATATGTTAGAGCCCAAATGTAGCCCAATGTAGCCCAATGTAGCCCAATGTAGCCCAACGATGGCCACCAGAGACAAAAAAAACAATGTAGCCCAAATATCAGCCAGATGTAGCCCAACTATAGCCCAGTGACAGAATGTCTAAAGAACAACTAAAGCGCTAACAGTCTTACTTTTTATTTAAATTTGTTTTTATTGTTGCAGTAAAGTATATCAGTACAGAGTAAACAATCCGCCGACGTGGCCTCAACATTCAGCCACGAGCAGCTATGTGTGCAACGTTTTCTCATTTTATAGAACTGGTACACATACACATGACTTTGGTTAATCAGTGCATTATGATCGTGTAAAGATGCCTGCAGGCTGGGAAGCGGTGGAACGGAATCGCCATGGGGGCGATGAATAGGAACAGAAGGGCACATTCCTGCCATAACAGTGCAGGATCTGGGTCTGTACTGTGCATATAACGGTGTTACCAGTGAACAGAGGGGGAACGGAACTGTGGGAGGGAAGCATGTAGGCGCTAGCAGGGTCCAAGCAGGAAGATATTGGCGATGGGTGTAGAGGGGAGGGGGGAGGGGGGGGGGGAACCCACGGAGCTACGCACCCTACGTTTCAAAGTGGGAGGGGGGAAAGAGGAAGGGGATCGGCAGGGGGGCTTTGATGCATCTCGGGTCGGCGAGGTGTTGGTCGGGTGGCAGGACATACGAGAGGTTGCTTAGGATGCAGGGGGTTATCGGGACTCGACCCTGGGGCGGCTTACATCAGGTAAAGGCTACCGGTCTTCTCGGGTGGGGGAAGGGGAAGGGTCAGGCGGGTCTCCTGCCTGCGTGGACTGCGGGAAGCTGTGAAGGAGCATGGCCCATTCCATGGAGATGGGGAATTTACGCACGCCCTTGGCTTCTTCTTCCCTCAGGGCGTCTTCCTCCGCTGCCGCCCATTTACTAACCGCCCCCTTTCCATTGTGCTATGGGGGGGGCCTCCGGGGATCGCCAGTGCATGGTTATGCATCTATTGGCCAATAGGAGCGCTAAGGATACGAAGCGTCTATGCACCGGTTCTTGCTTAGAGACGTGGAGGATGCCTAGTGCGCTGGACTCCCAGGTGGCCAGTGTAGTGAGACCCGTGAGTTCCAATAGTGTGTTGTGTACCGCCCGCCAAAAGGGTTGTAGGTTGGGACAGTCCCAAAACATGTGACGGAAATTTGCGGCAGGGGAGCAGCATCTGGGGCATAGGAATGGTGTGGAGGGGTAGAACTTCTGTAATTGCGCTGGGGTGAGATATGCCCTGTGTAGTATATAGTATTGAATGTTTTTGAAGCAGGCGTTCCTAGAGACGCATTTTAGGGCCTCGGGCACCCTTGTCTTGTGCCTCTTCGAACTTCAAACGCCGGTGAGATACGTCTCCCGATACGAACTCGAGTGGTGAGGTCGGTGTATAGGAGGCGTGTATATGCCATGAGCGTCGGGCCGATATTGAGGCGCCGCAGGACCGAGAACAGGTAGGGCCAGGTGAGGGTGTCGAACTCCTTCTCCAAGTCCATAATGAGGCAGGCGGCACGGGGAAATCTGTCGCGCACTTGATCTTGGATATGGAAGACTCAGCGGAGGTTCTGGGAGGTGTTTCTTCCTGGGACGAAGCCGCATTGGTCGGGGTGGAACAGCGGGCGTATGATCTGTGCATATCGATCAGCCAGGATCTTCCCTAGAATCTTACAGTCAGTCGACAGGAGTGTGATGGGTCGGTATGACCCCATGTGGAGCGGATCTCTGTGAGGCTTGAGAAAGGTGACAATCACGGACTCCCGTAGCGACGGGGGTAACCTCCCTAAATGGAGTGACGCCACGAACATCCGTGACATACGGGGGACCACCAGGGGAGAGAATGTTGAGTAGTATTCTAGTGGGAAGCCGTCCAGTCCCGGCGCTTTATTCCGGGACATGGCGCGTATCGCCTGGGTGATGTCAGAGGGAATTATCCTGGCGTCTAGTGTGCGCTTGTCGTCATCCGATATCGTGGGCAACGTCAGAGGGTCCAAAAAATGGTCCACGGGAAACGGGGAACAGTGGGCCGGGGCTTCGTACACTTGCGTATAGTGGCGTTGGAATGCCAGGAGAATCTCGGCTTGTGATTGCACTAATACACCCTCCGGGTTGATAATGTCCGTGATTGGTTTGATTTCGGTGTCCTGCTTCGCCATCCAGGCCAGAAGCGCCCCGTTTTGTCTCTGTCTTTGTGCACCCTAGAGGCGTATGCCCTAAAATTGTACTTCCGGAGGTCAGCGCAAGCAATCTGATACTCCGTTTTAGCCTCTGCCGTAAGCACGGCGTGTTCCTCCGAGTCGTCAGGCCGTTTAGTGAGAGCAGCTAAAGCTTGCTCTGCAGTTAAGAGCGTCCGCTCTAAGGTGCGGCGGACCCCCACTATCTGTTTGATGCATTCTCCCCTCGCCACCACCTTATACGCGTCCCATTCCACCAGTACCGATGACGCTGTGTTCTCGTTGTGTGTAAAGTAATCGTGTATGCTGGTTTTGTGTGCGTCTCTGAAAACAGGGTCCGTTAGACAGTCTCTAGGGAGGCGCCAGGTGGGGACCGGTGGGTGCGGGGGGCGCCAGGTAAGACGTATAATGTGGTTGTCGTGATCTGAGAGGATCCGTCCTAGATAATCTGTAGATGTTATCTTAGGGAGGATTGGAGCAGAGCAGAGGAAACGGTCTAGGCGGACTCGGAGGTTGTGTGGAATCGAGTGGAAGGAGTAAATGCGAGCCAGTGGGTGTAGGTGTCGCCATGCGTCAGTGAGCGCCCAGTATATGGTCCATGTCCTGAAGAGGGCTGCCTGTCGGGGGGCCGGGGAGTGTGTGGGGGGAGGGTGTGAGCGGTCCAGCAAGGGGTCTAGTGTGCAGTTAAAGTCGCCTCCTAACACCCACGGGACTGTGGTGAACTGGGCTAGAACGCCCGTAAGGTGATCCCAGAACTGGTCCTGATCCGTATTAGGGGCGTAAATGCTGCCAAGGAGTACCCCTTGCCCATCGAGAATTCCCTCCAGAAGCACGTACCTGCCCTCTCTGTCTACTACGCGTTGGAGCGCCCGGAAGGGAGTACCTGGCCTCACCCAGATTAATGCGCCGCGCGCGAACGCTGAATATTGTGTGGCACAGATGGTCCCTCGCCATTTGGCTTGTAGGCGATTGAGTTCAGCAACGTTAATGTGCGTCTCCTGTAGAAACGCTATACCGGCTGACATGCGCCGAATGTAAGAGTACACAGAGTAGCGCTTGCTGGGTGTGTGTAGGCCCCGTACGTTTAGTGTAAAGATATTAATGTCTGAGTGGGGGACAGCCATTCTCAGGGTGATGTGGTTGGGGAAGGGGCCCCTCTACAGGTCCCGTGAGCCGCCCGTGTGTGTGTGTCGTATGTGTTCCTGCGCGCCAAGCTTCCTCAAACGTGGGGGGGGGGACTGGGGGAATTAATAACAACTAGAACTTCGGGTGGGGAACTGTCCCAATACTGGGGATACGTCACTGGGGGTGGCATATCCAACACTTAAAACATTTAATTTGCAAAGGAACAAAATGAGGGGTTTCATTTTGCCATAGAAATGTTATATATATATATATATATATATATATATATATATATATATATATATATATATATATATATATATATATATATATATATATATATTACCTACTGGCGGTCGCCAGTAGGTAGTTATAGTTAGGATAATTTTCAATGTTAAATCTCAACATTCTATTTTGAATAACTTTGGCGCCGGTTGACGAATCTGCCTGAAATTTTCAGGAAAATGGTCTCATGGCGGTCCGGTCCTTCCCTGAAAGTTTGGGGGGGATACGTCAAGCGGGGGCCGAGATAAAAGGGGGGTCCCAAAACGCGTTTTCCCCATGTTAATTTCCATAGGGCGGTCGATTTCACTTTTAGCCCGAACGGCTGAATGGATTTCCACGAAACTTGGCAAAATTGTAGGGACTGGTAGCCCGATGTGCCTTTGCTATGTCTCAAGATATGTGCTCCAGTGGATTTTGAGTAATTTAGGTTCAAAAAAATATATATATCTATAGGCGCTCTCCGGTGCGCGCACCAGTGAGCGCTCCCGGCGCGACACGCGACTTGCGCGCAGAAAGCTGATTGGCTCTCAGTTGTCTGTAAACATTCTAAACAGTCCGGAGCGGCCGCCATCTTGTCTATCGGTAAAATCTAGTCATAAGAGGTGGCAAAAACAAAGGGTGGAATTGACCATAAGGGGGCAGGGTAGACCCCCCCTGACCCCCTAGGTTTGATATGGGGGCCATTAAAGGGCCCCGCGGGGCCTCAAAAAAAATTTTTTTTTTTCGATTTTCGCGGGGGAAGCGCCTGGTGCGCGCACCGGGGAGCGTATCGGGGAGGGTACTATGGAAAAATAATCACTTCAAAAATTGTATGTTTATGAATTGTTTTTTTTTTTATTTTTTTATTTTATGTAAGTACCTACATGTAGGTACTAATGAAGAGACTTAAATTTAATGTTCACCATCTTCTTTGTAGACATCTTGCATGTTGTTATTGTATTTTTTGTGGTATATGGAATTCATAATATAGTCTGTCTGGAAAGGAGAAACAGATCTTTTAAGCACTCCCTGAGAATTTCTAGGGGATCATGAGTAGTCTGTCCTGTTCACTTATGAAAATGAGGTGTAAAATATTCATATGAGATAATATAGTGGGAGAAAGGTAGTAACTATGAGTAAACTTACTATGTAACAGAAAAATAGTTGAACAGTATACTATAAGTCTCACTTTATATTTTAAACATTTTTGGTAATACTTCATGAATTACATATAAAAAAGAATATTGTCTGAAACAATTGAAATTATTAAAGATAAATTTATTCCTCTGATTCTTTTTCATAATTTAATAAAATTTCTAACATAATATTGTCCGGAATTTCCTCATAATTATATGTACATGATTCAATTTCTTCCAAACATTCTATAAACTGTTCATCCAAAGAGTCATCCATGAAATCAACTTCTTTTTTTTCATCTTCTGGTTTTTCCACCTTTACTTTGATAGAAGTATCATTTGCCTTATTTTCTCCTTCCATTTTCTTTCTGAAAATTGCATATAAATTAACTATATTAGTAGAGCTAGTATACCAGAGAAGCCTAATTCAATCCATAACTATTACAGAGAAGTCTATCTCTATCTCTAACTATTAAAGAGGGATAGCATATCACTAACAGAATATTTTTTAAGAAATTAACTTAAAGTGTACATGTACCCTCTTTCACCCCTCTTTACTTATATTCACTGATATTTACTTTCCCTCAATCACTGCTATTCTTTTCCTCTGATTCCGTCACTACCTGACATTCCCATACTTAACTGTCCTTCTTTTTACTTTCAACATCCATTTACAATCTCCCTTAACCTCTGCTTTAGTCTTCTTCCTATTTCTTCTTTCTTTTGCTCCCTTATTCATTTTTCTTTTCTCAGTTACTTCCTTTTACACTTTTTATCTGTCTTACTATCTATTACACAGTCCCTCCTTCATTTTTTTTTCTTTTTTTTTGTTAGTGCGCTGACGGTACGCGCACCGGTGCGCGCACCGAAAGCGAAATATAAAAAAAAATATTTTAAATTAAAAATATTATCTCAATATACATTATAGTGTTCATTTTTACAAAAACATACTTTAGCAATTCACTAAAAAACACATAGGTATGAGTCTGTATAAAAAGTTAGGAATTAGCATTAAAAAAACCTATGAAATTCACTGAAAAAACCAAAGGTTTCACACCAGTTATAGTTAGGAATTAGCATTTAAAAAACCTATGAAATTCACTGAAAAAACCATAGGTTTCACACCAGTTATAGTTAGGAATTAGCATTTAAAAAACCTATTAAATTCACTGAAAAAACCATAGGTTTCACACCAGTTATAGTTAGCTGGAAATTTTACTGATATAAAACCATTGAAATTCCCACGTTATAGTTAGTCGGACTCACTATAACTTGCGCGTGCAATGCACTGCTGATGACATCACATATTACATCACTCATGACATGGTCAGTGACATCACTCATGACACCATCCTTGTGACATAGTGACAGACCTCCTTTCACTATAATGTAACCCTTGAGACACATATTCAAAAATAGAAACTGAAATTTTTTAAAAAATGGAGATACCTATATCAGTTACAACAAGCAATTCAGTAATTCCACTATCTATATACACATCCACTCATTCACCAATAGTTCTATATAGTCACTCATACATATACTCACTCATCATATGAAGTGATACACCTATACATCCTGTTACACACCGACATTCATCCAAAAGTTACTCACACACATATTCACACGTGCAAATAAACTATTGGACATCCATTTATTTGAATATAGAGTTATACACACACTTCCACCTTACTTCTATTTAAAATTACACATATTTATTCTCTTAAACAATCACTTATAGAAACACATACTTATTTAAACAGGAACTCTTACAATCTCTTACTCTCACATATACTCACTTATATACATCAATATTCATATATACTAGATTAAAACATATGTAGTTACTGATAAAGACACTAGTGAGACAGTCATTCACTCACTAACAAACACATATAGACACTCATCCACCCATACAGTCCTGTACATATGTTGTCTTCAAAACACATACAAACAAAGAGTCAGTCACTCATGCATCTATGTGCTAAGTAATACCCCCACCAAACCATATAGACACTCATACTGATACTAATAAAAATATCTAATAACCCATATACATACACATGAGTGGATGTGTATTAGATGGTGGTATTACTGAATTGGTTGTTGTAACTGGTATGGGTATATCCACTTTTTTGAAAATATTAGTTTCTATTTTTGAATATGTGTTTCATGGGTTACATTACACTGAAAGGAGGTCTGTCACTGTGTCACAAGGATGGTGTCATCAGTGATGTCATGAGTGATGTCACTGACCATGTCATGAGTGATGTAATATGTGATGTCATCAGCAGTGCATTGCACGCGCAAGTTATAGTGAGTCCGACTAACTATAACGTGGGAATTTCAATGGTTTTATATCAGTAAAATTTCCAGCTAACTATAACTGGTGTGAAACCTATGGTTTTTTCAGTGAATTTAATAGGTTTTTTAAATGCTAATTCCTAACTATAACTGGTGTGAAACCTATGGTTTTTTCAGTGAATTTCATAGGTTTTTTAAATGCTAATTCCTAACTATAACTGGTGTGAAACCTTTGGTTTTTTCAGTGAATATATATATAGTTAGGATTTTTTCTCTATGGGACTTTTGAAAATTCTATGTCTAATAACTTTGGCGTTTATGGACGGAATCGGCTGAAATTTTCAGGAAAATGACACATTTTGTTTCTGAGCAGCCCCTAAAAATGTGGTGGGGTTTCGTCAAGGGGGGGCTGCTCTGTGCTGCTCTTCCCTGAGAATCACACCCTGTGCCCGCCCGACACCTCCCTTTCACCCTATTCACTACCGCACCCTCTGACACTCCTCTTCCTCTGTGTCCGATTGTCCAGGCCGGTCCCAGGCTATCACCTAGCCCTGCGGATGTAGTTTATGGCTCCAACTGTAAAGAATCACCCCTCTTCAAAGGAGTTACAGTAGATCAAGGCCCCCACCCCATGAGATCCGTCACACCACACGCGTTCTTACTATCTGATAACGATCCTGTATTGTGATTGGGGAGGGGATTCTCACTGTAAGGGTGTGTGGGACCGAGCCTGAAGCGGAAGATTCCAGGGATGCCTTTTTGTACATCAATGTCTTCACAATTATGTGTCACATTAAAAATATATAGCACTCCAACAAAGTAGTAGGATTATAACACTTTAATAACTTATAAATATATACAACGCTCCAACAAAGTAAACACGTTAAAAAAAAACATTTTAAACAACTATTTACATGGCAGCCTGCTGCAACATCCATCTCAAAGCAACAATGGGCTGCTTTGGTCTGTCTTTTAGTTGGCAAAATCCGTCGGCCTGTGAGGTGGCGTCAGTAGCGGTCCGTTGTGCGAATAGGCCGAAGGCAGCACAACGCGCCGAGATCTGGACGGCACCCAGGTGGTGTCCGGCAAGTTGTCGCACTGGTCTGGCCATCCTACAATGCTGCGCCGAAAGACGGTGTGGGGCGCCCCGGGGGGGGAAGGCTGCGCGAAGGGGTCTCCCCCGCCTCCCCAGGTGGAGGCTCCTCAGCTGCAGTGGGGCGCCCCTTAGCGTTTCAGTCGCCATTCAGCTGAATTGCGCCCGCTCTTGCGGCACTGTGCCTCATCCACCATCCAGTTGAATTGCGCCCACTCTTGCGGTGCAGCGATAGGCGGCTGCCACAGGACTCTTAAAATGGCGGCCGGCTCTTCGGATTTGGGCCTGGTCCACTAAAATGGCCCTGGGACACATTTGAACTCGGACATTTGCCTGCTAGGGCTTGGGCCCTATTCCCGAAAGTGTCCCCTCAGCCTTGAAGATTCTACAAAAGTCATCGGGCCCCCGACTCCCGCAGGCTTCCGGTGGGGAGCAGCTGCCATGATTGCTTGCGGAATGGCCACGACGGAGCCACGAGTTGTTGGTGCTCTCATGCTGACGCCAGCTTCAGTCTGAAACATCCAGAAACACTGTAGACTACCAATTCGATGATTTCCAGTGGAGCCCCAACGTGACCCGGAAGGGAAGAACTTGCCCTCCCCTCTTTTGACTGATGGTTCTTGTTGCCTGTCCCCTCTGTTGTCATCTAACGGAACCTTTTTGGATTGCCGAGTGAGAAAAAAAAAGGTGGGGCTTTCATCATTTGGGAAAAAAAAATGTTTCAATCCAATGAAAAGTGTTATTTTTAGGTCATATGATCAAGCCTTCCATCATTAGGAAACCAAAAGTAAAATGAACCAATGAAAAGTTTTATAAACAAGTCACATGACCTGTTATGAGGCTTTGGGCTATAAAAAGCCTACAAAATCCGTTGGCCTGTGAGGCGGCGTCAGTAGCGGACCGATGTGCGAATAGGCCGAAGGCAGCACAACGCGCCGAGATCCGGCGAACGGGCCTCTCCCGCCTCCCCAGGTGGAGGCACCTCATCTGCAGTGTTGTGCCTTTTAGCGTTTCACTCGCTGTCCAGCTGAGTTGCGCCCGCACTTGCTGCTACAGTAGGCCGAAGGCAGCACAACGCGCCGAGATCCAGATGGCACCAAGGTGGTCTTGCGGCTACAGCGTCTCGCCCACCATCCAGCTGAGTTGCGCCCACTCCTGCGGTGCAGCAATAGGCGGCTGCAATAGGACTCTCAAAATGGCGGCCGGCTCTTTGGATTTGGGCCTGGTCCACTAAAATGGCCCTGGGACACCTTGGAACTCGGACGCTTGCCTGCTAGGGCATGGGCCCCATTCCCGAAAGCGTCCCCTCTTTTGACTGATGGTTCTTGTTGCCTATCTCTTCTGTTGTCATTTAACGGAACCTTTTTGGATTGCCGAAAGGGGTTCTGGTCCGACCGCTGGTTGGTGGAGACATTTTGACTATATCCTGAACCTGCCCGGCCTCACCCAAAATGGCGCCGGTATAAATGGGACTCGTAACTCCTTGTTGTGTACTGGTTGCCCAACCTTGATATCACGAGATACGTATGCAGTTTTGAAGCACATGGCGGGCGGGGACGAGTACTGATTGAACATTTGGACATCCCTATTGATATTAAGTTCTGATGTGTTATTGATTACTGTACTATTGAAAGTTCGAATTAACGTCACCCATGGTACTTGACCGCAAATGTATATCTAGATAATTTTATTGTAACTGTCCCTGTCGTACTTTAATTATAAAATTTTGTCCACCGATTCCGCAACTGTTAGACACCTTAGTTCTTGCAACCTAATGGCCCGCCCGTTACGTTCTTCTACAGTGTAAATGTCCCCTCATCATATACGATTACAGTTTGCTCCGTGGCCGGCCCACGTGGTTATAGGCCTGTATTTGCACACTGACATTTTCACAATAAAGGTTTTTAAAACAAAACATGGTAGTAGTACCTAGATTGGTAAAGTTTTGAATAATAGCCACTGTTTTCGAATCAGTAAAAGGCAAGTGAAATAAAGCAGCCCGATTACATGACGGTTAAAAGGTATAATACGCAGGAAAGCAGTAAAGATAAATGGTCAAGGGCTGTTGTGTTTTCCACTCCTGCAACATAAAGTGATCGATAAGAATCCGATATTCATGCCTATCAGTGACTAAGACAGCAGGTTGAGCCTCTTTTGTTCAACGGCTCCCTCATGGGACAAAGAAACGCCCTTTTTCTCGAAAAAGGAATATTTTACTTGCAGGACAGTTGTAAATTTACCGGGAAAATACATTAGCCTGGAACATTGTTAGTGATAAACTGTAAATGCATCTGGGTGTCATCAGTGATGTCATCAGTGATGTCACTGATCATGTCATGAATGATGTAATATGTGACATTATCAGCAGTGGATTGTGGGTGCGCGATATATAGTTAGTGCAACTAACTATATATGAAATTTCAATGGTTTTGTGTGAGTAAAATAAGGTTTTGTAAATGCTAATTCCTAACTATATATGGTCTATAACCCATGGTTTTTTCAGTGAATATATATATATATATATATTACCTTCTGGCGGTCGCCAGTAGGTATATATAGTTAGGATTTTTTGAATAGGGATTTCTGAAAATTCTATGTTGAATAACTTTGGCGCTGATGGACGGAATTGGCTGAAATTTTCAGGAAAATGGCACATTTTGTTTCTGAGCGTCCCCTGAAAGTTTGGGGGGGTTTTGTCAAGTGGGGGCCGAGACAAAAGGGGGGTCCCAAAACGTGTTTTTAACATTGAGTTTTCCATAGGGCGGTTGGACTCACTTTTAGCTTGAACGGCTGAATGGATTTCTATGAAACTTTGCAAAATTGTAGAGACTGTTTGCCCGATGTGCCTTTGCTAGGTCTCAAGATATGTGCTCCAGTGGATTTTGAGAAATTAACGTTCAAAAAAATATATATATCTGTGACAGCATCCCGGTTAGCGCCCTGGTTCGCGTACCGGACGCGTAACGGAACTTCGCGAGGAGAAGCGGATTGGCTCTCTGGTGACTGTCAACATTCTAAACAGTCCGGAGCGGCCGCCATCTTGTCTCTCGGTAGGATCGAGAGACAAGAGGTGGAAATAAACGAAGGGGGAAATGAATGAAAGGGGCAAGATAGGCCCCTCCTGACTTCCTAGGATTGATGTGGGGGCTATTAAAGGGCCCCGCAGGGCAAAAAAATGAATAACATTTTTTCGATTTTTCGCGGTGGAAGCGCTACCTGGTACGCGAACTGGGTAGCTCACCGGTAGCGTAACGGGAGTCCGCCATCTTGTGTTTCGGACGAATTTAGTCACAAGATGGAGGATAAACAATGTTGAGAATGGGTATAAGGGGGCACGGGAGACATATCCTGACCCCGAGGTTTTCTGAGGGTGGCTGAGGAGGCCCATATATGTAAAAAAAAAAACACCTTTTTTTTCAAATTTTCGCACGGTTAGCGCCCGGTCCGCGCACCTGGTAGCGTTCCGGAAAGCGTAACAAGGGGAAAACAAAGGGAAATAGTAAAATAATATTTTAGAGTGCTTTGAGGTAGGGTAGCTCTGAATAGAGCTGTTGTGTTGTGTGGGTGATGTAAGTACCAACATGTAGGTACCAATGAAGAGTCTAAAATTCAATGCACACCGTCTCCTCTGTAGATATTTTGTATGTTCTAATATGGGTTATTTAAATGTAAATGTGTGGAAAAGCACTTCATGCTTTAAAGCAATTGTATTTTTGAACTGATTGTTCTTTCCTCTTAGTCCTCCTCTTTGGTTTTTTTTCCCCACACTCTTCTTCAGCATGATAGTTGATGAATTCGTTCCCTCAAAAAATTTATATACATAAAAAAATTATATTAAATACATATAAAATATATTTTTCCTTTAAAAGAAGAATACATTTTACAGCTTTTGATATTTGCTATTAAAAAACCATTGAAATTCACTGAAAAAACCATAGGTTATAGACCATATATAGTTAGGAATTAGCATTTACAAAACCTTGGAAATTCACTGAAAAAACCATAGGTTATAGACCATATATAGTTAGGAATTAGCATTTACAAAACCTTATTTTACTCACACAAAACCATTGAAATTCGCATATATAGTTAGTTGCACTAACTATATATCGCGCACCCTCAATCCACTGTTGATCATGTCACATATTACATCATTCATGACATGGTCAATGACATCACTGATGACATCACTGATGACAACATCCAGTGACTGTATGTTTCTGTAAAGTTAAAATATGTCTTACATATTGAAGAATGAGTGGATGTATAAGTGTCTAGATGAAGGATTTAGTAGGTGCATGACTGACTGTATGAGTGAGTGATTAAATGTGTCTCACTGAGTGCATGGGTTAGTGACTAAACTGTCTTAATTTGTGCATCATTATGTCTGTTGTTCTGTAAACTGCTGCATGTGTTGATCAGTAGCTATATGAGTAACTATATGGGTTATTGATTGGTTGCCCAAGTATTTGTATGGGAGACTGAGTGTGTGTGTGGGTGGCGGGGAGGTGTATGACTCTGTGCATAGATGTGTGAGCAGTTGATTCACTAGATGTATGGGTTCAAAACTGCATGTGGAAACAGCTGTATTGGGGGTTGACTGTGTGCATGAGTGTATTTGTGAGTGAATGGATATCTCAGTGCTACATGTCAAAGTAAGTACATATGTAAAACACAGAACATGTGAGAGTTGACATATATAAATAATTGTGCATAAGAGCCAGTGAATGTGTGAGTGGCTGTATGGATCATTGTGAACTTGTATCAGGGATTGTATAAGAGAGTAAATATGCGTTAGTATATGTTTGAATAAGTAAGGTGTGTATAACTGTATAGTTGAGGAAATGGAGGTGTGATTGATTCTTTGCATGACTGACTAGGTGTGTGAGTAACTCCATGGATGAGTGACAGTCTGTGAGTGTCTGTTTACACTGAGTGTATCTAAGGTTATATTAGAGTCTGAACAGGTTCATCGTATTATCACATGAATGATGTCATCAGTGATGTGATCAGTAATGTCAAATGAGATGTCATCAGTGATGTCATCAGTGATGTCATTTGAGATGTCATCAGTGATGTCATCAGTGATGTCATTTGAGATGTCATCAGTGATGTCATCAGTGATGTCACTGACCATGTCATGATTGATGTAATATGTGACATGATCAGCAGTGGATTGCGGGTGTGCGATATATAGTTAGTGCAACTAACTATATATGCGAATTTCAATGGTTTTGTGTGAGTAAAATAAGGTTTTTTAAATGCTAATTCCTAACTATATAATATATATATATATATATATATATTACCTACTGGCGATAGCCAGTAGGTATATATAGTTAGGATTATTTCTCTATGGAAATTTTGAAAATTCTATGTCTAATAACTTTGGCGTTTGTGGACGGAATCGGCAGATATTTTCAGGAAAATGGCACATTTTATTTCTGAGCTGCCCCTGAAAATTTGGGGGGGGTTTGTCAAAGGGGGGCCGAGAAAAAAGGGGGGTCCCAAAACTCGTTTTTCCCATGTTAATTTCCATAGGGCGTTTGGCCTCACTTTTAGCTCGAACGGCTGGATTTGCACGAAACTTGGCAAAATTGTAGGGACTGTTAGCCCGATGTGCCTTTGCTGGGTCTCAATATATGTGCTTCAGTGGATTTTGAGAAATTAACGTTTTAAAAAATGTATATATCTGTGACAGCGTCCTAGATAGCGCTCCAGATCGCGTCCTTTTCGCGTCACGGAGCTTTGCGAAGCAATGCTGATTGGCTCTCCGGTGTCTGTCAACATTCTAAACAGTCCGGTGCGGCCGCCATCTTGTCTCTCGGTAGGATTGAGAGACAAGAAGAGGTGAAAAACGAAGGGGGAATTTAATGAAAGGGGGCAAGGTAGACCCCTCTTGACCCCCTAGGAATGATGTTGGGGTTATTAAAGGGTCCCGTGGGGAAAATAAAAGAAATTTGATTTTTCACGGTAGAAGCGCTTCTCGGTTCGTGAACCGGGTCGCAAACTAACGGCTGAATGGATTTGCACGAAACTTGGCAAAATTATAGGGACTGTTAGCCCGATGTGCCTTTGCTGGGTCTCAATATATGTGCTCCAGTGGATTTTGAGAAATTAACGTTTAAAAAACAGATATATCTGTGACAGCGTCCCAGATAGCGCTCCAGATCGCGTACTTTTCGCGTAACGGAGCTTTGCGTAGTGAAGCTGATTGGCTCTCCGGTGTCTGTCAACATTCTAAACAGTCCGGTGCGGCCGCCATCTTGTCTGTCGGTAGGATCGAGAGACAAGAGGAGGAGAAAAACGAAGGGGGAATTTAATGAAAGGGGGCTAGGTAGTCCCCTCTTGACCCCCTAGGAATGATGTTGGGGTTATTAAAGGGTCCCGTGGGGAAAATATTAAAAATTGGATTTTTCGCGGTAGAAGCGCTTCTGGGTTCGCGAACCGGGTCGCAAACTGGTAGCGAAACGTGAATTCGCCATTTGTGTTTCGATTTCATTAAATTACTAGGTATAAGGGGGTACGGGAGACGTATTCTGACCCCTTTTGTTTTCTGAGGGTGGCTGAGGAGGCTCATATATGTTGATACATGTCTTCCAGCGGCTGTGCGTGAGCGTTTTTTTTTTTGCTGCATGACGTCTGTTAACGTTTGATTCGATGGAAATCAGGAAGTGTTGACCGCCATTTTGTCACTGCGAGTAAATATTTTATTTGTTATAAATAAATCATTATTGATAAACATTGTCTGCGCCATCTTGCCTTTTTTGCAATGCCACACTTATATCGAGCACAGCAGCCATTTTAGATGCCTTGACCAGACCCACTGTCTGCACCCTCGCAAGCATCTCCCCCACGCACTGGTCACTCCCGCTCTCTTTCTCATGTATGGGCTAGAAACCTCCTCCCATCTGCGCTGTTCTTCTCTGAGAATCACACCCTGTGCCCGCCCGACACCTGCCTTTCACCCTATTCACTACCGCACCCTCTGACACTCCTCTTCTTCTGTGTCCAATTGTCCAGGCCCGTCCCAGGCTATCACCTAGCCCTGCAGATGTAGTTTATGGCCTCAACTGTAAAGAATCACCCCTCTTCAAAGATGTTACAGTAGATCAAGGCCCCCACCCGATGAGATCCGTCACACTACACGCGTTCCTGCAATCTGATAACCATCCTGTATTGTGATTGGAGAGGGGATTCTCACTGTGAGGGTGTGTGGGACCGAGCCTGAAGCGGAAGATTCCAGGGATGCCTTTTTGTACATCAAAGTCTTCACAATTATGTGTCACATTAAAAATATATAGCACTCACAAAAAATTAGAAGGAAAATAACACTTTAATAACTTATAAATATATACATCGCAACAAAAACAGTAAACACCTTAAAACATTTTTTATTAAAACAGAAGCAACAATGGTCAGTAGCTCTCGAGAGGGACCGAAAAAAAAATAGCTATGGTAATCATACCATTCATCGGCACATGGAGAGGTGGCACCCTTTTAATTATTCTAAAGCACAACTTCGAGATTTGGGGGATAATCCCCGACCGGCAAAAACATCCACCAATGACTTAGCAATAAGTGAGTCAGAGGCAAGGGAAACGGTCCCAAATCTGCAAAAGAACTTTGGGCAGATGAGATTGACTTGTGTAGCATATGGAAAATTAATTTCATGCGGAGAGATCAGTATTACTTCAATAAATACAGTAATCAATGATGCATTAGAACTTAATATCAATTCATTTTCCGAACGTGTAATCAGTACCTGTCCCATGTCAATTCATTGTTCGAACTTATAATCAATACCCATCCCGGATCAATTCATTGTCCGAACATATAATCAGTAAAAAGTGCGACAAGTGCAACAAAATCATATCGATAATTCATTGTGAGCAAGTACCAAAAGTGTCGACAATTCTAACCTTCAATAAATACAGTAATCAATGATGCATTAGAACTTAATATCAATTCATTGTCCGAATGTGTAATCAGTACAAGTCCCATGTCAATTTATTGTTCGAACGTATAATCAATACCCATCCCGGATCAATTCATTGTCCGAACATATAATCAGTCTTATCCCATATCAATTCATGTGCTAAAAACTGCATACATATCTCATGATATCAAGGCTGAGCAATCGGGGCACAATAGTTTCATTTGTACCGGCGCCATTTTGGGTGAGGTCAGGAAGGTCCAAGTATAGTCAAAATGTCTCCACCAACTCGTGGTTGGACCGGGACCTCTTTCGGCAGTCTAAAAGTTTTCGTTGAAGGGTAGTAGAGGGGACTGGCGACATGAACCATCAGTCAAAGAGGGGTGGGAGGCAAAAATCTCTCCTACCGGGTCATACTGGTGTCCCACCGGAACTGATCAAGTTGGTAGTCTTGCAGGATTTTGGTGATTTCAAGACTGAGGCCGGCGCCGGCATGAGCGCGCTGACGTCCCGCGGCTACGTCGTGGTCGTTCCGTGGGTGATCATGGCAGTCATTCCCCATCGGGGGTCGGGGGCCCCCGTGGCTCTTATAGAATCTTCAAAGTTGAGGAGAACGTTTCTGGATGCAGGACTCATTTTCTAGTTGAACTCAGAAGCGCCGTTGCACCGCAACAGTGGACGAGACCCCCGCTGGGTGAGCGGAGCATCATTGCCTCGCAATAGTGGACGAGACCTTTTGTCGGGTGAGTGCAGCGTCGCTGCATCGCAAGAGTGGAGAAACCCTTTTGTTGGGTGAGTGGAGCGTCGCTGCATCGCAAGAGTGGAGGAACCCTTTTGTCGGGTGAGTGCAGCGTCGCTGTATCGCAAGAGTGGAGGAACCCTTTTGTTGGGTGAGTGGAGCGTTGGGGGTGCAGCCGAGGGGCCCTCACCTGTGGGGGTGGGAGAGGCTTGTTCACGCCACCTCTCCCTCCCAGCGCACCCCACGTCGACACCTGGCGTTGATATCCGTGATGTCCGGACCAGGCGATAAGAAGGGGGGGGTGGTCGGAGGCAGAGGCAAGACATCCCCCCCCCGTGGCCTGCAGGGCGCCGCTTCAGGCCCGAACGGGGAGCTCATATCAAGCCGGGGCCAGACCAGGAGATACGAGGGGGGGGTTGGTGGCATGTGCAAGACATCCCCCCCGTTGTCGCAGCCATTATCTAAGAAAGAAGAAGAATTCCGTCGGCCTCGGCTCCTCTCCTGGCCCACCTTACGGGATGACCTCCCCGGCCGACGGCTGCCAGCAGGACTCGCCCTACACGTGCCGAAGGCCTCGTCTTCCGGATGGGCGTAACCGCGAACCTGTTGCACTTCGGGAGTTTCCGGAATGGGGGTAGGTATCTGCTGATTTGTATTTATTCATGTTACCGTTATTGGGCGTGGCGGGCGGTGGGACAGACATGCTTGGAGCAGTGGGGGGGTGGCGGAGCCTAGCTACCTTGTGGCTGCCGTAACGTCAAGCTTGGCTTCTTTCACCACTTTCATGTTTCTTATTTCTAGCGAAGTCAAAAACTCATCAGAGGCCTACTGATTTTGTTCGATTTCTTTCCCTTCCTTTTCAAGCGTGTTTCATGCTAAAGTTTCTGTTTAACAGGATACAGGGATTACTTCGTATTTTACATATGTCTTCTTTATTAGGGGTTCTCTCCGGTTGGGTCAGATGATGTACCTCTAATGAATGGTCCGGGTGAAACTAGTTTCTCAATCAGTGGGGAGTAGATGGGCATGACAGATTACAACGGGGGACAAAGGTCCGCATTACCCACCCTTCACTACTTGCAAAGACTAGACAGAATATTTCTATTCCACGTTATTTGCAAACAGAGAGTACCTCGAAAGAACTATTCCTTGAACAATAAATGTCCAGCCAATCAATCAATCAGGCATGACGGATTACAACGGGGGACAAAAGTCTGCATTACCTATCCTTCACTATCTGCAAAGGGAGACAGAATATTTCTATTCTTCTCTGTTTGTAGACAGAGAATATCTCAAACAGCAATAATCGATAAAAAAATTAGTAGGATTATAACAATTTAATAACTTATAAATATATACATCACAACAAAAACAGTAAACACCTTAAAACATTTTTTATTAAAACAGAAGCAACAATGACAACTAACAGTAGTGATATCCTGGGCGGGTGATGGAACTGGGATTGTTAATGGAAAAAGATCTACAGAGAAAACTATTGGTGAATTATACTTCTCCGGAAATTTAAAACTCACAAATGTTTTATTTGTGTAATCGTTTCAGGTCAAACGGATTGTGGGACAATGTTCACAATGGAAGAGTCACCAAAAAGCATTTGGATCGATGTTGCAGCAGGCTGCCATGTATATAGTTATTTAATAAAACGTTTTACCCTGTTACTTTGCTGGTGTGTTGTATATATTTATAATATTTGCATAGGGTTTGTCGTTATTTTGGGTGGGGTGGGGTGGGCGGCGGAGTCGAGCTGTCTTGCAGCCATCATGGTGTGGAGCTAAGTTCATCTTACTAGTTTCGTATTTCTCATGAGGGGTTGTTCTTAATGTTTCTATTTTAGCGAGGTCAAAAACAGATCCCATTACTGGCCTACTGATTTTGCTCGATTATTTATTTATTTTTTTACACAATTTTTCACTATCTGCAAAGACTAAACAGAGTATTGCGGCTTTGTGCTTGTTAGTAAATAGAGAATGAACCAAAGAGAATAAATTCTAAAATAGTAAATGCTTGGATAACAATCAATCAAATGGAGAGACAAGCAGGCACGACGGATTACAACGGGGGCAAAGGCCTGCGTTAACTACCCTTCACTATCTGCAAAGAGAGCATACTTCTAAGAGAAAAGAGGGGGGGGGGCAGCGTTCAAAGCACATCAGCGTGCATAAACACGAAAATGTTTTTTCCTATCACGTACTTGACATTTGACAGCTTTTGATATTTGCTATTAAAAAACCATTGAAATTCAATGAAAAAACCATAGGTGTTAGCCCATATATAGTTAGGGATTAGCATTTACAAAACCCTGAAAATTCACTGAAAAAACCATAGGTTATAGACCATATATAGTTAGGGATTAGCATTTACAAAACCTTATTTTACTCGCATAAAACCATTGAAATTCGCATATATAGTTAGTTGCGCTAACTATATATCGCACACCCGCAATCCACTGCTGATGATGTCACATATTACATCATTCATGACATGGTCAGTGACATCACTGATGACATCACTGATGGCATCTCAAATGACATCACCGATGACATCACTGATGACATTATCCAGTGACTGTATGTTTCTGTAAAGTTAAAATATGTATTACATATTGAAGAATGAGTGGATGTATAAGTGTCTGGATGAAGGATTTAGTAGGTGCATGACTGACTGTATAAGTGAGTGATTAAATGTGTCTCACTGAGTGCATGGGTTAGTGACTAAACTGTCTTAATTTGTGCATCATTATGTCTGTTGTTCTGTAAACTGCTGCATGTGTTGATCAGTAGCTATATGAGTAACTATATGGGTTATTGATTGGTTGCCCAAGTATTTGTATGGGAGACTGAGTGTGTGTGGGGGTGGCTGGGAGGTGTATGACTCTGTGCATAGATGTGTGAGCAGTTGATTCACTAGATGTATGGGTTCAAAAGTGCATGTGGAAACAGCTGCATGGGCGGTTGACTGTGTGCATGAGTGTATTGGTGAGTGAATGGATATCTCAGTGCTACATGTCAAAGTAAGTACATATGTAAAACACAGTACATGTGAGAGTTGACATATATAAATAACTGTGCATAAGAGCCAGTGAATGTGTGAGTGGCTGTATGGATCATTGTGAACTTGTATCAGGGATTGTATAAGCGAGTAAATATGTGTTAGTATATGTTTGAATAAGTAAGATGTGTATAACTGTATAGTTGAGGAAATGGAGGTGTGATTGATTCTTTGCATGACTGACTAGGTGTGTGAGTAACTCCATGGATGAGTGACAGTCTGTCAGTGTCTGTTTACACTGAGTGTATCTAAGGTTATATCAGAGTCTGAAGAGGTTCATCGTATAATCACATGAATGATGTCATCAGTGATGTGATCAGTAATGTCAAATGAGATGTCATCATTGATGTCATCAGTGATGTCATTTAAGATGTCATCATTGATGTCATCAATATATATATATATATATATATATATATATATATATATATATATATATATTACCTACTGGCGGTCGCCAGTAGGTAGTTATAGTTAGGATTTTTTTCAATGTTAAATCTCAAAATTCTATTTGGAATAACTTTGGCGCCGGTTGACGAATCTGCCTGAAAATTTCCTCAAAATGGCCTCGCGGAGCTCCGATCCTTCCCTGAAAGTTTGGGGGGGATGCGTCAAGGGGGGCCGAGATAAAAGGGGGTCCCAAAACGCGTTTTCCCCATGTTAATTTCCATAGGGCGGTCGATTTCACTTTTAGCCCGAACGGCTGAATGGATTTCCACCTAATTTGGCAAAGTTGTAGGGAATGGTAGCCCGATGTGCCTTTGCTATGTCTCAGGACATGTGCTCCAGTGGATTTTGAGTAATTTAGGTTAAAAAAAATATATATATCTAGAGCCGCGCCCCGGTACGCGCACCGGGGAGCGCTCAAAGCGCGCCACGCGACTTGCGTACGGAAAGCTGATTGGCTTTCGGGTGTCTGTAAACATTCGAAACAGTCTGCAGCGGCCGCCATCTTGTACCCCGGTAGGATTGAGGTGGTAAAAATCAAAGGGGGAAATGAGCAAAAGGGGGCAGGGTACACCCCCCCTGACCCCCTAGGTTTGATGTGGGGGTCATAAAAGGGCCGTACGGGGCAAACATTTTTTTTTTGATTTGCGCCAGGGGAGCGCCCGGTACGCGCACCGGGGAGCGTACGATTGAGAAAAAGAATGACACTTTTTAAAAAAAAAAAAAATAGCATTTTTTTTATAAATTGGAGGTAGTTCTGAAAAGAACTTTTTTTTGTTTTTGTTGTTTTATATTTTTTTATACTTTTTGAAACGATTTTATATTTTTGGGGGATTTTTTACAGGGGAAAAACAAAAACAGGGATTCAAAAACTGCTCAACAGGAGCAAAAAAATGAGAAAATTTAGGGACGTGGAGAGCATCGGTGTTCCTGTTTCTTTATTGCAATGAGTTCAACGCTCTGCTCCCCATAACAGAGTAGTTCGTCACAGTCGTTGCATAAAAATGTTATGCCTGCAAAACCCGGCTGGACGTTAGGGACCATTCTTGCACGTGTTGAACCTGAAGGTGTTGCTCCACCAGTGGAGGTGCTGCTGCCATCTCTTCGTGCCTTCTCTGCCAGCTCCCTAATTTTTTGGGTGTCTTCTTTTGACATGCCTAATTAAATTGGCATTTCCAAAGCTGTATTTTTTTAGAGGATTGCCTCTGGATAAAATACTTCCACATATTTTACAAGTTACTTTACTTGCATTAACTTTTTTTGTCCTTCAGGGATGTCATAAAATTTCCAGATGAAGTGGTTCTTTGTTTTCTGGTGTGGAGGGTCCTCTTGCACAAATCCATCTGAATCACTGCTGGATGACTCCCTTGCAGCCATTGCTGTAGATCAGGAAAGTAATGAGTTGAAAATTCACAAAACACCTCTTGCTCTCTCCAAGTGCAAATCAATAGTGAGAGAAATGGGTGAGTTTCTCAAAATTTAGAAAAAAATAATTATTGAACCAATGAAAAGTGTTATTTACAGGTCACATGACCATGGGCTTCATCATTATGAAACCAAAACTGTTATGAACCAATGAAAAGTGTTATTTTCTGGTCACATGACCCGAGGCGCTTACGTGACGCGCCGCGGGGTGCGGCCAGGGGCGCACCGCGTAAGTGTGTCAGACGCCTACGTTGCGCGATCGTATTCGCTCGAGTGCTTCCGGGTGCGCTTACGCCGTGCGTATCACGCGCACGTGGCTACGTGATACGTACGATCATGTTATCGTTCGAGATGTTGGCGCTCTCGGGACGCTCCCCGGAGCGCGCCCCGGGACGCTTTGTAGAAGTACGCTTTTCGGGGCGCTCCTCGGGGCGCGCACCGGGAGCGCTCCGAAAAAAAAAAATGGGAAAATTATAGGGACAGGTAGCCATATTCTGAAGTGCTTTTTACGAAAATTAACTTTGGAAAAATATGTATTGTGCTACATTGGGCTTTATATATGTTAGAGCAAAAATGTAGGCCAAATGTAGCCCAATGTAGCCCTATGTAGCCCAAAGATGGCCATCAGAGAGAAAAAAAATATAGCTCAAATATAGCCCAACTGTAGCCCAATGACAGAATGTATCAGAGTGTTCTAAACAACTAGAGCGCTAACAGTCTTACTTATAAAGTGAGACTCATAGTTAGGAATTAGCATTAAAAAAAACAATGAAATTCACTGAAAAAACCATAGGTTTCAGACCAGTTATAGTTAGGAATTAGCATTCAAAAAACCAATGAAATTCACTGAAAAAACCATAGGTTTCACACCAGTTATAGTTAGGAATTAGCATTTAAAAAACCTATTAAATTCACTAAAAAAACCATAGGTTTCACATCAGTTATAGTTAGCTGGAAATTTTACTGACATAAAACCATTGAAATTCAACGTTATAGTTAGTTGGACTCACTATACCTTGCGCGTGTAATGCACTGCTGATGACGTCACATATTACATCACTCATGACATGGTCAGTGACATCACTCATGACATCACTGATGACACCATCCAGTGAATGTGTGGCTTTCTGAAAAATAAATATATTGGTGGGAAACCTATGTTTTTTTCAGTGAATATATATATATATATATATATATATATATATATATATATATATATATATATATATATATATATATATATATATATATATATATATATATATATTTATATATACCAGTAGAATAAAAATAAAATAAATGTATAAAAAAATTCTAATATGTTTATTCTTTTGCAATTACATTTTACACTACATTAACAGCAATAGAAGGAAAAATATTGGATAGCGGAGGGGGACAAATTACTATTCCCACTTAAGGGAATGCAACAGTAAGGAAAGTTCTGGATAGCGGAGGGAAATAATTTACTATTCCCACTCCAGCAAGCCCAACAGTAGGGAAAGAGTTGGATAGCAGAGAGGGATAATTTACTATTACCACTCCATCAAATAAAACAGTATTCCCCTATAAATTACACCACCAATGTTCTAAAACATAACACTATTAACATAATTAATTCATATTAACTAATTAATTAAATAAAATTAACAAAAAATGTAGAAACAATAAATAATAATTTAATTCGCACAATTAACAGTACAAAACAACTTAAGATACATTTTATAATAAAAAGAATTAAAAATATATTGAAATTAAATTACTTCCCAGCCTACTTCCCTATCACACCACAACCCGCTCTAAAAAAGACACAAATAATATAATTAATAAATAACTAATAATTATTACTAACCAAATAATAAGTAATACCAATATATTATTTAGCACAATTTACAATTTAACTTTTTAAATGCATAAATATTAAATAATTAAAAACATGCGTAAATTAATTATTAAATTACTTCTCACCCTACTTCCCTATAAACCCACAACCCACTCCTAAACAAATAACACAATTTACATATTTACCAATTAATTATTACTGATTAACAAACAGTTAATACCCCATAAATAATAAATTATTTACCATGATTAAAAATATAACATCATAAATACAGAATATTTAATTAATAACAATGATTAATTATTTAATTATAATTACATTACTTCCCACCCTATTTTCCTATAAACCCACAACCCTCTCCTAAAAAAAATAACATCATTAATTTATTTACCAAATAATTAATAATAATTAACAACCAATTCATTACTAATTGATAATAAATGAATTACCAAAATTAACAATATAAAATATTAAATATATAAATATGAATTCATAAAAAATATTAATTCATTAATTATAATTAAATTGCTTCTCACACTATTTCCCCATAAACCCACAATCCTATATGGAACAAAAACGCAAAATTTAATTAAAAATGATTATTAACTTCAAAAAAATTATCATTACATTTATTATGATTAAAATACTTCCCACCCTATTCCCCTATAAACCCACAACCCGCTACAGAACTAAATCGCAAAATTTACTTTAAAAAAAATAATAACTTCTAAAAATGTAATCCATATATTAAAAAATAAATACAATCCTTAAATAAAAATATAGACCACATACATTTGAAATACATGCTAAAATTCAAAACACTAATATAAACATCGATATTATTAACAACAATATTTTTACAAACTGTATTACTGTCTTTGATATTAAAAAAAACTATTTCCTACCTTGCTGTCGATATTCTGGTCCACGATATTCTTGCAGTCGATATTCTTGTACCTCGATATTTAAAACTCAAAATTATGGTACTTTAAAAAAAAAACTCAATATTCTCTCTGTTCACCCTATAAAGATTGAAAGAAGGGAATCTAACCATAGAAAGACCGATGTCACCTAGGGATTCGTTCAGTAGACTATTTGGGACACACAATATCCCAGTATGGAGTTTAAAGTATATACAGTCAAAGCCAAAAGTAGACGACCATGCCCCACCAGTAAAGAGAAACTAAAAACTGTGCTGATAAAGTTGAACCCATGATATTACTTTTGGAAAATTGAGAACAGTTTGATTGGTCCAAGGAATGTGACTCTGCTTTGAAGAGTGTCAAACATTCTAGTTCCAGTGCCCCATTTTTAGGCAAATTTGATGTTTCCAAAACAGCCAACTTACCATGGGTGTCTGTGCCAAGGGGCTAGGTTGTGGAAGGTAAGGAACATACAGTTGCCTTTGCTGGGTTAAAAGTGTTTTTTAAATAAAATGTTGTTGCAAATTCACTGGTGGACCAATGGCAAAATTGGAAAAAAAGAGTCTGCACATCTTTCTTAGAAAGCCCCAAGGTGGGAAAAATCCCAGGGGCTTGTAAAAAATAAAGCAGGGGTGCGTGATGATCCCTCCTATGGTTTATAAAACCCCAGGGACCACCACCTCCCTGGGGTTTCACTTATATATTAGTGTGAGGGAGTGTGGACCCACCTGTGCCCCGGAGACCACCACCTCCCTGGAGCTGTTTAATTTTCAAATGGGGAACCTCACAGACCCCTCTGGGACCCAAGGTCCACCTCCTCGCTGAGGCAGGCCCCAAAGAAAAATGTGGGGAGCTGGTCGCCCCTTTCTGGAGCCATAGATGGTCCGGGGGACCCCCCTCTGGGCCGGTTCCTGCTATGTCCCGGGTTGACCTCCCCTGGGTCAAAGCTGTTTGCTATGGCTTGGCAGGAACTTTACTGCTCCCACCAAGTCAAAGCAAACTGTGCTCTGCTTCCAGCAAGAAAGAGCGTTAATACGTCTCTCACATACTGGATGTGGAGCATTTACTTTCACAGAGAGGGAACTGAATGTTCAGCAGCTTCCTCTCTGTGAAAGCACTGCCAGCTCCCACAAGAGGTGGGGTGCCAGCAGGGATGGTGGGGGACTTGAGGCTCCCCCCACGGTCCATAACAAAAGTAACTGGCTGCCCTGGATGAGACGAGTGGACCCAGAAGAGAGGACAGGCCCTCAGAGATGGGGTCCATGTGGCCAAAATCAGTCCAGGAGGGTGGGCCATGCAGCCACTCTCCCATAATTAAAAAACATTTCAAAAATAAAAAGGCGGGCCCGGGGATTTGGTCCCCGGGGGTAAAATCAGCCCTGAGTGTGGGGATGCATGGCCACCCTCCCCTATAATAAAATAAAAATTAAAAGGCTATGGCTTGGGTCCCCGGTACAAAAATCGTCCTTAGGGGACCATTTTCCCTAGAAATATATATATATTTTTAACGGCTCAGGAGTCGCCATAGGCCTGTCACCTTTCAACTCTGCAGATGCGCCTGCTCATGGACTGCTAGTTAAGGAATGAAGTTCCCTTGGATGCTGAGGGTCCTTGGGGCCAACAAGCCCTCCCGTTACCTCCAGTAAGTCCCAAACAGTGGGATTGCTGAGAGGTCATGGGAGGTCATGCTCTCTTTCTCCACCACTCTGCAAATGTGCCTCCTTGCGAACTACTAGTTGGGGATGAAGCCCCTGTGGCTGCTGAGGAGCCTTGGAGGCCAACAAACCCTCCTCTTACCTCAAGTAAGTCACAAGCAGTTGGATTGCTGAGAGGTGATCAGACGCCCCACTCCTTTTTTTCACCACTCTGCAAACGCACCTCCTGGTGCACTACTGGTTGGGGGATGAAGTTCCCTTGGAAGCTGAGGGTCCTTGGGGGCCAGGACGCCCTCTTGTTATCCCCAGCAAGTCCAACACAGTGGGATTACTGAGAGGTCTTCGGAGGCCTTGCCCCCTTTCTCTAACACTCTTCAAATGTGCCTCCTGGCAATACCTTTTGGGGTGTAAAGTCCCCTTGGATGCTGAGGGTTCTTTGGGGTCAAGAAGCCCACCTGTTACCTCTAGGATGTCACACACTATTGGATTGTTGAGAGCTGGAAGAAGGCACCTCCCCCTTTCTCCACTACTATCAAAATATGACTAATAGCTAAAAAAACAGAGAAATACACTGAAGAAAACAAAAGTTCTAGGGACATTACAGTTAGGAAATAGAATTTGGAAAACTGTAGACATTCACTGAAAAAACAAAGGTTACAGGGACATTATAGTTAGAAAATAGATTTTTTTAAACCTTAGAAATTCACTGAAAAAACAAACGTTACAGGGATTTTATAGTTAGGCTCAGATATTACTTGTACAAAACCATAAATATTCAGCAGTTATAGCTCCCTGAGCTAACTATAGCTTATGCCCCTGCAATGTACTGCTTATGACCTCACATATTGCATCACTCATGACAGGGTCAGTGACATCACTGATTACATTTCAAATGATGTCTCTAATGACATCACTGGTGTCATCATCCACAAAACCACTCACACCCCCCCAGAACCTCTTGAATACCCACTCACACACCCACATAACCACTCACATACCAATTCACAGACCCAAACCAGTACTCACATAGTCACTCACTCCTTCATAGGGGAAGATACATTTTGGGACCCCCCCACTTTTCTCAGCCCCGGTTAGAGGGCTCACCCCACAACTTTCTTGAGAGCAGCTGAAGTGCGTGGATTCATCAAACGGTGCCAAAGATTTTGCTAAAGGAAAAAACGCTCTTCCTGTGGAAACTGCATCCTAAATCATACTACCTACCGGTGACTGCCAGTAGGTTATATATATATTTGCCCCAACTCCAGTCAAGGGCCCAACAAGCAACGGGCACTCCAGAAGCGTATACAGTCTTTTTATTTACTGCACAGACTTATGCTACTTTGATGCATTTCTGCTTAAAGACATATATATATATTACCTACTGGCGGTCGCCAGTAGGTAGTTATAGTTAGGATTTTTTTCAATGCGAAATCTCAAAATTCTATTTGGAATAACTTTGGCGCCAGTTGACGAATCTGCCTGAAAATGTCATCAAATTTGCCTCGTCGAGCTCCGGTCCATCCCTGAAAGTTTAGGGGGGGGATTCGTCAAGCGGGGTCCGAGATAAAAGGGGGGTCCCAAAACACGTTTTCCCCATGTTAATTTCCATAGGGCGGTCAAACTCACTTTGAGCCCGAACGGCTGAATGAATTTCTACCAAACTTGGCAAAATTGTAGGGACTGGTAGCCAAATGTGCCATTGCTATCTCTCAAGATATGTGCTCCAGTGGATTTTGAGTAATTTAGGTTAAAAAAAATATATATATCTATGGCAGCGCCCCGGTACGCGCACCGGGGAGCGCACCGGGCGCGCCACGCGACTTGCGCACGGAAAGCTGATTGGCTCTCGGGTTTCTGTAAACATTCCAAACAGTCCAGAGCGGCCGCCATCTTGTGTCTCGGTAGGCTCGAGACACAAGAGGTGGCTAAAACAAAGGGGGAATTGACCATAATGGGGCAGAGTAGACCCCCCCTTGACCCTCTAGGTTTGATGTGGGGGCCATAAAAGGGCCCCGCGGGGCAAAAAAAATAAAATGTTTTTTTTTATTTTCGCCGGGGGAGCGCCCGGTACGCGCACCGGGGAGCGGACTAGGGAGCGTACCGGGGAGCGTACCATGGGGTAAAAAAGAATGACAGATTTTTCAAAAATTGTATGTTTATTAATTGTTCTTTTTTTTATTTTTTATTAAGTACCAACATGTAGGTACCAATGCAGAGTCTAAAATTTAATATACACCGTCGCCTTTGTAGATATCTTGCATGTTGTTACAGAAGTTATTGTGGTATATGGAATTCATAGCATAGTCTGTCAGGAAAGCAGAAACAACTTGGAAGCAGGAGATGATAAAGAGATGTTAAATACACATTGGAGATAATATAGTGGGAGAAAGGAAGTAACTATGAGCAAACTTACTATGTAACACAAAAAAGTTGGACAGTATACTATAAGTCTCACTTTATATTATAAACATTTTGGAACTACTTCATGAATTACATATAAAAATGAATAATGGCTCGAACAATTTTTGATTATTAAATATAAATGTATTCTTTTGATTCTTTTTCATAATTTAATAAAACTTCTAACAATATATTGTCTGGAATGTCCTCATTTTCATTCTGTGATTCCATTGATTCCACACACTGAACTAATTCATTGTCCAGAGACTCATCCATAAAATCAAAGTTATCATTCTCAGCAATTTTTTCTTCTGTGTTGTTGTCCAAAACAATTTCAAAAGAAATATCATTTTCATTTTGTTGCTGTAAATTGCATAAAAAATAAATATATCAGTAGAGATAGGGCACTGTTGTGTTTAAGTTCAGACAGGTAGTTTTGATTTTTTAACAGTGAAGTTATCTTTAGGTAGTGTATGGTATCAGGCTGGAATTAGAAATATAAAAAAGTGTATGTGATAAAGCCTAAGTAAATTTATAATTATACAAGGGAAGCCTACCTCAATCTATAACTATAACAGAGAAGCCTATCTCAATCTATAACTATTACAGAGGGATAGTAGTTAACTAACAGAATATTTTTTCTCAAATTAACTTAAAGTGCACAACATACTTCACTTTCCAAAATAACAACTTACCTTTGAGAAAGCAGTTGAAGTTCTCAGTGTAATTTCTTTTCAAATGTACTTCAGGAAGTAGTAGTCAAAATGGCTGTGTTTCCCTGTCTTTTTTTTTAATATATATTCATGTACATAACCAATCAAATGTCAGGAAATAATCGTAGAAAATGAAAGTAACTTTTTAATTGGTTGTAAATTCTAACACTTCATATGTGTTTTGGTCATGTAATTTACCTCAGGATATTTAGACAGGCCTACAGCCTAAATGTCTCAATGTAATTCCACCAAATTTGGGTAAATGGTAGGGACTGCTATGTAGTAGGCCCTATTCTATATTTGATGAAAGTGTCTCCAGTGGTTTTTCTGTAAATTACTTTCCCACCTTTTTTTAGGGAGCGCACCGGCAGCGTTACGGGAGTCCTCCATTTTGTGTTTCGGTACAATCGAGACACAAGATGGAGGACAAACGACGTTGGGAATGGGTAGAAGGGGGCACGGTAGACAGCCCCTGACCCCCTCAGTTTTCTGAGGGGGGCTTAGGAGGCTCATAAAGGCTAAAAAAAAAAAAAAAAAATTTTCGCGGGGGAAGCGCCCGGTACGCGCACCGGGAAGCGTACCGGGGAGCATACCGGGGAGCGTACTTTGGTGAAAAATAGTGAAAAAAGTTAGAAAAAGAAAATCATTATGAGTGATCAGAGGTAGGGTAGCCCTGAAAAGAGTTTTTGGGTTCTGTGGCTGATTTAGGTACCTACAAGTAGGTTCTAATGCACAGTTTTAAATTCAGGAGGAATATTTTATTCCCTCAACTGAGAAGTGCACACCATCTCCTCTGTAGATGTCTTGCATGTTGTAACGCTAGTTATTATTGTATATTGAACCCATTCCACAGTCTCTCATGTAAGCAGAAACAGATTTATTCACATGTTTCCGTGCTTTCTCAAATTGTGGACAAAATTGGTTGGACCAGTTCCATTTCTGTCTTTGGCATATATTAGAATATACCAAGGCAGTTTATGGAAAAAGTGTCATCAATTGATCAAAGGTGTCCTGAAAAGCATTTCCAGACCAACCCCAGTCATAGTGCCCAAGTCATTACCTCCACAGTGCACGATGCAAAAAGGTTTTCACCAATGGTATCAATTGGTGACATTTCAATCCTCTCTGGCCAATCCACTTGATTTCCACATTTGATAAATCAAGGTTGTGAAAATTTCTGCTAGCTGCATACCTTTGAGCCCAGTGGATGTAGCTATGTCCAATAATCCAGACAGAATACATGGAGAGAGAAGGTTCTGGTGCAGTCAGATGAAGTGTGGGAATGAAATGGCAGTTGGAACAGTAGGAGTTTACAAAAAAATAATTGTGGAGTTTCCCTGCTTTTGAATCACAAGCAATGATTGGTGGATTCAGATAGTTAAAAACTGAAAGTTAGGGTGCATGGTTGTGTTGTGTGAAAGAAGCAATTTGAATGGTTAAGAAAAAGTCAATTAAAGCAATAATGCCCTGGATAAGCTGGTGTATTGAGAGGTCAAACATCCTTGCTGACTTAATTTGCAACATTGTAGAATACACTTTTGAACCTGAGAGTTCAGTTAGGAGGGAGTTGCTATGGTAACAGTTAGAAAGGTCTGAGAGGGGGAAGGGTGTTGGTTTGAAAATAGTGAGGGAAGAGTTTGATTGGTTGAAATGAGGCATATGTGTGTAGAATTAGAGGTTATCAGTGCCATTAATGGTTGCAGTGACTGGAGAACATACCTTTTGCTCTGCTAAAGAAATATTGGTGTGTGTATCTGACAATGTTCTTAATCTCCCAAAGCATTTGTAAAGGTAAGTAATGATTCATTTAATTTAGATAGAGACTTATTTGCTCTATGGAGAAGATTGGAAGCAGATAGTGAAGTTTCAGTAGTAAAATTGAATGCTTGTACATAGGACTTGTGCTGTGTTTGTAAAAAGTTATTTAAAAAACGATTTTGGGGTAAAAGAATGCCTTTTATTTTTTTGAGAAGCAATTAATAGTGTCTGCCTCTGTCTTTGCTATGTATATTTGCAAGATAGGGGATTTGGATTTTGTGAAACAGTGAGGTTTCAGTAGTGAAATTGAATGCTTGTACATAGGTCTTGCGCTGTGTTTCTAAAATGTTATTCAAAAAACGATTTTGGGGGCAAATCAATGGTATTTACATTTGGGCCTTATTTATGATTGCCTTGTGGCGCCATTGCGTCACTTTTAACATGGGAAAAAAGTGATGCACCGGTGGGCAAGGCCTTCATAAATAAGGCCCTGAGTTTCTTTGCTGTTGGTTTGTGTCTTGCTTTTTGATAATGCTTGCTATGTATATTTGCAAGATAGGGGATTTGTATTTTGTGAAACAGTGAGGTTTCAGTAGTGAAATTGAATGCTTGTACATAGGTCCTGCGCTGTGTTTCTAAAATATTATTCAAACAACGATTTTAGGGGCAAATCAATGGTATTTACATTTGGGCCTTATTTATGATTGCCTTGTGGTATAAACTTAGATATGTTGCAAATTAGTGTTTATATCGTTTGCTTATTGTGATTGCTTTGTTGTTTGCTAATAGTGGTCTATAATGTGTTATTTTTTTCTTTACCACAGATTGAAATCAACATTTAAAAAGTTAGCAAAAATGCCGTCAAGGCAAAGGAGAAGAAAAAATACCATACGGAAAATTACAAAATTAGCAACGAAAGTAAAGGAATCCTCTACAACAAGTACTTAAAAAACACCCAAAAAGGTCCTGGTAAGACAACTAAATCTTTTTTTTGCAACATATGTAAAACAAAAACAAATGTTAACGGTAACGTGAAGATCCAGAAGGAGAGAACAAATTTGAAAAGGAAGGAGAGGCCCTCAAAAAATGTATCTATTGGAGCAGGAGAGAAGAATATGGATTGCAATAGAAGGTTAAATCAATTTAGGGACATTCGTAGACGAATGTTTCGCAAAAGGGTAGTTTTAAATTTGCTAACAAATGAAAAGAAAGGTAAACAGAGAGCTGCTTTTTACAAGAAAAAGAAAAGTGTAGAGAAGATTGTTGATCAGGCTTTTGAAGTTAAGAAAAAATTATTTATTTTAGTAATCAATAGAATTAGGATACCTAATAAGGCAATTGATGTTTTCAAATCGAACAGTAGATGGAAAAGAATAATTAATCGGACTAATTTTTGTGAAGTATTTTCTGGAGAATGGATGCATAGTTCAAGTTCTGAGCCATTTTTTAATGAGGAGAGTTACTTTCAGGAAAATGATTTGGTGCATGCATTTGACACCAGTGGTCGAGCATATGAGGTGAAAGATGGTTGTGTGATGGAAAAAGAGAAACTTGTGTTTAGAGATGCAGAAGAGGTGTTGGCTGATGAAGTTTTAGGAAGACGTACTAAGGGTCCAGTGTACACATGGAAGTGCAGTAGTATTTGTAGTGTGCAACAGGATTCAATCGATTTGCTTTGAACTTTCTTTTGCATGGATCTGAAGTGGATGTGAAGACTATTTGTGAAGAAATTGAGTTTTGTTATTTTGGGAACAAAGAGGACAGTGTAGAAATGGATATAGTAATGGATGGTAATGTGGAAGACAATGGACAGATTTCAAGTACAGAAAAGTTTGACGAGGAAATTACCAAGTTTAAGGTGAAATCAAGTGAAAGGCCTAATTTAACTTGTGTGTGTTGTCGACGGACTCATTATTAGATTCAGACTAGGTTAGTTGATTTATATGCAAAATGTGAATTGGAAAATAATAGTGAATGGAAGGATTTTGTAAGTTATTTGTTGGTGGAGAATTCTTTTGATTTGAGTTTTGATCAGCATATTTGTAATTATTGTTTGAAAAAATTAAATGAAAATAGAATGCCTGCTAGAGCAGTTCATAATAATCTTCAGTTGATAGATATTCCTTCTGAATTGATGGATTTAAATACTTATGAATCAATTTTGATTCAATGTGTCCATCCTTTTCAAGCTATTGTTCGCATGGAGCCTAAGATAGGGAAATTACCTCCTACAGATTTACAAAGAGGATTAAAGGGAAGAGTTGTTTATTTGCCTCTAGATGTCAGGAAAAATATTGATACAATTGGTGTAGAAAGAGTAGAAGAGGATCCTCTGGTTATTCTAATTAATGGGGTTCCGCCAAAGAGTAAGAAAATCTGGCAAGATTTAGTGGATGTTAGGAAAGTCAAAAAGGCAACGTTGTATTTGGTCAAAAACAATGAGTACTACAAAGATGTAAGTGTTGTAGCAGAGGAAACAGCTACAGAGAAGACAGTGATTGTTCAATTGGCCAAATTGAAAAAGTTGATGTGTCTAGAAGTGAAGAAATATATGAACATTATGCTGTTCATCCTTTGCATTCCAAAGAAGTAATGGGGAATGCAATTGACTTGAATCAAATGAAAGCAGCAAAAGGAAGTCCTATTAGTGTATGGGAAGAAAGTTTGAAAGCTCGTTGTTTTCCACCGTTACTTCCAACAGGTCGAGGTGGACGATATGACGATCGACCAGTTCAAATTCCTGCAGGTGAATACCGGGCTTTAAGATTATATGCTGAAGATCCAAGGTTTCGTCAATGCATTCCGTATTTGTTTCATCTACTGTATGAAAGTGATTTGTCTGGGCTTTTTTATGCAGTTAATCATATATTGAAAAGTGGAGCTCATCTGCAAAATGTTTCGGCGAGGGACTTTATGGAGAAAGTCAATCTGCAAGACAGTATTTTGGAATCTCAGCTAATCAATCTCATGGCATGTCAGCGTGGAACAAACGAGTATTGGTTCCGTCGTCATGGGGAATTGAAATGTATGCTAAGAAACTTAGGAACTCCCACATGGTTCCTCACTCTTAGCTGTGCTGAGTATGCATGGGACGACTTACTTCAATTTCTACGAGAGGCAAATGGAAACATACAAAATATAGAATTGAAAACACCTGGAGAACTGTGTTCTTTGGATCCAGTGAGTGTATGCAGATATTTCAATCATAGATTTGAAGCTATGATGTCTTTTATTACCAATAAAAAATTCCTCCCCTTGGAGAGGTTTTGGATTTCTTTTGGAGGAAGGAGTATCAAGCGAGAGGTGCTCCTCATATACATATGTTGTTATGGATTAAAGATGCACCCAAATTTAGATCAGATTTGGATGAAACAGTGATGAGTTTCATTGAAGAGTATTCAACATGTGCTGTTCCGAAAACTACTGAAGAAAACAGTTTAAGGCAACAAGTTTTACGGTTTCAATCTCATCGTTGTGGAAAGTATTGTCGTCGAAAATTCAAAAACAAGGAAAAGTACTACACGAAATGTCGTTTTGCGTTTCCACGACCAGTGATTTCTAAGGGAAGAGTAAATAATTTGATGTCATCTCTACGACATACTGTGATGAGGAAATCACCCAAAAATACATATAATTTAAAAAGAAACGAAGAGTCCAAGTACATCAACGTCTACAACCCAGTGATTTTGTCCATGTGGAATGTCAACATGGATATTCAGTTCGTTCCTGACAACTCTATTGCTGTGGCTCGATATGTGACATCTTACATCACAAAAAAAGAAAAGACAGAACTGAAGGAAATGTGGGAGGACATTTCACATGAAAAGAGTCTAAGCAAGAAATTATACAGTTTCAGTCTGAAGATGTTGTTGCATCGAGAAATTGGAGCATATGAATGTTCTGATTGGTTATCATCAGCAAGTCTCTATGCCAAATCAAGAACAATCATTTGGGTGAGTCTAGGTCTTGCTGCAACACGAAACCGAGTTTTGAAATCTGCACAAGAAATTGAATATTTGGCGGAGAAAGAACCAAACAGTACAGATATTTTGAAGACAAATATGTTGGATACATACTATCCAAATAGAAGTACTCACCTTGAGAACACTTGTTTGTATGAAGTTCCGCAAAACTACAGTTATAGGACCCATACCCTCCAGATATTCCCCCGCTGCCCAACTTCCCTAGACATGCAAGATCCCACATTTTGAAATCACCAAGAGATTCAAGTGGGGTTCAAAAGGCCATGTTTATTCACAACATTGTATAAACATGACAAGTAATAACATGCATATCTAATATTTACAAGTTATATTCATAACTACATTTATGAGCATATCATGCTCCATCACCTTCCCAACCCTAAGGGAGGAACACCATCTGGTTCGCATCTCGCAACTGGGTACCCTACGCCAAGTGCCGTGCACCTGCCCCTTGGAGTGGTGGGTCCCGCCCTTCGATCCTTGTCTGCCATTACCGGGGCCCACGTCTCGACCACCAGGCTGCCCAGGGTCGCCCGAGAGGCTCGAAATCTGTTGCCCTAGCCTCCCCAGCCGGTGGTCACTTCCTCCCAGTGGAGAGCTTGCCATATCCCCCTCAGAGCTGGCCTATGGAGCCCGGCAGTCGGGCTCCCATCCATTTTGTTTAGCCACTAGTTACAGATCGCAGGTCTCTTCTCCGCAGAACGCCCCTCAAACCATTTATCTAAGGGACTGGTGGGTGGGAGTTTCGGAAAGCCGGCCTGGATCACGAGAATGGCCAGGTGCCGGCGTGAGCAGTCAGGTATCCAGGAGTGATAGCGGGAACAGAGACCCCAGTCACAGGGAGTTGACCCTAAATAGGCCCAGAGTCTCCACCCCCTGACCCGCAGGTCACGCGATATCGCCGGACCGGAACTGGGTCGGCCGGATGCCGATTGGGCCATCCGCCCGACCAACCACCAGAGACCAAGGGGCAGGCGGGGTCCGGAGAGGCCGGATCCTAAGTGCGCGCGGCGTGATTCTCCGCGCTTGTCATAGGACCCGTATCCTCCAGATATTCCCCCGCTTCCCAACTTCCCTAGACATGCAAGATCACCACATTTTTAAATCATCAAGAGATTCAAGTGGGGTTCAAAAGGCCATGTTTATTCACAATATTGTATAAACATGACAAGCAATAACATGCACATCTAATATTTACAAGTTATATTCATAACTACATTTATGAGCATATCATGCTCCATCACCTTCCCAACCCTAAGGGAGGAACACCATCTGGTTCGCATCTCGCAACTGGGTACCCTACGCCAAGTGCCGTGCACCTGCCCCTTAGATTGTTGGGTCCCGCCCTTCGATCCTTGTCCGCCATTACCGGGGCCCACCTCTCGACCACCAGGCTGCCCAGGGTCACCCGGGAGGCTCGAAATCTGTCGCCCTAGCCTCCCCAGCCGGTGGTCACTTCCTCCCAGTGGAGAGCTTGCCATATCCCCCCTTAGAGCTGGCCTATGGAGCCCGGCAGGCGGGCTCCCATCCATTTTGTTTAGCCACTAGTTACTGATCGCAGGTCTCTTCTCCGCCACAAGGGTGGCCAAGGCCCACAGGTCTGACACCCTCCCCACCTGCGTTCAGAATAAATGACCAAAGTTCTCGGATAAAAGTATCAGTTCCAAAGTCTGACAAATGTACCCCATCCTGGTAGTACATCACATCTCCGGAAATCATCCGGTGCTAGAGGTAGCGCAAGCGGCCCTTCACTGAGCACAACCTTGCTAGTTCGCGGTTCAATCGCCTCACCGAGACGTTCAAAGACCTAGGACGCACTCCTGGGCCCCATACCCTGTGTGATATCATGCCTGACCAGACAATTTTCGTTGCTGGAAACTCATGCCCCAGCCAGGCAAACTCTGCCAGTTAGGCCTCCTTGACAGACAAGCGCCCTCTGTCGACCATGTTGTTGCCTCCCAAATGCAAGATAATCCAATCTGGCAATTTTTGCTCTCGTGCCCTGAGCTCCTCGACGATCCGCCTCAAGTGTCGGATACGCATCCCTCCAACGCCATGCCATACGAATTCGGTCTCGCCCAATGCAGCCGGTTTCACCACCTCTCTTCGCTGCAAGCGCACCGCCCCGCGACGCACGAAAGAGTGCCCGAGTACCATACCACGGAAGCGGGCATACTAATCAGAAAGGAGAGAGATGGAGCCGTTAGACACTACACACATATGTTTTCAGAACAGTTCAGGCCTTATATATCGCTTATAGCAGTCAGAGGTCCAGCGACCTACGCCTTTCACAGTGTTGGGGGCGAGACCGGCCCCAGCCGCCAAAGTTGCGGCGCCAATCTTAAAGGAATGGGAGGAGTAACCCACTGCACCCAGACCCAGATTCCCCAGAGCCAACCCAAACACTGCCTTAAACTGGTATTGGGACAGGCAATCCCCGTTCTCATGGACGAAAAGAGCCGACCCCCCCCAGCTGGGCGTCGGGCCAGGTACGCCTGAATACGGGATACGGGGCAGGCAGCTATCCCAGGGGCTGGCAGCAAATGGATGGTGACCCCCTTTCCTGTTTGGTCGGTCTTGGACCGTCTCAACCGCAATACTAAGCCCCCCGGGGAAAGGGCGATATCCTTGTACTGCAAGCCCCCCATGGTCTACTCTGGAGGCCCCAACTATCTCACCCAGGCGAAAGGCCCCGTAGAAGGCCAGGCAGAAGGCGGCCCCCAGCATGGTTCCCTCGAGCGGTGACTGGCAGATAACAGGCAGTACTCCCAAAATATCAATCAAGGTCGGGAGATCCAAAGGCCTACGACAGTCCCGCCGTGGCCCCTCTAATCGGGCCCATCCCGCTAAGGCCTTCCTGATCAAGAATGAAGCCCCAGGGTCCCGCTCCCCTGCTATTTTAGCAAAGAAGCCTATCGCTGCAAGACAGGCCCTAGCATAAGACACTGTTTTGCCCTGATCCCGCAAAGCCTGTAAAAAAGGGTACATCGCTTCAGTGGAAAAGATCCTCGCATTTCCCGTCTGCTCCACAAATGATCTGTAAACATTAAATTATGACTGACAGGCACGTTTGGTGCGATCACTCAGAGCGGCACCTACCAGCCCCGCTAAAGCGGGGCTCCAATCTTCCACAGTGACGTAGGGAACATCGTCATGCACTCTTCCACCCGCGGGTGGAACCTCCGGAAGTCCAGCAACTTGGAACGAGACAAAGCTTCAGCAGCATGGTTATCAACACCCGGTATATGCGCAGCCTTAAAAGTCAAATTCGATTTCAAGCATGCCAACACCAACAGCTTCAACAGCCTCAGCACATGTGGGCAAGTCGCCCCTTGCCGATTGATAACCTGCACCACCGCCATGTTATCCGACCAGAAGGTCACTGCCCTGTCCCTGAAGCGCTCCGCCCAGACCATAACTGCCACCCAAATGGGAAAAAGCTTCAAGAAAGCTACGTTCTTTGTCAAGCCTGCTAAGTGCCACTCCGTTGGCCAGACCACCCCTCACTAGGAAGGGCCCAAGATCGCCCCAAAACCAATGCTCCCGGCTGAATCGGTGTATAGGCCTAGCTCAACACTGGACACCGACGGCGCGGGCCAAACTACCCGCCCGTTGAAGTCTGTCAGGAAGTCACGCCACACCTTGAGGTCCTCCTTAACCCCTGCTTTTAATCGCACCTGATGATGCTTCTGGGTCAGACCTACCGTCGCTCTGGCTATAGACCTCGAGAAAGGGCGCCCCATGGGAATGATGCGCAAAGCAAAATTTAGCTGACCCACAAGAACCTGTAACTGATGCAACGTCACCTTCGGACACGCCAAGGCTACCTCGATGGCTAGGGAAAAAGCTCTTACTTTATCCATTGGCAATCTACATTCCCCCGCTACTGTGCCAATTTCGATGCCCAGGAAGGACATGCTTTTGTCAGGGCCGACTGTCTTGCTCGGTGCCAGCGGCACTCCAAATTCCTTCAACATAGCCACCAGCTGACTCAGGGCCAAAGCGCAGGCATCAGAAGACGCGGGGCCCATCACCATGAAGTCGTCCTAGTAATGCACCACATCTGTACATCCTGACTTTTGCGAAAACACCCACTGCAACATGGAGCTAAAGGTCTCAAAGTACTTGCAGGAGATCGCACAACCCATAGGCATACATCTGTCGTAATAAAATTGCTGTTGAACCTGAAAGCCTAGCAAATGGCAATCCTCGGGGTGCACCGGCAACAAGCGGAATGCTGACTCAATATCTGTTTTCGCTAGCAATGCCCCCCGGCCTAGATCCCTCACTTTCCGAACCGCGGCATCAAAGGACGAGTACGTCACTGAGCATACTGCCGGGTTGATGGCATCATTTACCGATGCACCCTTTGGTGCAGATAAGTTATGAATCATCCTGAATTGTCCCGGCTCCTTCTTGGGCACTACTCCCAGAGGGGAGCACACATAGTTCTCCCAGGGAGGAGCCGGGAAAGGGCCTGCTACTCGGCCTAAGGCCCGCTCTTTTTCCACCTTTGTGGCCACTACCGAGGGATGGGTTCTCGCTGAAACTTGGTTCCTACACTGGCTACTAGGGGGGACATGAGACGCTGAGATACGAAATCCCCTGGAAAAACCCTCAAACAACATCTTAGCAGCTGCCCTGTCTGGGTACCTGTTCAACTAAAAAATCATCTTTTCAATATCCACTGGAGTAGGCAAATTAGACTTGGGGGGCTTGATATCCTTAGGGGCTGTACCCCCCCCCGTTCTTTAGATTTCTTGTTGCACTTGGATTCGGGATGGGACGGGTGACCGCAGTATGCGCATGCGTGCTTAAACTTGTACTGCCCGGGGGGCCATGTGCACCCTTTGCCATTGAATGCCTAGCATGTACCTTTCTTCTCGCCCGGCCCTCCCTGGGAAGTCCGAAAAGGCTGCCTAGCCGGGTGTTCCCTATTGCTCACGCTCTCCAACCAGGCATTGACCTCAACCTGATCCCAACAAATGGAGGGGTTTTCTTCCTTCGCCCAGCGAAACTCCCTATCATATGTCAGCCAGGCTGAACCCCCATGAGTGGAGTGGGCCTTCACGATCTTATTGGTGTAAAATACCAACGGGATAGCCAACTCTTGCCTTTTTTCCAACAACACTGTCACATAAACGTGAAAGCCAAACAGCCAATTGGTTATTGTTTCCTCAATCCTAGGTCTCTGATCTCGGAAGGAGTGCTCTTTCCCCTCACTGTCCTTGTAATCATCCTCCCTTCTCTTCGGCCTGATGAGGGAGAATATATCTACATATGCACCCTTCCAAATCTTCTCTCGCATTTCCATACTCACATGCGTAGCTAACATCCCTGACTGAGAAAACAAGTTCCCCTGACTAGCCCCCACCTCGCTGCTCCTTGCTGTAGCGTCACCAGGCTTACCTCCTGTAGGTGTTACAGCTATCGCTGTCGCGGGGGATGGTCTCCAATCGCTACGCTGGGCAACGCCTTGCGCGACTCGACTAAGAGCGCCAACTGCCTCTGAATGTCCTGCACGCGCCCTGTTCTGTGGCCTGAGGGGGCACCCATGGTGCCGCCGCTCCAGCGCTCACTCTCTCTAAAACTTTTTCCGGAGCTGATAATTGGCCCACTAATGTGGAAACTGACGCCAGCAAGCTATCTAACGGATCACACGCGGCTGCCACTGCGGCCACCGGCTGCGGTGGGAGTGGGGCCGGAGGAACCGTAACCATTGGTACTGCGCCACCCGGGGCCAACGCCTTCAGCGCTTCCCTAATCTCGGACAAAACTGAACCCACTGGGTCTACTGGCGCGGGCACATCCGGAATGGGAACAGAAGGGTAAACCTGCTCTGCATCTAACGGAGGCGTGGGGACGGGACCTACTGATCCCTCGTCCCGTTTCCCCCTGGCAGGGCTAGGCCTACTCTTCCCCTGCCTGGCTCTCCCTTTTCCTTTAGGCTGTGCATTGGCTTTTTTCCTTAATGGCGGACAAGCGGCCCTCGGTGGCACCCCCCCTGCACGGTCGTTCTACTACCTCGGGCTGCCCCCCCTGGGAAGAATCGCTCTCATCCCCGCTATTGGGAGTCTCCTTCTTCAACTTCTTCAGCAGTAATTTCATAATCTGTGCCAATTCAGGCTCAGAATCTTTTCGCTTTTGTCCTCCCTTTTTTGGCGCCATGCTATCTGTATCGCGCTTCACACTACCTTGCTACAGCACCTAACGTGCCCCGATTTCCCTGCTCCCGCACCCCTAAGCACCGTTCGCGCCGCCCGGCAGGAGCCCGTACCCCAGGGATCCCCGCTCACAGCTGTAAGCCCCGTAAGGCAGCGACAATCCTATCCCGTCCCAGCACCCACCGTGACTCATGGCTGCCCACGAGGCCCCCCGAGGCACTCGACCCCTTACCTGGCTACACGAACGATGCTCGATCCTTCTGCTTCTAGAATTTCAGAAAGCTGGCCTGGATCACGAGAATGGCCAGGTGCCGGCGTGAGCAGTCAGGTATCCAGGAGTGATAGCGGGAACAGAGACCCCAGTCACAGGGAGTTGACCCTAAATAGGCCCAGAGTCTCCACCCCCTGACCCCCAGGTCACGCGATATCGCCGGACCGGAACTGGGTCGGCCGGACGCCGATTGGGCCGTCCGCCCGACCAACCACCAGAGACCAAGGGGCAGGCGGGGTCCGGAGAGGCCGGGTCTTAAGTGCGCGCGGCGTGATTCTCCGCGCTTGTCATAAGAGGAACATCAAAGAAGATATCAATAATGGAAAATATGCTGTCATTGGGTATGAAGGATGTCTAGTGAAGCAGAGAAAAGGCCATTTGATTAATCATGGAAAATTGAGTTGCGAAGCTCCAGACAAAAGAGAATTTTACTATTTAGCTCTTTTGCAACTCTTTAAGCCATGGCGTACAGAAGAGGAACTACTTGGAGATTTTCTCTGTTATGAAGACTCTTTTAATGCAACTAAGGATACCATAGAATGTCCTCTTTTTCCAAATTATCTGCAAATGTTGAACGAAGAAATAGAGCAAGAAACCACAATTGCTGAAGAGATTGCTAGAGACAGTTCTCAAGACAGTCAGAGTTCTACTTCATTGAGTCAGGATCCACTAGGAGGACCAATTATCCAAAATGAACTGGGCCTCTCACCTGAGCGCCATCAACCATGCGACATACGCCCCGGAACCTGCTCCTGCCTTTGCCTTGGATAAACTATTGTTGCCCGGAGGCAACTTTCTTAGGGCTCTGTATTCTAAGGCACCCTTCCAACTCCTCACGGGCCCGACGAAATGTGCGGTGCGGGCATGGAGGGATGCCACTGTGGCCACGGGCTGGGGTGGTAGGCTAACGCGTATGACGCCATTGTATGATTCGGATCGATTGGGCAATCTGTGGAAGACGAAAGGATTTGAGAAGTGGGACATGATTGGGATCAGTACGGTGGAGGATCTATGGGCACGGGGCGCGGTCAAATCCTTCGAGTTATTGAAACTGGAATACCGGCTTGACGATAGAGAGCACTTCCGGTACATGCAGGTGAGGCATGCCTTGTCCTCCGTCTTTCCATCTGGTACCGACATACCGCAGTCCTCCCCTTTGGAGGATTGGGTCCTAGACGGCCACGTCCCCGATAGCACTATCTCCTTGATATACAAAAAGCTTGTCAACAACAGGGCTGACCAACTTGAGAAGCTTCGCGCTTCCTGGGCGGCTGACGGACTCGAACTCGACGACGAGGACTGGCAGTCAGCTGTATCCTCCCCCAAGGAGGTGGCTATTCCGGCGCGGCTTCGCTTTGTCCAGTTGAAGATCCTCCACCGTGTGTATCTGGCTGGAATGCGTCTGGTGCGAATGGGTCTGGTCTCGGATGGACGATGTAGGCGTGGGTGTGGGATGGATGGTACCTTCCTTCATGTTCTGTGGGAATGCCCGATGATTGCAGCTTTCTGGTCTAGAGTGCATGATGTTATGGGTCGTGTCACCGGGATCCCACTCCTTCCTGAAGCACGACGTTGTCTGTTAAATGTGTGGGAACCGTCTGATTGTAATGCTGCCCAGACACTTTGGGTTACCCTGGGCAACATGGTCGCAAAGAGAGATATAGCGCAGCTTTGGGGCTCCCCCAAAATACCATCGCTTGGTGCATGGAAAGAGAACATGGACTGGTGCATGTTCAGGGAAAAAACTGTGTATGAGGCGCGGGGGCGTCCAAAGAAATGGTCCAGGGTCTGGGCTCAGTGGAATTCGTATCGTGGAGAGATTTGCTCTCCTCCGTTGGACTATGAGGTTCCTCTCCCCTCTTCCCCATGATTTACGTTCCTTCTCCAATTTCCACCACACGCTTTGTCCTCCTCTCGTACTCGCCCTCCCCTCGCCATACGTCCTCCTTTACTTGTTCGCCTTCCCCCCCCACCTCCAGCAACCCTTGCCACTATGATACCATGTGTTTGTGTGTTGTTGTTCCTTTCGACAAAAACATAAAATTAAACCTTTCTTATCCTATTTATATGGTGCTATGTTCTATCCGATAATGTAGACTCGAGAGATTGCTTTAACAACGTACTGTCTCCTAATCTATTTTTAATTATCCTGCGTATGTCATAGCGGCCGGCCCCGCGGGGTTGTAGGCAGACGCTGTGTATTGTGTATTTATAAATAAAGGTTTAAAAAAAAAATTTAAAAAAAATTATCCAAAATGAAGCTGCAACTGCCATGGATGAGGTGGAATGAGCTGTGGAACAAGCTCAAGAGGATGGAGTCAACTTAGAAGATTTGGTAAAGCAACTAAACGTTGAGCAGAAAAAAGACATATGACGAACTTACAGAACAGAGTGAACATGGATTCAGACATGAGAAAAAAGTGTGCTCATGTACATCATTTAAGCCTGTTCGACTGTACGTAAGTGAAGAAGCGGGAACAGGAAAAAGTTTTCTGATTAAAGCCATTGCAACTTATTTGCAGAAAAGGACTGAATCACCGCTGTCTTGTGTTGTAACCGCTCCAACTGGACTGGCAGCACATAACATTAAAGGGATTACTCTACATCGTTTACTGATGCTGCCAGTTGAGCATGATAATAAATTGCATTACAACAAGCTATCTGGAGATGCGTGTTCTGAAGTTTCCAGAGTCTTGAAGAAAATGAAACTTCTTATCATTGATGAAGTAAGCAAGGTCTCAAAAGTAATGCTTGCTTTTGTGCATTTGAGAATGCAAGAAATTCTTAGAACAGAGTATGATGTGTTATTTGGAGGAAAACACATTATTGTTTTTGGAGATCTACTACAGTTGACTCCAGTAAAAGGACAACCAGTGTTTAAAATGCTTACGCATGAAGATACCAGGAAGTCCCTTGGAAGCATTGGAAACGTTAAAATATGGTTAAATTTTAAATATGCTGAACTGCTTCAAAATATGCGACAGGCAAAGGATGTAGATTATAAAAATATTCTGCAAGATGTAAGAATCTGAAAAGTAAGTGAGCTTGGGAAAGAAACTTTACATGCTCGATTAATTTCAAATTTGTATCCAAATGAAAATATTCTTCCAGAGAATATTTTTTTAAAAATTACTGAGAAGAAATCTGGGATATGTTTGATGCCAACTCTGCAAGAATGTTCCATCTTCAACAACAAAATGTTAAAGTTAGAAAATGAAGAGATTGTGAAACTGGAAGCAATAGATAAAATAGAGCATATGGGTGCAACAATTGTTTTGTCAGAAAATTTGACAACAAAATTGGATTCATTAGAGAAAAGTATTTCTAAAACAGCTGGTTTTGAAAAGACTCTGAATGTGTGTTTAAATTGTCGTATCATTTTGAGAAGGAATTTAAATGTAAAAAGAGGTCTAGTAAATGGAACAATGGGTTATGTTGTTGATTTTGTGAATTATAGAATTAGAGATGGAATTGAATTTTTAAAAATAAAATTTGATGGTATTGAGCAAGTACAACAAATCAGTCATTGTTCTGCTAGATTTTTTCTTGTAAAAGACTTATATGTTCGCCGAAAACAGTTTCCTGTTTGCTTGGCATATGCGGTGACAATTCATAAATCTCAAGGTTTAAGTGTAGACAGTGCTTTGGTGAACATTGGAAGATCTGTGTTTAAAGAGGGTATGGCATATGTGGCATTATCACGAGTCAGAACTTTATCAGGATTGTACTTGATTGAGTGTGATGAGACAAAGATTTCTGCAGATCTAGATTCTGTTAAAGAATACAATAGGTTAAGAAGAGAGTATGCTCCACATTTGCCTCAATATCCTCTGTTCGAAAAACGTGTGGTAGGCCGAAAAAGAAGAAATTAGAATAATTGCAGTGAGGTAGTAGCAAAAAGACAAAAAGTAGATGAAACTGTAATTCAAAACAGAAAGAAAAGGGATTCTGATGAAAATGTTGTTGGATTTCAGTTTGAAAACAGTTCTGGTGTCAACTGCTATGCTAATGTAGTGGTTAATGTTGTTTTTTTTCTTCAAACTTTACAAGAACCGATTGTTAAAAATCGGGACCAAAGACTGTGTCTTTTATTGAATTCTGTGTTTGAGAAATGTAGTAGTGATAGAGCAAAAATAGAAAGTGTGACAGAAATTCGAAATATTTTAGATATGTGTTCTGGTCAAGATAAATTTTCACAGAACATTCAGCAGGATTGTCAGGAATTTTTAATGTATATGTTTGGTGTTTTGGAAGATAAAGGTGTAGATGTAGATAATTTTTTTAGCCTTTCTTATTAATGGCAGCATGACTGCCACAACTGTAGTTCATCAAGTACTACTAGAATAGACACTGAAAGATTTATATATTTGACTTTACCAGACTGTAAATCAGTGTCATTTAAAAATCTAGTTAAAGCAGCAGATCATAATATGGTGTGTACCCAATGTAAGTGTCCAATGCTATCCACATTATTTATACAAAGTTATGGTCAGTATATCATTTTAGTTTTCCAACAATGTAGACCTGATGGAACTAAATTGACAACTTCTATCAAAAATGTTGTGGCTTCTCAGTTATCAATTTCAGGAAGAACCTTTACAACTGTAGCTATTATTTATCATGACGGTTCTTCGACAACATCAGGACATTAAACATGCTACTTAAAATGTCAAAAAGGTTGGAGTTACTGTAATGATTCTCATTTGACTTATAAACAACGTTTGCCTTATGACTTTAAAAATTCTTACCTAGTGTTTTTAAAACCAAAGTTTTAGTAAAGGTTTTGGCCTTTGAAGACGGGAGTAGTTAATAAAAGTTAGTTAGTTAGTTAGTCTAATGTTTAAAATTATTTATCTCATATAGGTACTGTAAGTGGATCTCATAGTAAAAAATACTCATATATCTGACACGATTTGGCCGTAAGGAAAGTGTAAGGTATGATGTTCTTAGATCTTATTTCATAGGAAGTCGATGAAATGGAAATTATAGCGAACAGCAGACTTTTTTTCCACCAAAAGGACCTTCACTATCTTCTATTTTGCCTCAAGGAAAAGAAGTGAATCAAAGATTACTGTACATATATGATTTGTAAGTTTTTATGTTTTTTTTTAAACACAATCTTTTAGATTGTGTTTTTTTTCCCGCTGTTATATGATGAAGAGTTTGAACTCACTAATTTAAGTGAAATTCAATATATTCTGAGAACAGCAAAAATAAACAATGTAACATATTGTATAAGTCATTCTATAGTTTGCATTGTGTAATTTATATTGTATTCCCATTGTCTCACACTCATTTTCCTTTTTCCACCCTTATTTAGCTCGCTTTACTCACTTACACTGCCTTTTTTTCACTTTGTTTCATCGCTGTTCCTTTACTCCACTTCTTTCACAACTCCTCAATCCAATTTCAACTGTCTGCATTTCCTCTCTCCCTTCCAGCACTTTTCAGCTTTCTCACATTCTCTCAGTACCACTGCTTTAGTTCTCTACCCCTCTCTTTCCTTCTTTTGCTCCTTTACTCTTTTTCCTTTCTCACTCATTGTACTGCAGTTCACTCAGTCCTTCCCTTTGTAAATGTAAATGTAAATGTATTGCGACTTATATAGCGCACGTATCACCCGAAGGCATCAAGGTGCTTGCCTTGGGAACCCGTCCTGGCTTTTCCCTGTGAGATAACCCCTACTGGGCATCCCCAAGGTGAAAGCAGGCATCCCGCAGCGGGTGGGCCGCCATAGTGGAGATTAAGCAAGCTATTGCCCAGAGTTGCAGCGAGGGACCCCATGATTAGAATAGGCACCGAGGCGAGAATTATTGAGTCCATGGACATTTTTGGGCTCAGTACCCTGCCGCGTCGGGAATTGAACCCTGGTCCCGGGCCAGACCTCTGCATCAGGGTCTGCCGCTCTAATCAGTGAGCCACACTCCTTCATTGTCTTTCTGTGTACTTACTTTCTCACTCCTTTTTTCTCTATTGTTCTATATTAACCTCATTCCTTTCATCCCTTCACTCTGTGACTCCCCTTCACTCACTCTCAGTCATCTTCCATTCCTCTTTCTTATTAATGGTTCCTCATTTAGACTCCTTTCCTTTTCACTCATTTTCCTTTTACTTTCTTCTCTTTCCTGATTTCGTTTTGGTATCTCACATTCTTTTAGTATCTTACTTATCTTCAGTAATTTGTTCTCTTTCTATTTCTTTTCCCCTCTTTTTTGTCTTTCTATATTACTTTATTTCTGTTTTTGGATCCTTCACTATTGCTTTATTTCTTAGTACACATTTTTTGATTTTTTACCTCTTGACCTGTTTCTTCTATTTTAAAATATATATTTTACTAATTATAACTTTTTTCTTTTGTCTTTCACAGATACAAAGTGTACTTTAAAGATGCAAGTAAGTTTTCATTAATTATATGGTAAGTGTGACTACAAAATGTAGTTTGTTATCACCCTTTGCTTTAACCTCACTACTTTTCTCTCACCCTACCTCACCCCTGTTTTCTTACTCTGCTTCCCTCACTTATTCTTATCCTCCATATTTACTTCTCTTTTCCTTACTTTCCTACCACATTCAACTTCTTTCAGTGCCCCTGCTCACCCACACTCCCTCTCTTTCCTTTTTTTTCTGCTTCACTTAGTCCCTTTCTGACACTCCTTCCTTTACTCTCTCTGTTCTTTCTTTCTGCCACTCCCCATGTCTTACCCTTATTCACTTTTATCCACCCTCTTTTACTCCTCTTTACCTACACTCACTGCTATTTTCTTTCCCTCCGTCACCACTGTTCCTTTTCTCTGGTTCCGTCACTACCTGTCATTCCCCATCCTTTACTCTCCTTCCTTTTACTCTCATCACCCATTCACATTCTCCCAGAACATCTGCTTTAGTTTTCTTCCTCTTTCTTCTCTTCTTTTGCTCCCTTATTCATTTTCCTTTTCTCAGTTACTTCCTCTTATACCTTTTCTCTGTTTTACTCTCTATTACACAGTCCCTCTGTGTTTCTCCCTCTAGCTCTCTTTCTCTTTACACCACTCTCTTTGTCCCCATTCCTCATGCTCACTCCTTCATTATCTTTTTTTATTTTTTTTTGTTGGTGCGCACGTGAAATATAAAAATAAATGAATATACTTTTAAAAAATATATATTATATTAATATACAATATAGGATTCCTTTTTAGAAAAACATACCTTTTTAAGCTATAGATATTTGCGAAAAAATAACCTTAGAAATTCACTAAAAAACACATAGGTATGAGGCCCTATAAAAAGTTAGGAATTAGCAGTTAAAAAACCTATGAAATTCACAGAAAAAACTATAGGTTTCACACCAGTTATAGTTAGGAATTAGCATTTAAAAAACCTATGAAATTCACTGAAAAAACCATAGGTTTCACACCAGTTATAGTTAGGAACGTGCATTAGCATTAGCACAGTGAAAGGAGGTCAGTCACTCTGTCACAAGGATGGTGTCATCAGTGATGTCATGAGTGATGTCACTGACCATGTCATGAGTGATGTAATATGTGATGTCATCAGCAGTGCATTACACGTGCAAGTTATAGTGAGTCCAACTAACTATAACGTGGGAATTTCAATGGTTTTATGTCAGTAAAATTTCCAGGTAACTATAACTGGTGTGAAACCTATGGTTTTTTCAGTGAGTTTAATAGGTTTTTTAAATGCTAATTCTTAACTATTAATAGGTTTTTTAAATGCTAATTCTTAACTATTAATAGGTTTTTTAAATGCTAATTCTTAACTATAACTGGTGTGAAACCTATGGTTTTTTCAGTGAATATATATATATATATATATATATATATATATATATATATATATATATATATATATATATATATATATATATATATATATATATATATATATATATATATATATATATATATATATACGCGGAAACTCCAAACACCACTTCCGAGTCAGACGGGAGTCAGATCGGCGAGGAAACATAGGAGACGGACCACCAAATGCGCTTCACAGGTTCTTTATTGCAAGATAGTCGGTAGGCAAGAGGGCACTACGCGTTTCGGGCTTGAAAAGCCCTTGTTCACATGCAAGTGAGCCAGTTAGAATTTTTTAATTTTATAATGCTGTGCACACCCAATCATCCCACCCAGTCACATGATGTCAGAATGTCAAAGAAATGAAAGACATACTACTCCTGTCTGTGGGAGTGTAGTGCTACATACGGACTTTTTACATTTAGCAGATAGTGTGTATATCAAATAAACAATCATTCTAGATACAATGAAATACGACACTATGCAATACTTGTGCAATATAGTCCCACAAGTATTATTTATGATAATTTCATATACTCAATTCCAGGATAAATCCGTTTAAAAAAAAAAACGTAAATAACACACATGATGTATTAAAAGTGACTGGAGGATCTAAGGCTGATTCATAAGTGCAAATATATACAAATTAGACTGGTTCCAAGCCTGCGTCAAGTGGAGTATATTAAAGTGCATGAGGGAATAAGGGAAATGGGGATAAAGTGCTAAACCTACATATTGCAAAGTACCCTGTGTATTTAATGCATGAATGCAAACAGTTAGAGATAGGACACTGTCCTTCTATATATCTCTTAAAACACTGTAAAAACATTTGATACTGACGTAAAACTACAATATGTAAAGTTCCTTATAGCTAAAAACACCCAGTGTAAAAAAAGTGCTAGTAAATATCATACAAAATTTGATAAAAGGTGTGTACAAAATATTAAATAACAATATTTACAAAATTGGAGAAGGTAAGGAGTTAAGTCTATCGATGCAAAAAGTGGCCAACAAGGAACTTGACTGACCAAACAAATGGCTGACTAAACAAGTACTGTCTCTGGTCACCTAGAAAAGAGTATTTGGCCCACTAGATAACAGGGAACCTGACTATCTAGAGGGATAGACACCAAGATTCAATAAATATTCTGGAAACTCAGTATTAAAGAAAGAAAGCATATCACAAGAAATGACGGAGATTCTCTGTAATGTTAAGCCCATTCGGCCATTTACTGTCAAATTCGAGGATCGTTCGTGACTCTAATTGCCGGAGTTTGAGCTCACGATTGCCACCTCGCCTTGGTTTGGGGACTGAGGCTAATACATAGTATGATAAGCAATTGATATCTTTGTTGTGTGAGCTCAAAAAGTGGCGTGCCACCGGATATGCAGGATCTGAGTGTAAAATGGCCCGAATATGCTGTCAAATTCTGACATGTACTGGCTGTTTGGTACTGCCTACATAATTGAGGCCACAAGTACATGTCAGTACATATACTGCATATTCCGTTTTGCATGTATGCTGGCCTTTAATGGGAATCTCAGTGTCGCTGAAGGGGGTTTTATAGTGTGTCTTATTAATTCCAAAATTACATGCTCTACAGGTAGAGCATTTACGGAATCCCTCCTTGATTAGCCAGTTTGGTTTACATTTGAGCTCAGGACTACTCTGTTCGAGCACAGCACCCATACTCAGTGCCCGACGAAAGGTGACCAGGGGTTTGTCAGGAAGCATATTACCCAGTACACTATCAGTTAGTATAGTGGGCCAATGGTGGTTGATTATTTGCCTTATCCTGTTTTGTTGGCTACTGTAATTAGTGATAAATCTGGGACATTCCTGTTTGGTGATATCTGATGTCTCATCAGGTAATTCAGTATTCTCAGGAGCTTGACTTAGCAGACTGGCCCGTGTTCTGCCCTGGGATTTTGCTAACGCTTGGTTAAACATTTTTTCTGTGTACCCTCGGGCTTTCATGCGGCTACGCAGGTCATTAACACATGTCTCAGTAGCAGTACTACATATTCTTTTCAACCTGAGAATTTCTCCATAGGGAATACTTTGGATCGTGTGCCTGGGGTGTAAACTAGAGGCATGGAGGGTAGTGTTACCCGCAGTGCTTTTACGATGGAGAGTTGTCTGCACCCTGCTATGATCATCAATATACACAGTGACATCCAAAAATTCCGCTTGTTTGGTACTTATTTTAGAAGTGAATCTAAGGTTAAATGGATTGTCATTAATTGCATCAATAAAAGCACTGGCTTCTGTTTCATCACCTTGCCAAACTATAAAAATATCATCAATATAGCGAAGGTATCGAACAATTTTTTCTCGCACCCACACTTGATGCGTAACGTTGAGGACCCGCTCCTCCCACCAGCCAACGTGCAAGCACGCATAGCTGGGGGAGAAGCAGGCCCCCATCGCCACGCCCCTCAGTTGCCTCCAAATTTCTTTTCCAAATAAAAAATAGTTGTTATATAAACACCATTCAATTAGGCCCAGAATCACTTTGTTGTGCTCATAAAAGTCAATTGGCCGACGGCCCAGAAAAGGAGAGACTGCATTCATTCCATCAGTGTGTGAAATGCTAGTGTATAGCTGTTCAACATCTAAAGTAATAAGCAGCATGTCACTTTGCCATTCTAGATCCTCTATTTTAGCCAGAAAATCTCCAGTGTCACGTACAAAGCTAGGCAGGCTGCTTACCCATTTTTGCAGAAAAAAAATCCACATATTGGCCTACTCTTTCTCCACAGCTGTTTATCGCAGAGATGATCGGCCTGCCTGGCACCGGTGATTGTCCTTTGTGTACTTTAGGAATTAAATACATAATTGGCAAAGTAGGATGTTCATTAAGCATGAATTGGTACTCCTCCTCCGAGATTAGGCCCACTCTGCGATGTTTCTGTAGGTGTTTGCTTAAGCTTTCATTAGCCTTAGTATATTCCTTGTTTGTAGATTTTTTGTAACAAACTGGATCCGATAGTTGTATTTGGGCTTCCAGAATGTACGCTGCTTTTGGCCAAATAACGATGTTTCCACCCTTATCCGCCGTTTTAACTACGATGTTTGGATTGTTCTTTAGTCTCTTCATCAGTGCATAATATTGCGCCTGTTTCACATCATATTTCTTTCTCTTTTTGTGGATGTTGCTAGTTTTCTGCAGTTTTTTCATTTCTGTAATGACACAGTCCTGGAAAACGTCAACTGCATCACGAGTCATAATTGGTACAAATTCAGATTTTCTCTTAAATGGAGTAATGCCCGCTCCTAATTTGGATATGTTGATTCTTTCGAGCCGGTTTTGTGTGCTCACCACTTCACTTTCATTGATTGTTCCACTGCTATCTTCATCCGCTAAATCATGGATGGCAAGAAGCGCTGATGCATCTGAAACTGATAAAAGCTGTTCCGTGTCAGTGATATTCAGACTAGCAGAATTGTTGGTACCAGCAGTGGCTTTGAGACGTTGTAAGGCGAAGAATTTGCGTAGCTTTAATTTGCGGATGTAATAATAAACATCCACTCTGGTAGAAGCATAGTTAAAGTTTTGGTCAGGGCAATAGTTTATATATATATGACATCACTCATGACATCCTTTAGTGAGTGTATGTGTTTTGTAAATGTTTCTTGAGACTTGAAGATAGATACTAAGCTACTGCATAAGTTAACTTACTATTTTTTCTGCACTACTAATGAGTGATGCTATTTCTAACATATGTCATCTGAGTGGCGGTGTGACTGTCTGTATCAGTGTGTGAGTGGGTGTCTGAGTGGCTATATGGGTGTGTAGTAGGTGTTAGAGTAGCTGTATGGGTCTGTCGGTGGGTATGTGAGTGGCTATAGGGGTCAGTGAATGGGTTTCTGGGTGGTTTTCTGAGTGTGTGAGTGTGTGTGTGAGAGGTTGTATGGGTGTGGGAGTGGATGTGGGTGTGTGAGTGGTTGTGTAGGCGAGTGGTTGTATGAGTGGGTAGGTGGGTATGTGAGTAATTGTATGGATGTCTCAGGTTGTATGAGTGTGTGTGAGTAGATGTGTGAGTAGCTGTATAGGTATATGAGTAGGAAAGTAGTTGTATGAGTGTGTGAGTGGGAGTATTAGTGGTTTTATGGGCATGTGAGTGGGTGTGTGATTATTTGAGTGGGTGTGTGAGTGGTTATGTAAGTAGTTTTATAGTTGTGTAAGTGGGTGTGTGAGTGGTTTTATGGGTGTGTGTGAGTTGATTTGTGGGAGTGCGAGTGGTTGTATGCGAATGTGAGTGGGTGTGTTAGTAGTTGTATGGGTGTGTGACTGGGCGTGTGATTGGTTGTATATATGTGGGAGTGGGCGTGGGGTTATTGTGTGGGTGTGTGACTGGTTGTATGGGTATACCAGTGGGTGTGTGACAGCTGTATGGTTTAGTGAATGGGTGCGTGAGTGGCTCTGTGGATGATGCCATCAGTCATGTCATCAGCAATATAATTTGAGATGTCATCAGTGATATCATCAGTGATGTCACTGACCATGTCATGAGTAATGTAATATGTGAGGTCATAAGCAGTACATTGCAGGATCATACATTATAGTTAGCTCAGCTAACTATAACTGCTGAATTTTTATGGTTTTGTGCATGTGTAATCAGAACAGTATTCCCTATGGGGAACTACTCAGGGCACGACGAAACTGTAGCAGTAAGGAGCACTTTGAAAAGACAAAATCTAGTATGATAACAAGATTGAAACAGAGAGGAAACACAGCACCGACACTAAGAGAGGCACAGAGAAAAGTCTTGAAGCTTAGAAGTGAGAACATATTACGCCCAACTCTTGTTTCGGATTGCCAATATGGGCATTTGTGGATTGGCTTTCCAGTGGCTTGAGTTCTTTTTGCTGGGGCGGTCCCAAAGGATCCAACTGGGTGAGCAGATGTCAAATAGCGGTGCTCTCACCTGTGGTGTCCCTCAGGGCTCAGCCCAGTCCCCTCTCCTATTTAATATATATCTCCAGCCTATGGTGGCTACCCTAGCTTGCATGAACAGTCAAGTTGTTAACTACACTGTTGATACCCAACTTATCCTGCAGGTCAATAACTCCCCGCATGCCCACACTTGTTTGCAAACCATTCTTAGACACACTGTGAGCTGGATGACAACCAACTCGTTAAAAGTCAATCCGGACAAAACGGAGGTTCTCGTAATCTCCTCCAAAGGCAACCCTTAGAACGACCTCTTCTGGCCACAAGAGCTCGGCACCGCACCTACGCCAGGTACCGCCGTAAAAAGCCTGGGCATCAAGATTGATGCCAATCTCTCCATGTCCAATAAAGTTGCTACAGTGGTCGGCACTTGTCTGGGCTTAATGAGACAAATGCAGAAGCTTGCCCATCTTCTCTCACCCATCAAGTTACAGATGATTGTGTCCAGGCTGGACTATGGCAATGCCTTATATATTTATTTTTTTATGGAGTTTTATATAGTGCAAACTTAACCCAAATGGGGCATCAGAGGGTTTTCCATAGCACCAGTTGCGTTACATGGGGACACATTAATTGTTTTGTTGGCACATGCAGATTACGTGATTTGCCCAGAATCACAGGATGTTCCGCGTTGTTGCCGAGACTCGAACCCAGTTCCACAGATTCAAGGAATACTGCCCTAGCCATTAGGCCAACTCCTCTCTATATATTGGTATCTCTGAGAAACTAATCTGCAAGCTGCAGGTAAACATGAATGATATAGCTAGACTGATCTTTAGGCTCCCTAGAAGGGCTCAGGGTACCCCTCTGCTGCACAAGTTGCACTGGCTCCAGGTCAAACAGAGAGCAAAGTTTAAGGGCCTCTGTATTGCCCATAAAGCCAATAACGGCCAGGCCCCTGCTTATATCAAGGAGCGCCTGGTGAACTATGAGACGGGACGCACACTTTGATCGTCCGAGGCAGGCCTCCTGATGTTAATGATGTAGAATAAACAGAGATGTGTAATATGGTAATGGGTATGTATTCTAATATTTACTTCCAGTCCCCTGACGAAGGGCGCTTGACAGCCCGAAATGCATTGGGTCTTTTTTTAAATAAACTCTGCTTTCAACAAACTCCTGCATTTGTCTTGCTTTAGCAAGATGTCCGGTTGGGCACATCTTCTGCATTCGAAACTTGGAGAATGGCAGAACAACCCGTGTGTGGATTTAAGTTTATTGCGGATGAAAAATGATTAAAGAAAACTGGAGAACATGGCTAAAATGGAAGAAATTTGGAGTTCAATATGGACTATTTTTTCTAGCCTTTGAGGCAAAACTTTGCTGTGCGATCGGTTTGGGGCAAAATGTTGTCCCACCCAGTGTTAAGCACTTATCCAGTGGCACAACACTTTAACAAAACACAGGTAGTGGACCACATGGTCATGAGGGTTAACAGCAGGCACTACTCCGCCAGTATTTAGGTATCTGCAGTGAGTCAAATGTAGTAACCTTCCCTTTGACCCTGTTTTTCCCACTCGCCCCGGGGGTTGGCACTCGAACAGCCAGTTCGCATATTTTGCATGTGACAGGCATTTGTAGGCACACTGCACTTGCGTAGTATTTACATTGTCATGTAGGCAATACGATGTACTCAGCTTATGATAACTCTAACAGACATTGTAGTGTTGTTTGTTTCTGTTTGTGCTGAACTTTGACTGTTCCAAGATGGCGGCCATTACTGACATCAGATGTAGGCAGAAACTGTGTGCCTCGTTTATGTTTAATGTTTATTTATGCACGTCTTTGGTATACTGTTATTTTCGTGTAATCAAGACACCGCAGAGTGTTCAAACGCATAGCGGTATTCAGGAATAAACCTTGGGGATTTGCAAACTCCCCTCTGAGTGTGCATCTTTACTACTTTTGAACTTTGCATATTACATACCTGCTTGGGGCTCCTGCCGGCCTATGCGCCACCTGACAATGGGACTGATCTTGGAAGGACCCACACTGCGTATCAATTAAACTTGAGGGATCGAATGCCAGCCACATTAAGGATTGATGAACTCTTTCTTTTTGCAATACTTGGAACGAGTGGAGCAATGCGAGCCTGATGTGCACGGAGGTAAACTCGGCCCCGTGTTACGTTGTACAGAGGGCGGGGTGCTCGTACTTTACTGTTTGGGTGGACACTCATTCGAGTGGCAATGCCGGGAAGTTGGGTTTGCTTGTATCCATGGTAAGGGCTGAAACTGGGACACCGAAAGGAGTTGGCACTTAGTTGAGAAGCGGGAGAATCTCTATCACTACCAGAATCCGTTAACTCTCCACTCACGCTCTATCAGTACAAGTGGCATCAGGAACTGCCTAGTGACAGGCGGGGAAGGAAAGTACGGACACCAAGAGACAACAAGAAGCAGAGACAAGTTTACACCGCATTTTCCTATTTTTCTGCGACGTGCATGATCATGGTATTCAACACAGGAACGTTATTCACACAGTGGCAACAAATTGGAAGACGATGGGGAAAGGCATAAGGAGGCGCAGGCTTTGTTTGCCCGAGCACCAGGCAAAGGAACAAACATTAGATCAACAGTTGAAAAACCAGAGGGTAACACACTGAATATGAAATTAAGACGTTATGAGAAACTCAAAAAACAAGAATCATCTAAATGGTGGGAGGCAATCTCCCTGCAGGACTATGTGGACAAGATATGATCCCAGGGTGATTAAGAATTTACATCATATCTTCTCATGAGTCCTTCAATCCCCACATGCTGCAGGAATGGTCAACAAAATCTTTGAGTTGTTCAAAGAACATGCTGGGCATACTAATTAAATATGTGTGGGAAGATCGGGAGAATCTTATCAAAGAAATCAAGAAAATTGAAGTGATTTTCGTGTGATCAAGACACAGCAGAGTGTCGAAACTTGTAGCAGTATCCAGGAATAAACCTTGGTGATTTGCAAACTCCCTTCTGAGCGTGCATCTTTACTACTTTTGAACTTTGCATATTACGTAATGGCTTGGGGCTCCTGCCGGCCGATGCGCCACCTGACAATGGGACTGATCCCGGAAGGACCCACACTGCGTATACATATATATATATATTGTATAGTAAAAAGCATACTGTGGAGTCAGGATTGCAGGAGTTAAGTTATTTAGTGTTTGGATGGGGCGTGGCATAATGGTGTAAGATGGGGTGTTGTAGAGTGTGATTGTAGGTAGTTTGTTGTGGAGAGCGGTGGCAAGGTCAGCCACAATGAGGTGTGGTGAGGTCTGCTGGAGTGCAGTGCAGTGTGGAGTTGTGTTTATAAAATCCACACAGAGCACTGTTGTTGGTCATGGTGGCTTGAAAGTGGTGGGATGGCCTGAGGAGAAAGTCGGAATGCACAGTTGATAGGGGTAAAACTGTTAGCATCCCACAGGCCAAAAGATATTTTGTTATGGGTGGAAAATGAAATGTAACGCTCTCTAATTGAGCACTCTGTACGAAAGACAATATTTTCTATTAAGGCTGCGAGGAAAACAGCATCTACCATTCTCTTATAGGCATTTGCTTCGGGTACCAGCTTTCACAGATTTCAAATAAACAGAGTGAAAAATTGCTATTAATGTCTCAAAAACAGCAAAAGAAAACCATCAAAGGCAAAGAATATAAAACCCAAAAATCAAGAACTGTCCAGAGGATTATCTAGCTAGCAACATTGTCTACTCTACTCTGCATTTCAGAGTTCTATTGAAAATCAGACCCTGGAATTACAAAATAGTCTTTGTTTCTTTATGTTTTGGATTAAATTGTTAACATAATTGATAGGTTTTACAAAAAACAAGCAAAATGCTAGGATGAATGCTATTCTGTTCACATATTTTTAGGGGTTTTACAGAAGGAGCTGCAGGGCCTCATATGTAACAACCAATGAGATGGTCCTCCAATAGTCTCATGTAGACAGCTACCTTGGAAACATGGCTGAATTTCTGCTGGGAACAGCACCCTACTTCAGGGAGTACTCAATTACTCAATGTAGTCTATTCATGTGACATACAATCTTACTGAGAGTTTGGCTTTGGGAGGAGAACAAGAAGGTCAAGAAATGTGCCAACTTCTGTGGACTTTGACCTTGCCCTAGGCAAGTCGACGCTGACCAGACAACTCTAGTCATCTAAGAAGTGAAGTTATTCTCTTTCCCCTAAGGCCAAGCTTACTTTACACTTCTTGGAGGGGCATGTTAATACTCCCTCCACAAAACTCTTGGAGAGTGGTGTTCTGGTGGATAACCAGCAACCCTCCCCCAACGCATGGGAAACACATAATGGTATTTTGTTGCCCACATTATGCATGAGCTGTAGCCAGTGCTTTACAAGGCATTGTGGCAAATATGTGAAAAAATCCTACAATTTTTGAGAATATCCATGCAGCATATAGCACTGTTGGGGTCTGGTCTCACATACATATCATAAAAGTACACATTCCACATTGCATAACATTTTGTTCAATTAAAAACTGGAAAAGATTATCTTCATACCATTCCTGCAGTCTACAGGATGCATACAATTCTGTAACACACCAACCTCCATCTTTAGCGTATGGAGAAAAGCACGTTTACTCCTTTGAATGTTTATATGAAACAAAAACTAAAAAAATTCTAAAGTTAATACTAGTTGTTTGCATTTCTCATCGTATTTTGAAAACTAAGAGGTATATTTACAAGAACGTGTGATAACTACTGCAAGAGAAGCGTAATGCAACTTTCGACATCGCTGCCCATCGCAGGAAAATAACCCTGAGAAAACGTGGAATTCACAACGCGGTGGTAGCAAGTGATAGACAGCAGATAATGCTTTAAATGTCCGCATGAAAATCAACGCAATGCCGCAAAAATGAGATACGCGAACGCAAAAATCATGCGTTGAGGCAAATCGTTTGACAAAAATCAGAGAAAACCAGCCACAGGCCTGCAATTCCCATGCATCATGAGGGAAAATGCACTATAAAAGAAAGAAAAAAATATATATAAACCAATTTTAACTGCGTAGCATCAGTGGATGCACCCGGACCGAGTGCAGAGGACAAGCCGAACCCCACAAGCCCCACGGAGGACAAGCATGGAACCCCGTGTTCGAGGAAGGGCAAGGAGAAGAGGAAGAGGAGGACGGGCTTTAGTCAGCAGGGAGACCAGATCATCGCCACGAAGGTCATAGGACACCACTGCGACACTGGCAACCCAAACGAAAATATGGCAGACCATCGTCACCAACATCAATGCCGTCAAAGTGTCAAAGAGGTCACTGGAGGCGGTCAAGAGGTGCTGGCATGAAGTGCACAGCCAAACCAAGGATAAGCTCTCGTCCAACAGGAAGGCAGCAAGGGCAACTGGAGGTGGGAGCCCTGCGACACAGGAGGAGCTGGATGACCTGTAGGAAATGGTGGCCACAGTCAGCAGTGTGGAGACAGTGGAAGGAATTGGGGACCTAGACACAGCACAATACGACCTGCACACCCACAATGATCGTGGAACATGTCACTGATAGCCTTGGCACACTGCAGCACACATGGAAACACCAAGTAAGCCCCCGTCCACAATATGCACAAAGGGGCCCCCCTCCATAACACCAACACCACAACCGACCCATGCACATGTGCTGAATCCAGCAAAGCAGCTGCTCTGTGACCCACACTGACCATGCAAGTAACACTGCATGCCCAAAAGCATGGCAGCAGCCCAAAAACATGGAGGTAGCCCAGTGCGGATCACATCCGCAAAGGAACACATCACACTCTGACATGTCCACGTGCACACACAACCCATGCCATGCAATACACGCAGCAGATGATCAATGCACCAGGCCACATAATCTGTCCAAGACCACATATGACCCAAGTCAAAAACAAATTCGGGTCCGAAAAGCACACAATTCAAAGGCACATCACCTCAAAGGGAGAAGGACACATGAAATCTGAGCTGCAGGGGCAACTCCCCCACAATGCAACACACACACATAGCAATCACAGAACATCAGCAATGACAGCAATGTGGTACAAAGTGAAACACCAACAGCAAAGGCCATGGCTCCCAACAGGTCCCGCAAGTGCGTAGTAACTGTCCACTCACATCTGGCATTGCCTGACACTGTGTGATGAAAATGCACGGGTACCACCACACATCTGTCATGAACTCAAAAAACACCCTCTGCCATCAAATAGCCAGCCCCATAAAACTGTGACAATGTATATTGGCATGCAGTCTGAATGTAAGCATCTGCAAAAATCCAAAATGCATGTGTAACTCTGTTAGCCTGCATCTCACCTTTCACATTGCAGAGGGACAAACAACACCTCATGCAGGGCACACCACACTTCACTTCAATGATGACGAAGAGGACAACCTTCACATATGTCAAGACACCCTCCAAAGGATAATGGACAGCCTCCGCACCACATCCCCAGGAGAAAGGCAGGCCAGCTGCCCTGAAGTGAGCCCACCACCTGCACACCACACAGTAAGAAACTCACACCACCACAGCTGTCTGCCAGCACCCCAGACCAATACATGAAGTTCCAACAATGTGTGTGGAGTTGCCAGTTGGATTTGGCTGAATAGCTGCGGGTGGATTTCGAACTTGTGGCAGCCAAACTCTATTCCATACGTGGGTGTCTGAGTCCCATCAGGGACCACGTACAGTCCCTATCAGACACCCCCTGCATGCACCATGCTCCGCTACAGACCTTGGTTGACCTAGCTGGGGCCATGAATCTACTACAAGAACTGTCTGCTCAGACAGGCACCAGCCATCACAGCACAAAGTTGGCACAGATGCGTAGGCCAATGGAGACCATGGAGCAGATCCAGGCTGGAAGTATGTCTGCCACAGCTGGACACCAGCAAGTAGTAACTGGGAACTTTATTGCCCTGCAGTGCTTCCTCTTGCTATTGCTGCCACTGAGCCGCTCCCAGATGACTGCAGCAAGAACATCGACACACACAGCTCCGACCCCTGATGTGTCCGTGGCACACAGTGATGCTGCCCTATCACCCTCGCAGTCTGTTGTGTTAGTGGCACACAGTGATGGTGCATCAACCGACGCCACACACACCGGACACACCAGACACAGATCCCGAATCAGGGGAGTAAGAAGGGGATGGGAAAAACTGTGTGAGGAAGGAGGCAGTACCATCCATCACCACCATATGCCCTGTCCCTGCCTGGCGATGACCTATGCACCATGCCCTGTAAAACAGCTCTTACTGACACCTGGAACACTCAGAGGCTTGCACCTGGACCCCAACACGGACTCCAATTTCATCACTGCTGGCCAATTACACACCAATCCTGCTGCGGACTACACCCTCCCACTTCCTAATCACTTCTCAATCCTCAAAGGACTGTGGTTTGCCCACCACTGGGCTTACATGTAATGGGGGCTTGGGTGGCCATGTACAACTCCGCCTCCGTCAATCACCTGTATGTGAATTAAACATTTGGAATAACACAGATGTGTCATTACTATGTTTACTAACGTATGGATGACTGGCTGGATGTAGGGACAATGATTGCACGTGAAGGTACACCATGGTAACTGACATCTATGCACATGTGTATCCCTGTGTGTAGGAGTGACCAAATTGGTAGCAGGTCAGGAGTGGTGTCCTACTTCACATGTGACAACAGAACTTCACGACGCATATCTACTTACACACAGCTGTGTGGACACATTATGTCATGATATATGACATTGCCCCACATGGTCAGAGGTTGGACACCATACTCACATTGCTGAAGTCACGTCAGTGCACATGTCAGCCAGCACCTATTCCAAAACAATGTCTAGCTCACAGAGGTTGAGCTTGCAAAAGGGACCGACTCCCATTGCATATGCTTCAGTCACTTCCTCCCTCTGTAGGGACGATGCTCATTGTGGTACACGAGTGGACAATCAAATCAACACACCTCACAGTTAGACACCAGTGGTGTGGCATAGACTTTATTGGGATGTGCGCATCAGTGTGGACGAGGCAACGGCCACAATAGGCAGGGACATGTTTAGGACACATACACACAGCATGGGTACATGTCGAGGTGCAGGGAATGGTGGTGCAAAAATTTCCAACAATCAACACGGATGGCAATGCTCCCAGCCCACCTTGCCTTGCTGGATGAGTCAGGTGTTGTGTGGTGTCAAACCATTGCCCCGTGTAAGGGGGCATGACTCAATGCCTATGGGATCTGCATAGTTCTCTGCCACCGGCGTGCTAGGATTGTCCGCTCTGCTGACAGTGTTCAGGTGAAAGGGTCCAACAGGTTCAAATGTTGTGCTACTTTGCCATGTGTGTACTATCCCCAGCAGAGTGTCTGAAGTGTCAACGTTGCCAAACGACGCCGTGCTGCTCTGACCATGGACCTGCATCACCTTACACAGGTGTGTCTACCCACGCGTTGTGCCACACACATGCATCCAGAGTCCGGACTATAGCAGACGTGGCTGCAGAGACGTAGTTACTCGTCCATGAATGCCCGCGCTGCTTCGTGTGAAATGTGTTCCAATAGAACTTTGTTGTCCCGTTCAAGGAATACCAGGGTGAGCCAATCCATTACCTGGTCGGGGCAGGTGTGCTCAGCCCACGCCATTTCCCAATCCACAATCAGCCCAATAGGGGAGCTCTTCTATGTGGTCACTGCACACGAGGAATTGTGCAGTCGCCCATGCACAACTGCTAATACATAAGCAGTATGTCAAGGCTTTCTCGGTTACACTCCTGTTCGTGTTCCAACAGGGGGCACCCACTCAAGTCATAGTCCAACTCATCTACGGTTGTATTGGATAGGCAGACATCCATGGGACACTTGAATGAACATGTTCGGCAATGGAACCAGGGCTGGACACTGGTGAGCCTGACTGAAGCTGCAACAAAACGATTGAAGCATAACACTATTGAACGTTTCCCGGATTCGCTTTTTGTTGATCAATATCACAATACTCATTTTGGGAGGCTCAAAAATGATTTCATTTTCTTCACTCACGACACCTCCTCTTGGTCCACCAGCTTATACAAGTCCCTTAATGTCACCTCCTCCTCCTCTATCCCTCATGGAAAACAGCTAAAAATATCCCCCTCCACACGTTTCAACGGTCACCTCACTATCTCACTCTATACCAACGGTACTTTCATGATCCAAGGCAATGTCACCTGTCTCTTGCTCTTTGACCACCTCTTCCCCTCCCTACTCCCCTCCGCTGCGACCGGGTTTTCACCCGACTCTCCTAGCTCCACCCATTACTCCCTCTCTCCTCCCCTGACCCCCCTACACTCCAATTGGCTGCACTCTCATGAATCACAGGTCGGCCCTCCTCCCGTCCCCTCCCCTGTGACCTCCTCTCCTATTCCTCCCCCCTCACAATATGCCCCCTCCTACTTCACTCCAGCCTCACCGCTAGCTAATGCGCTCCTCGTCCAATCTGCATCCTCCCGGTACTCCAATCTCTTCTCCCCCCCCATTTTACTTCCAGTCTCCCCCCTTTTTAGTCCTCCTCTCCTCCAACCTTCTCCCCCAGTGAACTATCCCTACGCTCCCCTTATCCCTTCCTCCATACTTCCTGTCCACCTCTCCCACCCCTCGTTATTCACCCAGATTTCGCCTCAATCCCACTGCATCTCTCCCCTCCCTCCCACTCCTCCAGCAATGCTATGCTTCTCTCTTTCCCCCCCGGTAACCCTGTCCATTTCACTCCCTCGGGTCCAACAGTACCACTTTCTTTCCCCAACTTCCCTTTCTCTCAACCCCCCCACTCTGCCAGATGCCCTTTCCCTCACAGCCTCCTCTCCTACCTGACATGCCCTCCACAACCACCTCACCTCTTTTCCTCCCAAACCTCCTTCATTCCCATGACTCCACACAGTCCTCCCCTCTCCTTCTTCCCTACCGCTGTGTTCCGCACCCTTCTCCCCCTAAAGTTATCCCTAATTCCTCCCCTTCTTGCAACACCAACAAAAGCAACTCTCCCTTAACCTCCGATTCATTAACTCCCGCTCTCAACCTCCACCTCTACCCACTTTTGAACCTTACACCCCAACTCACCTCCTATCCCCCCACCTCTCCCTGCCTTCCACCACCAATTCCACCCCCACCTGTGTCCATCGATCCACCCAACCTTCCGTGCTCTGCATTACTCTCGCTGGAAAATAAGCTAGGTTCCCTTATCACCTACATCTCCCAGCTGACAGATGCAATTTCACTGCTAAGCTCTAAGATTTCCACCTTTCCGTGCACCCCCTCTCCATCCCAACGAGATGCACCTCGCCCCCTCACCTCAATTTAGCCAAGCTCAATCAGTCGTCTGCAAACTTTGTTAATTCGCACAAGCCTTTGCAAGCCGCCCTTCCTCAACCTGCATACTTTAGCAACCCTACTATCTACACTATTCCAACCATCTCCTCTGTCAGAACCAAGCAACCACCGAAACCGTCCTGAGCACCCCCGCATAAGCACAACATCCCGATCACCCTTCAGAGCCCAAGTGCCCCCGTCACCAAAACAGTCCTGACAGAGCTGCGTTGTCTGCTCCACAACTGCAGATCTGCAGTAAAACATAAACTTGAAATCTCAGATACCATCACCCACCACAATATTGACATGCTCTTCCTCACAGAGACCTGGTTCAAAGATACCTCGCATTCTATGTTTGATCTCCTGTTACCTACAGGCTATTCTATACTTAGGAATGACAGAACTGAAAACACGGGGGAGATGTTGCAGTCATCTTTAGAAACTCCCTTCAACTTAAGGCCTCTCCTATCAGCTCCTTCCTCACCTTTGAATGCCTTTCTTTTGAGTTACAAGTGCATCAGCGTTCACTCCTTAGTTTCCATGTCATTTACCGCCCGCCGCGTAGCGGCCCTGCATTTTTGGAGGAACTCACTGACTTCATCAGTGACCAATACTCGCAAAGGGACAATCAGACCTTCGTGGGTCTCACCGTAAGACTCTTCGGCAAACTCCCTGGCCACCTTCCTCTCTGTTAACGATCTCATCCAACACTGCACAGAATCAACACACTCTAAGGGCTCAATCCTGGACCTTGTTATTTCTAAAGCAGGCATACTTTCCATCTCTACCCCTATTCACGTAGACTGGTCTGACCACCTCCTCATCCCATTCTCTATTTAACTATCTCACGCTCTTACACTTGGCCAAGAGGGCCATCTCCTGGTTCCGTGATGTTAAAAATATTAATGTCGGTCCCCTCTGTGAATCAGCTCTGTTATTACTTCCAAGGCTAGACCTGAACCTAGATGTTGACGATCTCACCTCCAAATGCCTCACAGTTCGTGCAGATGAAATCAACAACGTCGCTCCACTCAAAAGCAAAAGGTTAAGGCCCACCCCCTCAGCACCTTGGTTCAACAAATCCCTCCATGAAGAAAGGAAGCAGCTAAGATTCCTGGAGAAACAATGGAGGCAAGTGCCCTCCACCGATAACTTGTCCACGCTTCGCTCCGCAAGATCCAAGTACCACAAACACATCTTCCTTGGGAAGGCAGCGCACTTCAAAACCCTCCTTGACTCAGCCAAAAATAGACCCAAAACACTATTCGATCTCATCAAGAGTCCTGACCGCTCTCCCCCTTCCTCCAAGTTGGAGGATTCTGCAAAGAGAGCAGCGGATTTCGCTATATTCTTTGACGAAAAAGTGAAATCTCTTGTGGATCAGGTCGCTCCTCCTACTCCTCCAGAGGAGTGCAAGTCCTTAGCCATTTGGCAAAACTTTGACCCATATCTGAAGATGCCCTTCTCAAACCCTCCAACCATCATCTGGACCCCATCTCCAGTGCCATTGCCATTGACTTTTATACACTTTCCCTCCCCTACTGGACCACTCTGGTCAACCTCTCCCTCTATCAGGGCTCCCTTACTGTCTCCTTCAAAACTGGGCAGGCCACCCCGCTTCTTAAAAAACCAACTGCTGATGCGTCTGACCTCAACAACTTCCGTCCCATCACTAACTTACCCTTTCTTGCGAAGGTTACAGAAAGATGTGTAGCGAAACAACTCTCTTGTCATATCAAGGACAATGATCTTCTTGACAATTTCCAGTTTGGTTTCATTCAAAACTGCAGCACTGAAACAGCCCTACTGCAAGTGGTTGATGACGCTCTGAGGATCCTCGACTCGGGGGTCCTGTCTTCTAAATCTCCTTGACCTTTCTGCAGCCTTTGACACTGTCAATCACAACACCCTCCTCAACATTCTTAAACAGAGAATGGGCATGGAGGGCACTGTGCTTAAATGGTTTGCCTCCTTCCTCTCTGATAGATCACAAATGATCAAAATAGCGAACAGTCTTTCATCTCCTGTGGTGGTAGGTCAAGGTGTTCCTCAAGGCTCTATACTTGCACCCACATTGTTCAACCTCTATTTAGAACCACTAGGAAATCTCCTAAGTAAATCCGGGATCCACTACCATCTCTATGCTGACGATACTCAAATCTACCTCAAGGTTGCCTCTACTCACGATCTCTCGATCCTAAGCTCTACTCTCGACTCCATTCATAACTGGATGTTTACTCATCAACTGATTCTGAACCCCTCCAAAACCGAATTCCTCCTCTTCTCCTCTTCAATCTCTCCTCCCCCGGTGCAATCGTGGATGGATCAGGTGAATCTACTGAACACTAAACCCATCATTGCCGACAACGCAAAATCCCTGGGTGTCATCCTCGACAAAAAACTCAATCTACCCCCCCACATCAATTCCATTGCAAAGTCTGCTAGTTACCATCTGCGCCATCTTTGGGGAATCCGTCACTTCTTCCCGGAGCAGGACCTTATAACCCTGGTGCAATCGCTGGTCCTCTCCAGACTTGACTACTGCAATTCTCTTCTTACTGGCCTCCCCAAATCCCACCTGTCCCCCCTTAAATTGGTCTTCCATTCAGCTGCTCATTTCATCTACGGGGCCAAAAGAAACGACCACATCATACCAATGTTATCCACCATCCGCTGGCTTCCAATCGAGGCTAGAGCCATCTACAAAACTGCTTGTATCACCCACAAAGCCTTGCACTCCTCCTCTCCTCGCTGCCTGGCAAATAAACTAAAACTCTCTGGAGGCTCTAGACCATCACCTAATGTGGAAAATCTCCTGCTTGAACCTCCCACTTTCAAGAAGGAAAGAACAATGGCACAATCCTTTTCAGGCAACGCGGTGAGAATCTGGAACTCCCTTCCGCCGCGGCTCCGGACCACCACCTCCTCCCAGGCTTTCAAAACTAACGTCAAAGTTCTCCTCCTTCAAAGAGACTTTCAAATGTAATCCATGCCCTCTCTATTATCTGAAGGAAGCCCTTCCACTATAGAAAATCTACTTTACATGACTATGGAAGTGTCTTCCCAGTATGTTCTTGTGGTTTGAGAGTCTGCCATTTATTGCAGTATTATCGTTCTTCCTGTGTTTGGTACTCGTGTGTAACATGCACCAGTCACTTTCTCGTGTAACACACTGTTTTCTACCTCTTACATTTGTTTCTTTTTGATACCTGCGCAAGTGCCACCATGGCTCACGTAATGTTTGTTCTTGTGCTTGCGTGCCCTCCATATATTGCACTATTATACCTCTATGTTTACTTTGTACGCTTTTGTAACCACACGTCACTTTTTCCTCCTGTAATGCACCGTTTGCTACCTCTTTTATTTTGTTGGTTCACGACTGTCAATTTTGTAATGCACCATTTGCTACCTCTTGTATTTTGTTGACTCACGATTGTCTTTTTTGCTTCATTTAATGTAACGTTTGCTTTTGTATTTCGTTCACTTGTAATGTTCTCATGTATCAGTTCTGCTCCTATTGTGAAGCGCTCTGACACCTTCAGGTAAAGTCCGCGATATATAAAAACAGACAAATAAATATAAAAAATAAATAAATAAATCGGAAGCTGAGCCCGTAACGAATTCGCAGCACTGCCAGTGGCATTACGCCCAGTAAATGCAGCATACATACACAGTAGTGTTCCACGTGTCGGGGTTGTGCATGTGCCCGGTATGGCCTGCCATTGCCTTGGTGCATCTCATGTAATCGACACTCTTCTCAACTGCTGCAGTTGTGTGGAGGATATGCCACAGCTCTGGGCAATGTTTCAAATGTGTCTGCAATGTTGGGCAGAATGGGTTGCTGCTTCCATAAGTGTCAAGGGCATCCAATGTGGGGGTACCTCTGACAGGGGTTTCTGTGTGTGGGGTGTGGATGTGTTGGATAGTTTTTGTGCGCTATGCGTGTTGTGGGAGTCGTCCACATCTGCCATGGCATCTCTCTCAGGGTGTTCCAGGCACGCTCTGCACCAAGGTCAGAGGAGCAGGTGTCCTCCCGCCTTCTGCATTGGGACAAAGGAGCTTTCATCCCTGATGTTTGTCTGTCTTCTACTTGTGTTTTCGGGATGTGATTTTGCTTTGGCGCTGAGATTGGGACACAGCCTAGGCCTAATGGTGTATGGATGCCGATGCACACATACAAGTTGGCATGAGGAGCCAGGTGCTGTGAAAGGCCTTGCACTGCTTGTGCAATTTCACTCTGTCTCTCTCCCTCAATCTCTTCCTCTCTTTCCTTTGTTGGGCACATAGCACACCTTCTTCTCTTGGGTTTAGTGATCCAGGCTGTGTCCTACGGATTGTCCAGTGATGACCTGCTAGGTCTCATCCGAATGGTTGTTTTGGCATTTGTTCGTATGGTGTTTTGTGTTGGTGATTGCATTGCTGTGTGACTGAATCTCCATTTTCTGGCCACGCATGTATGTTGATGTTCCTGCTTGTGTGACATCAGGCAGAATATTTGTTTTGGGATTTGTGGTGTTGGTGTGCAGTTTCTTGGTCCGTGGTTGGGAGTGGGTCCGGGGGGGTGGGTGGGGTTTGGGGGCCTAGGTGTGGTGTGTGTGGGTGTTTGTTCCCTCTTGGGTGTCCGTGCTGCATGTTCAGTTGCTCCATGGCATCTGCATGTTCAGTTGCTCCATGGCATCTGTTTGTCTTCAGGTGTGGCTGTGGGCTGTGCTCCCTTTTGTGGTGCAGGCTGTGGCCCGACTTTGCACCAGGTCAGAGCAGGTGTAAAATTCCTGCTGCTAACGCACCTTATCGCGTGTTTTGTGTTCTTTCTTATCGCCGATCTGTCTGTTCGTGGTGATGTCGCAGGTTTTGGCACGGGAACGCCTACTCTGCATTTAATTAGCGGCTGCTATTGCTTGTAAACTGGCGCTGTGGGCTGTTAGTACCAGCTTGTGAATGGTGGTGTAAATTTATCACGACTTTGCCTGCAATAAAGTGCTGTTAATTCTGCAATAGCTCCTTGTGAATATGCCCCTAAAAGTATTGGACAACTGTGTTGAAAGAGTGGTCGAGCTATTAGATGGGCTAGTGAAGAGATAGTCTGGCATTCATTTCTGATGACTATCACAGTATCTTTAAAGTGCAACGTAAGAGTATTTTTTGAGAAATGAGTTGCTAATGTGTGCATTTGAATACACATAGGTATACAAAGTGGAATGAAATTTCAAACAGAACTTGACATGCACGTGTAGGTGTGTTTTGTGCAATGCACATGATGATCTTCAACGGCTAAAGTGACAAGATTAATTCATGCATTTTCTCCCAGAAATAGAATTTGAATGTGAAAATACCTTAATTCACTCACGTTTGGTATTCACAAAATGTGAGTTTTCAATTTCAAAGGGATGTGCTTGCCTTTACTATTGCACCAGCATTCATATTTTACAGTTTATAAACAAGCTGCTCACATTGTTAGGTTTTGCTGGCTGTTTGCCTCAATGGACTAATGTTTTCACTCAAGAATTCTTTGCTTTACTTTATGGTCACAGGTTGAATCCTAGCCAGTTCACTCAGCCGTTCAACATTCCGAGGTCAATAAAAGTAGTCCCATTGATTTGGGTAACAAACATCTGTTTTTGCAGCGCCAAGAAACCTCAATGTGAACATGTGGTTTACGAATACATGTTTTTGTCTCATTCAGATACCGCTGTAAAGTTGCCATTTGAAGGGTAAAACGTCTTTATCTAGTGTGTGAGAATCTAAAAGGAAAGCTTAACAATTGGTGGGGGCATTTGTGCTGTTTCTCCATGGAAGACACAAAGCAAATGTTTGAAGTTTCAAATGCACTTGTTCACGTGTTCAATGGAAACTTTACATTTATGCTCGCATATACATGTGCCCCAGAGGAATTGCTGGAAAAATGAATACAAGAATAAAATCAAAGACTAAGTATAAAAATAGCTGTAACCACACGGAGGTACATTTACATTTCTCCGTGACTGTCCCCCTAAGACAGGGTCAACTAACATTTAAACCGATAACCTAGTCCCGAATGGTATTTACTTACACATGTTTTTTGAATGCTCGCTACTTCAACCCTTTTGGGATTTAATACACAAACATCTTCAATTGATCTTTAACCTCCAGTTTCAGCTTTCTTTCCCCATGATTATGTTAGGTCCACTTGCATCTCGTACTCCACTACCCTTAGATTCCTTAGATTCCCAATTACTAGATTTGTTACTAACTATTGCAGTGAAAGTAATTCTTATGGAATGGAAATCTTTTTCTTTGATTTCTTATCACACTTGGTGGGCTTGGGTCTCCTTCTTGAGAGGTGCACACGCCTCAGTTGATGATGCTCATCTCTCTCCTTCAATCTCTAAGGGGCCTGGAAAACTTTAGACTCATATATGGATTTATCTTCTAAGGGTTTGGTTGCTCAATATCCTTTTGATTCGGTTGTGTGAGTGTTGTCCTTCTGTTTAAGTGTAGCTCACCAGAAGATCTTTTCCTTCTTTTCCTTCTCTTCCTTCCTCTCCTTTCCCTGCTCTTCTTCCTCTCTCTTTCTTTAACCTCCCATCTGTTTCTCCCTCTTTTCTTCCTTTTCTGCCTTTTTTCTTTCTGCTTTCTTCTTCTTCTCTCTATTAACTTTCTTTCTTTGGTAACCTATGGTGATACCATTGCTTTGTTTCGCTTATTGGCTTATTGGATTTCATTTTATACTTTATCTCAAATATCAATTTATGATATATTCATACTTTTTGTTTTTTCATATGTATCACCTGTATGTTATTCAAATGTTTATATACCGTTTTAAATCCTAATAAAATTATTGAACAGAAAAACCGATAACCTAGTGCTGAATAGTATTTTTGCATTGGTCGATCAAGACAAATATTTTTTTTTTACATGAGTCAGAAATGTTATGATATGTTATATTATATTATGGGAGATTTATGAAGCGCTCGTACACCAACAGGTCTCTCGGCGCTGAGGGTAAAGCCACTGCTAATGTTGCACCTAGTAGTTGTAGGCTTGAGTGAAAAGCTGGGTTTTCAATTTTTTACTAAAGCACATGTAGTCAGTTGTCCGTCTAGTCGCAATATGCATTGTTGGGGGAAATGGCAAATTTTAGATTAAAATTTCACCCACTAGCAATTATTGGGACCTGGTCCCAATTTTGTATGGACAATAGCTTCTTGAATCAAAGCATGACTAATGACAAAGTACCCGGTTGTACATATCGGAAAGCAAAGCACTCAACGTTCCTCAAACAAGCATACATGTGAGACAGGAATTTGCTTAAGATTTTGTTTTACTGAAAAAGTGTACATATGTAATTCGGTTGCAATTAATTTTTCATTGTAGTCAATGAGAATATTTCTTTTGGAACGCGCACATTGAAGGCCGAACTTTTTCAAGATGTTTGAAATCTATGGAAATGTAGCTGCGAAGTTCAGAGTGTGTGTATAGTGACTGGGTCAGAGGGCTACCGCCCCCAACAAGAATGGAAGCCTACTCACTCTTCGGGGATAAGATGTGCCCCAAAGGGCTAAACTGTTGATTTCAAATGTGGGGAATGACGCTCAACAAACATCCTGTGATTTTGAGCAAATCACTTAATCTCCCCGTGTCTAACAAAAATGAATGTGTCCTTCTGTAACGTAACTGGTGCTCATGTTAAGCGCTCTGATACTTTCGGGTCAAGTTCGCACAATATAAAACTCGGTGGGGGGGGGGGTAGGACTTGCTATTACTATGCCTCATTTCTGCCCCAAAATTGGAAAAATATTTCAGAATCTTTGCTGGCTCAAATATTGGCCTCTGTGCTGAGACAAAGGAAAATGACACCAATTTTAATTGTGGTATTGTGCTTCTATTGATCTGAACGGTACAAAAGGGGATGGTGATGGACGGAGCATCTGGACCAATCAAACACTCACACCCAGTAACAGATCTGGGTTTATTCCATCCACGTTCTTACCCTGCCAACTTATGGCGAACAAAGCGGGTATGCTCAGATGTGAGTTCCTTGCTCACTTTGCCACTGGATTCAAGCAAGCCTGGCTGAAGATGGCTGTAATGCCAGAAACCGGTCCTAGGAAGCTTGTTTCCGGTCCAGGGAAGTCATGGCTTGGCAGTTCGGGCTGGACTGTTCCCATGAGGCACAGGGTCAGACTGATTTGCATATGGCAATGTCTGAACTGGGGTGGCACAGTGGGCTAAAGAACTGTGATGGATTAAACCCAGATCTGTTGACTGGGTGTGAGTGTTTGATTGGTTCAGATGCTCCGTCCATCACCATCCCCTTTTGTACCGCTCAATTGAACTAAGGACACTTTTTATGTTAGATTGTTTACTAAACCAGTGGCCATATGGTATTACCTTTGGAAAGTTACAGGCCTGAGGCAAAAGGCAGTCAGTGACTTAAGAGGTCAGCAGCTGCTACCTGGATTTTCCAGGTCCTACTCAAGAGGATTTGACTCTTAGATGGAACGATATACTTTGCCTGGGCCTCGCTGTACTTCTGTTATTTGTGTTGGTTCGTTTTATGCATGAACTTTAGATCAACTTCTTGCATCATGAAAAGAGGAGGCGTTATGGGTACTTTCATAGCCTCATGGATATTTTGTCAATTCAAATAAGTCTTTATTCGATTATTACATCATAAAAGACATGCATCACAAAATACACATGGTATTTAAAAGAATATAAAACAGTATAAAAACATCTAAGACCATATTAAATCACTATACAAGCTTCTTTTGAATGATATATAAAAGTTACAATAAATCCTACATTAGATAACCATAGTGTCACAGGCCAATAAATATTGCACATAGACAAAACGAGCCTGAGGTTAAAGGTTGGGACCTAGGTCTTGGATATTTAATATCCTATTACTGAGAAACGCATTATGAGAAACGTAGTGGATTTGTTCAAATAAAATTGTCAACAAAGCAGTACCATTAGAGAGTGCATAATATTTGCCCTTATTCTTATCAGGCTAGTCCTTCACAATTGACAAGGAGACACTGCAATTGCTTTTAACTACGAACTGCAAGTATAAAGAGAGAGCCTCTTTGGAGAGGGAGTGGGTGCACTTTGACAACACTAACCACAGGATGTATCAAGTGGAGGGTCTTAATAGAGGGCTACAGTCTGGATGAATGTTTCTCCAATTAATAAACAGTTATGTAATGTTGTTGCCTGCAGTAATGTTTTCACCTACTGTGTCTTATCAAATATGGTTTCTCATCAGAGAGACTGTCTCGTTTTATTATGGTCTCCTTATGTTTAAAAGCAACCAATCCAGGTATTGTGCGTTTCTGCTCATGGCTACTTTACATTGCACCATTACTCCAAAAGAATTTACTTAACAAAAATATGCAAGATTATACACACAACACTAAAGGAGATTGCCTTCCACCAACGCCTCCAATATGTATTTATGTGCGCTATTTATATCAAAGGCCTGGTTTGTTTATTGTCCTTTAGACAGAACATAAACTAACAGGGTTACACCGAGGTGTGACAGGAGTTGGAAGAGTGAACTGGAAGAGCAGTAGTTACATTTCAACGTAGAGAATGACAGTTGGACCTAGTCTACTAATTGCTATTGGTCTTAATGACGAAGTGGGGGCTGACATCTACGAGGAAGGCGGGCAGGAGCACACGTGCTTGAGATAATAGTATTAAAAAAAACACTAACACGACTTACCTAGAGACGAACACAATGTCCTCCACGCCAGGCTTCTTCTTCCAGGAACTGGATGCTGCAACTCCCTTGACTAATCCTGGTGCTGCTCTCATGCAGCATGAGACCAGCGCCCTGATTGGCGGGAGAGCCTATCACAGCTCTCCACACCACTCTGGAGGCCTGCACTTGCTCTAAAGCTGGGTTAGAGATGTTTTAAGTGCTCATATGTGGCTGGCCTTCTTAAGACGGGGTGGGCAAAAAGACATGCACACTTTAAACTGTGCATAGACAGCAGTCCACCTTCCTCCCTCATGATGTCACTCAGCAAGCCCGCCCAGTCCTAACACACTGTTCGGGACGTGGGGATGACAAATAAAATGGGGAGGAATTACCATTTTATTTTTCATCTCTGGGGCTTTGGTAATCTAGTAAATTGTACTCTACACTTTGCAAAAATGCTTTAAAGAACAACATCAAAATTAAGAAAGAATTGCTATAGCTCCTACAAAGCATGCTCAGTGCGGCCAAGTCTCACTTACAAAGTTCAGACGGAAACAAACAAAAAAAAGAAGCTAAAATAAAATTCCAATAATTATGTTGAACGGGGCAACAATGTACAAACTAAAACAACACCTCAGAAAAGGCGCCTTTGTGTGACTTGTTTTAATGTAACCATGTATACTATACAGCAAGTTCAACAAACCCCGATGAGATTCAACATTGACTGAAGTCCGATTTAACATTCTGGAAACAGCTGAACTAAAACACAGCTGCAGTCAATCAGATGACCTAGTATGCCCCTGTGACAGAAACAAAGACGGTCTTTATCAGCTTGTTTTTCCATTCATGGTACCAGCAGCCAAGGGAAAACATAATCCCCTGAACGTTGAAAGTGTCTAACATCAAAAGAGACTGCAGGGTGTATGCTTTCAGACCAGCTCCAAGTAGCTACAGATAAGCGGTCAGCTTGCAAGAAAGCGATTGTAACTATAAAACTAAAGACAGAGCAGACGGGATTGGTGTAAATAGGAAGCTCTTTACACTGCTGAGGAGTGGGAGTTAAAAGAAATCAGGGGCGGCTTCTCCGCAATGGTGGAGGAGCGTCGTCCCACTGGCTCAGAGCCAGCACTGTAAAATAAAACAATATTTTAGTATTGTTTTATTTTTCAGCTGCTGGCTGAGCATGTGTGTGCAGGTAGGGGAGGGGCTGGGCCATGGGAGGGTGAAGGAGATGGGAAGATGTGCGCTTTTAAGTGCTCATGTCAGTTTGGCCAGCCGTCTTAGGCCCGCCAAACTGACATGCGCACTTGGGTTTCTCCAACCTGGCTATATTGCACAGCCGGTTTGGAGAAACAGCACAGACTCCCTGTGCCTGATTGAGCGTTGATCCAGCCCTCTCAGGCCAATCCCCACACTGCTTGAGAACAGTGCGGAATTAGATGGGATATCCGTTATGATGGCCCAGGGACTGCTGGGATCAGGAAGTGGAAGCAGAGGAGCGCAAGGCGGCCGGCACTACCTGGTAAGTTTTTTTTAACCTAGTGCTCTCCCCCACACGCTCCCCCCTCCCCCATACCCCATCCTACTCTGTGCCCCCTCCACCTGCCCTACCACTCTAAATCAGTATTGGCCGCCACTCCAAGAGATGACGGTCTACCAGATTCTCTGTGCTGAAAGTTGGTGAAACCTCGGAGTAGGAAACTGGATGAAAATGAGGATTTACAAGGGGAATTGTGTGCAATAACTCCAGCTAATATGATATTTGCCCTTTTCTAAAGAACTTCTCAGGGTCCCTTTCAGAACCTTTGTCAGAGGGCCACCGGGCAAGCAAGGTTACTGGGCCCAACAGTGGAGGTTGAGGGGCTTTTACTCCTGATGTCCAGATGTCTATGGATTCTGAGCAACTTGATCAAGTACTTCTTCAGAGGTAGACTTTCAGGAATAGTGTGGTCCAAGCAGTCCAAGGCTCCCTTGGGGGGGAGGTAGATACAGGGGGTGATCATAAGGCATGCCTCAAAATACGCACAGCATGACCAATAAATCATTGTCCAGCCAAATACTCAATTGTTTGGGAAAGAGAAATATGTTATTTTACGGATAACAGCACAAAAGTAAATACAACATTCACACACAAGTGCACAGTCCCCCTAAGATCAGGACTCTAATGTTTTGTAGGTAGTTCACTGTGTCACACTCTTGTCCCACTCCTAGTGATAGTGGTTATTCCACATTCACTATAGGTAATATCCAGGGTAAGGCTAATTAGAAGTCTGATGATTGGCCCGAAATCAATCCTATCCGTACCTGCAGGATTGGAGTAATGAGAGTTCCTGAAAGAGACTCTTCCACAGATGCTGTAGTGGCAGCAAAAGACACACAATTGATGGATGTAATGCAGAACAAATCAAAACATTCACCCCCAGTCAAGAGATCTGGCTTAAATCCATCATTCCTTTGCTTACCATGTCACCCCAGTTTAGACATGGACATATGCAAATCAGTCTTTACCCCGTGCTTCATGGGAACAGTCCAGCCCAAACTGCCAAGGCAGGTCCTCCCTGGACTGGAAACAAGCATCCTAGGACCGATTTTGGAGTTTTACCCCTCTTCATCTAGGATAGCTTAATTCCAGTGGCATAGTGAGCCCAGGTACCACATCTGGGCATACCTGGCACACTTAGGGCGAGAAAGCAAAAGACACACAATTGATGGACGGAATGCAGAACAAATCAAAACCTTCACCCCCAGTCAAGAGATCTGGGTTAAATCCATCATTCTTTTGCTCACCATGCCACCCAGTTTAGACCTGGCCATATGCAAATGATTCAGCAGCTGATTCAGGTGGGTTCGCTGCATGCAACCCAAGCCGGTTTCAGTTAGCGATCATAGAGTTCATCACTGCAGTGAGTGGAGGTTCTATGCGACTCCTCCATGCAGGGTAAGGCCCTGTCTGTCCCACGGTGTGGGAGAGGAGTGATGCAAAGAAGCTCATGGTGTCAATCTTTTGTCCCAGTGAGGGTCCCATGGGGTGCCCAAGGTGACGTCTCTTCTCTGGCGATGACTCCAATAATGTCAAATGTCTTGCTGGTTCAGTTTCTCACCTCTGGCATACAGGATCACCGTAGCCTCAATGTACACATGCTCAGGAACAATCATCACAGCGAAGTCCTCCGTGGCGGTCCCTCCTTGTGTGTCGGATCACCACTCACCACTGCACAAGGGCTATGGCCCTCACTGCATGGCAATCTTCTCATGGCGGCCCAGTGATTTACACAGCTCACTTCCCCGTGACCCTCCTCTAGCATAAAAGATTGCCAACTTCATCCTGCACATGGGCAGCATACAGATCAGTGCAGCAGATATGGACTCACACGTCAAAAATGCAGTACACTCAACGGAGCTTCCCACTGGACGTGACTCACCCCAGCGCTCTACTCTTCCTCACAGGGCACACAGGTCTTGGCAAGCAGGCAGGTGATGGTGCTCCTGGCTTCAGGGTAGATGTCCCCTCACTCAGCAGGGAGACTAGCAGGTGTTGACCCCCAGTCCTGGTCACAGGCAGAAGTCTTGTGGGACTTCCACTCCTCGCACAGCCCATCTGACTGGTTGGCAGTTGACAATTTTTGGGGTCCAAAGCCCCCCATCCTTAAGTTCATTTCCAGACATCAAATGTGATTTAAAGTCTGAGGCTTTGAAGTTTATGTTGGTTTTCTGCTTCCTTTTGAAGTGCCCACTCCTCTGCCCTCTCTTCCTCTTGGAAGCAGTCTGTCACAGTAGGAGTGACTCCAAATCCACAACACAGACCATGGGAGAGACTAGAGTTCACACCCGCATGGCAGCCAACGTGATTTGTGTATCAAAGTATTAGCCCCAGGCCTCAGGCCTACTCTTTATGACTCCCTTATCAGCCCCATCTCCTTCCTGAGATGCGACAGGGCTCCTTGCCGGTGATCTCTAACTGAATCAAAGAGCATCCTTTGAAGTGCACTGGTGGGCTAGCTCTCTGCTCTGCAATGTGTCCTATCCAGCTTCAAGCAATGCACCAATACACAAATGTGTCTGGGGATTCCTCTACCTCCTCTCCTCATGTTTCACTATACAGGCCTGGGTCTCCCAAAATGAAACCCATAGTATGCCATGTTTTGTACATTCACAGGCACATATACACCCATCACATGCATTTAACTTACAAGCACTACACAGCCCAACATCCTTCATGTACTGTACCACTCACAGGCAAACATACACCCAGCATATGCATGTTAACATTCACACTGTGCACAGTACTGCATTATGTCTGTAACTTGTAATTGTACCAATCCCAGGCACACATATACCCAGTGCAGATACACCACTTGTGTGCTGCGCAGCACTCCACATCACTCTGATTTAGAGTGAGCTAAGCACACAGCAGCTGAACTTTGAATGAGTGAGCCTGTAGGTCTAACACCAGTGATTCAGGTTAAAGAGGACCTACTCACTCCTACTGATCACTACAGGGTATGCTGTCACCACTGCACTTGTGCTGCTTAACGCCTGGTGAAGGCAGTAGCGTTCTGGTACTATGAGGGTAGCACTTCAGGCTCCCCTTCCAGGCCAAACATACCACAATCAGCGTAGCAGGCCTATGTCAGGGCGCACATGCATGATCAATGTTTGTCTATGGAAACAAAAATCAAGCTTAGAGATGCAGGCATCAGTACAGTTGGGGCACTCAGGGCAGGGCTGCAAGTCCATTACCATGCAAATGACTTTTCCATCCCAAAATTCCTACTGGGAACACCGCTGTATAACCCCATCCTGCAATTACAGTTCTCATTGTATCTGTAATTTTAGGAGCTTGAATGCGGATACAGTAGCCCAATCCCCTTGCGAATGAGGCTCATAGAAGAGATCGCCACACACTTTGATGCAGGTCCACCTCCCCAAATGCAGTGAAAAACAGTGACTAAATAAAACATAAAAGTACCAAACAAAGGCAAGGGATGAGAGGGTGATGAGCGATGGCAAGAGGAAACAGACTAAAATAAATACACACCAATATGCTTTATCTTCCTTGACAGCTCTTTTTTCAGTCTCCTCTTTAAATTAGATTCTTTGTCCTACTTCCTCAATTTTCCTGGCTTCTAATTTCATTTTATGTATCTCACTTTCCTTTTACAAAGCCAATAAAAACAATCTTCAGATGAATAGCATCAGTGGAACCCAACCCCACTAATTTGACATACATTAAGTTCTCATTCACAAGAAATACAAATTCCCATCACACTCCTTACATGATCTGCCTCTCATTCATTTCCATCTCAAATCAATCCAAACAATAGTTTTGTTATTTATGGTTTATGAATTCACCAGTAACTAAATCGTGGATTCAAAAGGGAAAATACATTTTCATGAACCATATGCTTCCATAATACTCTACAAATTGAACAAATCAGCCTATTCTCTGTTTGAGTAGCAGGACGTGCATACATGTATCTTATTATGTTTTTAGTAAAATTATCAACCATCCTTACAGTCACAAATATTTTCGAGTGCATATCTGAAGTTTTCTTGGCTCCCTTCTTGTTGACAGCATGATGCACATTTTGAAAACTATTTGGCTGACCGTGGCTGCTGCTGAATGTTTTACATTCTCATTAGATTATCATTAGTAGTCCGAACTATGGAACTGCATCCATCTTCCAATGATACTTTAGAGAGTTTAGAACATTTGAATTTGATTTAAAAATCTGAAGGCCCACCTCCATTACTGTATCGAATCTGACTACTCGGCATACAGCCAGCAAAAGTGTTGCAAGAATATGGAAGCATTGTGTAAGCCTAAAGTCATCTACACCACGCTAGAAAAGTGACAAAGCCTTTTGCCATGTTGGCAAAGTATTTAAGCATAGGATCAGCATGTCAGAGAAACATGGCTAGCCCAGACACATTTATTTAACCATGTTGACTTGTTGCCAAAATGTTTAAAATATTGACGCTACAGTAATTCTCTATGCATTGTGTATATACACAATTTTCATCCAATTTGAGAAAGCAAATGATGTATTATTATATTTCAGAGGGTGTCTGTTTTTCTATAGAAATAAAATCCCTTGCAAACAGTTTTCATTTTCTACAAAAAATGTGTGCATTGTGGATTACACTGTTAAAAAATTCATTTAATCTGTAAAAAGCTTACTTGGGCCATGCACTGAAAAACACTTTTACCGAAAATTAGTGTCCCATGCTACCCTCCATCTCGGGAACACCGGTCCCTATATTCCTGTATGCTGACGACGGAGCTATAGTGTCTCGGACTAGGGTCGGCTTGCAGAGGGCCGTCCTTAAATTCACAGACTATATGAGAGACGGGGGGCTCAAAGTTAATATCACAAAGACGTATACCATGTCTTGCGGAGCAGGGACAAAGAGGCTACCATGTCCCATTTTCTTGGATAGAAAAAGGATTGAATGTATAGATAGGTTTCCCTATTTAGGGATAACCTTTGATAGAAAGGGCACTTGGCATGCAGCAGCGATGGCTAGAAACTTGGCTTTCTCTAAGGCGATAGGAGCTTTGAGAAACTTTGGGGTGCAGTTGGTGGACGGCCCGTGAGGGATCTCATTCAAATTTACAAGGCCAAATGCGTTTCCACAGGTACTTATGGCTCAGGTTTATGGGGGATTGAACACTCGCAAAAGATACAATGCTCCGAAAACCAGTTTTAGACGGTATCTATTAGGAGTCCCTAGATCAACAGCCACCTTTGCCACACATATTGAAGTTGGCTTACCCTTTATTTCTGATATAATTAATATAGCCCCGTGCTGTTGTGGCACAAGGTTTGGGTGACACCAGAGACAGCTTTTAATAGAGATGTAATCATCGATTGTCTCATGCTTGACGGTATAACGAATATTAAATGGTTGATGTATGTTAAAAAGACATTGACTGAGATTGGGCACCCGGAATACTTCCAAAACCAGAAAGTTGGCAGCTGTCCCCAGAAGAAACTTGAAAAAATTGGTACTGGACCACCTAGTTAATAAAAGGTGGGCTCAGGAAAAAACGAGGACCACTGTGGTAGTGTATCAGCAAATTACACCCTGTGCAGGGGTACAACAGTACCTCATATCTGAGCCAAGTTGTTACTCCCGCCTGCTATTGACCCGTTTCCGTATGGGTACCTTCTTTCGTCTTATTACTTTTCCTACATGTAACAACTGGTCCAGGGAACGTCTTATATGTCCCTGCGATGATATCTCATTTCAATAAAAAATACACTGTGTCCTTTTTTGTAAATTTGATTAGATACCAAGGGGGGCTCTTTTGAAACCTATTTTAAAAGCCTGGGGGATACGCACTTGCCGTGAGGCTTTTTTTAAGTTACAGTTATTAGAAAATTATTTTATTGTACAGGCAGTATCATGTTTTTTAAAACGTGTAATTAGGTTTCGAAATTCTATGTAACTGAAATGAATTAGCAATGAAGGTATTATTAGCCAAGGAATGTGTTTTGATGTTTTTCTGTAAATTTTTCTGTGCTCATACTATTAGAGAGCCTTTTGCAACATGAATTTCTGAACCTCGGTGACACGTGCAACTTGTTTTATTGTGAACTTTTTAATAGGATTTGTGCACATTTTTCCTTTTTTATCTATGTGAGAGTATCTTTTAATGTATGCTTTTATGATTTTCATGTGAAATTGAATAAAGTTTTTGGAAAAAAATGAATAATAGTGTCCCATGCCCTGTCGGATGCAAATGACAATCCGCCACAACACGAGCTGAACTACATAATTGTAGTCTTAGGGCCCAATTAGGATTTTGGCGGTCTGACCTCCGTACTGCTGTGGCAGCAGTCCCTAGAAGACAGCTATGCCGGCTGTGTTCCACACCCCATATTATAAGGCATGCAGCCTGAAAAGCCAACCACATCAATGGCATGGTTCCAGCAAGGGCCGCTGTGGTCTGCAATGTTGGCAATGTGTACTCCATCGCTGTCAGGGCTGCAGCCTCCCGCCGAGCAGAGTACGATAACACAGTTGTACTGGTGGGCCCCTTGCGGCGGTTCCCCCTTGGTGGTCTACCGTTGAGATACACTCGCAGTAAAACACCCCAACAGTGCCTATTGGATTAATTAAAAAACTACACAGCTGATGTCTTTTGGCCAAGTGGACTCGCCTGCAAATCACACTATAAAACACACCCTAATTCTGACCATGATCATTTGGTTCTCAACTGCAGCCCATAAAACATACACTTGGGTTTTGTGACTTTTACAAATAAGGCAGCCCTTTTATCTTTTTCCTCATCCCATTTTGGACTCTCCACGCCCTTATTTTTGTTTGAATATTTTCTCTAATACCCTTTGTGGGTTTCTTTGCATTTATTTTATTTTGTAGTAGTGCCTCGGCCCAAAAATCCACATTTTACAGAGGTAGAGTTCACAGTCATGGTGGATGTGATCATAGAATTAGAGCCTCAATTGTTTGGAGCCCAAGTCCAACATACTCCTCTCAGTAGGCAAATGGAAATGTGGGACAGGATAGTCAACAGAGTGAATGCTGTTGTTACCACTCTGAGTACACAACTGGAAATTAGGAAGAGGTGGAATTACCTAAGGATCAAGGGGCATTCTCTGGCCTGCAAGCACCACCTGGAGGCCCACAGGACTGATGGTGGTCCTCCCGGCCCCCCATTCAACTGAAAATTTTGAAGGCTTCCCTTCCTAATAGAGAGACTCACTGCCATGTACTATTGCTTTGCGACCTCATTAGCGGCCGCAAAACACTCGCAGTCTACCACCTACTTCAAGTAGGTGGTGAACCACTCGCAAACGGGGCTGGGTCTCCCTGGGGACCCCTTCCGCTTTGTGAGTGTGTGAGGAAATATTTTTTAAGAACAGGCAGTGGTTCAAGGGACTACTGCCTGCCCTTAAAAAATGAAACTGAAATGTTTCATCTTTCTTTTTTAAATGCATCCTGGTTTCCTCCAAGGAAAACGGGATGCATTAAAAAAATTGCGTAATTTAAAAAGCAAATAGAACAATTGATGGACAGAATGCAGTACAATGTCATACATTCACCCCAGTATAGAGATCTGGAACTAAATCCATTGTTTTTTCGCTCACAATGCCATTCCTGTTTGAACCCAGCCATATGCAAATCAGTCATGACCCTGCACCCAATGGGAACAGTCCTGCCTGAACTGCCAGGCCAGGTCCTCCCTGGACTGGAAACAAGCATCCTGAGACCTGTTTTGGGATTTCAGCCCTCTTCAGCCAGGTTAATTTAGTTCCAGTGGCATGGGGAGCACAAGACCCACGTCTGGGCATATCCGACCCACTCAGGGTGACAAATGCAGTTCGGTCTGGACTGTTCCCATGAGGCACAGGGTCAAGACTGATTTGCATATGGCCGGGTCTAAATTGGGGTGGCATGGTAAGCAAAAGAACAATTAATTTAAACCAGATCTTGTGACTGAGGGTGAATGTATGATTTATTCAGCATTATGTCCATCATTTGTTTGCATAGCACTTTCCACCCTAAGTGGGATGGGTATGCCCTGACATGGGTCCCATGCTCACTGTGCCATTGGATTCAAACTAGCCTGGCTGATGAAGGGTAATACCCAGAAACCGGTCCCTGGATGCTTGTTTCCGGTCCAGGGAGGACCTGGCTTAGTAGTTTGGTGTGGACTGTTCCCATGAGGCACAGGGTCAAGACTGATTTGCATATGGCTGGGTCTAAACTGGGGTGGCATGGTGAGCAAATGAATGATGGATTTAACCCAGATCTCTTGACTGGGGGTTAATGTATGATTTATTCAGCATTCCGTCCATCATTTGTTTGCATAATACTTTTCACCCTAAGTGGGATGGGGAAGTCCAGACGTGGGTCCCTTGCTCACTGTGCCACTGGATTCAAGCTACCCTGTCTGATGAAGGGTAATACCCAGAAACCGATCCCAGGATGCTTGATTCCAGTCCAGCGAGGACCTGGATTGGCAGTTCGGTCTGGACTGGTCCCATGAGGCACAGGTTCAAGACTGATTTGCATATGGCTGGGTCTAAACTGGGGTGGAATGGTGAGCAAATGCCCAATGGATTTAACCCAGATCTCTTGACTGGTGGTGAATGTATGATTTATTCAGCATTTAGTCCATCATTTGTTTGCATAGCACTTTTAATCCTAAGTGGGATGGGTATGCTCATACGTGGGTCCCTTGCTCACTGTGCCACTGGATTGAAGCTAGCCTGGCTGATGAAGGGTAATACCCAGAAACCGGTCCCAGGATGCCTGTTTCCCGTCCAGGGAGGACCTGGCTTGGCAGTTCAGTCTGGATTGTTCCCATGAGGCACAGAGTCAAGACTGATTTGCATATGGCTAGGTCCAAACTGGGGTGGCATGGTGAGCAAAAGGAGGATGGATTTAAGCCAGATCCCTTGGCTGGGAGTGAATGTATGATTTATTCAGCATTCCGTCCATCATTTGTTTGCATAGTACTTTTCACCCTAAGTGGGATGGGGGTGCCCAGACGTGGGTCCCTTGCTTACTGTGCCACTGGATTCAAGCTACCCTTGCTGATGAAGGGTAATACCCAGAAACCGGTACCTGGATGCTTGATTCTGGTCCAGCGAGGACCTGGCTTGGCAGTTCGGTCTGGACTGTTCCCATGAGGCACAGGTTCAAGACTGATTTGCATATAGCTGGGTCTAAACTGGGGTGGCATGGTGAGCAAATGCACAATGGATTTACCCCAGACCTCTTGACTGGTGGTGAATGTATGATTTATTCAGCATTCCGTCCATTAATTTGTATTCATAGCACTTTTCACCCTATGTGGGATGGGTATGCTCATACGTGGGTCCCTTGTTCACTGTGCCACTGGTTTCAAGCTAGCCTGGCTGATGAAGTGTAATACCCAGAAACCGGTCCCAGGATGCTTGTTTCCCATCCAGGGAGGACCTGGCTTGGTAGTTTGGTCTGGATTTTTCCCATGAGGCACAGAGTCAAGACTGATTTGCATATGGCTAGGTCTAAACTGGGGTGGCATAGTGAGCAAAAGAACGATGGATTTAACATAGATCTCTTGACTGGTTTTGAATGTGTGATTTATTCAGCATTCCGTCCATCATTTGTTTGGTAGCAGTTATTTAAAAAGCAGTCCCAGCCATTCCCAATGGGTCGCAAATTGCGCTTCTCTCATGAATATTGATGAGGCATGCAATTTGCGACCCCATTGGGAATCGCTAACAGTATCTGTAACACTGTTGTACATTGCATTTTGCGAGTCACAAATTGCTATTTGCAAAGCAACACAATTTACGACTCGCAAAATGTAAGGAACGTACATCTGGCATTTAATGTGTACCTCAACCATATGTAAGGTGTGAAGGTACCTCAGCAGATAAGAAGTGGAAAGTGACCCAATGATTCTGCAGTGCTCACTTTACGTCTTGTGCTAGATAAACATCCAAATGACTTCTTAACAGGTTCAGTAACACTATAGTAGAACAGACTAGTAATCTCTACCTATTTTGTTTCTTCCTAGGTCTCTACTTATTGTAACACAAACGATGTGGCGGTATGTACCACATTCCCACCAATAACAATGTTCTCTATTTCTCAACAGGTCTCTCTGGCAAAGCTCCTGGCCAGAGCGTGCCCACTGAGCAGACTCCAACTCCAGCCCAGGATCAAACCTTCAGTGATGAAGGACTCCTGGAGATGGGGACATGGTTGACCTTCCTGCCACATCTAATCAGCCTGGGCAGTCGGCCACAATGGGTCTCACTGTGCATACAACAACTCCAACAGGGCTCTTCGCTCTCCCCACATCTATTCATCTTGTACCTCTTTCCTTCATGGAGGGAAAGAAAATTGCTTACTTTCAATTATGCTGATGAATTACAGCTGCTCTTCACCATTGATAACTCACCCCACACAGTCTCGGTTTTTCAGTCAACCATGCCATTTATTAGTCACTGGATGGATAGGAATCATCTAAAACTAAACCCAGGAAAGATTGAACTAATTTTGATAGGTGGCAGCCAGAAATTCAGGGCCCCCCATTACTGGCCAGGAGAACTAGGCCCCCCTCCTATCCCTTCCTCATCTGCCAAGAGCCTTGGAGTTATAATATCAAATGACCTGTCTCTAAAAACACATGTGGGCTTTGTTATATCTTCTTGTGCCTACCAGCTGCGTAAAATCAGAAAGATAAGTAGGCTGCTGACCCAAGCTGCATTGATACAGGTTGTAATGGCTATGGTTTTGTCGCATCTAGGCTATTCCAACGCAATCTACATTGGAATACCAGCTGGTCTTACGAAACGGCTGCAGATAGTCCAGAACTAGGTAGCTAGACCGATCTACCGGCAACCTATGTGGCATTAGGCATCCCCCGTTGAGGGAATTGCACTGGCTCCCCTTGCCTCAATGCTGTGCATTTAAGATCGGCTGCCTGGTATTCAAGTCACTGCATGGTCTGGGTCCTACATTCATAGACAGCCTCATTTCTAGCTGTCGACCCACCTCCAGCTACTGTCAACACCTACCTTTAAGTTAAAACGACAAGGAGGAGCCAGGTTTGCAACCCTGGCTCCTAAGTTATGAAATTCTATCCCTCTGGAAATCAGGTCCAGTACTGATCTATTGAAATTCAGGAAATTGCTTAAAACTTGACTGTATATTCAGGCTTACAATTGATCTGTCAAACTTTCTGGCACTTTTCTAGATTCAGCGCCAAGAAACCAACCAGTGAACGAGCGCGTTATAAAACATTATTAACATAACATAACCTCCCTCCCCAGTTGCAACAACGAAGCCAGTCTCTGCCCCCAAACTGTGTGCCTAGCACATTCAGTAATATCTTGTTCCCCCCAGTCTTGGATTCTGAGGTGGTAATCACTAACCAAGTCACTGAAGAACCAGGACCCAGCGGGAGGGTGCAGCCTGGGCCCGTGCAGCCTGTGCCCGTGAGCTTAGGGTCTGGGAGGGTAACTGTGGGCCTGCTGAGTGAGCCCACTGGGGCCACTCACCCCCAGGCTGCCATCCACCACATATTGGGAGTCTATCAGGACTCCCAAGGTGTGATAGGCCAGATACTAATGGAAAACAAGGAGATGAAGCAGCTTCAGAAGGACATGGAGGTGGCGGGCATCAAAACCAACATGGGCTCCCGCCTTGGGGTACTGTACCTCTGCAGGGCTTTTACACCACTGTCTCCCTCATCCTGTGGTCAACCTACATCCAACCCATCGACATCTGCAGCAGGCACAGGAAGTGAGGCCCTGCTAGAGGAAGATATGCATGCAGCCACCAGTCTCAGCAGTAGCCGATCCCCCCTCACCAAAAAGAAGGGGCATCCACCCAAAAATCCAGGAGGTGTGGATGGCAACACACCCACCACTGCCAGTAAGAAACCTTGCACCTAATTTCCTCTTGCGTGTGCAACACATTCACTTTGTGGGCTATTCCTAGACACATTTCCATTTCTGATGGGAGTCGTATTTTAGACTTTGGACTCCAGACAAATTGACATCTACAACTATGGTTTCATCCACCATGACTGACTTCTTCAGTTTTGGTTTTGTACAATATTTATTTTAAACATGTTCACAGAAATCAATACACTAGTCACTAAGTCATTGCCTCTTGTAGTATCTTTCACATATAGCAATGTGTATATATACTCTCATGTGAACTTTACAATGCCAAAACAAGCTACTTGTATAAGCATGGATATGTTGACTGTCAACAATGTTTAACTCAGGATCACAATCATGTCACACCAACACATACATACACGTGTCTGGTCTTATGACCTCTTTATTCCATTGTTCAAATCATAGGATGACATGATATCAGAAACATAGCCAATAAGACATCAAGCAAATATACTGTCAGTGATGTCATTTTCAGTTGCAGACCTTAACAAGATGGAAGGAGGGGATACAGCAGACAATTTCCTATACAATGTAAAATTAAGTCGACATCATCAGTTGGAGCCATCTTGCCTAACTAACAAAAGAAATTCTCCATCATTTAAAACAACAAAGAGACACATGTCAGTTCAACAGTTTCAGATCACAGGGTCATTCCAATCCAGGGTTGGTGCATCTGGTGGACTGTCACAAACAAATGTCAGTGATGGGCCACAAGCACTGTGGCCTAGAATGAGGAGACACGTCACAGGTACATACAGTTCATACACAATGAAGATTTGGCCAATGTGAAGGCAGAATACCATGATTTAGGCCCAATACAACATTGTGTTGGAGCGCATGATGACACACATATTACATTAGAACCACCACAGCACAAAGAAAAAACAATGCATTCCACTTAACTTCCATCCTATCACTGTGTAAGGTGTCTTGATACAGGGTTTGTACACCCAAAGTCTGTGACTGATATTACCAGGAACAATCCATGTCCACTTTGTACGTCAGAACAGCATCATATACCTGCTAATGTCACAAATCTGAAATGTGCAAATGAAGATGACATTACGAAGATATCTAAAACAGACCAAAACAAAGAGGTGAGCTATGAAACCATACATATGTAACAATTCACATAGTCAACTCTAGAGAACACAGTCCAAGACAAAAATCTAAGCTAAACAAAACAACACTAACTAAACAAATACCGTTCACAAGATTTTGCAACCTCTTTATCTGTAAACATACTCTTCACATCATCACAACAAGAGGTGCTTTAATAGTCAGAGTCATGACATCTCACAACATACTTACACTCATGAGAAGTTATCAATGAGATCTTGCCACAAGTCAGCTCCTTCCTCTTCACCATCATCATCATACTTTGGCTTTTCAGGCTCCTCACCCGGTGGCTCCTCATTGTCTCCATCCTTCGCAGGTGTAGAGATGTTCAATCGCAGGGTGATGTTGTGGAGCTTGCAGCAGGCCACGATGATTTGACACACCTTTATGGATGAGCAGAGTCTGGCTACCCCGTACTTGTCAGACATTTGGATCTGGGCTACAGGAGCCCAAAAGCCTGCTCCTCTGGCCTCCGTGTTCTTCCATCAACCTAATTGAAGCAGACCTCCCCTGGTGTTGTTGGATTACACAGCGGTGCCAACAACCATGGACGGTTAAGATATGCTGAGTCTCCTAGATAGAAGACAGACAGAAGAGCAACATTACGTTACACACTTTCTGATTATACTACCAGACATTACCTATACACAGTTAGGACTGATCAAACTTACCAACAAACCAGGCCCTCTCCAGAAGCAGTTGTGATATCAGCTGGGGTATGGTGCTGGTCTGCAGTACAAAGGAATTGTGGGCTGATCCTGGGAACTGGGCACAGACGTTTGAGATGTACAAATCTGGTAAACAGAAAAATTGCGCGTTGATAGAATGGAAGTGCTTCTGGTTACAGTACACTTGTTCCCTGGCTTGCAGTGGCTTTAAAGCAATATGGATGCCATCAATGCCTCCAACCAAATATGGGAGGTGACCAAATCCACAGAAATCACACTTCACATGGACTAAATCCTTACATCTGGGTAACTGTATGTAGCTGTCAATGTGTATCATCATTGCAGAAAGCGCATCTTTGAGTACACCACTGAACATTGTTTGTAACATACCACCAGATATAGCCGCAGTTTACTAAAAAGAACCTGTGGCCAGAAAATGTAATACTGTCATAATCCTCACTATGGGGGGAACACATGTAGAATAAGTGGTTTACAAGGAAGTAGTTCAGGCTCCAACTTATGACATATATCCTGAATTGATTGCCTGTTTAAACAAAACTACTTAATTAGATGCTAGTTATCTGGAAATGGGCGGTACATTGGAGGCAGTCGTTTCCTCCCTTTCCCAGGGAAGCTAGGTGAGGAGTAAATGCAATTTAGAACATCGGTCACAGTGTCCAGAGTAACATATTTATATACAAAAAGTAAGCCAAAAGTCATGTGACAAAACGTAAATGCTTCAGAAAACATTACACAGGTTTCACATGATCATTGTCTACTGTTCAACATACACCAATAATTCCCATAATGGCCCTCACAGGTGTTTGTAACAAAAAGTGCACATCATCTTTTCAGATTTTAAAAATGTGCACAATAACAACAATTTCATGAAATTTCAGTAAAAAAATATCAACCGGGGTATACAGTGCAATGTGCAAATTTTGCCTTTATGCACAGTAGTTCACTACTAGGGGTGGGCGAAGAATTCTGCTCCGCCGGCAGAGTTTGTGGGGTTTTGCGCACTCCGCATTCCGTGGAGATTGCAAAGTTCAGCGAAACTCCACAAAGTTACACAGAGCTGAGTTTTTCTCTCCTCCTGGCAAGATTTCTCAATGCACGTGGTCACTGCGGTTCGGGACCGCTCGTGCCATTCACGTTGAGGATGCTGCCACTCAAGTAAAACATCTGCTCGAACAGCAGAACAAAACTGTGCCCACTTGCACTGCGTATATTGCTATTCACACTGATTTTACAGTGCCCGACAAATTCCAGGCGCTAAAAATCACTGCGAGCAGTGCTTACTTGCTGTACTCCTCTGCTTTCAGAATTACACGGAGCGCAGCTCAGTTTTGCATCACTTTGCGGAGTTTCACAGAGCAGAACTCCATGAACTCCGCCCAGGCCTATTCACTAACCAGATGATTTGCGTACTGTAAATTACTTAACAGAGACTTAACAGTCACCAATACTGTAGTTCCTACCGCTAAAATGGTAGGTGCCTGACCTCGCATATAGGACAATTTGAACTACTGCCACCAGCAAAGTCGACAAGCGTGGTGGGCAGTTTCATCCATGGCAGACACAGCCATAGGCTTATGTTGGTGATGGTCACAGCCCAATGGCTGTGTGTGTCTATGCTGATGACCGTATACGTGGCATACATGTACAACATGGTTTGAAAAATAACTTGCTTACCTACTTTGTGTACTTAACATCATCATTGTGATGTGTGTTGTGTGGTAATACCTAGATTCTACTTGTGGTGGATTCACATTTCTATGCATTTATACTTTTCATGGTACCTATGATATATTTGCTAATCAGATCATGGTAAATGTGCATCCAAAGGTATTGGGTTTCCTCATCAGTTGTAAATGTATACTGTAAGAAGGTGGAGGAGGATGATGTTAGTTATGTGTACTGTCCCGCAATTCACTCAGCCCAGATCAGGGCTCGCCAAACTGTTGTCTGGGAGCTACCTATACCTCACAGACCGCTTTAGAGTTCAACACTACCTTGAGGTCACTTATCGGATGGCCAGATGTACATTTATGTTTGGAAGTACTTGAAACGTGAAGTTCATGTGGGATCAGTATGCACAACCTGCAGAAAGCAAGGCCTGGCAATGAGTTGTGCCTGTGGCAATACATATTATGCACAGAGTAATCTCCCTGTAGACCGGCACATCCTTGGATATTTCCAAAAGGAATATTCTGAACCACTACTAGCCCAGATTAGTTATGCATGGAATACATTTGAAATGGTGACTGAGGTACACCCACCCAATACTTTTTTCAAGTGACCCACATTGTCCATGTGTGTAATTTACTTGTGACAGTCCTCTTACTCCCAAAGGTTAGGTGTCACTTATCCATAAGTCATGCATGCATTGTACATGCCTCTATCACAGGTGACACATTAACAGTGCAGAGGGTTGGTTACTTCTGAACAGCTTTTGATATGTGAATCATCAACTTTGTTACAATCAAAAAATCTAACAAGACATCTAATGGTATGTTGAATGTCATCACTGTAACAGTGCCTCATATGGCAAAAAGTGTATCCTGTGATGGCAGTACATACCACACACATTTCATCAGACATAGTATGATATACCATTAAGTGCTCCACATGTCCATACATCCCCAGTGAGGTGCTCTCAATGACACACATGCCATTCCTTTCTTTGTGACCTAAGTCCTAGGATGTGGTCTATACTATGGTGCTGGACTGTATGGACCTTAAGCATCAAGTCAATGGGCCAGGCTGTAAAGGTGTCTGTAAAATCATGATAAATTAGTTTACCCTTCAGAAGCTCACAATGTTGTGTTGTGCTTCATAGTATCTCACCTCACAGTACATGTAGGGGGACCCTGGCCTACATAATGTTAGGGGGGTGACTTAGTAGGTCGTTACCAGCTTGATGATAGTCAACAGATGGCTACAAAAGTATGTGTTCATATCTTTGTAGTGCTTAACATGCAAGACTGACACATGTAGTGTGTTAACTATTGATTAATGTTTGTGCTAAGTGTATAACAAATGTGTGTCAAACGAAATGATATTCTAAAACTTTCAATTATAATCTGTGTCTTCATCTATTGAATCCATACAGGTCAACGCACTTCAGAAGCAATTGATTTGGAAAGCCCTCGCCCAGAAAGTGTGGACCCTGATCTTTTTTCTGTCTGGTGCAGCGTCAATTGTAGTAAGAACCTGTGGCACTGGTCAAGGAAGATCGTGGAGGTCCAGCTGTAACTGTCCTCCCAACGTGATTGGGGCATGCACCGGACGCTAACCCTCCTAATGGCCTGCAGACTGGTCTGCCCTACCAGGAACCTGATGGGCAGTTGGGGGCCCAACAGGAGCAACAAGGGGGTGAGTCATTGCCAACTTTGTGTACTACAGGCAGGCATTTCCCCATTATTATTGGGGGAGGCCCATGTGCGCTGGACAAGAGGAGTTACTGTTTGTGTTGTTCTGGTAGTAGGTGCATGCTGATATCCTGTGCCTACCGTCTTTATGACCAGGAACACAGCTGAGTCCTGTCACCTACCAATGTCCTGTCTTGATAGATACATGGCTGCCTGAAGTAACAAATCTCCTCTTTTTTTGATATTCTGGGTGACAATTGTACCAAATAGACCATTTGTCTTCCTTATGTAAGGAGAGCTGTTCCCTCACTACTGTCTCTCATGTGATGGTGGCTCTGGTTCATGTGAGATGGCACACAGAGAACTCTTTTTGCAGTGCCTGTACAACACTTCCCATTGGTAAGTTGGTATTCAACAGTAACACGAGTGTGCAAACTTCACTGGTGCCATCACCATGCCATTGCTATTAGTGGCTACATGTTGCCAAGTGTACATTTCCCTGCTGTCACTTTATATGCAATGATATTTGAAGATTAATTCGCTGACTGGTGACATGCGTCATGGAGTGAGATATAGAAATATAGACTACGACTACTGGTCACACCACAGTGAAGCACTAAGAAGTGTTTTTACTGAGCACTCCACAACTTGAAAAGATAGGAGTGCTGTGGTCTCACAACAGCCGACAGAATGTGTGCTCCTCGTACCTGCGATTCCGAACATGTCTGTCGCTGATGAACAATGCCCCCTCCACTCCCTATTCCCTGAACAGGTTCCTAATCCTGCAAACGGATTAATGTGCGCTCCTGAAGTAGGCTGCATTGATGCTGGTAGCAAAAGGAAGCGAGGGCTGGAACTGTGGAAAGGTTCATATTTATTTAGTTCGAAAAGCATGGCAACGGAAACTAGGCTGTGATTGCAAAGTTATTCACACACAAAAAATATACTCGTGTAAATATGTGAAACAATGTACGGACACGAAATATCCATAAACGCTCTACAGCCACAGACTGCATGTATTTGTACCATAGCAGATGGATTACAAAACATGTCACAACTGTCCTCAAGGCAGTGGAGCATCAGAGAGAGAGATACGGCTATTAAACCCAGGAAACACAATTATAGAATAGGTGCTTTTGGCAAAATAGTAAAGATGCTCTGACTCAGATGTTCAATTAAGGCTTAGGCTCTAGACTGTAGAATAGCACATCGCTTGTCTATCCTCTCGTAAAAAAAGAGGACCTTTGGAGGTAGGTCGTTTTCTGTACAAGCAGCTGCACTATGGAAGAGTTTCATGTACATTTGTTATCTTAGGAATCAGGTATAATATTAGCTTTTTACTAACGATGCAGGACAACTCTGGCATCTTGGCTCCAACTGAACAACATTTGATCTCAGTCCCAAGTAAGGCAAAAATACAAGAGTGACCTAAATAGGACATAGCATCGGCCAAGTGTAACCAAAGTACATCATGCACTACTCATCTACTTCTTCTATATTGTCTCTAGAGAGCATTCAAGGTGCCTGTAACCTTTGAAGGCCGGCTGTTGCTCCCTTGTTATACCTGGGTGGACTCTACATAGCATTTTATCCCGATGACCTGTTACCGTCAAACTCCATGGGTATCACCTCCATCTACATGTAGGCTTCCCTTTGCCATTTCTGAAATAAGCCTGAATTATCATAATGGGGAAATGTATCCAATGCATGCCAAGACCACTGTTAAGCCTGGTTGGAAATTTTGGGGCATTTAGGAACTTCTGATCTTTTTAGGATAACCCAATTTATTCAGCGTGCACCGAGACCTGCCCCGCTTTGCTCCAGGTTGGAACCTACAGAGCATTTATGCTGGCTGTTGGTAGCCAGTGCATACTGTAAGTTTCTCTTCTGCTCTTTATTGATTAAGGGGCATATTATCAACGGTTAGCGATAATTATCGCTGGCCGTACATAGCAATAGAAATATTATAGCTGACTATCGCTGAATATTATCGCCATGATAACGCTTTATTTACAACACATAGCGCTATGGCGATAATATTTCAGCGATAGCTGTGTTTTCAATGGAACATCGCTGGTTTTCCATTGAAAACAGCGATAACATTGCTGATACGACCCTGTGGTTGTATTGATTCAGAAAAGGGGGTGGTGATGAACAGAGTGTCTGACTTAAGCAGACCACTCTTACCCAGTCCATAGATCAGGGCTTGATCCATCACCGTTATTTATCTCACTGCACCATCCCAGCTCAGAACCTGGCAATATGCAAATCAGTCTGTCCCTGGCGCAGTGCATCATGGGAACAGGGCAGACTAAACTACCAAGCCAATTCTTCACCAGAAAGGAGACAAGCTACCGGGGACCGGTTTCTAGCATTCTTCGGCCCGGCTTGCTTTAATCCTGATGGTGCAGTGAGAAAGGGACTCATGTCTGAGTATACCCTGCCACACCAATAGTGGCCAAAAACGATTCAGATAAGGGGGTGGTGATGAACAGAGTGTCTGACTTAAGCAGACCACTCTTACCCAGTCCAAAGATCAGGGCTTGATCCATCACCGTTATTTATCTCACTGCACCATCCCAGCTCAGAACCTGGCTATATGCAAATCAGTCTGTCCCTGGCCCAGTGCATCATGGGAACAGGGCAGACTAAACTACCAAGCCAATTCTTCACCAGAAAGGAGACAAGCTACCGGGGACCGGTTTCTGGCATTTCAGCCTTCTTCGGCCCGGCTTGCTTGAATCCTGATGGTGCAGTGAGAAAGGGACTCATGTCTGAGTATACCCTGCCACACCTATAGTGGCCAAAAACGATTCAGAAAAGGGGGTGGTGATGAACAGAGTGTCTGACTTAAGCAGACCACTCTTACCCAGTCCAAAGATCAGGGCTTGATCCATCACCGTTATTTATCTCACTGCACCATCCCAGCTCAGAACCTGGCTATATGCAAATCAGTCTGTCCCTGGCCCAGTGCATCATGGGAACAGGGCAGACTAAACTACCAAGCCAATTCTTCACCAGAAAGGAGACAAGCTACCGGGGACCGGTTTCTGGCATTTCAGCCTTCTTCGGCCTGGCTTGCTTGAATCCTGATGGTGCAGTGAGAAATGGACTCATGTCTGAGTATACCCTGCCACACCTATAGTGGCCAAAAACGATTCAGAAAAGGGGGTGGTGATGAACAGAGTGTCTGACTTAAGTAGACCACTCTTACCCAGTCCAAAGATCAGGGCTTGATCCATCACCGTTATTTATCTCACTGCACCATCCCAGCTCAGAACCTGGCTATATGCAAATCAGTCTGTCCCTGGCCCAGTGCATCATGGGAACAGGGCAGACTAAACTACCAAGCCAATTCTTCACCAGAAAGGAGACAAGCTACCGGGGACCGGTTTCTGGCATTTCAGCCTTCTTCAGCCCGGCTTGCTTGAATCCTGATGGTGCAGTGAGAAAGGGACTCATGTCTGAGTATACCCTGCCACACCAATAGTGGCCAAAAACTATTCAGAAAAGGAGGTGGTGATGAACAGAGTGTCTGACTTAAGCAGACCTCTCTTACCCAGTCCAAAGATCAGGGCTTGATCCATCACCGTTATTTATCTCACTGCACCATCCCAGCTCAGAACCTGGCTATATGCAAATCAGTCTGTCCCTGGCCCAGTGCATCATGGGAACAGGGCAGACTAAACTACCAAGCCAATTCTTCACCAGAAAGGAGACAAGCTACCGGGGACCGGTTTCTGGCATTTCAGCCTTCTTCAGCCCGGCTTGCTTGAATCCTGATGGTGCAGTGAGAAAGGGACTCATGTCTGAGTATACCCTGCCACACCAATAGTGGCCAAAAACGATTCAGAAAAGGAGGTGGTGATGAACAGAGTGTCTGACTTAAGCAGACCTCTCTTACCCAGTCCAAAGATCAGGGCTTGATCCATCACCGTTATTTATCTCACTGCACCATCCCAGCTCAGAACCTGGCTATATGCAAATCAGTCTGTCCCTGGCCCAGTGCATCATGAGAACAGGGCAGACTAAACTACCAAGCCAATTCTTCACCAGAAAGGAGACAAGGTACCGGGGACCGGTTTCTGGCATTTCAGCCTTCTTCGGCCTGGCTTGCTTGAATCCTGATGGTGCAGTGAGAAAGGGACTCATGTCTGAGTATACCCTGCCACACCTATAGTGGCCAAAAACGATTCAGAAAAGGGGGTGGTGATGAACAGAGTGTCTGACTTAAGTAGACCACTCTTACCCAGTCCAAAGATCAGGGCTTGATCCATCACTGTTATTTATCTCACTGCACCATCCCAGCTCAGAACCTGGCTATATGCAAATCAGTCTGTCCCTGGCCCAGTGCATCATGGGAACAGGGCAGACCAAAGTACCAAGCCAATTCTTCACCAGAACGGAGACAAGCTACCGGGGACCGGTTTCTGGCATTTCAGCCTTCTTCGGCCCGGCTTGCTTGAATCCTGATGGTGCAGTGAGAAAGGGACTCATGTCTGAGTATACCCTGCCACACCTATAGTGGCCAAAAACGATTCAGAAAAGGGGGTGGTGATGAACGGAGTGTCTGACTTAAGCAGACCACTCTTACCCAGTCCAAAGGACAGGGCTTGATCCATCACCGTTATTTATCTCACTGCACCATCCCAGCTCAGAACCTGGCTATATGCAAATCAGTCTGTCCCTGGCCCAGTGCATCATGGGAACAGGGCAGACTAAACCACCAAGCCAATTCTTCACCAGAAAGGAGACAAGCTCCCGGGGACCGGTTTCTGGCATTTCAGCCTTCTTCGGCCCGGCTTGCTTGAATCCTGATGGTACAGTGAGAAAGGGACTCATGTCTGAGTATACCCAGCCGCACCTATAGTGGCCAAAAACGATTCAGAAAAGGGGGTGGTGATGAACAGAGTGTCTGACTTAAGCAGACCACTCTTACCCAGTCCAAAGATCAGGGCTTGATCCATCACCGTTATTTATCTCACTGCACCGTCCCAGCTCAGAACCTGGCTATATGCAAATCAGTCTGTCCCTGGCCCAGTGCATCATGGGAACAGGGCAGACTAAACTACCAAGCCAATTCTTCACCAGAAAGGAGACAAGCTACCGGGGACCGGTTTCTGGCATTTCAGCCTTCTTCGGCCCGGCTTGCTTGAATCCTGATGGTGCAGTGACACAGGGACTCATGTCTGAGTATACCCTGCCACACCTATAGTGGCCAAAAACGATTCAGAAAAGGGGGTGGTGATGAACAGAGTGTCTGACTTAAGCAGACCACTCTTACCCAGTCCAAAGATCAGGGCTTGATCCATCACCGTTATTTATCTCACTGCACCATCCCAGCTCAGAACCTGGCTATATGCAAATCAGTCTGTCCCTGGCCCAGTGCATCATGGGAACAGGGCAGACTAAACTACCAAGCCAATTCTTCACCAGAAAGGAGACAAGCTACCGGGGACCGGTTTCTGGCATTTCAGCCTTCTTCGGCCCGGCTTGCTTGAATCCTGATGGTGCAGTGAGAAAGGGACTCATGTCTGAGTATACCCTGCCACACCTATAGTGGCCAAAAACGATTCAGAAAAGGGGGTGGTGATGAACAGAGTGTCTGACTTAAGCACCACTCTTACCCAGTCCAAAGTTCAGGGCTTCATCCATCACCGTTATTTATCTCACTGCACCATCCCAGCTCAGAACCTGGCTATATGCAAATCAGTCTGTCCCTGGCCCAGTGCATCATGGGAACAGGGCAGACTAAACTACCAAGCCAATTCTTCACCAGAAAGGAGACAAGCTACCGGGGACCGGTTTCTGGCATTTCAGCCTTCTTCGGCCCGGCTTGCTTGAATCCTGATGGTGCAGTGAGAAAGGGACTCATGTCTGAGTATACCCTGCCACACCTATAGTGGCCAAAAACGATTCAGAAAAGGGGGTGGTGATGAACAGAGTGTCTGACTTAAGCAGACCACTCTTACCCAGTCCAAAGATCAGGGCTTGATCCATCACCGTTATTTATCTCACTGCACCATCCCAGCTCAGATCCTGGCTATATGCAAATCAGTCTGTCCCTGGCCCAGTGCATCATGGGAACAGGGCAGACTAAACTACCAAGCCAATTCTTCACCAGAAAGGAGACAAGCTACCGGGGACCGGTTTCTGGCATTTCAGCCTTCTTCGGCCCGGCTTGCTTGAATCCTGATGGTGCAGTGAGAAAGGGACTCATGTCTGAGTATACCCTGCCATACCTATAGTGGCCAAAAACGATTCAGAAAAGGGGGTGGTGATGAACAGAGTGTCTGACTTAAGCAGACCACTCTTACCTAGTCCAAAGATCAGGGCTTGATCCATCACCGTTATTTATCTCACTGCACCATCCCAGCTCAGAACCTGGCTATATGCAAATCAGTCTGTCCCTGGCCCAGTGCATCATGGGAACAGGGCAGACTAAACTACCAAGCCAATTCTTCACCAGAAAGGAGACAAGCTACCGGGGACCGGTTTCTGGCATTTCAGCCTTCTTCGGCCCGGCTTGCTTGAATCCTGATGGTGCAGTGAGAAAGGGACTCATGTCTGAGTATACCCTGCCACACCTATAGTGGCCAAAAACGATTCAGAAAAGGGGGTGGTGATGAACAGAGTGTCTGACTTAAGCAGACCACTCTTACCCAGTCCAAAGATCAGGGCTTGATCCATCACCGTTATTTATCTCACTGCACCATCCCAGCTCAGAACTTGGCTATATGCAAATCAGTCTGTCCCTGGCCCAGTGCATCATGGGAACAGGGCAGACTAAACTACCAAGCCAATTCTTCACCAGAAAGGAGACAAGCTACCGGGGACCGGTTTCTGGCATTTCAGCCTTCTTCGGCCCGGCTTGCTTGAATCCTGATGGTGCAGTGAGAAAGGGACTCATGTCTGAGTATACCCTGCCACACCTATAGTGGCCAAAAACGATTCAGAAAAGGGGGTGGTGATGAACAGAGTGTCTGACTTAAGCAGACCACTCTTACCCAGTCCAAAGGACAGGGCTTGATCCATCACCGTTATTTATCTCACTGCACCATCCCAGCTCAGAACCTGGCTATATGCAAATCAGTCTGTCCCTGGCCCAGTGCATCATGGGAACAGGGCAGACTAAACCACCAAGCCAATTCTTCACCAGAAAGGAGACAAGCTCCCGGGGACCGGTTTCTGGCATTTCAGCCTTCTTCGGCCCGGCTTGCTTGAATCCTGATGGTGCAGTGAGAAAGGGACTCATGTCTGAGTATACCCTGCCGCACCTATAGTGGCCAAAAACGATTCAGAAAAGGGGGTGGTGATGAACAGAGTGTCTGACTTAAGCAGACCACTCTTACCCAGTCCAAAGATCAGGGCTTGATCCATCACCGTTATTTATCTCACTGCACCGTCCCAGCTCAGAACCTGGCTATATGCAAATCAGTCTGTCCCTGGCCCAGTGCATCATGGGAACAGGGCAGACTAAACTACCAAGCCAATTCTTCACCAGAAAGGAGACAAGCTACCGGGGACCGGTTTCTGGCATTTCAGCCTTCTTCGGCCCGGCTTGCTTGAATCCTGATGGTGCAGTGACACAGGGACTCATGTCTGAGTATACCCTGCCACACCTATAGTGGCCAAAAACGATTCAGAAAAGGGGGTGGTGATGAACAGAGTGTCTGACTTAAGCAGACCACTCTTACCCAGTCCAAAGATCAGGGCTTGATCCATCACCGTTATTTATCTCACTGCACCATCCCAGCTCAGAACCTGGCTATATGCAAATCAGTCTGTCCCTGGCCCAGTGCATCATGGGAACAGGGCAGACTAAACTACCAAGCCAATTCGTCACCAGAAAGGAGACAAGCTACCGGGGACCGGTTTCTGGCATTTCAGCCTTCTTCGGCCCGGCTTGCTTGAATCCTGATGGTGCAGTTAGAAAGGGACTCATGTCTGAGTATACCCTGCCACACCTATAGTGGCCAAAAACGATTCAGAAAAGGGGGTGGTGAAGAACAGAGTGTCTGACTTAAGCAGACCACTCTTACCCAGTCCAAAGATCAGGGCTTGATCCATCACCGTTATTTATCTCACTGCACCATCCCAGCTCAGAACCTGGCTATATGCAAATCAGTCTGTCCCTGGCCCAGTGCATCATGGGAACAGGGCAGACTAAACTACCAAGCCAATTCTTCACCAGAAAGGAGACAAGCTACCGGGGACCGGTTTCTGGCATTTCAGCCTTCTTCGGCCCGGCTTGCTTGAATCCTGATGGTGCAGTGAGAAAGGGACTCATGTCTGAGTATACCCTGCCACACCTATAGTGGCCAAAAACGATTCAGAAAAGGGGGTGGTGATGAACAGAGTGTCTGACTTAAGCACCACTCTTACCCAGTCCAAAGATCAGGGCTTGCTCCATCACCGTTATTTATCTCACTGCACGATCCCAGCTCAGAACCTGGCTATATGCAAATCAGTCTGTCCCTGGCCCAGTGCATCATGGGAACAGGGCAGACTAAACTACCAAGCCAATTCTTCACCAGAAAGGAGACAAGCTACCGGGGACCGGTTTCTGGCATTTCAGCCTTCTTCGGCCCGGCTTGCTTGAATCCTGATGGTGCAGTGAGAAAGGGACTCATGTCTGAGTATACCCTGCCACACCTATAGTGGCCAAAAACGATTCAGAAAAGGGGGTGGTGATGAACAGAGTGTCTGACTTAAGCAGACCACTCCTACCTAGTCCAAAGATCAGGGCTTGATCCATCACCGTTATTTATCTCACTGCACCATCCCAGCTCAGAACCTGGCTATATGCAAATCAGTCTGTCCCTGGCCCAGTGCATCATGGGAACAGGGCAGACTAAACTACCAAGCCAATTCTTCACCAGAAAGGAGACAAGCTACCGGGGACCGGTTTCTGGCATTTCAGCCTTCTTCGGCCCGGCTTGCTTGAATCCTGATGGTGCAGTGAGCAAGGGACTCATGTCTGAGTATACCCTGCCACACCTATAGTGGCCAAAAACGATTCAGAAAAGGGGGTGGTGATGAACAGAGTGTCTGACTTAAGCAGACCACTCTTACCCAGTCCAAAGATCAGGGCTTGATCCATCACCGTTATTTATCTCACTGCACCATCCCAGCTCAGAACTTGGCTATATGCAAATCATTCTGTCCCTGGCCCAGTGCATCATGGGAACAGGGCAGACTAAACTACCAAGCCAATTCTTCACCAGAAAGGAGACAAGCTACCGGGGAACGGTTTCTGGCATTTCAGCCTTCTTCGGCCCGGCTTGCTTGAATCCTGATGGTGCAGTGAGAAAGGGACTCATGTCTGAGTATACCCTGCCACACCTATAGTGGCCAAAAACGATTCAGAAAAGGGGGTGGTGATGAACAGAGTGTCTGACTTAAGCAGACCACTCTTACCCAGTCCAAAGATCAGGGCTTGATCCATCACCGTTATTTATCTCACTGCACCATCCCAGCTCAGAACCTGGCTATATGCAAATCAGTCTGTCCCTGGCCCAGTGCATCATGGGAACAGGGCAGACTAAACTACCAAGCCAATTCTTCACCAGAAAGGAGAAAAGCTCCCGGGGACCGGTTTCTGGCATTTCAGCCTTCTTCGGCCCGGCTTGCTTGAATCCTGATGGTGCAGTGAGAAAGGGACTCATGTCTGAGTATACCCTGCCACACCTATAGTGGCCAAAAACGATTCAGAAAAGGGGGTGGTGATGAACAGAGTGTCTGACTTAAGCAGACCACTCTTACCCAGTCCAAAGATCAGGGCTTGATCCATCACCGTTATTTATCTCACTGCACCATCCCAGCTCAGAACCTGGCTATATGCAAATCAGTCTGTCCCTGGCCCAGTGCATCATGGGAACAGGGCAGACTAAACTACCAAGCCAATTCTTCACCAGAAAGGAGACAAGCTACCGGGGACCGGTTTCTGGCATTTCAGCCTTCTTCGGCCCGGCTTGCTTGAATCCTGATGGTGCAGTCAGAAAGGGACTCATGTCTCAGTATACCCTGCCACACCTATAGTGGCCAAAAACGATTCAGAAAAGGGGGTGGTGATGAACAGAGTGTCTGACTTAAGCAGACCACTCTTACCCAGTCCAAAGATCAGGGCTTGATCCATCACCGTTATTTATCTCACTGCACCATCCCAGCTCAGATCCTGGCTATATGCAAATCAGTCTGTCCCTGGCCCAGTGCATCATGGGAACAGGGCGGACTAAACTACCAAGCCAATTCTTCACCAGAAAGGAGACAAGCTACCGGGGACCGGTTTCTGGCATTTCAGCCTTCTTCGGCCCGGCTTGCTTGAATCCCGATGGTGCAGTGAGAAAGGGACTCATGTCTGAGTATACCCTGCCATACCTATAGTGGCCAAAAACGATTCAGAAAAGGGGGTGGTGATGAACAGAGTGTCTGACTTAAGCAGACCACTCTTACCTAGTCCAAAGATCAGGGCTTCATCCATCACCGTTATTTATCTCACTGCACCATCCCAGCTCAGAACCTGGCTATATGCAAATCAGTCTGTCCCTGGCCCAGTGCATCATGGGAACAGGGCAGACTAAACTACCAAGCCAATTCTTCACCAGAAAGGAGACAAGCTACCGGGGACCGGTTTCTGGCATTTCAGCCTTCTTCGGCCCGGCTTGCTTGAATCCTGATGGTGCAGTGAGCAAGGGACTCATGTCTGAGTATACCCTGCCACACCTATAGTGGCCAAAAACGATTCAGAAAAGGGGGTGGTGATGAACAGAGTGTCTGACTTAAGCAGACCACTCTTACCCAGTCCAAAGATCAGGGCTTGATCCATCACCGTTATTTATCTCACTGCACCATCCCAGCTCAGAACTTGGCTATATGCAAATCAGTCTGTCCCTGGCCCAGTGCATCATGGGAACAGGGCAGACTAAACTACCAAGCCAATTCTTCACCAGAAAGGAGACAAGCTACCGGGGACCGGTTTCTGGCATTACAGCCTTCTTCGGCCCGGCTTGCTTGAATCCTGATGGTGCAGTGAGAAAGGGACTCATGTCTGAGTATACCCTGCCACACCTATAGTGGCCAAAAACGATTCAGAAAAGGGGGTGGTGATGAACAGAGTGTCTGACTTAAGCAGACCACTCTTACCCAGTCCAAAGATCAGGGCTTGATCCATCACCGTTATTTATCTCACTGCACCATCCCAGCTCAGAACCTGGCTAAATGCAAATCAGTCTGTCCCTGGCCCAGTGCATCATGGGAACAGGGCAGACTAAACTACCAAGCCAATTCTTCACCAGAAAGGAGACAAGCTACCGGGGACCGGTTTCTGGCATTTCAGCCTTCTTCGGCCCGGCTTGCTTGAATCCTGATGGTGCAGTGAGAAAGGGACTCATGTCTGAGTATACCCTGCCACACCTATAGTGGCCAAAAACGATTCAGAAAAGGGGGTGGTGATGAACAGAGTGTCTGACTTAAGCAGACCACTCTTACCCAGTCCAAAGATCAGGGCTTGATCCATCACCGTTATTTATCTCACTGCACCATCCCAGCTCAGAACCTGGCTATATGCAAATCAGTCTGTCCCTGGCCCAGTGCATCATGGGAACAGGGCAGACTAAACTACCAAGCCAATTCTTCACCAGAAAGGAGACAAGCTACCGGGGACCGGTTTCTGGCATTTCAGCCTTCTTCAGCCCGGCTTGCTTGAATCCTGATGGTGCAGTGACACAGGGACTCATGTCTGAGTATACCCTGCCACACCTATAGTGGCCAAAAACGATTCAGAAAAGGGGGTGGTGATGAACAGAGTGTCTGACTTAAGCAGACCACTCTTACCCAGTCCAAAGATCAGGGCTTGATCCATCACCGTTATTTATCTCACTGCACCATCCCAGCTCAGAACCTGGCTATATGCAAATCAGTCTGTCCCTGGCCCAGTGCATCATGGGAACAGGGCAGACTAAACTACCAAGCCAATTCTTCACCAGAAAGGAGACAAGCTACCGGGGACCGTTTTCTGGCATTTCAGCCTTCTTCAGCCCGGCTTGCTTGAATCCTGATGGTGCAGTGACACAGGGACTCATGTCTGAGTATACCCTGCCACACCTATAGTGGCCAAAAACGATTCAGAAAAGGGGGTGGTGATGAACAGAGTGTCTGACTTAAGCAGACCACTCTTACCCAGTCCAAAGATCAGGGCTTGATCCATCACCGTTATTTATCTCACTGCACCATCCCAGCTCAGAACCTGGCTATATGCAAATCAGTCTGTCCCTGGCCCAGTGCATCATGGGAACAGGGCAGACTAAACTACCAAGCCAATTCTTCACCAGAAAGGAGACAAGCTACCGGGGACTGGTTTCTGGCATTTCAGCCTTCTTCGGCCCGGCTTGCTTGAATCCTGATGGTGCAGTGAGAAAGGGACTGGTTGTATCAGCATAATCCATCTCCCATTAAAAGTATGCCGTAGTCAGAAATTTAACAGACGCTAAATTCCTGAGTTAAGGCTGAGGTAGCGCAATTTTTTTTATTGCTGCACCTCCTTGTTAATATCGCGAAGCTGCCTTCAAAATTCCCAAAAGTTTCATTCCTTGAGCATGTCTGGGAGCTATGACACTTGCTGCAGGGATCTGTGCTTATCCGGCATGTTTCAGGGTGTGCTACCAGTAAGATAACTGGTGGGTAAGGAAAAAATTACTTACCAGTAATCTTCCTTACTATGAGTCACAGTCCTTCCCATTCCAGTTCTGAGAAATGTTAAGAGCCCTGCCACCCAGAGCTTAGTAACACGTCAAACCTGGGGTATATTTACAAGAACTGGCACACCACTTTATTGCGGTAGTCGTGTGCCAAACAAATAACTGCCACAGTACGAGAGATTCTAGTGCCATGTCAGCATCATATTTACAATACAGCACTCCATGGCATTAGGAAGATACTGGCATTGTAAAAAATGATGCTGTTGCGTGCACCATGTTGTTCACAAATTTGACGCTATTGCTGCAAAATTGACATTTGGCCAATTAGCGTCTAGAAAATAGATGCTAGCCGTACTAGCGTCACTTTTGTGCCCCTAGTGGGGAAAAAATAAAAACGCTGCCATGTGCGAAATAAAGGTTACAATTACCTGAAAGAAGTAATGGAGCAGCCAGGAGTGAGCAAAGCCTGGGGCAACACCCCCAGCAACCCCAATACCAGCCAGAAGGACCAGCCAGAGTCCCAGGGGAAGAGGAAGTGCAAGTTCAGTCAGGAGGAGAATGAGATCACTGTGACAAAGGTGACGGGCACCAGCTCCAAAATGTCATTGGGGAGGAAAAAGACCATATAGCGGACCATAGTGCACAAGGTGAAAAGTATTGCAGAAAAAAAGAGGACAGTTGTGACTGGAAAAATGCTGGCATGATTGCAAGAACAGGACAAAGGAGAAACTGGCAACCAATCTCAAGGCAGCATTGCGGATTGAAGGTGGTAGTCTAGAATCCCAGGAGTAGCTGGATCCCTTGGTTTACAAGGTGACTGCTATCATCTCTGAGGAGTCGGTGGTTGGCATTGTGGGACAGGACAGTGTGGGCTATAATGAACTGCAACAGGGTAAGTTGCAACAAGGGGCAATATGGGTAACTATGTCATGTCCTTCAGCGCAGATAGTTAGGGCTCATCGCTCAAGCACACTGTCTGCAGGCAAAAGGGAAAGATACAGGGCCATCTATGGTTAAACATGACATCAATGGAAAGGCTCATTGGCATTTTCATAATATGTTGGTGTAGGGCAGCAACACCAGTCTTCCAGCTATGCTACCCTATATCAAAAGAAAAGGGCAGAAATGCGCCATGTCTACAAAATACAACACATTCCTGTCCTTTCTGTCAGCACTGGAGCACAAAAAGCAGACATACCCCAAAGCAGACATCCTTGCACAATGGTACCTGCATTGGTGCTAGCTAGCCGATAGTGCACCAGCATAGAGGAAAGCACAGGGAAGCATTTTATTGTTGCACCCAAACAGCAACCCTGCCCCTTCCTAATAACACAGCTTGACCCAGCAAGATGGCTTGTGGGGCTGCGCTGCACCACATGTCTATGAAATATGACCCTCTGTCTCACTTGGGCCCATGTACATTAACCTAACCTGCAAATCCATAGCATGGATTCAGTTTCTCAGAGGAGGAACAACACACCTGAGGGGTGGGGGATATGGAAGCCATGGGAAGTGACTACACATAGGGACATTTCAAAAGCCATGTCCATAGTAGCCTAGATTAAAATACATTGTATGCAGCTGTCCTGGCATGCAGGGTCAGAGCACACATGTTTCAGCTGCCATGGTAGGGACCACCTGAACTCCTCTCATCTACTAAATATGACTGGGTGTGGGGTGAATGCAAGTGATGCACTCAAGAGGACCATGGGGCATATTTACAGTGAAATAGTGCAGCGTGTCGATGCAAACCAATCTGTTGTGCTGAGCTGTGTTATTTCAAAAATGCATTGATGGGCTGTATTTACAGGAATTCGTGTCACCCCTGTGTTCACCCCTACGACAGTGCAAGCAAAACCGTGGGGTAAGAGTGTATATGGTGGCACTAGGCGGTCCTTTTTGCCCTTGTGCATGGGTGAGCACAGGGGTGGCACGTTGTCCAGTAAAGACAGCCCATCCCTTCCTGCACATAAACAATAAATAATGGAGATTTTACTCCTTCTACGTATGTTCAAGAATGTAGCACACATAGAAAGAGCAAAAAAGGAGGAGAAATTAACGTATTTATCTTCGTTGGCCGAATCTAAAACCTCATTTTGAAAGGTGTTTCTGTTTGGTGCTGCCTCAGATTTATGTTTACTTGTAAATCTGGGGTAATGGCAAACAACAATGGGTGTTGCGTGGGAACACCTACAGCAGCACACATTGCACACCCATTTGACACAGAAAGCTGTGTCAAAGGGGACGATTGCTACAAGGTGGCATTAAGACATGCACAGTGGCTTAGCATCACCTTGTTAACATGTAGCAGGGCATCGCATGAAAGGAGCGCTGTAAAAAGTGATGCTCTGGTGGCACAATGCCCTTGTAAATATGCCACCATGTGTGTCAAAACAAATGATGGTGCGTTGCCCTGGTGGGCTCCTGCTAGTGCAGTGCATAGTAGGTGCTTGCTGTGCACGTCAAACTGACACTCTGACTGGGGAGACTTTGCTTTCCAAGGAGGTGTGAAGGGACATGTGTACTGCAAGGTACCCTCACAGATGAAGATGCATTACTGTGTCTAACTGGGTCAAACTTGTGTATCAGCTGGTTATGGATGACAGTCAACAGCCCATTGTGTTACTGCATTCTGCATGTCATGTGGACCTGGTTGAAGATGTGGTATGTGTCAGGAGGGAATGTGGTCCAAAAATGTATCACCTTTCCCCATGTTCAAGTCAGAGAATGCTATACAGGGAACTGTCAATTGATAAGTAGGACTACTACCTACAAAGCAGATGAGTCCGGGAAGGTCAGAGGCTGAGGTGGATCAGCCCAATTGTCTTTGAAAACTGGGGGCCACATTTACAAAGGCATTGCCTCACCTGAGAGTCACTTTTTAGGATGCTCCGTTGGCGCAATGCCCTGCTCAATATTTACAAAGTGGCCTTAATCCACTTTGTAAGGTTTAACTCAGATCTGTAAATATTGTACCCTTTCATACAGGTATCTGCATGAAAGAGGCTTGCAATGGGTGTGGCTGTGGGCATTCCACTGAAACACCCATTGCTTTTTGACGCTGCCCAGGATTTTCAAGAATCTGTATATCTGATGCAGTGCCAAATACTAACCTCACAGAAAAGCAGACGTTAGATTGGCACAACGAAGAGAAATACTTTTCGTTCCCCTCGTTTTTGCTCTTTTTATGTGTTCTGTATTTTGCAGCACACATAGAAGGATGAAAATTGCCTGTAATGCTTGTTTATGCACAGGAAGGTGTTCCTTCCTGCACATAAACAATCATACCTGCAGCACAGACACCCTTGTACCATGGCGCAAAGGTGCATGTGTTCGTGCTTGGCAGCTGTTTTTTAGCATCAATGTAAGGGAAAACATACGGGTGCGCTGTATTCTTGTGAATATGACACATCCCTGTATTTTTTACATGATGAAGCGCGGTGCTGCTAAATTGCTTGCTACGTAAACAAATGATGGACGGAATGCTGAATAAATCATACATTCACCCCCAGTCAAGAGATCTGGGTTCAATCCATTGTTCTTTTGCTCACCATGCCTCCCCAGTTTAGACCCAGCCATATGCAAATCAATCTTAACCCTGTGCCTCATGGGAACAGTCCAGACCAAACTGCCAAGCCAGGTCCTCCCTGGACCAGAAACAAGCATCGTTTGTTGCAGATACACTTTTTGCCCTAATTGGGATGGGTATGCCCAGACGTGGGTCCCTTGCTTACTGTGCCACTTGATTCAAGCTAGCCTGGCTGATGAAGGGTGACATACCCCAAAACCGGTCCCAGGATGCTTGTTTCTGGCCCAGGGAGGACCCAGCTTTGGCAGTTCGGTCTGGACTGTTCCCATGAGGCATAGAGTCAAAACTGGTTTGCATATGGCTGGGTCCAAACTGGGGTGGCATAGTGGGCAAAGGAATGAGGGATTTCACCCAGATCTCATGACAGGGGGAGAATGTTTGAGTCATTCAGCATTCCGTCCTTCATTTGTTGCAGTTACACTTTTTGCCCTAAGTCGGATTGGTATGCCCAGACCTGGGTACTTGCTCACTGTGCCACTGGATTCAAGGTAGTCTTGCTGATGAAGGGTGACATGCTCCAAAACCAGTCCCAGGATGCTTGTTTCTGGTCCAGGGAGGACCTTGCTTTGGTAGTTCGGTCGGGACTGTTACCATGAGGCACAGGGTTAAGCATGGGCAAATTTAGCAAATTCGCGATCCGCAAATTTGCGGATTTGCGAATTCACAATCCGCAAAATTCGCGAATTTGCGGATTTTTGTTTTGTTGCGTGTTCGCGGGGTTTTTTGCGTGTTTGCGGGGCTTTTTGCATCTTCGCGAGCCGCTTGCATAGCGAAGTTACCCATGCAGTCGTTTATGGGAGAGGGAGAGAGAGATAGATAGATAGATAGATAGATAGATAGATAGATAGATAGATAGATAGATAGATAGATAGATAGATAGAAAGAGAGAGAAAGAGAGGGAAAGAGAGAGGGAGAGAGAGAACGAGAGAAAGAAAGAGAGGCCGGATCTCTGAAGGGCCAGATTCCTGAGTTGCCCCTACAGAACATACAGCTTTTTATTTTTAGCAAAATGCATATGAAATTTGTGCTGTAAAGGTCTCTTTTAGTTTAACCCCTCCTGACAACTCAAAATGGGTGTATTTGCCATCCTCTTCCTTCTTCCTGTTTTTTATATCTGTAAGTGCTTCCTGATGAGGTTTAATTCCTTGGACAGGTGCTTCGTTGCCTACTTATAACTATTCTCTGACCCTGCTTCAAGGGTCAGAGCAGGGTAAGAGAATAGTTGCAAGTAGGCAACGAGGCGCCAGGAAGCAATTAGCAGCAGGTGTCCAAGTTGAAGTTAATTTGTTTGTAACCCTTTTGTAAAAGGTTACAAAGAAATTAGGTTCAACTTTTGCACCTGCTGTTGTAACCCTTGCTTGGCTGAAAATTCGTCCCCGCTGATTCGCGGATTTTACCGCGATTTCGCGAGATTCGCGGATCGCGAAATCGCGGAAAATCCGCAAATTCGCCCGCGAAACGGATTTTACGCCCACCCTTACACAGGGTCAAGACTGATATGCATATGGCTGGGTCCAAACTGGGGTGGCATAGTGGGCAAAAGAATGATGAATTTATCCCAAATCTCTTGACTGGGGGAGAATGTTTGAATCATTCAGCATTCTGTCCATCATTTGTTGCAGTTATGCTAAATTGCTTGCAGCACCATGTCGCACCATTTCTGTGTGAATATTCCCCTCAGTAGGTACATGTGGCCATACCCAGCACAACTACCATGTGGGGTGCTGCCTGACACATATCACTCTATAATAGCCTGCCATGTCAGTCCATTGGATATGGATTGGACATGGGCACTGTAGGTGTCATAGGCACATGAGAGTCAATGTATGATTAGGGTTCCATTACTGTGTGACAGTAAGTTAGTGGCCAGGACCAGATTGGGAACAGCCAGATGAGGCACGTAAACATAAAAGTGCATGGGTCTGACACCCTGCAGATAACTAACTCTGATCCTGATGAAATGGGTTGAATATCAGTGATCGTATTCTGACTAGTATGACAGGGCACATTCACTCAGAGTTGGCGCACAGAAGTAGTGAGAAGAATGCTGACAGTCTTCTGAAATGGAAAACAGTGCAATTTGAAATCCATACCCTTGTATTGCACCTTGATTGTCATCTGCATTACTCATGTCAACATCTAAGAGGGATCAGCAATAGTATTTCTCCATCTCATTGCAGAGGATGAACCCTCACCTCCTGGCCAGCACGCAGGACTTTCAACAATGACGAGGGTAACAACCTGCAAACTATTGTCCAGGACACCCTCCAAGAAGTCCTGGACTCCATCAGGACACCATCTCTGGACACAGGGAGGGCCCAGAGTGTTGTGGGTGTCCACACCCCCTGCCTACCAGCCAATGGGCACCACCTGCCACCAGACCCAGAGCCCTGGACTTCAACGGCCCACAGATTACCTTCCAATGAATGCTTGTTTTTACTATGTTTTGGATAGGGTCCGTCCTGTTTTGTAATTTGGCAGCATCCCTAGAACCAAGAGGAATGCACAGTTTTCCTGAAGATGTGAAGATTTAACCCAAATCTGATCATCCCAAGGTGACAGACATCACTAGACCTCGGTCCAGGCCAGCACTCTCCCCAGCAGCTCCGCTTCCTCCTCTGCATTGCTAGAGCCAAGAGTGCCTCCCCAGAGCAGGGCTTGCACCTGCAACCCGCTCCTTGCAGAGGTGACAGAAGTGCTCCTGCTGCCACTTCTGCTTGCCTTTTTTCATTGTTCCTCCCGCTGCCCACAGGTGGCATTCCCCTGGTAGCTATTACATATTTTTTATTGGATTTTTATTTCCCTTGCATCCCGCCGGTTTTTCCAGCTGCTGCTCCCCTGCAGCCCCTTCCCCGACACAGCCCCCGCTCCCGCCTCCCTACCTCCAGTCCCACCCTCCTCCCCTACTTAATGACAGCCGCTGCAGGGGAGCATGTGTGACCCTAGACCTCGGTCCAGGCCATCAATCTCCCCAGCAGCCCCGCTTCCTCCTCCGCATCTCCCGAGCCCAGAGCGCCTCCACCGAGCAGTGTTTGCACCAGCAGGCTGCTCCTAGCAGAGGTGACAGAAGTGCTCCCTCCACTACCTGCTGCCACTACTGCCTGCCTTTTTCATTGTTCCTCCCGCTGCCCACAAGTAGCATTGCCCTGGTGGCTATTTACTTTAATTTTTAATTTAATGTGTATTTCCCTCGCATCCCACTGGTTTTTCCCAATGCAGCTTGCCTGCGGCCCCTCCCCCTGACACAGCCCCGCTCCTGCCGCTCTACTTCCAGTGCCACCCCCCTCCTGTACTTAATGGGGGCCGCTGCACTGTCGCGTAATGGAAGCACGCAGTGGAAGCGCTGCCGGCACGCCGAAGTCTTGCCTTAGGCAAGCACATCTGCACCGATCTGTGACCCGACCGCCGCCAGAACCAGGAACCCTGGATCTCCGGAACCCCTCCGATACATCTCCGATACACGATCCTTCACCATCAACTGCGCCCCCAAGACCATCGAAAATGTGCCGGACTCCCGCACCACTGGAGCCCTGACATGCATCCTCCTCAACGTACGCTCCCTACACAGACATGACTTAGAGATCTGGGACCTGCTCGACACTCTCACGCCTGATGTCGCCTTCCTCACTGAAACCTGAACAAACACCACCTCCGGCCCTGACAGTGTCTCCGCCATCCCCAACAGATACAAGGTCCAGAGAAGGTACCGCCCCCACCGCCCTGGAGGAGGACTCGTCATCGCTCACAAGACCTCTCTTCGACTCTCCACCTCCCACATGAGCGACTCCAACTCCAACACAGAACACCTCCACTTCCAGATTCAGACCACCGCCAGGACCACATTACGAGGCACCCTCATCTAAAGACCTGCGCACCGCGCACCCAGACAGCAACCACGATCGCTGACCTCGTCGCACCCCACACCATCACATCCACAGACTACATTGTACTCGGAGACCTCAATTTGTACTTGACAACTGCAGCGACCCTGACTCCATCACTCTCTTCGACAACCTCTCCAACCTCGGACTAAAGCAGATCACCACCACCCCCATGCACTGAGCAGGACAAACCCTCGACCCCATCTTCGCAGGAGGGACATACACAGGGGCGTAACAAAGGCCCCGCAGCCCACGCGTTGCGGGGGGGCCCCTGAGCTCTGTGGGCCCCGTCAGCACACAGAGTAGTGATTGAATTGATTTGTACTCTAACATAGAAATACTTAAATAAAACAAACAACTTTTTTTTTTTAACTGCAACTCGAAATCATGCAGTCGACATTGAGAGCAGGGTCTGCGGTGCGCATAGTGCTAGGACATCGGGTAGACGTAGTTTAAATGTTACGCCACGCACGCTTCAGTCCAATCAAATGAATGAAATGCTGCGCAGAGCGCAGCTTCTTAGTCTTCAGCTTCAGGGTGCGGCAGAGCTGATCTAGAAAGTTCATGCGCAGCCGGGGGCACTGAGACGGTGAGTGAGGCCATAGTTAAAATTGCATTCCTGGTAGTTACTAGGGTCTTCCAGTTCCAGGCTATGATTGCAAAATAATCCCCACCAAATCATGTCCGTGTGTGTCCTGTGTCCTTGCTGCTTCTCTGGCGACTTTGCTGCGGGCTGAGCGAGCCAGCTTCCCTGAGGCACTGAGTGATTAATGGTTGCCAAATTTCACACGGTGCAGAAACTCTCACTGCCACATACAAGTTTACAGTGGGCTTTGCAGTCTCTTTTTCATGGAATACGACTTTGAACGAACACTCACAAACCCCGGGGTCTGACTCTTGAGACCTTGGCCTAGTGCAATGTACGTGCTCTACTTAACTGTCCACGTTATACTGCATGTTTTCTGTGCACTTCTTGCTGCGCACTCTGCACCACCAACTTGCACAATCTACCCTACTTGTTTGCAATTGCATAAACAAACTCTGAACCGACAAAGAAGCTATAGTTCTTAGTGCTTAGGCGCTCAAAATAATGTTTCAGCTCTGATACATAAGATTGGGCTTAATTTGTATAAAAATAATAAAGAACAGAAGCAAATAATTGACTAAAGAAGCTAGAGACGGGGCCAGAGTGTTTTTTAAGAGCCCACCACCAGCATAGCTCTCAAATGTGAAGTTACAGAAAACCAAGCGCTGCCTTTTTCACCACCCAACTTATGTCTCGTGATTTCACTCGTGCAGTTTCCTTTTCTCTTTCACCATTTGTCACTGTTATCCCATCTTTTCTTTCTTCTTTTCAATTTACTGCCTTTCTCTTGTTGACTTTGGATCTAAGTCTGGTGATTAGAAAGTAATTCCCATGTCCCAAAATTGAGTTCAGGAGCCCACCTCATTCTACTTCTGAAACAAACTAAGCACTGTTTTTTGAGCTCCTATAAGTTGGCGTTGATGGCATACATCTTACTGCAGCCGCATCCGAGTACTTTACAGGTCTTTAAAAGACCAGATCTCCACTCTGCCTGTTGATGGAAGAATTAGCACCCTCCCTCTAAAATATTATTAGCCCCCTTGTTACACCCTACTGTTAGTATTAAAAGCAAGCAAGCATTGGCAAAGCTAATAGATATCAGCTACGTGAGCTGTTAGCTTTGTCAATCTTTTAGTGATATTGCGACGCTGCGCTGTGTTGCATGCCTAACTTTGAAAAAAGAAAAGCTCCATGAAGAAGCTAATAGTGCCCTCATCATAGGACATTTTTGTATAATAGCAAGGTGGGGTCCAGCTCAAGCAGCAACCACAGGGATGGGGGAAAGAAATAACAACAGGAGGGATGGAGGAAGGGATTGATCTATCTATCTATATATATATATATATATATATATATATATATATATATATATATATATATATATATATATATATATATATATATATATATATATATATATATATATATATATATATATTTTTTTTTTTTTTTATTAAAGCTCTGATGCAGCCAGCACTGGCCACGTCCTTGCATTTTTTGTTATGCCATGTGAGTGAAGAGGGAATATGGACAATGGCAGGAGGCCTGGAAGAACAGCTCAGAGGGGGTGGTGGGGTGAGGGGGGGTGGTTAGGGCAAGAAACAATCCGGAGCAAGATGGGGGCAAGCAACTGCACAGATAACAACTGAAGGCAAACAGCAGTATGTGGTGGAAGGGGGCAAGCAACAGCACGTGCAGTTGGTGGTAGCAAGCAATGACACAGACAGTAAGTGGGTGCAAGCAACAGCAGCAAGGGGGTCAAAAGCACATGGGTAAGGAAGGGTGGAGAGTAGCACAGGAGGGAGACAGCCTTCAAAAACATGCACTCTTATGGAGTACTTCAACAAAATAAAAAAAAAGGAGGTCCTAATGCACAAGCAGTGGACGGATGCAAGTACTTAGTCATGCTTCAGGAGAGGGACAAATAAACAAAGAGTAAGGGAAGTCTGCATGTGCTGACCAAAGAGAAGCAAGCAAATCAGAATGACAATGAAGCCAACCAAAGGTAAGGGTTGGGCCGGCTCTAAGCCCACTGTAGGTTAACAAATTGCCTTGCAAGCGACAGCGCATGCACTGTATCAGGTGATGCCTAAAGAAGGGGGCAGAAACAAGGGAGAGCTGCCACTGAAAATGAAAGTGTTTATTCTCCAAAACCCCTCTAGTAAATAATCAGGAAGAGGTTTTCAGAGTCCCTTCTTTTTGTCAATGTAGGTTCTTTTCCTAAAGATCCTGACCTAGACCCATTCACCCATGGCTTGGTTTTCAATTTGTGATTTATATGGTAATTTTGGTCAAAGGCACAGTTGATTGGGAATGGTTGTCACACTACATTGTACACAGTGCTGAGACTGCAATGAGTATTCAGTTTTAACATCTGCAGCATTTCCCGTCCTGACCCTACATGCTTTACAATGCTTAATTTATCCCCACATTTCTCTAAAAATGAGATGCCTGATACTAACCAAGCAATGTTTTGTGAAAAGCTGCCCTCCACGAATGTGGGCCCCTTTTTATGGGTTGCCCAGTCCAATTTTTGGTCCAAATCCGACCATGTTCATATAATGAGCATTCACACAGCCTCCCACATCACCTCATCACTAAAATAACAGCAGTACATATTTGTCTTTTTGGGATTAACTGCTTGTGAGCTCTGTGTCCAGGGTAATCTTCAAGCGCCTTTGGGGTGCAAAAATGAGTTATTTGTAACTGAAGCAAACACGGCCAGGTGACATCAAGTCAAATGCTCCTCAGCTTGCCTCTCTTCTTTCTGATCTGTTTCTTTCTGAACTTGGGCCTGCTCCCTTTATTCTTTACTTTCACTTTTTTCTGTTTATAAATTCGTTTTTCCCCATCCCTGTGTTTTTTTTAAAAACATTTTTTTTGTCTTTTCTCCATCATTTATCTTTCCTCCTTGTGTTTTTTCTCACTGGCTCCATTCTTTGCAGTGCTCTTTTCTTCAGATTTCACATTAAATATTAATTATTTCCAAAGGCTTACTGCATGTGTTTTTCTTTAGATTCAGGTTCTTTTACACCCACTAATGCCTCTTTTCACTTGCCAAGGAGCTGTGGTTATGATTTGTGTGTGCTGGACACTCCAGTCTGCTGCATGCTGGGAGCCTTTATTATTTGTCACATTTGCCCATATAAATGATTTGCTTGGCTAGCATGGCTATATTGATGGGATGTTTGGGGTGTACTTGTGGCTTACCTAAATCGAGAGTTCTTGTTGCTCGTTGTAGTATTGTGTATGCCTCAATTAGGTTTGCATATAGTGGACGAAATTATTTCCTTGGAAAACTGAAAAATCCCTGTAAAGGATAGCCTGCAAAAGGCGTAATCGGCATGGACTGCTGTGCATTATGTCACAATTGAGGTATAGTTTTAATGACAATACCCATAGTTTACTATCTAAATGTTTAATATCTAGTAAATTAAAATTCGAATTGAGGAGTAAAACATAGAGTGATCATAACTGATCAAATGAAATTCCCATAGCCAGTGCTGCATCCTGCACAGACAACCCAACCTACTTTGTTTACCTGGTGGAGCAGGAATGCACACTAGGAATGATCACTAACAATGCCAATAGATCTGGCTTTAACATGCCAGTACATGCATAGACACGTCTACATAATTGCACACTTGTGTAAGCTTGTGTTTGCACGTTTTATCACTTTAAAGACAGAGCAATTATCATTGCAAATGCTTGTTTTAATAGTATACTATGCCCTCACCAAACTCCCACTGTCCTCCCTCCATTTTGTATCCCCTTTCCTTTGAGCTCTGAAGTTCTTATTTTAATTTGCAAAGGGCCCTAGGACTGAATGCAAATAAACCCTGATGATCCTCAGACAAAGTTAAAGTCCTCCAACCTGCATAAGAAACCAGCCGCCTCGAATATGCACGTGTCATCCTTGGGGTTTACTGTCGGTAAAACCGAACATTTAAATACACAAAAGCCTAAAATGAGAACGTTCCCCCAATGAGCTTTGCAAATCGTAAATGACAAGGTGAAATGGAGATAGGACTGACCTCACTATGGTCACTGGTTACCCTCAGAACAGCCAGGAATCTCTATGCTCGAAGTTTTAGCTTCTTGTACATGTCCTGAAACCCACAAAGAAGCCAAGGGCCTAGAATAGAGCACCCCAGAAGACAATGCCATGGTATTTGGCATGCAGATTGCTGTCTAAAGGTAACCACTGATTACTTCCCCTATCCTTGGTGTGTGAGGGCTCAGGTGACCACATTGGCCCGAGATCTGCATCACATGACATTACGTAGCTCAGGCTGTCAATAACAGCAAAGACTGATCTTCCATCTAATGATGAGGTCTGGTGAAGAGGACCATACAATACAATGTGAGCAGCATCCCTGCTTCTGTAAACAAACCAATCATCTGTGAGGACAGTGTTTAGTCACAGGAACAATCTGGAGTGGCACCCTGTACCATGCAACTTGGTGAGTTCCCTCTATACTTAGGATGATTGTGTTACTGGCCCACATTCATATTTGGCTACCAGTAGCGTGTTGCACTCCATGCTGCACAATAATCACATGAGGTACACGTGCAAGCACACTACATGTATCTCCACATATTCGACACTACGCTGTGGGTAAATAGTAGCCTCAGAGCAGTGCTTAATTTGTAAACAAAAATAAGTGCTAGGCCCCTCGTCAGGAGGTAACTGCAGCTTGCAACACCTATTTTCCTGTCTAGTGCTGCAAATGCCAGTACCAATATACCTACTAACCATCACACTCCTACAAGTGTGACATTTCAGAATATTCCATGCTCCAGTGCTACAAGAATGGCTTGGATGGCAAGGATGTGTCATTTGTACTGCTTATTGAATGAATAGACAACTGTTGTTGTCCGCATCTCTAAATTCGATATACAGCTGGGCTGTGAGGCAAAGTGGTAGGTGGTGGGCCAAGCTGCTGGAGGGGGGCCCCCTCTATATACTTTGCAGGGGGGCCCCCTCAAGTTTCGTTACGCCACTGGACATACATCCAGTTCAGCCACACCTCACAGCCCCCCTGGACGGACCACCACTGCATACACTTTCACCTTCAACACTTCTACCAGACCCAAATCCCCCCACATCCGTCTCGTAGGAACTGGAGGAAGATCACAGAGGAGCACCTCAACACCACCCTCCACCTAGACCCACCCTGCGCCTTGACCAACGACAACTCCGCAGCCAAGGAATTTTACTGCTGGATCTCCAGCTGTGCCGACAAGCTTGCACCCCTCCACCACCCGGCAAACAATGACCCCTGAAAGCCGCCTGGTTCACCACCAAACTCCAAGTAGTCAGGCACTCCTGCAGACGACTCGAGAAAACCAGGCAAAACCGGAAAACCATGGAAGACCTGAACAGCTACCGCGACACCCTGAAGGAATACCACCAGCGCCTGAGTGACACCAGCGGACTTTCATCAAGAAAAATATCCACACCAAAATGAAAAATACTAAAGAACTCTTCAACGTCATACAGCAACTCACCAAACGCCCCAGCGAAGCCACAGACACCACACCATCCCAGGTACTCTGCAACCAGCTTAGCTCCTACTTCCATCTGAAGATCAAGGCCCTCTATGATAACTTCAGCGCACTGACCCCGGAAACCCCCCTCTCGCCACCACCACCGACAATCACAACCTGGAATCCGGCCACCGTCGAACACACCACTGTGACCATGAAGAACACCCACTCAGGAGCCCCCATGGACCTCTGCCCACACCTACCACAGGGCCGCCGCCGCCATCACACTCGAACTAGGATGTACCATCAACACCTCTTTTAAATCTGGCATCTTCCCTAACAACTGGAAGCGGGCGGAGGTCAAACCCCTCCTCAAGAAGACCATGGCCGACCAACAGACCTGAAAAACTACTGGCCCCTCTGTCTCCTCCCCTTTGCAACCAACATCACCAAGAGACTCGGGAATACCCAGCGGACTGCCTTCATCAAAAATAACTCCATCCTAGATGCCTCCCAGTCCAGATTCTGCATCAATAACAGCACTGAGAGAGCCCTCCTCGCTGCCACTGACAACATCCGCATGCTACTAGACCACGTACACCCTACAGCCCTCATCCTACTAGACCTCTCTGCAGCCTTCGACACCGTCTTACATCGCACTCTCGCAGCCAGACTCCACAGCGCTGAGATACGAGGAACTGCCCTCTCTTGTATTTAATCGTTTCTCTCTGGCAGAGCACGCTTTCTCTCTAACAGAACCCAGAGAGGATCAGACTCCCCCTTTCAACTCCGAACCCACTCAGATCAACTGCAGAGTACCCCAAACATCATCGCTCAGCCCCATGCTCTTCAACATCTACATGGCCCCCCTCACTGTCATCGTGGGACAACAAGGGCTCAGCATAGTATCATATGCCGATGACACCCAGCTCATCCTCTCCCTCACAAAGAACCCTGAAGACACCAGACTCCGCTTCCAGGAAGGAATAAGGGAGGTAGCCACCTGGATGAAGAGCAGCTGCCTGAAACTCAACTTGGAAAAGACCAAGGTCCTCATCCTCGGGCCCTCCACCTCTGTCTGGGACAACACCTGGTGGCCCTGTGCCCTCAGGAGCCCGCCCACCCCGACGAATAATGCAGGTAACCTATGCATCATCCTAGACTCCTCCCTCACCATGACCCTCCAGATCAACTCCATCGCCTCCATAAGTTTCAACTGACTTCGGGTCTTCTGCAAAACCTTCAAATGGATGCCTCCAGAATGCAGAAAGACCATCACCCAGGCTCTCATAACCAGCAGACTGGACTACGGTAACACCCTCTACACCAGAATCAACCAAACCCTTCTCCACAAGCTCCAAACCATCCAGAACGCCGCAGCCAGACTCGTCCTCGGAATCCCATGACCCAACACCTATGTGACCTCCACTGGCTCCCCGTCAAGAAGAGAGTAACTTTCAAACTGCTCACCCACGCCTGCAACTCACTGCACAACATTGGTCTCCTTCCACGTACCCAAGAGGAACCTTCGTTCCGCAGGCCTCGCCCTCACAGAAACCCCTGCATCCGCAGAACCAGAGCAGGCAGAAGAGCTTTCTCCTATGTCACAGCCAAGCCTGGATCGAGCTCCCTCTCAACATCAGATGCCCACCCAACCTCCACACCTTCAGGAGGAACCTCAAAACCTGGCTCTTTGACTGATCCGGTGCTGCACCCCCACCCCCTCAGCGCCTTAAGACCCTCACGGGGGTGTAGCGCGCTTATAATTCCCTGATTGATTGATCGCTTGAACGTACTGCAGTAGGAGTCCAGCAGGAGTTGATAGAACAGGTGCGAGTGGGGATGGAGACCATGGCAGCCACCCTAGAGGGAGTCCGTGAGTGCCTTAGTCCAGAAAGGGATGACACAGCCACCATCAGAGGCATCTACTCTTCACTCCATGGCCTCCAGCAGTCCCTGGCTGATATTGCTGGTGCCATGAGGCAGAGGCATGAACAAATGACCTGCAAAACTGGCACCAGTGAGGTGACCAACCAGCTGAGGGCAATGACCACCATCTTAGAGTCCATGGAGTGGAAGCAGGACTCCCACTTTGCTGCCATGTCTGCCTACCCCGCAAACCTGCTGCTGTGTTGCAAAACTGGCAGCTCCTCCTCGCTGCTGTGCTGCCTCATGTATTGGCACAGATTAATCCTGCTGTAAGTACGGGATCCACATGTTCTGCCCCTGATGTATGTGTGCCTTCCTCAGCTGCCGCAACTAGAACACGACCCTCACGGGAGATACCACACACATCAGAGGAGGAAAATGTAGACTGTACCTCTTTTCAATGAAAAAGTGTCTGGTAGCATTCATCGGTGCCACATACCCAGTTTTCCTTTGCTCGGTGCTTATGAAAATGACAGGGTATATCACCTGTCACTGTCCTCATTTTGATTTCACCCTGTTCACCTTGACAATTACGGACTGCCATGTGGCATATCCTCTCTAATTACATTGTGGTTATCCTCCTCAGTGAAGCACTCTTATTCTCCACATGTCCCATAACATGTTACACCCATGGATTCTGTCTGTACATCCATTGGCTCAAAACATCTTTTGGAGTTGTTGTCCAATGAACTGTACCTGTGAGCCGCATCATCATTTGGACATGTAAATAAATGCCCTTAGTACAACCAGTGTGTTGTCTGTCTGTCGCAGTCAGGACCAAGTTGACCACTGGGTATTCTATGAGACAAATACACCAACTACTTGCCAAAGAGACATGTGTTTTTTGGAGTCAGGGACAATGATAGTCAGTGAGAGTATAACATATTTGTTGAGCTCTATGTGTGTGCTGACTAGCAAGTGGATACTCAAGGTTGCAAGCATGAAGCTCAACAGGTGTCATGCAGTCAGTGTTTATGATGAATGAAGTCGGGAACATCCATTACCACAAGTTTTTTACACCGCACTACAATTACAACGCAGGCTTTACAACGCAAGTCGTTACCACGACTTGCGCTGGAGGACGCTCTAGGCTAAGGAATAGTAGATCTACTATTCCTTAGCCTAGAGCGTCCTCTAGTAGATTTACTATTCCAACACCTTCCCTACTGTACGTAGGCTGGTGTTGGAATCCTAAATGTTACTATTCCTAAGTCCAGCACCCCACAGCACAAGTCGTGGTAACGACTTGCGTTGTAAAGCCCGCGTTGTAATGGCACGCGGGGTAAAAGCCAGCGCTGTATTGACATACAACCGTGTGTGAGTTCAAAAACCTACAATTTGAGCAAATGTTTTGAACACAACTTCCCTCCAAAGCATGTCACATGACGTATCCACTCAGAGAAATAGGATGCGAACACATGGGTTGCACTGTGTACCATTCCCATCATGTAGACAGATAACATAAAGCCAATGTCAACCTGACAGATCCCTGTCCATAGGTAAGACACCTACTCCACCATGTTGCCAAACACTGCTAGCAAAGACAAATGTATTTACATAACATTACCTGAGCGTACATGCTAACTCCAACCCAGTAAATGATGATGTAGATCTGTGTGTAGCAAACAATGACATTTAATGTAAATAGCAAAATTAAAATTACTAAAACTACCTACCCTACACTAGCTAACTAATCTAACCTAACCTACACTATCTTATCCTACATACTATCTAAAACTACCTTAACTTAACCTAGCGCACTCTATACATTTAGAGCAACATGATAAACTTCAAATCCCCACCCTCCTTACGACACGTCTTCACACAAGGACCACTGAAACTGATGTACCACAGAAAATAACATATTGAACTATGCTTACCAATAGCCCCAATACCAATTACCCAATAACCATTCAGTTGGCAGTGAAGAAAATTTCAATTGTTTATTATACAAAATACTCCATAGAGGAGCCTCTCCTATCCTCACCCATCTAGGTGCGTGGAGAAGACTGCTGGCTTACATTCAAAACAACACATATATACTTTCGGCATAGCACATGAAACACCGTAGATGGAAAAACACTACTTGGCTCTTGGCCCTCGAGGAAGGACCATATATGGCACACATGATTAGTACAAAGCTCTGCTTTAGTTATTATTGGGGAGGTCAGTAGGGGTGACTCCCTTTCCTCTCAGTGCCCGGGATTGCGGGCATGGCACCTTCAGGAATGCGCTTATCGCACCCAAAGCCAGATGCGACCTTAAGTCCCAGGACAGGGGAAGAATAGCTTATATTCAGCTGTCTCCAGCAAATCAACTAATCTAGGGCCTGAAAGCCATTTGAAGGTAGCACGTGATCACTGTTTGTGCCTAACGCAAACAGAAAAGATGGCGTCTGTATAGTTTTCGGCCTACTTGATGAAAACAGAACACACACACAGCATATACCCTTACTAACTAAGCTAAAGAAGTTATAGATTAGTTTTATGCATAACTGTATATTTAAGGATATATAGATACATCATGCTAACACAATATATATCTATGACCCATACCACTAACATAGGGGAAATCAGAGTTTTATCCCTCAGAACCACCCTTTTAGCATAATGTAATAACTAAAGAGAAGTCAGTCTTCAAAAATTCCTTCATCAATCTGCATTAGGTCTTTTATTTCTTGCTGAACTAATTGAGCCTATACAGCCACAGGGGAAGGAATGGTCATGGAAGAGGCAAGCTTAGTAGCACAATAAGAACAACAAGCTGGCCCATGTTTCACGTGAAATCTGATTCCATTTGTTGTCTGGAGGTGCATGTTGCAGCATCTCTATGTGATTGCCACCATATTTGTGCCTGTGATCAGCAGCAGGTAAATATGACACATGCTATGCCTGCTAGTATCATCAAAATCATCAAAATTTTCCATCCCAAAGTGGACAAAAGACCCCCAAACCAACCATACAAAGACCAGGTCCCTGTATCTGTCATGTACTTTGGATGCCAAACGATGTAGCTTCTGGATAGCCAAATGAACAGAAGGGGCGGAGTCAGGGATATATACGCAGCAGGAACTGCCGATCACACGGCATGCTCCTCCTCGATCAGCCAAGATAACGTCTAGAACCATTCTGCTTGAAGCACTACAGGTAAATTTGTTAATATACCTGCAGTGGTATTGATTATCCTTTCAACTACTCTAGACAAACGCCTTACTTCCTTACTGGTGATAATGGGTACCCAAATAGGAAATACTCCCTTCATTATATCAATGAAATGTTGCTCTGCAGTATCCATTTGATCAATGTCAGTGGTGTCTATTTCTTTCACATTTCTAATGAGGGGTAGGACTCGCTTCTCTAATCGATGGTCCTTATGATAATTAGCAGGAGCTATATACACTGGAGGGTACAGGAAAGACAGATAACAACGACCCGCCCAACTGCGAGGAAGCCATGTATATGCATTTTCTCCACATACAAAGTATACATTAGGAGGGGTCAATAATGTAGGGCTACTGCAAGTGCGCAGCCGATAGGTATACTTACACTGGCTCTCTCCTACTAATTCTTGTCCTGCCTCCTCAATACAGAAAGCTGAGGTACTGTTTAGTATAGGTACTGGGATTGCCTTATCATCTGTGACATTTGACATTTCTTTCTTTAAATTGTTGGAAATACTGGGTGAAATTAAACTCTGCAAAATCTAAGATCTCATTCCTGAGCCAAGTAACATTTTCATACTCCGTGTACATATTCATACAGGCATTTGGAACTAATGACCCTTCTCCATTATTTCCCTCGGGGTCGAAACCCTGGTGCAATTCTATGTATGCCAAAATCATCTCATAGTCTTTCTCAGAATAACGAGCAGTATTTACAGTATAATGCATATACATCATTGACAACAATTTAAACCAAGCCTCACAACTTCCTAAATATGATAAAGGCAAAGAAATAAACAAATCATGTCTATGCATCACAGAGGGCAAAAGGCCACAAACCCAACAATTGGTCGTATTCGTTGCACTGTGCGTCTGACGAAGCATTTCTACAAACACATTTTTAGTGTAGGTTTGCCGGTGTCTTTCTTTATGTGCGGCCAAGGTATAAAACAAAATGCTCTGGGGATGGGGTCGTTGTTCCCAGAATAGTAGGCATAGGATGGCGAAACTCCAAATAGACAAAAACACTCATTAATATAAACAAAATCGTAATAGTAACCACAAAGGCTATCTTTACATGCATGGTCCAACTGGAAAAGACGTGTACATATGTAGGGTAATAACGGACGGGGTGCAAAAGGTCGTTCCTCCTCAGGGACAAAATGGCAAAGGGATACATGCTAACTAAAAGTCCCAAGACAAAACTTGGGCAATGCAGTCCAACCTGCCAGAGGGTTCTTCTTTCATGTGTCCGTTTAGAGCCTCACAGGCAGGCCCCTATCGTTCATCAAAGGAAACCAAAAAACGAATCCTTGTGTTGGAGTTACGTATTCACAGAACTCTTGAAAAATACACAATCTGGGCCCTTTCACAAGAAGTTCAGTCTTTCTTTCTGAACAGAGGAAACAAAATGTCCCAGGCTCTCAACGTGTTCAGTCCAGTGGCCCACTCAGTACCCCAGAAAAGTTTTGAACAAACCCTATTACTCAAGTCTTTCCCTGTCTCCTCCCATCTTCATCTAGGGTACTGCGTTGTTTTCTGGGCCGCAGGTTGTACCGAGCATGGCCAGGTGTCTCCTGGTCAGAGAGAGGGACCCCAGCACCAAAGGGATAGGGTACCAAAATGACTAAATGTCAGACAGAAGATTCCCCTTGGGTTGTTCAAATGAGAAGGCAACAATTCTTACAGGCTACCACGCAAACATCAAACATGCATCAAGATTCAAAAATAGGAGCAATGTGAGATAGAACAAAACAATTCTGTCAAAATTAATACAATTAGTGTGCACAATTTATTCAAATATATAAAAAACACAAAATTAAAAACAAGCAGATGTTAAAAGAAACATTTAAAATAAATTTTGGGAACACAGACACTAAATGGAACAGATCAAGTACAACCTATAAACCTAAACAGTTCCTAATGTACAAAAAACAGGGGGTGCAAAAATAAAGGTAAAGATTCCACCACAGTTGAAATAGTCCTTTGTAGATATATATATTGCACTCCTCCCTATTACTCTCAACGCGTTTCGACGGACAATAAAGATATAGCCGCCTTCATCAGGAATATTTTATATCTGTAATCCCAAAAATAAGTATCTGAAATTTAAAAAGATGTATTTTAGATTTACAATAGAATTTATATAAAGGAACAAACATTGTACATCACATCTAATATACAATAAAAACAGAGAAAATAATGTTTCGCCTACACAAAGCTCCAGACAGCATTCACATACTAACATAAAGCCACTAACGCAGTTTGAAACAAATATACTGATCACAATTCCAAGCAAATATACCAGATGTAGGATTATATACAAAGAGAATATGATATAGCTCACAGTATATATCCCATTACATTTTAAAACATAATACAATGTCATAAATCATACAACAGTACATATACATTCTATACTCTACTGAATAGCTTCTTAGTCCTGACAGACCACTTAGCTGCTCCATAGCTATTTGTGTACTTATTGATTCTTGTAGTATTTCAGACTGGTTTATACTAGACCCAACAGGGTATGTAAGCAAAAATGATATATTCCTACGTTTCTTAGAGACAGGTTGTAGTATTTCAGACTGGTATATACTAGACCCAACTGGGTATGTAAACAAAAATGATAAATTCCTACGTTTCTTAGAGACAGGTTAGGAAAATATATATCATACCAGGAAAATCGTCCTTGTCGGTGGAATAAAAATCAGCTACAAATATGTAGTTCGCACAAGTAGAAATCTGAGGTTAGAAAAAAGTGACATGAATGCGCTGATTCAATAGGACTCTCAGGTTTATTTCTCAAAAAGCAGAGCTACTTACACGATAAATTCTCAGACTTTCAATGAGACCGTGTATCTTTTAATAAAAACAGCAGCCATACGAGGTCAGCCTTGAATCAAGCAATGAAAGGATCTAGAATTGTAATAAAAGCGGTATTTATTATACGCTCGAATGTGAATATGAAAAAGTCTCATATTCTTAAATAACCTAGAACCCAAAACTCCAGCAATATATGGCCTACCAAAGGTCCATAAGAACAAATCAGACCCCCCTATGAGACCCATTGTGAGCAGTATCGACTCTCTGTTGGAACCGTTAAGCAAGTATGTTGACCATTTCCTAAGGCCCTTGGTGTGCAATTTGAAGTCATATGTCAGAGACTCTGCACACATCATATCACTGATTGAGGGATTGCCATTTTGTGAGGAGACACAGTGTCTAGTGACCCTAGACATTGAGTCTCTCTACACAAATATCCCTCAGGCCGACACAGTGAAGGTCATTGACGATTTGCTTACCAACCAAGATCTGGGTGGTGCAAATAAGGACTTCATTGTTGATTGTGTACAACTGATCCTTACTAATAATGTCTTTCTCTTTAAAAATCAATATTTTAAACAACTCAAGGGGACCAGCATGGGGGCCACTTGTGCCCCCAGTCTGGCCTGCTTGTATGTAGGCAATTTTGAAGCCATACATATTGACAATGAACTGGCACCATTCTTCGAGAATGTAGCGGGCTGGTACCGCTACATTGATGATATCTTCTTTATCTGGGAAGGTACCATTGAACTTCTGGAACAATTCTTAAGTTGGATTAATTTAGGAGACCCAAATCTTAAGTTCACTTCCTCTTACAGTACCACCAAGGTGGATTTTCTGGATATCTCCATTAAAAGTATGGAAGGGGTTCTGTTGGTCGAACTCTTTACAAAACCCATGGCGAAGAATACCCTTCTCCATTATTCCAGCTTTCACCCAAAGTCACAAAAAGAAAGCATTCCCTTTAGTCAGTTTCTCCGACTAAGGAGGAATTGCTCTGACACTAAGGATTATTATAAACATGCTCAAAACCTTAAGAAGAAATTTCGAGACAGAGGCTATCCGAGCAAGCTATTATCCCATTCACTAAAAAGGGCAAGGTTTTACGACCGTGAAGCCTTAATTCAAAATACCAAGAAAGTGAAAGAACCACTTAATAAAGTGGTATTTGTCAGTAAATTCTCCCATATTAGCAACCAAATAAAAAATGTGGTCAATAAACATTGGCACATTTTGACCATGATGAGGAGACATCCCTGGAAAAACCATTATTCGCGTTAAAAAAAACAAAAATTTGCACGACTTACTGGTACATACATATAAAGAGGAAACATCTGACCATCAGAGAACACTTGATAACTCTATAATAGTAGGGACTACAAGATGTGGCATGTGCAATATGTGCGATCAATGTATCGTGGCCACAGAAATTACCTGCAACAAAAAAGTGATGAAAATGCAAGACACATAATAATTGCAGGAGCAAAAACATTATCTATCTCCTGGAATGCCCCTGTGGTCTCTACTATGTCGTAAATATTTAATTTACCGTCTTAATTTCTATGCAGGTAAGTACTTAATCAATAATAACTCAATCGGAAAGAAAAAGGCAGAGTCCGTGGTGTTAGAGTTCTTAGGGGTTTTATTCCAAAAAAGGAATCGTTCTAGAACTGGATATCATGTTCCTGCAACCACGAGGGTTCAGGAAGGGATAGAGCAATATTTTATTGACAATACATAGCTTATATACTTAAATCGTACAGTAGAAACCAATACAGAAGGCGTAACAGCTGAGAGAAGACAAGATAACAGCATCCACGTGGTAGTGATACGTAATTAGGAGGCGTGAACTGGGCGTGAACATAGAGGTGTGTGCTAGAAACGTCACAGATAGGTGTCACAAGTGGGTGGCACAAAGCAGAAATCTTGTAATGTCAGCAGAAATCTGAGGCTTGGATGCGCGCGCAGCTGCATGACGTGTGATTGACGTGGAAACTGGAGGGTGCAGAGGGACTTGACATTTACACGGGCGGAAAGAGACAGGAGTCTGGCATGTCAGATCAACTCGTACTTCTATCATATCTGATATCTGATGTTTGGGAACTATATTATCTAAACGGAAAGGTCTCTGGGGCAGAAGCTATTCTATACTGACTGTGAGTGCGTGTATAAGCGCCTAAGTGTCTACATGAGAATGCGAGGGGCATGGGCCTTCCATGGTAACAGGGGCTATGAATTACTTGCACGGAGACAGCGAGGCCGGGCCCTTTGCATCTGCAGCTGGGGGAATGTTTACTTAAACTGGTAGGCAGGAATGTATTTTCGAGGAGCGGAACAGATAATTCGAAGGTTGAAGTCAGTCTTGGCAGGCAGCAGGCTGTATTAAGCGCCGGGAGCCGCACAGAAAGTAAGTCAGAGGTCACGGGTACAGAGACAGCCTGGGCTGATGCTTTCAGAGTCAGAAGCCAGGAGAAAAAGGCTCGATGGCAGAATTCAGGGCCTACTTCGCCAGAGCTGAAAAACGTGTAAAGTACACCACAAAAAGACGTTGGCATAGCATACTTAGGAACGGACTATTCAACCCATTCAAGGTGGGTCTGAAAGAGGACATGTTAACGTTGGACGCAAATGTATTTGCGTCTTCATAGCTGGCACAGGAGGGAAGTTACATGCACTTTAAGCTGGTACATGGAGTCGGTGGGGTACACGCTAGGGAACACAACTGGACCATAAAATTTATATTTCCTCATTCCCTCCTTGTTCCCTACGGACCCTTCATGATATATCGATCCTCATGAATCGATCAGTTTGTTCTTGTAACATCATTTGCTCTTCTTTCTTCCTCTCACGTTTTGAGAGAAAACTGGAATGTTCAATGCATGATGTGGCACACAGTCCACAAATCGCTGGCCCACACTGTAGGCACAGGCAGCAACTGAATACTAGGACTAGGCCGATGCCTAGGAAGGATAGGATCTTCCATCCCCAAGCAGTTAACGTTGTCCAGAACCAACCGGACCAAGTCCAGGTGCCTGGATTCTGATGTATCAGATTTGCAATTTTATGAAGACGTGTAATAGCTTGGTATACCGTTGGCGCGTTTTCTGGGATGAAAACACAGCAACTTGACCCGATGACCTTACAAGCTCCGCCTCTATCTGCCAAGATGACGTCAATAACAAGACGATTCTGAAGAACAACAACCCGCATGGCGGACTGCTCCTCTGTTAAGTTACCTAGGGCGGAGGCAGTTTCATTTACTACTGCTTCAAGTGTTCTAGTTAACCTGCGTATTAGTTTACTATTTTGAACGGGCCTGTGAAGAAAAAGAATCCTTTATTGAAATCTGTGTACTGCTCCCATGCCGTTTCAGTGTAGTCGACAATCGGGAGATCTGTTCGGAGTCTATTCTTTACTAGATGTGTATTTCTGTGATAATCAGGAGGGGCTAGAAAAACAGGTGGCAGAAGGAATGCAATGTAACAGGTACCATCCCAATCTGGAGGTAAGCGTATGTATGCGGTATGACCACAAACAAAGTAGGAATGACGGGTAGCTCTAAAAGAAGACTTGCCTTGATCACTGAATTCGACCACAGTAGTACATTTACTATGACCTAAGTGTACTGAACCCTTCTTACTGACACATAATTCACCAGTGACTGGTAATACTGACATAGCAGGGAGAACTGGTGCAGCTTCGGATTCAACAGTAAGAATCATAAGGTTAATTGTGTAATTACCTAATCCATATACTTCATTTTCTAGATCAGTTCCTGTTCTAATGGGAAGTCCCTTCTTGTCAGGGTAACAGACGTTAAGCAGAACTAAGTTCAAGTTTCCCCAAACCCAGCTCCCTTTGTAAACAGCAATATCAGGATCTAAGGAATTAATTATTCTAAACCATGCACCACAGGAGCCATTGTGAGTGAACGGGTACGGAAAGAGGGGTAGAACTCCCTTGTATTTCTGGTAGGGAGGGAGTCGGCCACATATCCAGCAGTTTGTAGCATTGTTAGTTTGGTGGGAGTGATGTAACATACTGATGAATGTGTTGTTGCGCAGCGCAAGTCTGTAAGAAAGTTCGTGTGGGGGTAATTCACTAAAAGAATGTTCAGCAGTGACATTGTAAGCAGATTGTTCACGCTTGAAAATAGGGTAATACATAGGAAGGAGTATACTTGCAACAATAATCAGAAGACTTAAGAAAAACATAATCAATAATGTCACTATACAGTGACTGCGGAGTGATTTGCAATATGTATGTTTCTTGAGTTGTCTCTCTCTCTCTCTATCTCGATCTAGGGGATACATGTCAGAAACTATTTAACCGATTCACCTAGGGGAGGACTTAAACAATTAAACTGTCTGACTTGCTAGATCGGAGTTTCAGTTTATACTCCTCTTGGGGAGTTTTCTCTCGTTCGGGAACTTTAAAGTCACTAGGTTCTATACAGTCTTTGGAGGGGGTGGACGAGTCTGGGTCTGGTTTCAGTTCATTGCATTGTTTAATATGACTCGTATGTATCCACCCCTTTCTGCCTTCCACCTTTACTGCTGTCCTCGTAGTAAGAAGGACGGTCTTCGGCTCTTTCCAGCGGGGCTCCAGCGGACTTTTCCTGTCGAAGTTCCTAATCAAGACCAGATCTCCGGGACGGACATCATGCGGCTTTACATCAGTGTTGTCAGGGAAGGCTGCGGCAACCTGTGAATGACATGATTGGAGTGCAGACATCAAGGAGGCAAGGTAATCTGTCAGCATATTACAATCGACATCGGTAATTTTCTTAGGAATGGGCGTCCCCCACATATTCGGTGGTCTGCCAAAGACCACTTCATACGGGGATAGTCCTGATCTCGAGTGGGCGACCATCCTCATATAGAACAATGCAACTGGCAGGGCGACTATCCAGTCGACCCCTTTCTCTTTACATATTTTGCTAAGGCGGGTCTTTAGTGTCTGATTATGCCTCTCTACAAGGCCTGCGGCTTCGGGATGTCGGACACAATGGAATTTCCACTGATATCCTAGCAGCAAGGAAACTTGTTTCATTAATTCGGATGAGAATGGCTGTCCGTTATCTGAGTACACGACACGAGGCAAGCCGTACCGTGGGAAGAATTCTCGAACCAGCTGTCTGGCAGTGGTCGGAGCAGTGTAATCTGGGACTGGATATGCTTCGGTCCAACGGGAAAGTGCACAAACGATTACGAGGACATATTTGAATCCTCGACAACGGTCCATCTGGATATAATCCATCTGGAGGACTTCAAAAGGGTGATCGGGAGGATGAAATCCACCTTGCTCTACGGGGACACTTTTTCCTGGATTGAACTGACAACAGATCATGCAAGTACGCACTTTCTGTTTTGCTGCTGCCCGTAAGTGTTTGTTATACCAGAGATTCTGTAAACTGTCTAACATCGCTTTCTCTCCTAGATGTGCTGGACTATGTGCTGTATTGATTATGATTTGAACCATAGAGTCGGGGAGAAACCATGTAGATTTTCCCTTCGTCATCCAACCTTGATCTGTCTGGATCCCTCCTAGTTCGGTCCATTTCTTTATTTCATCTGCAGTAGCATGTGTCTGAATATCGATTACATCTAGGGCGGGATCCCTGACTGTCATACAATGTGTCGGTACTATTGTCTTTGTCACGTCAGTTGTCTGAGTATGAGTCAATGCTGTATGTTTTGCTGTCTGGTCTGCCAGGTCGTTACCCTGGGAAACAGAATCTGTAACTTTAGTATGTGCCTTACACTTCATGACGGATATGCCTGAAGGCAGATGTATTGCTTCTAACAGTGCTTGAATGAGGGGACCATGTTGAATCTTGGCACCATGAGAGGTCAAGAAACCTCGTTCTTGCCATAACATTCCAAAGTCATGTACAACTCCGAACGCATAACGGGAATCAGTGTATATGTTAACATTTCTGTTCTTGGCTAGTATACAGGCTCGGGTCAGAGCGATGAGTTCTGCCGCTTGAGCAGACAGTGTATCAATACGATGTGTTTCTTTAACTTCAGTTTTAGTGGTCACTGCATATGCGGCCACTAACTCTCCTGTACTTGTTCTCATACATGAACCATCCACATAAAGTGTCAGGTCTGGATTTGTCAGTGGGACATCTGTTAAGTCTCGTCGGGGCTTGGTTACTGCATTAATGATCTCTATACAATCATGCGGGGCTGGCTCTGTCATAATGGAAGGTAACAATGTTGCGGGGTTTAGAATGCTGCAGCGTCTGATTTCTATGTGTGGCTGGAATAGCGTCAATTCATAACCTGTCAGCCGTGCTATAGTCAAGTGTTGAGTCTGGGTTCTGTTTAAAAGAACCTCTACAGAATGTGGAACTTGAACTGGTAATTGATGTCCTAAAACAATTGAGTCGCTCTGTCTGATTGCTAAAGCTGTCGCTGCTACGGACTTCAAGCACGCAGGGAGTGCCTGGGCTACTGAATCCAATGTACTTGAAAAATAAGCGCAAGGCTTATGTGAACCTACTTGATCTTGGGTGAGGACAGACAACGCTGTACCATCACGTTCTGTAACAAAAAGTGTAAAAGGTTTGCTGTAACATGGTGTCGCTAAAACTGGTGCTTGACATAAAGCTTTCTTTAATTCCTCAAAGGCTTGTGTGTGTTCCTGAGTCCAAGGGAGGACAGTCGAAGTCGCTGCCTCCTGTGTCGTTAACTGGATGAGTGGTTTAGCCAGAAATGCATATTGAGGAATCCATTGTCTGCAGTACGAGGTGAGGCCTATAAAGGCCCGCACTTTCTTTTGTGTCTGGGGTTGTGGCATATTTACAATTAACTGAATGCGATCGGGAGTGAGCTGTCTCCCCACTTTGGACAGCAAGTGACCCAAGTACACAACTTGCTGAACACAGAATTGAAGCTTCGAAGGAGACACCTTGTGTCCCTTGTCGGCCAGAAAATGTAAAACTGTCAGTGATGCTTGTTCACATTCGGGCTCACTTCGTGCGGTGATCAGCAGATCATCGACGTATTGCAGTAAAGCGGTGTTAACTGGCATTTGAATACAATCTAGTTGTCTTTTCAGTGCTTGACTATAGATGCTGGGGCTTTCTGTGAATCCTTGAGGTGCGCATGAAAATTTGAAACTTCGTCCATTTAAACTGAATCCGAAGAGATATTGGCTCTCTGGGTCAATAGGTACACTAAAGAAGGCGTTCTTGAGGTCAATTACAGTAAAGAACGTTGCTTCAGAATCAATAGCAGTCAATAGGGAAGAGATGTCGGGGACCACAGGGTACTGTGGTATGATGCATTTATTCAGTTCTCGTAAATCAATCACCAGCCGATATACTGGCGGTGCATTGGGATCAGTACGTTTAAGAATCGGAATGATAGGGGAATTGCAGATATTGGAGTCGGTCTCTACGACTACTCCTTGGGCAATGAGCTCTTCAATGATTTCCAGTAAAGCCACTACAGCATCGGGTGGTAACTTATATTGTCTGATTCGCGGTAAAACAACACCTGGTTTCAGTGTAACACGGTACGGTGTGATATGCATACAGCCTACATCAGTTGGGCCTTGTGCCCACAAGTGATCTGGTACATTTCTTAATCTGACATCAAACTCTCGTAATACATAATGACCCTTGAAATCCCGCAGAAAGAGTCTAACTCCCTCCGGGGAACAACATATCACTGCTCCTAGAGCCTTCAATGTTTTGATACCTAACAGATTTTCTGGACATGATTTCGTAAGTAACAAGTCTGTAACACGTGATAACGGACCCACAGCCAGGGGAACGGGTTCTGATACCTCATTTACAATAGGCTGTCCCGAAAAACCAAGGGAAACATTCTGTGAGCCTGAGAGGGGTGCCCCTGGAACTTCATTATGGCTGATTGTAGTGCGACTTGCCCCTGTGTCAATTAAAAACTTTCTGTCTTTTCCCAATACTTGACTGTGTACATAAGGACCCTCTTGATCTACAGGAATTTCAATAAGAGGCAAGCCAACTTCCCTCTCTAGGCTGTTTCATGTGTATCGTGGATAATCGGGGTAAGCAGATTGGGCATATTGGTACATCTGTTGTGAAACTTGCTGAGTCGCGGCAATGGGCTGTGGCTGTGATACCGCTACTGTCTGTGCTGTATGTGATGAAGCATGCATAGGCTGTGTATTCTGTATGGGCTGTACATTCTGTGAAGTCTGTTGTTGGGCCTGGTCTTGTCTTGGCGGATGTGGTCTTTCCTTAGTTTTACCTGTTGCTATGTTATGTTTCAGAACTGGACATTCATGTACGTAGTGACCTGGCTGCTTGCAATAGTTGCATGTCCCTTTAACGGGAGCTGCGGCGTGACCACTCTGGGTCGTACCCTTTCTCTGACCGTCGGCTGGAACTGATTGGGCCACCAACATTTTCATTTTCGTGTCTTTCATGCGTTTCTGTTCATGATCCTGTTCTTCTCTAATTCTGTTCTGATGGTATTGTAACATTTGTAACATCTGTGATGGCGTGTTTGCTTGCCATGTACTCTCAACCTTGTATACACGGTTTTTAACTGCTAACAGGGAATTCTCGACTAACTTTGATACAAAAAGGTGCGGGTACGACTCGCTACTTGGTTTAAGACCACTATTAATAATGAAACATTTCTCGAATCTTGAATAGAAGTCACTAGTATCTTCATCTGGTTTCTGTTTACAGGCCGAAATTGCGTCCCAATCTTCCTTTCTAGTTGTCAGTAATCTTGGCAGAACCTGTACTATCAAACCTGGTAATGCTTTAGTTTTCTCCCCAAGGCCTACCCCTGGGGTACGTTTGTTCTCCTCGTCTTCTATTTCTGCCCATGCAATCTTTTTCTCTCCCACTTCCCATTCTTTTTCCTTGAGTTTCTCGTAGATACCTGTGGGCAGCAATACCTTTAACATTTTCATGATATCTTCATATGTGTAATCCCCCATCAGTAACATGTCTTTAAGTTCTCTGTGAAAACCTGCAGGGTCTTTATCATGACAGGGTACTAGTTTCTTCATTTCTAACAGTTCTAACTTAGTCAGAGGCGTGTGTACATACACGCGTTTCAAGGTCTGATCGGCACCCATAACTGGATGCACTTCTCGTAAAGGGTTCTGACTTTCAAGACCATGCAGACGCTCCATATGATACATTTTTCTTTCTGGGGGCGGAGCGGGAACATATTCGGAGCTTACGAAAGTGTTATATCTATGTCGTTGTTCTAGAATTATTTGTATTAACTTGGTACTTAGACCTCTCCATCTATCCATGAGTAGTGCTTCTAATGTACCGTGTAAGGGACCTGGATCGGAATGTTTGTTTCTGTATAACGTGAGGAGGTGCTGAATCATGTATACACCTGCTAATTTCTGTTCGTCTGGGGAAAGGTTCAGAAATGTCTGCGCTACTGTGTCATCATTGAATATGTTCGGATTGTCAGCCCATAATACTGCTGACCGGGCTAGTTCTTGTTCATCCATTGAAATTGAGTACGTGGTACCCTATTCGGTCTCGAAGTCTTTTATCAGTCTCCTGGAACTGATGTTCAGGAGAATTCGGTTTTGTTATGCCAGAGAGAAAAACTCTCTTGCTTTCTGGACGAATGCCTTTCCTAAGGTAAGTTCCCTTACCTACATACGCTATCGTATCTGTAGTCTTTTCTTGTTCTTCAGGTTCTTCCTCCTCCTGGGAGGAAGCTTTTTCTTTCTCTTTTTCGTGTATTTCTATCACTGCCTTTCTTATTTTCTTGTACATACTGGCTATGCAACTCCCCTTATCATGTTTTCCTTCGGATATATTTCGGCCCCACTTGTTGAGTGCATCTAATTCCTCTTGTTCGGTCTCAGGCCTGTCTCGTTCTCTTATTAGGCAATTTATGAAAAAACGTAGTATATATGCTTGAGTGTCAACTTTCTGATGCGCCATGGCATCCTTAATACTTTCAGGGTCTTTCCCAGTCTGAACAAAGTGATATATTCTGTCTAGGTGCTCTTTTATTCCTGAGAATAACAGTAGGTAATCTGTAGCATGTCGTAAGCGTAGTGATGCCATCATCATTCTATCGTCTTTACCGGGTACTGGATCATATCTGCAAACTGCGAGTGGTTCTTTGAGTATGTCGAGACGGGGTGATTTGAACGTGAAATGACTCTGCATATCCCTAAGGTGTAATCTGTGTATTGCTGGTGGGGTCCGAAGACCCCCTGTCGCACCTCCTGAGGCGGAAGCTTGAACATTATCTCTCTGTGGAGTCTGTACGTGTACTTGAACTTGTCTTTTAGTAGGATCAGGTAGAAGCGGTTTCGGTATATCAATTTTAGGTGCGGGAAGTGGTGGGGGAGGAGGAATGACAGGCTGTCGGACGGGAAAACCTGATTGCAGTAACGGCGGGATATGGTCTGGAGGCGGGTTGCCACCCCCGTCACCGTCAGTAGGCGGGACGTGGGCAGGCAGATTAGCGTAAGCGGGTGCTACATCCTCTAGATAGGAATTCAGAAATATGTCTTTAGTAGTCCTGTGATTTACTTTAGTTGGAACCAATGGTGGCGGCAGATTTTTCGGTATTTCTGAAGTGGCTTCAGGCGAACCCTCGGCCACTAAATACATGCCGTTGACAAGATTGTTTCGTGCGCGGTCTACTTGTTCTGATTTTACTCGGATACCTTCAGTAACTAATTCGTTTTCTTGAGCTTTATCTGATTCTTTAAGTCTGTCTTCTCTACGGAGTGCTTTTTCAGCACGCTTATGTGATTCCTTATGCCAAAACTCTATGGCGTCTTTCTGAGATTGTCTGGCTTTCTTTTTCCATAGTGCTTCTTCTACCTTCATGATGCACTCGGCATCCCATGTTCCGGTAACAGGCCATCTGTGTCTCTCGTCTAGATGCTTAGTATAATCGGCCCATAAATCTAGATACAATATGGCATCTAAGCCATGCTTGTGGTACATAAAATTTCCAGGAGTGTCCCTAGGGGGGATAGGAATTTCTTCCTCTAGTATCCCTTTCCTAGTTCCTATCTGTTTTAACTTATTGAAAAACGGCATCTTGTTTACTTTAATACTGAGTGCTCAATCCTTGCTACTTAATACAGCTAGTTATACAAGAACACAATAATGCACATTAAAACAGTCACACTCATACCACGACATTAATCACATGAAAGACATTTGAGACATATATGACTACCCCCTATACTGATGTACTGCTAAACAGCACAGATACACTGTCAGAGACAATGCAGAAACTTGAAAAACTGATGTACTGCTAAACAGTACAGATACACTAAAACAGTGCAGACCGAATTTGTGTACCCAAACCCGTCTTGATACGTCCCAGCAATGGTACTCACCGGGAAGCACGGAAACAGAAGGCCTCGGAAAACTCGACTGGACTGGACCGGACTCGACTCGACTCGACACGTGGATACTTCGGAAACTGGTGGGCCTCTTGACACCTCGGACCTTGCTTCTTTCGGCTAGGCTCTGGTCGGGATCCTCCGCACTCCTCACCGCCTCGTCTGGGTGCTGATTGCAGTCTTCGTCACCTCCGTGGGCCAGAGGGAGATACAGGAAATCCTGCCGGTACACGTAGTTTCCGTCTAACTGATGGCAGGGGACAGAGTTTGCAACGCACCAACCGGCGCGTGGGGTGGGGGAGGGGTCCCTATTCGGGCGCCAAAATGTCGTAAATATTTAATTTACCGTCTTAATTTCTATGCAAGTAAGTACTTAATCAATAATAACTCAATCGGAAAGAAAAAGGCAGAGTCCGTGGTGTTAGAGTTCTTAGGGGTTTTATTCCAAAAAAGGAATCGTTCTAGAACTGGATATCATGTTCCTGCAACCACGAGGGTTCAGGAAGGGATAGAGCAATATTTTATTGACAATACATAGCTTATATACTTAAATCGTACAGTAGAAACCAATACAGAAGGCGTAACAGCTGAGAGAAGACAAGATAACAGCATCCACGTGGTAGTGATACGTAATTAGGAGGCGTAAACTGGGCGTGAACATAGAGGTGTGTGCTAGAAACGTCACAGATAGGTGTCACAAGTGGGTGGCACAAAGCAAAAATCTTGTAATGTCAGCAGAAATCTGAGGCTTGGATGCGCGCGCAGCTGCATGACGTGTGATTGACGTGGAAACTGGAGGGTGCAGAGGGACTTGACATTTACACGGGCGGAAAGAGACAGGAGTCTGGCATGTCAGATCAACTCGTACTTCTATCATATCTGATATCTGATGTTTGGGAACTATATTATCTAAACGGAAAGGTCTCTGGGGCAGAAGCTATTCTATACTGACTGTGAGTGCGTGTATAAGCGCCTAAGTGTCTACATGAGAATGCGAGGGGCATGGGCCTTCCATGGTAACAGGGGCTATGAATTACTTGCACGGAGACAGCGAGGCCGGGCCCTTTGCATCTGCAGCTGGGGGAATGTTTACTTAAACTGGTAGGCAGGAATGTATTTTCGAGGAGCGGAACAGATAATTCGAAGGTTGAAGTCAGTCTTGGCAGGCAGCAGGCTGTATTAAGCGCCGGGAGCCGCACAGAAAGTAAGTCAGAGGTCACGGGTACAGAGACAGCCTGGGCTGATGCTTTCAGAGTCAGAAGCCAGGAGAAAAAGGCTCGATGGCAGAATTCAGGGCCTACTTCGCCAGAGCTGAAAAACGTGTAAAGTACACCACAAAAAGACGTTGGCATAGCATACTTAGGAACGGACTATTCAACCCATTCAAGGTGGATCTGAAAGAGGACATGTTAACGTTGGACGCAAATGTATTTGCGTCTTCATAGCTGGCACAGGAGGGAAGTTACATGCACTTTAAGCTGGTACATGGAGTCGGTGGGGTACACGCTAGGGAACACAACTGGACCATAAAATTTATATTTCCTCAACTATGTAGGTGAATCTGGAAGAGAAGTGCGAGTTAGACTACAGGAACACAGATCCGCTATAAAAACCAAAAAGATAACTGCCCCAATTGTAACACACTTTCTCGAAATGAAACATGGTGAAAAAGATTTCAGATGGTTTATACTGGAGAAGGTTAAGATTGGAAAAAGAGGTGGCAACATTGCCAATGTCCGCAAATTTAGGGAACAATGGTATATTTCTTTCTTAGACACTGTCAGACATGGGTTAAACTCACGTGAAGAATGGGAAAGAATTATCAGCAGAACCTAGATAGTTGGCACTACCTCTATTTTGGCTTAACCTTTAGGTACTCATGCCTTCATAATAACTAAAAATGCGTTAGCTAATATGTATGCGTTTTCTATCTCCATTTTCCGTAAAATTTAGATTTTTGGTGACCATGTATTTCAGTGTCACTCATTTTATGACAATCCTGTTAGTATAGTGTTACAGTAATGTTAGAATGTTACCTGTATTAATCTTATAGCTGACTCATTCTAGCGTGTTTACACTAAAAACGTTTTTTTGGTCACCCATAAACGGATGATAATATATCCATCATTAGAGAATGGAAAATGTACAAGAAGACATTGGCTCTTTTGTCCATGTTGGCCCGCAATCAGAGTCTTTAGATTATCGGCACATATTTATATGTACTTCTGCCACCCGACTTTGAGCACGGGTACCTGGAGAGTATGCTTTCGCGTTCGCTATCTATTAGGAACATACAATAATCTAAATAGGAAACAGACAATATCACGCTCATTGTTGTGAGTCCGTTCTTAATTTCTACCACCAGTCTCACGTACATAGCTATGGGAGTCCGTCTTCGAAGCGACTATGAAACTTTAATTTAATGTCCGTCCTTTATGTTGGCAACCACAAACGAGATACGTGGAAACGTGTGGGTGTTAATTATTCCGGGTCTATTTAAACTGAGGAGATACCCTGTATCGCGTTTTTACTTTGAACAACTCTCGGAGTGGCACGCGGGACGTTTGAAGCCTCCAACCACAAGGTATGCGTAATATGCGGTGATTTTGAGCACTCGGCTGTACTATTCTATGCTGCCCGACTCAGGCTATGCTGTCTATCCTCTAAGCGCAACAATCTTTAGCATTTATGTATATATCCTTATTGCAGAGGCGGCGGCACTGTAATTAAGGACCCACTTTAATACTGTGAACCGATAGTAGATATCCTTCAAAAGAAGCACGTTTCTCTAAACGTGAGTATATTTATCTTTTCTTAGGAAGAACCCTCACGTAATTAACAAAAAGTAACCTTATATACTAAGTCAATTCCTTTCTGTCAATTTCAATTTTAGTACATGAAAGGCGGCTTCGTTATTTACCGCGTGCCGAAATATCTTCACTAAAGGCTCTATCTATAGTAAGTACAACCTATGTCTAGCTCCCAAAAACCATATGGAGTGTTAATTTATATTATTGCTATGAGGCCTAAACACATACATTATTATCTTTTCCTATAGGGCCTTCTTACATTGTCAAGTATTAAATACTGACTACCTTGGTGACATCGTTCTTTGAGCAAAGAGGACTAAGACGTAAGCATATAGGCGATATATGAGACTTTTTCATATTCACATTTGAGCGTATAATAAATACCGCTTTTATTACAATTCTAGATCCTTTCATTGCTTGATTCAAGGCTGACCTCATATGGCTGCTGTTTTTATTAAAAGATATACGGTCTCATTGAAAGTCTGAGAATTTATCGTGTAAGTAGCTCTGCTTTTTGATAAATAAACCTGAGAGTCCTATTGAATCAGCGCATTCATGTCACTTTTTTCTAACCTCAGATTTCTACTTGTGCGGACTACATATTTGTAGCTGATTTTTATTCCACCGACAAGGACGATTTTCCTGGTATGATATACATTTTCCTAACCTGTCTCTAAGAAACGTAGGAATGTATCATTTTTGTTTAATTACCCAGTTGGGTCTAGTATATACCAGTCTGAAATACTACAACCTGTCTCTAAGAAACGTAGGAATATATCATTTTTGCTTACATACCCTGTTGGGTCTAGTATAAACCAGTCTGAAATACTACAAGAATCAATAAGTACACAAATAGCTATGGAGCAGCTAAGTGGTCTGTCAGGACTAAGAAGCTATTCAGTAGATGTATAGAATGTATATGTACTGTTGTATGATTTATGACATTGTATTATGTTTTAAAATGTAATGGGATATATATTGTGAGCTATATCATATTCTCTTTGTATATAATCCTACATCTGGTATATTTGCTTGGAATTGTGATCAGTATATTTGTTTCAAACTGCGTTAGTGGCTTTATGTTAGTATGTGAATGCTGTCTGGAGCTTTGTGTAGGCGAAACATTATTTTCTCTGTTTTTATTGTATATTAGATGTGATGTACAATGTTTGTTCCTTTATATAAATTCTATTGTAAATCTAAAATACATCTTTTTAAATTTCAGATACTTATTTTTGGGATTACAGATATAAAATATTCCTGATGAAGGCGGCTATATCTTTATTGTCCGTCGAAAAGCGTTGAGAGTAATAGGGAGGAGTGCAATATATATATCTACAAAGGACTATTCCAACTGTGGTGGAATCTTTACCTTTATTTTTGCACCCCCTGTTTTTTGTACATTAGGAACTGTTTAGGTTTATATGTTGTACTTGATCGGTTCCATTTAGTGTCTGTGTTCCCAAAATTTATTTTAAATGTTTCTTTTAACATCTGCTTGTTTTTAATTTTGTGTTTTTTATATATTTGAATAAATTGTGCACACTAATTTTATTAATTTTGACAGAATTGTTTTGTTCTATCTCACATTGCTCCTATTTTTGAATCTTGATGCATGTTTGATGTTTGCGTGGTAGCCTGTAAGAATTGTTGCCTTCTCATTTGAACAACACAAGGGGAATCTTCTGTCTGACATTTAGTCTCCTGGTCAGAGAACAAAACAGCGGAAGGTACAACCTCTGCAATAGGAATATCATGAACTCGTTGATTGACAACAGAAGCAACAGAATCCGGGGCAATTGGTGATTCAGATGCCACAACTCTTTCCGAGCCCAGTACTCCTTCTCCTTGCCCTTCTCTGATTTCCAGGGTGTCAGAAAAAGGAACAAAGCGAGGGGCTCATTCACTTACCTGGGTCAAAATTCCTTCCTTGTTTCGCTGATCATGTGGAAGCCGGAGGGGCAATCTCTTCAAATGCGAGATATGTATCCAATGCCGCTTGCCTTCCACCTTCACCGCCGACCGTGTAGCCAGGAGAATTTGATGGGGCTTTGACCAGCGAGGGTCCAAACTAGATTTCCGCTGTTAGTTTCGGACGAGGACCCACTGTCCTGGTTCCAAGTGATATCCGGGACCCTCCGGCAGGGGCTGCAACACTGCAGAAACCTGTTGATGAATGGAACGGAGATCTTTAGTCAAAGCATACAAATATTCTGTCATCATAGGGTATTCAATATCTCGAAACATTCTGGGTCTCGGGACACCCCAAACATTGGCTGGTCATCCACAGATGACCTCATAAGGTGACAAACCATATCGGGAATGTGGGGTAACTCGTAAAGACTTCAAGGCTAATGGTAGGGCATTGGGCCATTTCAGCCCAGTACCCTCTTGAATTTTGGCCATTTTAAATTTCAAAATTCCATTGCATTTTTCAACCAGTACCGCAGACTGTGGGTGTCGGGATGCATGAAACTTTTGCTTGATTTGTAATCCATTACAAACATGACTGATAAGCTCTGCATTAAAGTGTCCCCTGTTATCTGTTCAGATCACCCGAGGTAATCCATAGTGCGGGAAAAACTCCTTTATCAAAGCCTTTGCTCTTACTAAAGCAGAATTTTCCTTGGTCAGGTAGGCCTCCACCCATTTACTAAAGGCGCATACCACGACCAAGACATATTTCAGATTATTCACGCGGCCCAGTTGGATATAATCCATTTGGAGCACCTCAAAAGGCAAAGATGGTGGTGCAAAGTTCCCACTGAGAACTGGTTTCCTGCCCCCAGGGTTATGTCGCAAACAAACCATGCAATATTGTACCAAATGGGCAGCAGTTTTAGAAATATTAGGATTATTCCACAAGGGGTCCAAAAGAGCACTGATGCCTTTTGCCCCAATGTGTGCTAGGCCATGTGCCATGGTCACTACAGCGTTAACCAATACATTGGGTAGCAACCACCTCTGTTTTTCAGTCAATTCAACCCAGCAATCGTTTTCATCTAATCTTCCCACTTCCTTTACCCAACGGGCCAGTTCAGCGGGAGTCGCTTCTTTCTGTATTTCTCAAACACTTTCCATAGTATTATCTTTTCTTTTTTTTTTTTTGTATCCTCATATTGCGATTTTATGTTTTGTGGAAATATCAAGGTTCAGCCTCTGCATTAACTGTACCAGCACGCGTGTGTACGGGGAGTTTCCCACAGATTTTGCAGAGGAGTCCCCTTTAGAACCATCACATAAATAACTTTTCTGTTTTTTTTCTGCTTGTGGGGGAGAGATAGCCACCTTGACTACTCAATGAGTATTGTACCCATCAACAGAATGTTACCATCGCTTAATCATAGGATCATCATTCCGTCTCGACCACTGAGTTTGGGTTAAAATGATTTTCCCATATTGTCCAAAAATTGTTTCTATTGGTATGCTTTCCCCTCCTGTCTAGTTTGTTTATGTTCAAGACTGAATTCAACCATTCCCCAATCGTAGGGGGTACTGAGCTGACCCATTTAATACATATCTCTCTTCTTGCAAGGAGGATTAAGACAAAAAACAAATTTTCTTGCTTTTTTGTTAGCTTACCCACTCCTAAGTTACTATCAATCCCAAAGAGTACAAGGGTGGTACTTACAATTAGTTGCTGTTGTAAGATCGAACTTATCATCTTACCCACTTCAGACCAAAAACCATCCAAGTATGGGCACTCTTTAAAGATGTGAATGTCGTCTGCTCTCTCCTCTCTGCATTTTGGACAATTGCTGATTTGGGCTCCTTTAAATTTGGACAGTTTTTTTGGAGTCCAATAAGCCCTATAGATCGTGAAGAGATGATTTCTTTTTAAAGCCGCTGATTTTAGTGTGGCCCAGCATTTTTCAATTGATTTCAACCATACTCCTCTGGGTCTGAAATTTGTACATCCTTTCCCCAGATTAACTCTGCGATCTGAAGATCCTGATGTTATTAGGGCCCAGTACCATTTGGCTATCTCTTTCTTTATGGGCAAAACTTTCGCCAGTTCTTCGGTATCCTTTTCATGTTCTGTGAGGCTTTTTGCCCAACTAGAAAGCTGATAGTATTTGAATTTAGAGATGGTAAACTTAGTGATAGTATGAAGATCATCCCATGAGATCAGAGTTGATCCGCTTATGATTTGAGCCCAGTAATTAATGTCGGCTGTTTTCAGAGGGTTTGCCAAGCTGTCTTTTAGGCAGTCTGGGGTGCCCGGGGAGTTCCATATAGGGGCCAGAGGGCTATAGTATGGGATGTTTAAGGTCCCTCTGATCTGAAACCAAAGCCTAGCCGCGTCTTTCAGGACCTTCAATTTTATTTTTTTAAAGAATTTTGGATGGCTGAATTTATATAGGAAGTGGTCATCTCTCTTAGTCATTGCTTGAAGGTATTCAGGATAGTATTGATGAACCCTCAACAATGGTCTCATGTTCTTAAAGTAGAAAGCTCTGTAATACTCCCACAGATCAGGACTGGCTATCCCTCCGTGCTCTTTTCTTCTCCTAATTTTCCTCCAAGATATTCTAGTTCCCTTAGAAGCCCAAATGAAGCTCGCAATTTCTCCCTGAAGTTTTTTCAGTGAATTCCTTTTGAATTCTAAGGGAATTGTATTAAACAGGTAGGTAAATTTGGGCAAAATAGTCCTTTTTATGATATTTGATCTGCCTAGGGCACTTAAGGGGAGGCCAGTCCAGACTTTTAAAAGTTTTCTTGTTTCGGATGACACTTCCATAGCATTATCATTATCATAGTATTATCAAACATTTCTGTCTCCGCCACCCATCTAGCGGAGGTAGCTAGAAACTTTGATGACATTTTAGATTTTGCAGTTCCCTTCGCTACCTGATCAGCAAAAGCATTTCCTTCACCCACTTCATCCACTACTGTTTTATGTGTGCTGCATTTAACTACAGCCACCTTTTCTGGTAACGTTAATGCTGTTAGTAATCGTAAAATCAAATGACCATGTTGTATTCTTTCACCATGGGAAGTGAGAAAACCTCTCTGCCCATTGGCGGCCGAAACTGTGAGCCATGCCAAAGGCGTAGTGGCTATCTGTATAAATGTTTACTCTCAATCCTTCACTCAACTCACAAGCTCAAAGTAATGCCACTAACTCAGCTTCTTGTGCTCACTGATAGGGTACTCCAGAATCCTCAACTACAGTGCGGAGGGTCGTAACCGCATACGCGGCTGTTGTCGTGCTCTCTGGTAACTTGAAACAAGAGCCATCGACATACAATTCCCCTTGGGGGTCAGATAGAGGAATGTCTGTAAGATCTACCCGTCCCTTCGTTTATTCTTCACTCGGAAATATACAATCATGTATGTTGTTTGTCTTTTCGTCCGAAGGGAGGGGTAGCAACATGGCAGGATTCAGAGTGGCACACCACTTAATTGTAAGATGGGGAGCAAACAAAGTCAATTTATAACCAGTAAGATGAGCACTCGTTAGGTGCTGAGTCTTTGTTTTGTTCAATAATGTGTCCACAGCGTGGGGTACCCTCACTGTGAGGTCAGTATTCAGAGCGAGCCCCTCTGACTGTCAAATGGCCATCGCATCCTGCCTTTGTAGTAGCCCTTAGACAGCTAGGAAGCGCATTGGCGACGTTATCCAACACTGCAGAGAAATAAGCACAAGGGCTTTGCTTACCACCAAATCCTTATGTTGACACTGAAAGCGAACAATCGTCCACCTCCTGTACATAAAGCACAAAAGGTTTTCGGTAGTCAGGAGTACCCAAGACGGGTGCAGAGCAAAGCGCTGATTTCAAAGAGTCAAAAGCTTCCTGACATTCTTCGGTCCAAGGTAGGGGTTCATGCACATCTTTAGTGGTTAAGTACAGGAGGGGTTTAGTAAGAAGAGAAAAATTAGGATTCCATTGCCGACAGTAAGAGGTTATGCCAAGAAATGCACGAACATCACGCTTCACGCTGATTATGAGGTACAGACATGTTAGAATAGTAGTCACACATTCAGGTGTTAGTCTCCTCCCCTCTTTCGACAGTAGATGACCAAGATAAGTCACCTCATGTCGACAATATTGGAATTTGGAGAGGGATAACTTGTTACCGTTGGCTGCCAAATGAGATGATAATTTAACCGTGGCTTCCTTGCAGCCGTCCTCAGTATCGGAAGCCACAAACAAACCAACAACATACTGGAGGAGCACGTTGCCAGGGAGTAGGGTCAATTCATCTAATACTACTTTCAAAGCCTGACTATAAAAGCTAAAAATCTCAGTGTACCCCTGGGGTGTGCAGCAAAATCAAAAGCTGCGCCCAGATAAGGATAAGCTGAAAATATGACGGCTATCAGGATGGATCAGAATACTGAAGAAAGCATTCTTCAGATCAATAACTGAGATATACTTTGCAGTGGGATGAATCATGGTAAGAATAGAAGTGATGTCGGAAACCACCGGGTACTGCGGCATCACTATTTTGTTAGAAAATCCAGTCCTAACAGATTTTCCCCACAATGCGAAGTTAACAAAAACGGAGAATCCACCGTGACCGGGCCACTCATAAACGGGACAGGTTTAGAGATGGGGATTACTACCAGGATTCCAGAAAATCCCACCGAAATATTATTTCGCCCAGACAGAGCAGCCCCAGGGACTAGTGAACGGGCAATCAAACTATTCATTGCACCTGTATCAACTAAAAAGTTTTCAGAAGTCCCTATCAATCGCCCTTTCACATAAGGCCCTTGCTGATCAACGGGTACTGACACCTGGCCCTAACTCTGTCCATGGCTGTCCTATGTATAACCATACCCATCGGCTCCCTCAAACGCACAATCCTCATTGTAATATTGCCTTCCTCTTGGATTATATAAGTAATTCTTCCCTGACTGTCAATTTATCCCACTCTACCTTACGAGGCAGAATCAAAGAGTGCATGTAAGTAATAATCCGACCTGGCAAAGCCAAACCTTCCAATCTGGGTTTATCACCAGGCTTTCGTTCCTTGTCCCAGTCCTTAATCTAGTCCCAAATCCCTCCCAACTCTGCAACATGATCCTGATCATGCACCTGACGCCATACGTCAACAGGGACTAGTAAGCCAAAATATAACTCAATGTCAGCTAAGGTCATGACAGCTGTAGAGGCTGCCTCTGTGAGTTCCTTATAGTAGGCAGTAGGGTTTTTACGAGGGTCGGGAAGTTGCGCCTTCAGGGAAAGGACCTCTCTCCTTTTCCAAGGGGTGTAGACCCATTGCTCCTGACACCGTGCCTCCAGACGAGCTCTAGTTACCTGATTCTGATTATCTCTTAACTCTGGTATCTCAGGATGATAAATAGGATGGACTTCCCGCATAGGATACTGGTAATCCAAATTAGGACATTTCAGATGCAGTCGCCCTCTATATTTCACTAGAGTCTCTACATTCCTATACACATCTTCCAAGCCCAATTCAAATTTATGAGCCCGATCCAAAATATCATACATTACTTATGGGGCTCTTCCATCCGGAAAGCACTGTTCACACAGGGAAATAAGATGGGTAGCCATATGCTCCAAGGCGTGTTGTTGCATAACAGGCTCATAATCTCTAAGAGTACTCCATATATCGGTAATAGTGTACACAGGGTTCCGCATCCATTGGGACGCCTGATTTGTGACCGTCTGTTTTTCTTCCACCCGTACCGCTGATCGAGTGTACAATCATCGTGCATCAAGACCCCCCGGACCACTAGAGGGAGTTTGATCGGTTAAGGTGGGGGTCACGCTTGAAGACTGGGAAGCCCAAATTGGAGAAGGGGAAGCCAAAACAACTGTGGCTATGGAAGGAGAGGACAATGCCTCCAGTGTTAGAGTAGCTAATCTCAATATTGAGGGAGAAAAAACAGAAGAAGTTCCCGGAGGACCAGAGATAGGAGCCACGACAGGAACCGAGGCCACTGGGGCCGAAGCTGGTGTCAAAGGGACTGCAGGATATATGCATTGTGGGGCATAAGGGGGAGTCGGGCGCATCTTACAAATCCTCTATCTCATCCTCTGGTCCGGTCCTAGTTACATAACGTTTATACACCTGCAACCTGTGTTGTCTATTTGCACAGTCAATATTTTACTCAGTCTGATCCTTATCATATGCTATGGCTTTTTGTGTGATCGTCTCACCTCCTTTCATTTTGCATAACTTCTCCTCCCTAATGCGCCTGTGCTTTGCTTCCTTCTGCCACATATTCACAGAATCAAACATTGCTTGTCGACTACGTTTAAAAAATAATCGATCCTGCAGATAGTTACGTTTTTTTCTCATCGAAAGACCCGGTTAAAGGTCATTGCAGTTCCACATTATCTTTGGTATACTTGTGCCACAATGTATTAAACAAAATAGGGGAAAGACCATGTTTAACACACATATCATAACTCGGACTACCCTCTGGCGGGGCAGGTTGACTTTGATCCAATCATGCGCCCTTTCGGCGACAGCAGCATCCAAAACACAATTTACTAAAACACGACATCCTTATTCACTGACAATCTGATTTCATTCAGAAAACGATCTTTTAAACATGGCCATGTTCATGCATTCTCGCACCTCTTTCACCAATCTAACTTCAAACAAGACAAAACAAACAGAAACATGTTCAAAAGGAAAAATTCAAAGTGACATGTCTTCTTCAATGCAAAAGAACGGAGCCCGTCGACTCACGTTCATGGAGAACCAATCAAATGCAGATTTTGGGACCAACAGATACCAAAATCAGGCAGTCCGGAGACTACCAAAAGACCGTCAGACAGGGTTTAACCACAGACCGACCTACAGACTATCCCGCAATCTTCCTGGTTCACCCTCAGGACTATTCTGACTAAGCCCGCTGCCTTAGCGTCGCTTCAGATGTGTCCCAAAGGCTACCCAGGTATACCCACAGGCTTTTCCAAGAACAGTCCGGCCGGGTGCACACCTCACATGTCACACCAAGGCGTCTGATCGGTATCTCTATTATTCACCAAACAAATCCGTGGAGCATCTACCCGTGCAGCCACGATGCTGCCCCATCAGTCCCCCAAAGTTCTCCTTGGTACACCGACCACCAAAGCAAATACAGTTAACTGCTACAAAGCGCTGCTCACCAGTATGTCCAAAAGACACAATTTACTCACCTGGTGCACGCAGGTACAATTTCGTATTCTCCACTGCCAACTCCTGGAAGCCAACACAGTCAGGTCCTGGGTTACGCCTGTAGGACTCCGGCAAGGGTAACTAGCAGCTGAGGCTTCCTGATCGCAAGAGCGGAGTAAGTCAGAATCTCTGTTCAGTCCACCCACTCGACCAGAGCTCCCCTTTTCTTTGTCCTTTTCTACCCGGTTACGGGAGGACGACCCCAACACGGAGTCCCACCAGAGTCGCCAACTGACGTAACATAGAAAATAACATATGGAACTATACTAACCAATAGCCCCAATACCAATTACCCAATAACCAGTCAGTTGGCAGTGCAGAAAAGTTCAATCGTTTATTATACAAAATACTCTATAGAGGAGCCTCTCCCATCCTCACCCATCTAGGTGCGTGGAGAAGACTTCTGGCTTACATTCAAAACAACACATATATACTTTTGGCATAGCACATGAAACACCGTAGATGGAAAAACACTACTTGGCTCTTGGCCCTTGAGGAAGGACGATATATGGCACACATGATTAGTACAAAGCTCTGCTTTAATTATCATTGGGGAGGTCAGTAGGGGTGACTCCCTTTCGTCTCAGTGCCCGGGATTGCAGGCACGGCACCTTCAGGAATATGCTTATTGGACCCAAAGCCAGATGCGACCTTGAGTCCCAGGACAGGGGAAGAATAGCGTGTATTCAGCTGTCTCCAGCAAATCAACTAAGCTAGGGCCTGACAGCCATTTGAAGGGAGCACGTGATCACTGTTCGTGCCTAACGCAAAGAGAAAAGATGGCGTCTGTATAGTTTTCGGCCTACTTGATGAAAACAGAACACAGACACAGCATATACCCTTACTAACTAAGCTAAAGAAGTTATAGATTACGTTCTATGCATACCTGTATATTTAAGGATATATAGATACATCATGCTAACACAATATATATCTACAATCCATACCACTAACATAGGGGAAATCGGAGTTTTATCCCTCAAAGCTTCACCTAAACATCAACTAACTACACATAGAATCCTAAACATATATTTTTTTCTTTTTTTAAATGTTGTATTTTTTGGGATGTTTCTATGCACATATAAAACACTTCAATGCCCCACCCCAAAGAACATGAAGTAAACCTACCCATTAAAATGATAACCCAACCCTATAAAACTCCTAAAACCACTGCCCCTACACTATCACTTTCACTACACTAACTAACCTAAACTAACCTATAAAAACATTATGACCAGCATTAAAACTATGTACAGGGGGAAGGGCAGTAAGCTACCCTGTGGCTACCATGGCTTGGGTCTTCCCACTGCTGGCTTCAGATCCCGGAGGAGTGTTGGAGCCTGATCCATCTTGTTTTCTAACATAGTCACCTGCAACTTTAAGTCTTAAAGGTGCTTCTTGATATCCAGCTCAAATAAGCTGTTCCCTCCTGTAGCCTGAGTTGTGGGGCCAGGTAGTTTGAATGGTACACTGGTGGAGGTGCTAGGTACCGATGCCTGGGAGGTACCTTGGCCTGACTGTCCATTTTTGCCTGAGCTTCTACTGTTCATTGTCGGTGGTCCCAGAGGAAAGCATGTCCACTTCCCCAGAGCCTTCTCATCATTGTATTGCTTCCTCATGGCCCTGGGAGCCTTAGCGACTCTTCGAAGGTGGAAGTAGCGATCCTTTCTGAGGTTATGCTTCCTCGGCTGCTCTGGGGCCATGTTGTCTGTTTAAGCAATAAGGATAACTGTTAGTCAAAGGGTGTCTAGAAACAGGTACAAACATCATGGAACAATATTATTGGTGCAACGTCTAAGGTGGCAGCCCTACAGCCTAATTATTCTTGCAGCTTAGAGTGAGCATACGCATGCCTATTATCTATCATATCAGATTTACTGAGGACAAATTACAAAGGCAGGGCAATTGTTGCACATTGCAATTTATTTATTTATTTATTTATTTATTGACATTTGTAGAGCGCGGCGAATACCCGTGGGCATCTCAGCGCTAATTAAGGGATGGATCAGCAACTGGGGTAAAGAAGATATACAAGGCTATTGGTCAAATAACCACGTCTTTAGCTGTTTGCTGATGCTGATTTCAACACTATGGCACATCTAGGTATGTCCATGGTACACATCATCCTTACTGAACATTAGTGTGCCTTCTAGATCCTACCATGGCCTTTATGCCATAGGCATTTGCCAATGTAAGTTGTACAATATCTGCAAATTACATGTATTGTCTCACAACGCAGTGTAACTGATATGGCAAGGACCCACATCAGAACACATTGGTAACAAAACTGAACACTTGGAAGGCATGAAATGTAACAATGGACACTGGATAAGTTCCTCACATCACACAGAGGCATATGAAACATCTCATATCTGAACTTTTGTAAGACCATGGTGGACAATGCCATCGCTCATTACATGCTCCTAATATCATAGCATGTGCAACTGACATGCATTCTGAATTCTTTCCAACCCCAGCAATGTTCAGCTATGTATCCACTACCACATCTTTTCACATAGTCTGCCACTGTGATAATGGCTCCCCTATCAAGCCTCTTTCGTCTGGTCTATCCCAGACTGGCAATGTATTCTCCTTGACAGTAGTCAGAGGCCGATAGACATGCAACACTTTCAGTTTTCCTGACCGATTAATAATCATACAAAAGTTTATTTGTAATAGGGATGCACATTGGATCTGTCAACTCACATAGCATCTGACATCATGCTCAATCCTTGCACTACACAATTAGCAATGATGAAAGCACGCACTGGTGAAGTTGAGGTGCTTTGAATTATCCACCTCACCAAATGTGTACGCTGGGGGTCCACCTAAAAGACATAACATGTAAATCACATCAGTAAACTTAGAACAGATATATGATATGCAACAGAAGCACAGTATATATGTATAGCTATTGGCTAAGTAACCCTTCAGGTTGTCAGTAATCAAATGACACAGTTGACATGCCTGAATGATACACATCTGTAAGCAGTCTGAAGTGTACATACATATGATGAGCCAAAACATGCACCTGTTGGCCAATTTGCAGAACCAGTTCATCAACCTCATTTCTATTATTACTATTATCACTATGGTAGCAAACTTTGATGAGTCTATGCGCTTATATAACTCACACACCATACTCAGCAAGGTATAGCAATACCCAAGCCCTGTTAAGGTTTTTAATTTTGACACCAGGAAACAAGTATGCTACGTACATCACACAGCATGTATACTTGTTCCTTAAGTTAGGTGAGTTCTGTACCTGTTAGTGCTGCAGAATATCAGATATTGTTCAGACATGTTCCATGCATCCCTACGTTTTTTATTGCAACACTGAAAAATAAACCGTATGAGATATGTTGTGATGTGTTATATTCCAGCTAGCGTACCCTTGGATACAGTACCATGTGAGCAGGTTCCCTTCTGACATACATTGGCCATCTCATGCAAGAGGCATGTACAATGGGAGTCTCATTTGTAAGAACAGTTCCAGTGGCTCTGGACTCAAAAACACCTCCATGGGGCCATGCAGAGGCAGCATGCAGTATTTGCTAGGCATTCAGAGGTATGTAGCGAGTGCAAAGAACAGCGTAACCATAGTGGACATCAAGGAGGATGTATGACGGTACAACGCGTACCGTCACAACGCATCCCTTTACCAAGCATCCCTTACAATGCAACACTTAACGCGCCGTTACGACTCTAAACTCTGCCCCAGGACAGTACACAAGAGAAATTTAGACGCGGTAAGATCACAGCAGGTCTCAGAACCCACGCTACCGATGTTTCTTTATTCCAACTACCACCACTGTCACATATCGTCTCACAGCACATGCCGTCACTTTTCGCTGTTTTAGCATAAGATATCCATTTACCCGTACACATACGAGTATGTGTTGTCACCAGAACCTCTTCACTTTCGCCGTTTTTTTAAAGATTCACCCATTTACTTGTGCTCACAGGAGCACATGTTCTCCCTTTTTACCGTTTTTTTACGATACGTCTGCATCAGTACATTTCAACCATTGTTGATTATCTTGGCCGATTTTCGAATATCCACTCACTCCTGTATACATGAGCACATGTTTTTAATAGCATCCTTTCACTTTACCTTCGCGTATGCACCAGTATCGTTCTGAACCAGTTGAACAACTTTATTACACCACTCTGTGGTGAACACTGGTTAAACCACAATTTGAACAGGCACTCTTTGACTCGATAAGATACGAGCACATACTGGCACTCGTTTCTAACAGCACTAAGTTCACCTTTACCCTTTCTTTCCAATCGTTGTATACACTACGGTGTATGCTTGCATTTTGTCTATGAGTCACCATCGGCACGTAAGCTTGAGACTTTTTAGTTTTGTACTATTTTATGGGAGAGGAGGCATACCTGGTTACAGCACAGTATCCCTTTTTTATTTCTAGGCCAAATACATTTTCCCTGAAGAAGGGCACTGTCCCAAAATGCATAGGGATGTATATTTTGGAATGAGAATCATGCACATGAAGGAAATGTAATTTGTGCAAAGAAAGAAAGACTTGAATAAATCATTAACATTGTGAAGCAACAATGGGATTGATACAATTAAACATTTGAATCATAAGAAGACAAAACAAGTTTTTGTATCATTTTTATTCTCAAAAGTGGAATTACATTTGCCAACCATTGTGAGACCACGTCTCCTAAGGAGTGCTAATTGGGCACAGTGTTATTCAGTTAACAATGCATCATCGCTGTCCATACTTAATGTTGCCACAAATCATCAATGCGTATATGAGACACATAGGACAACACACAAATCATGTGTACTACCCAACTGCTCTACCAACTTCAATGCTAACATAGTCCAAGAGGTCAGACTCCCTACCAACCTCATACGCCCAGCAATGTTTGAGATGAAGGATGTTTTGGTCCACTCTAAACAGTCTCAGAATCTGTTGGCGTACACTCTCCCACTGTTGCTTCCATATCTTCATGGGTTAGCCCTGGAGCACAAGTCCCCCACTTGCTACCATGTTGGGCAGGTAATGGGTAACCAGCCAAAGAAAGCTGCCAAACTCCTGGTCTCTCATAGGGCAAGCCCTACTCTTCCCAGGCATTATCTCACTGAAACAAGCAAAACAGAACAACCCAAAACCCACTACTGCCCCTATTACAACAATTTATTTTATTTATTTATTTAAAAACTGTACTGAATTCTTTTAATTTGCTCCGTATTTGAACCCCTCCTACTCAGCAGAGTGTTTGCTGACGTAGGCTCAACTTCCCTGCTGAAGCGGCGGGATTGGCCGGTTGCTAGGCCACGCCCACCTCCGTAGCCACGGCCCCTCATGCCCCCTCTGGACCCTGGACCCTCCTCTCTGCTATAAAGCATGTGTCCCCACCGGAAGCGCAGCGGACCAGCGCAGCGGGCGCGACGATTGCGCGCCGAAGGCGCGCATAAGGCAAGCTCGTCTGCGCCTGTCCGCGCCGAGGACGGGCCAAGGGCTACCCCCCCTGCCGCTCCAGTCCCACGATCATCTACCAATACGGTGAGACTCATCTACACCTCTGCCGAACTACTTGACCTCAGGCACGTAGCTGATTTACCTCATGCTCTACCACATATAGGGTATACCAATCCCATCCTAGGCCCATACCAATGCCCTACTTGCATAAAGGAAACCCCTAAACCCTCAACAACCGTCCCACTACTGGTTTAAGCAGCGCTAATAAATGCCAGATCCCTCCCCAAACACAAGCTAGAAATTGCCGACTTGATTGACTCGCATAAACTGGATCTCTTATTCATTACAGAGACATGGGGGGATGCAGCCTCCGGCCCAGACTTCAGAGCTGCCACCCCTATCAACTACAATGTATGCAGACTAGACCGGCCTAAAAATAAAAAGGGTGGAGGCATAGCAATAATCTATAAAGACCAGTTTAAACTCACAACGACACAATCTAATTGTCCTGAATACGAGGCTTTCTTTTTCACATTTTTCATCATCGTTTAAGGGCATGCTAATCTATCGCCCTCCTGGGTCAAGATCCAAGTTTCTAGCCAACATAGGCAATATGATTGAAGCAGCTGCAGGCTCCCCTCACTTCACCATACTAGGTGACTTTAACTTTCACCTAGAAGCCTTCAACGACCACGATACAACGCAGCTAACTACAGACTTAGCAGCTGCCGGCCTGCTGCAATTGATAAAATCTCCCACGCACCAAGCAGGCCACACACTAGATGGTCTATTCACCAACAGTCCCTTTATAACCGTTACCCAAGTAATACCCCTGATCTGGACAGACCATGCAGCGATCTGTTTCTCTGTTGAAATTAACCCCACCAAACCTCCTACTACAACCTCCTCTCAATTTTCTTACAGAGACTGGAAAAACATCAATCTAGCTCATTTAACAGAGATGATGCAGGAAGGTCATACCCCCAACGAACAGGACCCCACTATAGCGTCTTCTAATTACTTGACGAACCTAAACACGGCCTGTAACAAACTAGCCCCGATCAAAATTTCCCACCGCAACAGGAAAATACCATCAGCTCAGTGGTTTACAGAGCCCCTTCGGATTCAGAGACAGTATTGCAGGAACCTTGAAAGGCAGTGGCGCCGCCACTATAGCCCGGCAGACAAAATGACCTATAAAAACGCCCTTTCCATCTACAAAAGACTTATAGTTTCTGAAAAAAGTCGTTACTATACGTCACAAATCAACCAGGCGAAAAACTCAGTAGGAGAACTATTTCAGGTGGTTACAACTTTGTCCAATCCCCCCGCCCCGCGCCTAGAAGGCTCTCAGTCTCTATCGGACGCTCTGACCAGCTTCTTTGAGGAGAAGGTTAGTTCCATTTTCTTCACCTTCTCTCATTCCTCCCCTTCCCCCTCCCCTGTGGCACTTCCCATCAATACTCCTCCCATCTTTTCATCTTTCGACACCATCAACCAGGAACACATTCAACATCTGGTAGCCAGCACCAAATCTGGATCCCCCCTCGACCCATGTCCCCCTGCTATCCTGAATCTCATCCCAGAAGCGATTTCTCCCGTGTTGTCTACTATCTGCAATGCCATGTTTTCAACAGGCATCTATCCATCGGTTTGGAAGGAGGCTATTATGAAGCCACTTCTAAAAAAGCCAACTCTGGACCCTCTTCTCCCTGCCAGTTATAGACCTATCGCCTGTCTCCCCTTCCCAGCCAAGATTTTCGAAAAAACAATGAACATCCAGCTTTCGAAATTCATTAATGACAACGATCTACTTGATGATACCCAGTTTGGCTTCAGACAGGGGCACGGAACGGAGACAGCACTGCTTAAAGCTGCAGATGAAATCAGAGCAACGATGGACAAGGGAGGAGCGGCGGTCCTAATACTTCTAGACCTTTCCGCTGCATTTGACACGGTCGATCATGTCACTCTGATCGACCGTGTCTCGGCTTTAGGAATAAGAGGCAAGGCAAAAGATCTTATTGCTTTATTCTTGGCCAATCGCCCTCAGATAGTCAAGATGGGTAATTTCACCTCCCAGACCTTCTCCCTCCCATGCGGAGTCCCACAAGGCTCCTCGCTAAGTCCGACGCTTTTTAATATCTATGTATCGGACTTAGCGAGGGTGATAAAATCGCATGGAATTGCCTTTACAACGTACGCCGACGATACTCAACTAGTATTATCGGTGCACAATAATGGAACATCTGTCGCAGCCAACTTCCAAGAGGGAATGAAGGCGATAAGCTCCTGGATGTCATCAAATTGCCTCAAACTAAACTCCGATAAAACGGAGGTGATGACATTCGGGAACTTGCAGCCGGCATGGTCCCCACAGTGGTGGCCATCTCAGCTGGGTCCCCCCCCCCAACCGGTAGTCAAGATCCGCAATTTGGGAGTCACATTCGACAATAAGTTGACTTTCCTCCATCACGCCAATGCTGTGGTATCATCTGCCTTCTACACCCTAAAAAAAATAAAAAAACTACTTCCTTACTTACCACAGTCCGCGGGCAAAACACTCATCAGCACCTTAGTGTTCTCAAGAACCGATTATTGTAACTCCCTTCTTCTAAATGCTCAGGAAAGGGTACTCAATAAACTCCAGACGGTGCAAAACGCCGCGGCCAGAACCCTACTACCCATCCCCAAATTCACCTCCACGTCCCCTTACATCAAAGAGCTACATTGGCTCCCTATTAGGAGCCGAATCAAATTTAAGGCTCTGTGTATAGCCTACAAAACTCTGAACAACTCCGGACCACAGTTCCTAAAAAAAGCCCTCTGCCCAGTGGAACAACCTAGGACCATACGATCGTCCTCAGCCTACTTGTTGAAAGTCCCACGGACAAGAAAGGCCAGCTGGGGAGATAGATGTTTTACTATCGCTACTGCCAAGCTGTGGAATACACTACCACTCCACATCAAAACGGCCCCTACGCTGCTCAAGTTCAGAAGGAGCCTTAAACATGGCTGTTCTCTGCCTAATTCCCCCTCATCGCAAGAAGTGAGTTCTGTAACGATAGCGCCGAGACACCCGTACGGGTATTTGCGCGCTTTAAAAATTGCATAAAATAAATAAATAAATAAATAAATTTATTTAAAACATTTGTATAGTGCAGCTGTCACCTTGCAGGTATCCTGGTGCTGTAGAAATAACTCCTAAGGTGGAAAGCATTGGGGGCAACCGAGCGAGGTACCAGACTTAAAGTTTGGGGTAAAGCCAGGTTTTGATCCGCTTTCTGAAAGGAAGAAGTTCGGTTGTTTGGCGAATGTCGAGGGGCAGGCTGTTCCACAGTTTTGCGGCTGCGACTCTGAAGGATCTTCCTCCGGTCCTGACTTTGTTGAATCTTGGTACTGTGACAAGGCGAGCTGTGGATGAGCGGAGGGCTCTGGTTGGGAAGTACCAGGTGAACATAGATTGCAGGGAGCTGGGTCCGACTCCGTGCAATGCTTTAAAAATGAGACAGAGTGATTTAAAAGCCACTCGCTGTTTCATAGGGAGCCAGTGCAGCTCGGCCGAGGATCTCCTATTCCAGCCGAGGGCCAATTTGGCAGCGGCTGTTTGAACTCTCTGGAGACGATCTAGTAGTACAGCTGGGGCCTCGAGCAGCATCGCATTGCAATAGTCAAGGCGACTGAGAATGGTGCACCTGACTATTAATGCCCGTGCCTGAGAGGGGAGAAGTGGCATGATCTTGCGTGAGGAGCGCAGAAGGGCCGAGCAGGTGGACACTGTTTTCGCGACCTGCGTCTCCATGCTAAGTTTGTTGTCCATCATGACCCCGAGGTTGCGGACGGAGGTGACCGGTTGTGGCTTATCCGGGGTTTCCGGGGGCCAAAATTCTGCTGGGAACAGGCGGGGGATCCGACTTCCGGCACAGAACAAGACCTCGGTTTTGGAGGAGTTAAATTGCAGGGAGTTATCGTGCAGCCAACCCGCTGTATCTCTCAGACAATCGTGAAATGATTCCAGAGGGATCGATTCTTCACCCTCCCACGAGAGGATGAGCTGAGTGTCATCAGCGTAGTTTATGGCTTTTAGCCGATGGGATTTTATTAACGTAATCAAAGGTGTGAGGTAAACGTTGAATAAAATAGGGCTGATGGACGAGCCTTGGGGCACCCCATGGGATACCGGGGAGAAGGCAGATTGAAACGGGGGAAGGGAGACGGCCTGCTTCCTGTCCCGTAGGAAGGAGTGAAACCAGAGCAGTGCAGTGCCGTCCACCCCCGCCTCCCTTAGTCTCCTCAGCAGAATAACATGATTGACCGTATCGAATGCGGCAGACAGGTCCAGCAGGATCAGGGCTACTGCCTGGCCCCTGTCTGCACGCATACGGAGATCCTCCATGGCAGTGAGAACCGCTGTTTCAGTGCCATGGGCCGGACGAAAACCAAATTGTATTTCGTCAATACAATACCCTAGAAGACAAACACTCAACAGCACACAGGGCAATACACTACAATAGACAACTAAACAGCACCAAAAGGAATTAAGGACATGACACGGACAGCAGACACGATGAACCAGCTCCAAACACCCCAAAACACTCTCCAGCACAGACAAAACACAAACATTCCCAAACTCAGACTGTAAAACTGTGATTTAAAATAAAAATGAAAGCAACTTCACAGTTCATGGTTTGTAGCATGCAGGATCTATGACATCACTTACCTTTATCCATAACCACTTCCTGGGCAGATACGTCATGTTTTCAGCCGATGCATCATTTCTCTTTACGGTACCAGTCAATGCGCAGATTTCACACAAAGACTGACAAGGCACCATGCGGTTATTTTTATGTCGACTGGGAAGCTTCATTTTCTGCTGACATGATAGCTGCAAAAATAATGCTTTAGGCTCAGCGTCTGTAATTTTTGATGCAATAGGGCAAATGTGTGTTTTTCTGGTGCATTGGGATGTACAATGCATGGAATATTTTACCGGGATTGCTGTGTTGGGTCTGAATAGTGGCAGTTTACTGTCTTTCATTTGTTTACTATGTGTGTTGACAGTGTACATATGTATGAGTTCATGCTGTTCAGGGATCATACCACGCATAGTTCCAAAATCTTCAGGTAGCACAAGATAGCGCCTTGCAAGAGTTGCCCCATATGCTAAATTAGTCTTAGCACCCACTGACATTGTATAAGTTTCCGCCATGGATGCGACAAGCTAGCACTGCCCTGGGGTTAGTGTACCCACATCTACGACAGCTCAGCGACTGTCAATCAGCATTGTGTCCCACAGTGGAGGCAACAGTCAGTAGAGAAACTTAGGAGGGTTCCATTTTCCCTTGCAGGCGAGTGTTCCGATTGGCTTTACCCACCTGGAAGGGGTTTGTATGGATGGCGCCATATGATTTTTTGAATATAGAGCATTCATATTCAAGGGCCATACCCCACAGGTAAATAACAGTGTCCACAATTGTGGCCAACATGATTCTCACTCATGCCGATGGTGCAATACTAGGTCACCATGCATGCCTTGGCGTTACCTCCTACATATTGCTGACAGTAAAGCTGTGTAAATTACACCAGATCTACGCTCTGCATCAAGTCGGTGTTGTGTGTACATTGCAGTGGGATGAAACACTGCTGCACTGGCAAAGTATAGTATGTAGCGTTTGTATGTGTGATATGAGATCTCCTAATGGATTTCATATATGGATACAGTTATTAATGTAGGATATGCTGACTGTAGGTTTTTGACTGTGTTCCCACGTACATACTCTGTGGAACATTTCACAATCATCATACTATGAGTGAACGCTACTATCGTCCACAAGTATGAGGCCATACAAATGACTAGCTGAAAGAGATACACACAGTCTTTATTCAATTCAACTTTATTTAATCTTTTTTTTTGTTCAGATCATAAAAGTGCATTAAAAATGGATACAACAAAACTTTTCAAATACAACTAATCACAATTCCAATTCTTTCCTTAAACGAGCCCCCCTTGAAGCAGATTTACAATGAATTTCCACACACAGTCATAGTGCCTTATGTAAGTTACAATGTCATGTTAATTGTGCCATCAATAGAGGATTATTTGCTACAGGTAATTTGCATGCTCACTATTTTGTTTGTACCAGATGCTGTCCAATGCTGTTTGTTATACATAACTACATACATTTTATATGTGGCAATTAGTAGCAGGTGTAATCTGAATATTTTGATGTTTACTGTGACTATGGAATCAAAATGCATACTCAGTGGTAGTGTTCATACATGTATTTACAAATATGTACACAGTTACATCTGTCATCATTGTGTGACATCATGTACATCAGCATTTCCCAAACTGTGGCCCGCGGAACCCCAAGGGTCCGTGAGACATTCCCAGGGGGTACACAGGACTCGAGTGCCTGCCGTCATAGTGCAAAATGAAACGCCCATGCGTCCTCACAGCACACAAGAGCTGTGAATGTTGGCGCAGGGGCGGCGAGACCACAACAATACAATCGGGAGGAAGGTCAGCGAATGGACAGTGGGTAGTCTGGGGGAGCGGGCCCGCAGGGGGCACAGCGGCTGGGGAAACGAGTGGAACAGAAGGCAAAAGGGGCACAAAAACAAGGAAAAACGAGTGGCACAGAAGGCAGAAGGGCACAAAAAAACGAGGGCAAAACGAGTGGAACAGAGGGCAGAAAGGCACAAAAAACGAGTGGAAAAGAGGGCAGAAAGGCACAAAAAATGAGGAAAAAATTGGGTGGAACAGAGGGCAGAAAGGCACAAAAAACGAGGGAAAAATGAGTGGAACAGAGGGCAGAAAGGCACATAAAATGAGTGGAACAGAGGACAGAAAGGCACAAAAAACGAGTCGAACAGAGGGCAGAAGGGCACAAAAAATGAGGGAAAAACAAGTGGAACAGAGGGCACAAAGGCACAAAAAAACGAGAGAAAAACTAGTGGAACAGAGGGCAGAAAGGCACAAAAAACAAGGGAAAAATGAGTGGCACAGAGGGCAGAAAGGCACAAAAAACGAGTGGAACAGAGGGCAGAAGGGCACAAAAAACTAGGGGAATACGAGTGGAACAGAGGGCAGAAAGGCACAAAAAATGAGTCAAACAGAGGGCAGAAGGGCACAAAAAACAAGGGAAAAACGAGTCAAACAGAGGGCAGAAAGTCATAAAAAACGAAGGAAAAACGAGTGGAACAGAGGGCAGAAAGGCACAAAAACGAGGGAAAAACGAGTGGCACAGAGGGCAGACAGGCACAAAAAACAAGGGAAAAACAAGTGGAACAGAGGGCAGAAAGGCATAAAATAGGAGGGAAAAAGGAGTGGAAGAGAGGGCAGAAAGGCACAAAATACGAGGGAAGAATGAGTGGAACAGAGGCCAGAAAGGCACAAAAAACGAGGGAAAAACAAGTGGACAGAGGGCAGGAAGGCACAAAAAAACAAGTGGAACAGAGGACAAAAAGGCACGAAAAAATTAGGGGAAAACAAGTGCAACAGAAGGCAAAAGGGGCACAAAAACTAGGGGAAAACAAGTGGCACAGAGGGCAGACGGGCACAAAAAACGAGTGGGACAGAAGCAAAATACAGAATACAGAAAAATTGGGGCAGCTAAGAACAGAAGGGAAAACCGGGCAGAGACATGGGGCAGCGAGGGGTACAGAAGGAAAGACCGGGCAGAGAGAGCACGGGGACAGCGAGGGGAACAGAGGGAAGAAAAAGGGGCACGGACCATGTACAAGCAGCGGGGGGAGACAGACAACAGCAGTCACAGACACAGCAATGAAAATACAGGCAATACAATAAAAGCAATAAAGCGATGAAAGGCACATGTGTATAGGTTACCGTTACTTGGCAGGCAAGTAAAAATAGATGCAGCCAGGATCAGCAGTATGATTTTCATGCTGCTGTCTGATTGCTCACTTTCCACAAGCCCGTGGGTGAATTATGTGTGCTGTCAAGCTTTCATTTTCAGACATATCAAGCTCTTATTCTGTGTAGCCTCTGCAGTTTGCTGTTGGCAAGGGACGAGCAGTGGGCATCCTAACAAGAGAGGGTCATGTCACTTGCCACACGAGGCCTCTCTGAAATTTGCCTAAACTGCACTGCTCACCCCTTGGTGGTAAAATGTTGTTCTGTTGTCTGTGACTAAAGATTATGTCTAACAAGGGGTTACTGGTAATTGGCATAGCATTGTTCCATGTTACATGATCTCGCTGAAACAATATGCATCCTGTGCAGATACCTTCCTGCCATCTCTTGCACTTCCATGATGAACTCCTAATATAGACCTTGAATTTGCTCTGTACACTGGACTCATCGCTTTGTGCACTATCTTGTTAGAATTTTCACAATATTCGTTGCTACTTGGGGCATGTCTTTATTATAAAATGCTTCATAATTGTATAATATTTTAGACCTTCTTAAACTGTGAATAGGTAAAAATGCTAATAATTCACAATAATTCAACCTGTTGCTGTAAGGAAGGGTCACCACTCCAAGGCTCTAGAATGAGAATGTAGAGGTGCTGCTATGGCTGAGAGCAGGAGACTTGAACCACTAAATAATACACTGCTGTATGCATACATGTCAATGCCAATAGACCCAATTCAGGCTGTCTCCCTCTTGTAATTGCCTCTGCTTCAGAAGGCGCTTTTAAAAAGAAATTTAAAATGCTTGGGGGTTCCGGCTTCCAGTAGTGATTCAGTGGGGGTCCTCAGGAGTCAAAAGTTTGGGAACCGCTGATGTACATCACACATCCTTCTGTGAAGAAATTGCTGATGATATGGTCTCTCCGAAGGGGGTTGCGGCTACTGATGCTACTGTTCGATGAGGCTCCTCATCTTCCTCATTCTCATATTCTGGTGATACCTGTTTCTGATTACCATCAGTCCATGGCACATTTGTCCTTACACAAATATTGTGCAATATGCAGTGCACAAGAATGATTTTGCACACTATTGGTGGAGAGTATTACAATTGCCCTCCAGACATATCCATGCTCCTGAAGCAGGATTTTAGCTCACCAAATGTCCACTTGACAATGTACCAGGTTCTACTTACGGCATGATTGTACCTCCACTGGTCTTCTGTGTCTGGATTTTAGGAGGACTAGTGACCCATGGCTGCAGAGCATATCCTTAGCCAGCTGCAAAGACAGGAGGGGTACAATTATGAGTCGTGACAGGGGATGGACCCACATTCATATACCTTCAGTTATGTGCCCTGAATGACTCATACATGTTGCCTACTGTAAGAGGTGTGCTATGGCATTGTGTGACATACACGCAAGTCATATTTGGAAATGACTGACATTGTGCTACACATACAGGTGTGCTGTCCTCTGTGATTCACTTACTATTTGTCATTCTTGTGGGTGCCAAGGCCATGCAGGTGATAATTCTTCACCAGTAAGGAGAGTCAATTAGCCATTGAGTAGACATATTTCTCACATTGATCTATTGTGTCTGCTATTGGCTACTATTGCCTTTCCTGAACTGATACATGACTGATTTTATAACATGTAGCTGGAGCAAGTGATGTGGCGTACTTCAGTCACACATATTTGGCATTGAGAGTTAGAGTCATAGTTGTTTATTGTGTACTGCCATGGAAGGATAGTGAGTGAATATCAATGTGGGACAAGATAGTGTACATATAGCAGTGCACAGTGTTTAATATGGTGACAGCGCACGAGGGTTTGAAATATGTGTTAATCTTGCGTTGTCTAGTGCTACTGACTAACTCTACCACAGTGCCACACTGATTGTGCACAGTATATACCATATTTCCCAAATTATTCTGTAGCCAGTATATTGTGCAGCACTGCTCCAAGTCAGGCACATTATTCCCAAGATGACTGTGTTGTTGGCTGTCATGGGAGCTGTAATTTGTGCTTGAGGCTGCACCTTGCTGCACAGTCTGGAGCCTTAGAGGACTGATACAGTGGTGTGTGTGCTACAAAACAATGTGCACATAGAATGTGATATGTGTATATGATATAATGTGTGATGAGGCATTGTAGACATGATCTTGCAAGGTTAATATATAACCATATTTCTCAGTGTCATAGGTCTGGGATACATCACATGTCTCATGACCATATGATTTACATGTGGACATACAGACTAGAGACAGAGAATCCCTTCCTTCAAGGGGGTATTTGGATGCAGCATTTCACATGGTGTTGCATTAGTGAGGCTCTTTGACAATACTGAATGAACACACAGGGCCTTGTGTAGTAGTTGCTGCCACTGGGCAGCACTGGATGTCACCTGGCTGTGCTGACTTGCATCCAAGGTAAAGGGATGGACTATGCCATATTTTTGACATACAGTGAATCCATGTTTTGTCCGCATATGCACAATCACATGGTAGCAACTGGTGCCAACACCTCCCCTTGCACCATGCTGAACGTGTGTCAGCTTAGTGTCCTCAAATAACACAATGCTTTAAGGAACACATTCCTGCATGAATAGCAAATAATCTCTTCAATTTATTTCCTCATTCTATGTGTCCTGTGGAATGCAGGACACATAGTAGTTGGACATGACAAAGAAGCACATAAATATATATCCTCATTTCACCTCCCCTTAGGAGACACTCTATGTGCACGCTGTAGCAGGGTCCCTGAACATTGGATGTATAGAAATGTGTGAGATATTAATTGGTGTTGCATGGGGAAGAAAACAGAACAATATGCCATATGGTAAGAACTCAAACAATGGGCAATTGTTCCCATCAGTAACCATTCGATACCGCCCTTTTTAACATCATTTGGGTTCTCCTTGCCCAGGAGACAAGACAAAACAACATAGCCTACTGATGTTTTCCTCAACGATGTGTGATGTTAAATAAATGTGTTAACAAAAGAGGGGTGGTATATTCAGGACGATATAAAGTGTTTGTGGTTAGTGAATAAGCAGTGCAGAAGAGTGAATCAAACAATAAATGTGAGTGCATAAGTAAAATTGTATCAGTTGAGTAGATTATGAGTTTTAATGATATCTCCCAAATGTCCTCCCCAGACAGCACAGACGAGAGTGCGGAGACACCGACGGACAGAGCGGTGCTCCTAACAACCTGAGCGGCAGCCAGGTGGGGTGAGGTGCCATTACCACTACAAATGGTAAGTGGTTGGTCATGAAACCTGAAATTTACCAATATTGCTTACAGATGTTATGTTAAATCTGTATTTTCACATTTTTTTTAAATATTTGGACATTTGGGAGATATCATTAAAACTCATAATCTACTCAACTGATCCAATTTTACTTATGCACTCACGTTTATTTAAGATCACACATAGTTGAGGAAAACATCAGTAGGCTATGATGTTTTGTCTTGTCTCCTGGGCAAGGAGAACCCAAATGATGTTAAAAAGGGCGGTATCGAATGGTTACTGATGGGAACAATTGCCCATTGTTTGAGTTCTTACCATATGGCATATTGTTCTGTTTTCTTTATTTGTATTTTGTTGGTGTTTGTGTCCACAGGTGAGCTCCACACTTGACCCCGAGATACTGTTGTTGTTTAAAATGTTGATTATTGGGGTATGTATCTAGTTGGGGTCGTTAAACTTACCCTTGGAGAAGTGTGGCTCACTGGTTAGAGAAGGCAGACCTGGAAGCAGAGGTCAGCTTGGGACCAGGGTTCAATTCCCGGCTCGGCGGGGTCTTGAGTCCTAAAATGTCCATGGACTCGACAATTCTTGCTCCAGTGCCTACTCGATTCACGGTTTCACACTCTGCGACTCTGGGCAATAGCTTGCTTAATCTCCACAACGGCCCCTCGCGGCGGGATGCCTGGCTTTCACCTTGCGGATACCCTGCTGGGGTTATCTCACAGGGGAATACCAGGACGGGTTCCCTAAGCAAGCGCTTAGAAACTGGTTGGTGATTTGCGCTATATAAATTCCTGTACATTCTAAAAAACTTTGGTTCGTGTTGCATGGGGAAGCCCACTGCAAGGCCCATGGCACACATTCTTAACACAGGGTGAATGAATGCTGCACATTACTGAGACTTGTCTTACTGCATACCTATAAAGCCATGCAGTGGCATGCAGACAGACTTTGCATTGCCTCATTGATATGAGATGGAGAGCTGCTCCACCAGTGCATCATGACCAGTGATGGTCCCTTAGCTCATTTCACTTTTACAAGTGGCCTACAGTGGCATAGGTGGCCTCGACAAGTGTGACTAGTAGGATTGTGTTGCACATATCCCATGTAGTACGTCACAAGTATGTTGGTTCACACCGACTAAGTATTCAATGTCTCATTTTTCGCAAGATTAATGTGCCAATGTATTCCTACATCATTGATTTTCGTGTGGTCTGTCATGTTCTTGAGAAGTACTTACTAACCAGTAGGCCATTCATATATGTCCCATTCTGGAAGCACTCATTGATAATGGAATGCTGGAAAATGAAAGAATTTTGGGCACTGTCCGGGTGCCTTACAAGGACATTAATGAAGAGGCCCAAATGGTCCACAATTGCCTACACGTTCATCAAACAGATGTGCTGCCTATTGCGGTTCAAGTCTGATGCAGCCCCTGCAGGCACAAGTTGCTCATCAGTGCAGTCCATTGCCCCCAACACATGTGGAAATCCTGTCATTGCATAAAAGCCTTGTTTTTTTTCCTATTGTTGCTGCGTTGTGTTAGGGAAGAAGAGGTACTGGGGTGTGAGGGTTATGATGGCATCCAGTACAGATGGGAGGAACCTAGAGAAGGATGGCTGTGATACTCCTGCCACTCTGGCTGTGGTGGGTTGGAAAGTTCCAGATGCCGGCATGTGTAGGACATCCAGTAGCTGGGCCTGCGTAGGGATGTTAGTGTAGTGCTGCGATGTTGTCTGCAGTCTTGGTGCAATCTGGTGCAGGAGGAGGACAATGGACTTCCTCCTGGGCCTATAATGGGCAATAACGTCCTCCTCCCTGAAGTCAATGAGGGTAATCCTCTGGCGGTATATTCGTTCCCTTCTCCTACGCTGCCTTCGTTGTGATGGTGGTGGTAATGGTGGAGGTGGTGGTGGTGATGGTGGTCTTCTTGGTGCTTTGAGCTGCAGTAGGAGTAGGTCCATGATGCTGTAGAGCTTGCCAGAGTGATTTGGGTAGGTTCTGCTTTAATATCAGTAGCCATGGATCATTTTTATGCCTGCTTTTTCATAGCAGTAAAAATCTGCCGCTTTTGGGTCCCTGCGCCTGTTTTTCCAAAGTAGCGCCATTTCCTAAATTCATTTTTAATACAGCTGCATCCGTTTTGTGCGGCTTTTTAAGGGGGAACCTCTACCTTGCATATCATTAGCGATAACAGCTACAGCAGAATCTGGCACTAAAACAAATAGGTGCTGGAGATGAAAAAGTGATGCTAATGGCCCCTAGCATCAATTTGTAAACATAGCTTAAAAAAAAGCAGCTGCTGCATTACACAATTTACACTGTGGTGGCCATAGCTCCTTGTATATATGCTCCCATTTGTTTTTAAAAGACTATTAACGTTCTTTCTATATCCATGACATTTCATATATACCCTCATCCTCCCCCTCCTGTCCTCCTGTAGGTAGCAGTTTATACCAACTCAGGATGTGCAAATTATGGGAGTTGGGGAGGAAACTAAGGTGGGGGTGTGGCGGACTTTGATTCAGGGTAATAAATATTACTGATAAGTAAAAATGTTCTTTCCCAATCACCTGTCCTTCCCAGCATAGCCCTGAGAATATATCATGAAAGAAGCCTGACCCCAAACTAATGGCTGTTAGGACTTCAGCACGCAACAACAATAGTGTGTATACTCAATCTCGAATATTTAATTCATATTCATCATGATATTTTAACATTTTCCAACTGTACAAAATTTCAATTTTCAGAAATACATCTTTGTATACATATCACAATACATAGGTTTTAGTGTTGGACTATACATAATAGAAACCACAAGCTTTTTGTACCCAATGCATTTCGGGATGCAAGGTCCCTTCGTCAGGGGTTCCTGAAAGAAAAAGGAAACTAATTACCCGATGCCGGTATCAGCTAATTGTCAAACAATTATGAACGAAATGATCACATTTGAAAGAAAAATGAGAACTCCAATATTCAAAAGCACTACCCTAACTCCATGACACTCCTTCTCAGTATTGAAACACGACCTGATGTTAAACCATTATCATTCATAAGTAGACAGGAGCAATGCAATGATATTGCTCACCTTAAGAAACAGAAAACTGCAAGCGATTCTGTGGCGATTTCTATTTAAACTGTGGCCTGCAATCTGTATATGAATAAATGTATAATCAGAAATTGCTATGCGGAACATTGCACTTGCATAGACAGTAGAAGTCATTAGGGCTTACCTACTAGGCAATTGACAGGAAAGTTGCCTGTTAAGAAATAATAATAAACATATCTTTAAAAGAATTTACAGATTCACAGCCTGACCGAATATTAGAATAAAAACTTCTAGGAGTAACAACACAAGTGTAGATATAAAGGCACGATCCATTAACAAACATTATAAAAACAAGGATTTTATCTCATAGTGTATATTAAAATCACAAAAATTGAAACAAGGCGCCAGATTGCATTGGATATAACCAAATTATGTCTAACGTTGCTGAGAATAATGCCAGTTAATACTGTTTTCGGTGAGAAAAGAAAGATTGAGCACTTTAGCATGGTCTCCTTAAGTTGAAGATGTGATATGCTCGCTGGATAAATTTTATAAATTTTATGTTTAGCACTGTGTTTTCCGGGTTCAGAGCTGCCATGATGGCTTGCCTGCAGGACCGAACCCCCAGCCTATACCATTCTAATTTTAATCCGGACCTGCGTTCTGTGTTAAGGGCTGGGCAAAGGCAACTTACATGCAACATGGTTTCCGCCGTTTCCCCACACCCTCTACAAGAGAGATCTTCCGATGTACGTCGCCATGATGGTAAGTCCTGCAAGAAACGCCAGTCACCCAGTCTGATGGCAATAAAGCCGCGTTTCAGGTATAGTGGATATGTGCTGGCCAGATAGCAGGCTGGGACTGGGTGTCTGTAGGAATTTATAGTGACCCAGGCATGGCTACGTTTCAGAAAAAGTGCTTTGTCAGTGAGACAAGAAATCATTCTCACACATTTTTTTATAGCTTTTTTAAATGCTATCTGGCCTGGGTTTAGGGCCCACAAATCGCTTGCTGACATTTGGTTAATGGCATCTGTAAAAAGTCGTCCGTACAAACCCCCCGGATTTATCTGGCTGATTTCTTGCCAGACTAGGGATTCTAAAGTACCTGGCTCGGCTTGTCTTAACTTGTGACACAGGTTAAGGTAAGCCCCAGTGGCTGAGGCCTCATAGTTTATTAGCCCCATCTCCAACCTGATCTGCGCTGCAGAGGCGGTCTTTGGCAACCGGAGCACCCCTTTGTAAACTTTAGTGGTCTGTTGGTTCAGGGTTGTGTTCATTTTACCACTGAAAATCTCAACACCGTAGGATAAAGTGGGGCCAACCTTTGCTCTCATTACCTCCAAAAGGGGAGCTAAGGTTGGACCGGAAAGATCTTTTGCAAGTTTGCCTAGTGACACCATTAGGGTCACTGCTTTAACTCCGATCTCTCTACGCTGTTTTTTGTAGCTACATTTTGAGTCCAGGTGGACGCCTAGGTATTTATAGGACTGGCCAATTTCTAAAATAACATTATTGAATGACCAGCCGCCCCCTGTGTGTCGTTTCTTACCGAATGTAACTACTTGCGTTTTCTTTAGGTTAACCTCGAGTTGGTTGCTGATCGTATAATCAAACAGTTTATCGAGGAGTCTTTGTAACCCTACCCTGGTTAAACTAAAGAGAGCCAGGTCGTCGGCATATAAAAGATTGCTTAGAGTCATGCCACCCACCTTCGGAGAGTGACTATTAGTGTCGTCTAGGACCGCTGACAGATCTGCTACAAATAAGTTAAAAAGGAGAGGGGCCAGCACACATCCCTGCTTCACTCCTCTAGTTGTCATTATTTTACGTGAGAGATGTGTGCCGGTCCCCAGCTTCACCCGCACCCACGTCCTAGTGTGGAGCTGGATTATTCCCTCTAGTAGTTTCTCTGGAATCCCCCACATCTTTAGTTTGGCCCATAGGGCCTCCCTGGGGACTCTATCGAATGCTGCTTTGAAGTCGACAAAGCAGCAATGAACTAATCTTGAGGTTGCAACTGCCCTGTCGACTACAGTTGTTATTGCTAGCAAGTTAGTACGGGTTCCTGAGTGTGCCACAAACCCTGTCTGGTTCATTGGCAAAAGCTTGTTGTCCTTTACCCATAACCTTAGGTCCTCTAATAGAAGACCTGCATAGTGTTTTGCTTCAATGTCCAGGAGGGCAATGAGTCTATAATTGCTCGGGTGTGCATGAGATCCAGATTTATAAATTGGGTGTATTATGGCTCCCCGCCATGACTCTGGGATTGTGGCTGTTCTTAATGCGTAATTGAAGAGATTGGCCAATGTTCCTGACCAGAGGGTAATATCTGATTTAAACAAAGTTTGGGCCTGGCGCCCCGTCAGATCTTGCTTTTGACAATAGATTCGAGACCTTTTCATGTGTTATACTCCACGAAGGACCATGCCCTTGGCTGGTCTCAATTACGGTGGTGTTTCCAATAGGGCTTGGATAATCAGGAGACTTAAAGTGATCGAGCAGGAAATTTGCCCAGTCTGATTCCGGGATATTAGCCGACCCCGTACACACTGTTCCTAAGCTGGTGCGGTTAATAAGCGCCCAGAATTTCCTCAAATTTTTTTGCTTACTTTCCCACACCAGTTTACTCCAGAATTGGTTTTCGTGTGCCCATTTGTCCTTTTTAATCGCTCGCATGAGTGATTTTTGTGAGGTTTGATAATTGGATATGCAATCACTGTTTCCTGGGAATTTGGCCAGTGCCCGCAGGGCCTTATTTCTCGCTTTCTTTAGTGACTTCGTTGTCTGAGATAATGTAAATTGATGCGTCGAGGTTGCCCTTTGGGCTTGATGCCTTGCAGGGAACAGATGAATCAGATGGGAGCATAACATGGACCATTGTTCAGTTGGACTGGCCTCATGCTCCTGGCCCAGTCTTATTATGTCCGAGCTTGCCTGAAGAATATTCGAGCTGATTTCTTCAGTCCACTTTAGGCGCTTTAAGTTTTCTGTGTAAGTTCCCTGAAGTGTCGATGGTGCCTTTTTGTGATACTCTGGGTTTATGTTGAAGACTGTGACCTGGGGCCTGTGATCACTTTCGATTCTTGGGTGTATTCTAAAGTCAATGATACAATTTAACAGGGGTGCGGTGCAGATTGTGTAATCCAGATGCGATTGCTTTGAGCCGTTTGTCCATGTCCACTTTGGTGGAGTGTCCCCAGGTGTTCTGCCGTTGATAACAAGATAACCTGCACTATAAAATTGGCTCACGCATAGGTCGCCTAGATTAGTTTGGGTTTGTATGAGCGGTTTAGTTTGCTTTGTGGCCTCGATGATTTGTATTAGAGGGGGGCCATCATTTTCTGCTACGTTCCCCTGAAATAGGTAGGTGTTAAAGTCCCCAGTAACTATGCAGTCTGAATTGGGTTGGTCCGTGGCTAAATCGTTCATAATCTCAGTTAGACGAGCCAGATGGACCTTTTTTGTGCGTGTACTGGGGTTAATGTACACATTTAAGAGAAAGAGGGGACGGTGTTTCCGGCAGGGATCGATCTTGACCGCTAGGATCCAGTCTTCCTTAAGGGGCCATCGTGTTATTCGGGCTTTTATAGAGTTTGATACATAAGTTGCCAGCCCGCCTTTCGAGTGGCCAAAGCGACTGTCCCTGGTTGCTGGATTCCATGTCTCAGTGAACCCGAGCACTGGACACCCCTGTAAGGCCCAGGTTTCCTGTAGTGCTATTACTGAGTGGTTCCCCAAGAAAGATTGCGTGTCTGGGTCCCCAATTTTTTGGTGTAAGCCGCTTATGTTCCAGGAGCATAGTAGGGTAATTTGTTCTGATGGTGAGTTGGATGCTGCTCCTGACTGTGGTGGCTGAGCTGGAATTTTTGTGCCGATTGGCATGATCATAGGATTAGCTGGTCATTCGTGGCTTTTATTTGATAAAATTGCTGGGAGCCAGTCCCATCTTTGGCCAATGTCTTTGGTGGCTACATCTCTGGATTGGATGTTGCAGTCTTCTTCTGGCCCTAAGGCATTTTTTAGAATTGAGTAGGTTTTTTCTTGACCGTTCTGCCTTGTTGTCCTAGTTTTTTTAGGTGATGGTAGTTGGTTGAGGAGTGTGATTGGGTAGCCCGGCATAGAGTATGGGTAGACTCGAATACCCCATTCCCTTAAGGTTGGTTTGTTGTTCAAAAACGTGGAGGCCCACTTTGCCTCCTTGAATGTCACCAGAGTTACCTCCGATGGTTGTGTTCCTCTTGGTGGGAGGAACTCGATAGCCTCGATTTCATCCGATACTAAGCCCATGAATCCAGGGATCCCCTCTATCAGTTTGAGTATGTTTGCTCTGTTGAGGATGTCATGGCGGCCCTTTGATTTATATTCTGGGGCTAGTATGATGCAAGAGTATGATGTAGCATTGGCAGTCTCAGTTTGATGGTGGCACATTATGTTTTTATTAGGTCTCGATCCTTCATTTTGCTTGATCTCCTGTGCTATCGAGTTGGTCTTGGTCTTTGGCGACCAGCGATGATTTGTGGGATGATCTGGTCTCTGAATGTGAAACGTTTTAGTCAGATTCTGACCCGTCATTGCAAAGTCACCCTGAACAGGGGGTGTGACGTACCCTGTTTTTGGAGACACTTGGGTTTCTTTGATTCTGGATATCCCTTTTTCGTCTTTTGTCGAGTCCTTGTTTATTGAAGCCGGGCCAGACTCTTTTTTGGCTACTCGTGTTGAGGGATCACTTATTTCCTGGGGACTCCCCATTATGGGATGGATGTTAGTAACAGGTAGGTCCTCTTTTGTCTTGGGCGCAGCAAGGTTTCCTGGCAAAGGTGGAGCGTCTGTCGCACTCGGTGCTTGTTTGCTTGATGCCGTTGAAAAAAGCGGGTAGTATCCCGGGTTGGCAGCAGTTCTTGGTGCCTTGGCCTTATTTCTTTGTTTACGTTGGCGCTTGCGTTCTCTTTTGCTTAGCTGGGGTTCAAACCCTGACTGATCGTCCTGGGTGGTGAGTGTCAAACACTGGGGACTGGCCAGTGGGCCCTTCGGAGAGTTAACCGAACTGGTGGTACCTCTATTTGGCGACCCCGTCTTTCCCTGCTCAGCTTCTGCCTGGCCAGGTTGTGTGAGACCTGGGGTTGGTTGGCCCCTTGCCTGGTTAAGGTGAGAGTCTATGACCTCGGTTGGCTTAGTGCCTTCTTTGGCAACTGGCTGGGAAGTGGCATAATCCTGGGTCCAATATGATGACTTTTGAGTTGGAGCTCCCGGTGTGGTGCCTGTGCTGCTGCCCCTCAACTTCCTTACCTCCTGTAGAACACTGGCCAGGAAGTCAGGGAGCGATGATAGAGAATCGATTATTGGGGAGCAGCAGCATACTGACTGAATTAGTTTTGTCGAGGCTTGGGCACCCATAATTAGATTGTTCAGTTGGTCTAATTTATTATCTATCCCTGCCGTGAATACGGCTAGTGTGTTTAGGAGATCAACCTGTACGTCCAGTTTGTCCGAATGGTAGTGTAGGGCGTTGACTGTTTGTTGAAATGTCTGCAAAAGTTGGAGCCAAACGCTGGAAATTGTTTGAACATCATGATTGGAGTTTAAGACGGTAGGAGAGTCATTTGCAGGGTTTTGGGTATCTTTAAAAAGATAGGACAGATCTGCTAGGGGCTGGTCACTTGGATCGATTTTAGTAGGGGTCTTTTGAGACGGGGGCATAGTTAGTTCGTATGGAGCAAATGAATGCAGAAATAAGCAAAATAAGCAAATGAAGATATAAAAGTTCTATACATTTAAACTGCTCTGTGTACCAGCAGTCAAAAGAATATCCTCAGATGAGGAAATTTGCAATTGCACACTTGAAGAACAAAAGTTGTGGTATATCGCAGGAGGATACCCACAAACTAATTTGGACAAACAAATCATAAGAGTTAAAGCTTTACCTAGAGCGTCGTTACTGACAAAACAACAAAAAAGGAGCACAGAAAAAATGGTTTCTGTATCTAAATTTTCCTCTGCATCCAGAGATATCAAGAATATAATCATGAAAAGGTGGGATATTCTTCAAGCTGATAGTGACTTTGGAGATTTGTTTCTGGATAAAAATGTTGTTTGCTTACAAGAGAGCACAAAATTTAAAATAATTTTTAAGCAAACGCAAAATCAAGAAATCTAATGGAGACATACAATTTCGTGGCACACTTAAGTGTTGGAATTGCAAACACTGTAATAACGTCATTCCAGGCAACGTACTATCGCATCCTAGAACAGGTGAGAACATCAAACTTCATCATACCTCCAATTGTGATTCTGAACATTTGGTGTACATGATTAAATGCCCTTGTGGCCTGTTGTATGTTGGGAAGATGACCCGAAAAATCAAAACTCGTCTCTCTGAACATAAGAGTCGAATTCGGACCAAAAATCTAACATCACCTTTGGCTCTTCATTGGACAGAACAGCGTCATTCAAAGAATCTCCTTCAACGTGAAGTCTTCTGGATCAAAAAATTGAAAACCTCAGTGCCATTTGGACTCAATGATAACATTGAAATGAGTTGTTTCTTATAAAAATGGCACAATTCACAAAACTGTAGTAATCAATAATCTAGTCCTGAAGGACTGGGTTCTTTAAGACCCAGCGGTGCCAGGGCACAACACCTGAAACCTTCGTGGGTAACCTGCTCCGGCGTACGAATCACAGAGACACGGGACACTTCCTTCGACGTCAAAGACTCAAGGTTTATTTGCTGCAGGGAACACAGAGATCACGACAAGTACACCACGTGCAACTTGGGGAGACTGCTTCAAATTGGTTCTGTGGATCGCTCCTTTTATACAGTTTTTACCCATAGAGTTACATTGAACACAAAAGTTTACAACCCGGTTCCCATCATTATCCCCCAGAGGGGTCGCTTTGGTCACTTTGAAACACATGAGGTCCGGAACATAAGTGCGGAAACATTTGGCGGTTCCCAACTGTAAAAACCATCTTCCCAACATTAGCGAATTCCAATCAGCAGTAAAACAGATCGAAATAGGAACAAAAACAGGTGCAGAGGAAGGCGGAGGAAGGCGGAGACAGTGGGGAGATCGGAAAGGGTGTAAAAGGGGAGGTATCGAGAAACACGAGATACAGGCATCAAAGGGACGTGCCTAATGAGATGCACGGCTGAGACAATAAGTCCGTGCGGCAAGATGAGCCTCGAACGGCGCCATCTGCCTTTCAGTAGCATCCCCCTCGTCATAAAGACACTTACAAAGAACATGTGTCTTCCGCAAATATCTTGGGAGTCCTAGGGTCGCGAAGCGGACATCGTCCGTTCGCTGGCTACTTGAGGGCAAGAGACAAAATGGATGCCGTATCTAAGATGGAACCCGTGGGTACAGATGAAAAACCCACATAACAAACGAACGGTTTAAGCTAGCACAGCGAAACTGCGCACACTTACTAAACTCGTCATTTGCGGTTCATAGATACCAGACTCGACCATATTCGTGCGAGTCGAAAACACCACTTACAATTGTCACGGAACCTCAGACGCTCCTTTTGCCCTCATGTAGGCAAGCACTAGTCGGAATCATATTCGATATTCATCAGACCATCGAGATGTTGCTGTAGCATAGCTCTGTCCAACCGAGTCCCCTTGGTAACAGATGGTTGTCTCATACACGTTGTAGCACAGAGGCCACATAAGGCAGGACCACACTGCACACAAAGGCAACACGTGAACAGGAACACTACAACGACTCCGATGATCATCAGAATCTTCCAACCCCAAGTCGACATCAGGCCCCAAAACCATCCAAGTAGCGTCCAATCCCCTACATCCACGTGTATGGATTCGGAGATCTTATGCAACCTCGAGATGGCTTGATAGACAGTAGGAGCATTATCTGGAATGAAAATGCAGCAGCTCGAATGGATCACCTTACATACCCCACCTCGATCTGCTAAGATGACATCTAAAACCATACGGTTTTGCAACGTCATGAGTCTCTCCGCCTGAAGTTCAGTGGTGATATTACCAAGGGCACTGGCAGTAATATTAGCTGTTGATTCTACCACTCGAGTCAACTGTCTCAGGTTCCTACTGTTGACCATAGGTCCCCAAAACGGGAGGAAACCCTTGAAAAAGTCTCCTGCCTCTTGACCGGCAGTATCCTCTTCGCTAATTACGCCTCGTACAACTCTAGTCTTGTGATAATCGGCATCTACAGTGAACGTCGGAGGCAACAGATTTGCAATGAAGCATGAGCCCATGAAGTCTGTGGGCAACCATGGATATGCACGATCATAACAGATAAAGTATGTACCCTTGGCAGCCAGGAACACAGGGGACGAGGACATCGGCAGTATGTAATTTTCAGTGCAAGCACTTGCTCCAAGTCGGGCTTGCGATCTTCGACCACGACCCATGAGACAGAAATTACCAGTGTGGGGTACGACCCATAGTGGAGGCGAGCTTTTAAGCTGCTTTTCGCTAGTGAACACACTGTATTCACCTCTACTTAGGACTCTATAGGCTTGTACCTCTTCTTCAGGAATAAGCGAGGGATCATAGATATCACTATCTAAATCCTCTATTGCTATCGACAAAGGTTTTTGATACGAGGTAGGACCAGAGTAGGGGGAACGTGGTTCTCGAATGGGGTGGAAACCCAGTGCGCTTCAAAACATTGTTTGAAATGCTCGAGCTGACCCTTGGGAACTATACGGTAACACCAGATATGGGATTCCCTTATCCGTAGTATGTGGCATCAACCCACACACCCAACAATTAGTAGTGTTAACCACTAACTGATGCTGATGAAGGAGCTGAATAAAGGAATTGTTGCGGAATTCTACACGTCTAGCCTGTTCGTGTTCCGGTAACATGTGAAAGGAATGGGGAGAAACCGTAGAGGTAAGATTAGGGTTAGGAGTAGGAATAGGTGTAGCAGGTAAGAAGTAAGACATCGTGTAATACACCCCACCCGCCAATAATGCAGAAGCAGTCAAGAACAATACAAACAGTTGGAATATAAAACATTTGGTACGACTGAGTTGCTGCAGCTTGAATCTGTGGACTTGAGCTCCCTCCAAATCATTCAGCTTCGAGAATGTCATTCCCTACGACCGTCCGCAACGTTTCTTGACGCACTTCGTTCTGTGCAGCAATAGTCAATCCCTAGGAGTTCCCAGGAACCGACGGCCTTTAACCTAACGTCAAGACCTACTATCCAGAAGGAAGTACGCGCGCGGCCCTACGGCCTTCAATGCACAATATGTATATATATGCAAAAACAAAGTCTCTCAGCTGTAAAGGCAAAAGTATAAGGAAGGAAGCTCAATATATGTACAGAAATAGTTACAAAAATACGAAAGTTCAGAACCGATCACGGAAGACGGGATAATGCAGTTGTCAATACAGTAAGGCAAGATCTTTTTATTTGTCCTTAGTGCGAGATCGCAAAAAGTATCGAGTTTTCCCAGGACGTGTCTGCTCGTCAAACAAAGGATCCGTTGAAGAGACAGCGTCCTGCTGATCGGTTGAGTGTTCTGGTCTTGAGTCTTTTGATGCTAATTGTTCGACAGTGTCTTTCTGCTGCGCTGAGTATTCTTCAACAAGCTGTGCGTCGCTAAAAGGCACAAACGCCGACAATGTTTCTGTTTCAGATGACGCAATGCCTCTTCTTACCCACGGGTCTGCTGGCAAAGGGATGGGGACTCTTTTGGTGTGCGTGGCATGCACCCAATTCTTACGTCCCTCAAGACGAACAGCAGTCCTCGTGGCAAGGAGCACCTGGTAGGGTCCGGTGAACCTTGGGTCCAGATTATTTTTGCGTGAAAAGTTCCTTGTCACCACCCAGTCTCCGGGCTGGAGCTGGTGGCCTGGACCCTCCGTCTGCGTCGGCAATGCGTCGTAAACCTGTTGGTGAATTAACCTCAGTTTAGCAGTCAAGTCATGTAGATAATCGATCAACATTGGGTACTCAAGATCAGAAAACATTCCTGGCCTAGGAACCCCCCACACATTCGCAGGACGGCCGAACACTATCTCATAGGGACTAAGCCCTACTCAGGAGTGTACAGTCGCCCTAGTTGACAGTAATGCTAAGGGTAAAGCGTCAGGCCACGAAAGACCAGTCGTAGCCTGAATCTTTGCTAACTTTAGTTTAAGGGTGCCGTTGTACCCTTCAACCAATCCAGCTGACTGAGGATGATTGGCGCTGTGGAATTTCTGATTAATTCCAAGGCCTTTGCACACACTCTTCATCACACTTCCAACAAACTCACTTCCGTTATCTGACCACACGACTCTAGGCATTCCATACCGAGGAAAATATTCCTTCAGTAGGATTTTCGCAGTAGACAAAGCAGTATTGTCTTTGAGAGGATAGGCCTCAATCCATCGGGAGAATGCGCAAACCACAACTAAAACGTATTTCAGGTTATTGCATCGCTCCATATGGATGAAGTCCAATTGAATCACCTCAAAGGGATACGAAGGGGGAGCAAAACTGCCAGGAGGAGTTGGGGTTCCTTTGCCAGGATTGTACATTATACACACCATACAATTCTTCACCAGACGCTCAGCACATTTCGTAATGCCATCATTCTTCCATACAGGGGACAATAATTTGCAAATACCTTTCGCACTAATATGTGCTAACCCATGTGCCATAGTCACAACGGCCAGCACATACGCATCCGGCAACATCCATCTTTTCCGATCCGACAAATCAATCCAACAACCGTTCGCATCCAACTTTCCCGTACTTTCTTTCCACTTCGTCTTTTCAGTCTCGGTGGCCTCATTCTGAATTGCTTTCACACTCTCGATAGTGTCTTCACACATACTCGATTCTGTAGGCCATCTAACCGAACTCGTCACATACATTCGAGTGCTAAGGTTCCGGGCAGTCTCCTTAGCAGTCTCATCCGCAAACGCGTTACCACGACCAACATCATCCGTCACCTTACGATGCGCACTACACTTAACAATCGCAACTTGCGTAGGCAAAGTCAATGCATCCAAAAGATCATTCACAAGCTGGCCATGCTGTATCTTCGTACCATGCGACGTCAAGAAACCTCTCTCTCTCCACAATCGTCCAAAACTATGCGCAACGCCAAACGCGTATTGGCTATCGGTAAACACATTCACGCGTTTCCCTTTTGCCAACACACATGCTCTGGTAAGAGCAATCAGCTCCGCAGCTTGGGCAGAATTCTGATTCAACCTCGCAGTCTCAACAACAGTATTCAATGTTACAACAGCATAAGCAGTAGTCACATCGCCATTCGGCAGTTTAAAACATGACCCATCCACATACAAGGTGCCGTCTGGATCTTCCAATGGGGTGTTTTTAAGGTCCACTCGACCTTTTGTTTCCTCTTCAGTCCTCAAGTAGCAGTCATGTTCTGCTACTTCATCTGACTCTGTGCTAATTGGTAACAAAGTTGCCGGGTTCAGAACGTTACAACGTTTTATCTGAATGTGGCTTGCCAAGAGCGTCAATTCGTACCCAGACAACCTCGCACTCGTCAAGTGCTGAGTTTTCGTTCGATTCAACAGAGTATCGACTGCATGCGGAACCATCACCGTAAGCATATTATCCATGACCAATCCTGCTGATTGTCGGATGGAGACCGCAGCTGCCGCTGTTGCTCGTAAACAACTCGGCAAGGCTCTAGCTACTGGGTCCAAGGTCGAGGAAAAATATGCACATGGACGTTGCTTACCACCAAAAGGTTGCGTTAAGACACTCAAAGCACAACCTTCCCTTTCGTGAACATATAATGTAAACGGCTTACTGTAGTCAGGAGTACCCAACACAGGAGCCGAACACAATGAATCACGCAATTCCGAAAAACTTTTCTGACATTCTTCCGTCCATGGTAAAGGAGTTGAAACATCCTTGCACGTAAGAGCCACCAATGGTTTCGCTAGCAATGAAAAATTAGGAATCCATTGCCTGCAGTACGACGTGATACCTAGAAAGGCACGCACATCTCTTTGGGTTTTTGGCACAGCCATTCGCGCAATCGCTGCAATTCTCTCTGGGGTCAACCTCCTTCCCTCCTTTGACAATAAGTGACCTAGATAGGTTACTTCTTGACAACAATATTGGAGTTTAGAAGGGGACACCTTGTGATTTAACTCACAGAGATGTTGCAGCAACGACACCGTAGCAATCTTGCAAATGTCCTGAGTATCAGCAGCCACCAATAAGTCGTCGACGTATTGGATCAAGGCCGCACCGACCGGCAACCGAAATGCATCCAGTTGACCCTTCAAGGCTTGACTGTAAATAGATGGACTTTCACAGTAGCCCTGAGGAGCGCGTTTGAACCGGAAGCTACGTCCACCGAGAGAGAAACCGAAAAGGTCCCTGCTCTCCTCGGCAATCGGGATGCTGAAAAACGCATTTTTCAAGTCAATCACCGAAAACCATGATGCAGAAGCTGGAATCAGAGTCAGTAGCGCCGTGATGTCAGGCACAACGGGAAATTGAGGAACCACAATTTTATTTACCTCCCGTAAATCGATAACAAAGCGATAAACAGGCGGTTTTGAAGGATCTGTACGTTTAAGAATGGGCAGCACAGGGCTGTTGCACACGTTTCCCCGAGTCTCTTCAATAACATCTTTCTCGATCAAATCATAGATGATCGCCAACAGCGCTCGTTCACCATCAAGGGAGATACGATATTGGGGAATACGTGGCAATCGCACATTAGATTTCAGCTGTACAACATAAGGGGAGATATCAAGTAGGCCCACGTCATTTGGACCTGTTGCCCACAAAGACGCAGGAAGAGAACTCAATTCCGGTGGGAGCTTATCGAGGGACAAATACATAGGAGAGACAACCCTCTCTCCTAACGTAAGCTTTACACCCGCAGGAGAACAATACAAAGTCGCATACAAACGTTTAAGCAAATCCAGGCCCAAAAGATTTTCGCCACAACCCGTGGTTAAAATCAACGGAGCTTCTAGCTCACGTGGCCCAATTTTAAGGGGCAAAGGGCGCAAAACTGGATTGCTAACGGGGGCGCCAGAGAATCCAACGGAAACATTTGTTAAGCCAGACAAAGGTGCGCCAGGGAGTTTCGAATATATGATAGAACTTTTCGCTGCACCAGTGTCCAACAGAAAAGGCTCAACGACGCCCGATGTAGCAACTGCGACGTAAGGCCCTCTCTGATCAACCGGAACTGATACCACTCCCTCTCCTTGTCTATGGCTGTCCTAGTAATTACTGTCGTCAGTTCCCTGATCGACGTAATAATCGTCTACATTGTACTGCGCAGATCGTCCTTGCGATGATCCACGTTGATCGAAACAATTATTAGAATTGGATGAGTTATCTGGGCGATCATTCTGAGCACCACGACCTCTACCACGTGATGTTTGCTGCGAACCACCACGACCTCCTCTAGATGAGTTACCATTGTTACGTTCATTCAAAACAGGGCAATTGAATTTAATGTGTCCCTCCTGTCTACAATAAGCACATTGATTGTACCCTAACGAGGATCTTTGGGAGGAGGAGTCATTACGGGTTTGGGATCTGTTCGATTGTGGCTGTGACCTATTCTGTTGTGAATTATTCTGATTTGACCGCGGAGGATACGCTTGTTGCAACAACACTTTAGTTTTGAGCTCTTTCGTCTTTTTATCAGCACGGTCGTTCTCTTCTTTCTCTCTATTCTCATAGTATTGTGCCGTAGCCAATATCTGAGCCGAAGTAGAAACGGCCCATGCACTTTCCGAATTCTTTAATTTATTGCTCAAATCGGGCAATAAATTCGAAACAAATTTATCCACAAACAATCTCTGGCCACCCTCGGTACCCATATCCTGACCACTATGGTCAATGAATGCTTCCTCGAACCTCGAAAAGAAGTTGGAAACACTCTCATCTTTCTTCTGCCTGCAAGCTGACAATTTGTCCCAGTTCACCTTCATAGCTGGCATAAGAGTTTTCATTAATGTTATTATTCTTTGAGGGAGAGCAGCAATCAACTGTTCAGGCTTAGCGCCACCAACTTGCAACCCATCTGCCGCTACAATGGCCGCCCAATCACCACCTAGTTCATTTGCGTGATCTTCCTGACGAATCTTAGCCCATACCGGTTGCGGTACAACATTGCCAAACAACATGTTGATATCGGCAAGATTCATAACCGTAGCATCTACGAGCTGCGATAATTCTTTGTAATACCCTGCAGGATTTTTGCGAGGGTCAGGCAAAGATTGCTTCACCTGCAACACTTCCGATCTTTTCCATGGGAGATGTATCCATACTCTCTGGAAATACGGCGGGACCGGAGGGGCAGCTGCGGGGTTACCTGGCATCCAAACCGGTGGAACTTCACGCATGGGATATTGGCCAGACTCATCTGGTTGTTTTTCAATATCCTCAACAAACAATGCATGAGGGATTGGAGCGGGACGAAGAGATAGCAACCGCTCAACAGCACGTCGAACGTTAGTATCCACTATCAGCCCATTTGCAAACTGAAGCTGAAGATCAGACAGAGCGGTGAGCACCTCGTCAGGCGCATCAGCCGCTATCTGATCGTGAAGGAACTTACACATTTCATTAAACACATATCTCTGGGTTGGTACATTGAATTGACAAAATGTTTCGAGGACAACACGGGGTGGACACCTAAGAGGATTTACCATCCAACCCATCGCCATATTATATAACGCAACGTGTTCTCTGTTTCCAGGAAGCTGACTACGTCTCTGAGGACCATCAGAACCAGCGGACCCATGAACAGGTCCGAGCGAATGAAAGAAACTAGCCGCAAGAGGAGAATTGCGACTACGAGTAGAAGGAGAAGCATACGATACAGGACTAACAAGAGAAGGAGTAGAAACAGTAGCAACAGCAGGGGTTAACAAAACAGGAGCAGCAGTAGGAGCAGTAGCGGGAACAGGAATATGTGGAAGCGGAGGAGCAGTAGGAATAGAAACAGGCAAAGGAGCAGGAACAGCAGGAAGAACGGGTGCAGGTTGAGGAACAGGCGGAGGAGGAATAAGCGGAAGAACAGGTACGGCAGGGACCACAGGAGCTGCGGTACCCTGTACGTACGGAGGTGGCGACTTCATAAGATAAGACATTAAAGGATCCTCAACTGGCTCTTCCTTCTTTTCCGACTCCGTAGGCAAAGCGGGGTAACATTTATCTACAGTCATACGCTGTAATCGGTCAAACACTTCCTTATCCTTAACCTCCTTATCACGCTGAAATTGTTCTGCTTTCTTCACTATGGTAGCAACATTATCTCGCTGATTACGTTTAGTCTGTCTGATTTCTTTCTGTCGGGCTTCTTTGCGCCACAACCGAAAGGCATCAAACATGGCCGGCCTTGACTTTCTTTCGAACAATTTAATCTCTAGATTATCTAAGATCGGAGCTTCGAAGCTACCATGAGGTGGCCAACGAAGATCGCCGTCCTTTTTTGTGTATTTAATCCAATAATCGTTAAAGGTAATCGGGCCTAGCCCATGTTTACTATAGAGCTCATAAGTGGGAGTTCCAACCGGAGGTATCGGACACGAGTCCTCCAGTCGGGAATCCGTACCACAAGGTCTGAAACAACTAAACAAAGTACTGCGACCAGGCATCTTGCACGCTAGCCGAGTTTCACAAACTTCAAGGGTTACGGGATTTACCAAGTCCCAGCAAAGAACAAAACCCTCGGTTTTTGGCGGCTGCAGTCGTCAAACAACACAACAAAGTACGCTAGCAAAGTGTCACCGACAAAAACACTCACGCAGCGTTAACAACAAAAAACACTCGCTAAAGTGTCAACAACCAAGAACTATGGGAGCGACCCACAAATACTTAACTCAAAAATCGATGGCGTCACCAGGAAGGCCCGTCAATCGTCTCGCTATACCAAGGTCTACGCCAGGCGCCAAAACAGGTCTACAGTCAGGGCAGCAGTCCGTCGCAGCCGTCCGGAGGCGGGAATCTTCGCGGGAAAAGTCTTCGGGCCACTTATTTCGACAACAGGATCGATGAAGCGGAGTGCACTTTCCCTCGGAGATTTCACACGAAGTTCCTCACGATCGTCGGGCTTGGACCGGTACCACTGATGCAGCCCCACGTTGGGCGCCAACTGAAGGACTGGGTTCTTTAAGACCCAGCGGTGCCAGGGCACAACACCTGAAACCTTCGTGGGTAACCTGCTCCGGCGTACGAATCACAGAGACACGGGACACTTCCTTCGACGTCAAAGACTCAAGGTTTATTTGCTGCAGGGAACACAGAGATCACGACAAGTACACCACGTGCAACTTGGGGAGACTGCTTCAAATTGGTTCTGTGGATCGCTCCTTTTATACAGTTTTTACCCATAGAGTTACATTGAACACAAAAGTTTACAACCCGGTTCCCATCATTATCCCCCAGAGGGGTCGCTTTGGTCACTTTGAAACACATGAGGTCCGGAACATAAGTGCGGAAACATTTGGCGGTTCCCAACTGTAAAAACCATCTTCCCAACATTAGCGAATTCCAATCAGCAGTAAAACAGATCGAAATAGGAACAAAAACAGGTGCAGAGGAAGGCGGAGACAGTGGGGAGATCGGAAAGGGTGTAAAAGGGGAGGTATCGAGAAACACGAGATACAGGCATCAAAGGGACGTGCCTAATGAGATGCACGGCTGAGACAATAAGTCCGTGCGGCAAGATGAGCCTCGAACGGCGCCATCTGCCTTTCAGTAGCATCCCCCTCGTCATAAAGACACTTACAAAGAACATGTGTCTTCCGCAAATATCTTGGGAGTCCCAGGGTCGCGAAGCGGACATCGTCCGTTCGCTGGCTACTTGAGGGCAAGAGACAAAATGGATGCCGTATCTAAGATGGAACCCGTGGGTACAGATGAAAAACCCACATAACAAACGAACGGTTTAAGCTAGCACAGCGAAACTGCGCACACTTACTAAACTCGTCATTTGCGGTTCATAGATACCAGACTCGACCATATTCGTGCGAGTCGAAAACACCACTTACAATTGTCACGGAACCTCAGTCCTGCACCCCACGTTGGTCCTCCACACACAGTAGAATACTTTGACACGCACTTCATACATACATTTGTAGAATGTCTCATGCATTAATAATGGTGATCATGATGTCTTCATTTTATTTTATTTTTGAACATTGTTTGCATCTTTTGAATGTTGACAAAATAACACCTTGTGTAACTGTGCATTTCAAAGCGGTGACTAATTGCAGAAAATAGCGGTAAAGAAACTGAGGTTGTTTCTAGTAATCTCCTCGTTTATATCATCTATTAGTTAGGCGATCGCGATAAATATATTTCGCTTTTGCAGATCATATTTTACTTTGTGACTATTCGCATTCAATAAAGTTGCATGTCGAAGAGGAAAAAAGTAGACAAGAATATTCGAGTCCGTCGTTGTTGTTGATTTTTGAATACGTCAGTAAATAGGGCACGTAGCATATGCGGAAGTGAATACGCCTTTCTGGAGTCGAACGGTTGAGCGTCCCACGTGTAAAGGACTTGCGGCCACGGTAAGCGTTTGTAACCTGCGATTAAAACTATCGCAGTTAACCACGGTTTATGTTCGGTAACTACTGTCTAATGGCAGTTCCTGACACCCGTACGTATTATTCTTTGTCTCCGCATAGGTTGCCGTTCGAGTACGTTTGTTCACCGCTGGGTAAACGCGACACCATAAATCAAAGGTGAGCAATTTGACTAGCCACTGAGTACTGCTGGTACACATAGCAATTTAAATGTATAGAACTTTTATATCTTCATTTGCTTATTTCTTAACAGGCAACTTTCCTGTCAATTGCCTAGTAGGTAAGCCCTAATGACTTCTACTGTCTATGCAAGTGCAATGTTCCGCATAGCAATTTCTGATTATACATTTGTTCACATACAGATTGCAGGCCACAGTTTAAATAGAAATCGCCACAGAATTGCTTGCAGTTTTCTGTTTCTTAAGGTGAGCAATATCATTGCATTGCTCCTGTCTACTTACGAATGATAATGGTTTAACAGCAGGTTGTGTTTCAATACTGAGAAGGAGTGTCGTGGAGTTAGGGTAGTGCTTTTGAATATTGGAGTTCTCATTTTTCTTTCAAATGTGATCATTTCGTTCATAATTGTTTGACAATTAGCTGATACCGGCATTGGGTAATTAGTTTCCTTTTTCTTTCAGGAACCCCTGACGAAGGGACCTTGCATCCCGAAATGCATTGGGTACAAAAAGCTTGTGGTTTCTATTATGTATAGTCCAACACTAAAACCTATGTATTGAGATATGTATGCAAAGATGTATTTCTGAAAATTGAAATTTTGTACAGTAGGAAAATGTTAAAATATCATGATGAATATGAATTAAATATTCGAGATTGAGTATACACACTATTGTTGTTGCGTGCTGAAGTCCTAACAGCCATTAGTTTGGGGTCAGGCTTCTTTCATGCATACTTCACTGTTCAGCAGGCAGTAATTCAGCACAGCACACATATCAAATTAAATTAACAATTTGTTTAACCGAGTGCGACCTCCACCTACATTCATTATTTTCTGAGAATATATCAAGCAAAAAACATTTGCACCAACCACAAACCTTGATGCCGAGATAAGTTTATTAATTTTTTCAACAATTACCACATTGCTGATCTAATTAATACTGAACCAAACTTTTCACTACTGGCTGGCTTAGTTCCAATTTGTATTGTCTAATAAATGTATTTGAGGTTAATTAGGTTGCATCCCTATAGATCTCGCTTAAGGTCACTCCACTATATTCAGCCCAGGAAGCAGATACTGATTTCATGGGAAGACCTTGAGCATTTTGCAGTACATCTGGTCCTGCTGACCTGTACGATTGTGTTATCGCGTGTCATTCCTAATGACTCAGAGTTGAAATAACAACTGTTTTCACTTTGTTGGCAGCTCCAAAGCAACTTAACAAAGAATTTGAAACTCTGAAAGGTTTGGTTCAATTTAGGTAAATAATTAATACTCTCAGAATGCCCAATTAGGATGGAGTACTGGTATTCTCATCTACTTTCAGAACTGAAATGAATATTTCCTGGGATAAATGAAAGGCTGACTGAACTTTTGGGACAAATATGGGACCAGGGCTAGCATAATCCTCAAACAAGAAGTATCCCAGTAGAGCCCCTCCGTTAATTGTGTGCTAACTCCCAGCAGGGTGGAGAAAAAGCACTAGGCTTTTTTAAATAAACTTCACTCACCAGGGGTGCCCCTTGGTGGTATGCTTCATCATAAGGTTAATCATTTTCTGCTGCAGAACTGGGCATGCTATGACCTGAGAGTGACGAGGGAGCCCTGAATGGTGTGCTCTTAATGATGAGTAGACGAGGAGAAGGAGGGGTTTTCTTATATATGGTGAGAGGTTAAAAATACCTGCCTGGTAGGTGAGCTATGGTTTAATCCGTCCTCCAGATGGCATGGTTAAAAAATGGGTGGAGAAGTAGAAAGTATGGTTACAATGCTCCTTCCTTTCTATAGGTCTACATGCTTCAAGACAATCCCCAAGGCTTTTCTTCAGGATCAAGGATCTAGCTCCCTGATTCTGATCCTAAAACAGTATTTTTAGCGTAAAGTGACCACACTGCATGCTAACAAAAAGTTAGCACCTTCTTCGAGTTTCTGGTTGTCAGAGTATGTACACTGTACAAGAAGCAACCACCACTCTAGTCAGGGTAAATGTAGTACACAATAAAAGTTTGGCACAGAGCAGTCAGGCTAAACTAAAGAGGCAATGTGTAAAGTTTTTGTACACACACACATAGTAACACAGTGAAAACACTGCAAAAGTACTCCACACCAGTTTAAAAAAATAGCCATTATTTATCTGGGTAAAACAAGATCAAAATTAACCCTGGGCGTAGTGGGCGTAGTGGGGCTACGCAAAGCACCACGAAGTGGGGGGGAATCTACGCGCACCCACCCACCCTTTTCTAAATGCCCTAAATATAATTTAAAGCATTCTAAAACAAAAAATAAATGACTTACCTGCGATGCGGCGTCCCGGGGCTCCCTCTTCCTGGTATCTCTGCCGACTTCTTCCTCACAAATGAGCATGCGCGGGCGCCCGCGCATGCACATTTGTGAGGAAGAAGTCGGCAGAGATGCCAGGAAGAGGGAGCCCCGGGACGCCGCATCGTAGGTATGTCGTTTTTTTTGTTTTAGAATGTTTTAAATTATATTAAGGGCATTTAGAAGAGGGCAGGAGGGAGGCGGGTGGCAGGCATTTTCGCTCTGCCATGGTGTGTGCGTAGTGTTGCCTACTACGCCTACTTTGCGAATCGCGAAGTAGGCAACACTACGCACACTCCGTGGATGGAGCGGAGTACTATGCCCACCCCTAATCAAAATTACAAAAATCAATCATACACAAGTCAAGATATAAATATTGCAAGACTAAATAAACTTATAGCGTTTACAAAACAATAGCTCCACCTGGGGCTATCTGGTCCCGTTTGACCGGGACAAATCCCCAAGTTCAGTCCGACCTTGAGGGAGCGAGGGCCGGCTATGGAGTCACGCAGACCCCAATACCGTACCTTGGAGGCATCAGTAATCAAAGACGATGCGAGATGCAAGTCACGGAGGCCGTTGTGGTGTCAGTTCCTCACTGCTATGCAGGTCATTGGCATGTCGGCGTTTGGGGACAGTGCATTGCACAAAGGAGGTGAGGCGTCGCTGAAGCAAGTGAGGCATTGTTTCCTTGAGGTGGTGCAGAGTCATGGAGTTGCTGATGCCCGAGGACAATGTGAGGTGCAGGGGAGGTGATGCAGCGGTTTCAGGTGCGATACCTTGGGTACTTACCGCTGTGCAGTGTTGATGATGAAGTCAGCGCCCAGGGACAATGCATTGCACAAGAGAGGTCTTGCAACGCTTTCGGCAAGGCTTTGGTTCCAATCGTGGTGCAGCGTCGGAGGTCAAGCCGCAGGTGTCAATGATAAACGACTCGGCCATGGGCATCGTGTTGGAGTTGGCTAGGTGTATCACAGACTTCGGTGGCATGGTGATCGAGACTCCTGCAGTGGTGGTTCTTAGGAGGCACCATGGTGTTGTTGGAGCATGCGTTGTAAGTCGTGGTCATTGTAATGAGCGGGGACCATGGCTTTAGTGGGAGCAGGGCATCAAAGTTTGCAGACTGGAACCAGTTCTCGAGTGACGCTTGGAACTGATGTGTCGGTTTTTTCTTCTTTAGCACAAAACTTACTTCCAAGGGCCCAGGAACTGGATTTGGCACAACTTGGCAGAGTAGGGTTCTCAACGGAGAAGCACAGATCCTACAGGTGAAGTCTTTGATGGCCCTGAGACCTCCAATAGGAAGCAAGCTCAACTCAAGCTCTTGGAAAAAGTTTAGAGAATGCGATCGCGAGAGCATAACTCCAGTCCTCTCACTTCCAGGACAGAAGCAGCAGGCATCAGGCAAACACAGCAAACGAAACAGCAAAGTGGCAGTACCTCCAGGCAGCACAACAACTCTTCTTCCTGTCAGAATGTCCTCAGCCTAGAAGTGATCTGAGTATATGGTGTCAGAGGGCCAGTACTTCTACCCATTTTAGCTTTTGAAGTATGGAGACTTCGAAGAAAGGTCTTTGTAGTGCACAAGATATTGTTCTTCCTGGCCCTGGCTCAGCTACACTATACAATCACTACACTATAGCGGGGTAGGCAGTTCATTGTGTGGGGGCAGGGTGACTCTGATTGCAGCAATCCTGCTGCAATCCTGCTGCAATCGGAGTCAAGCGAAGCACTTGGCTCGATCTCCCACGCCTTATTGTTGGCGTCCGAGGAATATATTTTTTCCCCCCCATTGTGGGTGTGGCTACCCATTTCTGAACTGAGGTTATTCTCTTCACCTCGCTCGTAAGGCTCCCAACACGCAAAACGACTTTCGCAATCGAAAGATCCTACGTGCCCGGCGGACACCTCCACCACGGAACCTCCCGAGGATATTACTCACTCGGTTGCCAAGTTAACGCCCTATTTTCACTAATTGTGCCCCACTAAGGCACTAGCGCGTGCTTCCTTTACACCAGTACCCCTCAGGTGCATCCCCAGCCCTGCAGGCTAAGCCGTACTCCATCTCGGAATTACAGGCTATTGTGTAATGTAATTTTTAGGCACAAATTGTTGTCCTGATGATGATTCCTTTTATCTTTGTTATGGAATCGAAACGCCGTCGACCTACTGTTACACCATATGTGCAATGTATACCTAATGAGACATGCAATCAATGGTGTAATTGAATTTCTGTTATTTCATAATTTTTCAGAAATCTCTCACTTTCTGCCTAAAACCATTCTCCTGTTTCTTGCCTTTTCTTATCTTTCTATTTTGCCGATTTGTAAGCGTGAGGGCACAGGCTTGTGTCTCACTCTTGGTGAATGTAAGATATCCCTTGTGTTTAACTTTCCTAATAGTAAAAAATTTCTGTGATCACTGTCCGGCTGGATAAATCACACCAACCAATATAGTTCCATTGTGTCTATATTTATTTTTCTTGCCACTTATCTACACAAAAGTGGCATTTTCAGACCTGTAATTTAAAAACCAATTTCACTAAAAGATGTGTTTTTAAACTTTGAATCTAAAGACACCAAGCCTAAATTTTTGATTTGCTCCCAATTGGAAGATTCACTTGTAAGATGTTACAAGGCAGCTCCAATCCTAACCTATTAGAAAAATAGGCCTTGCTGCAGTGGAAAATGAATTTAGCAGTTTTCACTGTCAGGACTTGTAAACTACATGTCCTACCTTTTAAATATACTGCACCCTGCTGATGGAGCTACCTAGGGCCTACCTTAGGGGTGCCTTGCGTGCAATAAAAGGGAAAGTTTAGCCTGGCAATTAGGTGTACTTGCCAGGTCAAAATGGCAGTTTAAAACTGCTAACACAGGCCCCGCAGGGGCAGGCCAGATACATGTTTGAAGGGCTATTCATGAGGGTGGCACAATCAGAGCTACAGCCCCACTAGTAGCACTAGATTTACACACCCTGGGCACATACAGTGCACTGTACTAGGGACTTACTAGTAAATCACATAGACCAATCATGGAGAAACCAAATACTATTACATTTTAGACACAGAGAACATGCATTTTTAACATTGGTCAGCAGTATAAAAGTTCCCAGAGTCCTAAAACCAACAAAAATGAAATACAGCACAAGGTCAAAAACAGGAGGGCAGAAGCAAAAAGATAGGGAAACCACATATAATGGTGCCCGGTCTAACAATTGATAACCACATAAGCTTTGTAGTGTCTAAAGACTCAAACAGAAGTTACTGAAGTCCCTGAAAGATAATCAACAAATCCCAAATTGGGTATCAATTGGGAACAATGGCTTTCCCCAGTCTAAAACATTTTAACGGCTGAACGACTAAGGGATATATTTTTGAAATGCCATAAATTGAGTTTCTAAAAGCTTTTATTTCCGCCCAATGTGCTGATAGTGTTGCTAGAAGCAGCCCCTTCTGAAAACCATCTCTTAAGAATGCCAGGATTTGGAAAAGATCTATATTATGCTGGATCTTGCTGCCTTAATAAATATTTTTGCTGGAATATATTCCAATGTTTGTTATATGATGATAATGGAGAGCTTACTCAAGGATTGGATTCCAAGGTCTACCTCATTGAACACACCATTAACTCTTACCAATTTCCAGGCTGCTACACTTAGATGTTGTCAGACTCAGGAGAGCCACGCCTGGCTAAGGACCCTGGAGTGAGATGAGAGCGGAATGCCCAGGTCTTCTCAGTCCTGGTCCACCAGTGGTATTGGGCGCCCTCTTTCAGTAGCCACAATGCTGCTGACAATAGAAAGTGTGTATGTGGATAATGCATTCTAGAAAAAAACCCTGTTCGGAGGAAAAATTTAACTAAACAAAAAACCTCCAGAAGTTGGTAAATCGCCGGAGAAAGCAACTGGAATACTGGTGGTAACCGAAACAGGAGCAGGATGATATCTAGCAGAATAGCAGGATAGGAACCAGGACACACCAAAAATACAGTAGGAAGCATAGAAACCTTCAACACGGCTTACAAAGCATGGTGACACAAATGCAAGGCCGTTCATATCTCCTTTTATACAGAAAATCCAAGGAAAAAGGAAACCATGATTGAGTGGGAAGACACCATTGCAAGACTAAGGATGGCAACCATATTGGATTGGGCAAATAAACTCCCTTCCAGAGAAATTCTGAGCAGAGGGAACACTGGGAACATGGAGATATGCAAGGGTCCTCCCAAAAGCAAGCCCCCCCAGAATAAGACTGGAGGCACCAAGGACAAACACAACAGAAGTCCCCCCCTGCCTCCACCCCCGAAGCTTCAGGTTTATCAGGGAAGGAGGAAAACAAAAGCTGAACTATGAGTGGTCATGAACTGAGGATGCAAGATTCCCCACTCAGAGTATAGCCTTTCCCATGAATCAGGAACTGTAGAGCTGGTTATAAAACTCAGGAACATCATTAACCAACATCGGAGTAGGCCTGTAAAAAACATGGTAGAAGGGATTAGGTTGTGAATAGGGAAATATAGGGTGGACTTTCGAATACAGAGAAGTTGAATCTTAAAAGCCACTGGATTTATCACTTTGAGAATCTTAAAAGAGCCATAGATTCGAGGTTTGAACTTATCATAAGAGATATGAGCTGGCAAAAATGTGGAAGATAGCCAAAATGTATTCACCATCTGATAATCTAGTGCGAAATTATGGTGTTGGAAAAAGATTTCATCTTGGATTTAGTTTCATGAATATTGACTGAAATCCGATGTCTGATGCTCTGCAACCACCTAAGGCAACTTCTTGCAACAGGGGCTTGAACTGGGTCTTTCAAAGTAGAAGGGAAGTATCTAGGGTGCAAGCCATGTAGACATAAAATTGGAGAAGTCTTAGTGGCACTATGGACCTACTTGTTGTAGGAAAATAAAGCCAGGGGTAAAAAGGATGACCAGTCACTCTCTATGGGACTACAAAAACATCGAGGAAACTGCTCTTAACTCTGATTGCTACGTTCCATCTGGCCATTGGTCTGGGAATAAAAGCCAGAAGGCACGACAACTTCAATTTGAAGGGATTTACACAATGCCTTTCAGAAATGGGAAATTAACTGTGGAATTTGATCGGAAATAATAACGATGGGAAAGCCGGTGTAGCCAAAAAATCTCTTGCAAGAATATGTGTCCCATGTCGCTAGCACTGGGCAATTTCTTTAAGGAGGTAAAATGTGCCATTTTAGAGAAGGAATCGTGTGCACCATAATGACTTGATTTCCACCAGATATGAGCAGAGCAATAATAAAATCAGTACAGATGGTATGCCGGGACCCTGGTGGATTTGGTAATGGATGAAGGAGACCAGATGGGTAATATTCTGAAGATTATTGTTGAGCACAAGTGGGACAAGATTTCACATAAAGTTCACTGTCTATCTGAATCGAGAGCCACCAAAACGAACATGTATGAGTTCTAAAGTGGCCTTAACATCCCTATGTTTTGCGACTGGTGAATCGTGACACATTTTGAAAAACCTCGACTCTCAAGGATATGGTCAATACAAAGACTTCGCTTTTATAGCATCTCCCCAGCCTTATGAACTAGACCTTGAAGAACCTTCCATTCTATGTTTGTAAGTGGGGAGTATGCTACTCGTACTTTTTGATGGACAACTCAATGGTCCCAACTATTCATTTGAGGTTGAAATATGCTCTGCTTGACTTGAGTGACAAAGTTCATCTTTGATTTCCTCTCTGAGACCTCTGAGAAACAGGGTTACAAGAGTTCGTTCTAGCCAGTTGGTCTCTGAACTAATTGACAAAATCGGAATATGTAGGTGAGAACATCTTGATTTTCTTGCTGAAATTCACAGAGATCTTCTTCCACAGAAAAATCAAAATCCGGTCTATCAAACATCCACCTAAATGTAGTTAGAAATGTTGCATAGTCTGTGAGGCAGGGTCTTCTGTGGCTACTAACGGATTCGCCCATGCTAAAGCTGCCCCAGACAAGGCAGTATTGAGGTAACCAATCTTTGCCCTATCTTGTGCAAATTGCACTGGGCAGAAGGTGAAAAATACCATCAGGAAGTCTAGAATTCCTTTAGATTGTTAGGATCTCCAGAAAAACGAGGAATTGCTGAAGAAACTAATGATACATCTAAAGCCATAGTGAATATGGTTTGGGTTAAGGCTAGGTTTTTATCATGCAATTGTTGCAATTATTTTGCTTGTTGCTGATGCAATAAGGCTTGGGCCTGGCTCCTTGTACAATATTCTCGGCTTGATCCATTCCCTTTGAAACATGACCAATTATTGGGCGTCTCAATCTGCCAGGCTCAGGAGAACTACACCTAGCTAAGGACCCCTAAGTACGCTGAGAGTGGACTGCCAGGTCTTCATGCTCTGTGTCTGCCAGAGGTATGGACGATCCCTTCTGGTAGCTACAATGCCACAGAGGCTAGAGTCCCCTGAGTCTGCCAGAAAGGGGACACCTGTGATAATATGTAATCGAGATTAGAGGGTCAAGACTCTGTTGTGTGGCAGAAACACCTTCCTTTTATGTGTTTTTAGCAGGGGGTCCTATGAAGGTGACTTCTTGACTCAGTGTTTATTTGGGCTTCTAGTGATTGATCAGGAATCCTAATTTCTGCAGTATTGAGCATGTCTCCACATTCTGAACCGCTTTAGAAAGGGAAGAAGCACACAGAAACTAGTCGTCAAAATACAGAAATTCCCTTTAATTGCAATACTGCCTCTACTGGAGCTGGTACTTTTGTGAAGATTCTCAGTGATGTGCGTAGTTCAAATGGTAGGGCTTGCAAATGGTAATGATGTCCTTGAATTGTAAACTTCAGGTACAGCTAGGTGTCTGGATGGATCGAAAAATGAAAGTACGTCTCTTTTAGGTCCAAGGTAACTAAATAATCTTCTGTTGAAACCAGAGGAATTATCATTTGCAACACATTCATCCTGAACCTCTCTAGAAGCACATACTTGTTGAAGGCTTTTTAGATACAGCAGTGGCCTTAACCGTCCAGCCTGTTTGTGGCCTATAAACAAGACTGAGTGCAAACCATGAGTACTTATATGGACTGGAACTGGAATTATTGCACCTTTTTGTAACAGATATGTTACTCCCCGAAGCATTGCTTCTCTCTTTAAAATTCCCAGTAGTAATGGAGTCTTTATGAACTATTCTTTTGATGTGGCAATTTGAACAGAACTTTGTACCCATTCTTTTTAAATGAACGGACCCACAAATCGTGAATCAAATTGTTTCACTGTGGAAAAAATACTTGAGTCTTCCTCCTACCTCCATAAAGGCATGTGTTTCCTTGTTCTTGGAGCTGTGAATGTTGAAGTCAGGATTTATTACTAAACACATCCCTCGACCATGGGCCTGGCCCCGGAAGGGACACTTCTCTTGCTGAGTTTGCATCCGTTTCCTATGGAAAAATTACCTTTTACTTTGGAACAACTTGAAAGCTCTTTACATTTTCTTTTCTTCTGCAGATTGTTTTGCTCCATTTTGTTATCCTGTTCACCAAACAACTTAGGGCCCCATTAGGATGTCGGGTGGATCGCCACCGCCATGTGGGCGGTGGCGATCCGCCCGACATCCTTTCCCACCCGCCACCCATTTCCCCTGCGGAAAGACCGTCCGCCGCTTTTCCTCCCAGTCAACGAGTTGACCGGGGCGGAAAAGGGTTTCATATGGTGGCGGTGTCTGTTAGACCATGCTTTTCCGTGGCGGCAACGCATGTGGGAATGTCTTGTGGGGGCCCGTTGCGGGCTCCCAGGGACTCCGGGGGGTGGGTGGTCCACATGGGGGGTACCTATGGTACCCCCCTGCACTTCACTGTACAACGTGGCAGGCACCACACGGTGCCTGTTTTGTTGTGCATTGAAGTGCGCAGTGTGCATTTTTAGCATTGCGGCGGGCGGTGCTTTCAGCACCGCCACCGCAATGTTAAAAATGCGGGATGCGCCCGCCAGTGTGGTGGGTGCATCCTAATGGTCCCCACGGGACCACCGCCCTTATGGCAGGCGGTCCCGTTTTACATCAGGATGGCGGGCGGAAAAAGTCCGCCTGCCATCCTAATGGGGCCCTTAGTGCCAAAAAGGGGCAGTTTTTGAATTAAAGACCTTTGCCCAGCATCCAATTTCCATGGCTTCAACCAAACTAGCCCTCCAGCAGCCATGGCTGCTCCAGCCGAGGAAGCAGCTAACCAAAGAGTGCCAAACGTCATGTCCGAAAAAATACTATGTAACTAGTTGTATGTTTGCAAAGATAGAAACATAATCCTCACCCTACTGCAGTCATTTAAGGTTTGGAAGTCTTTAAGTATGACTTGGGTCATATATGATGCATACGTACTTGTTCTTTTTGAGACATTTGAGGATTTATAGGCTCTCTTTAAGGTGCTTTTGACCTTGCTATTTACTACTTCTGAAAGTGTAGGATCCTCAGAAGCTAACTAAGGGGCCCATTAGGATGGTGGGCGGATCGCCCCCTCAGGGTCGACGGTAGTCACTGCTGGCCCGGCGGGAGCGATCCCCCCACCATCTACACACTAAAGTCTCCCTGCCATATTATGATGGCTGGGGGGTCCGCGGCAGACTGAAAGACCGTCCGCCGCTTTTCCGCCATTTGACTCATCGACCGGCAGAAAACAAGGTTAATATGGTGCCGCCATGGAAAGGCATGTGGTCTTTTCCTTTGGGGGCCTGTAGCGGGCCCCCAGGATGTTGGGGAGGTGGGGTCCACATGGGGGGTACCTATGATAACCCCCTGCATTTGCATGCACAAGGTGGCAGGCACTGGGCGGTGCCTGTCACGTTGTGCATACAAATGCACGTGCATTCCCAGCATTGTGGCGGGCGGTGCTGTGAGCACCACCCACCACAATGCTGGGAATAGGGTTTGCCACTGCCACAGCGGTATTCTGATGTCAAATGCGGGGCAGCCGCACCCCTTGCGGACAGTCCCGCATTCCATTACGGTGGCGGGCGGACTTTATCCGCCATCGTTATAGGCCCCTAAGATGGCAGTTTCAAGGGCGATAGGATAGTACTTACCTTAGATACTTGCAGGGATTGTTCTTCTAAATTTTCCTGTGTATATAGGAAGGAAAGAAGTGCTCAGGATGGTAGGAATATTTGCCTTGTCAATATCATTCCACTCTTTGAGAATTACATTCTTAGTCACATTAGGCAAAGGGAGGTCATTCACAACAGTATTACTACATTAGGAATACATTAATCTTCTTGTTAAGGTTTCTTGATAAAATCCAGGATCTCTCTAATCGGCATAGGCATTTTCTGAATGTTAGTGCCCTGCACATACTTTCCCCTGAGGCTTGTGACTTGGTCTACATCAAGGTCAATTCTTTGTTTTTTATTTGGAGGTTGTTTCATAGCAGAGTCCACTGCCTGCCTTATCATGGTCTCAAGGTCAGGCCTGGACACATGTAGGACCTCCTCATCACTCTTCTGAGGTTCAATAATGTGAATCTTAGTTAGAGCCTTTCTTCCCTCCATGGCTGCAGAGACTAAGTACTGTGCTATAGCGATGGTTTCCTGATTTTATACTGTTGCCTACAGGCCAGATCTCTTCTTACACAAGATTTAGCCTCTAGAACACATCCTGCATTCCCCGAGGTAGCGCACAACCTGTTATCCACAAATCACTAACAGAATATCGAAGGTCAGAATATTGACCTACAAAAATATTGAAGCAAGAATATCGAAGTCAAGAATATCGACATCCTATTTACATCATGGTAAGTACAAAAACATCGAAAAAAATACATTGATGTAAAAAATATCGTTGTTAAAAACATAGTTTTTTATTTAAGTTAAAACAAATAATGTAAAATAAAGTAAATAATACATATAATTAAAATAAACATAGTTAAAATATTTAACAATTATAAATAATATATATAATGTAAAAATAAATTAAACATATACATAAGATATATAATGTATATACTTATTAATATTTTTAAAAAATAATTTAAATAACTTATAAATTGTTGAAAAATATCTTATGAATTATAAATACATGTATACATATAAACCAATAAAATAAATAAAAAAGAAATAAATATATATAGCAAATTAAAAAAATAAATAATTTTTCATATTTTTAAAATGAATTATATACTACATTAAATAAAATAATACAAAACATATTAGATAGCGGAGAGAATAAAATTACTATTCCAACTCCAAACAATGCTACAGTAGGGAAAGCGTTCGATAGCGTAAGGATGAAAATGACTATTCCCGCTCCAAACAGTGGAACGTAGGGGTATAAATTACTATTCCCACTCCAGGGAGTGAACCAGTAGGGAAAATGTTGGATAGCGTAGGGGTTAAAAATACTATTCCCACTCCAGGGAGTGCAACAGTCGGGAAAGGGTTGGATAGCGTAGGAGTAAACATTTCTATTCCCACTCCAGTGAGTGCGACAGTAGGGAAAGTGTTGGATAGTGTAGGGGTTAAAATTACTATTCCCACTCGAGTGACTGCAACAGTAGGGAATGTGTTGGATAGTGTAGGGGTTAAAATTACTATTCCCACTCCAGTGAGTGCAACAGTGGGGAAAGTGTTGGATAGTGTAGGGGTTAAAATGTACTATTCCCACTACAGCGAGTGTAACAGTAGGGAAAGTGTTGGATAGCATAGGGGTTAAAATTACTATTCCAACTCCAGTGAGTGTAACAGTGTGAAAAATGTAGAATAGCAAATCAGTTAAATTAACATACTTATTAATTAAATAATTTTTGTATAATAAATAATATAATAATTTAATACCCCAAAAATTAAATTAGTATTTACTTAAATGGGGGCGTGGCTTACGCGCCGAAGAGTGATGGCGACTTCTCCGTGAGCTCCGTAGAGCTACGGGTCTTCAAGCGTCTTATGGACCTCACTCAGCACCTCTGAGAGCCTGGTTTGCAGTCACCTCGCCGGCGGAAGATGGTCCGCTCGTGGAAGAGGCTTCATTTGCTGGTTACCTGCCTGTTTTCCAGTGTTTGGTGATATCGGTAAATTTCTTCCGTTTTGTAGGTGGGCGGCCGCCATTTTGTGCCGCTGAGCCCGCATCCTCATTCCAACCCAGCTCACTTTATTTTTTCTGACATGTTGCCCCCTCAGCACACCTCTTTATCGCGTAGCCATACTTTTCCCAGCCATTTTCAAAGTATGGTATAAAGCACAATGTTTTCGTCTGTTTTACCGATATGTTCACTACCAGCTGCTTCTATTTTTGTGCATCTGTGAGACATCTGTGAGACAAATGGCCGCCATTTTAAGTATTGGCGCGAAAGATCGTTTTTGCTCCGGTGCCTCCTATGTCATGCTTTTCATCGATAGTGGAACCACACTTTTCTATAAACGACTTTCCTTTTTCTGCAGAAACCTTTTTCATGCTGAAAGCTTCCCTATATTTCCTTTTTTTTCCTCTACAGTGACTGTTCTTTTTGAATGTCATTATCCTACTAGTCAAGTAGGGGTACCTGCCTACATTCTATTTTGGATCTGATATATCCTGTGCTACTCTGCTTATTTTTGAACGAGCCTATCTGTATCTTTACAAATTTTTTAATTATTGGAGACCATTTCTATTCTCTTTGTCTCAATATTTCTGTGAAGTGCTTGCTACTATCAAGCCCTCAATTCTTTACCTCATTTTGGATATCTCCTCACGCTCTCAACATGGCTCATGACTCAAGCAATACAAAGACATCTCACACTGGAACAAAACCTAGGAGACCAAAAAATGACCCGCCTTCTCCTATTCACACCTCTCCAAATCCTGTTCTGGATGCTATTCTGGAGGAAGTACGTGGTCTCCAACCCTTTATGACTACGGCCAATGAAAAACTTAAACAAATCGAAGAAAGATGGGTTGTTATGGAAGGCAAGGTTTTGAATTTAGAACAACGTGTCAGTGACATTCAGGATGTTTCATCTAAAATACCTTTATTGGAACAAGAAATACATAAGCTGAAACTTCATACTGGGGACCTTGAAAACTGTAATCGTAGAAATAACCTACGCATTTATGGTCTTCCGGAAAATATTGAGGGATCCGACATATTGTCATTTCTACAGAACTTTTTACATGAACTTTTGGATCTTCAACCTGCGTCTCATTCTCTCAGCATTCAGAGAGCTCATCGTCTAGGTCGTCTTAATCCCAACACTACCAAGCCTCGTGGCATCATTATGCTATTTCTTGAGTTTACAGAATTAATGAATGTCTTGAAGGCTGCCAAGCTCAAACGACGTCTCATATGGTCCGGTCATAATATTTTTATTTCCCAAGATCTTTCTACTGCAACGAATGCTCGGCGCAAGGAATTTTTGAATCTTCGTCCTCAAATGAAACAGTTGAGCATCCAATATGGTATCCTATATCCCTGTCTTTGTAAAATTACACATAAGGGCCGTACCCGCTCTTTTGATGATCCTCAGAAGCTTCACCCATATTTGCAGAGTGTTTCCCCCCCTGGCATGTACACTAATACTTGATATTATTCTTCTTCCCGGCCAAAATTGCTATGCTATTTGTGATCAATATGGTTCCTTTCCAATTTTCCTATTAAATGTCTCTTTTCTTGAGGTTCTGTCTTTTCATTTCTTTTACTACTTTTCTACTGCTCGTTGGAATCTGTGCCCTCTTTGGCATCTCTTAGCTCCCACTGTCTTGGTTTTTCTTTTTTCCTCAGACCTGGCTCTTATGCCTTGATCTGTCCACTCATTTCTTCCTTTTTATCTTTCTCTATTTCTCTTTTCTCCTTTCCCGTTCACGCCGTTTCTCTCTCTGTCTTCCTTGCACTTCACATGTATTTTTCTGCTATTTTTTTCCTGAACAATCTCTTTTTTTGTTTCTGTATTCTCGTTGTTTCCCATTCTGGCTTTAGGATCACCTAACATTATGAGTGTGTTGGGAGTTTTATCCACATTTAATGTATTTGTCTGTTGTGTCCTTTTTTGTAGCTGTCACCTTGAAGTGTGTCCACTCCAAATGTCTCCCATCCTCCCTACCTTCCATCATGTGTAATTTTGTTACGTGGAACGTTCGAGGTCTTGGACATCTTGTCATGCATCAAAAGGTACTGTTCCATTTATCTAAGCTTAGTTCTCAAATTGTTTTTCTCCAAGAAACTCATTGTACGGATGTTGAATCGATTAAGTTGAAAAGACAATGGGTGGGCCAAGTTGTGTTCTCTCCCGCTATCAACAAAAAAGGGGGTGTTGCTATTTTGTTTCATCCGTTCAAATACTATCTTCTCAAAATGATGATGATGGTTGTTGGATAATGGCTAAGATTGTGATTCAGAACAAGACTTTGGTTTTTATTAAACATCTATGGTCCTGTTAGACTCGATCCCAAATTTTGGAATGATATTAAAATTTTTATCTCCTCTATTGATTGTCCCAATATTGTAGTTGCAGGTGACTTTAACCAATGGTTAGACCCTTTTTCCGATAGACTCTCCTCATGTAAATTTCAACCCGAAAAATCCCATAAATGTTTCCAATCTGCCATTGCCTCTCGTCCGTTATATGGTGTTTGGAAAACGTGTAACCCTGACTTCCTTGAATACACTTTTTTCTCGAATGTACATCATACCCGCTCAAGAATTGACTACATCTTGGTTAGTAAATCTTTACTCCCCTCTATTCAAAAATCCGAAATTGGTTCCATTTTTATTTCTGACCATGCACCTGTCTATGCTGTCCTAGACCTTTCCCATACTACTTCTAAATTTAGTTGCTGGAAATTCAATACGTTTCTCCTGTCTGATACTGTTTTTATAAAAGAAATTACTGTGTTTATTAACCCCTTCCAGGCTCATGACGAGCTGGGCTCGTCATGAAGTAGCCTCCTACCAGGCTGATGACGAGCCCAGCTCGTCATGATCAATGGACTTTTGAAAATTCCAGCACAGGAGGAAAATATCACTAGCAGCGATGGTGTTAATGAATTTTTTACTTTCAACAACCCGTTGGACACCTCTATCCCTAATAATTGGGATGCTTTTAAGGCTGCTCTACGGGCCTTCACTATATCTTATGTTTCTAAAAAAAATGAAACTAAACAGGACTAAATATGAAGACCATCTTCAGAAAATTAAACAGCTTGAGCATTCTTACTTCACCTCTAAGTCTACTATTGCCCTTCAGGATCTAATTGAAGTGAAATCTGAGCTTAATAAAATTGTCACTATTGAAGCGTGTAATACCCTACTTAAAGTCAAATCCAAATTCCATGGGGTCAAAACAAAGCGGGTAAAATATTGGCAAATTATCTAAAAATCTAATCTGAACGTAAAACTATAGGCCCTATTCTTAATGACTCTATTAATAATAAACTTGTCACGTCTGAAGAAGAAATTGCAGAGGTCTTCCATAATTATTATCAATCTCTTTATACTGATGACACACACCCCTCCACTCAGAACTTAACGTCTTTTTTTGATGGTCTTCCCTCACCACCATCGCTTCCTGATGAATTTGACCAATTAGAGAAAGATATTTCTCTTCAGGAAGTTCTTCAGGCCATTAATTCTCTGAAAAAATCGAAGGCACCAGGCCCTGATGGATTGCCTGTTGAATTCTACTCTACTTTTCACACAATTTGTGCGCCAAAATTACTACAGCTTTTTAACTCTTTTATTGCTGATGCTAAGGCCTCTGGGTCTTTTATGGATGCATTAATTATCATAATCCCCTAACCTGACAAAGATCACTCCCACTGTAAAAATTACCGTCCTATCTCATTAATTAATTATGATTGTAAAATTTTTGCTAAAATTCTTGCCTCCCGCCTTGACTCTATTATCCCACTTTTGATTAAAACAGACCAAGTTGGATTTGTGAAAGGCAGACTAGCCGCTGACAATGCTCGTATGTTTTCTAATATTATTTCACATAGCAAAAACTTTAAAAAGACCCTCTAGCAGCTCTGTCTTTAGATGCGGAGAAAGCCTTTGACTGCATCAATTGGCAATTCATGTTTCGAACCCTCCATTGGTTTGGCTTTGGTCCTTCTTTTATCTCCTTAATAAAACCATTATACTCTTCTCCCTGAGCCAGTATTTTTGTTAACAATCAATTTTCAAGGTTGTTTTCACTGTCTTGAGGTACAAGACAAGGCTGTCCTCTTTCCCCTTTATTATTTATTCTCTGCCTTGAACCTTTTTTAGAAAGAAATAGAACTAACTCTCAGATTGCTGGCTTCAAACTCACCTCTATTTAAACGGAAATATCTGCATATGCTGATGACATACTGGTTTATATTTGGCTAACCCTGTTACATCTCTTCCATAGTTTTTTGGACGAAGTTCGATTATATTCCTCCATTTTGGGTTATAAACTTAACTTATCTAAAACAGAAGTTCTACCCCTAAATTCTATTTGTTATCAATATATGTTCAACACTACTGATTTTGCGTGGTGCCCTTCCAAAATTAAATACCTTTGCATTTGGTTTTTGTCTTCCCTAGTTGATACACTTAAATTTACTTTTGACTCCCTTTTGAAGAAAGTTCAATCCCTCCTCCAAATTTGGTCTCCCTTATATCTGTCCTGGTGGGGTAGACTTGACACTCCTCATATACTTTATACTGACTCTATGCTCCCTATAAAAATTCCTAATATATATTTTTCTCGCATAAACTCCATTTGTACTAAATTCTTGTGGAATGATAAACACCCTCGCATTGCTTTAAACAAACTTACTCGTCCTAAGAATGAAGGTGGTGTTCGTTTCCCAAACTTTAAAACTTATCACTCTGCTTTCTTGATTAAACAATCCTTTTCTTTAACTTATGATTTTATGAACACTCCAGTCCCCAGTTGGGTTGTTTTTGAACGCTCGCTATTAAAGGATTTTTCATTTCAACACACTGTTTTTATGTCAAATTGTTCTTTTTTGGCCAAACATCTTGTTCTGAAATACTCCCAAACACTGCTTTAAAATACACTTTCTGAGGACCTTTCCCCTCTTCAATGCTTTTTATCCTCTATTGTGTGGTATAACAAATTCCTTAAATACAAAGGCAAATCTTTCTATTACAAACATTGAAAAGAAAAGGATATTTTGTTTGTCCATCAATTTCTCTCAAATAACTCTATTATTCCTTTTCATGAATTACACACCATATATCAATTGACTGCATCTTGTCTTAATGAATATACCATCATTACTACTGCCACACAATCTCACATGTCTACTCTTTTAATACCTGCTACCTTACCATCTTTTACTCCCTCTACTCCTCTATATCCTTTATTTTCAACACACCAACCTAAAGCTGCCCTTGTATATAAAATACTGTTATCAAATGTTATTGTTCGTTCTAAGTCAACTATTGAGATTGCTTGGGAAACTGATCTGCCCGTTTCTTTATCTGTTGCAACTTGGGAGAGATTATGGTCCAAATTGTTCAAAGTTTCTATTGCTGCACGTATTACTCAATCTTTGTTTTTTATTTATCATAGAGCTGTTGTTACCCCTGTCAATATTTATAAGTTTTCACCAACATGTTCCCCACTTTGTTGGTCATGTTCTAAAGAAACGGGCACGCTTAAGCATCAATTATACGACTGTCCCTCTGTTTTATCCTTTTGGAATTCTGTTTGGAATATTTGCATGCCAATATTTAACTGTTCTACCTCTGTATCACTATTGAATGTTTTTTTAGGTTCTTTATCAACTGATATAGTTATTGCATCCTCTTATGTTAGACGACTTGATCTTTTCATTGCTCTTGCGTTTAAAGTGATTTTATCTTGTTGGAAAGATAACTCCAAGTTAACTGTACTTACCTGGTGGAATTTTATCTGTGATGAACATAGGATTGCTGTCGCTTCATCTTCCTCTGTTTCTCTAAAAATTAAATCTGATCTCCTTTGGCTCCCCTTTACTACCTATCTTTCTTCAAAATCTCCCAGATGATAACTTGGTCTTTTCCTTTTCTGCAAATGTTCTCCTTATAAAAGATTTTGATGTCTCTTTCTCTCCCTTTCCCTTCTTCTTCCTCTTCCTCTTCTTTTTCATTTTCTTTCTTCTTTCTCCTTCTTTATCTTCCTATTTCTCTCTTCTTCTTCCATTTAGTCTATATTTTACATATGTCATATGCTGCATGTTTTATTTTATTCTGTTAATCACTTATTTTTATATAGCTTATGTATTGTATTTGCAAAATCCAAATAAAATATTCTTAAACAAAAAAATAAATTAAAAATATTTACTTAAATAACATTAAATCCCTTCCCACCCTATTCCGCCATAAACACCCAACCCGCTACACTTAAAACATAACATAATTAATTTCATTATCAATTAATCAATTATTAAAAACGAATTACCAATTAATATTACATTTACAATAAATGTATTAGCAATAACAATAAAAAATAATAGATTCTTTATAATTAATATATTGATAAATTAATCAAATAATATAAACTAATTGCCAATTAATAATTAATTAACAATAAATTAATAATCAATGACAATAAATTAAAACATATTAATTAAGTAATTATATTTAAATTACTTCCCACCCTATTCCCCTACAAACCCACAAGCCACTACACATAAAAAATAACATAATCAGTTTAATTATAAAATAATACAAATTATTTACCAATTATTAATTAATTAATGCCAAATGAATTATTAATAAATATCAATAAAAATAATAATACATTAATTATAATTAATGTAATGATAAATTAATCAATTAATAAAATGAAATTACCAATTAATAATTAATTAAAAATAAATTACTAATCAATGACAATAAATAAAACATATTGATTAATGAATTATAATTAAATTACTTCCCACCCTATTCCCCTATAAACCCACAACCCACTTTGATACTAAAACGCAAAATTTACATTAAAAAAATTACTAATTTCTAAACATTTAACACAGATATTTAAAAATAATAAAAATATATTACAAAAAATGTTAAATAGACATATAAAATACATACTAAATACATAACACTAATATAAATATTGATATTATTAACAAAGATATTTTAGTTAATGGTATTGCTTACCTTGATATTACTTACTTTGATATAAAAAAATGATATTACTTACCTTAAGGTCGATATTCTGGTCACCGATATTCTTGACATCGATATTCTGTCCCTACGATATTAAAAAATCGATATTAGTGTAGTACGATATAAAAAAAATCGAGATTTTGACTGCTCACCGTTCTCCACAGGATCTGAGAGCACTGGGAATGCGGCCTCCAAAGACCTGACTGCAGTGCAATCCTTCCTCTCTCTTCCAGCCCTGCACTTAAACAGGGAGCAAGCCATGGAAGGTGCACAGCTGTACCCACCGGCCCAGCGTTGTGGAAACAATAAATATACCACAACTAATTATTGAAAACTAATACACTAAACTCCTACCTATCAGGAGACAGGAAACAGGAAACTTACAGAAGGATGGAGGAGAGGAGGAAAGTTTATATCCAGTGTCATGGACATAGAAAGATGAGCCTCAGCCTTTTTAAAACAATATGTCTTCTGTATCACTAAACTTTACCTGGGAGACAGGACTTCTCACAATCATCAGCACCACCTTCAGATCACCCCTCATCTACAGACCCCCCGGGCCCAATCCACAGTTCAGCGACTCCATCGCCGACCTCGTCAATACACACTCCCTCGCCTCCATGTACTACATCCTCGTCTGGGACCTGAACTTCCACCTCGAGAACAACAACAACACCAACTCCACCACCCTGATTGACAACCTCGCCAACCTTCGACTCCACCCCCTCCGTCGGCCACACGCTTGATCCCATATTCTCCGCAAGCCCCGCGTCACTTTCAACCACACCACCGAACTCCACTGACCGACCATCGCTGCATCCACTTCACCTTCCGGAAGCCCACCACAAACCACCGCACCCAACAGATCCCCCGTCGCTGCTGGAGCAAAGGCACGGACAACCAGTTAACCACCGCCCTCACCCGTGGCCCACCCAAGGACCCCACCGACCCTGACACCACTGCCCGCAACTTAAGACAGTGGATCGACGACTGCGCCAACACCCTCGCCCCGATCAAGAAACCCTCCGACAGACACACCAGCAAAAACGCCAGCTTGATCACCGAGGACCTCGAGTCCTCCAAGCAAACCTGCCAAAAACTAGAGAAGAACTGGCTCCGTGAACGTACACCAGACAGCTACGCTGCCCACAAGAACACCACCCGCAGACATCACCTCATCAGATACGCCAAAAGGGCCTCCTTCAAAGACCGCCTAGACAAAAACGCACACAACAGCAAAGAGCTCTTCAACATCGTGAAGGAACTCTCCAACCCCAACCCCAACCCCAGCACCAACACAAACGACATCCCACCTTCACAAGGCCTGTGCGACTCCCTTGCCACCTTCTTCAATTGCATGATCGCAGACATCCACGATAGCTTTAACATGACGAACACCCCAACAACCACTGAGACATTTGTCCCCACAACCATCATCCGCACCGATCCCCTGCTCTCCTGGGCCAACATAAACAATGACAACTCCATCAAAATCATGAACACCATCCTCTCCGGATCTCCGTCAGACCCATGCCCACACCACATCTTCAACAAAGCCAGTACCACCATCGCACCCCACCTCCAGAAAGCCATCAACATCTCCTTCGAGACAGCGACCTTCCCAGAGAGCTGGAAGCACGCCGAGATCAACGCCCTACTCAAAAAACCCAAGGCTGACCCCAAAGACCTCAAGAACTTCCGGTCCATCTCCCTGCTCCCATTCCCGGTGAAGGTCATCGAGAAGACCGTCAACAGACAAATGACCCGCTACCTCGAGGAGAACAGCATCCTGGACCCGTCCCAGTCCGGGTTCCGAAGCAACCACAGCACCAAAACCACCCTTATCACCGCCAACGATGACATCAGGGCCCTGCTACACCTGTCTGCCGCCTTCAACACGTTCTGCCACCGCACACTATGCACCCGCCTCCATGACACCGGGATCCAAGAGAAGGCCCTGGACTGGACCACCTGATTCCTCTCCAGCAGAACACAGAGCATCTGCCTCCCTCCCTTCTGGTCCAATGCCACTGAGATCCTCTGCGCCATACCCCAGGGCCCTTAGCCCCACACAGTTCAACATCTACATGGCACTGCTCGCTCACGTCGCCCGACTGTACGTCCTCAACATCATCTCCTACACCGACGACACCCAGCTGATCCTCTCCCTAACCCAACCTCCAAGAGAGGATGAAAGCCGTCGCCGAGTGGATGAAAAACAGCAGACTGAAGCTAAACTCAGACAAGACAAAGGTCCTCATCCTCGGTCCTACCCCCTCAGCCTGGGACGACTCCTGGTGGCCGACGGCACTTGGAACAGCTCCAACACCCACTGACCACGCACGCAAGCTGGGGTTCATCCTCAACTCTGCTCTCTCCATAACAAATCAGGTCAACGCCATCTCATCCACCTGTTACAACACCCTTCGCATGCTCTGCAAGATCTACAGGTGGATCCCCACCGAAACAAGAAGAACAGTCACCCAGGCCCTCGTCAGCAGTAGGCTGGACAACGGAAACGCCCTCTACGCGGGAACCTCTGCCAAACTCCTGAAACGACTTCAACGCATTCAAAACGCCTCTGCACGCCTGATCCTCTACATCCCTTGCTGCAGCCACATCAGACTGCACCTGAGAGACCTGCACTGGCTCCCCTTCAACAAGAGGATCACCTTCAAACTCCTCACCGATGCACTCAAGGCACTCCACAACACCGGACCAGCATACCTCAACAGACGACTCAGCTTCTACACCCCCAACCACCAGCTCCGCTCCGTTGACCTCGCCCTTGCCACCATCCCCCGCATCCAAAGAGCGACCTCCAGTGGCAGATCCTTCTCTCACCTCGCCGTCAAGACCTGGAACACCCTCCCCATCCCCATACGGAAGACCCAGGACCTACTGACCTTCAGAACACTCCTCAAAACCTGGCTGTTCGAGCAATAGCTGCACTCCCACCCCTCTCAGCGCCTTCAGACCCTCACAGGTGAGTAGTGCACTTTACAAATGTCTTGATTGATTGATTGATTAATTGATTGATTGATTGATTGGTGATGGGAGATCGGATGATGGATAATGCATTTGCAGGAGAGATATTTCAATTTGTTTATTGGCGTTTCAGAAAGAAATAACATCAACATGGTAAGGGCCACGGGGAAGGGGGCGGGAGAGACATGTTACAGGCAAAACACAGCAAATCATGTTTTCTCATATTTGAGATAAGGTCTAGGATACACCATAATGGGGGGAACAGCCAAATTAACCAGTAATACAAATATCATGGGTCACATAGCAAGTGGATCCAGCTGGTGAGTAGAGGAATGGCAGTCAATAGTGCATAGAAAGCCCATCATTGGATAGGGGGCAGTCTCTGTGTCCAGGGATGGGGACTGCAGTGGAAAGAGCTTTATTAAGTTCTCTCTGTCCCAAGTGGCTTGCCAGGGGCCCCCAGATGTCTTTCAGACTGAACCGAATCATCATGAGCTCTCAGTAGTTGAAGAGCTGCTCCCTGGCAGCATCATGTAACCACTACACTTCTTTAGGCACGCGCTGTCTGCCCCAGTGAATCCGTCTTGGCCAGAAGCAGTTGCATAGCAGTGAGGTGTCAAACTTTGGGGGGTGCATCTTTGACGTACCCAGGAGGCCTGCCAATGGCGTCTGCAGCAGCGAGTGACCAGTAATCCTTATCAGGTCTTCATAAACGTCAATCCAGTAGCTAGCTAAATTTGGGCAGTCCCATGCAAGGTGGAGGAACGTGGCTTGGGCAGAGCACAACAAGCAGCGCACCTTGTCAACTAGGCACATGCAGTGCAGTTGCACGAGAGCATGGTATAGGCGATGTAGAAATTTAGGGTCCCATTACGATGGCAGACGGAAACGGTAAACTGGACCGACCGCCAGAGGTGCAGCGGTCCCGCTATGTCAATTAGGATGCGCCCACACTTTGGCAGTTGCATCCTGCATATTATTCATTGCAGCGCGAGGTGCTGTCAGCAGCACCCGCCACAATGCACAATATGCATGTTGGGCATTGGCATGCACAAAGTGACAGGCACCGTGTTGTGCCTGCCACCTTGTGTATGCCAATGTAGGGGGTACCATAGGTCCCCCAAAGTGCATCCCCACAACTCCCTAGGGGCTTGCAACGGGCCCCCAAAGTGATCACTGTATGCCTTTCCATGGCAGAGTCTCCGCCTGGGAAAGGCCTCTAAAAATGCACATTCTAATATGGATGGCGGTGCCTTGCAGGCACCGCCACCATATTGAGGGCCTTTTCCGCCCGGCCAGAAATGCAACCTACGGAAAAGCGGCAGACAGTCTTTCCGTCAGCCGCGGTGCCCCTCGCCATTCTAATTTGGCAGGGTGTGAAATGGGAGCATCTGACGGGCAGATCGCCACCCCCGGGCCAGCGGTGGTGATCCGCCCGATATGCTAATAGGCCCCTTAAAGTGGATAAGCAGGAGTCTGTAATTGGGCAACAGAGCAGCTGCTGGAGAGATATAAGTGCCCTCTCTGCTCACAGATCTGAATCATATATAAGAAAACTCAGTTGATGGATTCTAATGTTGCAGAGATACTTGTATTTCCTGCAGGTTGCAAGTTATATTCATGATAAAATATCTCAGTTAGAGTTACGCACCTCTACAGTTCCATGTGATCTGTAAGTCATATGTTTGAAACCCTCAATCTTTCATTATTCAAAGGCTGATAAAATGCAGCTTAGGGGGCAGTAATAAAAGACGAAAATTTAGATCACATTATGGGGCCGATTCCGATCTGGGTCGGAAATCACTCCGACCAAGCTGGATCCGGGGTGTTTTCCAACCGATCCAGACTCCTGCAGTCCGACTGTATGCTGTCGGACTCGTTTCGGTCGGACTCCCATTGAAGTAAATGGGAGCCGGTCATACAATGCGTACATGGGCTCCCATTGACTGAATGGGTACGTTCCGGACAAGTGCACCCCCTACAGTGTGTATGCGTCAGTGCCATCCGCACCGTACATGCCTGTGATGGGGAGACCCATGGGTCTCCCCCTGTGTCCGAACCGTAAGGCTGCGGGTAACAGAGGGTCTTATGCGGACCCCCACAGTTCAGCTCCGGGAGCTATTGCGAGCCGGAAGCGCCGACTTGATCCGGCTGTCCGAATCACCCATCGTACTGGCTCGGTCGGAATTCGCCTCCATTGCGCGCCATAGTTAGCTTACGGCCGAGACGTACGGCGCGGTTCGGACCCGGAAACAATTTGGCTGGAGATTTCGCTCTGGTTCGCATCGTACTTCGCAGTCCGGACCCGTGTACGAACCGGACAGAAATTCAGTCTCCGAATCCTACCCGCTAATCCCGGACCCGATTCGGAGCCCTTCCTTCCGAGATCGGAATCGGCCCCTTTGCATTAATTGAATAATTATTATCAAGGTACTTAGATAGAAAGGTATTTCAGCGGTGCGTGCACTGATCTGTACATCACACATAAATGAATCCAGAGAAAGTAAAACACTTTAAAACATCTATTTATCTCTTATCAGCACGTGAAGTTACTCTGCGGGCGATTCTTTGCCTCTGATACTGTGTTTTGACCAGCTTTGATGTTAGTGTTGTGCCTGTGCTGTGTTTGACTCCAGCTCTTGCAAGCCCAGACGCCACTAGGACAAAAGGACTTAGACAGTTCGTTAAGTGAAAGATAACCAGCAATTTGCACCTTAAACCAGCTCTTTGATGCTCCTCACGGCAAAGTTCACTGTGTGAAGTGCAGACAATTTTGCATGAGTCATCATTTTGCACTAGTCACAGCAGGGCGTTTTTTGCTGGAGCCAGTTCGTAACCCGGGCAGGCTCAAAATAGCTGCCAGAACCAGAGTCCAACTAGTTTCAAACTTTATCAGCTGTGCCTGTGTGCATTGGAAGAAAAAGGCCTCAACTCTCCGAATTTCATATGTTTGCCAAAGAAAGTCCAAGACGAAAATCACAATACCCCAAAAACACGGAGCAAGGTGGAAGCAATATATGACTGTAGCAATATAACGTGATTCAGTTTTTGTGCCCTTGAGAGCCTACTTGTTGGTGGCACTGAACATGTAATCCATTTATCCAGCGCCCCGGAGGCTTCCGCAGCTGCAGGGTAAGCATAGCGCACTACTACCCAAGCACGGTGGCCGTGACTGCTGTGGGAAGGAAAGGCAAAGACGCCTCTACGCCATTCCAATCCAGACTGCAGTCAATGGTGATTTATTTTCTCGTGAAAAATGCGGCCCATCGGAAAATTGTGAAACTATTCTTGGCCTTTGTGTAGGCCCGAGCCGACCAGTTCGAGCAAAATCAGAACATTCTGACTGGGGGCAGGGTCAAGGCCACCAAGAGGCATCCTTTCATAGCCGGCTGCTGCTGGTTCATGCAGGCCAGGCCTTGAAAGCACGAAGGCACAGAAAATATTCTGAGGATGAGGAAGCGACAAACTAGTTGTACAGTATTCCTATTCCTAATTATATGGTTTGCACCCAAACCTGCCATCATTATTTTTGGCCTTTGCTCCAAGCTTGTGCATTGAAATACATTATTCTAGAAAGAGGTGTGGTAACAGTACCGCCCCTTAGAAAGGGTTACCCAGTGACTGTGTCACCAACACACCTTGGCTCCGGTGCTTGAATTTACCACTTTGGTGATCATGATTCTTGTAGTTTCAGCTTCATCCAATTGAACACATTTACATGTCACGCCTGAAAAATGATTATTAGAAGGGAAGGCAAGGACTGGAAACGTTTTGCTGTCTCGACAGTGAGGTCACTGCTGTGCTTTAATTGCCATTTCATCTCATTGATGCAGTCGTATTGTGTATCTAAGCAAGGGGTTTCTCGGAGGCACAGCAAATACATAGGCAGCACTCTGCAAGAATACCCGACGCTCTTCCTCGTATAATCCTTAAATCGTGTTTTACAAGACCAAACCCAATTCCTGAATCCCAAACATTGTTTTTCTATAGTAAATAACATGGCTCTAACCTTGAGTTATGCTTCTTGTAGTGATCAGAAAGAAGTTCACCCATCACTAACTCTCTTGCTGGAAGTAAGGTCACTAGACAACTATGTCTGAGAAACCGCAGAAATGGCCTACAAGTTTGGTCCGATTTGTGCATCAGAGGGGAAAAGCAGACTCATAGTCCAATAATGCAACAATGTGTTAAATCCCAGTACTTTAATGGAGAAATGTGCCCTTAGGGCGCTGGAGTCCTTTTGTTACATTATCGGAAATGACGGCGCCACCCGCTCTTAGGGGCGTGGCGCCCTTAGTGGGCATCTGGGGCGGGAGGCCAGCAGGAATGCCCTGGAGGCAGCAGCAGGGCAGGGGAGGGGCAGCCAGCAAAGCAGGTCCAAGTGAACCTATCACGGGAGGCCAGAGTCGCCTGGAAGGCAGGGTCGACCTTCCCTCCCCCGAGGGTATAAAAACCTCGGGGGAGGCAGAGCTAACCCTCTTTGTCTTCTCCCTACAGCTCCGGCAGCAGACCAGCAAAAGAATTACCCACCCACCCATCCCTGCAACAAGGAAGAGCATGGCGGGGTCTCAGGCAAGAAAAGGCGGTGGACTTCCATTTTGGTATGGACTGGATGCCCCTTGGAAAGGGCAAGCAGTCATTGTGGGGCTCTGGGCTGGCGGGAGAGGGGGGACTGACCTGCTGGTGGTCCTTGACCTCTCCTCCCCTACCCAAGATGCCTTGGTATATGTTTATAACATTGAAGGGGGTATGCCCCAGTATGGTTGTCTCATGGAGGCACATTATTTACCTGCGGCTCCGGAGGGCGGTCAACTTAAGGAGAGCAGGCTATCTTGGTTGTGGCCTGCTGGCACAGCCCGAAAGTTAAGAAAAAGGCCCCTTGGAGAGTGGGTTGAAAATATAATGACAATGTACAACCGTGAGATTTATTTATAAGCAAAGTATTTTAAAGATTTACCATAAGCAAGATGAATAAAGGATTAATAATCCGAGATGAATAAAGGATTAATGACACTGCTTTAAGATTCAATAAAAGACTACGCGGTGAACGACAACAACTTGTTTCGTGTCTTTTATGGGAGGGCGACTCGCACCCGGTATGCACGCTATCCCCTCTCTCCCACCCTTTAGTATTTCATGATTCAGCAGCAAATCCAATATAAACAGTATAGTTGATGAATTTGTAGTGTGTCATTTTAAAGAGCTTGTCCTACCTTGCTACCTGCCCCACTCCTGTGCGTTCCAGGGTGATCAATTCGACTGGAAAGATCAGGGAGAGCAGAAGGCTTTCTGAGAGGCACTCACTGGCCATTATTTGGGGCACTAACACTATCCGTGTTACCAACTCAGTGCTGACCTTGTCTTTCAATTTTAAACGCCGGCACAGCTTTTCTTTCTCTTCCCCTAGGTATGCTGTGTGTGTGGCCTGTGACGCTCATCAATGGTACTTTCAATTGGGAGGAGCGAGAGGCGGAGCCTGCCTGATCCCCACTTATTGGTCATAACACTGGACCTTAAGGGCTCAGGGGCACATCTGCTTTTTGGATCAGTGAGCTTACTTCTTTTTAACTCCACCTAATTTTTTCATGGCCTACACCTAAGTTGGAATCTTCATATGCCCAGAATGACAGTTCAATAAAACTGAAATCCAAAATTGGATTTTACCGGCGATTGCAAGAATGCCAGGTGCTACTCGTGGTTTAATGGCTAAAGTATGGGATATGCAAATCATTTCTCATTCTTTATATTTTAATATTCATATTTGAACACTAGGAGGATGTTTTGCAAGTGATCAAGTAGTTGTCAAGACTATTTGGGAACCTACTTAAGGACACATGAATTTGAAGGACCTACAGAAGTAGGCTTTGTACCTTCTGGTAAATTGACAGATTTTGTGATTGAGAGTCAGTATTTCATGTAGTCATGTGATAGTGAAGTGGTTTATGTAATAGGCTGAATATTTTGCAAGCTTTTTTTGCCTAGCATTTCGTATGTGATTTTGAAAGGTACAGCAGGGGGTGTCTTTTCATAATTCAGAGGCAAGGACATATTTTCTTACACTTGGACAGGTTTCCATGTGTAATGTTAAAACCTAGTAATATATGGTAGCAGCAACAAAAAAGCACAACAAGTTAGAAGAAAAACTACACTAGAGAGGGAAAGAGAGGTCTCCAATGCAACAGATAGGAGACGTGCTCAAGGAAGTAAACATAAAATGTTTAAGATAAAATATCCAAAAATGTTAATGACAGATTGTGCCAACCTGAAACTTACCTTCTCTTAACTACCTCACTGGTCAAATCTAAGGTGTCATGTAATGTCACTTTATAAGGCAACGTAAATATCGGTTCATTGTTTGAACCAGCCTTGTTGGTGAACTTAAAGAAGGCTTTGTACAGAAGGTACAGTAGGTTTTAAAACATGGAGATTGCACACCAGCAATGACAGAACCAGCAAGACCGCCTTCAAGGCAGCCCTCAACCACGTCCACAGACAGTTGAGAGAATGGAAGAAAAAGGCCTCAGCCTCATGCATACTTAATCTCATGTAACAGCAAAAAACTCTTTAACATTGTGAAAGAACTCTCAAACCCCTCAGCTGCAGCAAACAACATTACACCCTCACAGGAACTCTGCAACAACCTTCCCAACATCTTCAGAAACTTCAAAACCCAGACCAAGGCCACCAACTTCTTCAAGCAACACAAAGACCCCACTACCACCACAGACATCCGACTAACCGAAAGGAGCTAGCTTGCCCCACAGGACACTGCCTCCATCATGAACTTATGAACTTGGTCCACTCAGAGACCCCAAACGACCCATTCCCTCACGACTTCCAGCAAAGCCAGAAGGAGCCCCGTACTCACCACCTTCTTCAAAACCTCAATTGCCATGGCAACCTACCCAAGAACTGGAAACATGCACAAGTCAATCCCCTACTAAAGAAAGCATGGGCAGACCACAGCAAACTCAACAACTACTGACCGACCTCCCTGCTTCTGTTCCTGACAAGTATCAGAAAAATCCATCAGCCAACAACTCTCCTCACATCTGTAACGGAACCTCCTACTCTGCCCCTTCCAAACCGGATTCCACACCAACCACATCACCTAGACAGCCTTCACAGCGGCTACCAACCACATGTGAGTCCTACTCAAGAGCCTTCGATATGGTCTCCCACCAGACACTCATCACAATGCTGCGCAACATAGGCATCCAAGAAGCCACTGTCAGATGTACCGCCTCTTTCCTCACCAGAAGAACGCAAAAGTCTGCCTTTCCCCTTCATCTCTGAACCCAAAGAAATAATCTGTTGAGTACCCAAAGGATCCTCACTCAGCCACACCCTCTATAACATTTACATGACACCTTTGGCCAGCATTGTCAAAACCCACAGACTCAACATAATATCCTATACTGACGACACACAACTCATCCTCTACCTCTCCAAAGACACCACCAACATCAATATCAACTTCCAGACTGCTTGACAGATGTCCCCAACTCGATGAAGAACACTGCCTGGAGCTCAACATGGACAAGACAGAGGTACTGATCGTCTGAACCAAAAGTTCACTATAGACGTATACCAGTGGCCCTCAGAACTCAAATCTACTCCAGCCTCCACGGACCACACTAGGAATCTAGGAATCATATGGGGCAACAAGCTAATAATAACGACCCAAGAAAACTCGGTATCCTCCTCCTGCTTCTTCATCATCCACATGCTTCACAAGATATTCAAAAGGCTACCCCAAAGCTCAAGATGCACCATCACCCAGGCTCTCATCTCTAGCCAATTGAACTACGGCAATGCTCTCTATGCATGAATCGTATCTCAACTACTCTGACGACTACAGACCATAGAGAATACCACAGCAAGAATCATCTTGGATCACCCTAGATAAACCCACATCACCCCCTACCTCAGGAACTCCACTTGCTCCCTGTACAGAAAAGATTTCAGTTCAAGCTAATGACCCATGCATACAAGGCCCTCACAACTGCAGACCCGCCTGCTTGATCCACCAGCTGAACTTACATCAGGCCACCAAACACCTCCACTCTGCTTTCTTTCTTTAACCCTCACCCCTCCACCCTACCCCCATAGCAGATGCAGAGGTTGCTCCTTTTCCTACCTAGAAATAAAGACATTGAACGAGCTTTCATCCCTTGACTTCCCAATCCCTTCCAGAGTTCTGAAAGTCCCTGAAGACCTGGCAATTTGGCTGATCAATTGGACCCTGCTTGTGCCTGGATACTCTCACTGGTAACAAGAAGAGCTCTCCGAATCTATTGCTTGATTTGTTGATTGATTAATTGATTGATTGAAACATCTGTAATATCGGTTTGGGTACTTATTTTTCCTCTTTGGACAGATGTTTGATGGAGTATACCATGTTCCTTGGGCACCACAGTGAATTGATCACTTGCTAACACTTAAATACAGCCTTGTTTTAGAGTGGGGGGTTAATCCCACGGTCAGATCCTGAGAAAGGCACTGATGCAGTGGGAAGTCTGAACCCACTTTGCTTTCACAAATACCTGGTGTGAGGTCGTTGAAGAAAGTTCACTTCAGCAGATTTCAGCTGGCTAAGGGAATCCGTAAGTGCTTTTTAAGGTATCAACTAGCATTTTGCAGCTACATATAGCCCCCTACCCAAAAAATAAATATCTAATAATCGATTATGATTCCACAATATTTCTGTCAGGCATGAAAAGATCTGTGTTAATCTGTTAGCAATCATTTTTGGCGGGATCATCTCACATTGGTCTAAGTCCAACAGAATGTTGGATCTGCACTCATCTTTCATGATTACATTCTTAGTATATGCTAGATCTGCTAGTCTACTTGGTTCCTGGTGCATCACCTGAGGAGAAATAAACAATATACTCTTGCAGACCATTTCAAAATTGTAGTGCAAGCCTTAATACTTGTCATGGCCACCCAATTTACAGTGTAAGGAGCTTCACAGAACATCCAATGGGGGGGGGGGGGTAGTCTTTTGGGTATGTTTGTGGAGATGCAAAAAGATAGTTCCCAAAGTTTGAGGGTGGGGGGAGTCACAAGTCAAAAATGTAATACAACTGAATTGAACAAAATACGTTTAAGACTGTTGGTATACAGAAACAAGGTTTTCAACAACAAGCGTATAAATATACATTGAAAACACATTACAAAATATCTGGGAAAAATCTAGAAGGTTCTGGAACAAGCCAGAAGTCTCTGGAAGAAACTAGAAGATTCTGGAACAAGCCAGTAAATAGACATTGACAGCATATGGCAATCCATCAACAACGAGCCAGAATGTTCTGAAACAAGCCAGAATGTTTTGCAAACAGCCATGTGATGGTGGCATCCATTTTTGATTTCAGGAGGGTACAAATACCACTCCTTTGGGCCATAACCTTTGTTAGGTAATCGGAGTTCCAGTGAAGACAATACCTTTTACTTCTCCTGCTGACCCAGCTTACCTGAGCATCCAGGAAACTATGAACCTTGTGTATTCTGGAAAGAGTTCTTGCTGATCTTCAAGAGATAAAAGGGAAAAGGTAAAGCTAAGTACATTTAATGTTTACCTCCTTCAAGTACGCATGCAAGTCAGGAATTTGAGACAAAGGAATCATGATTGAGAATCTGTAAAAGAACTTGGTGGACAAAAATGCAAGATACTTGATTATTTACAAGGTACTTAATTATTAATCGGTGAATCGCACAATCTAACCAAAGAGAAACATTAAAGTAACTACGCAGTCTTTGCCAAATCCAGAATTTAATTCTAGTGAAGAAAGAACTAGAAGAGAAAGAACTAATGTTTTGAAGTGTTCTCAGGTCAATTAACTGGTGTATTCAGCCTAGATTGAGAGAGACAAAGTAAATGATTGAAACTGTACATCAAAAGCTGTAAAGGAGGTTTTGTTTCTCCCAAAAACTAAATATTTGTACTTGTTTTTCAGGCGCTCGCACAATGAGAGGCAGATTACAGAATAGCCTGAAGGGTGATACAAGGAAGCTGTCTTACAGTCAACGGTTGGCTATTTTTAAATTTTGTTCCATTTCCCTTGGTGTTCCTCCAGAATGAGAGCATTGGACAACTTGCTTGGTTAAATAACAGGCTGTGTGGAAGGACAGTTATAGGCAGGGGAAACCCAATAAACCCTTGTAGGCTTGGGCAATGTGCATTTCAAGTCAAAGGATGCTACAAGGGATTTGTTTTGAAATTATTCAGTTTGAGTTGTGAGTTGTACCACAGTAACACACTCAATGGTATCCACAGGATAACAATCTTGTTGTATACTGATAAATTAATTAGTGGAAGGTTGAAGGAAAAACAGAGCAAAGGGATTTATATTTCAAAAAAGGTTTTTACTAGAAACAAGTTTCGGGAGATAGATACAGACAAATCAATTGTAGCAAAAAATCATGAACAAAGATAGGCAAGGTTTTCTCTATAGTTCATGACTCAACACATCAGCTCCTAATTAATGAAGAAAAACAACCCAAATTAATCAATAAAAAGTGGTTATAAGTTTGTGTTACAAAAACAACATTAAAGGAGATGATGAAATGTCGACGTTTCGGTCTTAGCTGCAGACGTCAAAAAGACCATCATCAGGACGATGTTTATTCAAATGCTGAAAAAGGACTCCCTTAGGGTTTGAAAGTTTAGACCTCCTCCGTTGGTCTGCGAGAATTTGGTTGACAACAAATGAATTCTTAACAATAAGGAGATGAAACCACCTCAGTTGTTCATGAAAAAGTAACCCACTGCGTACTTGAATCGAGGTTGTAATCCGGTCGTTTTGTAGAAACAGCTCGGTCGGCAAACAGTGTATCCTGACAGATGAACGGGTCAGGATACACTGTTTGCCGACCGAGCAGTTTCTACAAAACGACCGGATTACAACCTCGATTCAAGTACACAGCGGGTTACTTTTTCATGAACAACTGAGGTGGTTTCATCTCCTTATTGTTAAGAATTCATTTGTTGTCAACCAAATTCTCGCAGACCAACGGAGGAGGTCTAAACTTTCAAACCCTAAGGGAGTCCTTTTTCAGCATTTGAATAAACATCGTCCTAATGATGGTATTTTTGACGTCTGCAGCTAAGACCGAAACGTCGACATTTCATCATCTCCTTTAATGTTGTTTTTGTAACACGAACTTACAACCAATTTTTATTGATTAATTTGGGTTGTTTTTCTTCATTAATTAGGAGCTGATGTGTTGAGTCATGAACTATAGAGAAAACTTTGCCTATCTTTGTTCATGATTTTTTGCTACAATTGATTTGTCTGTATCTATCTCCCGAAACTTGTTTCTAGTAAAAACTTTTTTTGAAATATAAATCCCTTTGCTCTGTTTTTCCTTCAACCTTCCACTAATTAATTTATCAGTATACAACAAGATTGTTATCCTGTGGATACCATTGAGTGTGTTACTGTGGTACAACTCACAACTCAAACTGAATAATTTCAAAACAAATCCCTTGTAGCATCCTTTGACTTGAAGTGTGGAAGGACAAGCATTGTGCATTGCAGGTTGAAGATCACAGGTATCTGTTGCACTAATTGTCAGGGAGTGTCTAATCTTAATACCTAGGAAAGATCTACGGCAAATATGTAGTAATGATTTTCATGCTACACTTGTCGATTTGCGGACTTGGAAGGAACATGCCCACTAAAATGCTAATGCTTCCATATTTGACCTGTTGGAATGGTAGTGACAGACCTTCACCTCCCTTTGAATAGAAGATCATGTATTTGTTTAACACTGCTTTTGAAAGAAGTTACCAATAGCCACATGAAGTATAGATAACTATAGTGGAGGGATATACACAGAGATACATGCTGAGAACTTCATCATTGCGATTGCATCTGCGCTTGCTATGTACCCTTGACAGGATATGGCCTGGGCCCTGAAAGTTGTACACCAAAGATGGATCCCAAACAACAACAGAAGAACCCCCTCACAAGCTCTCATCTCCAGTCGACTTGACAACGGGAAAGCCCTCCACGCCGTACCCATTACCCTCCACCTAAGGAGCCTCCACACAATCCAGAACACAGCAGCAAGAGTCATCCTGGTTCTGCATAGATGATCCCATATCACTGCACCCCCCCCCCACCCCACCTCCGTAGCCTACACTGGCTCCCTATCAAGAAGAGAGGCCAATTCAAGCTGCTCACACATGCAATGCAAAGCCCTCCACAACACAGGACCAGAATACCTGAACCATTGATTGCATTTGGGCCATGTTTGTTTGTTTATGCCTGATTTTCTTCTAACCCTATTTCTCTCTACACTACCCCATTTTTAGGTCTCCCCTGTCGATGCGCATGCGCATCGAGCTTGCGAGACTATGGGGGCTTATCCACTCTTTACCAACTTGCAAGGAATCGTGGCGATTCCTTGCAGTGCACGAGAAATGTAAGCTCAATGCGCATGCGCATTGAGCTTAAAAGCGCGTGCACATGCCCCCAGCTGCCTGCCTTGCCTACTCTCTCTCTCACAGCCTCCCCCAGCTCCGCCCCCTCACTTCTTGATTGCACGGCCGCTAGGCCGTGCCTCCCCTACTCTCCTCCCCCCTCCTCCTCCTACTCTCCTCCCCTGCCTGCCGTGTCGCACCTCTCCCCGCTCCGCCCCCTCCCCTGCCCGCCGTGTTACGGTCTTTGCAACTCCCCAGCCATATGTTAAAACACCTCGTGTTCTTGAAAAAAGTAAAAAGGTCCCATAAATTATTCTCTTATAGCTATTCGCCGGCTCTTAGAAGTGAGATTAGCTAGTTTTCGCTCGCATATCCCTAAGGTTGCTGTCAGTAATTCTTACCTTCTCGGATTTCATGAAGTTATCGAGACGCCTCCCGTGGTCCTCGAGGCAGAGTACGCTCGAGTGAGAGACTCCCGCGTTCCTGTTGAAATACTATCTGAGATCTGCGTGATCCCGTGGTGTGTTGATTTCCTCCCTTGTCTACCAGTGTAAAGATCGAGGAAGGACTTCTGGTTTGTCTTTTACACTGTGGCCATCTTTAAGGACTAAAAAGTCCGCTCTGTTCATTATTTTTGGTAATTGTCTATATTATATAACCTCTATTTGTGCCGTCTTTGCCTAAATCATTTTTATATTTATTTTGGGTTGTATTTGACACTCATATCTATAATTGCTCAATCCCTTGGTGCAACTGTATGATACTGTATGTTTAAGTATCGCAGATATCAAGACTACAAGTACATGTGAAAGTACGGCAGCCATCTTCTAAAGCCGGACAGTTAGTACGTTCATGCTTATCTCTGTATGTCCTATCCTAATTACAAATGAACCACCAATTTGATCGCCCTAATTTCTTATATTTTGTGATTCCTTATTTATTTTGGTATAAAGAGAAATGTTTTTAGGAATTGGACTATTTGACCATTTGCTTCACGAGTGTGGTCATCCCATATGTTAGTCTCACTAAAGTCCCTTGTTGGGTATCCTATGATAAATATTAACGTTCTTGTGTTGAGCAAGCCAATTCTCCATTGTTAAAGTGATTGTGCTTAAAACTATGTATCTCCATCTATTAGAGTCAGTACAATGTAGTTGACTGACATACAGTGCTTATACTTAAATGATCGACAAAATCCACATCCACCACCACAACCACCACCGCACCACAACCACCGTGACATCCACCACCACATGCACCACCGCATCCACCACCACCACCGCATCCACCACCACATCCACCACATCGACCATCACCTCCACATCCACCATGACATCCACCACCACATCCACCACATGCTCCACCGCATCCACCACCACCACCACCACATCCACCCCCACCACCGCATCCACCACCACATCCACCATCACCACCACATCCACCACATCGACCATCACCTCCACATCCACCATGACATCCACCACCACATGCTCCACCGTATCCACCACCACCACATCCACCACCACATCCACCACCACCACCGCATCCACCACCACATCCACCATCACCTCCACATCCACCATGACATCCACCTCCACATCCACCACCACAACCACCACCGCATCCACCACCACAACCACCATGACATCCACCACATGCACCACCGCATCCACCACCACCACCGCATCCACCACCACATCCACCACATCGACCATCACCTCCACATCCACCATGACATCCACCACCACATCCACCACATGCTCCACCGCATCCACCACCACCACATCCACCACCACCACCGCATCCACCACCACATCCACCATCACCTCCACATCCACCATGACATCCACCACCACATCCACCACATGCACCACCGCATCCACCACCACCACCGCATCCACCACCACATCCACCACATCGACCATCACCTCCACATCCACCATGACATCCACCACCACATCCACCACATGCTCCACCGCATCCACCACCACCACATCCACCACCACATCCACCACCGCATCCACCACCACATCCACCATCACCTCCACATCCACCATGACATCCACCACCACATCCAACACATGCTCCACCGCATCCACCACCACCACATCCACCGCATCCACCACCACCACCGCATCCACCACCACATCCACCACATCCACCATCACCTCCACATCCACCACCACATCCACCACCAGGTGCAAATGCAATGTTCTTGGATTTTCGTCACAATAAAATACACTGAACATAATCTTCACAAAATTAATTTACAAACGTTTAAGCTATTGCCATTACAAATTACAATACATTTTATTTAAGTATTAATTAATTACAAAATTAAAAGCCATTGTTATTTGCAATATCAATACATCTAAGTCACGTAAAGACAACACACATTGCATTACAAATGCTATAGGTGTCACATTTGAGAAAGTTAAAACTATTGACATTGTAACTGACAAAGCTATTACTTTTGCTATTTTCAAAACCAACACATAAATAAAAAAAGTGTCCTTTACAATACCAATTGCTCAAACTTTCCTAATGCGAGACCTATTGCATTTCCAATGCTTGTTCTATCTGTTTTTTTCCATATTCGCTATGATGCAAATTAAAAGGGTTATATTCCCATAAAAATAATATTACACAGTCTTTATTATATCTATGTGTTGATTTGTTCTACTTACCTGTGTTGAAAGGGATGACTGTTTCTTTATAATCGCTTTCTAAAAGGGGCATTTCTAAAATAGTAATGTTAAATCCAGCTTTTCCTTTAAAGAGGAGCTATCATTAACATTTTGTAGTTATGAAATATGATTTAGCTACTCTTTTCTGATCAGTGACTGCAGCTTAAAAGTGTGTTAAGGTATTCCCAATGCTCGTCCACGAGAGGAGTAAGCCTCACAGTAGAGAATAATGAATGTGGGCGTTTGTCACTACCAGGACATGTGAAACTTGAAAGTATATGTCCTACCTTTTACTTACACTGCGCCCTGACCTTAGGGCTTCATAGAGACCAACATAAAGATACAGCAAAAAGAGGAAGTAAGCAGGCAAAAGGTTTGGGGTAAGACAACCCTAAGGATGACAGAACTAAAACTTTGAGACACCTAAGCTCAGACAGACTTCTACATGCACCCCCCCCCCCGCTTATGCAGAACCAGATCCAGTCGTCCTGCCTTCTCCATGCCCACTGCACATTAGATCCACCCCCATCAACTTTTGAATGCCACAAGGCTATACAGGCAATACTATATTGTCCTTGGTCCATAGAGCTCCTGTGACAGCATCAAGATACTCTACGGGGTAAGTCATGCACTTCACAAATGCACTGTGCACGTAGCATAACATAGCATGAACGTGTCCACACAGGGTAGAGACAGCTTACGTGCCCCCCTTATACCTGCAGATGCATCATCGGGTCATTGAATGCTGGCAAAGCAGTAGACATGGACGTTTTTCTGCAGATTTCTATCTAACATAACAGAGTCTGCTGATCCCTCACTTACTCAATCCATACCATCCATGTTTTAAAGGAGTCTGGCAGCCATCTGCAAACCACAAAGGAGGCAATAATAAAACATGACTGCAGCCATAGCTGGGGCATTACAATGCACCGCTATCTATGCTGAACACAAATGACCACATTTTAAGCAAAATGCCAATGGACATGTTTTTGAAAGAGTTGACGGGCCTTGTTCACTATGATCAAAATGAATTTGTTTATGATGATGAGGATATTTCTACGGGGCGTACATGCCCCATAGACACCGTTGCAGCCACGAGGTTTGGAGAGGGGCTAATAAGACTGACGTTTGGTATAGAGACAGCATGGAAGAGTGGGTTTGTTTGATGCCTTCCCGGATGTCTTCTTTAACAGAAGGGGAGTAGAGGCGCCTTCTGTCCACTGGGCTTTCACTGATGCCCTCCAGAACACAGCTGCCCAGTATCCTACGTCACGGAGGCCTAGGACTGATGGTCAATGAGGTGTGGGAAGAGCGTGGACTCACTGTGACGTTTAAACACAATTGGCAGTGTAGACTGCCTGCTGCGGGGGCGAAGGGCGATTGGCCCCACGAGAGCAGGGGGCATAATGGGCATCGGTGCCGCATGTCAGCTTACTTTCTAAGCAGAAGTGGGTGTTTTCCAGTGTAACCCTGATTTGATTAATTGCGATATTTACAACCTGATTCAAGGTTGTCCTGGAGTTGACTACTTTTATATATCTAGGAGACAAGGTTTATCAAGATGTGCCGTCGGGAATATCAATACAAGCGTCAAACAGGGGTCAATAACATTAAGGCGCCCCGTTCATTATATCGGCAATTGGGGGCTGTCTCTGATGAAAATGGTTGTGATTTCAAGACTGCTTTTTTATTGTGTCAATATTCCGGATTATTCCCCCTTAGTATCTCCGGTGAACTGAAGCCTTTAATTGTTGAATTGACATGGGGGTGGGCAGAAAAAGGTCCTGGGTACACGGAGCAAGGTCCGCGCTTTGTAAATATCTGAACATTTGAGGACGAAAGTGGCAAAGCAGAGATGTGAAGGTGTTTTGGTTACTTCAGCTGTCTCACCTCTGTGCAAACAACCTACCGTCATCGTTCCCAGATGCCTCCGAGACGGTGCAGGCCCGTGTCCACTGACATCAAAGGAGATAAGGGCACGCCCCCTGCTCCTGTCATACCACAGTGGAGTGTTAGGGAGCTTGTTTACAGAGCACTTCAATCACACCCTTAGAACAGATGAGTGCTGTTGTCTCACAACAGCCGACAGAATGTGTGCTCCTCGTACTTGCGATTCTAAACATTTCTGTCTGATTAGCAATGTCTCCTCCACACCTTACTCACTCAAAAGTGCAGGTACATTAATTGATGCTAGTAGCAGACATAAACGCGACATGGAACTGTATAAGAGGTAATTTAATATTCACTTAACTTGAAGTGCACGACAATGGAACCTGGCTGGGAATGATAACATGTGCTAAAATAGAAAAAAATAGGCTCAGGTAAATATGTGAACAAATGTACACACACGAAATACCCATAATGCTCTCAGGAGAAACACTAAATGCATTCTGGACAAGAAGAGCTACTTTAGAGGAGTGTCGTTTTCTGTACAAGCAGCTGCACCACGGAACTCTTCACAGCAAAAGTAACAAGAGTACAAGACGCTCTGAGGATCAGAATTGAGGTCAAATCTTATCTTTTCACTAAGGATGCAAACCACCTCTGACATAGGGTGACCAACTGGCATTGGTGCAAATTCAGGACGGGGAGTGTAAAAATTCAGGACAAAGGGTCGAAATTCAGGACACAAATTCAGGACAGGAGGTCAAAATTCAGGACAAAACTTCAGGACAATTGGTTAAGTTTTACATACACATCAGAGGTCGCGCAATAGTATAGAAGTAAGCCCAGCCATATTCAAACATATTCAACAATTTGCAAACCTATCCAATCATGTATCCTTCCATCTATCATTTCACTCATCCATCCCCTCATCCATCCATTATCCATCCATCCACCCTTTCACCCTATCCATCTGTACACTCATCCATCCACTCTATCCATCTGTACACTCATCCATCCACTCTATCCATCTGTACACTCATCCATCCACTCTTCTACACATCCCTCCATTCACTCATCGAGCCATTTGCCCTTTCACCCATCCAGCCATCCTTTCACTTACTCATCCATCCACCCAGTCACTCATCCTTCCACCCTTCCACTCTATCAGTCATCCATCCATCCTCCCTTTCTCTCTCCATCGACCCTTTCACTTAGCAATCCTTCCTTCCATCCATCCACCCACCCATCAATCTACTAATCCACTCATGAATCCATCCATTGACCCTATCACTCATCCGTCCTTTCTCTCATCCATTTATCCTTTCACTCCTTCACTCATCTATTCATCCTTTTGTTCATCTACCCTCCTTTTCACTCACTCATCCATCCTTACATCCACCCTTTCACTCATTCATCCATCCATTCAACCAACCTTGTATTTATCAATTCATTAATCCATCCATCATTTCACTTATCCATCCACCCACCCACTCACTCATCATCCACCTTTTCACTCATCTATCCTTCCACTCATCTTTCCACCCGTTCACTCATCCAGCTACCGTTCCACCCATACATCCAGCCATTTACCTTTTCTCTCTTCCATCCTTCCACTCACTCATCAATCAATCCATCATCTCTCATTATCCATCTATTTAATCTTTCATTCATCCATTCACCCTTTCACTAATTCATCCAGCCATCCATTCATCCCTTCACTTACTCACTCGCCCACCTTTTCATATTCATTTTGAGCTAGGCCTTTTTGACAAGAGGCCCATCAAGAACTTCACCCTCCCTGCAGGAGCCATTCCAGGACTGGGACAGAGCCCACCCAGGGCAGAGACAGGAGCCACCACATGGGGGACAGGAGCCATCACAGGCAGGGGGCAGGTGGGAGGGACAGGAGCTATCACTGGGGCGGGGCAGGAGCCATCACAGGAGGGGGAACATGATCCATCAGGGTGGGCACAGGGGTGGGCATGCAGTTTTCTAGTATCATCTTGGTCTCTTCCAGGGTGGGGTAGGGCTCCTCACCCCCTCCTGGACAAGACAACGAGAAGACAGGCTCTTTCCAAAATGTTAGTTTTGCCATCCCCCGCTGTGATGTACAGTACTTACAGGAGATGCTCCAAGAGAACTGATTTAACCGATTGTCCTCCATACTTCGTTAATCAGTGTGGGTGCGATTGTGTCATTTCTTAATTTTATTACATTAAGACTGCATGTTAGAAGAACCGAGGTGTGTTTACAATTTACTGACAGTATTTAAGCTCTGTGACGAGAACCAGTGCTGCTCAGTGTAATCAGGGCAGGCTCTAGGATGTTTGGGACCCTTGGCAGAAATTAAATGTGTGAAGCCCTCCTAAATCGCAGAGATATGGTGCATTCAGAGCTGTTTGCATCTCAATAGATGCCCCTGCTCCTGAAGCTGCCGCCCCTCCCTCTGTCACCTTCAAGCACCTCCTAACAGCTCATCAAGGGCTGGAGGTGCGAGAGTTGCCATCCCGCTGTGCCTAGCCAATGCTGCAGGGTATGTGAGCTTTGCATCCGAGTCAAGAAGGGAGGAGGGTGGAAGCTGTAACGGCTTTAGGGTAGTGCGACCAGTGCCCGAGGTTAAAAGTACGGACAAATTGCGTCCGTTAGAGACTCCTTCACGGACAACGGACAGACAGCCGAAATTACGGACTGTCCGTGAAATTTACGGACGGTTGGTCACCCTACTCTGACAGCATGGCTCTAAGAAAGCTGAGCAGCTCATCCTGGATGGGCCCGTGAACAGCCAAGGCCGGTGCCTGAGCGTCGAGACGCTGCTGGACATCCCCATCTGCCTGTACGACGAGTGCGGCAACTCCCCGCAGCGCTGGGAGAAGAACATCCTGGAGTATGCGAAGTGGGGTGTTAAGGCTATACAGCTGACCCCGTGGAAGTTTGACAATGTAGCGACACCGAGGAAGCAGCGACTGCAGCCCCAGGATGCAAGAGAAGCCCCCAGAGCCAGGGTAGGGTCTGACCTGCCCTGCCCCGGGTCAGGGTCCGAGCCGAGCCCAGAGGCGCAGCGGTGAACGCGAGTGAGAAGCCTCATACTCAGCCCACTTGGCGCCTCAGCCCTCGCTTCTTTTTCCAAGTTAATTCCTGATTCTACTGCGAAGAGCTTGTCCTCAGACAACAAGCATGCCCTGCCCGCTGGGGCTCGTATGTACAGCTCACCCCAAGCCGGCCAGCTGTGCACGTTCAACAACAGCAGCTCCCCCAGGCCGCTCTGAAGCGGAGCCTGGGCTCCTGCATCCCCTCCATCAACTCATCCCACAGCTCAGAGGACAACACTTCCATAAAAAGAGGACGAAATAACTTCAGGTATCAACGACCCAGAAGGGGTAATAGATGGCAACGACCATACCGCCAGAATTACAATATACCATATTACCCACCATTCATCCCACAATATGGTGGTTGGATGGATCCTTTCAATCAAGGGATGCAGCAGATGCAACATACTGGAGATCACCTCTTGGCAGGCCAACAAGGCACACACCAACAAGAGCAGCCTTTTTTATCCAGGGGCCACAACCAAACCAGAGGAAAAAGGAAGTCATTAAAGTGGCGCGACCAACAGAGAAACGTGCAGACACGGAGCATGGCAGCTGCCCAACCGTCAACCAGCAAGACCAATCCCTAATTGTGAACCTTTCAGACATAGAACTGACAGATGAGCAGATTGCTGTCTTGAATAAGGGCTTGGGATTTGTACCGACCCCCAATACAGACACCTTTAAGCTCAAATGTGAGTTATCAGAGTTCTGCAGAACACTAAAATTAAAAGCTTTCTTCTCCGGTAAAGAAACACCCCCCAATGACGGAGATACCCCACTAAAGAAAAAATCCACCTTTAATCCACCCACAGGGAGTGTACCACCAGAACTCCACACATTTGAACAAGCTCTACTTAAAGGTGTAGACACAATAACCAAAAATGAAAAAAGAACCTACCAGAATCTTACAAAGAAAGAACGCATGGCTCTAGAGGCATTACAGAACAACGACGGCATCGTGATCAAACCTGCCGATAAGGGCGGAGGCACGGTAATCCTTAATAAAACTGATTACAACCAACAGTGCCTAGCCCTTTTGTCAGATACAAGATTCTATGAAAAAATTACTATCAATCCTACAGAAAGATTACAAAACACCATTTCCATCATGGTTTATGAGGCCGAGATAAAGATGTGGATCTCAAAAAAGGAAGCAGAATTTCTCATAACTAAAGAACCAAAAATTCCATACTTCTATTCCCTCCCCAAAACTCATAAAAATAGGTCACCACCCCCTGGACGACCTATAGTTTCTGGGATAGGTTCGATTCTTGAGCCACTATCAAAATTCGCCGATGAATACCTCAAACCAATGGTACAAAAAACAGAAACTTACATAAAGGACACCAGGGACCTTTTATTGCAAATCATGGATACCCCGTTTGATCCAAATACTATGACTATGGTTGGCCGAGACGTTGAGTCACTGTTTACGAGCTTACCACAGGACGAAACCCTGCAGATGCTAGAAGATGTACTCTACATGGAAGAATGGCACTACAACACCCCAAGACAATTTATTCTACAATGTTGCAAACTAGCTCTAAAGGAGAACTTTTTTGAATATGATGGTAACCTGTACATTCAAGTCCATGGAACATCCATGGGCAGCGCTTTTGCGCCTTCGGTGGCCGGACTATATGTTAGCCAATTTGAATCCCAACATGTCCTCAATGAAATCAATCCATTCTCTTCCAGTATATTATACTGGAAGAGATACATTGATGACATTTTTTTGATTTGGGACACTCAAAAAGACCTGCCTCAATTTATAGCTTGGCTCAACAGCCTGGACCCCTGGCTCAATTTCACATATACCTCTAACAATCAAAAACTCGACTTCCTGGATCTCACTATCTTCACTGAAAACAATATACTGCAAACAAAGACCTATACGAAACCAACGGCTAAGAACAGCTTGTTATCGTATAAAAGTTACCACCCGAAACCACTCAGGGACAATTTACCCTATAGCCAATTTTTAAGGCTTAAAAGAAATTGCAGCAAAATTGAAGATTATAAAATCCAAGCAGAAGAACTGAGCTCCAAACTGAGAAACAGAGACTACACTGAAAAAACAATCAGGAAATGCAAAAAAAGAGCCAGCAATCAACAAAGAGAGTGCCTCCTACAAACTCATCAAAAGGATCCAATACCAGACCTAACAACCTGTGTGACCACCTTTAATCCAGCGACGTACGCCATACAGAAACTTGTAAACAAAAATTGGCACATTTTGAACACAGGCAAATTTGATTGGCCAAGACCCAGATTCGCAAACCGCAGATCAAAAAACCTAAAAGACGCCTTGGTTCATACACGCCCCCAAAAACCAAAAAAACTACAACCTCAATAAGAGATGCAACAATGACACCGGTAACAGGACATTACCCGTGTGGGATGTGTGCAGCATGTAAGACAACATCAGCCACCAAAACACTACAGCTATCGGAAAGTCTCACATGGACACAAAAACAACACACTACATGTAATTCCTCCCATGTCATATACATGGTGAGTTGCCCCTGCAAAAAACAGTATATAGGGATGACATGTCGCAAAATTAAAACACGAATCAGCGAACATAAAAGCAATATCAGGTTGAAGAAAAACACCACCAAACTGTGTACACACTTCATTGATATGAACCACTCCTGTGATGACATACACTGGACAGTGATCGAGATGCTGGATGACAAGTCACATAATGCAGAAAAGGTGTTGTATGAAAAGGAGCAGAGGTGGGTGGACCGATTGCGCACTTACGAGCATGGGCTAAACGATGACATCGCATGGCACCATTTTGCGCGTTAATCCCCAGCAATATATCACCCTGACAATATCTGGTATTTATGAAAATAAGCAGAGGTGGTTTTTGGATTGCGCACCCTTAAGCATAGGCAAAATAATACCATATAGCAAAAATGACAACTTATGGCAACCTATCTTTCGTATTTACCACCTACACATAACAACTAACTTCATTGTGAACTTACTCCCGATAAAATACCGGATTTTCTGCACACAGTCTAAAGATAATTTATCCACACCCCTACATCAATAAATACAATAGCGCATATCTTCATAAAATAATTGAGGCTCCTTTAAATTAGTTGATTGCCGCAACACTGCCGCTTTAAAACAGAGCGACCGGAACAATACTGGTATCCGGGGGCAGAGTCAGCATCAGTTAGGACGCAATCCACACGCGGGTAATGGCGCCTGAAAGAAAACAACTATTCCGGTAAGACGCTGCTTTGGAAGACCCGTTTCCCTAAAACCCTTTCTTTTCCCCAATAGCTCTGGGCTTACTAAGCGAACTCCCCCGATGTTGCAAGGCGCTTAACAAAAACAGGTAGGATGCCTTTTCTTAATAAACAAGAATTTGCGCTATGTAAACACTTGCCGCCTACCGCCAACCCCTTTACCCTGTATGGCCTGAACATTACTCGGCGCGTTTAGCATATATCCTGCGCATCCCGTGGACATTGGGTATAAATGCATTAATGTCCAATACGGTTTTCCACACTCTCACTTTCCCATACCTTTCAACATTACTGGGCGATGTTTACTTATACCATGCCCATTAGTGTGGACTCTGTACACAAACGCATGATTGTTGAAGTGTTAATTTGCCTCCTTCATTTTCCGTTTTTTTCAAAAACCGGCTGTTAGACCTGACATCCTTGGCGTGGTTTTTCCCCATCTTTTTGCCTCTGACTCATGTATTTTTGATGCTGTGCTGGATTTCGTTTTTGCTGATTTAGATGCTTTGGACCCTCTGCCACTACTGATCAGTGTCAGAGGGTAAGTGCTCCCTTTGTAAATTGTCATATTGATTGGGTATACCTGATTGGCATATTTGTATCACCATGAAGTCCCTAGTGAAGTGCACTGTGTGTGCCAGGGCTGGTGATGACAGATGCTACTAGTGGGCCTGCAGCGCAGATTGCGCCACCCACATGAGTAGCTCTTAAATGGTGTCTCAGGCCTGCCAGCGCAGGGCCTGGGTGCAGTCAGTGGACTGCCATGTCCGCCTGGCCAGTGTCCCCACTGGCTGGGCTTAACCCTCCCCTGTCTGTGCACATCAGCCACCCCTATGGAAGGCTCCAGGTACCCCCCTGGGCAGGGTGCAGTGTATGGATAGGGTAGAGCATGTACTAGTGCAGGTAACATGCTCTGGTAGAGAGCAGCAGCCACTTTGTGTGCTCACTGCTGTAGGGCTGTATGGCTCCCTAGGGTAACATGGGGAGGCTGGTCCCATTGGATCCCAGCCTATCTTCCTATAGGAACAAGATGGAACATCAATGAAAGATATCCCTGAACTCAGAATTAAATGACACATCTTTTAGTGAAGGTTGTTTTTGGATCCTGGAGTTGAGAATAGCACTTTTAGAAAGTGGCTGTTCTTTTGTATAAACCTTTCTGTGTGCCTGGGCCTTTGTGTGGGATGCCTGCGTGACAGGAGCTGCAGGGCCCCGGAGGGGGTTGGAGTCAGCCCAGGGGTGAAAGGCGACATCTGTTGCCCGGGGAAGGGGAGGAAGAGGCGCCTGATAGTGCTGGGCTGTGTCTGCCTGACCACCGTGCTGGCTAACTCCCCTGCCGGCCCACTGTCACCTCTGGCCCTGAAGCTGACAGGAAGAAGAACACCAGAAACATTCCAGAGCTAAGGGCCCCTTGCACAAAGGACTTCAAAGGTGTTCAGGGGTATAAGGGAAGGACCCCTGACTACAGAAGATTAGATTCTAAAATTCTACAATCAAGAAGGAACCTCTGCTGGAAGAAGGACGGCTGGAGAACTAAAGGAAGATTGCCTTGCTGTGTGGTCTAAGGGCTGACCTGTTCTGCTGTTGCAACTGAAAGCTGAGGAGGAGAAAGGGACTTTGCTGTGTGCTGTGACCCTGCCTACTTGAAACTGCCAAGACTCTGCTGTGTGCTGTGTCTACAACTGAATCTCCAAGGGCCTGAGAAGAGCTGGCCTCCTGTTGGGAACCCAGGGCTAAAGGTTCCTAAAGCTTTGTCAGAAAACAGCTGCAAGATCGTGCTGTTGTGGACCTGGAGCGTGTGGTGCTCGATTGCTGAGTGTGGGAAGGGATCGTGGTGCTCATCGGCACATTCACCTCTACGTGAAGCGCCATCCTGATCGGAGCTGAAACGGCGAAGAACGAAGCCGCCGCGCTCCCATTGGTTGAGGGAGCCGAGCCCCCTCACTAACGCCGCGACGGGATAGGCCCGTGCGGCGCAGCGTCATCAGCGTGGTGGGCCGTGATTGGCCACAGAAGCGGAATCGTCACGACAAGCCGTCCCGGGAGCCGCACTGCCAGTGGCTGACTCCCGGGTGTAAGAGGGGCTCGCCTGGAGAGCCGCGACGGGATTGGCTGCCTGGGCCGAGGCGGCTGGAAGAGCCGAAGAATCACCGCGATCACCGCCGGGCCCGGGAAGAAGTGACCTGACCTCGCCGAGGGATTCTAAAAGCGTCCCGCACCCCTGGCCTGCCGTCCCACACAAGGTGAGCCTCACCTCCTCCCCCGCCGCTCGTTGGATTGTGGAGAGAGGGCGGGAGAGGAAAGGGGACCGGCCGGGGCGGGGACGAGGGAGATCTGCACGGCGCGGTGCGCCCGGAGTCTGAGGATAAGTGAGGCTGTCCCGGGGGGGAAGAAAGAGTCCCTGGGCCTCACGAAGGAGCGCATTTGCAGCGCTCGAAGCCCACAAATAGAACTACACGTGGGCAGTGATTTAATTGCTCGTTTTTAGAGCGCATCATTTCTAAATCAGTGGCATTATTTTTAATACCTGGTTGAAGAGACTTGAGACACTTTTTATTAAGAACTTCCTGAAACCAACTGCAACCATAAGATTAAGTGCAACCTTTTCATAATGAAGTAATTATCGTGCAACTGTTTGATTTACCTTGCTGAAACTAGATAAAGTTATATATTTTTATAAAATATACTTACCTGTGTGGTCTCAGTTTGTGGTGGATTGGGGATTATTGTTGTGTTAAGTGCAAATGTTATCCACATTGCCTCTGTTTAGCCTAGACTGCTCACGCCATGCTACCTAGAGGGTGAGCGGGGGTTATCTCAGAGGGTTATTCCTTCACCCTGACTAGAAGCAGGGGTCCCTACTTGGTCTAAGGTACTTACCTCTGCCAACTAGCGACCCCCAGTTCTAACATTGTTGGACAGCGGTGCGGATTTTGAACTAATAATTGCACTTGACCTGCAGTGATCTCTTGTACATCACTAGTCTAGTTTAGCAGCACAGGTTGCGCAAGATTTTTTTCTTTTTGGTGAAACCTGGTTGTTGAAAAGGTTAGGAAGCATCATGTCTTTGAAAGCGGCAAGCGTGAGAGTAGAATTGGAGGTGGATTTCGAAATTCAGGAGTTGTACAACTACAGAAAGGACCTCCTAAAGCAATTCTGCAAACAGCTTGGATGCCCAGTGAAGGGCAGCGCAAACAAGGAAGAGCTACAGAAAGCTCTGAGGGCCTGGTGGGAGGCCAAACATGTTGTCTCAGAAGAAGCTACTGAAGTGGGCGGCACACAGGAGAATGCTTTTTTGCCCAGTGATTTGCCCGTGCGGTCAGCATCTAAGGTTGGCAGCAACCACTCCAGTAGGAGTATTTCTCCAGAGGAGCTGGAGGATAATAAGAGAGCTAGGGCTCATGAGATTGAGCTTTTGAAACTCAGAGCGGAAGCCGATGAGAAGAGACTGCGCCTGGAAGTTGAGAAAGAGGCGCAGGAGAGAGCGGCGCAGGAGAGAAGGCATGCTCTCGCTTTGGAGGAGAAGAAGCTCCAATTGGCTCATGAGAGGAGCATGAAGGAGTTGGACATCAAATATAAAGAGAGGGTGTCCAGTTCTAATGGTGGCAGCGCACAACCAGTACAGGCGGGTAAGGTATACATACCAAAGGATCTGGTACAGAATTATCAGAGGGGTGAGGATATTTATGCGTGGTTTAGAGCGTATGAACTAGCCCTAAAGAAGAATGAAGTGCCTGAGAGGAATTGGGGGGCAGGATTGTGGAAGCCTTTTGAGGCCTCTGGGAGGGAGGTCTTGGCACCCTTAGAGGTAGCAGGTACTTTATCCTACCCCGACATGAAGGAGGCTTTATGCCTCAGGTATGGGCTCACTGCAGAACAGTACCGCCAGAAGTTTAGGAACTTCAAGAAGCTTGATTCAAGTACCTGGGTGGAGTGTGTGAGTATGTACACGCGTGCACTGGAAGGTTGGATAAAGGGCAGCAAAGTTACTGATTATGTGGGGTTGTGCCATTTGATTAGTAGGGATCACTTAAGTAGTTTATGTGTCCTCGAGCTGCGCCAGCATCTTTTGGATAGGAAGTTAACTGATCCCAGTGAGCTTGCTAAAGAGGCGGACCGGTGGACTAGCACCAGGGTCCACAAGGGGGTGGTAAGTACCCCAGCCAAGGGTGGACAGGGTCCCCAGCAGAAGAGTGGGGGGGACACGGGTAATCAAAAGGAGTCTTCTAAAGGGCCCCAAAATGGTTCCCAGGAGAAAGCGTCTCAACCCCCCAAGTCCAAGAAGTCCTGGCCCCATAAGGGCAAGCAGGACAACAGGTCCCCACCTACTTGCTATGCCTGTCGGGAGGTGGGGCACATTGCCCCCAAATGTCCAAAGAAACCTCCAGCACCCATTGGTGCTCCAGCACCGGCGTTAGCCAGTGTAGCTTTGGGAGGGGATTTGATTTCTAGTGGGGAGGAGGGGTTAGCGGTGATGACCCTTGTCTCTTTAGGAGACCAAGAGATGGCCCAGGAAGCCTTGCTGCCCTTAAACACTAAGAAATATGGGCAGAAGGTGACCATCAATGGAAAGGAGATAAGAGCTCTGAGAGACACAGGGGCCAGTGTGACATCTGTCAGGTGTCAATGGGTGTCTGAAGAGCAGATCATTCCCAAGGTACTCCGTCCTGTGGTGGCAGCTGACAGCTCAGTGCGCCTCTGCAAGTTGGCATGTGTTCCATTTGAGTGGGGAGGAGTCTCCGGTACATTGGAAGTTGTTGTAAGTGATGCCTTGCCTGTAGATTGTCTATTAGGTAATGACCTGGAGAGCTCTCCATGGAAAGATGTAGAGCACAGGACTCACTTGGAGATGTTGGGTTTGCCTGCGTGGATCTGTGTGTCCACCCATGCAATGACAGCCAGAGAGGGCGGTCTAGCAGAGCTGGAGCCTGGAACAATGGCCCAGGAACCTGCCAAGAGAAGAAGGGGTAGAGGGCACGGGAAACCGGCCCCCACTGTTCCCACGGTCCAGGAGGAGGCAGACCCAGAGGGGGATGCCCTGGAACCTACAGGGGAGCAGGTGGCCGAACTAGGGGAATTGCCTGAGCTGTCCCAGTGGCAGCAAGATGGTGGTCCCTCCAGGGAGGAATTCTGCCAGGCTCAGAAGGAGTGCCCTTCTCTCGTTGGTGTGCGGCAGCAGGCTGCCGACCAGGCCGCAGGCCTGGGGTCCAAGGAGCATTTGATCTACTGGGAGGATGACTTACTTTATAGTGAGCCTAAGTTCGCTGAGCCCGGTGCAGCCCGAGTGCTGGTAGTGCCCGAGCGCTTCAGGAACTTCCTACTGGGTCTGGCTCATGACGTGCCTCTCGCAGGACATCTGGGGCAAGACAAGACCTATCACAGGCTTGTCACCCATTTCTACTGGCCCCAGATGAAGAAGCACGTCGCTGCCTTTTGTAAGTCTTGTCAGACTTGTCAGGCCAGTGGCAAGAGCGGAGGGAAGTGCGTGGCACCCCTCCAACCCTTTCCCGTGGTGAGCACCCCTTTGGAGCGGGTGGGCATTGACATCGTGGGGCCCCTGGATCCCAAGACAGCCCTAGGCAACAGGTTTATCCTGGTCTTGGTGGACCATGCCACTCGGTACCCGGAAGCCATCCCGCTCCGGACGGTCACAGCCCCCGTGGTGGGCCGTGCCCTGTTGGGGATCTTTTCCCGGGTGGGATTTCCCAGGGAGGTGGTCTCGGACAGGGGGACAAACTTCATTTCTAGGTATATGAAGTCCCTGTGGGCGGAGTGTGGGGTGACATACAAATTCACCACTCCTTACCACCCTCAAGGAAATGGGTTGGTTGAGAGATTCAACCGCACCTTGAAGGGCATAATTAGGGGCCTAGAGGAGCCCATGAGGCGGAAATGGGACGTCTTGTTGCCATGCCTGTTGTTTGCCTACAGGGAGGTGCCTCAGAAATCCTTAGGGTTCAGTCCCTTTGAGTTGCTGTATGGCCACCCTGTCAGAGGGCCTCTTACTCTGGTGAAGGAGGGGTGGGAGAAATCCCGTGGGAAAACCCCTCAGGATGTGTTCAGCTATGTGCTGGCCATTCGCAACCAGACCAAGCGCTTCAGGAAGCTCGCTCAAGAGAACCTGGAGGCTAGCCAGGAGGAAATGAAGAGGTGGTATGACCAGAACACCTCTCTTGTGGAGTTCCAACCTGGGCAGAAAGTGTGGGTGATGGCGCCGGTGGAGCCTTGTGCGCTCCGTGACAAATGGTCAGGGCCATATGAGGTGGTGGAGCGCAAGAGCGAGGTTACCTATTTGGTTAACCTGAAGACTCCCAGGCAACCCCTGAGAGTGCTACATGTGAACCGCCTCAAACCCCACTTTGAGAGGACAGAAGTGACAATGCTCATGGCTACAGATGATGGAGGGGAGGAGGATAGTGATCCTCTCCCTGACCTCCTGGCAGTCAAGGAGCAGGATGGGTCAGTGGATGGTGTGGTCCTCTCCCCCACCCTGACCCCAGAGCAGCAGAAGGACTGTCGCCAAGTCTTGGGTCAGTTCGCCCCCCTGTTCTCCCTGACCCCAGGTGTCACCAAGTGGTGCGTCCACGATGTGGACAGCGGTGACAATCTGCCTGTGAAACAGAAGTTTTACAGAGTGGCTGACAAGGTCAGGGCTAGCATCAAAGAAGAGGTTTCTAAGATGTTAGCGCTAGGGGTAATTGAGCCCTCCAGCAGCCCCTGGGCTAGCCCAGTGGTCTTAGTGCCAAAGAAAGCTGCTACACCTGGTGGCCCCCCAGAACTCCGGTTCTGCGTGGACTACCGCGGGCTCAATGCGGTCACCAAGGCTGACGCGCACCCCATCCCCAGAGCTGATGAGCTGGTGGATCGGTTGGGAGCTGCCCGGTACCTGAGCACCTTTGATTTGACTTCAGGTTACTGGCAGATTGCCTTAACTGAGGGGGCCAAGGAAAGATCAGCATTTTCAACGCCAGAGGGGCACTTCCAGTTTCGTGTCATGCCCTTTGGGTTGAAAAATGCCCCTGCCACATTCCAGAGACTGGTCAACCAGGTATTAGCAGGGCTGGAGGAATTCAGCGCAGCATACCTGGATGACATTGCTGTGTTCAGCTCCACTTGGGAGGAACACTTGCAACACCTCTGCGCAGTGTTGAAGGCCCTGCAGAAGGCAGGCATCACTATCAAGGCCAGTAAGTGCCAGATAGGGCAGGGATCTGTGGTGTACTTGGGACACCAGGTGGGGAGCGGCCAGGTGGCGCCCCTACAGGCGAAGATTGATACCATTCTGGCTTGGGAACCCCCCAAGACCCAGACTGAGGTGAGAGCCTTTTTAGGTCTCACCGGGTATTACAAACGGTTTGTCAAAGGTTATGGCACCATTGTAGCCCCTTTGACAGAGCTGACATCTAGAAATCAGCCCAGAAAAGTGAATTGGACTGAGGCCTGTCAAACTGCTTTTGACACCCTCAAGACTGCCATGTGCACAGCCCCGGTGCTTAAGGCGCCTGACTTTTCAAGTGAGTTCATTGTACAAACTGACGCTTCAGAGCAAGGCGTGGGAGCAGTACTCTCACAGGTCAATGATGAGGGTGGAGACCAACCAGTGGCTTTCATTAGTAGGAGGCTACTCCCCAGGGAACAGAGATGGAGTGCAATTGAAAGGGAAGCTTTCACTGTGGTCTGGGCTCTGAAGAAGCTGAGGCCCTACCTGTTTGGGACTCACTTCCGTGTTCAGACCGACCACAGGCCCCTCAGATGGTTAATGCATATGAGGGGCGAGAATCCAAAACTGTTGAGGTGGTCCATTTCCCTACAGGGGATGGACTTCACGGTGGAACACCGCCCTGGTACAGAACACGCCAATGCTGACGGTCTGTCCAGATTCTTCCGCCTTAGTGATGAGGACTCCCAAGAGGTTGGGTAGTTCTCCCCACTTTCAGCTGGAGGGGACACGTGTTAGACCTGACATCCTTGGCGTGGTTTTTCCCCATCTTTTTGCCTCTGACTCATGTATTTTTGATGCTGTGCTGGATTTCGTTTTTGCTGATTTAGATGCTTTGGACCCTCTGCCACTACTGATCAGTGTCAGAGGGTAAGTGCTCCCTTGGTAAATTGTCATATTGATTGGGTATACCTGATTGGCATATTTGTATTACCATGAAGTCCCTAGTGAAGTGCACTGTGTGTGCCAGGGCTGGTGATGACAGATGCTACTAGTGGGCCTGCAGCACAGATTGCGCCACCCACATGAGTAGCTCTTAAATGGTGTCTCAGGCCTGCCAGCGCAGGGCCTGGGTGCAGTCAGTGGACTGCCATGTCCGCCTGGTCAGTGTCCCCACTGGCTGGGCTTAACCCTCCCCTGTCTGTGCACATCAGCCACCCCTATGGAAGGCTCCAGGTACCCCCCTGGGCAGGGTGCAGTGTATGGATAGGGTAGAGCATGTACTAGTGCAGGTAACATGCTCTGGTAGAGAGCAGCAGCCACTTTGTGTGCTCACTGCTGTAGGGCTGTATGGCTCCCTAGGGTAACATGGGGAGGCTGGTCCCATTGGATCCCAGCCTATCTTCCTATAGGAACAAGATGGAACATCAATGAAAGATATCCCTGAACTCAGAATTAAATGACACATCTTTTAGTGAAGGTTGTTTTTGGATCCTGGAGTTGAGAATAGCACTTTTAGAAAGTGGCTGTTCTTTTGTATAAACCTTTCTGTGTGCCTGGGCCTGTGTGTGGGATGCCTGCGTGACAGGAGCTGCAGGGCCCCGGAGGGGGTTGGAGTCAGCCCAGGGGTGAAAGGCGACATCTGTTGCCCGGGGAAGGGGAGGAAGAGGCGCCTGATAGTGCTAGGCTGTGTCTGCCTGACCACCGTGCTGGCTAACTCCCCTGCCGGCCCACTGTCACCTCTGGCCCTGAAGCTGACAGGAAGAAGAACACCAGAAACATTCCAGAGCTAAGGGCCCCTTGCACAAAGGACTTCAAAGGCGTTCAGGGGTATAAGGGAAGGACCCCTGACTACAGAAGATTAGATTCTAAAATTCTACAATCAAGAAGGAACCTCTGCTGGAAGAAGGACGGCTGGAGAACTAAAGGAAGATTGCCTTGCTGTGTGGTCTAAGGGCTGACCTGTTCTGCTGTTGCAACTGAAAGCTGAGGAGGAGAAAGGGACTTTGCTGTGTGCTGTGACCCTGCCTACTTGAAACTGCCAAGACTCTGCTGTGTGCTGTGTCTACAACTGAATCTCCAAGGGCCTGAGAAGAGCTGGCCTCCTGTTGGGAACCCAGGGCTAAAGGTTCCTAAAGCTTTGTCAGAAAACAGCTGCAAGATCGTGCTGTTGTGGACCTGGAGCGTGTGGTGCTCGATTGCTGAGTGTGGGAAGGGATCGTGGTGCTCATCGGCACATTCCCGGCGAGGGTCGGAGGTCTGTGGTGCCTCCCCTTGCAGAATCCACTCCAGAGCGGTTGTGAGGCTATGAGGGCGGTCTGGCCGTGACCGCGCCCTCTAAAATCATCTGCCGCCTGATCACTGCCGCTGCCCGGGGCCAGAAAACCTCTACGTGAAGCGCCATCCTGATCGGAGCTGAAACGGCGAAGAACGAAGCCGCCGCGCTCCCATTGGTTGAGGGAGCCGAGCCCCCTCACTAACGCCGCGACGGGATAGGCCCGTGCGGCGCAGCGTCATCAGCGTGGTGGGCCGTGATTGGCCACAGAAGCGGAAGCGTCACGACAAGCCTTCCCGGGAGCCGCACTGCCAGTGGCTGACTCCCGGGTGTAAGAGGGGCTCGCCTGGAGAGCCGCGAGGGGATTGGCTGCCTGGGCGGAGGCGGCTGGAAGAGCCGAAGAATCACCGCGATCACCGCCGGGCCCGGGAAGAAGTGACCTGACCTCGCCGAGGGATTCTAAAAGCGTCCCGCACCCCTGGCCTGCCGTCCCACACAAGGTGAGCCTCACCTCCTCCCCCGCCACTCGTTGGATTGTCGAGAGCGGGTGGGAGAGGAAAGGGGACCGGCCGGGGCGGGGACGAGGGAGATCTGCACGGCGCGGTGCGCCCGGAGTCTGAGGATAAGTGAGGCTGTCCCGGGGGGAAGAAAGAGTCCCTGGGCCTCACGAAGGAGCGCATTTGCAGCGCTCGAAGCCCACAAATAGAACTACACGTGGGCAGTGATTTAATTGCTCGTTTTTAGAGCGCATCATTTCTAAATCAGTGGCATTATTTTTAATACCTGGTTGAAGAGACTTGAGACACTTTTTATTAAGAACTTCCTGAAACCAACTGCAACCATAAGATTAAGTGCAACCTTTTCATAATGAAGTAATTATCGTGCAACTGTTTGATTTACCTTGCTGAAACTAGATAAAGTTATATATTTTTATATAATATACTTACCTGTGTGGTCTCAGTTTGTGGTGGATTGGGGATTATTGTTGTGTTAAGTGCAAATGTTATCCACATTGCCTCTGTTTAGCCTAGACTGCTCGCGCCATGCTACCTAGAAGGTGAGCAGGGGTTATCTCAGAGGGTTATTCCTTCACCCTGACTAGAAGCAGGGGTCCCTACTTGGTCTAAGGTACTTACCTCTGCCAACTAGCGACCCCCAGTTCTAACACCGGCACTCTGTAAATGTGACCTGTGCCATTTATGCTTCACATAAAAAACTATAAGCATTAGGCACAATATGTATAAACGCATTCACCCCCCAGGGGCGGTTTTATTGTTATTATATAAACAGGACCTTTTTCAATTAAGCATCAAAAATCTATCAATGACAAACGTCTAGTCCACAACACTTTCCAAGATTTCTCAAATCCCTCTGTATTTTTTTAAAAATCTCCCTGTATTTGCAACGACTGAACCCGCTCCCTCCCATACTCTGTACTGAAAATAGAGCATTACTCAACTTTGTTCCACAATAGGACAATGTTTATCAACGTTCCCCCAATGTGAAGAAATTGAATTTTGAATATAAGTTTGTTTCTCTGCACTAACATGCAATTCTTTTTCAGAAATTGGACAAAGTGTCTAGACCTTGAAAAATACAAAACCGATACTGCACAAATAGTGTGAGTATACTTTCTATGTTTTTCTGTAAGTCCTGACGAAAGCTCCACAGACCCCTAGGGCCCAAGGAGCTGAAACATGTCGACGATTTTTTCACAACTTTAACACTTATAGACCTAGTAACTCGGTCTACATTAAGTACCATGCCTTTTTAATAACCAAGCGGAAACACACCCCTCAATAAATCCTTGGGGTCACTTTCCCTTTTTAAATCAACCAATGCACATCACTTTTCCTTTTTTCTTTTTCTTCCTTTTTTTGCACTGTGTAAGTGGGGAAACCCTCATATCTCTGGACACTGCACCAAATAACCCAGAGTGCCTCGGGTTGAGGCTTGGCAGTTCACGCACAGAAGAAATCCCTATGATAACTGCCATAACTACAATGCGGGGCGGATGAAACATATATACCGCACTCCAATTTGCATTGAGTTTTTTTAGGGTACTCTTCTTCCTTAAACCTAAGGTTGTAAGGTGTAACAAGTGTCCTTTTTCATTTTTGATAAACTTCGATTAGTACTTAGGGGAAAGAAACGGACACATTATTTCCTCATCCCTCCATATTGATGAATCTCTGTAAGAGAAGCCCCCAGAGCCAGGGTAGGGTCTGACCTGCCCTGCCCCGCCCCGGGTCAGGGTCCGAGCCGAGCCCAGAGGCGCAGCGGCGCAGCGGTGAACGCGAGTGAGAAGCCTCATACTCAGCCCACTTGGCGCCTCAGCCCTCGCTTCTTTTTCCAAGTTAATTCCTGATTCTACTGCGAAGAGCTTGTCCTCAGACAACAAGCATGCCCTGCCCGCTGGGGCTCGTATGTACAGCTCACCCCAAGCCGGCCAGCTGTGCACGTTCAACAACAGCAGCTCCCCCAGGCCGCTCTGAAGCGGAGCCTGGGCTCCTGCATCCCCGGGGGCCAGAGCAGTGCCAGAGGCTCCTCTCCACACCAGAAATGTATGGTTCTCCCGGACCTGCAGGATCACCATGCAGCCCCCGCCAAGAAAGGTGAGCCCATGCTACCCGGCCGCCCCACTTCTGCAGCAGCCCCCGCAATTCTGGGCCAGCAGAAAGGGCCCGTGTGGAGCAGCCCTCGGGCCACACACACCCCTCCCCAAAACAAAGCAACGGGGCAGTGAAAACACCATGCAGGCAGCAGCCCTGCAGCCACATTCGAACGAAAGAAACTACGCCACGGACTCTCATGGACATCTTTACTTTTTCTTTTGTCCTGGCCGCCATTTTGCTGCTGCTCTCAGCCGCTTTTCTCTGGACCCTGCTCCGCCATCTTGTCCATTCCCTCGTCCTTTACCCTTTTCCCTCATTTCCCCCTTGACGATCCTCAAATGTTTCTTCCCTTTTCGGGTTTGCCTTTTCTCCATACTCTTGTATCCCTCCCACCCTTCCTAGGTGCTGTGACTGCGTCCCCCCCCCCCGACCCCACTTAATGGAACTCTGCTCTTCTGTTTTTCTTTTTTTTTTGGGTCTTCACCTGAGAAAATCTAATATGTGTATATATGTATATAGAGATAACTCTAATCACTAGTATATGCAGTAGACCTTTGTACTCTCTACCATTCCCATGTGACTCTTAGAGTATATCCATTTGTATCTCTTCCTTGAGTGACTTTACTATTTGTGCATTTGCAATTATTCTTTCTGTTTGTATCTCTTCCTTGTGTGACTTTACATCTTGAACATTTGCAATTTTGTTTCTGTTTGTATCTTTTATGTAACGCATGTAATCCTAAATCCTTATGTTTTGCTGGTTTTTATGTAAAGCGCTCTGATACCTTCGGGTAAAGTTCGCGCTATATAAAATCGCATTAAATAAATGAAAAATAAAAATAAAACAACCTTTTATTGCAGGTCTAAGTAAGGCAACAAGAACACCAAGAGTGACTCAAATAGGACATTGCACTGGTCTAGGGTAACTAGGGCAAATCAGGCTCTACCCTCTCCTGGACTGTCCCTAGAGAGCAGTTATTCAAGGCACCTGTAACCACTGAGGGCTGGCGGTTGCTCCCTTGTTGCTCTTGTGAGGACCCTAAATCGCATTCATCCTAGTGACCTGTTATCAGTAAACTCAATGGGTTACTCCTCCATATACATGTAGGCTTCCCTGTGCCACTTTTTAATTAAACCTGGATCGTTGTGAAGGGGACAAGTATCCCATGCGTGCTGAGACTCCTGTTTGGATAAGCCTGGGTGGACACTTCAGGGCATTTAGGAACAGATTCTTCAGATCATTTTATGATGACCCTTGTATCTAGCTCCTACGGAGGAGTGCCCCGAATTACTCCAGGGTATTTATACAGACTGCGGGTAACAAGTGCATACAGTAAATTGCTTTTCTGCTCTTTCTTGATGAACCTTTCAGGACAACTGTCATGGCTGTTTCTAAGTTGAGTCCGTGGGCCACCATGACCGTCTGTACTATTAGAAGGAAGTGGGGGGGGGGACGGTCGTGGCACAACCGCACACATAAACACTCACTCACACTCATGCATGCAGACACACATCCATTCACAACACTCTCTCTCCTATATTCATGCATGAACGCACACACCAAACATTAAAAATAAAATAATACTTACCTGCCTGGCTCTGAATTGGAGATTGCTTATAAGGGAAGGCAGCAGTCCCAAGCCTCGGAGGTCCCAGAAGGGTTGGGTCTTCTGCCATCCTTCATTGGCTGACCTTAGATCAGCCAAAGAGGGAAGGCAGCAGTTCCTCACTGGTCACAGAGTGGGATGGGTTCAGTGAAACCGCTGACCCCACTCTGTGATGAGGTGTCAGTGATTCCGGGATTTCACGCTGCTCGAGAGCCTGTTGCGAGGGCCTGCTGATGTGGTTTGGAAGCATGAGGGAAGCTGCTGAGCTGCTGAACTAAATATTGAACCTACGGACCATCTCAGCCCATCACTACCCGCCACTGCCTGGCCACTTTTCACGGATGTTTTTGCACGGCTGATTTTGCATTTCCACCCCTACACATCTCAGCATAGCATTGTGGGGTGGGGGGGCATTACGGTCTGTGGCGAGTGCCGAGTGCGGCTGGGCGTTTGACACAGTGGTGCAGGGGGGCGGCGGTGGTGAGCGGTTTCACTGGAACTTTTTACCATACCAGCAGCTGTGATGGAACGAGGGAGCAAGGCACAGCAGGAGACAGGTGAGCGCAGGCAAGAAATTAGGCAGACAACATTCAATGGCAGAGGCTGCTGCTGGCAATTCGTAACAACTGGCTTCTTCGTAACCTTTGCAAGCTCCCACAGCCCTTTCATAGCCTGCCCACTCGCCTCCACAGTGCTGTCAACACCAGCGCTGCCTGCTGCTGTTTCCCCGCTTCCTGCTCCCCTTGTTTACCTGCTGTTTACCTGCTGTTATAAGAGACTGCTTCAATTGGTGTATAATTGGGGCACAGAGCATAGAGGACATATTTGCGGGACCCAGGATAACAGACAGAGAGGAGCAGGCATCCCCCACTCCTTCCAGTGCTCCTTTAGCCCCTATGTTGCGCCCTCTGTGGTCTAAACAGGAGCTGGGGTGCCAGGAGTGTTGCTTGCCCGGACGGAGTCTCGCTGAAAACCATCTGATCCAGGCAGTGCCGCCGTGCCAACAGTGAGTGGCGGCGAGCACAGTTTCTCCAGTGGCATAATTTCTGGTTGTCTGCTGGTCGACAGCTACTGAACAGTACAGCAGCAGCATCAGGAACATCAGGTGTCTGGTGCTTCAGGGGGACATTTTACGAGCATTTGAGCGGTGGAGGCGGTGGTGGTGGGTGAGAGGTGTAAGTTTCCATCTTGTGCGTGAGATGACTTCCAGAAAATTATGCTCTGGGCGCGTACTTACCTCGTCTCCCAGCTGTATAAGGAAGTTGAGGAGATCATATAGTGGAACCAGAAACCTACAGCACCTTTGTTATAAATCTCACCCAACTATTACAGGTTTCTTTCGGAAAGTTCCCCTGACTGCTCCTGCGGAGGCAACATTGGGGCAAGATAGTTTGCTTTCCAAGTTTGCCTCGGTAACACCGCCCCTCCTGTCTTCAGGGGAAGCTCAGGGAAACCCCTACGGTTCCATGCGGAGTCTGATAATGTCCCACGAAGGGGCAGGGGGCCAGATAAGATCAGGCGCGGAAGATGGCTCAAGTAGCTTTTTACCGAACACATCTTCACATTCAAGTTTGGGTCCTGGTCCATGTGGTAATAATTCAATCCAACGGTTCCAACAGTCACAACAGAGCTAACATATCCCTTTGACGTTATCGAAAATAGAGTATCCTGTTGTTGGTATATCTGTTGCATCGGACGTTGCTTTGCACGTAGACATGAGCTTGGATCATCTTCTTAACCAGCAGAGTCAGCAATCCATCTCATTGAATAGGGTAAAATCAATGAGTAAGAGAGCAGCCGCATATGTTGCCCCTATGGAGGGGAACACCGGCAAAGGACCCAGTGAAGAGGGTGCGCTTGGGTGTGCTAGAGGATCCCGGGAGGGATATCGCTGCAATGGTGGATAAGGCTTTAGTCTGTGGAAAATCCAATTTAAGGGAAGACTTTACATTCCCAGACATTGACATTGAAGCTCAAACAAGGGGGTGAGGAGCCATCCATGCACACCCTGTGAAGAACGGGTATCCAATGAGCAGTCTGAGGGAGAATAACACTCGCATTGTAAACTCTCCCCTAGGCGTGTCTCTTTGCCTCTTTTATATTGTAGTACAAGCCCCTTGATCGGCAATTCTCTGGAGTCCGTCTATGATGCTCATGATGTTCATGATGTATTACTGCCTTGTTCACAACCAAAGCCGGGTAATGAGAGGGATGGCGTGTCTTTGGAATACTTTGTTTGTATGGAAAGACTATTAAGTTCCATTCTGTCTTTACTGGAGAAATCTGTCTTAAGCTCAGATCATATGTTGGAAATGATCTCCGTAATGTTGTTTGAAGTGCAAAAAGTAAAAAAAATGGGCACCATTACTCCCCCCTCTAATATACCTGCGCGACCGGAAGAACAAACTGATGTTAGGCCCCCTTTACTTGCTCCCTGGGAGAGCAGAGAGATGTGTCTGTACAAGCAGGTACAACTCTCCTCTCATTGTCCCCAATGGAATCTTTTTGTAATTTTGAAAATGAAGAGCTTTGTTTAAGCTTACTCTTTGAGGAGGTTGCCGTGGGCCTTCCTTCGGGAAATGTCCCACTAAAACCTTATCCTTTGTTCATTAAGGGAAAAAGGGGGCCCAGTGGAGCCGTTGAGGAAGCAGAGAAAATCGAGGGTTACGTTGGGCAAAAAGGCAGGGGAGGGAGAGAGGGGGAGGCCCCAACTCCATCCGTCTTACAGGCCCAACCTCCCAATTCTTCAGTGAACTTAGGAACAAAAGCAGAGAAGAGGGGAGTTTCTGTAACAAACTGCAAAGGGTAAAATAGGAAAAAGAAACTAAAAGGGACAAGACGATTCCATAACCGAAAAGTGTCAAAGTTACATTTTCCACAGATCCCAGATAGCCAGAGTGTTGCTCAGACTATAATAGAGGAGGGTGGTCCGAAACTTCTAATTAGGGAAGGAACACCCAGGAACCCCGTTACAATACATCTGTCTCCTAATGGGAGAGTAGGGGCTACTGGAACAGCAGTAGCGCCATCAAGGCTTCCGCTGCAGTCTCCGTTAGTTCCTCATCCTCTTCAGTTCAGTGAGGGGGATGATCCCGTGGGGAGGGAAACAATACTGGGAGGTGGGGTCCCTACATTTCAAACATGGTCCAGGGCTCGATGGTTAGACCAGATGGTAACCTTGAGGTGGGGTCTCACACGCAGTTCGAGTCCAATGCGAAGGTACAGGTGGTTAATAATGGTGATAGGGTGCCTCTATGGATTCCCCAAATAGATGCCGTAAAGAAAGCCAATGTGGTGCAGACCGCTTCTTCGTCCATAGTGGATTTCATCTGGTTATTTGAGACCGAATCCGATCCGATAAATAGAGGGCTCATTCTCAAACCTTTTTCCGAAATAGAGGCATTGAAGTTGTTAGAAAGCAGGGATATTCTAAATGTGAATATTATTCAGCATGAGAATGTTTCCTTCTCCAGAGTTACCTTCTGTTCCTTGTTAGTGGCCAATTTAGCCATACAGAACTGTGAGCACTTTTTAAAACGTGGGCTAGATATACCATCTATATCAAATTCTGAGGAATATTCTACCATATGTGGTACAACTTTACGCTCACAAGTTCTGAGGCCGGGTAATTCTGTGGTGTTGGACGCTATGGGCCCGACCTCGAGTTCCCTATGGGTAACGCTAAAAATATTATGGTCTCACTAAATAAAAAGGGCTGCTTAATAAATCTGGTGTCTGATTCTGTAGTTGTGCATCAGACCCCTAACACAGAAGATGACTTAGCCCAGTGGAGTTGGGAAGCAAAAACCCTGAATATCAATTGTCCAGAGGTAGAAAGAAGTGCTCCTCTGAGGTAGCCAGAGGGGGTTACTTCTGTTGTCCTGGAATATGGCCGGTCTGGGGCATGATGAGGGAAAATTGAACTATTTAAAATCCTTAAATCCTCTGATTATATGCCTACAAGAGACTTGGGTGTGCAAAGATTTTGATTGTAACGTTTTTTTCACTTTCTCTTGCAATGCGAAGCACTCCGAAAGGGGACATGCTAGTGGGGGTTTCCATTCTGCTTAAGAACAGTATTAATTGGAATCAGAAAGCTTTTTACCATCCATCAAATCTCTGTATTTGCCTGAAGCTGGCATGTCTGGGAGAGTTTGGCAGGCCCAGCTTCTTCCTGGTGGCAAATCTCTATATCCCTCCTGGGAAAAATCACGACCATCTGTTGAGCTTACTCTTCTTATATATCAATGAGATAGACACCAAGGAAGAATGCCCCTTAGTGGTATTAGTGGGAGAGCTAAATGCAAAAATGTCCAATTCTGCGCAGGCAATCTATGCCAAAAGAGGAAATCTGGCACATTTCTGAATCCTTTTTATCGGATAACATAAAAACGGATAAACGGGGATTCCTCTTGCTTGATAGCATTAGAAGTGCAGACTTGGTCATCCTAAATGGGAGGATGCCAGTAAATAAAACAGCTCAATTTACTTTTCAATCCCATCGCACACAAAGCCTATTGGACTACGGAGCCATTTCTTATCAAATGTTTGGAGCCTGTGAAAATTTAGAGGTTTTCCCGTCAGTATGGAGTGATCACAGTGTAATAAGCTTGACTTTGGCCTTTAATCTATCTGCAGTGAATCAAGGGCACTTGTGCCAGGGGCCAGGGCTCAGTGGATTTTAATAAAGCTAATGGTCGTTCATTTTGGACACAAAAAGACACTGTTGAGGTAGGTGCGATAGTGAAAAAACTTTTTCCAGAACAGCAGGGCCATGCTTCTGCTAATATCATAAAATTGTTTGAGGGAGATAAAAAATCTAAGCTCATCAACCTTTGGCCAAAGTAGGGAAATCAGGTTCCCCCTTACCAGAAGACATTAAACCAAGAAATTAACAATCTAGTTCGAAAGCAATATAAACAATTTTTAACAGGTGTGCAACAGGAAATAAATTGTCTAATGCGAGTTAGAGGCCGTTATAAATTCAGAGCAAAGAGAAACGAGATGGATGCTAAATGGATAGGGTTGAGAGAAGCAGCGAGAGCCAAAAATTCAAAAAAGTATTGGCACCTGATTGCAGAATATTGTGATTCTAGACAGAGGGAACTCCCCATTCTGATCCCAGAAAGTGAGTGGCTGGACTATAGTTCACTAGCATATAAAATTAACAGCTCAGTGCCATTTCAGATGCCTGTATTAGAGGAGGCTGTCTCTGTTGAATATGGTCCCCCGTCAAGGGTTGAAGTGATGGGCTATATAAAGAATGCCAGAACCCAGGGTGTACAAGGACCGGATGGTATCCCAATTATGCTAATTAAAAAGGAACCAGCTGCATGGGGAGCCTTTCTGGTGCCACTGTTTAACTTCTGCTTTCGATCGATTAGTATTCCCTCCTCTTGGAAGGGGAGCATTATAGTTCCGCTGTTTAAAAAGGGCCCAAAAAGGTCGCCTACTAGCTTCAGACAGATCACGCTGCTGGATGCTTTGGGCAAATTATTTGCAAAAAGTATACTTCAGCATTTGCAGCAGTGGGCCCAATACCAGAACATCTTACCGCCAGAACAGGCAGGTTTCAAAAAGAAGCATGGAACCCTGGATAACATTGCTGCTGCCCAGACCATCGTAGAGAAATATGTTTTCTCATGAAGCATGTTAGTCTACACAGCTTTCATTGATTTCCCCACGGCGTTTGATAAAGTGGATCGTCAGACGCTGTGGAGAAAGTTCTCCCATCTTGGTATGCCATACCACCTTCTGGGCCTTATAATAGAATTACACACAGACACTTGGTGTCAAGTGATGATGGGAGGCTCGCAGGGGCTGTCCTGTAGGATTAATACACATAATGGTCTTAAGCAGGGTTGCCTGTTGGCCCCTCCTTTGTTTTCCTTTTATGCATATGACCTCCCTGAGAAATTAAACTCAGTGAGGGGGGACGCCCCTAGAATTGGTACAATGTCCATTGGCTCTCTACTATATGCAGATGACGTTGCAATTTTCGATTTAACCCGTATTGGCTTGCAGCATCGTCTGGATGCCCTGACTAAATATGCGGAGGACCATTTTTTGAAAATTAATATTGCTAAAAGCTAAATTTTAGTCTTTTGCAAGAAAGGTCTCAGAGTAAAGAAAGGGTATAAGTGGTTGTTGGGGCAGGAAGAACTTGAATTGGTCAATTCGTATTTGTATTTGGGGAAGTTTTTTTTCAAAAAACGGGCATGACTCAGAGCACATCAAACGGTGTGTTGGTAAGGCCGCCTCCCAGGCTGGAGCTCTAAATAGATTTTATAAGACCTGTGGGAGACGTCATTTTAATCACGTTCTGTCAGTATTTAAGGTCAAAATCCACCCCTACATTAGCATATGCTGCAGAAGTATTGGATAGGAATTACTGGCTCGCTTTTGATAAGGCTGAATTTGTCATTTAAATTCTTTGGCTGCCCCACATGTTCTTCGCTTGGAATTCCATTCAGTTTCTTCTTATACCTCATCCTTGGCAGCGGTCCTGAGGTAGGGGAACTCCCTCTTTTGGGGGGATGAGGGCACCCTTAGGGCCGCCTTGAAGTTGGAAATCTTTGCTAAATTAAAAGATAAATCAGCTTTTTTCAGATCATTTGCTTGCCCACGCAAACCACTCATTTGGGCTTAATTTAAATTGTGATTCACCTATGTCTAAGTCTGTACTGAAGTTATTCCTAAAGAAGTCAGTAATCACTATTAGTACAGTAAGAGACACAGCTTTAAGTCAACCTAAAGCCCGCAATGAGGTGATCTGTGTGAGTGCGATGGGGAGTAGACCCCAGCCCTATCTTTCATGGAATGTCCCACATGGAATTAGAAGGTTAATACTACTTTTAAGAACCAACCTGTTGCCCTTGAGAGAAGTAACAGGCATTTGGGAAAGAACTCCTAGAGAGGAGAGAATTTGTGACTTGTGCTTTTCCCAAGTACAGGATCTCAATCATGTGCTATTCGTGTGTCCAGAACTTCTAAGGGCAAGGCGAATGTTTTTAAGACCCTCATTTATCAAATATAATATTCATTCTGTTCAGGAGGCCCGGTCTTTTGTGTTTCCCCCACCAAATGAAATGGTTTGCCATAGAATATTTCAATTTTTTAAAACATTCCTGGCCATTTATTAGAATTTTTTTTTAACCATAAATAAAAAAATGAAGAAAAATAAAATAAAAAAATGAAATGGTGTATGTGTAATGTTTGCTGGTTGGCCAATGTAGAATTTCGTATTCGTTATAAAGTATGTTTTTTTACTATACTTGTGTATTATTGTTGACCTTCATAGGAGTTACGTAACCAATAAAAACAAATTGAATTGAATTGAATTGATTAACACTCAGCATTGGGCACTTCAAGGCTTAGAACTGAAGCGCCTAGGTCTGAGACAATCAGTGACGCTGCCCCTCGTCATGATGGGGAGGTCCTTCAGGTGCTTTGCCAGGCTGAAGATGTCACGCCCATAGGAGCTGTGACTTCTTCAGCCCGGTAAAATTCATCTCAGGCAGCTAGGAGCCTGCGCATGTAGCACATGTCTAGCTCCTGGCTGCCTGACCTGAAAATAAATAGGGTCTGTAAGGCTGACCTTTGCTCAGCCTGACAGTCATTCTTGATCGTGGTGAGAAGGTGAGGGGCGTGGCAACCACAGGCAATTAGGACGGGCCGCGGCTGATGGGCCATTCTGACTTGGTCCTAGATATCTCTAATGAACTCGTACTCTGGCGGACTGTACCAGTGCATGGCAATACGTAACTACACTGACACTCAAACATATTACCTAAACATCTACTGTGGTTGTGCTTCTCCTTTGCATGTCTTAGAGCTCTTCCCCTTCTGGAAGAAGTCTCAAAATCACCTTCCATGGACGGCTGTATACAGTTCATCCCCTTTGGGAGCTCCAGCCTTTGTCATGTCTTCTGTATCTAGAACCTGGTGGAGGCTGCAATGCTGTTACCTTTGAATGGATTATATACAGAAAACAGTTCACAACGATCAGTTAATGCAAATTGTGGACACTTTCAATTCTTTTCCTGACATTACATGTGACCAAAGACTGTATAATAACCCCCCTTTGGTCACTCCCACACCAAAGTGATTCGCACATAGGTTACACTACTACTCAACGTCCTTCTAACCAGGGACTGTCCTCTGGTGCAGCATGCTACCCAGTCACTAATGCGCTTGACAAATGCAATAAATGTACAATTGTGTAACATTTCTAAATATAGTCTCATTCATTGAGCCTCCCTGGCTACAAACAGATTACATTTAGTCTTGCTCTGTAAGCTTTGACACCTACAGGAGGGATGTGTGCTTATCAGGCAAGTTTCATGTTGAAATACTGGCAGACTGACAAGATAGCTAGTGGTTAATACATTTGGTGGAGAGATCTGTGTGCACTCACCAGTCACAGGTGTGAATCATCACAAAGCAGCCCAGTGGTTTAATAGGCTGCTGCAGAGCACAGTGTAGGTGACTGATTTGAAGTTACCTCAGGAGGGTGGGGTGAATACGTTTATTACAGAAGTACTTGTATTATCTGCAGGGTACAAGTTATATTCTTTGTAAAATATGGCAGTGTGTTGCGCTCCTTTACATCATAAATGCCAGTTTTCACAAACCCAAGCATGACCAGTGTTCCCAGTAACCTGCGCACCTGTGCCCCCGCACACCTTTAAAGCACCGAGCAGTTTCCCGGTTGCCTGAGGCCATTGTGAAAGGATTTCTGTTAATCACAGCGCCCGTTATGCGCTGCAATTAACAGGAATACTTTCACAAATGCCCACAATCAGTCCACAGCCTCCCTCTATTGAAAAAAGACATGCAACAAGTCCAAAAGCATGACATGTGCTTTACACGTCGTGCTTTTGGACTTGCTTCATTTCTTTTCTAAATTGAGCACATCTGGATGCTGATTGTGGGCATTTGTGAAAGTACTTTTGTTAATTGCAACACATGACAGTGCTGCAAATAACAGGAATCCTTTCAAAAAAGTCCACAATCAGCCTCAGGATCCCACACTGTGCATGCATCTCAGCTGTTCCTGCTGCTGTCTGATGGCGGAAGGGGGGGGGGCTGAGGGGACATTTACTGAGGGAGTGGCAGGCCAGGACTCAGGAGGCAGGAGGCCGGCTTGTAAACAAGAATTGGCGTGACTCACAAGTAAGTGTCAGTGAGATAGTGACAGAGTCAGCAATGTTAATTTAATTTGCCTGCTGGTCAATGTAGTTTTGCTCTTGTCACTGACCATGCGGGACCTGGGGGTATGGCGCTACAGTTCTTCTCTTCCAACAGATCTCAAGTTGAGTCAAATGGTACTGCTTTGTTAAAACCACCCTCCCATGCTTGGTGGAAGTCCTCGGGGTGTAACCAGACCCCCAAACTATTTTTATGTTTTTGTGGAGTTTAGCGGTAGTGGGGAGCATTGCGCCAGCAGGTGTAACGTATGGAGAGGGGGGGGGGCAGCGGGGCTGGAGGGCGGGGTGGACGTGGTTGTTGGTGCGAGGGAGGGGAGGGAAGGAGAGCTGGGGGGCCCTGGGGGTGGAACACAGTGGGGAGGGGGGAGGGTAGTGGGAGACTGATGGGGGGCACTGCTATTGATTGAGTCGGATGTGGAGGGGGTAGAGGTTAGGGGGGAGTGAGTTGTAGTGGGACCTCTCGCAAGAGTGTGTCGGACGGCGGGGGTAGGTCCCCGCCAGCCCCACCCCGAAGGGTCGAGACGGCTGCCAGGGGCCTGGGATGGACTGTTATTACACCGGACCAAGCGGACTTTCAGGATAAGTGCGGGCGGAGAGAGAGTGTGGATTTGGGGGTTTTGATGCGGACGTGTAGGGAGTTGGTGCGAGGGAGGGGAGGGAAGGAGAGCTGGGGGGCCCTGGGGGTGGAACACAGTGGGGAGGGGGGAGGGTAGTGGGAGACTGATGGGGGGTCACTGCTATTGATTGAGTCGGATGTGGAGGGGGTAGAGGTTAGGGGGGAGTGAGTTGTAGTGGGACCTCTCGCAAGAGTGTGTCGGACGGCGGGGGTAGGTCCCCGCCAGCCCCACCCCGAAGGGTCGAGACGGCTGCCAGGGGCCTGGGATGGACTGTTATTACACCGGACCAAGCGGACTTTCAGGATAAGTGCGGGCGGAGAGAGAGTGTGGATTTGGGGGTTTTGATGCGGACGTGTAGGGAGAAGGCGGTCCGGCTTAGCAGGATGACTACTGTAGGTGGACAGGTGAGGCAGTTGGCAGACGGTTAGGATAGTAGGGACCTGGAGTCAGAAGAGGAGGGGGAGATTCGGGAGGGGGTGGGTGAGAGGAGTAATGTTGTTGACAGTGTTTTACAGGTACGCCCATCGGCAGACAGTGCCGAGAGTGACAGCCCCCCCAGCGGAACTGGTTAGGCGGCGGGATCCCGTGCAGACGCCAGCCTTGATGCCAGGTAAGGATGGTGGCAGAATGGGGAGTGGCTTGGGCACGCCTCATGGAGGCGTCAGTGGGTACGGATGCTAGGGGGGAGGATATAGTGAGGCTGGTGAAGGAAAGGTTTGTGACAGACGCGGGGTGGGTACAGACAAGGAGGGGGCGGTGGTGGATGCACAGTCGGTGAGTGCCGGGACAGGGGGTGTTGGTGCAGCAACTGCAGACGCTGCTAAGCCTGGGGGGGTGTGGCAAGTGGAGTGGGGGCGAAGGAGCGTTGCGACGTGCCGGTTCAGAAGCTCCCGTATATGGAAATGGTGAAGCCACTGGGGGCCCATTTGTCCTTAGCAACCAAGGAAAAGATCTGGAGGGGTGAATACATGGAAACCTTGAAGTTGCTCCACAGGGAACTGATGGCCAAGGAGGGTTTGAAAGAGGAGGAGCAGGAGTTTTCCAGGCAACCTAAGGTGCCTGTGACCATCGCGAATTGGTCGGCAGCTTTCCTGATATACGCCAGCGTATACTGTGAGAAGTATCTGGATAGGTCGTTCGCCTTATTCAAATATATGGATGTGGTGCGGCGGGCACAGGTGACCTATGGCGGTATGAGTGGTCACACTACGACGAGCAGTTCCGGGCCCGCATGGCGTCGGATCTGGTGGCTAAGTGGGGGGAGCTGGATGCGGATCTATACCAGCAGACAATGAGTGGGGCGAAGTTTGGACACACCATCTACACGGCCAGCGGATTACCGCTTGCGCCAACCCCCTTTTCGGCCCGTCCCACCCGTGGGGGTGTGGGGTCTGGGGACACCGCTAGTCAAAACACCATCGGGGCCTGCTGGGACTTTAATAAAGGCTCCTGTACCAGGCAGGTGTGCCGTTTTCGGCACAAATGTTTCAAGTGCGGGAAAAGACACCCAGTGGTGCGCTGCTAGGGGGTCGAGGGCGGACCCGCACAGGGGCAGGAACAAGTGACGGCTCCCGCAGCGGGGAGAGGAGGCGGAAGGGGGGGCCGGTAACATTGGCTAAGGCTCATACACCGGTTAGGCTGGATCGAATCGAGCCTCTGTTGGCGGCCTATCTGCGGGCGGACGATGCGGCCGTGCTGCGACGGGGTTTTCGGGAGGGTCTTCGGTTGGGTTACGAGGGTCCACGGATCGCTCGGTGGGCCGACAACCTGAAGTCTGTGAGCGCACAAAAAGGAATCATCTGGGAGAAGCTGTTTAAGGAGGTAAAGGAAGGAAGGATGGTGGGCTCCTTTCATGAGCCGCCCCTGCCCGATTTGATCATTTCTCTGATCGGGGTTGTACCCAAAAAAGAGCCGGGACAATTTTGGTTGATTCAGCACCTGTCGTGGCCGGAGGTCACGTCAGTGAATTACTATATATCGGCTGACCTAGCGTCGGTGTCGTATTCGTCCGTGGACGTGGCGAGGAGGTTGGTGAAAACGGCGGGACAGGGTGCCCTCATGGCAAAATGCGACATCAAATCGGCGTTTCGGTTGCTGCCGGTACATCCGGCGGATCACCAGTTGCTGGGGATCCAGTTTGACGGTCTCATCTTTGTGGACAAAGCGCTCCCCTTGGGGTGGTCGGTGACATGTGCATTGTTCGAGAGGTTCAGTTCCTTCTTGCAGTGGGCATTTTTCTGGCGCACAGGCTCAGAGGCAGAGACGCATTACCTGGATGACTTCTTCCTGCTGGGTCGGCCCAGTTCGACGGACTGCCAGAGGCAGCTGGACAGTTTTACGGACCTTATGGGCTACCTGGGGGTCTCCTTGGCGCCAGACACTACATATGGTCCCAGCACGGTGCTGTCCTTTCTCGGTATAGAGCTCGAGACTCAGCGGCCATGGAAGCACGCCTACAGGGCGACAAGCGGGCAGTGATGGTGGCACTGGTGGGAGACATACTGGCGAGGCGGAAGGTGACGGTGAGGGAGGTGCAGGTTTTGCTGGGCCACTTAAATTTCGCGTGCCGCGTGGTGGGAGCGGGGCAGACATTCTGCTGACGATTGGGGCTAGCGCTGTCGGGTTTGACAATGCTGCATCATCATGTGCGCCTGTCTGCAGGATCAAAGGAGGACTTGCGCATGTGGCTGGCTTTCCTGGGGTCCTTCAAGGGGGTGCCTATGGCGCCGCCGGAGGACTGGGAATGGGACGTCTCGATGTCATCGGATGCGGTGGGAGTGGGCGGCTTCGGCCTCCAGTGGTCAGGGCGATGGATCGCAGAGCAGTGGCCGGCTCACTGGCAGGCGGGGGGAGGAGTATTGCCTTTCTTGAATTGTTCCCATTGGTGGTGGCCGTTACGGTGTGGGAGTAGCGTGGAGAGGGAACTTGGGTGGTGCTGGGGCCAGGGGGGTCTGCGGCAGTGTGCCCGGCAGGATGGGGGAGGTGACTGGCGGGTGGAAGACACAAGGAGATGTGGAGTTTTTTGGACGGAGAGGGGCCGGTAGGGTGACGGCGGCTCAGGTGTTGTGGGTCCTGCGGCACACCCTACGGTCTATGGGTGAGGACCCGAAGGAGTTCGGGACGCATTCTTTTCGCATTGGGGCGGGGACGGAGGCGTCACGGCGTGGTTGGGGAAAAGAGGAAATTAACGGTTGGAAATCAGACTGCTACAGGACTTATGTCAGGATGCGGGGTAGGCATGGAATGAGACGGAACTGTCTTGCATGCTGCTTACATTTGTGTCTTTGCAGGTGCGGTGGCGGGGACAACTGCGGCGGCAATGATCATTTACATTATGGGCCATTCCTTTGTTAAAAGAGCGGAGAGGGCCGAATGGGACAAACACAGGAACTTCAATTTGGAGTTAGTTGACCAGTTGTTTCGTTGTCATTGGCGGGGTAAAGGGGGCATGTGTTGGCACGAGTTGGTGCCGGCATTGAACATGGTGCGCAGGGGAGTTTGCCCTGATGTGGTGGTCATTAATTTAGGGGCATATGATTTGGTGCAGTGTAAGGGATTAGCGCTGGTGAAGCAGATGAAACGGGACTTGTTGGAGATACGGAAGCAGTGGGCGGGGTGTCATGTAATTTGGTCGGAGTTTGTCCCTAGGCGTTGCTGGAGGGGAGCAGAGAGACCGGCGGCCATTGACAGGACAAGTAGAAAGATTAACAGGGAGATGCAGGGTTTTGTGACAAAGAGGGGCTGGATGGGATGGAGCACCCTGAGTTGAGGTATCGTGCAATGTATTTCTTCAGGGAGGATGGGGTACATTTGTCCCGGTATGGGATGGAGTTATATATTGTGCAGCTGAAGGAGGCAGTGGATAGGGCTATTGGGGTGCATAGGTATCTGAGAGTGCAGGTGTCCTGGGGTGGGGGGGTCGAAAGCCGTAGTGGGGGCTTTCGAGTGGCGCTTTTTCCTAGTCTAGGGGGGGGTCAGGATAGGAGGATTTAGGTGTTCCTGGACAGAGGGGGGGAGTGTACATATGACAAATATTTAACCCGTTAGTCAGGCATTGTGCAGTTTGCATTTACGTGTATGTTGTTCTTCAGGGGGAACCATTTTAGGGGTGGGGACGGGGGTTGTTAGGTAGTGCATATTTTGTTAGGCTTAGCTTTGTACGGCACAGGCCAAGGGATTTGGTATTTGTAGGATGCACCTGCTTCCAATAAAGCGGCCATTGTCACACCTTACATTGTTTCTCTGGTTGGTCTGTGTCCCCCCCTCTCCCGATGGGCCCCAATGGGGCTTTGCGGGGGCGGCCGACCGGAGAGAGGCATGCCCCCCCGGGGTGTTTTGGGGCCCCGGTAGGGGGGGGGCGACAGGCAGAAGACTGGAGCTAGGCTGGTTTGGGCTGGTTGGGCTGGTGGGGCGGCTTTGGGCTTCCCTTGGGCTAGGTCTGGGCTCCTTGGGCTCGGTGGGGAATATAGCTGGCCATGTCATGTCAGTGTCCACCATTTTAGGGACAGTGACACGGCAGCTGGAGGATAGGCAGGGGCGTTTTTTGTCCCTCCCACCTTCCCTGTAAAGCGGTTGTGGGGGGGAGGTCCCCAGGCTCTCCTCTGGGTTTGTGTCCGGGTGATGGCGGGGGTCCTGGTGCCTGAGAGTGGGGTTCTGCTGGTGGTTTTCTTGGGAGCAGGTGTGTCCGAGGGTAGGTTGTAGGGTTGGTTTCGTTTAGCTGGAACAGGTGCTGGTGTGATGGTTGTTTTAAAGGCGCTTTTTTCCTAGTCTAGGGGGGTCAGGATAGGAGGACTGAGGTGTTCCTGGACAGAGGGGGGGAGTGTACATATGACAAGTATTTAACCTGTAAGTCAGGCATTGTGCAGTTTGCATTTACGTGTATGTTGTTCTTCGGGGGGAACCATTTTAAGGGTGGGGGTTGTTAGGTAGTGCATATTTAGTTAGGCCTAGTTTTGTATGGCACAGGCCAAGGGTTTTGGTATTTGTAGGATGCACCTGCTTCCAATAAAGTGGCCTTTGTCACACCTTACATTGTGTCTCCGGTTGGTCTGTGACCCCCCCCCCCCCCCCCCCTGTCCGGATGGGCCCCAATTTTTTTAGGTCTCGGCGTCAACGCGCGGAAGCGCGTCTCCGCCGGAGATCTTTTGTCAGCGACTATGCTTCCCAGGAGACAGTCCCGGCCGCGCGCATCCTTCCAGGCGATTTGTAACTGGAACGCGCGCTGTGGCCAGGCGCTGTCTCCTGGGAAGCGCAAGCACCACACACGCATGCGCATACACACACACACAAGCGCCCACGCACATACATACAGAGACACCCACCCCCCCTCCGCAGACATACACACACGCGCACGCGCACACACACACACACACACGAGTGCACCCACCCCTCTCCCCCGCTGTCGCACACATGCATACACACACAACGAGGGAACCGAGCCCCCCCCCAGCCCTTTGTAACTTACCAGATCAATTCTGAGGGACTCCGCTCTCCTTCTGGCGTCGCGACTCGCGAGACGCTTTCACTCCGCCTTCTCTTCCGGTTACGTACGCAGCCCCGCCCCGTCACAGGCGACTTTGCCTGACTTCCCGTCCTACCTGCGCTCACTGAGTTCGGGATCTCCTGCCTCGCCTGCTTGTTTTAAATACCTCCATGCATGGAATTCTAAACACTGCACAAAAGAACAGAAAGGAAGCGAGGCGATTTTCAGAGCTCGATGGGTGACCCAAAACTCTGCAATTCATCCGTAGTCCTATAAATACGCAATAGAAGCTGTGTGGAGGTGGGGACTTTAAAAACTGGTGACACATCAGCTGGGAACTCTCCGTACGGGCATGGCAGCGGCTGCGACCAAAACGAGAAGTCAAACCAGCAAGAAATGGAGCGGGGCTCGCCCCCTCGAGACTTCCCCGGACATGTTTCCCAGGCTCGAAAACAACTGAGCAATAAAAGGAACAGGGCAAGTTCTAGAGCACGCGCCTTGGGAGGTATAAAACCAACATTCAATGAAGATTAACATCTATCCCCCAATGGCACGATATTTACTAATCAATCGATTAAGTAAGAGAAATAGGGCGCATTTCTTTGAAAACAGTTCTTTAAGCGTATGTAACTTTATCGAGCTTATAGTTCGGGCCTAATCATATCCTTATTGCTCAACCTCCGGCGAAATCCTAAAATGATCCTGATGCAGCTGACCCGCCCATCGCTCTAATGGAATTGTTTTTTTCGTAACCAATAGGCACTTATAATTTGTGGTTCTTTTCTTTGGTGTTTTGACCACCAACAAAAACATTTTTGCGCATGACTTTAGCAAGCACGGCGAGGGGCACAAGTGAGATGTTATTACCCCTTGATGCTAGTCAGTCAATTAACTTTTTTTAAAATGACCCAATATACCAAGAAAGAAAATGAAGTAATCCGCTCTGCAGAGCTCGGGCTTTGGGAGTTTACGTAGAAGAGCGTTACACACCCTCTTAGGTAGGCTTGTTTGTAGTGGAACTAGCAGAGGATGGAGGGGAGTTCTGCTACCATTTGATCTATTCTACAAGATACATTAATAGATACATATAGCTTACAGAATGGCTCAGTGAGATGAACATGGAGAGCTGAAACATGCAGTGATCTGCAGGGTGAGAGTTTGAATCCAGGCAAGGCCAACTCAGCCCTTCATCCTTCTGAGATGGAAGATCTATTACAATAGCAGAAATGGTAACTACTGATTCACGATCAAAAGAACAGATAGTCCCAGTTTGTAAATAACTACCAGACTAGGTAAAATTAGATGTTGAGGGTGCCTTGTTCGAAGGTTTACCCTGCCAACAATGTGTTCAGCACACGCATGGAAACACTGCAGACAGCTGCTAAAGGTGGTTAAACTGAGTACCATTAAATTGGGTAACAACAATTTCTGTTATTTCCAGCACTTCGAAATGGCAGAAGTGCTACAAATACATTTTAAATCTGCTGCAATGAATGGATATCAAGAACATCTTTTAAACATAACTCATGAAAAAAAAGTTCTACTCTTTCCAGGGGCACTCGGTCAGTGAGGGCGTCAGTGCCCCGCAACTGCCTTTCTAAGGCACCATGAGTGTCTGTCAGGCTGAGCAATGGAGGCACATCATGTTGGGGTCAGGCTGCCAGGTGCTTTACGTGCGCTAACGAAATAGCGCCAGCCAGTCATGATTTGCCGGGCGGATGGACTCGCATACCTGAAGGCCGGGACACTCCCTGGATTATCCAGTTTGTGCACTAGTGACGTAATCTCTGCGCGTTGCCTCTGTCGTCCATCGCGAGATTTGTACATATACCGACTGGAAATGACCTTCAAACAGAGATCGCGTCCTCCTTTAGCAGTATTAGTAAAACGCATTCGAGGTGTACTGAACGCAAACGATCCTGAAAATAAGGCATCGTCGGTGCTGTTTCTAAAGCTACGCTGTGCTTCAAGTCAAATACATCTCAGTTCAGAGACTGCTGTAGGCTCAGCCGACGCAAACACACTACCACTGTTGCCCACAATATTTTTGTTTTTCATAATAGAAATAACTATTACTGAACTAATAGCGATCTGTCCATCGTGCTCGCAGGAATGGCCGCACGCCTGGATTTCTAAACTGTAAAATGCAGATTAAGCATAGACTTCTGCAGCAAATGGTCAACCCACTCAAAGATATGTGTTTATTTTATATTAATATCGACACCGTTAACTATTCGGTAAAGACCAGTCAAGATAATGCTTCTCTCCGGTAGGGGTTATGCAAACAGTCATTATTAGCAAAGAGCTGCTGCACACTTGGAACGGAGCTGCAGCGCCATCTGCAGAACTGCGGGGGTGTTCAGGGAGGGAGTCGCCCCTGGCAGCGTTGGCATGGGTTAAGTGCAGTGCAAGCACTGAACGTTACCAAGCCTGGGCACGAGATATTGCCAGGCATTTACAACCCCTGCACTTCAGAGAAAATACCAGAGTGAGGTATCTGCAGAACACGCAACGTGTGATCTCAGCAGTTCGGTCTGCACTCCTTCTCGAGTAGAGAAAAAAGGATTTGAAAACGGTTGTTCCCCCTTGTGCGATGGAACGCCACCCTGGGGAATTCGGAGTGCTTACGAGTGACTGAAGCATATACATAATTTGTATTTTAAAGTGGGTCGCAACCCTCAAATACGCGCGTGCGAAGGTGCGCCTCACACACCTGCACTTGCCCACAATCAGTAAATAATACGCAGACCATGACTCGCAATATATCCCGCCTGCGCTCAGGTTACCTTTTTTCCAAGGCTGCAACCCAATTTTTCCCAAACCACACTGCACTCTCTCCCACACTGCACTCCACTCTCTCCACACTGTACTCCACTCTCTCCACACTGCACTCCACTCTCTCCACACTGCACTCCACTCTCTCCACACTGCACTCCACTCTCTCCACACTGCACTCCACTCTCTCCACACTGCACTCCACTCTACCCCGCACTGCACTCTCTCCACACTGCACTCCAATCTCCCCCACTGCACTCCACTCTCCCCCACACTACTCCACTCTCCCCCACACTGCACTCTCTCCACACTGCACTCCAATCTCCCCCACTGCACTCCACTCTCCCCCACACTGCACTCCACTCTCCCCCACACTGCACTCCACTATCCCATACTGCACTCTACTCTCCCCCACACTGCACTCCGCTCTCCCCCACACGACACTCCACACTCTCCACACTGCACTCCGCTCTCTCCACACTGCACTCCACTCTCTCCACACTGCACTCCACTCCCCTCCTCTCGGTTGCTTACACGGACCAACTTAACCGGGGAGTTAGGTGTCCAGACTCTGCACGTGGCACGGTCGGGGTGATCTGCGAGAGTCCTAGCCCCTGGAGGATCCCTGTCCCTTCCCTGCTTCAGAGCCTTCAGTCTGCCAGGCTGGCACGAGTAAGTATACATAAAAAAATTGTCATTTACAATGCCAATAGCTCTAACTTTTGCAAAGGCGAGACCGTTGCATTGTAAATGCTTGTTATTTTAGCTCTGAGCGCGTGGGCCTCTATAGCATGCTTGTAATGATTTCCCCGGCTGAAGAGGCAGCATTTAAGAGATTTTGACTTTGGCTGTTTGTGTTTATGCACTGAAATGCCCAGATGTCTGGCGGTGCAAGGGCCCTCATAGATGAAGTGGAGGACTGTAAGGTTGCGGAAACATATCCTTTCCAGTACCACCCTAAAGCACAATAAAATTCATGCTGCACCTACAACCTCGAGCGTGCAGATTCAAAGCCAAATTTCAGGAGGCATTGCTGTTGGTAGCTTCAAGTGACAGCAACACCAGATCTGTAAATCTGTAGATTTACAAATAATGCAGTGCTAACTGCTTCAGGTTTAATATTTCAAAGTACTGTAAAAAGGCAGGTGTTATTTTTACTTTATAAATTAACAAAACAGTGACGAGAATATGAGTACATATCCAGCCCTGATAAAACAATAATGTAATGGATGCATTGAGTATACTGTCTGTGGCTTGCACCTTTCACATACAATAAATAACAGTTGTCGTTCATATTATTTTATCACATGGGTAACACAGAATCCCTAATGGCATATTTAATTATTCTCTGGTGCCTCTGGCATTAAGCTTCTAAGCGCTTTGTGTATCACTATCAGCATTCTCCTATCGATCAGTGCATTATGATAGCTGCAGAGTGTGCACTCAGTTGCTAAGAACTGCAAGCATGCACCCAGTCTCGGTTTGTGCTCTTCCATTTCTGGTGTTTTGCAGCAGTTTTAAGACCTTAGACTTTTCCATTGCTCAAATGCTTGCAAATCAGATATTTATGTGTTTCCCTCTTCTTTATTGCTTGATTTTTCTTGTGAGAAAAGCAAACTAAAATACCCCCCAATTCGATTGGTACCTCAAATGTTTGAGAGTGAAGCTAGTAAGGCCTTTCCTTCCTCGAAGAGGTCCTTTCATTCCTCCTTCTGTCTATTAATCTCTCCACCCTTTAAGCCTTTCATCCAGTGTAGGTTTCAATTGACCTATTCATGCTCCCATCCGTCGTTCTTTTCATCTAATACATCCCCCATCCTTTACCATTTCATCCATCCATCTATCCATCAATCCATTCATCCATTATTTCACCTACCTTTTATCAATCACCCATCCTTCTACTCTTCCATCCAGTTTTCCATCCATCTCTTCAAACATTCATCCTTCAATCCATTCTTACATGCACCAACCAATGCAAATATAACTTTACTCTTCCATCTCTCAAACCTTTCACCTTTGTATCCATCCTTTTATTGGCCTCTCCTTCTTGTCGCGTTTTTTTCTTCATTTCATATTTCCTATATTTCATTCTTCCTTTCTGCCCTCCCTTTCTCTTTCCCTCTCTTTTCCTCATTCTTTCTCCATGTGCTATTGTTACAGCAAGTTTTTTTGTAGTGCAAACTCAACCCAAAGGCATTGGAGCGCTTTACATGATTTATTATTATGTATATATTTTTTTTGTATGAATGGGGAGATTAATTGATGTGCCCAGAATAACAGGATGTTAAGCTCACCCAAGACTCAAAACCCATCTCCAACAGCTCGAGCATTGAGCCACAACCTCAACCAGTAGAGCGGAAGCATTTTCAATACTAAAACCAACTTAATGCTAAAAACAACCATTGACAAAGCCAATAGTCTTGGCTTCTTGTAGGTGTATTGTTACTTGTTTTATATATTTGGATGCAATGACAGAAGCAGCAAAATATCAGTCGGGTGGCACACTGTGCTAAGCACGATTTGTAGCTTAATTGCTTTTAAGCCACACCATTAATTGCACCGGTTACGCCCCTTTGAAAGATCCCCGAGTTTTTTTATCCCATTCCAAGCACTGGTCTACACCCACGGTCAGGTTCATGGCGCACATAGCCTTGGCTGCAGTGCACAGAGACCTTACTCTGCCACACACAGAGGAAAATAATTAGAGGGAACATTGGGCATGACTAGTTTGGCCTGTGTGGGTTTTTCTTAGAATTCTGGCACTTGTTGTCCTATTTAGCACATTGTAAAACCGGAACTATAAGTCTTAGAATTCTAAGAAAACATCCTGGACTGGCCTGACTTGCTACGGATGGACCTGGATAACGTGGCAACTATGGAACAGTTCTAAGTAAATCTCAATTTTTTATTACTCTAAGGCTGATAAAATGGACACTGAGGGGCAGTAATGAGAGGAAAAAATTAAGTGACAAATTTGCAAGCCCATTGGCCGCCGGTGCGTCACTTTTAACATGGCAAAACGTGACGTACTGGCTGTGCAAAAGGGGCTTGTACATAACCCCTAAAATATGTGTGTTTAAATAAGTATTATCAAGAAACTTAGACAGATAGAAAGACAGACCTAGTATGTTTACGGTGCATTCAGAGATTTGCACAGCTCACATAAATAAACCCAGAGAAAGTAAAAACCTAAACATCTCCAATATCTCTTAACATGTGAACTTCTCTCGGCTTGTCTTTGTTGCTCCAGATGGGATACCGAGTGTGGCCACCAGGTTTGATGTTAGATGTGCCTATGCTGCATTTCACCTCCACCCCTTGCAATTCCAGACACGACTACTACAAAAGGAATTAGACAGTTCTTGAAGTGACATACATGGCATGCAGCAATTTGCGCTGTAAAAGAGCCCCCTGGAGCTCCACGCGGAGAAGCATGCCATGTGGAATGTGGGCAGCTTTGCTTGCGTCCTGGCGTCATTGCCGGTGCGTTCGTGTTTTCAAAGCCTGACCTGCATGAACTAGCAGCAGCCGGCTATGGAAGGAGCAGTCTTAGCGACCATGAACTTGCCATGAACCTGCCCGAGGTCAGGCTGTTCTGATTTTTCTCGAACTGGTTCGCTCGGGCCTACCCAAAGGCCAGGAATAGTGTCTCAAGTTTACAATGGGCATCATTTTTCAAAAATAAAATCAACACTGAATGCCGTGTGGCGTACAAGCGTCTTTGCCCTTTGCACAGCAGTCATGGCCACGGTGCTTGGGTGGCAATGCCGTAGGCTTGCCCTTCAGCCGCGGAAGCCTCCGGGGCGCTGGATAAAAGGATTATCATGTTCAGGGCCAGGAACAAGTAGGCTCTCAAGACTGAAACATGTACAATTGTTTCAGTTATATATTGCTTCCACCTTGCTCCTTGTTTTGCAAGAGATTTATGAGGCCCTTGCGCCACGTTTACGCCGCTGTTGCGTCACGCAAGGCGGCGTAAACGTGGCGCATCCCTACGAACGATTTACAACGTGACGCATCTAGGCAAATGCGTCACGTTGTAAAGCCCTGCGCCGCTTGTGGGCGTTCCGGCGCAGGGTGAGCGTTCCGGGGCAGGTGCGCCTCGCAAAAGTAGCTGAGTGAAATCTATGAGATTTCACTCAGTCACTTTTAAGCCAATGCTGCGTCAAAAGCCTGCGTCTGCTTGAAGCAGGCGTAGGTCTTGACGCAGCATTGTTAAAATGGGGCATCCCCGAGCCTTGCTGGAGCTGCGTTGCGCTTGCGACGCAACTCCAGCAATGCGCCACATTTCCGGCACAGATGCGTCACGCATCTGTGCCGTTTTTGCACCATGGTGCGCCGCTTTATAAATGCGGCGCACCATGGCTGGCGGATCTGTGGCGCACTGTGGCGCATGTTAACTGGCGCATCCCTGGGGATGCGCCAGTTAACATAAATCTGCCCCTAAGTGTTCACAGGAATATTGGACAACCGACGTATGGACACAGGGAATTGGAGGGACAACAGAGGGACCTTCTAAAGAAGTGCAGATTCTGTTTATGAGGTTCAGTATTTCACGTTGTTTGATGGTAGCGATGTGTTTTACACAACAGGCTGAATGTAGATTCTGTTTTTGAGGTTCAGTATTTCACGTTGTTTGATGGTAGCGATGTGTTTTACACAACAGGCTGAATGTTAATGGGGCTTTCCCCCCTAGCACTGGTATATAATTTTGAATATGTACTGTAGGGGTGTCTATTCCTAATACAGAGGTAAGGACATATTTTCTTACATGGGGCAGTTTCTAGTGTGTAGTGTTAAAACCTTCCAATACAAGAGAAAGTACAAAAACTTAGAAGATAGACTAGACTAGAGAGTGAAGGAGTGGTCTGTAGTGGGAGGTGTGCTGAAGGGAATAAATATGATTTTAAAAAAATCATATATCCAAAAGTTCCAGTGACACATTGTGCCAACCTGCAACTTTCCTTCTGTTAAGTGCCTGCTGGTCAAACATAAGGGGCACATTAATGTCTCCTTTTGAGACACCCTAGATATGGGTTCATTTTTCAGTCAGCTATGTTGGTGAACTTAGAGTAGGTTTGATGCTAGGAAACAACTGGGATATTGATCAGATTACGTCACCCTCTTAGGATAGGTATATAATTGGGTACATTATGTACCTTGAGGCACACGCTGGATAAATATCCTGTTCATTGTTAAATACAGTCTTCTGTGGAGTGGGAGGATGATTCCACTTTCAGTTGCTGAGAAATGGAAAGATCTACTCAGAAGCAGTGGTAAGCTCAACCCTGCCTCAATTTAACAAATACTTGAAGTAATGAACCAGTGTGAGTTCGGGGATGAAAGTTCAATATACTAGAGTTCCGCTGACTCAAACCTCCAAGAGGATCAGTGTAATAAATCCACCTTTTCTGTATGATCAACCCAGATTTTTCTGGACCCTATTTTTGTGGGACTTAGAACTTTGTGGACTTTTAACCATTGCTAAACAGGAGTAAAGTGCATGTGCTCCCTCTTTAAAATGGTTACATTGGCTTGTGGCTGATTGACATATTTAACATGCCACAAGTCCCTAGTATATGGTATAGAATATGAATCCAGGGACAGGAAGGTAAATGTCACTTGTGGACTGCAGCACCCATTGTTCCATCCACTGAATGGGCATGTAAAACATGGTTTTGGGCCTGCCATTTGTAGCCTGATTGCAGCAGTCTCATACCCTGCTATCAAACCCATCAAAATAACCCACTTTGACAGGTGGAAATTCCTGGTTTTAAAATTCATAAGTGTCAAGGCACCACTCACCTGAAAACGCAGGGATATGCAGGGGTGACAACGACATACCCAAGCCCTCTGAGAACAACCCTCACTCACTGAGAAAGAGTGCTAGCAATTGTCCCAAGAGGAAAGGTGGTTAGGGTAGGGTAGCCAGAGGAAAGGAAGGTTTAAAAGTTTAATGACCGCAATAACTCAAACCTGGTTGAGTTCCATATTTACTTAACTCAATGTTTCCAAAAACATTCTGTCAATAACGCTCCTTATTCCAATGAGTCTTGCTTCTTCACAATAACAATGTCTAGAACACACTCCAGTTCAATCTCTGTTTGTTTTGGGTCCAGGAAAAGACTCTAACTTTAGACTCAGTATAATGACCTGAAAATTACTTTGCCCAGATGCTGGTGAACTTCCCTTTTCTTGTGTTATTTGTGTCTTTCAGGACACAATGTCAGCGATATGTCTAGGTTCCTGAGGATCGACTGTGGATCGGGAAGAAGCTGGGTCCACTAGTCACCCACAGGTAAGTCGAAGTTGGAACACGGACCTACTTTTAGGATGGGATCTTGAAGACAAGCAGGGCATCACATGTTTGAAATGATATTTCTACTACAGTACCCAATATGGCTGCCAAATCTCGCAAGAGTTTAGAGTCTTGCGAGATCTCTGCATCTACCACCAGGACCGGGAGGTGGGTGCACTGAGTTGATGGGAGAGGGTTTACTCAAATCGCAGAGGTGCGTATAACTACAATGCAACATACTTAACAGGGCTTGCATAACACAGGTAGAGGTGGGAAAGGCCTAGGGGGTCACTTTTGTACAGTGCACAACTAACAGTGGATACATGACAAGGATAGAGGTGGAAAAGGCCTAGGGCAGGCATCTTGAAGGACTGGGTTATTTAAGACCCAGCGGTGCCAGGGGACAACACCTGAAACCTTCGTGGGTAACCTGCTCCGGCGTACGAATGACAGAGACACGGGACACTTCCTTCGGCGTCAAAGATCCAAGGTTTATTTACTGCAGGGAAACACAGAAGTCACAGGAAGTACAACGAGTGTAGTTCGGGGAGACTGCTTCAAATTGGTTCTGTGGATCGCTCCTTTTATACACGATTCTCCCATAGGTTTACATGGTACACAAAGGTTTACGACTTGGCTCCCACAATTATCCCCGAGAGGGGTCGCTTTGGTCACTTTGATACATTCAAGGTCCGGAACATAAGTGCGGAAACATTTGGCGGTTCCCAACTGTACAAACCCCTCTTCCCACCATTAGTGCATTCCAATCAGCAGTAAAACAGATCGAAGAAGGAACAAGAACAGGTGTGGAGGAAGATGGAGACAGTGGGGAGATTGGAAAGGGTGTAAAAGGGGAGGTATCAGGAAACACGAGCTACAGGCATCAAAGGGACGTGCCTAATGAGATGCACGGCTGAGACAATAAACCGGCACGGCGAGATGAGCCTCAAGCGGGGCCATCTGCCTTACAGTATCATTCCCCTCGTCATAAAGACACTTTCAAAAGACATGTGTCTTCCGCAGATATCTTGGGAATCCCAGGGTCGCGAAGCGGACAACGTCCGTTCGCTGGCTACTTGAGGGCAAGAAACAAAATGGATGCCGTATCTAAGATGGAACCCGTGGGTACAGATGAAAAACCCACGTAACAAACGAACGGTTTAAGTTAGCACAGCAAAACTGCGCACACTTACTAAACTCGTCATTTGCGGTTCGTAGATACCAGACTCGACCATATTCGTGCGAGTCGAAAACACCACTTACAATTGCCACGGAACCTTAGACGCTCCTTTTGCCCTCATGTAGGCAAGCACTAGTCGGAATCATACTCGATATTCATCAGACCATCTAGATGTTGCTGTAACATAGCTCTGTCCAACTGAGTCCCCTTGGTAACAGGTGGCTGTCTCATACACGTTGTAGCACAGAGGCCACATAAGGCAGGACCACACTGCACACAAAGGCAACACGTGAACAGGAACGCCACGACAAATCCGATGATCATCAGAATCTTCCAACCCCAAGTCGACATCAGGCCCCAAAACCACCCAAGTAGCGTCCAATCCCCTACATCCACGTGTATGGATTCAGAGATTTTATGCAACTTTGAGATGGCTTGATAGACAGTCGGAGCGTTATCCGGAATGAAAATACAGCAGCTCGAATGGATCACCTTACATACCCCACCTCGATCTGCTAAGATCACGTCTAAAACCATACGGTTTTGTAACGTCATAAGTCTATCCGCCTGAAGTTCTGTGGTGATGTTACCAAGGGCACTGGCAGTAATATTAGCTGTCGATTCTACCACTCGAGTCAACTGTCTCAGGTTCCTACTATTAACCATAGGCGCCCAAAACGGGAGGAAACCCTTGAAAAAGTCTCCTGCCTCTTGACCGGCAGTATCCTCTTCGCTAATTACGCCTCTCACGACTCTAGCTTTATGATAGTCTGCGTCTACAGTGAACGTCGGAGGCAACAGATTTGCGATAAAACATGAGCCCACAAAGTCGGAGGGCAACCATGCATACGCACGATCATGGCAGACAAAGTACGTACCCTTGGCAGCCAGAAACACAGGGGACGAGACCATCGGCAGAATGTAATTTTCAGTGCAAGCACTCTCTCCAAGTCGGGCTTTCGATCTTCGGCCACGACCCATTAAACAAAAATTACCAATGTGGGGTACGACCCATATCGGAGGCGAGCTTTTAAGCTGTTTATCACTCGTGAGCGCACTGTACTCGACCTTACTCAAGACCCTATAGGCTTGTACCTCTTCCTCTGGGATGAGCGACGGCTCATAGATATCTCTATCTAAATCTTCTATCGCTATGGACAAAGGCTTATAGTACGAGCCAAGGCCAAGGTAGGGAGAACGTGGCTCTCGACTGGGGTGAGAATCTAGTGCCCTTCGAAACATTGTTTGGAATGCTCGAGCTGAACCCTGGGAACTATACGGTAAGACCAGATATGGAATTCCCTTATCTGTGGTATGCGGCATTAGTCCACACACCCAACAATTAGTAGTGTTTACCACTAACTGGTGCTGGTGAAGGAGCTGAATAAAGGAATTATTGCGGAACTCTGCACGTCTAGCCTGCTCGTGTTCAGGTAAGATATGAAAGGAATGAGGGGATGCAGTGGAGGTAAGTTTAGGGTCAGAAGTAGGAGTAGGTAAGGCAGAAGGTAAGAAGTAAGTCATCGTGTAATACACCCCACCTGCCAATAGTGCAGAAACAATCAGAAGCAGTACGAACATTTGAAACATAAAACATTTGGTACGAGTAAGTTGTTGTAACTTGAACCTTTGCGCCTGAGCTTCTTCCAAGTCCATCAGCTTTGAAAACGCCATCCCCTATGACCGTCCGCAACGTTTCTTGACGCACTTCGTTCTGTGTAGCAGTAGTCAATCCCTAGGAGTTCCCAGGAACCGACGGTCTTTAACCTAGCGTCAAGACCTGCTAACCAGAGGGAAGTACACGCGCGGCCCTACGGCCTTTATTCACAATGTATATGCAAAAATGTCTCTCAGCTGTGGAAGCAGAAACACATATGGAACGAAACTCAATATATATATATACAAAACCAATTACAATAATACGGGTGTTCGGACTGATCGTGGAAAACGGGATAATGCAATTATCAAGGGGCAGAACGGGATTTTTTATTTGTCCTTAGTACTGGAACGCAAAAAGTATCGAGTTTTCCCAGGACTTGTATGTTCATCAAACAAAGGATCCGATGAGGGAACAAAGTCCTGTTGATCAGCCGAATGTTCTGGTCTCGAGTCTTTTGATGACAAATGTTCAACAGTGTCTTTCTGCTGCACTGAGGATTCTCTGACAGGTTGTGCGTCGCTGAAAGGTACAAACACCGGCAATCCTTCGGATTCAGCTGAAGCAATGCCCCTCCTCACCCATGAGTCTGCCGGTAAAGGAATAGGAACTTTCTTCGTATGGGTGGCATGCACCCAATTTTTCCGGCCCTCTAAACGAACGGCAGTTCTCGTGGCAAGGAGAACCTGGTAGGGTCCAGTAAACCGGGGTTCCAAGTTCTTCTTGCGGGCAAAATTTCTGGTGACCACCCAGTCTCCGGGCTGGAGCTGGTGGCCTGGACCCTCCGTCTGCGTCGGCAATGCTTCGTAAACCTGTTGGTGAATTAACCTCAGTTTAGCAGTCAGATCATGAAGATAGTCAATCAACATTGGGTATTCAAGACTGGAGAACACACCCGGTCTAGGGACCCCCCACACATTCGCAGGACGACCGAACACTATTTCATAGGGGCTAAGCCCTACTCGGGAGTGTACGGTTGCCCTAGTTGATAACAAAGCTAAGGGTAAAGCATCAGGCCACGAAAGACCAGTCGTAGCCTGAATCTTCGCTAGTTTCAATTTAAGGGTGCCATTATACCCTTCAACCAAACCAGCTGACTGGGGGTGATTGGCGCTATGGAATTTTTGATTAATTCCAAGGCCCTTACACAGACTCTTCATCACACTCCCCACAAACTCACTTCCGTTATCCGACCATACAATCCGAGGCATTCCATACCGAGGAAAGTATTCCTTCAGTAGGATTTTCACAGTAGACAAAGCAGTGTTGTCTTTGAGGGGATAGGCTTCAATCCATCGGGAGAACGCGCAAACCACAACTAAAACGTATTTCAGGTTATTGCATCGCTCCATATGGATGAAGTCTAATTGGATCACCTCAAAGGGACATGAAGGGGGAGCAAAACTACCAGGAGGAGTTGGGGTTCCCTTACCAGGATTGTACAACATACATACCATACAATTCTTAACCAATCGTTAAGCACATTTCGTGATACCATCATTCTTCCACACATGGGACAGCAACTTACAAATACCTTTCACGCTAATATGTGCTAACCCATGCGCCATTGTCACAACAGCCAGCACATACGCATCTGGTAACATCCATCTTTTATGTTCCGACAAATCAACCCAACAACCATTCGCATCCAACTTTCCCGTACTTTCTTTCCACTTCGTCTTTTCAGTCTCGGTGGCCTCATTCTGAATTGCTTTCACACTCTCGATAGTGTCCTCACACATACTCGATTCGGTAGGCCACCTAACCGAACTCATCACATACATTCTAGTGCTAAGATTCCGTGCAGTCTCCTTAGCAATCTCATCCGCAAAGGCATTACCACGACCAACATCATCCGTCACCTTACGATGCGCACTACATTTAACAATCGCTACCTGCTTAGGCAACGTAAGTGCATCCAAAAGATCATTCACAAGTTGTCCATGCTGAATCTTCATACCATGCGATGTCATAAAACCTCTCTCTCTCCACAGCCGTCCAAAGCTATGGGCGACGCCAAAAGCATATTGGCTGTCGGTAAACACATTCACACGTTTCCCTTTTGCTAACACACACGCTCTAGTTAGAGGGATCAGCTCTGCAGCCTGGGCAGAGTTCTGATTCAATCTCGCAGTTTCCACAACAGTATTCAAAGTCACAACAGCATACGCAGTAGTCACATCACCATTCGGCAATTTAAAACATGAACCATCCACATACAACGTTCCGTCTGGATTTTCCAAAGGAGTGTTTTTAAGGTCCACTCGACCTTTTGTTTCCTCTTCAGTTCTCAAATAGCAGTCATGGACTGCTATTTCATCTGACTCTGTGCTAATGGGTAACAAAGTTGCCGGGTTCAGAACATTACAACGTTTTATCTGAATATGACTTGCCAACAGCGTCAATTCGTACCCAGACAACCTCGCACTCGTCAAGTGCTGAGTTTTCGTACGATTCAAAAGAGTATCGACTGCATGCGGAACCATCACCGTAAGCATATTATCCATGACCAATCCTGCTGATTGTCGGATGGACACCGCAGCTGCCGCTGTTGCTCTCAAACAACTCGGCAATGCTCTAGCTACCGGGTCCAAGGTCGAGGAAAAATATGCACATGGACGTTGCTTACCACCAAAAGGTTGCGTTAAGACACTCAGAGCACAACCTTCCCTCTCGTGAACATATAGTGTAAACGGCTTGCTATAGTCAGGAGTACCTAACACAGGAGCCGAACATAATGAGTCACGTAATTCAGAAAAACTTTTCTGACATTCGTCCGTCCATGGTAAAGGAGTTGAAACATCCTTGCACGTAAGAGCCACCAATGGTTTCGCTAGCAATGAAAAATTTGGAATCCATTGCCTGCAATACGACGTGATACCTAGAAAGGCACGCACATCTCTTTGGGTTGTTGGCACAGCCATTCGCGCAATTGCTGCAATTCTCTCTGGGGTCAACCGTCTTCCCTCCTTTGACAATAAGTGGCCTAGATAGGTTACTTCTTGACAACAATATTGGAGTTTAGAAGGTGACACCTTATGATGTAAGTCACAGAGATGTTGCAGCAACGACACCGTAGCAATTTTGCAAATGTCCTGAGTATCTGCAGCCACCAACAAGTCATCGACATATTGGATTAAGGCCGCACCAGCCGGCAACGAAAACGCATCCAGTTGACCCTTCAAGGCTTGACTGTAAATCGATGGACTCTCACAGTAGCCCTGAGGAGCGCGTTTAAACCGGAAGCTGCGTCCACCAAGAGAGAAACCGAAAAGGTCTCTGCTCTCTTCTGCAATGGAAATGCTGAAGAACGCATTCTTCAAATCGATCACCGAAAACCACGATGCAGAAGCTGGAATCAGAGTCAGTAGCGCCGTGATGTCAGGCACAACAGGAAACTGAGGAATCACAATTTTATTTACCTCCTGTAAATCGATAACAAAACGATAAACAGGTGGTTTCGAAGGATCAGTACGTTTTAGAATGGGCAGTACAGGGCTGTTGCACACGTTTCCCCGCGTCTCTTCAATAACGTCTTTCTCGATCAAATCATAAATGATCGCTAATAATGCTCGTTCACCATCGAGAGAGATACGATACTGGGGAATACGTGGCAACCGCACATTAGATTTCAACTGAACAACATAAGGGGAGATGTCAAGCAGGCCTACATCATTGGGACCTGTTGCCCACAAAGATGCAGGAAGAGAACTCAATTCCGGTGGAAGCTTATCGAGAGACAAGTACATAGGAGAGACAACCCTCTCTCCCAAAGTAAGTTTTACCCCCGCAGGAGAACAATACAGAGTTGCATACAAACGTTTTAGCAAATCCAGGCCCAAAAGATTTTCACCACAACCCGTAGTCAAAATCAACGGAGCTTCTAGCTCACGAGGCCCAATTGTAAGGGGCAAAGGGCGTGAAACTGGATTGCTAACGGGGGCGCCAGTGAATCCAACGGAAACATTTGTTAAGCCAGACAAAGGTGCGCCAGGGAGTTTCGAATGCATTATGGAACTTTTCGCTGCACCAGTGTCCAACAGAAAAGGCTCAACGACGCCCGATGTAGCAACTGCGACATAAGGCCCTCTCTGATCAACCGGAACTGATACCACTCCCTCTCCTTGTCCATGGCTGTCCTAGTAATTACTGTCCTCAGTTCCCTGATCGACGTAATAATCGTCTACATTGTACTGCGCTGATCGTCCTTGCGATGATCCACGTTGATCAAAACAATTATCGGAATTTGACGAGTTATCTGAACGGTCATTTTGAACACCACGACCTCTACCACGTGGTGTCTGCTGAGAACCACCACGACCTCCTCTAGATGAGTTACCACTGTTACGATCGTTTAAAACGGGACAGTTAAATTTTAAATGACCCTCCTGTCTACAATAGGCACACTGATTGTACCCTAACGAAGATCTTTGGGAAGAGGAGTCATTTCGAGGTTGTGACCTATTTGATTGCGACTGCGGTCTATTTTGCTGCGAAGCATTCTGATTCGAGCGCGGGGGATACGCCTGCTGTAACAACACTTTAGTTTTGAGTTCTTTCGTCTTTTTATCAGCGCGGTCGTTCTCCTCTTTTTCTCTGTTCTCATAATACTGTGCCGTAGCCAATATTTGAGCCGAGGTAGAAACGGCCCACGCACTCTCAGAATTTTTCAATTTATTGCTCAAATCGGGCAATAAGTTAGAGACAAATTTGTCCACAAACAACCGTTGACCACCCTCAGTGCTCATATCCTGACCACTGTGATCGATGAATGCCTCCTCAAATCTCGTAAAGAAATCAGAGACACTCTCGTCCTTCTTCTGTTTACAAGCTGACAATTTGTCCCAGTTCACCCTCATAGCTGGCATAAGTGTTTTCATTAGGGTAATTATTCTCTGAGGGAGAGCAGTAATAAGTTGTTCAGGCTTAGCCCCGTCAACTTGTCGCGTATCGGCCGCAGTAAGAGCAGCCCAATCGCCACCTAATTCGTTTGCGTGATCTTCGTGCCGAATCTTAGCCCATACCGGTTGCGGTACGATATTGCCGAACAACATATCGATATCGGCAAGATTCATTACCGTAGCGTCTACAAGCTGCGATAATTCTTTATAATACCCTGCAGGATTTTTGCGAGGGTCAGGCAAAGATTGCTTCACCTGTAAAACTTCTGATCGTTTCCATGGGAGATGTATCCATACTCTCTGAAAGAACGGCAAGATCGGAGGTTGAGCTGCAGGATTACCTGGCATCCACACTGGTGGAACTTCCCGCATAGGAAACTGACCGGACGCATCTAACTGCCTCTCGACGTCCTCAACAAACAAAGCTTGAGGTATAGGAGCGGGACGGAAAGATAACAACCGTTCAACAGCACGTCGAACATTAGTATCCACTATCAGTCCATTTGAGAACTGAAGCTGTAGATCAGACAAAGCGGTCAACACCTCGTCAGGTGCATCGGCCGATATCTGATCGCGCAGAACCTTGCACATTTCTTCGAACACGTATCTTTGTGTTGGTACATTGAATTGGCAGAACGTATCAAGTACAACGCGTGGAGGATTTCTAAGAGGGTGCGTCATCCAACCCATCGCCATATTGTATAGCGAAGCACGCTCCCTGTTACCGGGAAGCTGACTACGTCTTTGAGGACCTTCCGAACCAGCGGACCCAAGAACAGGACCAAGAGAATGGAAAAAACTAGCCGCAACAGGAGAAGTACGACTACGAGCAGACGGAGAAGTATAGCACAAAGGACTAACAAGAGAAAGGGTAGAAACAGAAGAAGCAACAGGAGTAAGTAGAGCAGGAGCAGTAGCGGGAGCAGGAGTATGTGGAAGCGGAGGAGCAGTAGGAATAGCAATGGGCAAAGGAGCGGGAACAGTCGGAAGAACGGGTGCAGGTTGAGGAACAGGTTGAGGAACAGGTACAGGGGGGACCAGAGGAGCTGCGGTACCCTGCACGTACGGAGGTGGTGACTTCATAAGATAAGACATTAATGGATCCTCAACTGACTCTTCCTTCTTATCCGACTCCGTTGGCAAAACAGGATAGCATTTATCTATGGACATACGCTGTAGCCGGTCAAACACTTCCTTTTCCTTAACCTCCTTATCATGCTGAAACTGCTCTGCTTTCTTTACAATGGTAGCAACACCATCTCTCTGATTACGTTTAGTCTGTCTGATCTCTTTCTGTCGGGCTTCTTTACGCCACAACCGAAAGGCATCAAACATGGCCGGCCTTGACTTTCTCTCAAACAATTTAGTCTCAAGATTATCTAAGATCGTTGTCTCAAAACTACCATGAGGTGGCCAACTAAGGGCACTATCTTTCTTAGTGTAACGGATCCAGTAATCATTAAAAGTAATCGGGCCTAGCCCGTGTTTGCTGTACAGCTCATAAGTTGGAGTTCCAACCGGAGGTATCGGACACGAGTCCTCCAGTCGGGAATCCGTACCACAACGTCTGAAACAACTAAACAAAGTACTACGACCAGGCATCTTGCACACTAGCCGAGTTTCACAAACGTCAAGGGTTACGGGATTTACCAAGTCCCAGCAAAGAGCAAAAACCCTCGGTTTTTGGCGACTGCAGACGTCAAATATCACAACAAAGTACCAAGAACTTCAAATGCAATGGAACCATGCAACAACTAAGCAACCACAACCAAGAACTCTGGGAGCGACGCACAAATACTTAACTCAAAGATCGATGGCGTCACCAGGAAGGCCCGTCAATCGTCTCGCTATACCAAGGTCTACGCCAGGCGCCAAAACAGGTCTACAGTCAGGGCAGCAGTCCGTCGCAGCCGTCAGGAGGCGGGAATCTTCGCGGGAAAAGTCTTCGGGCCACTTGTTTCGACAACAGGATCGATGAAGCGGAGTGCACCTTCCCTCGGAGATTTCACACGAAGTTCCTCACGATCGTCGGGCTTGGACCGGTACCACTGATGCAGCCCCACGTTGGGCGCCAACTGAAGGACTGGGTTATTTAAGACCCAGCGGTGCCAGGGGACAACACCTGAAACCTTCGTGGGTAACCTGCTCCGGCGCACGAATGACAGAGACACGGGACACTTCCTTCGGCGTCAAAGATCCAAGGTTTATTTACTGCAGGGAAACACAGAAGTCACAGGAAGTACAACGAGTGTAGTTTGGGGAGACTGCTTCAAATTGGTTCTGTGGATCGCTCCTTTTATACACGATTCTCCCATAGGTTTACATGGTACACAAAGGTTTACGACTTGGCTCCCACAATTATCCCCGAGAGGGGTCGCTTTGGTCACTTTGATACATTCAAGGTCCGGAACATAAGTGCGGAAACATTTGGCGGTTCCCAACTGTACAAACCCATCTTCCCACCATTAGTACATTCCAATCAGCAGTAAAACAGATCGAAGAAGGAACAAGAACAGGTGTGGAGGAAGATGGAGACAGTGGGGAGATTGGAAAGGGTGTAAAAGGGGAGGTATCAGGAAACACGAGCTACAGGCATCAAAGGGACGTGCCTAATGAGATGCACGGCTGAGACAATAAACCGGCACGGCAAGATGAGCCTCAAGCAGGGCCATCTGCCTTACAGTATCATCCCCCTCGTCATAAAGACACTTTCAAAAGACATGTGTCTTCCGCAGATATCTTGGGAATCCCAGGGTCGCGAAGCGGGCAACGTCCGTTCGCTGGCTACTTGAGGGCAAGAAACAAAATGGATGCCGTATCTAAGATGGAACCCGTGGGTACAGATGAAAAACCCACGTAACAAACGAACGGTTTAAGTTAGCACAGCGAAACTGCGCACACTTACTAAACTCGTCATTTGCGGTTCGTAGATACCAGACTCGACCATATTCGTCCGAGTCGAAAACACCACTTACAATTGCCACGGAACCTCAATCTCCAATGAGTAGTACTGGCAGCTCTACAGATGCCTGTGAGCAGTTCTCCTGTGCACATCCTAGCATACTGTGATGATGACTTGAACAACTACTTCATTAATAAAATCATCACAATCAAACAAAGTATACCACTACACCCTGCCAGCAACACCATTGAGGATGGTTACAAGAATCCAGAGACTTTAGACCACATTCCTCCGATTGACCCCAAACAACTGTCGGAACTCCTTCAACGGATCAAATCTGGGTCACCCAATGACATTTGCCCCCCTTCCATCTTTAGAGAATTAGGCTTATTTCTTCCACATGCACTCCTGCCTATTCTCAATGAATCCCTCAGACAAGGCAGAGTCCCCACAGATTTTAAAAAAGCCCTCCTTATACCGTTAGTAAAAAAACAAGGGAAGGATCCCTCGGATCTTACAAACTATCGACCTATCTCCCTGTTGCCCTACCTCTCAAAGGTATTGGAGGCCCATGTCTCTAAGAGTGTCTCTAATTTCATCGAGACCACCAACTATTTGGAGCCTAATCAAGCGGTGTTCCGCCCAGGTCACTCAACAGAGGCGGTGATCCTGGCGCTCCAAGACAACCTTAGAGCCAACGCGGACGCCGACATACACCAAGCTTTGGTGTTGCTTGACCTCTCGGCTGCGTTCGACACGGTTGACTATGACATCTTGCTCAACTGTGTCGAACAGGCTGGCCTGAGAGGATCAGCGTTGAGCTGGATTACTTCCTTTATTGAGGGCCGGACTCAGGCAATTCAACTTGGCAGCTTTACAGGCACTAGGCACACATCCACCTGTGGAGTCCCGCAGGGGTCGTCATTATCCCCCTTATTATTTAATCTTTACCTCCGCCCTCTTCTTCACTCCCTTAAGAAATTTAAAGTCACGGTGTTCAATTATGCGGATGATTTACAGCTATTATTCCAACTGAACATCCCTGATGCCGTGTCCGAATTTCAGAACACCATGAGACACATCCAAGGCTGGATGAACGAAAACCATCTAAAACTTAACCCGGGCAAAACAGAAATACTTTTGCCCGGGAACAGTTTATCCAGTTGGAGTGTCAACTACTGGCCAGCAGACCTGGGCACTCCTCCTGTAAGGTCTACTGCTGTAAAGAGCCTAGGGATCACGCTCCATACGGACCTGTCCTTAAAAACCCAGGTGGGTGCCGTGGTTTCCGCAAGCTTTTTCCAAATGAGGAAAATAAAAAAAATTGCTCACTTACTCACCCAGTCTGCCTTAATCCAGGTTACTATTGCCCTGGTCATGTCCCGCTTGGACTATTCCAATAGCGTCTACCTGGGACTCCCAGTGGGCCTATCAAAGAGACTTCAACTAGTCCAGAACCAGGCGGCTAGACTCATCCTACAACAGCCAAAATGGTCTTCTATCAAACCAGGACTAGAAAAGCTACACTGGCTTCCGATTTCCCAACGCATTGCCTTTAAAGCTGGCTGTATCACCTTCAAGGCCACACAAGATAAAGGCCCTGCCTTTATTCGCAGCCTGGTTTCTAAATATATTCCCACTAGAAGCCTGCGCTCCGCTCAAAAATCCTTATTGGAGGTGCCTCGCTTTAAAAGGAAGCGACAGGGTGGCTGCTGCTTTCGCCATCTAGCAGCTTCATTTTGGAACTCCATCCCCTTACCGATTAGGCAGAGTATTGATTTGCTCACCTTCCGCAAGGGACTAAAAACCTGGTTGTTCTCTCAAGCCTACCATTAACCTCTGTCAGCTTAGTGTTATGTTGTTCGGACTCTTCATACTTCCTATAGCGCCATGAAGCCCACGGGCGTACGAGCGCTCTACAAATTGATTTTAACATAACATAACATACTAAATTAGAAGTTTTTGGTCGGCTGAATTAATGTGTGTATCTCAAAATTGATAACTGTGTATTTGAAATTAAATTGTATGTATTTTTAGAACTCGGAAACTGATGTGTGGAAAAAAAATATTTAAAGCTAATATTTGATTGATAAATCATGAGGCATTGGGGAGACATATTACTAATATTAAAACCTTGGTGCCAGGGGCATAACAGCTATGGCTGTCATGCATTACCCATGTCGAAGCAGCCCAAATTGTTAAAGCCTTTTTCACATTACTGATTGTCAGCCCTGCCTGATGTACCGAGGTGATCACTGTGGATAATCTTGTGTGGAGTTTTCACTAATGCAGTCTTGTCTAAAGTGATCACTATATTACTATTAGAACACAAAAAATATATGAAGGTCAGTATTATTTTAATTTAACATAAGAAGATTTTACTTCACAAAAGGTTGAAGACACCTGGCCTAGGGGTTCATTTTGTCTCATGCTGGAGTCCAATTGCCTGTGGGATGTACAGGGTGCAGGTGGTGCGGGCATAACAGTTTTTTTCCCCAAAGGTCAAAATCAAATTTTTTTTTGTTTGATTAATTAAAATCTTACAAAAGGCAGCAAAACACATTTACAGATATAAAATGCTAAAAACTATCCATATGTTCGAATAATTATCATCAATCTGATATAAAAGTCAATCGTTTAAAATTTGATTTTTAGTTAATTAAATAGGTTCATATTCACACAACTCATAAATTAATCAAGCACAGGCTTCCAACTTTTTTTGGACCATAAATAGAAATTTAACGAAAGTCTGAGTTCATTGGTAGGTCATCTGAATTTAAGCCTGCCACTAATGCCTGCCTACAAGTCCTTACACCACGTTCATTAAGCATTTTCTTAAGTGTACTTTTTCTTTCCACTTCCAAGTCAGGACAAAGACACAATAGATGTAAGATGGCTTCTTGTCCTGATTTACATAGTCTACATAAGCAGCTTTCGTCTGATCTTTTCCATGGTGCCAAGTGGCATAAGCCTGGAAAGTGGCCAAACCTAGTATTCATAAAAACTTGGGGGCATATTATCAAGGGGTTTTATCTCCGCTTTTTTGGCTTTAAAAGCCAAGAAAGCGGAGATAAAATTATCTCCCTATTACCAAGCTGTCGCTAACACCAGTTAGTGACAGCTAATCGGAGATAGCGACCATCTTGGGCCCCGCTTTGCATGTCAGTGATATTTATCACTAATGACATGCAAAGTGGGCGTGCCAAGATGTTAGCGACTGGAAACAGTCACTAACATCGCTATCTCCTATTACCAACTTTTGGAGATATTCGTGCTAAGCGCGAATATCTCCAAAAGCTAACACCTGCCCTGAGCAGTTCTTAGCCATGTTATCCAATGGGAGGTGGATAACATGGCTAAGAGCATTTGCTCGATAATGCATGAATATCGCTGAATATTGCTAATAGCAAGGTTTATCTGCGATAAAAATGGCCGATGTGCGGCGATAATTTTTGTCTCTAAACAAGTTAGAGACAAAAATTATCGCTAGTTGTTGGTAATATGCCCCTTGCTTATTTTTTTTTGACCATGAAGTTTCCAGGTAGGTTTGAATCTTCTTTTTTTTTAAACCATTCACAATTGGTCATGCGTGCTTTTGTTTAACAAAAATATCTTTATCCTTTGTCAAGGAGAGATAATCAGTTAGTTTATTTACCGCTTTTTTGAAACTCTCCTGCACAACAGTGGCGTTCCAGATAGGTGTTATACCAAGCTCGGTAGGTTAATCAGTCGTAGGGAGAAGGGATGAGAGGTCCATTCATATCCCCGGTAAAGTGATCAGATTAATCAATAGGAAGAATGGACACTTGTAGCTTCATAACCTTTGGTTATACTTGAAACACCCTCATAAACGCCTTGATTTTAAATGCGGTATATATCTGTGGTCCGCCCCTTATCAGCGTTATGGCATAGTCATCGGGTGTTTCAATAACGTGCTTTATGCCAGCCTTATCCTGAGGCAACCTCCGGTCTGGGTTAGCAGTGCCAAGAAATTGAAATTAAAATTAAAAGACTCTCCCAGATGGAGGGTGTAAAGAAAAAGAGGAAATGACAGTGAGGTTTTTCTTTATAAAAAACAATAGTTCTCCATACAAAAAAACTTTAATATAAATGGAGAAGTAGTGTTATTAAAAAGGAATTGCGATATTGTGGTCAATCGGGTAACTGGATTACCCTATATCTTTTACAGAACGGTTGACATGTTTCTGCTCCTTTGGCCCATCCGGGTCTATAGAGCATTCGTCAGGACATACAAAACATATAGGTACTCACACCATTTGTGTAGTTTTCAAAAATGTTAGAATTCTTAACACTTGTTTGTAATGGATTTCTGGAGAGGGAGACAAATTAACAAACATCCATATTTTGCATGTAAACATTATCTCATATAGCACATTTACAATCTTCTAATTCTAGAAAGATGAATACACACATATCTGTACTCTTACTTTTTAACAGGAACTGAATACAGTGGGAATTCTGGAGGTATATCTTGGTCCAATTTTGAACATTAATAACATTGGGGAGCAGCCAGTCAATATAATGTATGTTTTAAGAAATGCTACGCAGTGTGCTGGTATTATGATGGTCGCAAGTAATTTTTGACCTGAGTCCTATTGTTAAGCATGACGCAGAAAGAATTTTCAAGGATGGCACTCTCGTGCAGCGTGCTGCTTTGGCACAGTCAGACGTTTTACATGTCAAAAGGTGCAGTTGGTAATGGGTCACGGAAGTTATAGCGTTTCTGTGATCCGAAACACTTGTTGTTATTTTTAAGCTCCATGTTCGTTAGGTTTTGGAGCATGTTCTAGGAAATGGTAGCACAGAGATAGACATTTTTACAGCGCTCGGTGTTCAATGAGGAAATAAAATCATTACCTTCGAAAATTGTATGTTCGAAGTCCTCTGGGTGTATCGATTCCGATTATACCAGAGCTAGATAAAGTATAATGGAGTAGTATTGTAAATTTAGTTCAAAGTAAGGCAGTTTAATCTTTTAGGGAAAAAGCATTTGAAAAAACGCCAGAGTCGGCCGCCATTCTTACCCGCGTGTGTGGAGGTTTCCATCTGCTAGTGCTGACTCTGCCCCACCGAAGTATGACAAGCCCTGCCTGATCCCATCCTAAATATAGTGTAATAAAGGAAGGACTATGGGCAGGTCGGAGCTATTCAAAGGCAGTTCGAGACTGCTGTGTGCCTCTCAATCTTAACGGGAATTTTTTTGGGGAATATCTTTGATTCTTTTGTGTATAGAAACCAGTGTTTACTATATATCGGAACATAGTAGGAAATGAATGTTAAATTAGGGGTTTATAAAAATATTTGTAAGTGATGATTATTGCACATGGAGATTTTAATACACATGTTTTTGGGGGATGAATGTCCCGAAGAGAGAGTTATCATATTTAGGGAACATCGTAGATGCCTTAGGGGTATATCATATGTAATAGTTTAGATATTTGGCTGGCACGGAGTGGTTGTCTGTGTTGAAAGAGTTAATTGTTAAAGCCACGGGTATGCACGAAATTGTTCTGAGGTACATATGTATCAAGTGAACTGATGCCATGGTACATTGTCATTCAAACCTACAAGGTGTGTTTGGAGGCGGTTTACCCACCTCTGTTCCTTCTCAAAAAGGATTTTTTCAGCATTCCTGGTTTTATCTGTTAGCATCTCAAGCACTATCCATCTAAGATCTTCACAATCATGGCCTGCTTCTACAAAGTGGGAGCAAAGTTTGGTGGTGTTTTTCTTCATTCTTATATTGCTCTTATGTTCTCCAATCCGCAACTTGATTTTCCGGCAGATCATTCCCACATATTTACGCTGGCACGGACAGGTCACCAAATACACCACATGAGTGGAATTACAATTTGTGTGTTGTCGCTGTGTCCACAGGAGCTTTCACTGAGTTGTAGGATCTTCGTTGTTTTTGTAAGTTTACATACCACACACGTTCCACAAGGATAGTGCCCTGTGATTGGTAATAAGTTCAGGTCTCTAATTTGTGGAATAATTTTATTCTTTCTGGGACGGGTGTGTACCAACACATCTTTTAGGTTTTTCGCTCGCTTGTTTGCGAACCTAGGTTTAGGCCAGTTATGTTGTCCCGAGGTGATGATACTTCAGTTCTTTCTAATCAATTTTTGAACCTCATATGTCGCTGGACAATAGGTTGTAACACATGTAACTAGGTCTTTAATGGGTTCTTTTTCAATAGTTTGAAACAGGCAGTCTCTGGGTTGATGTTTTGCCCGTTTGCGGCATTTGGAAATGGTGGATGCTGTATAGTCTCTAGTCTTTAGTTTTTGGCTCAGTTCACGTGCTTGTTCTGAATGTCGACCGTTCTGTAAAAGATATAAGGTAATCCAGTTACCCGATTGACCACAATATCGCAATTCCTTTTTAATAACACTACTTCTCCATTTATATTAAAGTTTTTTTGTATGGAGAACTATTGTTTTTTATAAAGAAAAACCTCACTGTCATTTCCTCTTTTTCTTTACACCCTCCATCTGGGAGAGTCTTTTAATTTTAATTTCAATTTCTTGGCACTGCTACCCAGACCGGAGGTTGCCTCAGGATGAGGCTGGCATATAGCACGTTATTGAAACACCTGATGGTTATACCGAGCTCTTCAATTGTTAGATTTAAGTAGAGCTGGCAGTTAGCGTCCGATTCTTTTTTATTTCAAGCCACAGTAGATGAGACATTTTGTTGTCCTGATCGTTTTTTATTCTGTTCCACACTTTCTATGTGTGCCCTTTTCTTGCATAATATTGGTTGTTTAGCCCAAATTCCAATCTCACTTGGGCTTGAGAGGCATTCGTTGGTAGAGAAAATAAAATTCTGTACGTTTTAGCGACTAAGGTGTTAATGATGTCTGCATCTTTTCCGTTGTGCACCTCACTGGCATACGTTAAAGTTGGCAATAATTTTGCTGCAATTGTTTTTAATAAGGGGCGATAAAACAAGTCTCCAATGGTTCTCTGGATTGTTCTAAGTGCACCAATGAGGGAGTTTGCTTTCCTTTTAATGTCGAGTTTTTGAGACTCGAACTTGCCATTATCGTTGAAAGTTACTCCCAAGTACTTATAGTCAGCTACTCGCTCCAATTTCTTTCCTTGCAGGATCCATTTGTGTGCGTGTGTTATTCGTTTGTTTTTTGTAATTACCATCACCTTGGTCTTGGCTTCGTTTATGTGCATACCATTTGCCTCAGAATACTTAGAGATGCCATCAATCAGTCGTTGCATCTCCACCTTTGTACAACTTAAGAGTATGACATCATCCGCTTATAATAGATTCGATATCTGGGTTTGAGCTAACCTTGGGGGGTGGGAATTAATTGTGTTTAATTCCGTGGTAAGGTTAGCTAAAAATAAGTTAAAGAGTAAGGGAGCCAACACACATCCCTGTTTAAGGCCACTCGATGTTGGAATTATTTTGGTTAAAGTTGAGCCGTTACCCGTCCTAACTCTAAGCCAGGTTTCGGAGTGCAAGAGCTTAATCATCTTTAGTAGCTTTTCTGATATTCCTTGTTTAGTTATTTTGACCCATAAAAGTTCTCTGTCAACACAGTCGAAGGCAGATTTAAAATCTACAAAACACAAATATACGGGTTGTTTAGCTAGAATTGCTTTTTCGATTAATATTGTTAATTTTAAAAGATTTGTGGTCGTACCAAGGCCTTTGACAAAACCTGTTTGATTTGGGGGTAATACCTGGTTCTCTTTTGTTTAGTTAGTTTGACCCATAAAAGTTCTCTGTCAACACAGTCGAAGGCAGATTTAAAATCTACAAAACACAAATATAAGGGTTGTTTAGCTAGAATTGCTTTTTCAATTAATATTGTTAATGTTAAAAGATTTGTGGTCGTACCAAGGCCTTTGACAACACCTGTTTGATTTGGGGGTAATACCTGGTTCTCTTTTGCCCAGTCGGTTAGTTTCGCCAATAAAATCCCAGCAAACAGCTTTGCATCCGTGTTCTGTAAAGTAATTAAGCGATAATTTTCTGGTTGTTGCCAGTTTCCTTTCTTAAATATGGGTGTTATAAGTGATCCTTTCCATGATTTCGGGATTTGTTCCCTCTGGACCACTTCATTAAAACATCTGTAAGATAGCTTGACCAGAAGTCGGGCGCTTCTTTGAAAAGTGCAAAAGGGATGCCATTTGGATCAGGGGCGCCATCTTTTGCTTTTTTGTCAGACTTGTCACTTGACTATTGTAGTCATGGTCGAATTTTGCGAATCTCGCGTTCGCGAATTTTGCGGATTTGCGAACTCGCAATCCGCAAAATCCGCGAATTCTCGCGAATTTGCGGATTTTTTTTTTTTTGTGTTTGCGCGGGTTTCGGCCAGTTCGCGAGGGTTTTGTACAATGTCGCAAATTGCGAACTTACCTGTCGGGTCGCAAGTTTCGCGAACTTGTTGTTTCTACGTGTCCAGCCTGTTTGGGACACTCTTCTTCATCACTGCCACTCTCTGTCACCACTGCCACTCTCTGACTACTCATGCCACCCTCTGGCCCACCCATGCCACCCTCTGTTTCATCACAGCACCCTCTGGTTGTCCAGTCAGTGTACATTATTGTGGCAACGCAAGCACACCTTCCCTGCCTCAAGTGACCTGAATTAATTTGGGGCTGATTAATGTGTCACAGAATATTTTTTTAGCTGGCACCTGCTTCGTTAGTGCTTCCTGATTAGTGATCTTTTGCACTTGCTAAGTGCTTTCATTGTTGCAAAATTAGTTACAACACCTGCCCTGCCCCAACTGACAATAATGAATTAGGGGCTGATTAATGGATTTGAACTTCCAGCCTGGCTCCTGCTTGTCTCCCTTAGCTGTAATTCAGGACCTTTGTGGCATATGTGTAACTATTCTGAGGTTCAGAGCAGGGTCACATAATAGTTTCAACTGGCAACTGAACTCTGGAGGGGCCCCTCAGGAAGCACTACAGGAAATGGCTACTAATGATGAGCCTGAACTTTTGAACCTGGTAAGTAGTTTCAGTTTTGCTAAGATCGTATTTCTGCAATTTTGCACTTATTCGCGGGGCGCGAACTCACGCGAACAGTGCGAACAGTGCGAGCAAAATCCGCTGCTCGCGGATTTGCGGATTTTGCGGGAGATTCGCAAATCTCGCGGATTGCGAATTTACCGAAAATCCGCAAAATCCGCGAGCGAAACGGATTTTCCGCCCATGCTTAGACTATTGGTTATTAGGATCTCACTATCTCCTTCTTTGTCAACTTTTGTAAAACTTGGGTCGACAGTGCGTTGTGTCAGAGACGGCTGGTTTGGATTTAGATGTGCTTTGAGGAACGTCACCCATTCTTCTTCGGATAGACTGGTTGCAATTCCGTGTTTATTTGGACAAGCTAGGCCGTTAATTAGTCTCCAGAACTCCCTTGAATTTGCCAATGTGCTTGCATGGAATATTTTTGTCCACAGATCTTGTCTGGCTTTGCTTTTTTCATTCCAAATCAGTTTCTTTATTCTGCAGTTTGTATTTCTCAGTAAAGCAGCTAGTTCATTGTTATATGGCGACTTCATTAGTTGTCTCCTCATCCGATTTTGTGTACATATGAGTTTTCTTACAGTATATGGAAGAAAGATGTAATTTTCTCTGCCTTCTCTGCCTTCTCTTTTATTAATAATTCGCTCCTTTCCTTCTTTGTGTTCCTGTTGTTTTAGCATTATCAGTGACTACTTTGTGGGTGAAATTTTCCCATTGTTCCATGAGGTCTATGCTTGTTTCTTCATCCATAGATTCTATCACTAGTTTTTTTGCCCATCCGGTGATCTCATCCGTATTTTCGGATTTCCATATAAGTTTCTTGTAATTAATGGTACAGATCTCACCAGGGGTTGTCTGGAAGGTCTCAGATTTTGGGCACAATATATTTATCTCAATAATTTGCTGGCTATGATCACTGTCCGTAACTTTGTTCAAGGTATAAGATGTCACCATGTTATAGATAGATAAAGATGTCAGCGTGTAGTCAATTCGTGAAGTACTGTTTTTAGAATGAAATGAGCAAGCCGGAGGAGAGTCCGTTCGAAATCTACCATTCAATATTCTAAGGCCCAGCGCTTCCATATCCTTCACCAGGTTTATCCCTATTTTATTTTGTTGAATATCGGTCTTAGGTCCCGTTGTTGGGTCAGGGATTGCCCATTGATGATTTTGCGATTGAACAAAGTCGCTCCGTACCATAGGCATTAACAAGTTTGTATTCAAGTCCCCTGTTACAATATAATCTGCCAGAGGGGCTTCCAGAATTTGCTCCAATAAAAGATCATTTAGGGCAGTAGTCAGCTCTTTCTTTGAGGTCCGTTTTGGTGGTATGTAGACGTTTACGAGAGTCAAGGTTTTGTAAGGCATACTTTTACAAGCTTTATAGCGAATTTTTAATGCGAGAAGGTTTGAGTTATTCGTATGGATTAACTCATGTTTTGCTTCTAGGTCGTTTGATACAAATATTGCTAAACCTCCACAAGGGCGTCCACATTTCTGATATTTAACAGCTGGTTCAAAGTATCCTGTGTGATGTTTTAACATAAATGGGTCTATTGACCAAGTTTCCTGCAGTAATATTATTTGAGTTTCAGTTGAAAATCCTTGAATTTTAGCTTCCTTCCATTGTCCACAGATCCCATTTATATTCCATGAGCATATCTTCAATTTTGTGAAGGCCGTGGTCTTTTCTTGCACTTGGTCTTGTCGTCAGTTGTCCTTTGTACCATGAAGGGATTCCATAATCCAGTGTTTATTTGCCTCTTTTGTGTTCTCTTTCTCTAATGGTATCAAACAAAATCTAACTTCATTGTTTGATTTCGCCAGGGGATTTTTTAATATGGAGAAAACTGGATTCCTTTCACTGGACTGGGATTTTTTTGTATTGCTTCCAGTATTTAAAAGGGGTGTTGGATAGACTATTGGCGGGAGTTGACTTATCAATATACCCCAATCACAAAAGCATCAATTCTCTTTCAGGATAGAGTCCGCTATTGGCCCAGTGGGTAGTGTTATCAGTGTTAGTGGCAGTGTGCCATCAGGATTTGCCTGAAAGCCCACTGTTTCAATGTCTTCTGTTGTTATTCTTTCAAGAGTTGGTACATTTTTCATTAGTCGGAGGATTTTTCCTCTATTAAGAATGTCATGAGGTCCTCTTTATTCATATAATGGCTTAAGGACTAGTTGTACGGTCCTTTTTTTGTGTGGCATTACATCAATTATATTTTCCCTTTTTCTTCCGTTTTCTGTGTAGGTAATCTGCCTCCTCAGACCTCTTTTTGCAATAACTAAATTATCTTGCTTTTTTCCATAAATCAAACCATCAGTTATTTCTTTCCTTATAGGGCAGTTTGGCGTTAGTCCAGTATTCCCTATTCCTTTCCGTTCGGGGAGAACATCTTGTATGTTGCCAGTTATGAGTTGACTGAGCGGGTTTTTTTCCTGCCGGTCATTCAGAGTTTGGTTCGATGGACACATGAGCCTCTTTACGTCATTTTCATAAGACCATTTGGTTCCAAACTCCTGTGACAGCCTTACTCTATTTCCATCAGTCATACTCTGGGTTTCATTGCTTTGAATTCCAGGAAGAATGAGATCATTTATCATACAGCCGTTTACATTAATTTTGTTTGCTGTTTGTACTGCCTTTTCTATTTCTTGCTCAACATCACTTGGACAGATGGTTAAATCGGAAGTTTCAGTTAAACTAGTGATGATTCTTTCGGTCTGTCTATGTTTGGAACTGAGTGCGGATGGTTTGGAGAAGATGTCATAGTATTTCTCCTCTCCTTCAGCGTTTTTTGCCACTTTTGTTTCGGGCATCACATTGACCCCTTCGTTAGATGATTTATTCTTTTTGCTCTTTTGATCCAAAGAATTTGTAGTTCCACAGTATTTGGGTTCTGGAGTTCTTACTTTTTCTTTCAAGGGTTTAGTTATTTCTGTTTCTGAATGCGTAAAGCTTTCCTCATTTACCCTATTTCTTGCTTTCCTCAGTTTCTTTTTCTGTCTTTTTGTTAGTTCAAAATCCCTCGAGTCTTCATCTTCAATGTCCTGTTTATTTGAAGTGTCTCCTGATTTTATTCTTGCTTTGTTTTCACTAATGTCATGGATTGGATTCTCTTGATTAATCACATTTGTCCTTTTGCTGTATTCAATAGACAATTTTGTCAGTTCCTCCTGTTTGTTTTCTGAGGTTGATTTTTTATTATTTGGTATCCGTCCTCCTTACTTTTTCCCGCTTTCTTTTTTTGAATAGCTTCTTTAGCGTCCTCCAGTATTGTATTTACAACTTCCAGTATGAGTACCAGTTTGTTTATTATTGGTGCAGAAGTGCATTCTCTGCATGTTGGCGTTTTTTCCTTTTTTGCTTTTATTATTAGGTTGTTTAGGTCGGATAATTTGATCTCAATTCCTGCAACTGTGTTGGCCATAAGACCCAAAATGTCTATTTGAATGTCCATTTCATTTGACTATGCAGCTAAAGCTTCCAAAGTTAATACTGAAGTTTGATAGTGTATATCCCATATTGATCCAGCGTCCATTTTTTCTGTTTGCTTTGCATTGTGTTTGAGATTTAGTTGATTGGTATTTGAAGTGGTGTTGTTATCTTCATCATTTCTTTTAATGTCAGGAATATCTTTGTGTGTAATTGACAATGCGTGTTTTGGGGATAGAAGTCTCCATTTGATAGGAGCGCTTTCCTTTATGGATGCGGGACCATTTGTTGGTGATAGTTGTTTTTTGGTTGCTAGACCATTTACAACTTATGGATGTATATTGCCTCCTGTTTCAATATTTGTATTTGTATTTTCTACGGTCTGTAGATGAATAATATTTTCCCGCTCAATTGTGTCTTGTGGGTCGTGGCTTTGCAGTATGGGTCGTCCTTTTTCATCTTTATGATGGTTTCCCAATAATTGGTAACACTTTTTTTCGTCCAGGGCATTTTGGCACTCTGGGTTATGTAGCGATTCTTTATGTGATTGAGCTTGATTCTTTTTTATGACCACATTGGCCTCTTAGGGTATTAGAGCAGGTTCATTATAGGCTGCCTGTGTTTTGTTAGGGTGACTATCGGCCTCTGAACTTTCCATTATTTCACTTTTCGTCTCCTGCGCAAATATTTTATATAGTGGATATTCTGGTCGTAAATCCAGTCGTAAATCTATTCCCTCTGAGTTTTCATTAAATTTGGCGTCTAGGTCTGCTCCCACTTCAACTTTTAGATCCAAACCCCCTTTCGTACCGTTTGTTGGTTTGAGTGGGGGCTGTAATGATTTTAATTTGTGCTCCGCTTGCATAGTCATAAGTCCAGTTGTAGGATCTTTCATGAAGTCAAATTTCTGTGGGATTTTTGTTGATCTTTCAAACATCCTTGCTATAGGTGAAATTAGCGACTGAGTCGACCCCTTTGTTTGCGCCTTAACACTGATCTTTTTTTGCGAGTTGAGTCCTTTATTTCTTCGAGCTCGTTTCTTGGGGGAGCCCACAGTTCTCTCTTTGCCAGAACGCATTTTCTAGTAGCTGCCCCTTTCTTTTGGGTTATTGATGTTGTTGGCGTTGGTATTTGCTACTTTGCTACTGGTTTAGTTTTTTTTTCCAATAACTACTCTCCTAATAGGTATTAAAGAGGTATGAGATTGAGAGACGGCAAGCCAAGAACTATCACTGCATCCCCCAATGGTGAAATGGAAAAAGGAAAAGGAAGAAGCAGGGGAGCAGAGGGGTAAGATCGTCAGGTACGGGCTCTCCACGACAAACACAAACTCGCTTCTCTCAAAGGGTGTTATCGGCAACCCCAGCCAGGACCCAGCACCGATAGTCCAGTAATACTGGTTTAATCCTTTTAAATGTCAATGTCCATGTGCCTTCTTAAGGGTTGGAATGTTTCCCCCGGTGGCTGATTAGCTTTCTGAGCCTCTCTCAGAATTTGGTTCTATAGCAGAGATATCAGCCAAAAGGTCTCAGGGCTCTGGGTTACAACAATAGTGGGTCCCACAGTGTCTACAGCACTCGCGGCAACATCCTCGGCTCCGGGCAGCTCCCGCGGCAACTCCTGCAGCCCTCCTTTGCACTCCTACAGTACTTCCCAGGACCTGCACCAGTGCCGCCCATAGCACGCCCGTAGCACGCGCGGCTCACAGCCTCCGCATTCGTGGCGTTCGCGGCACCTACCCGTGCGGCTCACCTGCGGCTCTTTTTGCCGTTTACCCCCGCTCATCGCTCGCCGCTCGCCGCTCGCCGCTTGGTGCTCAGTGCTGGGCGCTGGGCACTGGATGCGAGGTCGCAAGGTTCCACCTGGTCATGCCGCCTGGTCGGAGCTGCACGCCGCAGGTTCCGCCGCCTCCTTGCTGCCTCGTCTCCTCGTGGGTCACTGGATCTTGCTCACTGCTGCACTCTAGCGTCCCTTCTGTCAAGTGCTGATGCAGGTTTTCTCCAACTAAACTATAGATTCCACTTATAAATTCCTGTGAATAGGACACCCTGCTCCACTTGATCACCCAAAGGTCATCCTACTGGGCAGGGCTTCTTGGGATAGAGAGCACAGAACCTCCATACCAGGTATGGGGCACAGATGTGATTGGCATGCTCCCAAGACCTACTTCTAGGGGATATACAACCCAATCTACTAAGTAAAAGAGTTTACCCTGTTTCTATTTGAAATCCATAATATGGCATGCTTCAAACTCGACATGACTTTAAGGGATGATTTGTGTGGTTTGATTCTCAAGGTGTGGAGGGTTCAAAGGGTTTCAGAAGTGATATGTACTTGGAGTTCGGCTGGTAGTTCCAATCTAAGAGCTACAGGGTTAATGACCTTGGAAACCTTAGAAGGTCCAATGTAACATGGTTGTACTTTGCGTGGTCCTGCTACATGTAAGTTCTTAGTTTCTAAGCAACCTTGGTCACCAACAATGTAGGGAGGTGCTGGACGATGATGTTGATACGCTTGAACTTTTGTTAGCTACTTGGATTGTTGTAGTGCTGTTCTGGCTTTTGCCCATGTTTCCAGTAGGATTTTATGGAGTATCATGGCTGCAGGAATGGTTGTCAAGTCCTCAAGTACTTAGAGGGATAACCTTTGAATGAAACCCTACAGAATAATAAAAAAGGGATATCCCTGTGGCAGAATGTGTACTGTTGTTATATACAAATTCTGCCTGAGGTAATGCTGAAGGCAGCTACTAGTACATGTGCTCAGAAGGTATCATAAATATTGCTTCATTTAATGATTTGTATATTCAATTTCACCATATGCCTGAGGGTGGTAAGCTGAGGACAACCATGTTCAATTTGAAGTGTTGTGCAGACCCCTTGCTAGAATTTGGAAAAAAATTGTGCCTCACGGTCGGGGATGATAATGAAGGGTAGACCGTGTAATCAGATTATCTGGCCAATGAAAACTTTAATTAAGTCTTTCGACATTGGTAGTCTTCTGAATTGAATTAAATGAGCCATTTGGGTTAGGATGTCGACAGCCTCGAGAGCTGTGGTAAACCCGTCTGCCAGGGGGAGGTCAGTAGCAACATCCTTGTGAATGTAGTGACAAGGGGTTGGAGTGATTGGCGTGGAATGTAAAAGCCCTTCAGGAGAGAAATGAGAGGGCTTGAGCCATGCATAAGATGAGCTAGATCTACACATCTCTAGATATCCCCTTCCACTAAAATCAATAGTGACAGTTCTTCTTTATCTTTTCCTCTCCGGTGTGTCCAGAAAAAGGTGAAGAGTGACACCACTGTAACACACGCTGTTGTAAATCATGGGTAGGGATTCATAACTTGTCCGTATTTTGTATAAATTGCTGTCCTCAATAGAATGACTTAGGTCCTGTAGCCAAGCATGTAGATCAGTCGTCTGGAGAGCTATTTTGAGATCCCGAAAAATGTCTCTGATTCATTCTTGGTATTTTCATAACCGCCAATGATTCTGTCTTGTGGGCTATGGGTATTCGATCATTGAGACAGGTGGAGGGAATAGAATTCGTGTCTAGGTGCTTAGTCCTGTTTCTTCCCTGGCTGCTAGGTGATTCCAAAATTGTATTCACTAATTGAAAGAGCCCATTTCATCTGGTGAGGATTGAGAGCTCTGGCTGACCTAAAAATTGTAGATTTCTGTGGTCAGAATAGATGGTTATATTATGACGTGATTACAAGAGATAATGCCTTCACTCTTGGAAGGCCAGCATGATGGCCAGCAGTTCTCACAAGGTGATAGTGAAATTTCGTTCCACAGGCTACAGTTCCTTCGAGAAGAAGTCTATGAAATGTATTTTGCCTGGCTGCGCATTTCGTTGAGACAATATCCCTCCCACAGTGAATTGAGAGGCATCCACCTCCTCAAAAAGTTGAGTGGGGTCAGCATGTTCAGAATGGGAGCAGAGGTAAACATTTCCTTGAGTAAGGCAAAGGCATGGTCTGCAATGTCTGTCCAACTAAAATGAGTCCCTTTGCGAAGCAATTTTGTGATAGTGGTCATAATATCGGCAAAGTGTGCAAGCCAAGGAATGATTGAATGCTTAGTACCGAGGTTGGCCTTGGCCAATGCAAAATTGCTTAATTTTTCTTGGGATCCGTATGGATCAAATATAGTCAATGTATAGCATGTACTAATGTTAGGAGAGTTGGCTCATGGTCTGTCCGACTCAGGGCACCTCTAGCTCTGCATCACAGTTTGGACATTCATTTGGAATTTTGAGCGGTGAAGTGATGGTTGGAGGCCCTGCGAGCTGGAGATGTTGGTAAGTGGCTGCCCACAAGGAGACGGGATTTATCTCAAATTAAACATCTTTCTTCACATTGATGAGTGTAGAAACTTCTGTCTCCCTGTAGCATTGGCGGTAACCTTGAAACGTGGTCTATGCTGCGCTTTCTGTGCGGATCACTTACTGATGTCTGGCAGTGATGAGAAGATGATCAAGTATATTATCACCAGGGAGAGAACAATAAGCATAAGGCATACAATGAAATAGAAATACAATGTATTTTATTAGTTAGGTATATATACATATGTTAAAAACATAAAAATTCTGACACGTAATAAAAAGTAAAAAGCAACATATCACTCCTACCAATATTATTCCAACTCACTGATCCCCCACATCCATATCCAACTATTGATGTAAGGTCTATCTATCACAGGTGACCCGTATATTTTATAACCGAAACACTGCTCAAATATACCATCTAAATAGTCTGTACCTCGTGTAGCTTGATAAGTAGGCTACTTGAGTAGGGAGTTTTCGATATGTATAGCAGTCTTTGCCAATATTGTTTTCTTATAACTGTATTGAAGTTGTTTACTATAGGTGAACACAGTTCAACCAAATAAGGATGAATTTTAATTTGTCATATATATCTTTCAGATTGTGTGTGTGGCTCCTGAAGAAGGCGTTCTTGTGAAAACGCCGAAACGCGCGTCGAAGAGGACTAATATTGTCCGCCACTGTTTTTCCCTTTTTTTAAAAATTGATGGTGTCTTTCATTGTATTACATTGACTGTTTAAAATTGGTTATATGTTGCTTTTTACTTTTTATTACGTGTCAGAATTTTTATGTTTTTAACATATGTATATATACCTAACTAATAAAATACATTGTATTTCTATTTCATTGTATGCCTTATGCTTATCGTTCTCTCCCTGGTGATAATATACTTGATGGTTTTTTGTACATTGTCTTCTTTCCCTGTCAAACAAATTCTGTTGCTCTAACAGGGGGTCCTTGTTATTTACGCCAGTGATGAGAAGATGGCAATATTTCTTCACATCAAGTCGGAATTGTAACATATCATGCAGGCAGTTGCGGGACCATTTTATGGGCAGTAATGTTTTTGTGGGCTAATTGGTCTGGTTGCATCCTAGATTTGCTGTGCATGTACCCCGGAGAGCATTACTGAATTTGTGCATATGTGGGGGCCAACTTGAGTTGCCTGTCCTTGGTCTCAAAGGGGGTCAGGCATCACAAACAAGCCCCACCGGATGTAAAAACTGAACGTTTTGTTCTGCTCGATGGGCATTTTAGTCAATTGGGAAAGAATGAATTCCTTTGAATGTGCAATATCTATTGTTCCATGATGAAACCTGTTACTAATGTATTTTGTGGTGACAGGCAGACCTTCATTGAAAATTCATTTGCGGTGACAGGCACCCCTTAGTAGAGTACATCACAAACTCATTTTGAATACAGGGTACAGTTTGTACAATGCAGCATTGTATATTACTGTGTACTTGCCGGAGACAGGCATTCACTAACTTTTGTCCTGTTACTCCCCCTTGTGTATTCAACAGTGACAGGCACACCTATAACTCAGAGTTGGTACACTTTATCAGTACCTATGAAAGCGCAACCTTGTACTGGTGACTGGCACACCCTCCTTGTACATTGTTTATTGGTGACCAGATGTACAGCTTGTCGCTAGCGCACAGTGCAGGCACACCTTTGGCATATAAATTCTGGGACAAAGCATTTCTATTGTAAAGCTATGTAGGCCATTAATCCCCCTCCACCATTTTTAAAATCTCTAAGGGAGCCCATCATTCCTTGAAAAGAGTGGGTTAGAACATTCTATGACTTTCCGGGAGCAATAGATAGATTTAAGTTCAAGCTTGATAGGAGAAGGTGGTTGCTGGAACTCTTGTCGGGTATGGAAGGGACGAAGAGATATTCATTCACCTACCCATATACACACCGGAGGATGATGGTGAACTAGATGAATATGAGAATACCTTTTAGGGATTAGATAAGCACTTTCCTAAACTGGCAAATTTGGTTGTGAGGAGACACAAAATCTTTTCCAGGGAGCCAGCTGACACTGAAAACATAGACATGTATATAGCTTCATTGCTTGTTTTAGCAGCCAAGTGTGATATTTGGGAATTTTATAGATCAACTGATCAGAGATCAAATAGTTACTAGATATCATAATAAGAAGATTCAAGGGAGATTGCTTATGTGTAAAAATCCACCTTTCGATAAAGCTGTAGAGATAGCAGAAGAGCTTAATAAAACTGATGATACCATTTTATTGGTTAAAAGCCATACGTCTTATATGAACAGGGCATCAGATAAAACTAAAGCATTTAAAAAATAGAAACCTTTACGTTTTGGCAATATATGTTATATGTGTGGATCCAAATTCCACATAGCTTCATACAAGCAAAGCCCTGCTCTCACCAAGGAGTATAGCAAGTATGGGGTTATAGGTCATTTTGCAAGATGTTTTGATCAAGTGCAAATAAAGGCAAAGTGAATTTGGTAACTGAAGACTATGATCAGAGTTTGTCTGATGAACATAATAATTTGGTGCTCTGGGTATGAGCAGGAAGTGGTTAATGACATGAGCACAATGATAGCACAAGGATCTGAAAAAAATGGCAATGATCTCAATATTTCAGTTTATTGTATTAGAATTCATGAGAATGACATACATGTATCCAAGGACCTGTAGAGATATTTAGAGTGTGAAAATTGATGATACCTTTAGTAATGGATTTAGGATTTAGGATCCACACTCACCATCATTTCCAAAGATACCATTCTTAAATGCAATATTAGTGAGGTGTTATTACCACCAGATGTATCACCTCAAGTGTGTGCCATAATTGCCTCAGTGGGTTTCTTTGAAACTATCATTGGTTTCAAAGATCGGGAGGTCCAGTGGAAGGTATACATCTCACATACTGGGACAGATATTCTTGGGTGGAACCACCAAGCCTGTTGGGATATTGTTCTTAAATCAGGCAGTGTAAATCAGGTTTTGACTGTTACTGATTATCAATTAAATGTGCAGATTGACAAATTACACACTCTGCTTAAAACACTTAGCAACATATTTGATGAACAATTGGGAAGGTTGAAAGGATTTGAACATGTTATCAAATTTAAAGATGTGTGTGTCCCTGTGAAACATAATTTGCGGGGGGTAACATTCAACGAGAGACATCGGGGCTGATTAGGATGGCAGTCGGAAAATCACCCGACCGCCAGGGAAGCGGAAAACAACCGCTTGCTGGAACCATGGAAAAACCGTCAGTCAAATTAGGATCATCCGGCAAAAAAGACCGATGCTGCGGAACCGGCCCAAAAAAATAAACACCCGTAGCAGGCGGTGATGTCCAAAATCTGACTGTGGCAGTCGGAAATGCAGCGGAAAAGCAACAACCCGCCGCAAGCATCGCGGAGACACCGCACGGGAAATTAGGATATCCCCAATGGTCCCGCGGTACGTTTTGCTGTTTCCGACTGCCTCTGTCGCACACGAATGAGTGGTAGAACCAGCGGAAGAGCTGCAGCATATCCACTGCTGCAGGCGATCCGTGGAAAACATAGCGGATGATGCAAAAACCCTACAAGAAGGCCAAACATTGCACAAATCAAAGTAGCCATGCCCCCCAAATACACAAAATCACATCCCAATGACACAAACACATGCCAAAAAGAAAAGTACAATTCCCAGGACAACACATACAACACACCTGACAGGAATATCCCATTTGGACAAACCCACATAGCTGAGTATAAAACCAGCCCCTTCCCTGACCACAATCCTTTGCAACACTCCAGTAAAGAAGGGCATTCACCTAAGAGGAGAGGCAAAATAACACAGCACACACACATCACCACCACCACCACCGCCACCATCACCATCACCATCACACCAGCACCAGCACCACCAACCCCCAGCACATAGCATACCACACACACCACCACCACACCCACCACTCACACCCCTGCACCCACAAACACTTTGCACACCACACACCATGTCCACACACAAAATGCCCAAATTCGTAGAGAGTGAGTTGACAGTCATGGTAAATGAGCTAGTCAGAGTGGAACCACAATTGTTTGGTAGCCTGGTCCAACAGACACCATTAGCCACAAGGATACAGATGTAGCAAAGGATAGTTCAAAGGGTCACTGTAGTAGGGTTTATCCCGTGATGCAAAAAGGAGATCATGAAGCGTGGCATGATCTGAAGAGGGTTGTCATAGAGAGGAGAAGCAAGAACCGGGAGCTGGCTGGCAGGACTGGGGGTGGCCCTCCCATTCCACCAAAACCATTTACACCATGGGAGGAGAAGGTGCTTGCCATACTGCTTCCCTGCATCCAGAGAGTCTCACAGGAGTAGCCGGGGGAGTGGAGACTGGTAAGTACAAACAAATGACTACCACCACACTGATATTTACTGTCTTGCACAACTACAAAGCTACACCACCTAGGACAAATTCCATTTGTCTGCACCACACACTCACAAAAACATGTTTCACAGATCCAACATTCACCCACTCCCAGTCACCCCAAACGTAGCCACCAACATCACCCTGGGGGCATGTGTACAGGCAGCCAGCACTACAACTCCCACCAGGCACCCTTGTCCCACAACATCAGCAACCTCACCTCACCCAGAAGCATGTGTCAGCCATTACACAACCCACATCAAGCTAACAGGTAGGTAGCCATCTTGCCATGGAGGGCTGCATGTGGAAAGGAAGCCTGCACTACTACTCCTACCATGCCCCCTGGCCTAAAGCCCAGCAGGATGGAGCCCTCCCTCTACCTCACCCAGTAGCATGTGTCAGCCATTACACTACACTCAACAAACTAACAGGTAGGTAGCCATCTTACCTGGGGAGTATCTGGTGGTGGGAGGCCTGTCCTGCCATGCCCCCTGGCCCACACCCCAGCAGGATGGAGCACTCCCCCACCCCATCCAGAAGCACTTGGAAGCCATTGCAGTAGACCCAACAAACGTTCATGTAGGTAACCATCTTCACAGTGAGGGTGTCTGTGGGTGGGAGGCCTGCACTACTTCTCCTACCCCCTACCATGCCCCCTAGCCCACAGCCCAGCAGGATGGAGCCCTCCCCCAACCCACCCAGAAGCATCTGGAAGTCATTGCAGGACACCAAATGACCTAACACGTAGACAGCCATCTTCCCTTGGAGTGCTATTTTGGTGTGGGAGGCCTGTACCACTACTCCCACCATGCTGACTGGCCCACAGCCTAGCAAGATGGAGCCCTCCCCATCCCACCCAGAAGCCCTTGGAAGCCATTGCAGTACACCCAACAAACGAACAGGTATGTAGCCGTGTTCACAGTGAGGGTGCCTGTGGGTGGGAGGCCTGCACTACTACTCCCACCATAACCCCTGGCCCACAGCCCAGCAGGATAGAGCCCTCCCCCCAACCCATCCAGAAGCACTTGGAAGCCATTGCAGTACACCAAACGACCTAACAGGTAGGCAGCCATTTTCCCTGGAAGGGCTGTTTGGGGGTGGGAGGCCTGTACCCAGTGCTTAATTTGTGCCGGTGCTTTCCGGTGCTTAGCACCGGCACTTAATTATCAGCACCGGGTCTACATGCATCGCTGCAGTGCACGAATGTCATTGATTTTTATTTTGGATATTAATTATCTACCTCACTACTGGCAGAGAGTGTTGTGTTGTGCACCTTTAATAACTTCTAGTCCATACTCCGCAGTACTGTCTTTCTGCCTCTCAAGTCCCAAGTGACTCAGTCCCACTCCAAGTGCTGCCTTCCCCAAAAAAATATAAGCACTGGGATGGAGTTTAGGGGTCGTGACATGAGCTGCTAGCAGTTCCGAACAACATGTTTACCAAAGACCAACAGTAAGTGGCGCAAATAAACAAATTAAAAACTTAACATTGCGACCTTCGACAGAAAATCGTCTTCAATGTCCACAATTCACAGTCAGTGGGCTATGCCAAGCGAGAACAAACAAGTGAAAAAGATATGTGGGTGACCTCTTCGTATGAAAGAAACAGCTTTAGGTGCTTGTGTTAAACCCTTTAAAAACATTATCATGGGAAAAAGAGCAGCATGAATCTACAGACTACACATACTTTAAGGTCTTTTTAATATATGCATTTGCTTAGCCAGGCCATGAAATGAAACATTGACGAAGGGGAGGGAAGACAGGATATGATGGGATGGGGCAGGCGGCAGGACATAGCAGCTTCCCTCCTTTCTCAAGACAGGAGGTGAGTAGATACAGCCCCGTTCTTATTGGTTCAGACTATCCAGGAAAGGCCCTTGCCTCCGAGCTCCAACGCAAATATCTCACAGTTTCAAAATGCACAATTCGCTCATCTGCATTCACCTATAACAGTGCCGATAGGGGCAGTTGGGTGGTGTGTTTTTTGCAGACTGTTACACTCACCACACTCCTGGTTGCCCGTCACTACCTATGACGTAGGCAGCGTATCTTGGCCCTTGGTGCAAGAAAGGACACAGGCCCCCTGGTTGCTATTTGAACATTGAAAATAAAGCAATAATCAGGGTTTTGTGGGTCCCGCAGTCTTCCGTGACCCGGTGCCACTACACCTGCTGCACCTGTCAATTCCACGCCCTCATTAGTTCCAAGGCACTGACCTTGCTGTATCCTCTCTACCATAGGACACGCCAGCCACTGATCCTGTCCACAACTACTAGAGCCACCGCTTCGGTCCTGAATATCCGTTCTGCCTGGTGGGATCCTCTGACTTCTCATTCAGCCTCGCAGGATGCAACTACTCCACAAACCTTTATCACAGACACACATAAAAGAACAAGTCCTGTAAGTGAACCCAACTCCTCTTATGTCTGCCACACATGTGAGACAGGCTTCAACATCTGCCCCCAAACAGATGAAATGAAGTACCTCATATTTCAGCCTCTCCATAGTGTGGTGTTATGCTTTACAAAGTTTGTGCTCTCGTTTACATAGAAGTTATAGTCCAGTAAGCTGCAAGAATGGGAACCTGCATATGATGTTCATCGGTCGCAATCTTTATTCTTCAGTGAAGTTGGTTAAAGGTGAAATTCCACGATTCAGGGTTTAGTTGGCTCCTGAAGCAGTCAGAGTCAGCGACCAGTTTACATTCAGAGGCACAGATTTACAAGAAAGTGACGCATCTGTAAAGATGAGTCACTTTCCCTGCTCCACCATTAGAAACCCTTGCGCCACTATGGATGCGTCGTATTTACAATACGGAGCACCATGATGCAAGGATTAACAGATGCGTCAGAAATTCTGACATATCTGTTGACGCAAAAGTCACGCTTTGCTGGAGTCGTGTCACAAGCACAAGGGAAATCCAGCAATGCAGGGGGCGGCCAATCCTCTTTGTGCTGCATCACTCCTTACACCTGCTTCAAGCAGGCATAAGAAGTTGACGCTGTGGCACCCTAGAAGTGGCGCAGTGAAATCTTGTAGATTTCACTGCGTTACTTCTACGAGGCTTTTATGCGTTGGAACGCCCACCCTGCATACATTATACCTGGCTCAGGTATAATGTGATGCAGGGCTTTACAACGTGACACATCTCCCTAGATGCATCACGTTGTAAAGGGTCCGCATTTTTACACTGCTGCTGCGTCGCAAAAAGTGATGCAACAGCGGCTAGAAAATGACACAAGGGGCTTGTAAATCTGCCCCTACGTGATTGTCGTCCTGGGGCCCTGGGCGTCTAGGGAGCTGGCTCTGTGTGTCAACCCATGGAGGCGTGCTTGCGATCAGAATGCAGTAGGAACCAAGGAGCAGATTTACAAGCCCCTTGCACCAACTTTACACCACAGTTGACGCAGCGGTGTCATAAACAATGCACTACGATGCAACATATTTAAACGTGACGCATCTAGGAAGATGTGTCACATTGTAAAGCCCTGCGCTACATTACACCTGCGTCAGGTATAATGTATAAAGGGTGGGCATTCAATCGCAAGAGAGCCTTGTAAAAGTGACTCAGTGAAATCTACAAGATTTTAATGAGTGACTTTTACAACGCCACTGAGTCAAAACCTTGCACCTGCTTGAAGCAGGCTGAAGGAGTGGCGCAGCATGGTCGGAATAGGCATTCCTGACCATTGCTGGAGTTGCGTTGTGCTTACGACACAACTCTAGAAAAGGGTTGCCTTTCCGACAAAAGATGCGTCATTTATCTGTCTGTCCTTGCACCATGGTGCACCGCATTCTAAACGCGGCACATCCATAGTGGTGCAGGGCTATCTTCCTGTCACGCAAATGAACTGACCCATCTCTGCAAATATGCAGAGATGCACCAGTTCTTGTAAATCTGATTTGTCTCGGTATTTGTGAATGGCGGCAATCTAGCAACAAGGAAATGATGCGCTTTAACACAATGCGCTGGATCAAGCTGAAATTAGAACACGTTCAGTAAGTAAGTAGACATGTGAAACTGATGCAGAAGTAGGCAATGGAGCAAGTCCACAGCACATAGAGGTTTCTGCACACTCCACTCAGAACAAACCTCTGATTCTGGCTGAGGTCACAGTCAGCACAGCTAAGTTTGATGAAGACGACCCTGTCTATTCCAAGGAGGCTTTGCCAGTTCTGCCTCTTGGGCAATGAAATTCAATAAAAATCTAGTTGGACAGCTTTTCAGCCCTTTTATCACTCTACCCGGATTCGACAAAGGGGCGAAACCTGATCACAAAGTAACTACATAGGGAAGGTACTGAGAGAGTAGACTGCCACAGTGCCACCCCCCACTTGTGCTATCTGGGTACTGATCTTTGCTTTAATGTTTTTAGATGAAGCATGGTGTGAAACAGTCTGTTTCGTGAGCTTCCCTGCATCTAACATGCCTGTATTCAAAGCTTCCATCAGAGAAGGGTGCTCTTGGTATGATCAGAAGGTGGTCTGAGCAGATTCCCCACTTCATTAATCACTGCTGCTTGAGTCTTTTTTTTTGTTTTTTTCTATCGTTTAATGAAATATACAGCCAAAGTTAAATTGTCCAGAACTCCCAGCATGAAGCTTTGATGAGCGAGCCGCCTGGCCTGTCCTGGCTGAGCCAAGAAGAGAATGAAGATTCATGAATGAATCTCAATCGTTTGTTGATGGCGTGGCGGCCGCGGCCCTTAGTTCAATCACAGTGTTGACGGCCTGGTGGGCGGGACACTGGTTTTGGGCTGGATTTTAGTTCTACGGGGTTGGTGCTGTGCGGAAGAAGGCAGCATGTGCAGATCTGTTCAGATTCCGCGCATTTGCCATGCGGCCATGCCCTAGCATACCCGCGCAGCCGCACCCCACCACGGAGTCCCCAATGGCTTTTCAAGCCATCCAGCGTGACCTCATCCGACCATCCAATGGCGACGTGAGGACTGGCAGCACTGGCAACAGCACCAGGTGAGGCAGGCGGCAGGCTGACAGGCCAGGCCTAATCAGTCATTGTTAATAGACTGAGCAAGGCAGGGTAAATGCAGTCAGTGTGTGTCCCGGCCACCCACTGGGTCCACCATGAACGAACCAGAACCAACGTTTAGCAAGCATAGCTGCAGTACAGTACTGAGGATGTTAAGTAACTGGTAGTAGCGACGTAGCATAGCCGCCATGCCAAGATGCCAAAATTCCCAATAATATGCCGCGGGTGGGTGGCAGTGGCCCATGCCAAAGCAACACTGCTTTTTTATTTTGGGAGCATGGTTGTGGCATGAGTCGACGGTCGTTATTAGGTCATGTCAGAGACTAGTAAGTATCTCTGGCCCAGCGGATCTGCTAAACAAGATTTATTCAAATGATCATGATTGAAAGAATGATCATCATGATGAGAGATGGACTGCCTGGCCGGCGGCCACCTAGTACTAGCTGCCGCTGGTGGTACACTGGCATAGCACACAAATTTTACTGAAAAGTGTGCTGGAGGTGGAACCACAGCTTGCAATGTGCCAAGAGTGATGCTAGTGCTACTGATGATCAGAAATGATAGCTCGCCTGAGTAGCCTCAGTCTATACCAGCTGCGAAGATTGCCTGCATGCTGCATCGCACTTACAATAAATGTAGACATGTAATGGATGGATCTAGTTGCCGTTGATGACCATGTAATGGTTGACGTATATCATTTCTGGTGCCTTATTTAGGAGTAGACCAAAAACCCTGCTTCCGATATCATATCCACTCCTGGGCTCAAACACACAGTGAGCGTAGCTGTGCTCTTTTCAATAACCAATATATAGCTTACTAAATTGTATTTAAAGACTGGCAGACAAGTGCAAACCCTCAGTAGACTATTGTACTGTGTTGGACAGGTCTAATTCTTGTGATCCATAGTTCAAGCAGATAAACACATGCTGGCTGCAGGCCAGGGTTGTTTACTAGAGACACTGGCAGCCTCCCCCCATAGAAGTGACAAGGTACAGACTGACAATAGTCAGTGAAAGCATGGCAAGAATTTGGCAGGCTACAGTAGATGGTGAGGTAATAAGATACAGACTTTCTGTGATTGGTCTCTCTGTAATGGAGCTAGGTAGGTACCAAGACAGTGTCTGGAGTCTCATCATTGCTGCAAGATCTACGGGTCATTGGTTCAGGTCCATGCTGAGAGGACTGCAAGACTGAAACTCCAACATTATATCTAGCACTACGGCTGTAGTGAAGTGTCCCTTTTCAATGCATTAGTGATTGTAGCTAATTTATTCCAAAATTGTGCATTAAATGCACTTTTTTAAAAATATGCGTTTTAAATTTTCGCAGGGGAACTTCCTATCAAAACCTTACAATTAGTAAGGTTTCTTTGCTAAAATTCAGATCAGGTATTACATCAGATTTTTAGCAGTGGCAGTTGAATGTGTGGGTGGAGCTAATAGAATAAGTGGGTGGAGCCAGTGAGGAAAGTGGGTGGGCCAGAGAAAAGCAGGTGTGGCCCCCGACAAAAGCTTGAGCATCTGCACTTCATATTTTACAAATTAAGCACTGCCTGTACCACTACTCCCACCATGCCCCCTGCTCTACAGCCTAGCAAGATGGAGCCCTCCCCCACCCCACTCAGAAGCACTTGGAAGCCATTGCAGTACACCAAACAACCTAACAGGTAAGGAGCCATCTTCCCTGGGAAGGCTGTGTGGGGGTGGGAGGCCTGTACTACTACTCCCACCATGCCCTCTTGCCCAAATCCTAGAAAAATTGAGCCCTCCCCCACCCCACCCAGTAGCACTTGTAAGCTATTGCAGTACCCCCAACAAACTAACAGGTATGTAGCCATCTTCACAGTGAGGGTGTCTGTGGGTGGGAGGACTGCACTACTACTTCCACCATGCCCCCTGGTCCACAGCCCAGCAGGATGGAGCCCTCCCCCACCCCACCCAGAATCACTTGGGAGCCATCGCAGTACACAAAACAACCTAACAGGTAGGCAGCCATATTCCCTGGGAGGGCTGTTTGGGGTGGGAGGCCTGTACCACTATGTCTAACATGTCCGCTGGCCCACAGACTAGCAAGATGGTGCCCTCCCCCCCCCCTCCCTGAAGCACTTGGACGCCATTGCAGTACACCCAACAAACTAACAGGTATGTAGCCATCTTCACAGTGAGGGTGTCTGTGGGTGGGATGCCTGCACTACCACTCCCACCATACCACCAGGCCCACAGCCGAACAGGATGGAGCCCTCCCCAAACCACACCCAGAAGCATTTGGAAGCCATTGCAGTACAGCAAATAACCAAACAGGTAGGTAGCCATCTTGCCATGGAGGGCTGTATGTGGGAGGAGGCCTGCATTACTACTCCCACCATGTACACTTGTCCCCCGAGTACAGCAACATGGAGCACTCCGTACCACATAGACACATGGAGAAGTGTGGCTCACTGGTTAGAGCAGGCAGACCCTGAAGCAGAGGTCAGACCCGGGACCAGGGTTCAATTCCCGACGCGGCAGTGTCTTGAGCTCAAATGTCCATGGACTCAATAATTCTCGCTTCGGTGCCTGACCTAATCATGGGTTCACACTCTGCAACTCTGGGCATTAAGCTTGCTTAATCTCCACAACGGCCCCCCGTGGCGGGAGGCCTGGCTTTCACCTTGGGGACGCCCTGTAGGGGCTATCTCACAGGGAAAAGCCAGGACGGGTTCCCAAGGCAAGCGCGGAGATACCCCTTCGGGGGTCGATTCTGGCGCTATATAAGAAACATAATAATAATAATAATAATAGATGCTTGTGGCATATAATGGACCACTTCAAGCAAATTCCTAGGTAGGTAGACATATTATTCTGTCTCATGACACCACTGAGCTGAATTTAATCCTCGTCCAGACACACACAGATGTGCCACGTTAAAAAGCCAAATGTGAGCACGTAACAAGGAAAGTAGCCAGTACGTGCACCCACACATATGTCACAAAAGAAATGGTATATCATATGGCAACACCAGCCCTCTCATTGCACAAATATGCACACCAGCCCCCCTTGCTGTGCACAGTGTGCGCACAGGTAAGCAAAGGGAACTGTCACAGCTACCAAAGTGTGACACAACAATGCACATGTACAAGAAAAACTGGGCACAATCATGCACAGCACTCACTGATTAGTGCATTGCCATGGGGCCCAGCCAACAAGGGCCATTTCAAAAATGAGAAAGCATGTGTGGGGGTATAAATCAAAATATGCACATGACAGGCCAAAGGTAAGCAGAAGAATACAATGGTCAGTACATGGCCAGATGTGACGTCTGCCAGGTCAGACAAATCAACAAGGAGTCAGCAATGAAAACATGTTGTGCTGGTCCCTACATGGCAACAAGTTCCTGTGAACACGATTTTTGCACGAGTCATATGGTATGCATTGATACCTCGCACCATGGACAAGTAATGCATGTACCACTGCATCATGTCAGGAGGCACAGTAGTGCAAATAGACAAACAATGTAGTGGTAAGTCAATTGTGTACTGTACAATCAGTGGATGACACACAGCTAGCACAAAGCTTGCGGAGTGCACTACAATGACCATTTCCCATCTAATCCACAGGTGACCAAGAACTTACTGCAGATGACCACACCAGCAACCTGCAGAGCCAGTCTCCCCCCTGGTACAAGGACTCTCGGATGAACACTCCCTGGATTCACATGATGATGAGCTTGAGGCGGGCCCATCTGGTGTGCCAGGGAGCAACAGGTCCCAAGACCCCATCTTCCCCACCACCACATCTGCTGCAACATCAACTGCACAGCAGACCCCTGCTGTTTCCGCCTGTGCGCCCACCACCACCACCACTACTACCAGTGCCACCTGCAACACCCTCCCTGTCCCAAAGGATGACCACACCACCAATTGCAGATGGCATGGAAAGTGTGCAGGGACCTACAGTGCCAAAGCGACAGGTCCATGGCAACAGGGTAGGTGGGAGGGCGAGGGTCACCCCCAGGCACCAGGAGGCTGGGACCCCATACCTGGAACACATCACCAGAGTCCTTGGGGCATACGAACAGGCCCAGGGACAAAGTGGCCTGTCGGACTACCTGTTACGCAAGCTCATCCTGCTGATGAGGTCTATCGACACCCGCATTGGTCAAATGGTGGTCCTCATGGGCCAGCAAGTGGGGTTACTGAGGGACAGGCCTGCGCAACAACCAACACCTCTACCTCCCTCTGGTGGGCCGCAGGATGACAGCTCACCATCATTCCCTGCGGCCAGAGAGAGGGATGAGTCCTCAGACGCAAATGGCACCACAGCAGGGCCCACTCCTGCCTAGCGACAAAGGGGCCTCCCTAAGAAGAGCCTGAGAGTATCTGGAGGCAAAGCACCTGTCGAATTCCAGTCACAGAGTCAGCCCTGATATCAACCCTCTTCACCACTTCATTGACTGTTTGGACTGTCCTTCTCCACACTGCCTTGTGAATGGCATCTGTCTGTTGGACTGGGTCACCACATCAATGTGGTAACTACTCTTTCATCACATTTGGCATGACTGCCAACTCACCGCTCCAACACCAACTCACTGTAAATGTACACCCCCTCACATGTCAACATTGTAAATAAAATACCGTACACACATTTTTTTTTATGTCAGCTCTGTCTTTAGTGCAGGATGTACAGTCTCCAACATGTCTATAATGTATCAGAAGTATGTACTGTATGTAGGCAAGGATACGTTTAAGGCACCTATGGAAACACAACAGAACAACAATCAGTGGTGTGAGTGTAGCATCACAGGCATTACACATCTACCATATACATAAGCCAACATGCATACATCACAATGGGTAACAAGTGTCAACATACACATGCCGTATACGTTCACAAATGACATGTCCCAATAACATAGCCACCCACTGCTGAGTTTACAACTGGCTGTTGTTACAATTTGCACGTACCCCTTCATGACAAAAGCAATATCACCAGACAATGGGTATGTTGTACATTGTCACCCACCTTCAAGTGAAGTAGTGGGTGATGAGCTGTTGACGCATGTCACCATCTTCTTCCTCTCCACTGTCCTCATCACTGGACTCAGGTTGGTGTGCAGGCGGGGGCCTTGGGTCATCATCATCATCCAGGATCAGGGGAATCTCCTTGCAAATGGCCAGGTGGTGGAGCATGCAGCATGCCACTACGATCTAACACACCTTCCTGGGCGAGTATGGCGGTACACCTCCGGTTTTGTCCAGGCAGCGGAAACATGACTTCAGCAGACCACAAGTATGCTCTACCACACGACGTGTTCTCCCATGGGCCTCATTGTAGCAGACTTCAGCCGGGGCCCCCGGATTCCGCAGTAGGCTCAGCAGCCGTGGACAGTTGGGATATGCAGAGTCACCTAGGTATGACAAATAGACATTGCAAAGTTGCCCAGGCAGAGGGCAGCAGGTCACACACCCAGCACTCTATACGACTAGGCATACTCACCCACAATCCATGCATGCTCAGGAAGCAGATTAGCCATCAGCCGGGGCACAATGCTGTTCCTCAGGATGTAGGAGTCATGTGCTGAGCTGGGGAATCTGGCACACACATGCAAGATGATCATATCTGCCAGGCACACCACTTGCACATTAATTGTGTGGTAATGTTTGCGATTCCTGAATATGTGCTCACTTGCCTGTGGTGGCACAAGACCGACATGTGTGCAATCAATGGCACCAACAACGTGGGGGATTTGCCCAAGGGGATACAAGTCTTCCTTCATAGCTGGCAATCCAGCACCCTGGGGAAATGGATATATCTGTCCATGTATATCAGCATGACAGACAGAACATCACGCAGCACCATGCTGAACATCGGTTGAGACATCCCACCAGCGCTAGCCACTGCCTCCTGGAATGATCCAGTTGCAAAAAAAATGGAGGGCTACCATCACTTTAAAAGTTGGGGTGAAAGCTGTTGGATATGAGGCAGCATAACATTGCGTATGGCTGGTCAAGTCAAGCGCCAGGATACCCTTTGGGTGACAGTTTTGCGCTATATTAATATGCCATACAATACAATACAATACAATACAATATGTCCAGCGAGGCTGCAGGTGGGGCTCCAACATATCACAAAGTGTTTTCAGGGTGGCTCTAGCAAGACGGAATTTGCGGATGATCGCCACATCCTCCATGTCTTTCAGCACTGTCAAGTGACGAAGCAGATTTGGCCTCCTCCTAGTTGAGATGAAAGTGGACATATGTCAATGCAATCCATCATGAGATGTGCACAGCATATCACGTTCTGGATGACAGAGAAAAAACAAATACTGACTCAATAATTGAGTGACACACCAACTTACATGTGTGTACGTTTGAGCTACATAAAGGGCACACTTCTCTAATTACAATACACAAGTACCTCAAACACCACATTGGTCAATGTGAATGCACATTGTGATGTGGCAACATTTTACATGTGCACGCCTGGGAGCATGGCATCCAGCCAATGTGTAACAAATCCACAACACTGGCTCATACTTAGCTGCTGTACCTGTCACACCTCAATGCATCATTTCAACCTGGCACACATCCACAACACAATGACCACAGTTGGCACTGAAATGACAATTGCATGTACGAGCAGACAGAAGAGGCCATGCAAGTAATCACATTATGCAGTGAAACGAGCATTGCCGTGATTATCACTGCACCTCAACACATTGACATGTGTACACATTGTAGAGTCCACTACAACACTGTCCTGCCTCATCGACCATCTAATTCATAAGTGGCATGTGAGGGAGTACAGACCAATCTACGACACACATACACAGACATGGCATGTGTAGTCACCAGTGGAGTAAATAGGACATTGGCATTGTTTGCACAATGATGTGGTCATGACCATGCGGGCACTGTGCACTGTAGAAGTATGCCAGATGGCCATTGCCATTATATTGCCTCCAAATTGCAGTAGCTACCGCCGGGTCCCGGCGGTGTGTCACCGGCACCCCCAATCACACAGGTGTGGTAGTCATTGGCATGGAGACATGCCCAAATGGCAGTTGGCATGCTCTGCCACACAAATCGCGGTGCCTCATGTCATTGTATGGCCCCCAAATCACGGTAGCTACCGCTGAGCCCCGGCAGTGTGTCACTGGCACCCCCCAATCACACTGGTGCAATAGTCATTGGCAAGGAGACATGCCCAAAATGGAGGTTGGCATGCTCTGCCACACATATCGCGGTGCCTCAAGTCATTGTATGATGACCAAATCGCGGAACTTACCGCTGGGCCATGGCGGTTTGCCCCCAATCACACAGGTGCGATAGGCATTGGCATGAAGACATGCCCAAATGGCGGTTGGCATGCTCCACCACACATGTCACGGGGATATATGATGTTACAATGCGTACTTTTAGCACGCATACCATTACAACAGATTTTTTACAACGCAGGTCATTTTACAACGGATACCATTACAACGCAAAACACTACAACGCACATACTTTTACAACGCATACCATTACAACGTAAGTATAGGTAAGTATAGGTTAATAATATATCATTTTAAAATATGTTGTAAATATTTATTGATGTATTATTTAATTTAATTATTTGTTATATATTATTTTAATAAAATTATTAATTAAATTAATTTTAATTTTTAAATTTGTAAAAATAGGTTAAAAATACCCCTGTACCCCAAAACCCAAACCCAGCCCTAAAACCTAAAAATACCCCTGTACCCCAAAACCCACACCCAGCCCTAAAACCTAAAAATACCCCTGTACCCCAAAACCCAAACCCAACCCTAAAACCTAAAAATACCCCTGTACCCCAAAACCCAAACCCAGCCCTAAAACCTAAAAATACCCCTGTACCCCAAAACCCAAACCCAGCCCTAAAACCTAAAAAATACCCCTGTACCCAAAAACCCAAACCCAGCCCTAAAACCTAAAAATACCCCAAAACCCAAACCCAGCCCTAAAACCTAAAAATACCCCTGTACCCCAAAACCCAAACCCAGCCCTAAAACCTAAAAATACCCCTGTACCCCAAAACCCAAACCCAGCCCTAAAACCTAAAAATACCCCTGTACCCCAAAACCCAAACCCAGCCCTAATACCTCAAAATACCTCTGTACCCCAAAACCCAAACCCAGCCCTAAAACCTAAAAATACCCCTGTACCCCAAAACCCAAACCCAGCCCTAAAACCTAAAAATACCCCTGTACCCCAAAACCCAAACCCAGCCCTAAAAACTAAAAATACCCCTGTACCCCAAAACCCAAACCCAGCCCTAAAACCTAAAAATACCCCTGTACCCCAAAACCAAATGTTTATAAAAAAAGATAAACTTACCTATAATTATACTTACGATGTAATGGTATGCGTTGTAATAGTATGTGCGTTGTAGTGTAATGCGATGTAAAAGTATCCGTTGTAAAATGACCTGCGTTGTAATAGTATCCGTTGTAATGGCATGCGTTGTAAAAAATCTGTGGTAACAGCTGCATACCATGTCACGGTACCTTATGTCATTGTAATGGCCCCCAAATTGCAGTGCTAGAGCCGGGCCCCGGCTGTGTGTCACTGGCACCCCCCCCCCGCAATCACACAGGTGCGGTAGTCATTGGCATGGAGACATGCCCAAATGGCGGTTGGCATGCTCTGCCAAACATATTGCGGTGCCTCATGTCATTGTATGGCCCCCAAATCGCGGTAGCTACTGCCGGGCCCCTGCGGTGTGTCACTGGCACCACCCAATCACACAGATGCGGTAGTCATTGGCATGGAGGCATGTCCAAATGGCGGTTGGCATGCTTCGCCACATATATCGCGGTGCCTCATGTCATTGTATGGTCCCCAAATCATGGTAGCTACTGCTTGGCCCCGGGGTTGTATCACCACCATGGAGCATGTCCTAGAGCCAATGTAAGCATGGGCGGAAAATCCGTTCCGCTCGCGGATTTTGCGGATTTTCGGGAAATCCGCAATCCGCGAGATTTGCGAATTTCCCGCAAAATCCGCAAATCCGCGAGCAGCGGATTTTGCTCGCACTGCTCGCACTGTTCGCGTGAGTTCGCGCCCCGCGAATAAGTGCAAAATTGCAGAAAGACGATCTTAGCAAAACTGAAAGTAACTACTTACCAGGTTCAAAAGTTCAGGCTCATCATTAGTAGCCATTTCCTGTAGTGCTTCCTGAGGGGCCCCTCCAGAGTTCAGTTGCCAGTTGAAACTATTATGTGACCCTGCTCTGAACCTCAGAATAGTTACACATATGCCACAAAGGTCCTGAATTACAGCTAAGGGAGACAAGCAGGAGCCAGGCTGGAAGTTAAAATCCATTAATCAGCCCCTAATTCATTATTGTCAGTTGGGGCAGGGCAGGTGTTGTAACTAATTTTGCAACAATGAAAGCACTTAGCAAGTGCAAAAGATCACTAATCAGGGCGCACTAAGGAAGCAGGTGCCAGCTAAAAAAATATTCTGTGACACATTAATCAGCCCCAAATTAATTCAGGTCACTTGAGGCAGGGAAGGTGTGCTTTGCTTTGCCGAAAATAATGTACACTGGACAACCAGAGGGTGTGGTGATGAAACAGAGGGTGGCATGGGTGGGCCAGAGGGTGGCATGAGTAGTCAGAGAGTGGCAGTGGTGACAGAGAGTGGCAGTGATGAAGAAGAGTGTCCCAAACAGGCTGGACACGTAGAAACAACAAGTTCGCGAAACTTGCGACCCGACAGGTAAGTTCGCAATTTGCGAAAGTGTACAAAACCCTCGCGAACTGGCAGAAACACGGGCGAACACAAAAAAAAAAAAATCCGCAAATTCGCGGGAATTCGCGGATTTTGCAGATTGCGAATCCGCAAATCCGCAAAATTCGCGAACGCGAGATCCGCAAAATTCGCTCATGCTTAAGCCAATGGGAACAACGATTGCGGTGGCATGATGCAATTTTGAAAATCGCAGTAAGCGTGCTCCGACACCGTGGAGGCGGTCATTGGATGCTTTTGAAAGATGCACCATCGTAGTAGCATACACCAGGCCCCTGCGGTGTATCACTGCCATGGAGCATACCCTAGAGCCAATGGGAACAATGATTGCGGTGGCATGATGCAATTTTGAAAATCACGGTAGGCATGCTCCGCCACCGCGGAGGCGGTCATTGGATGATTTTGAATGAGGCAGACCTGGACCACTAATTGCTGCAGCTCTTGGAACCTTTGAGATATCCCCAGGGGGCTATATATGTGTGGGAGAGGGCCTCACATTTCCACTGCTCACAGACCCTGCTGCTAGAGACCTCTGACCTGCTGCTGATGCCTCCAAGGACTGCTGCCTGAGACCCCTCATCTGCTGCGGCCTCCAAGGACTGCTGCCTAAGACCCCATATCTGCTACTGCCTCCAGGGACTGCTGCCTGAGACCCCTCATCTTATGCTGCCTCCAGGGACTGCTGCCTGGGACCCCTCATCTTATGCTGCCTCCAGGTACTGCTGCCTGAGACCCCTGACTACCCAATCCCACTACAGTTGTTCCATACCCACAGTGATGGCAAGGACTGAGAAGATCCGTGCCAGTCCATTCACAAGCGAGGAGCTGGAGGTGCTGGTGGACGAGTTGCTCACACAGCACCTAAGGCTGTAGGGTACCCCAAATGTCGTGGTAAGTCATGAAAAGTGGAGGTATAGGGCAGGGTGGGCACACATGTACTGATGCAGTATATGCCTGAGGGTGTGGGGTTGTGTCGTGCACTGCATAACATGCAGTCTCCAGGGGAACGTAAGTGTCCTAATGTGACAGTTTGGCCTGACTGCTGTTGTAGGAATAAGTGTACTGAGTTGCGATGTCAGCCATACAGTGAAGCAGCATGTTGGTCATGCAGTAGCCAGGACAGTGATTGTTTGGCAAAATGGCTGTGTGTGCCCCTGTTGTCCATCTCAGCGTGAGCCCAGATGGTCTACACAGTGCCTGCCCACCAAGACAGGGAGACATCACTTCGATTACTGTGTTATTCCCCAGTCTTTTTGCATTGCACTCTAGCTATGCACCATCTCAGCCCATTAGATTGCACACAACCGGACTTGTGTTGAGGTAGTGCTATTTGTGAGCCCATGTCCCTCAGTGCCACACACATGACATACTCATCGGATTGTAGTGAGGGCTGACCCTGGTTGCGCACATTGCTATGTTAGCATAGACTTGTTAGACGTTTAAACACCATTTTACCTTTTGCTGCTTTTGCACATGACACTGCATATAACTGTTGTTATAGGTTAGGCTGCTTGAATTACTTCACATGAGAATGGCTTGTTTTCAGCATCCCTAGACTTACAACGCGACCCTAGTCTGCACAGTGAAGGCTAAAGCCTCCAAGGTTATCATAACAAAGTAGCTGTTGTTCGGGCTGATCGGCTCACATTTTAGCCATAACATACATGCAGCTGTAGCCAACGTGATTCTGGCGCCTTTAATATTGCACTGTAAGCATGATTTCAGGCACTAGGAAGAATTCCATTTCCAGAGAGAAAGAGCTTTTGCAGATCCTGATGTGACACATTCCTGCTGATCATAGAGGTATGGGGTATAAGGTATAAGCCTAAGAGACCTTCTATATTTTATAAAACATAGTTCCTAGCAAGGGAGGGTGTTATACTAGGCCCTATAATACCTGTATTCACCATCATTGCAATATGATTTCTCCTTTTGTGTTTTATGGAGTTGTAACAATGCTGATCATAATATTTCTAATCATATGTCTGCTTATGTTAGCAAAAATACTGCATCTTAGAGCACGTCGTTAAAATAAGTATTTTAATCTTTCCCATGTCTCCTTTTTACTCCTGTTGTGGACTGGTATGAGAGTATAATGAAAGAGTGTTCTTGCTTTCCACCATTCCTGAGTATAACCTAAGTCGCATGTTCTGCGTTGTCTAATCATTGGTTCCTTTGCTATAGGACGAAGAGCTACTGTGACACTGATGCTAGCTGGTTAGGGTTTCTAGGTACTGAGGTTAGTTTTTGGGTCCACCACAATTCACTGAGGTCCTGGGTCTCTGTGCACAGTTCTGCAAAGGAGCAGAATCCCTGCAACATGGCGCACACAACGTAGTTGTCTTATTTTGAGACTCTGAAGTAGTGCTTATATCAGACCACGACCCCCTCACTATTGTTTCCTGTTGACAGCGGTGACGGATGAACCTGCCTATAATTAAATAGGTCTTTTCAAGCTTGATATTTTACAAACTGTTCTTATTGAATTATTACCCAGTTGTGCTACATTAATTTGCATTTTTCTTGTTCTTTACCGTGTCCTTATGGCTGAGGTTGATATCCCACAGCATAGTAGGATGGCAGTCCGCAATCATTTGCAGACTTATAATGTCCCGTTGGAAGGCATGGCAGTTGTTTTTGTGGTGTGTGTGGACGCGGCATACCCATTTGAGCTATTCTACTCATGGGTTACGTTTCCTGCAGTGAATGCAGATACCAATTTATTTCATGTATACACTCCCACTGTCGTGCCTTTGGAATACACTCCATATAGGACAGTGGAGATTCCGATTATAGCTTGGCATCACTGCATTTGGTTTAATGGCGCCCACCCCACTCGTTAACGGCGGTGAGATTAGGTGATTTGTCCATTCCAGGCGCTTCTTGGCCTGTTTTGGCTGGATTTTCCACGCACCCCTGTGCTAACGGTTCCCGTTGGTGAATTGAGGCCGCTATATACCTCTGCTGTAGGGGTATTATGGGCCTTGGTTCAGTATATATCTCGCAACATACAGGGCGGGGCCCCTAATGTTGTGGGGCATCCAGTTGGACCGGGAAGGATGAAGCTTAGTCCCGTCAGGGTTAATGTGGTTATGGGAAAGCGCCTCTAGGATAAGGATGATATGCCTTATTGGCTTGCTGAAAAATTTGACCAACTGGAGGCAGTGTTTCCTAATACGACTCCTGTAGAGAAACACACGATTCTTACTATTAGTTTGCCTAAAGACTTAGTGCCGGAAGTGACTGATTGTGCTACATGGGGTATGATTTTTGCGGCAGTCTATGCTAAGTGCTTCGGCACTCTATCCATGGCTATCCTACCCTCGGTCATTAAGCGTGTTCAGGATGAGCACGGGCCGGAGGCTGCGGTTGAATTGGGAATGAGACTCATTGGAGTGTTAGACGTTGTTTCCGATCTCGTCCTTGCTAATGTTAAGGGAGATGTGGTAAGCTTCCAGGTGTCTAACGCTTAGCGCGATGTCCCGATGCCGAGAAACCCCGTCAGTTACCGAAAATTATTACAGCGGCTTATAAGACCATTGGCCGTAATAGTTTAGATGTTAAGCCTTTTGCTAAAACAGCGCAGAAGCAAACTCAGGTGGGGAAGTCTGACAAAGATGATCGCCCCTTTGTTCCAAAGCAGAATTGGAATAAGAATAAAAAACAGGGGAAACAGCAACAGAAACAGGGTTCCCGTCCCGCTTCACCAAAACCTGCGTCTACAGAGCGCACCTATGAATTGCGCGACAGTGCTACTATCAAGTCACCTGATCGTTTTCAGGTTCCTGATCAACGTTCTCCTCGCTCTTTGCAGGAAACATCAGTCTCACCCACCGGTGGAGGAGACAGCGGCAGAGGACGGGTTGCAAAACAAGAGCAACCCCGCAAGACAGACGGTAAAGGCAAGCCGGACGACTCTATGCGTCCAAGACCCCAGTTTCAGAAAAAGAAAGTTGCTGAGGTAAAATTAACAGCGAGATATGCCACGAAAAGTGAGAACACAGCTTCGGAACCTGACATGTGCGCTGATGCTACTAGACAGCGCTGCAGAAATTTCTGTGAGAAGTTAGCCTGGCTTATGATGTCCACTATTCTAGTGGGCACCTTGCACCAGTCTAATAAACCCTTATTGATAGTGGTTGTAAAGTCAACCTTATAGACAAGCTATCCTATTGGTAGCATGGACCAGCAGTCTTAGGCTAAGACTTCAGAGAGCATGTGAAGCAAGCTGTTTTACCAATTATAATCCCTTGAATACCAAATGAAAGGACACCACACAAGGTATATATCAAATATATATGTATTTATTTCTAACACAACCCCTCTGCACTCTTTATGAGGTCAGAGGTCGAAGTACACCACAAGTTACTCAATTAGCATACAATAAGTAGCACAAATACAGTTATGCCCTAGGGGCCTCACTAACCATATACTAAGTAAGTGGTATAAGAACCACTACAGAAATAGTGAGTAGGCCTAGGGTCTACGTAATCGCTGGAGCTACACTAAACATTAGGAAGTAAGAGGCCCACGAGAGACGCGTGCAGTGTCTAAACACAGTGTGCGAGTTACCTTTGACTTATAATGGCGAACAAAGAAGTTACAAAGATACTGTTTAAGGACACTTCCGGATGGGCTAGGATGGAACCCTTTTAAACTAGGACACTTTGAGAGTCAAGACCCATGGGAGCACCGGAGTACTCGTATTACCTCAGCCAGGGAGGCCGGGTGCATAGTTGTCTTTTGTTGTCGGGTTCGTTGTCGTTTGCTATGGAGATCTGTAAAGCAGTGCTGCAGGCGACCAGAGGAAAAGTGTCCAGGTGGATCCAAATGTGGATCCAAGATGTGAAGAACCTGAAAGCAGAGGGGACAGAGTCTGGGTCACTAGCCAGTGACCAGGAAGGATCCAGGAAGGAACTAGGCGATGTCGCGATGATCTCAGGTGAAGAAGGGGAGTTTGTCTCTTCAACCACGAAGTCCAGGAGGCATCGACGATGACCAGGGGCTGGATACGAGCTGTCCCACAATGAATCTATTTTACTTCAGAGTTGGTATCCGGATTGGACCCAACAAGCCTTGGCAACCACAATCCATGCAGGATGGCAAGATTGGCTCTGTTGCAGACGAGCAAAGCCTGGGGCGCTTCTCCTTTGAAGGGAAACTGGAGCAAGCCTTGCGCAACCAGGAAAGCAGTTTAGTTCAGAAAGAAAGTCTTCAGGGGGCTCACTAGCCAACAGGCAAGGAGCCAGGAAGACGCATCAAGCTGAAATGCAAGAGCAGGCCCCACGCAGCACTCGTTGAGTGTGGAGGGCTAAGCTTCAGTGCAAATGGCACTCGGGTCTGGGGCTTCTCGTACCCTAATGCACCACTGCAAGGGTAGCTCGATCGTTGAACAGTTAGCAAAATGCAGGGTGTCCAGTTTCACCTCTCTCGTGTCCGCCACGGGTCTCAGCTTTGCTGTGGTTATGGGTCGGAGTTGAATAAGTTTGAGATTCCAGTTCCTGTGTCGCTGAGTCTTCGGGTTCTGGCAGGATCGTCGACAAAGCAGACCAGCAAGTTACTGGTGGGGCCTGTTTGCACAGGGTGGTCACTCCTTGACCACAAGGGCGATGTCTTCTGTCATCTAGTCAGAATAGAATGTCAAAGGTCCAAGAGTTCTGTACCAAAGTTTCATTCCAGGATAATCTAAAGTCCTGGGGACACAGCTCCTGTACTTATACTAAGAAAAGGGGCTGGATTATCTGCTCGGTCCCTCCTATGGGTGGGCCTGCGAAGGGGGTGGTTACACCCCTTTCACTTTGTCCAGTTTCATGCCAGAGCAAGGCTGGAGTGCCCCATCAACTGGTTTGAACCGGGCTATGCATGGAGCACCTTGTGTGCCCCAGGCAGTGTCTGAAAAAGCATCTGCTGATGCAGCCCTCCCTGTCCCAATACACATCTGCCTGTCTGGGGATGTGCTGGCACCTCCCTCTACAGGAAACCTATTGTCCAGGCCTCCCCTGCCGGATTTTCATCCAGCAGCAGGAGGTCAGACTTGTGTCTGTGGCAGCAGCATATATTTTGTGATGCTGGGACTCTGTTTAACTTTAACCGGGTAAAGCAGTAACCTACATGTCTTTTCCCTCTAGACACCTTACACAACATGTTTTGATAAATCCAAACCAAAGTTAGCATTAACCACGAGGATTATAATGCACTTAAGGGTATATGGTATGGCTGTATCATAGAACAGCTATAAGGAGATGGTTCCACAAGCTGCAGAGGGGCTCAGCTCATGCTAGGGCACCCTCTCACATAAAACCAAGCACTCTGCCTCCAGGATTGTCGAGGCCTACCATAGGAGTGACTTATAGGTGCATATGTGTCTATATATAAGGTAGATATAGGTATACTATATCTAAGTAAGTGGTGATTACACCACCTTACCAAAGCTGAGTAATCAGCTTGTGGTGTCAGTTTGGAGGGCCAGCCAGGGGTGGCATAATACATGCTGCAGCCCCTGGTAGGCCTTGGATGCACCTATGCACTTGGTACCTATGGTTCACTATACAGGGGCTCACAGAGGTGACCCAATACCCAATCTGGTATGTAACTAAAGTACATGGTATCAATTTAGAGAGTGAACAGCTGGGCTGTGGGTCTGATTAGCAGGTCCACAGTCACATTAAAGTAAAAAAAAACAGAGAATCACAGCAAAAAGTGGGGGTGACCATAGGAAGCAGACCCTACTCTCCTACAATTACCATAGTGCGGGAAGCAGTGCGTCCACTTCTGAAGGTGACAGCAACTGAAAGGTTCGTTGTTGTTGAGACAGCTAACACTAGAGTGACTCCCCCTGAAAGACTTTATGAAATAGCCCTTTTAAATGAAGGGGACATACAACGTACTGTAAAAGGGCTATTTTGGGAAAATTTAAATACTACCTATGACATTTTGTTAGCGGAGGCTGGTTGGCCCCCACCCTTCGTCCTGTCCACTCCACAAGGAGAGGAGGTAATCCTCCCTGCTTTCGCACACACAGTGCCGAAGGACCAGGCACTGCAGTTTGCAGAAGAGTGGGCTAAGGTGCTTGCGCCGGCATTGTACCATACTGACTGTGGCTGGGACAAATTTCCCCCCCGACATGCTATACCATTGCGGTCTATGCCACAGCCTCAACCCCAATACCCATGCGGCGTGAAGCAAAAGCTACAATGGTAGAAATCCTTGAACAATTGGAATATCAAGGTGTGATTTAAACATGTGTGTCTCCAATGAATAACCCTCTTTTTACTGTGACCAAGCCTGATGGATCATACTGTTTGGTGTTGGATTACCAGCACTTAAAGTCCCATTTTTGTTCGTGCGCTGTACAAAATACTCACAGTTCTGCCCTTGTGGATAGTCTGATGGCAAAAACGTTTAAGACCGTGCTTGACATATCAAATGACTTTTTCGCGCACAATCTGTAGTCTATTAGTAGTCAATGGACAGCTTTTACAAGTGGTGGCAAATAACGCCAGTTCAGACGTTTGGCTATGGGCTATTAGAACAGTCCAGGTGTCTTTGCCGCCCGCATTGTCTCTCTTTTGGAGGGACTGGACACAGATGCATGTTCGTATGTGGATGACATTTATCTCACAGACGACGAATTAGGGCCGCATCAGTGTCGCGTTGACCGCATAATATGCCGTTTTGCGGACTTTGACTATAAATTTTACTTTGCAAAATCTCACATTGCAGAGTACACAGTGTTGTTCCTGGGCTATGAGCTCAACAATGAAGGTCGAGGTTTAGCACCTCACTTCCTGGAGAAATGTGCACAATTGCGCGGTCCGACAATTCTGAAGAAACTACAATCTTTGCTGGGATTTTTGAATTTCGGGCATGCTTACATTTCCGACTATGCCCAGCGTATCAAGCCTCTTTACTCTTTGGTACAACCAACTTTTTCCAAATCTTCCTGGCTGCCGGCTCATTCAGCCATTTTGCAATCGTTGCAGGCTGATCTTCTAGAATCTAAATTCTTATTGACCCATGATAATCACACCAGCCGGGTGATAAGGATCATACCGGGAGTGGTGGGTTTCACGTCCCTGACGTTTAATGAGGGTGACACAGTCCCTAACGCTTACAAGTTGCACTTGTACACTTCGGCTGGGTTGCAGTTTTCCACTGTGGAAAAAGTTTTGACAGCAGTGCAAATGGCGATTCTAAAAGAACGTGCACTGTCGCAGGAAAAACACATTTTCGTTGTTACTCCGTATCCTGCCCTGGAGGCAGTGACGAAAGCCAGTGTATCAAATTCAAAAGCTTTGCACCCAAGGTGGATGCAATAGGCTACGTCCTTGACATCTCCTGATGTCACGTTCATTTTTTTTACAACATGAATTTCTTCATCCGGCTCCCCTAACCATGCCCCCGCTTGAGGATTTCCATTGTATCATTTACACAGACGGTTCGGTGCAACTGGCGACGGTTTCAAAACACGCTTATTCTTCGGCCTGCGCAATAGTGGTTGGTACTATGGTGAATGGAGAGTTCAAGTCCGATGTTGTGCATACCAAGACATTAGGAGACTGTACCGTCCAATTGGCAGAGCTTCGTCCTTTGATGCATGCATTGGAGTACGCTGATACTAGTGTGATTACTCTTATCATAAGTGACTCTTATTACTGTGTAGAGTTTGTTCTTTTGAACTCAAAATGATTATCGTGATTCCAAAGATAGCATAAAAAACACAAAATGATCTGGGTTTGAGTGGTTGAGCTTAAAGAACGGCTTCCACTTGTGTGTGTGATTCATACTCTTGGTCACCAGCGTGTTGGAGTTCATGTGTTGGCAATAGTCTCGCTAATGATGCAGCGAAGGCAGCAGTAGTGACATATGTGGTTGCAGCAGTTACACGCTCCAAAAGTAAGATTGATGATGACATCTTGGCAGCTATTGCCACAACAGAGAAGGGAAGTAATTACCCTAGAGGTTTCCCTTCTAGATACTCTTATCATTTAAGCCCTGATAAAGTTCTTTATGTGAGAATTAACAACGTTGGTGACAGATTGATTGCCAACTTGGACCGCAGGTCCACACTGATTACTGCCGCTCACGAGGGTATGGTGTCTGCTCATGCCGGCGTTTGTGCGACTGTATCTCTTTTACAACAGCGTTATTGGTGGTGTGGATTGTGCAAACAAACGTGTGATTATATCCTTCATTGTGGTATTTGCCATAGAAAACTCTTCCATCAATTTAGAGCAGGAACGTTACCCTTGAGGTCGTTTACACACAAATGGAGGGAGGGGTGTAGGGGATTCATGCCCATGGTGTCAAGACCTGAAGGAAACTTTAGGTCATTTCTTTTTTGTATGCCCTGCATATGTTGCCCCACGGAAAAAATGGCTAAAACCAATTTGTCAGAAGTTCAAGACGAGAGGGGCAGTCGAGGCCCTAAGGTTGTTCGAGATGGTAACTTCTCTCCCGGTGGCCATATCGGTAGCCAAATTTCTAGGCTGGTCTTGGCTAATTAGAGTTAAAGATATACACAGCATTAGCTAGTCTGATAGTCTAATGTTATTATTATTATCATTATTACTTTTATTATTGAACAGCCAGTGATGCACCGTGTATTATGTAATTCCTGTATTATGTTGGTTTTATTGTTATACTGTGTGTTTTATTTTGTGATGTCTTTTATGGTTAATTTTACCGAAATAAAGACTTATGAAACTGCTATTTGCCAGCAGATTAAACTGCTGCACGCCCGCTCCAGACGCAGTTGTATAAATCTAATAAACCACTTGGCTGTGTTTACTTAGATCACTGCAGTCCTTTCTCCTCTGATACTGCGTATAAGTACATCTTAGTTGCACTTGATTCTTGCACGTGCTTTGTGTGGGTATGGCTCCAAAGGAGTGCTGATTCTTGAACTGTCATAAGGGATTTGCTTGTCTTTGTGGGTACCTTCCAATCGGACTAGGGCCCAGTGTTCGCCTTAAGGGCGTAGAAGAATGCCATGCGCTCATTGGGGGTCCAAGTCAAATTTTCATCTCCATACAGGCCTGAGGGCAATAGTGTTTTGGAGCGAATGAACCATGACTTAAAGCAATCCTTGATAGCTAGGGTTTTAGGTACCGGCTGGAACTGGCTATCCCACCTCAATAGTGTTCAGCGTGCACTAAATAATCTCCCTACAAGGTCTCTGGGTGGGCGGACCCCTTACGAAATGGTCTTTGGCATCAAAATGCTTGTTCCTGACCTTGAGGGTCTAGACCAGGCAGCGTCTGCCGCGCCCTTTGACGTAGATGAACATTGTGCTGTTTTCCAGAATCTACAAAAGACACGAGACAGTCTTTCAAAGGAACATTTGCCCTACACATCTGCTGCTGCATTGCAGATTCCGGTAGTTGGCTGGCTACCCCAAGTTTGTGAACTGGTCCGAGAGAAGATCGAGAAAAAGAAGGAATTCAGCCCCTCGAATCCTGCTCCAGTTCCTGTACTTGGCGTGCAGGATACAAGGACAGTCATTTTACCTCCACTTCCTGGTCGTAAGGAAAACAGGTATATTTCTATTGACAATGTCAAACTACACAGAGTGGCCGATTCTTTTTAGTATGACACGTGCGGCCTCTTGTCCAGCTATGCTGTGAAACTCTGTTTTGGCTCCGGCACCTACCACCAGGCCTGACGTTGCCATCGAGATGCCTACAGTTACAAATCCTTTATTGGATCCACCGGCTGGTAACCCCCTTGATGAAACTGAGTGCACTTACGCCACAGACTTATCGATGCTCGATTTGCAGACCTGTGTTGCTAATCAGTCACGTTTTTCATTTGACATTGACTCTAACACATCAAAGCCACCCTCAAAAGTTTTAATTTTTGCTATTTGTTTTAAGAAACATTTTTGATTCCCCCCTGGACTTACATTTGGCTGGTACTATTTTCTATTTTTTTATTCATTTCAATTGGATTAGTGGTATATTTTTTTCATCTTGTGAATGGACACTTTGTTAAAGAAAGATCTCCAATTAGAAAGATTGAGGGAACTTTAGCACCCCACTCCACATCACACATCATGAAGAGGGACCAGACTTTTGTGAATTTCACTGCTTGGCCTGTCTTAGATGGGATTGTATGGGATGCTGTCAAATTTCAGATTCATTTGCGCACAGAGGTTATTAATGTACCTAATGCACTTTGTGTGTCAATGGGGGATGTGGTTAAACAAAATATACTCTCTGATGATTGGGACGTCCAAGCTGTAAAGGCTCTGTTTTCTGATTTAAAATATTATGCTGCCTTTGATGCTGAAGATTTGTATTTAGACTCTGCAAATTATGCTGATTTGTTTTGTTACCAACACTATGGCAATCATTTTCTGCACAAAGCAAACACAATTTGGAATGTGGTTAATTACACACAATCAGAACATTTTCCCGCTCCTGTGGAAGGCTGCTCCAAAACTCTTTTGAAAAAGTTTTCTTACTTTACTGATTTTAATCAATCAAACCCTAAAGCATTTTATTTTAAGATGACTGAGTAGTCCTCTTCCAAAGTTAGACTTATCCACACAAAATTGTTATGTACCAAGTCCTTTATTGACCAATTGGCTGTTGGGGGCTATGAGCTGTGGAAAGATACTATTGATCTTAAATCTGTTTGGGGTTCTAAAAATTGGCAAGTGCAAGGCACTGAGGCATTGCATCGTGCATGTCTCATTGCGAACCATATGTTGTTTTTGAATTTGATTATTTTACAAACCACCTACTTTGGATTGGCTATGTCTAAAAAAGTTAACTGCTCCATCTATCCCTCATTTGAGCGAATGCCCCGAATGGAACAATCACACCAATAGTTCACTCAGTGATTTACAGACTCTGTTGCTAAATTCGTCTTTTAACATTTCCAGTTTGGATCCCAAAGGCTGGTTGTTATGGCAAAAAAGTGCAGATTCATGCCAACATCGTTTTCAACATTGTTTCGTTCGGCCCCTGGACATGCACAGGTTAGGGTGGATCCCCGTTTTGAGAGTGACCATTCTGTCACTACCTATTCTGTAGGCAAGCTATGTCAGAACTGGCTCAAACACTCCACTTTAATGTCAGTTAAGCTTCATTTGTAGAAATTGACTGACAATGTTGATTTGAATGATTTTGTGAAAGGTACTGCAGCAGGCAGGTGCAAAAGATGTATTTATGCTGTTTACAACGAAGTTTGGTAAAAGTCCCAAATTGAAGCTGCTTCTAGGTTAAGAGCTATTGATCAAGTTAATTTAGAAAAAAGTGCTTATAGTTGTACATAATAGCATTAACACACTTTCTTCCCAAATTTACACATTAGATAATATTGTGTCTTCTGTTGTTGATATTGTGCAAGATGAAGTCTCAGTTTTGTACCATGGTCAAAATCAATTACGTTCTATTATGCAGTTTGCGTGGAATTTACAAAAGTTGAAGCCTGGAAAAGTGCCTTGGGACTACATGAACACCTCTTCGCTATTTTTGCCCTTTACTTTGACTGTTAAACAACACTTTATGTCAATGAAAGATGCTACATTTTCACTATTGCATATTGAAAAGTTAGAACTTTTACCATTTTCTGTGGCCGAAACCAATTCAGCAGTTTGGCTTATTCATGGGTTAATCACATTACCTTTTCCCCTGTTTAAATTTGAAGCTTGCATGAAACATTATGCCATTGGTAGATATGAACCATTAGGTAGCGCATATCTCCATGAAGTTTGGTCTCTACCATTTACCTATAGGTGCCTGAGGGAAGGTAAAAAGATTTATTTTGAAAGGTGAAGAGTGCACTTCAACTGCCGATCACTCATTGGTCTGTAGTAATATAAAATTGCACGGCTCGTGTAATCAAGAAGCACCAAATTTGGCCTGTTTTTTAAAAGGTACACCCGCCCCGGCAATTACACCTAATTTCACGTTGTTAGCAAACAGTAGTTTTTTGTTATTAATAATGAAGATTGCTGTGGTGTGCTGGCAGGGATTCCGTACAGAGTGACTGTCTCCCAATGTGTAGTCTGTTGTAAGAATGTGCTGTTTCCTCCTCCACATGGGAAGCTGGATATATCCATCTGGCCTTCCATTCCGACCTTGAAAACAGAGTTCAAGAAGATGAGTCGAATAAGGGCTCTTTTGTCTCAAAAAGAAGTCGTCCTTACATCTGCGTGTGAAACATTCATCCTTCATGTGGCTAATACTCATACTGAGGTACATGCCTTACTCAATACAGATCTCCCCCTGCATTTTGGGGTGTTGATTCACACTATATTCAATGCCTCTTCGACCACAGGCTTGGCACACATTTTTAAAGTAGTAAGTTCTGGCCTTGTGACTTCATTCCAAACTATATTTGGTGTTGTTAGATTTGGGGGTCTCTAGCTGGCACAGGTAGGTACTTGTGACAAATAGGGACCCTTGCCTCTAGTCAGGGTAAGGGGGTACACTCCTAAAATAACCCCTGCTCACCCCCTTGGTAGCTTGGCATGAGCAGACAGGCTTATCTCAGATGCAGTGTGAAAAGCATTTGTGACCACATATAGTAATCAAGTGACAATACTACAGATGAACACCACACAGGTTTTATATCAAAACTAAGGGGTCCATTAGGAAGACGGGCGGACTTTTTCCGCCCGTCATCCTGTCGTGTCTAGGGACCGCCCGCCATTGCCCATGACTTGGACTGGCCCTGCCTTCTGCATTGTGCGCATGTATTCCCTTGTGTTCTCCGCTGGGGTGATGTGACCGGGATATTTCTGCAAGATCATTATAGATGTGTGTCCAGGATGCAGAGGGGTGACTTTGTAGCAGTTGGGTCGTGTGTGGGTGCCCTTGTGGATGTGTTCCCGTCCCCAGCAGGGTGTCTGACGTGGATTTGGACCCTGTGTCAGACCATGTGTTGTGTATGTGTAATCGCGTACCTGCAGCGGCATCCGCGGCGGTCCATGAGTTGCTGGTGATGCAGCAGGCACAGCACCGGAAAAACATGTAGAGCTGGGTCCATGGTGGTGTTGACCGGGTGGTGTAGACCGGGACTCTGGTTTCGCGCTCCGCTGTTGAGCTTCCGCCATCTCTGGTTGGGCGGTGTCTCCGCTGTGGTGCGTCTGCATGTTTGGGGCATCCTAATTTGTGGAGCAGGGCAGAAGTCATTCTGCACGGCGGTGTGTCTCCATTGGCTCCCACCGCCGCGTCAATGGGCGACTTTGATGGCGGTCCGCATTGCACCCGGCGGACGGAAAATGGGCTATATTTGGCAATACTAATATGGTGGACGTGAGTACCACTGCTCGCGGGCGGAAAATAGCATTTTTCCACACAGCCACCGCTCGACATCCTAATGGACCCCATAGTTTGAAGAACGAGTTGGAAAAACAATGCAAAGATGATGTGATTGAACCAATAGAATCATCTCTTTGGCTTTCACCTATTGTGGTTGCTCGGAAAAGAACAATTAAATCAGAATGTGCATTGGTCTGAGGAGTTTAAACCAGGCAATTTGGGTGGATAGATATCTCTTACCTAAAATTGAGGAAATTATATGTACGTTGGCTGGAGCTAATGTGTTTTTAAAGCTGGCTCTGCAGTCAATGCATCATCAGGTTCTCTTGATAAAAAACAATCTTGGTATCTTACTGCCTTTGTCACACCTAAGAGCATGTATCAATTCTTCAGGATGCCTTTCGGACTTGCTCCAGCAGTTTTTTAGAGTCATGTGTGAGAGTGTGAAGGGACTAGATGGCATGCTCGTTTTTCAAGATGATGTCTTGGTTTTTGTTTTTTATGCTGTTTTGATTGCTATCAGCGAGAGACGAGAAACAGAGGAGCGACAAGTGTGAGTTTGGTGTGCTTCAAGTTGAGTATCTGGGCCACGTTTTCTCTGGGAAGGATATTGGTCCTCGCCCAGGATTATTGAAAGCAATAGAAGACGTACTAGTTCCTGTCAACAAGGAACAGTTAACAGCGTTCCTGGGAATGTGAGAATATTACGCAAAAAAATAACAAGGACATTTTCCACCATTGCTGAATCGCACCTTACTTTGTTAAGAAAGAATACCAGGTTTGTGTGGGTTGAGTCACAAATGGTTGCTTTTGAAACGATCAAAGAAGGGTTGACCATTGCTCCTTTACTAAGTCTGTTTAATCCTGGTGAGAATATAACTATTACAGTGGATGCTAATGCTTTTGGTGTTGTGGCTGTTCCGTCCCAGGACAGAGGGTAGGATTTGCGCACTATTGCATTTGCATCTCGCATGCTCAGACCATTTGAAAGACAGTATTTGGTCATGAAACACGAAATGTGCGCATGTGTCTGGGCGTTAGAGCGGTTTAGGGCTTCCGTATGGCGCACTAGATTTAGGTTAAGGTCAGATCACAAACTATTTATACCCATTCAGAATGGTACAAATTGATTTTTTTGTTGAATTCATTCTGGGCAGTAAAAAAAAGAAAGTTGACTACTTATCTAGATTGCTATGTGTACAGAGGCAACACTTCATGCTTTCTCTAATATGATCAATATTTTTAAACAGTGAAACCGCCTCTTTACAACATATCTCGGTTATATCACTGCACTATCTTCGAATCACAGACGGGGCGTTTTTCTTCATTACTTGGCTCTGCCATATCGACAACCCAAAAAAATATATTGGTAAGTATTACCTATAGCCTAGTATAACTCTCCGTCTAATCAGTTCTGTATCGACAGTTTAGAACAGCATTTAGAATCCGTAGTAAACGTTATTTTCACTGTCCATTGCTACTTTTAGGAATAAACATCAAACAGAATTGATGTAATCGATAGCAGTCTTTTTAATCGGGCCGTTTTACTCCTTTATCTGGCATTGGTATGTTGACAAAATTAGAAGATATTAGTAAGTATCAACTATAGCCTGGTATAATTTTTCAGTTTAACTTGTCTGATATCGACAGTTTAGAATAACAATTAGATCTTGCACTAAACATTATTTTTGCTGTCATTTGCTACTCTCAGGAATGTACATGGAAATTGATGTAATCGAAAGAAGTTTTTTTCAAATCGCCAGAAGCTTCATATATACTACATGGGTATTAACCCATAAGTAAGTGGCTCTTACTACAAAAATCAATACAGACTCAATTAATGAGATATAAAGGTAGATACGTACATGAATAATGACGAATTTGCAGCCATGTTAAAATGGCATATCCACTATCTGTTGTACATTAGGTAACTGGTCTATTGCATATTATTAAGAAATGAGTGGACCTAGAAGCTATATCATATAATAGCCGTATACCTAAACTAATAGAGATAGATAAGATCATTAGATGCTAGAATTACCTTTCTGGAACGTGGGTCAGGGTATATCTACCTAAACATGATTTTCACCTCTACAGCAAGGGTGACAGCTTCCCGTATGAGACTTCCCTCTTCTATCCGGCCAATAGAAACTAGATATTATAAAAACATCAGTACAACATCAAGTACAACCATCAGAAATCTATATGGTAAGAGAACAATTAACAATAAAGCATATTATGTTGATACTTTGGGTGTACTACAAGTGTGGTGATGTCCGTCTTCTAGGTGGAGCAAGAAATGGTTGCCTTGATTGTTTCATTATCTTTCTGCTATGACAAGGTTGTCCGATATACTAGGCAGAAAATGATAAATTGTTTCCTTGTGTTAATTGAAGTGTGTTATACTACAGCTATGTAAATATTTGTATATATAAATGTATGGTTGCTATGATTACATCCATGTTGAATTTTAAATAGGAATATCTTTTTTTTTTGAAGCATGCAACAAATCACGGACTATTGAGTCTAGGTATAGGATATGTAATTATGCAGTATGTGGTCTGGCGACCCTATATGTGTAAATATAAATTTAAGTGCAATACCTACACAATTTTTGTAAATATGTTCTTTATGTAAATCTCTCAAGCACTGATCATGTTAAAGTTAACCATCTTAAAAAATCAATGTTTGATTATTTGTTCATTTTAGTGCAATAGATGGCTACCTGATGAAGGCACGTATGCCGAAACATGCGTAGTTGATACCTGCTGCACTGCCTCCATCGACTTCACGTCTATCGTATTTTTTGTATACAATTCTGTCGTTATGATGAAATAACTTTTATGAAATGATTGTTATCAAATAGACACTATTAATGGATATATGATCTTAAAAGCTGATTATGAGCTATATACAAAATAAGAAAATAAATGTTGTTTGATTTATAATTTTGTGTGTATACATTTATTAGAATAGGATGGTTTCCTTTTGCTTCTGAGATATAAAATAGGTTTATGCTTTCTATCAGCACCTAGCTTAACTTTTTTCTTAAAATACTTATCTAGATTGCCCATTTCAGGAGAAGAGAAATTACAAGACAATCAGGAAAACATAGAATATTAGGTCGCCAAGATGTTTTAGTTAGATACCAAGTGTGTGAGTGAAAGAGAATGGCAATCTGTCCTAGAGCAAGATCTGGTGTTAAACAAATTAGTGGAATACACAAGAAAGGAAAGGCAGACTCTCTGCTGGACTTCAACCTTATAGCAAGGTGCAATCCAAACTTTTATTGGAGGATTACTTTTTAGAACAGGTAAACTACGTCCCCCTGTAGAAAAAGGTAGGGCTAGGACCTTTCTCAAGTTTTGCCCGGCGCTAACCGCCCTTGTACCATTCAAAATTACCAAGCAATGAGGCAGGCGCCGGAGACCAGAAGGCAGGAAACAGAAGTTTATTCCGACGGAGCAGAACACATCAGATCAGACAACAAGGTATCGTCTCGAGGTGCTCTAACAAGTGAGCTGAGACTCTGTCTTTTATACTTTGCAGAACACTTGGCACTACAATCATGATATTGTGTAACAAGGAAAATACATCCCCATGATCCTTGTGTCAATCCTACCCCACATGTGTTCACAATAGGGACCCTTGACCTGCTGATAAGAGGGGAGGGTAATCACGCAGCTAAGTGTTCCGTCAACAGTTTAGGATGTGTGCGCCTGATCATAGCCCAGGGGGTGGGGTGGCCAGGATCAATAGTGGATCTTTTGAAGAGGAGTGACTTCATACAATAAGGGCAGTTAATGGTATTTCCCGGCTCAGGCGATGGCCTCGGACATGTGTGGTCAGCCGGACTCGGGGGAAGAGGTCATCAAAGGAGTGGTATTCATGCCGCGTGGACAATCGAGCGCGGAGGGAAGGCTTGTCAACAGAGGGGCATTCATGGAAGGAAAGGAGGTGTTTGGTCAGGCGCGGCCGTGACTCCCAAGGACAGGGTCTTGCAGAGGAGGAAGGTTTATGACTTGTCCATGTGAGGGAGAAGGAGGGGGTCAGGGTGCGCGCAGGGTCAGAGTCGCACAGAGAGAGAGAGGTCTTATGACCCGTACATGAGAGAACAGGGGCAGTCAGATACAGCTGGGGGGCTATGTCAGCTGAGGCGAAGGATGCTTCTTCAAGAGGGAAATGGGGGGGGTGCCTGGGTCAAGCAGGAGGGTTGCCTTTCATAGCAGGGTCGCGCAGAGTGCTGGGTTTCATGGTCTATGCATGTGAGAGTGGGAGGGGGGTGCTCAAATGCACGCAGGAGGGAAGCCGGGGATTTTATAAAAACGGACAGAGAGGCCATGGCCTAAAATGGCTGTCATGTACATATGGGCACGGGCTTTTACTGGGGGAGTGATACGGTCAATATTTTATGGTATTCATGGTGCATACAGGGAGAGGAGTGGGAAAAAGGGAAATGAACGCTGCTTATGTACATCAATTTGTCTATTTTCCACAGTCGCCCCTTTTTACATAACAGAGTTCATTTTTGTAGTTGATGGGGGTACATATAAACAATGAAGTTCATTTTCCTATCCTTCCTAGTTAAGGGGCGTACATATAAACATGTGGTTGATGAAATAGCATTTGTCAATACTAACATATTGCATAAAAATCATGAACAGTTGGTGCGATTGGCAAAATGCAGTACATAGGAAATTGCATTTGTAAACGTACTACATAGCATAAATGCTTCTGACTTTCAAAAACGAATGTGACCAATGAACATTTTGACCAAGTAGTTGAGGGAGGAATTCAGTCCAATAAGATCTCTTCGTCACAGTGTCTTTTTAGTAGTGAGCCATCACTGGTAGGCTCTAGTCCGTGTCCTTTCGTTGGCACTGTTGAGCACCGGCGGTGGAGCTATAGGTCCAGCTCGGTTCTATCCTTACGCGTTGCAGGGTGCGGTCAGTCCTCTGCTGTTAGACCACAGTCCTGTTCCCTAACCAATCCTTTTAGTGGCGCCTTAAGTTTGGCACCTATATTTCCGTGGCGTAACCCCATTTCCATCTAGATGCTGTTCTTCCTTTCAGCAGAGAGTCGCATGGAAAAGAGGGTGTGTTGTTTCGATAGTCGATGGGAGTGAGAGGGCGGAGTGGGGGCAGATTTCCTGGGACACACCAAAGGGACCAAGGGAGCAATGGATAACAAGCAAGCGGGCCCATCAATCGGGCTTGAAAAGAGGGACGGAGGCTCCAGGCACACGTGGGTTGGCGGACAGAGAGCTTCAGGACAGCCCTTCATCCTTTCTTTTACCGCCTTTGAGAGTGCTGCCTCGTCCCGTTTCTTGTTGTGCTGCGGCTCCACCTTTGGTCGAGGTCGCATGTGTCTCATGATCTGCAGCCACGCTGTGCGTCACGTCCGGCCCTTCTCCTCCGGTGATTGAGTATCTTTAAATGGGTAAAAACAAGTTTTAGAGAACTGGCAGGAGAAGAGATTTTTTTACATTTGAATTCCACTCGCAATCCTAGCACCTGGCGTTATGCTCATTGGTCATAGTCAGAAGTCTATTAGCATGAAGTAAGTAGGTGGGTATTTCTACTGCGTTCGCACCAAGCCTAATCGGCGTTCGTTCATGACATATATGGACAGAGGTCAGACTCTTATCACCTGCGTATTTCAACAAAAACCCCAAGATTGACAACATTCAGGGGAGACTCGTCCTTCTAACCCGAGCCTTAACAGTCTTACATTTTTCCTTTAGAGCTGGCTAACTCTTTCAAACAGAGCGGGGGTGCAATCATTGAAAGACAGGGTCAAACAGGTTTTTCTCGAGGGGCGGCAGTTACTCATGGTCATCAGATATATATATCGGGGACAGTAGCTGGGGTCAATCAAGTGGGGCGGGGACGCTTCGGGCATTCGCGCTTGGGTGCAAAGGGGGTGGGGCAATCTGGGCACTGGGGGTCAATCTGGACCTTGGCGCTTGTCTCTAACAATAAAAATTAGGATGCCATTGACATATAGTCCCCTTTTTAAGAGGGCCAGATTAGGGGACCTTAGTCGTCTCACCTGTCCTTTCCTTCTCAGCCAATTCGAGTTCATTCATTTTGTAGAAAGGAGAGGTAGTAATATGGCGAGATACAATCATTTTAGTTTCGGTCAATTTCGCTGAACACCTTAGCGTTCAATAAGTATCCAATCAGACTGGTGCCGACGGGGCACAATATTACCATACAAAAAGGATGGGACAGGGGGACTCTCGTAGGGAGTGAGAGTCGTCCGCAACCTAAACGAGCCATTCGGTACACGTATGACATGTAGAGAGAGGGAGAGAGAGAGAGAGAGAGAGAGAGAGAGAGACGTGTACGAAAATAGGTCATTTAGTGTGCTCACAACACAGAACGGCAGAGGTCAGGTAACACGCAAACGCAGACAGAGGGAAGACATAAACCCGTACATTACATACACACAAACTCAGACAAGGGAAGACAGTACATGTGTTACATACAAAAGAGTTCACGACAAAACATAAAACAGTTATTGGCCAAACAGAACTTCTGCATGCTGCGCATCTTTAGTATTCTATTTATCTATGTGCTTAGCTCTTTTTACCTTTTTCCTCCTTTTTCTCTCAATTACTATCTTCGTGAGTGTTCTCAGTCGCTAATACTTACACCGTGGTCAGTCGATCTGAAATTAACCTGGTCGCGCTATTTACCCATGGTTTGATCTTAAACCATTTTTCAGTTCCTTCCTTTGGTGGGAAGTTCTCCAGGCTGAGGCAACGGCAAGTATTGATCGGGAGAACAGTCGGACAGCTTGGCTAGATCTATAATGTGAGAAGGGGGGGGGGAGCAGTATTTTTGAACATCAGCAACATTTCTAACTTCCCAGACGGCAGCAGCCTTGGTAACCCTAACTCTTGCATTTTTCTTCTGTCCTTTCCCTACCTAGTCAAACGTCTAGTTACATTCTTTAACGTGTTATCTCAAGTCAATTTTCGTCATACAGTACCCGTCAAGTCTCTATGTCAGTCCATCCTCCCAGCCGTTCTAACGTGCTAATTTCCAGTCAATTTCCGTCATACAGTACCCGTCGAGTTTCTATGTCAGCCCATTTCCTCAGTCGCTATGCTCTAATGGAGGAACAGTCATATTTAAGTCTATGTCTCTAAAAACTTATCGTCATAAGGACTATGCTCATATTCCCTCCTTCCCTTTTTCGTCGGTTGTTCGATCATCGTTCTCCCATACTTCAGCCGATGTTCCAACGCGACCTGCAGAAGGGAGGAGAAAGAAGGGGTGGGGGGCAGCATTCAAACCTCATCAGCATGCAGTAATCCGGAAATGTTTTTACCTACCACATACTCGACCTATCTCCACGTAGTGCATTTCTTTGCCATCTCGGCGTTTAAGCCCAGAGGGACCAGTAGCGTCAGATAGATAATCATTGATGATTTGCGTATCTACATGAGTTGCTTGGTCGCGACCCCTTTAGGTTGCGTGCAAGGGTGGCGATCAGGTGGCATTTCTGTGGTGTCGTTTAAAAGCGTCTAAAACACTTTTCCGGCTGTCTGTCGCACATAATGTAGCTGCTAAATATCGGGTCCTTTTTAACCTTCAGCCTTCATCATATTTTCTCGTTGCTCACAGTAGTAATACATTCAAAACTCATTAATGCAACCACTACAACTATGCTTTCTTTTTCAAAATACTTTTAATAAAAAGTGCTGGTGTATAAAATACAGGCCTACAACCCAGTGGACCAGCCACGGAGCAGATTGGAACTGTACATAGGAAGAAAGAAGTTGATGGCAGTTCATTGCATAAAGTGCGGCAGTGCAATAAAATCGTATCGAACTTTTACTATAGAGCAGGCATGATGCATATCAAGAGTTCAGTTTTTAATTAGTTCATTAATTCATTATCCAGATGCTCGTTCACTGTCTAAATTACACCAATTCATTGTTCCCATTCATAATTAGTACCCACCCTAAATCAGTTCATTGTCCAAACACATGATCAATATCGGTATTGCTTTTCTTCTCTAAGCACATAATCACTATCCATCTTATCGACTTTCATTGTCCAAAAATGCATACATATCTCAGAGCATCAATATTCGAGCAATCCGGGTGAACAGGGAGTTCGAAAGTTTCGTTTCGTGTATCGGCGCCATTTTGGGCAAGGTCAGGCAGGTTCCGGTATAGTCAGAACGTCTTCAATGACTCATGGTTGGACCAGAACCTTCCGTTGGCAGTTCAAAAAGTTTTTTTTTTCGCAATGTGGTAACAGTCTAACAATATGGACCATCAGTTTAAAGAGTGGGGAGGGCGGCAACAATTTTCCTACCGGGTCATTCTGGTGTTCCACCGGAACTGAACAAGTCTGTACCTTGGCTGTGCTTTAGCCATTTCCAAACTGAGGCTGGCACCGGCAGGAGTGCGTCGATGTCGCGGTTCCCAGTGAGGGGGCGGGGGCGCCCATGAGGAGGGATCGGGGTGCCCCCCCGGCTCTCATAGAATCTTCAAGATCGAGGAGAGAAGGCATGGAGCGTGTGCCCGTCCTGGGCAGAAGACCGCTTTTTGATGTTGACCCTCTTTAAGTAAGAGCATTGGGGTGTCGCTGGAAGCCTCCACCTGGAGGGAGGTGGGGGAGGCTCGTTCGCGCCGCCTCCTCCTTCCAGCGACCCCGCGCCGTTCCTCGGCTCCGCCGCTTCGGTATTGGCCGTGCCGGCTATTGAAGATGGGGGGGGTGGTCTGCGGCTGAGGCAAGACAGCCCCCCCCCTTCCTCTTTGACAGGTGGCGGGACTACCTCCAACTCTCCAGAGGTGGACATGTGGCGGGACTACCTGTAACTATCCAGGAATTTGACATGTGGCGGGACTACTTGCAAGCGCCGCCGTTCTCGCTTTTGGCTTCGGCCTTCTTCGCGGGTCGGACCAGGCGAGAGACAGAGGGGGGGGGTGGTCGGTGGCTGAGGCAAGACAGCCCCCCCCCCCCGTGGCCTGCAGGGCAGCAGAGGAGGAGAGAAGGAGAGGCCATCACGGTTTTCTGGGCCGTCCGCCCCACAGCCTCCCCTTCCGACTGCGTCCAGGCGAGCCCCGCATGCCTCGAGGCCTTGCCTACCGGATGGGCGTAACCGCGGACCTGTGGCACTTCGGGAGTTTCCGGGATGGGGGTAGGTACCTATTGATTTGTATCTATTTCACGTGACCGTTATTTGGGCGTGGTGGGCAATGAGGCAGACATGTTTAGGGCAGGAATAGGCAACGGAACCTAGCTACCTCGTGGCTTGCCTGCTGTCAAACTTGTCTTCCCTCGCCATTTGTATGTTTCTTATTACGGGTTGTTTCTAGCGTTTCTTATTTTATTTTTAGCGAAGTTGATAACTCCTCAGTGGCCTACTGATTTCGCTCAACTCCTTTTCTTGTATTTTTATGCCATAACCTATTATAAGCTATAGCGACTAGTCCATGCTTAGTGAACATGTCCTTATTAGGGGTGCCCTCCAGTGGAGCTGGATGGTTCATCTCTAATAAGCGGTCCGGGCTAAACAGGCTACCAACCAGTGGGGAGAAGATAGGCATGACGGTTTACACCGGGGACAAAAGTCTGCACTCCCTATCTTATCACAGCGGGCAAAGACTAGGCAGAATATTTCTATTCTCCGTTGTTTGGCGGCGGTGAATACCTCAAACGAACCAATACCGAATAATCGGCCAATCAAACAATTCAGTGGGGAGAATAAGTGGGCACGAAAAGTTATCGCTACCCACTCTTTCTCTACCTGCAAAGAGAGACCTTGTTCTTCCGTGTTTGCAGACAAAGAATCTCCAGACAATAATCCACGAACGACAGTTCGGGAAACAGTGGGGGAGGAAGATAGGCACGACGGATTACAATGGGGACAAAAGTCTGCGTTACCTATCCTTCACTGTTTGCAAAGAGAGAGCCTGTTTGTTTTTCCCCGTTTGCAGACAGCGAATCTCCAGAGGTTTCAACAAAGCGTAATACTAGTATTATCCAAACAAAACAATCTTTTCTCAATTTGTCGTATTTACACGACCTTACCCGGACCGCATGGACGGTTTCCTGTCTCCTGGATCCAGCGCCCGATCGTCCTCTCTTCTTCGTGATGCCCGTGGCACTCCTGATGGTTCCCAGTCAGGACCGTGGATCACTCGAGAGAGGTCTGTTCAGAACTAGTGAAGGTCGGATGATCGGCTGTCAGACGAGGGTCTATCGGACACGAGCTCTCCCGATCGTTGCAGTCGTTCACTCTGTCGTCGGGACCTCTCCCACTGGATCCACGTGTCGCTGATGGGCCCCACGCTTTGGGACGCCAATTGTAGAAAAAGGTAGGGCTAGGACCTTTCTCAAGTTTTGCCCGGCGCTAACCGCCCTTGTACCATTCAAAATTACCAAGCAATGAGGCAGGCGCCGGAGACCAGAAGGCAGGAAACAGAAGTTTATTCCGACGGAGCAGAACACATCAGATCAGACAACAAGGTATCGTCTCGAGGTGCTCTAACAAGTGAGCTGAGACTCTGTCTTTTATACTTTGCAGAACACTTGGCACTACAATCATGATATTGTGTAACAAGGAAAATACATCCCCATGATCCTTGTGTCAATCCTACCCCACATGTGTTCACAATAGGGACCCTTGACCTGCTGATAAGAGGGGAGGGTAATCACGCAGCTAAGTGTTCCGTCAACAGTTTAGGATGTGTGCGCCTGATCATAGCCCAGGGGGTGGGGTGGCCAGGATCAATAGTGGATCTTTTGAAGAGGAGTGACTTCATACAATAAGGGCAGTTAATGGTATTTCCCGGCTCAGGCGATGGCCTCGGACATGTGTGGTCAGCCGGACTCGGGGGAAGAGGTCATCAAAGGAGTGGTATTCATGCCGCGTGGACAATCGAGCGCGGAGGGAAGGCTTGTCAACAGAGGGGCATTCATGGAAGGAAAGGAGGTGTTTGGTCAGGCGCGGCCGTGACTCCCAAGGACAGGGTCTTGCAGAGGAGGAAGGTTTATGACTTGTCCATGTGAGGGAGAAGGAGGGGGTCAGGGTGCGCGCAGGGTCAGAGTCGCACAGAGAGAGAGAGGTCTTATGACCCGTACATGAGAGAACAGGGGCAGTCAGATACAGCTGGGGGGCTATGTCAGCTGAGGCGAAGGATGCTTCTTCAAGAGGGAAATGGGGGGGGTGCCTGGGTCAAGCAGGAGGGTTGCCTTTCATAGCAGGGTCGCGCAGAGTGCTGGGTTTCATGGTCTATGCATGTGAGAGTGGGAGGGGGGTGCTCAAATGCACGCAGGAGGGAAGCCGGGGATTTTATAAAAACGGACAGAGAGGCCATGGCCTAAAATGGCTGTCATGTACATATGGGCACGGGCTTTTACTGGGGGAGTGATACGGTCAATATTTTATGGTATTCATGGTGCATACAGGGAGAGGAGTGGGAAAAAGGGAAATGAACGCTGCTTATGTACATCAATTTGTCTATTTTCCACACCCCATGTGCTGGGAGAAACCTATGGATATAAGTCATGAGGGTCATCTAGTTATGACAATGACTACAAAGAGATTGTGGGAAACCCTCTGGTTGCCCAGGATGGACAGGTATGTGGAAGACAGGATTGGAAATTACACAACTTATATGTCAAATGACAAGGGTATGAAATGTGTCAAACGCTGATGATTATTCCTGAAACTCCTCAGAAAGTGTTGGAAAGAGTGAGTATAGATTTTCTTGCACTTTTTGATATTCTACCTCATACTCAGAGATTTGCAATGGTTGGACTTGGCCCTTTTGGCAGGTTCATCCTGAAACTTTTTGCATTTGCCTAGCCTGTTTTTGTAACCTGGTGTTGGTGATTTTAGGCCTTTGCGCACTTTTTCCTTGTGGTCCAGTGTAAAGTCTGTGCGCTCTCTGTGTATGTGTGGTAAGAGTGGCCTGCCCTCCCATAGGAATGCATGGGGAATAAGTGTGACCATGGTAGTTCCTGATGTGTGGGGAGTGCAGGGTCGAGTTTGGTATGTGCGAACTCGTATGATTAAATGCTGCGCGATGATGTTCATGAATTTATTGTGTCTAGTGTAGAAGTGCCACTTCTAGAAGTTGGCATGTCTGTGCAGTAAATGTGAATTGACTGTCTGACTTGTGATTGGCTGGAGCTGGCTGGTGTGCCTGGCTCCAGGAGTCAGGATGGGTCTGCCCTGGTGGTGAATGGAGAGATCTGCATGTTGATGGCAGGGAGGAGTGCACCTGGAACCTGAATAGGGCTGAGCCTTCCCTCCACAATGCTGTCTCCACCCCCTGTGGTGTGTCTGATGTCCCTGACCCACCCTTTGAATAGGCAGAGGGGCTGAGCAAAACAAAGTGCTCAAGAACCAGTTGCATCTGGTTCGCCCCTTGTCTGCACCTTTGGAAACAAAGGGATTTTGTGTATAAAAGAGGGGCTGTGACCCCGCGATCTTTTCTTGTCCTGATACTTGAATCTACCAGGGGCTTGCTGATGCTGGGGCCCAGGAGAAGGCTTGCCTCCCTGGGCCCTGCCCATCCCCTGGATGCCCTGCCCATCCCCTGGAGGCCACTGGATTCAAGAGAGCCTGGCTGATGAGGATTATGAATCCGAAACCGGTCCCAAGATGCTTGTATCCGGTCCAGGGAAGACATGGCTTGGCAGTTCGGGCTGGACTGTTCAACTGAGACATAGGGTCAGACTTTGATTTGCATATGGCCATGTCTGAACTGGGGTGGCTGAGTAGGCTAAAGAATGGTGATGGATTAAACCCAGATCAGTTGACTGGGGGTGAGTGTTTGATTTGCTCAAACTCTGCGTCCATCATCCTCTTTTGTATCGCTTTGTTCGCCCTAAGTTGGCAGGGTATGCTCAGACGTGAGTCCCTTGCTCACTTGGCCACTGGATTCAAGATAGCCTGGCTGATGAGGATTATGAAACCAAAACCGGTCCCAGGATGCTTGTTTCCGGTCCAGGGAAGACATGGCTTGGCAGTTCTGGCTGGACTGTTCCCATGAGGCACAGGGTCAGACTGATTTGCAAATGGCCATGTCTGAACTGGGGTGGCTGAGTGAGCTAAAGAATGGTGATGTATTAAACCCAGATCAGTTGACTGGGGGTGAGTGTTTGATTTGCTCAAACGCTACGTCCATCATCCCCTTTTGTATCACTTTGTTCGCCCTAAGTTGGCAGAGTATGCTCCGACGTGAGTGCCTTGCTCACTTGGCCACTGGATTCAAGATAGCCTGGCTGATGAGGATTATAAATCCGAAACCGGTCCCAGGATGCTTGTTTCCGGTCCAGGGAAGACATGGCTTGGCAGTTTTGGCAGGACTGTTCTCATGAGGCACAGGGTCAGACTGATTTGCATATGGCCATGTCTGAACTGGGGTGGCTGAGTGAGCTAAAGAATGGTGATGGATTAAACCCAGATCAGTTGACTGGGGGTGAGTGTTTAATTTGTTCAAACGCTCCGTCCATCATCCCCTTTTGTATCACTTCTATAAGTTGGCATGTCTGTGCAGTAAATGTGAATTGACTGTCTGGCTTGTGAATGGCTGGAGCTGGCTGGTGTGCCTGGCTCCAGGAGTCAGGATGGGTCTGCTCTGGTGGTGAATGGAGAGATCTGCATGTTGATGGCAGGGAGGAGTGCACCTGGGACCTGAATAGGGTTGAGCCTTTCCTCCACAAGGCTGGCTCCACCCCCTGTGGTGTGCCGGATGTCGCTGACCCACCCTGTGAATATTTATATTTATATTTATTTTGCGTCAGGTATTTGACAATAATTAATGTTTTGAAAAAATTGTCTTTTTGGCAATATTGATTGATTCAACGGAGCAATTTGATTTAAGAAGCTCATTTAAGTAACTAACTTAGTACAGATTTTGTTTTCTGAAAGGAATTATTTGGTTGGGACCATTGTTTTTCTGTATAACGGTTTTACCCAGATCCTTGAACCTCATTGGGTTACCCCATTCCAGTAATGGCCACCCTGTGAATAGGCAGAGGGGCTGAGCAAAACAAAGTGCTCAAGAACCAGTTTCTTCTGGTTCGCCCCTTGTCTGCACCTTTGGAAACAAAGGGATTTTGTGTATAAAAGTGGGGCTGTGACCCCATGATCTTGTTCTTGTCCTGATACTTGAATCTACCAGGGGCTTGCTGCTGCTGGGGCCCAGGAGAAGGCTTGCCTCCGTCGGCCCTGGCCAGCCCCTGGATGCCCTGCCCAGCCCCTGGATGCCCTGGATGCTTGAGGACTTTTCTTTGCTGTGAGCTGTTTTGCTCCACCTTTGTTCCTCCAGGACTGCTGGGACTGTTTTCATTGCTGATGATTTTGCCAGGACCTTCAGCAGCCTCCCTGCGCCTTGTTTTGGGACTGGGCGCGCTTTAGTTTGGTTTCCCTAGAGAAGGGCAAGCCTGGGGCGGAGCAGTTTGGCGCTGCAGCCCTTGTCGAGAGAGTCCCCCTCCTCCTTGTGGGCTTTTGCCGGTACCCACCTCGCTTATTTCTGCCTACTTTTGCCTTGATTTCGCAGGAGTCTACCTTGCTTTGTGTATTTGAATCTCGGGTGCCTACCCCACTTATTTACTTGTTTATCTGCGCGGGTGCCCACCCCGTGACTTTGCCAAAGATTGCCGCTGCCGCCCACCGCCCGCCTGGTTGAGGGCGGGCCGCCGGACGGAAGTGGAAGTGACGCCGCGGCAAGAGGGGAAGCTACGCTGCGTCATGAGGAGGACGGGAGCCCACCTGCCTCCTCAAGTGCCGGTGGTAAGCCCCGGGTCCCAGGAGGGGGCCCCGGTGAAGAAGATGAGGCTGGTCTACGGGGCTCTCGTGATGGAGAGAGCCCCCCCATTGTGAAGAGGAGGGAGGAGTGTTGCGGCCTGCAGCAGGGCTTCCTGGCACTGAGGGAGCCCTGTGGAGTCTGGAGAAGTCCCGGGCCCCAGGGGGGGGGGCGGTTAAATCCCTGCATGCCGCTGCGCCGACAGAAGCGCTGCTGCCGCCTGGAGAGAAGTCCCCCTGCGCCAGAGCCCGGTGAGTAAGGGCTGGGCAGGGGGCATGGCAGCATTCTAATCTGAGCGGCCCCCGCCTGATAGGGGGCCACATCCACGATGCCGCTAGTTGGTTTAGAGGGCCCTGAGGGGCCCGAGCACCCCTATCTGTGCAAGCACGAAGGCAGTGCTGTTTGCCAGAGCGGCCCTGGATGGCAGCGGGACGCTCCCACACTACGGAGGCATGTTCAGTTTTAGAGCAAGTGTGCTCCAACATTTGGGGGGCATATTTGATTATTTAAGGAGCCAGTGTGCTCCTGGGGCACAGTTAATTTCAGAGCCAGAGGGCTCCAACACTCCACAGTTTGGCCCGCTATTTTTTTTAGAGCCAGATGGCTCCACTGTGAGGCGCAATTCAGGAGAGAGCCCCTGAGAGGGCCAGAGGTGGCACAGAGGTGGCAGGCCTTTCACAGCTGTGCAGCACTTAGTGTCAGCTGCTGCATGTAGGCCCCAGTTCATTGTTCTCAGCTTCCCAGCAAGTAATGGGCAGCTGCAACGTTTAGGTTTGCACCGATGGCGCACCCCTGACTGGCGCTGCGTTGGCAGCGCGCCCTGACATTCTCACATAGGGTATTTGAGCCCCTTCTTAGATGGCCCATTGGCAGAGGGGCTGGTATATGGTTAGGGCGCAAGGCCCTAATGGGATTGATGTGCTCTAAATGTGGTGCTAGGAAACGTAATGCATATAGTATGATTTGTGCACCCTGTATCTGATACCTCTAAAACTGTGGATTATGATTCTGAGGTTGTTTTACCTATGAAGGTTTGTGTTAATGAGATTATACTTCACTGTTATTTACACCCCAAATGTGAGTTATACTTAGGAGGTAGGGTCTAATGTGTTTAGACTAGTGAGGAGAATGCATAACGTGTTTATGCAGGTGAGGTTGGAGCGGGATGTAATTCATGCCTGATGTGACTGTACATAATGTAGTTTATGTTACAGGTTGAGGTGGAGTACAGTGATTACCAGTAGTTACTGATTGTAGGTTTATGATCTATTTTCACTTGTACCAATTTCTGCTAAGTGTTGATTCTGACAGGGGCCCACATGGCTCTGTCCTGTGTAAATAATCCCTTGTGAATATTTCCTGTGCCAGTTGACACAATATATATTGTGGGATTACTATCTGATGTGTTTTGACAATACAAAAGTTATTTTTATATAACCTTGTGTGGAGTTTCTTTTGAAGTGTTGCTGAGATGTTGTTGCTGTGTGCGTGCGCAAATGCTTTACACATTGCCTCCGGGATAAGCCTGACTGCTCATGCCATGCTACCAAGGGGGTGAGCAGGGGTTATCTTTGGCGTGTAACTCCCTTGCCCTGACTAGAGTCGTGGTTTCTGCCTGGCTTTGGTGCAAGCCTCAGCCAACCAGAAATCCCAGTTCTAACAGCAATTGTTTTGATTGACCATTTATCTAAATGACTTGAAGTTAAGTTCATTATCACTTTCCTCACTGATGTTTTTGCAAGCAATGGTTTACCTTCAGAACTGTTATCAGACAATAGAGTGCAGTTTGTTTCCTCAGATATGGAAGAATTGTTTAAAAGGAGCAAGGATCAAACACAAGAAGGGCAGTCTTTATCATATCCAAGGAAATGTTCAACGTGAAAGGGCCAATAGTATGGCTTCTGACTGTGTGAGAGGAGCTGTACTTGAAGGTGTTGACATGGAGCATGCTGCATGTGCCATGCTCTGGTCGTATCACAGTGTGACTACTATTGCACCTCTTGCAGTGTTGGGGGGCAGGAGTAATCAGGATTTGATGAGGCCAGGCCAGCTTGGTTGAACAATTTACCCAAAATAAAATTCAGTGGTGTCAATGCACATGATATTGAGCTGGCAAAGAGCAGAATTAAGGATAGTGAAACAAGAAGTAAAGAAAGGTATGACATCATTGAAGGAACTAAAAATGTGGTTTTGAAAAAGGGTAATTATGTGCATGTAAAATTACTTAATGCCAAATGTGTCAAGGGTAAATTGAGGTTTGGTCCTGCTTGTTGTGTGGATGAAGTAAGCAAAGACTGTTGTGCTATAAAATTGCAAAATGAACAATGGTGGAATTTCTTGAGATTAGTCAAGCTGAAGGGCCCAATGCAGTTTTGCAATTAATCTGTGGGGTACAATATGATGAATGGTACTTCTTTATCTACACTGGAGAAGCATGTCTACAAAGATCCTGGAAGATTTAGAGACTGCGATGACTTGAAATGTTTCATTTTAGCATTCATGTTGAACTAGTCTATATTGGTTATAAGCCTTTCTCAGATATTTGTAGCATTTTAATATTGTTTTGAATTTTTGAAATATCTTTTCGCTTTACTTTTGTATAGTATAAACATTTTTTTTATTCACAATTTTCTTTGTGTATTAGGAAAAGCAGACAGTGTGTTATGTTCAATGTATAGTAAGCATTAATGCTAGGGGAGTTGGGAGATGGTCTGTCCTGCTCGTGACACCTTTAGCTCTTCATCACCACTCGGACATTCATTTGGAATGTTGAGGGGTGAGGTGACAGTTGAAGGTGTCTGTGAGCTAAAGGTGTCGGTGAGTGGCTGCTTGCAAGGAGCTGGGATTTATCTCAAAATAAACCTCGGTTCATGTTGATTTGTGTGGAAAGTTCTGTCTCCCTTAAACAGAATTCCAGCCGGGGAAAGGATGAAGCCCAAAATATCAACACAGGTTGTGTGAAAATGCATTTGTCCATGTTAGGGATCAAATGATGAGCCCATAAGTGTTGTCAAACCCTTTTGACATGTGTGATGTGTTCTTCTTCAGTCTGGGAATAAATCAATATGTCATCAATGTACACGATGACGAAGAGGACATAGGACCTCATAGATAAAAAACTGGAATATCGCTGGGGCATTACATAACCTGATAAGCATCACACAATACGCATACAACCCATACTTTGCACAAAAGGTTGTTTTCTACCTGTCCCTTTCTCTAACCAATTGAAGTAGTAAGCGCCACAAAGTTCAAGTTCGAGGTAAATACTGGGTGCTTTTGACATGGTCCAAGAGTAAAGGAATGAATGGTTGGGTGTTTTTGTTCTCAATAGTTGTTGTATACAGGGTCCTGTGATCATTGCAGGCAGGGAATGTTCCATTCTTTTTGGGAACAAAGAATAGTAAAGATGGCATTGAGGAAGATGAATGTCGAAAGAAGCCATAGGATAACAACTTGTCCAAATATTGCTCCAGGTGTATTCTTTCTGGTTCTATTAGAACATAAATCCAACCGCTGGGCAACTCAGCACCCGGAATGAGGTAAATCATGTATTCAAAACTGTGATGCAGAAGTAAAGTTGTAGCTTTCACTTTCTCGAAGACGTTGTGGAATTCGACATATTGTTTGGGCAAACTAGTACTATTCAAGGTTGAGATTGCAACACATGAGATGGGAGTTACTCATTCAGTGGCTTCCTGTTAGCAGTGCAATAAACAAAACAGTGAGTCTAAGGTTTCTTTGCGAGAAGACCAATCAATATGGGAATGATCAAATTGCAACCAAGGAACCCCAAGAATAGCTCCAAATATGGGTGTGTCAAATTAACCAAAATGGATTGTTTCAAAATGTCCATTATTGCAAATCATCACCAATTCCTTAGAATGGTATGTGATGAGTCTGGAAGAAAGTATGGACCCATCAACTGTTCTAACAGGTTTGTGGCATCCTTTGTGCGAGAAAGGAATACCCAAGGCATTTTATAGAGTGATAGCCAAGAAATTATCAGTGGTCCCAGAGTCTAATAAGCTTGGATGATAAACAGTAAAGTAACTGCATTGGTAAAATGCTTGGGGGCATGGGATACAGCATTTGGAAAATATTGAGGGATATCAAAGAAAATTATATTTGTAGGGTCGATCTTGTTTCCCTTCAGGTGCATCAGTTTTCTGATTCAGAGTCTATGTTGTCATAAAAATTGGGAAGGGCCATCTTTTTTGTGTGAATTTTGGTCTACCAGGACACTCTTTGACAAAGCGTCCCCCCATTCCACAATAAAGGCACAAGTTTAACTTGCGTTTTCTGTCTTTCTCTTCATTGGATAGAGACCCCTGAATTCCCCCAATTTGCACTGACTCGCATCGGCCTCCTTCCACTCGCTACCATGAACAAGAATGCAGACTTGTTCTCCTTTCCCTTTTTTGCCCTTTCTTTCACTTGATCTGTGATTCCGTCTTAACATAAGACCGATAAACTCTGAACATTCTTCAGGGGAGTCCACGAATTGGGAAAGAATATCTTTAAGTTTGTCTCGCAATCCACGGTAGAAGAGGGACACACTCCTCTCTTTGGGCCGGGAAGTCTCGGATACTAATCTATTAAAGTTAGTCACATACGACAACAGATCTCTAGAGCACTGTTTACATTTATAACTCGCGATCATAGGCTTACATGAAATGTGTTTAGTAAAAAAAAAATCTAATTTAAATGTTGCTGAGTTATACAATACCAGGTTATCTTCCTCAACCAGGGGAACTGCCCAATAAATACTAGGAAACTAAAAAGGCTACCTTAGCTGTGTCATCTAGGAAAGAGGCAGGCCTGGAGAGAAGCTGAAGATGATATTGCTCATAAAAACACTTTATTTAGTGCTGTCTCCGTTACATGACATGGGTAGAGGTGGGAAAAGGCCTAGGTGGTCACTTTGTCACAGATTGGGGCCAAATTTCCTGTGGATCATACACTACGCTGGGTGCAGCTGGAGCGGGGCTTAACAATAAGTCACCCCTAAGTACACCTTGTTACCCACATGGTAGGGTGAACATTTTAAGTTGATATATTCCTCCTTTGACTAGCCCCAAAAGCTATTTTTAATGTCAGGACTGTAGCTGAATCCCAGAAAATTATTGATTATAAACTTTAATCTGTAAAGTTTGAAAGGAAACAGTTACAAGAGCCATTTAAATACTAGTGTTTACTATTTATTAAAACATCAAGCTCAATGGTAAAGTTGGAATTTTATGGATGAAAAGTAACTTCTGAAAAGTTACTTTTTACCTACCTGAACCTTCGTAGACTAATTAGAATTAGCCCACTGACAGATGATCTACCGGTGTTTGATCTTAATGAGGTGGGAAAATAACTCCCGGAGTAGAAACAATGGCCTGGGTGGGAAGGAATGTTTTTTCTACACAGTGACTGGGGTTTCAATATATGAGTTAATTTGTGTTACTCCCAGAAACCTATACTTCTCTATGTATCTATATAAGTAAATCAATGTTTGAGAAGACCTGTAGTGCAGACACAATTATGACATCATCAATTTAATTATTATCAAGAAAATGGAAGACCAGTTAGGTTTGATCCAGGAACTTCATTAACTTATAAAGTGCCTACTCTGTCAGAAGTAAACGTAAACTGAGACCTTTATTCCCCCAGCCAGGCTGATTGGAAACCCAGTAGGAGGGAAGCTACCCGTAGAACCAGTTTTGAGGCATCACAAAGGAAGCCCTACTCAGTTCCCTGGGGATATCTCTGAGCAGGAACACAGGCTCTGCACAGAACAGAAGAACAGAATGTGTTTTCCCATCTTGGATTTTAGGAGTAAGGTGAACTGTTGGATTGTTTGTTGTAGGACAAACAGGAATTATTGAAATTATGGTTAGGGTTGCCCAAGGAAACTTTTACCTACCTTTACCCAGTTAGGGAGGAGCCAGGAGTCACTCCCACCCATTAACTACTGCCAATTTACCAACTATAAATGTGACACCCCAAGGTACTCTCCTCAGAACACTTACTGGACTTGCAGAAGATCAGAAGAAGACTTCACCCTGCTTGCTCTACCCTGAGAGAAGCACTAAAGTACAGTACCTGCTCCCTCCTGTACCCACCACAAAGAAGTGAACTCCACAGGTCAGTGGGCTGACCTCCTGTGTGGCTACAGAGACACAACAAGCTGAAGAACCACTTTCTCCTTGGTAACCTACTGACACGTTACAACTGGACCTGGACTGGAATCTGCACAAGGTCTTTTCTGAGTCAAGCCCTGAAGTCCTGAGAGATATCCTGAAGCCTGTGAGCATAAGGCAAAGTTTTGGAACTTTGGAAAAAATGCTGACTTCAAGGCACCAGAAGCCCGGGACCCCCTGGTGGTTTTAGGGACACCATCAATCACTAAAAAGCGTTGCATATTACAGTTGCTTTGTGTTGCTCCTCAAAATGACATGCCATTGGGTAGACCTTGTCTTTATTTTGAATGGCACGCATATGTTTCAGGATCCGTTTCTCCACTGGGAACATTGTGCTACTACTGTATTCTTACTAAAACCACCATGTGGGGTGATCGGATCTGTAAACTTAGACAAATGGAAGCTAAGTATATGCTCGAACTAGATACCAGGGTCCCTCGGGCCTGAATTCAGAACAGGAATTATGATGGTTTCTGGGGGAGTGATTTGACTTCTTTTTGGAGACAGAGTTTCACTCATGTAATTATGTTCCTAAGCATGGGTATACTGCACACTGGAAAATGCTGGAATTTGTGTTTTGCATAATTGTCCATGTTTATATTCGTAGCTGTGTATAGAAGTCTTCTGCTGATCTGAAAGTTTTAAATAACTAACATTGGTTGTTAGTTATTCACACTGCACAATGTTTTGGTGTTAGGGGATCGATAGTCATGCACGTTTTTATGTCTCTTTTATGTTCTCTTCTCTTAAGGGTCGACTTATGCAGCCATGTGAATGCATCAGTGTGTGACTGAGATTTTGGGGCCTGACCATTATAAAAAAAGAAAAAGATATCATGGTGTGAACTAACAACGATGTTGGAAATATCCTCCATATATATTCTTTATGTATTTGACATACAAATATGTAGTTACTATTCTGGCACTGGCCAGAAGGTATCTTTTTGATGATTTAGCTACTTGGACAGTAATTGAAGCCAGACTCGTTCCTGGAAAACCGGAGATGTGAAGCCATGTGATCATAAGGCCTATTGTTGACATAGAGAACTATCAGCTATTGATAACAGATACACGTGACACTAGCGAAGTTACTGTAACCATATATGTGGATGAGCATTACCTTTATATCAGTTAATACTTTGATGTTTATAGCTATACTAGTATCACAGAAGTATTAGGACTTGACCAAAACCCAATTGGAAGTGATTGAGTTAGTTTTCCCCCGACTTACACAAATATTCAAATTGAGTGATTTACTGTTGACAGAGAGATAGAGGTGTTTTTGACAACATGAATACATGATATTTGTGATTTTATTACGAACTGTATACTTTATTTGCACTGTATAGAATTTTGGGTATGTTTCCGCTATATTTTGACGACTAAGGGCCCCATTAGGATGGCGGGCGGATCGCCAGGCCGGCGGTATCCACTGCGGCCTGGCGGGGGCGATAAGCCTGCCATCTGTGCCGGAATTACCCCCCACCATATTATTATGGCTGGGGGGTCCGCTGCGTTTCCGTCCGGTTGACTTGCTGACCGGGTGGTAAAGGGTTCTATATGGTAGCGGTGTCTGAAAGACACCCCCACCATATAGCCACTCATCCACTCATCCACATTTTAGTATGTGCTAATGTGAATGCCTTTCCGTGGTGGCATTGCCGCCACTGAAAGTCATGCGGAGTCTGATTTGGGAGCCCCCTGCGGGCCCCCATGGACTCCGGGGGGATGGGGGTGCTCATGGAGGGTACCTATGGTACTCCCCTGCCTTTCAAAGGACAACGTGGCAGGCACCGCACGGTGCCTGTCACGTTGTGCTTTGAAATATACAACATGTAAAAATACGGGATGCGCCCGCCACTGTGGCAGGTGCATCCTAATTGCCCCCACGAGACCCTCACCATTATGGCGGGTGGTCCCTTTCACCGTGAGGATGGCGGGCGGACAAAGTCCGCCCGCCATCTAAAAGGGAACCTAAGTCTTGTTTTATGATACATTTGGATCACAGCACCATCATTATAAGTGAAATGCATAAAGTATTATTTACTATAGGCAATATATTGGAATGACTGTGATATTGCAGAAAGTCTATGATCTACTTGTGATACTAGTATCTGTTACCATTCTAAGATGGTCGACCTGTGTTAACTTTATGCATATGTCTTGCACTAGTCGGTTGTTAATTATGAATGTTGAGCACTTTCTTTTACATCACACGTAACATTTGTTTATCAATGCCGGTATGTTTGAATTTCCATTCCTGTGATCAAGTTGGTTTACGCCGAAACGCATTTGATTTTTCGGCCCAAGGAACCTTAATGGAATAAAGTCTTCATGCAAGATATGCATTGAGCCTTTTATTGTGAACAGGAGTTGCGGCGTTGCTGCATGGTGGATTGGGAAGTATTCAGGGCATCCTCGTACCCTGTGCACGCACCGGAGCTGTTGTGTACTGGCCTTCACAGGAGTGTGGTTGTGGATATAAATATATATATGTATATGGATATATATATCCAGTCCAAGTTCCTCTCCAAAGGAAAAGAACGAGCCACACACGTTCTGCGGGTCAAACAACTTTTTAATTAGCTTTTCAGGCATGGCATTGGCATGACGCGTTTCGTCTACCGACTTTCTCAAATGCCATAATATTGAACACATGCTTGTCAAAAGTCCACCTTTTATCACAGCAAGCCTCGCTACGATTGGGGGAAGCCTGCCGACAGGTACTAGGGAGCATCTCCAAAAATCGGCACTCTGAGTTCTCGCTCCTCTGTTGGTTCTTTCTGCACATGTCTTGCTTCTTCCTGTACTTCTTTACGACTTTGTGGACTTCTGATGCTTCTTTCTGCATTGCTTTTGCTTCTTTCTCTGCATTTTTTGTTCTTTTTTTCACTTGTGCTACCTCTGTAGGCATAGTTAGAAACTAGCATTTAAAAAACCTTAGAAAAGCACTTAAAAAACCATAAGTTTCAAGCACGTTATAGTTAGAAATTAGCATTTAATAAACCTTTGAAATTCACTGAAAAACCATAGGTTTCAGAGGCGTTATAGTTAGCTGGACATTTCACTCGTACAAAACCATAGAAATTTCACTGTTATAGTTAGTTCAGCTAACTATAACTCGCGCCCTGCAATGCACTGCTGATGACGTCACATATTACATCACTCATGACATGGTCAGTGACATCACTCATGACATTACTGATGACATCTCAAATGACATCATCCATGTGATAATTTGATGCATCTTCTCACATCCTAATATAACCTTTGATACACCCACTCTAAATTACAGACTGCCATTCTCAAAACCATAGACACTCCAACACCATTAACTACATACCCACTCATTGAATCTTAGGTTTACACACACATCGACTAACATACCCGTACAGTCACTCATACTTATGGTCACTCAGTACAGGACTATCATATGCACTCATACACTTATATAGACACGCCACTCATCCATAGAGGTACTCACATACTTAGTTAGTCATGCAAATATTTAATCAAACTGCCATTTACTCAGCTATACAGTTATACACACACCAGCTCACTTACTCATACAAATAATAGCACATTCTTACGCTCTTATCCAATCACTGATACAAACACACACTCAGCCAGCCACTCTCACAATCATATGTACATAAGAATGAAATTGTGAGTTGATTTTCAATTTTGGCTCCCCTTTTGTATATATCCCTATAGATTGTCGATTACTTATTAGGTAATGAACTACACTGTAAAATGGCCGACATGTTTACACCTGTCAACAAGCTACCTATGAAATAGTCCTATGTTTATTTTTAGGACAATGGATTTAAATTCTTTGTGTGCGTGGAGATCTACAAGCGTGATCAAGGCTTAATTGCTGAAACGCGTTGTTTTTGCCAAATAAATGTATATTTTTCACTTGCAAAAAGAAGGTGTCTGAGCAATCTTTTGGAGCGAGGAGATTGTGGAGAATATATATATATAAATAAATATATATATATATATATATATATATATATATATATATATATATATATATATATATATATATATATATATATATATATATATATATATATATATATATATATATATATATATATATATATATATATATATATATAGATATGTATATATATATATATATATATCACTACACAAAGTGATCCTTAAGCCAGTCGAGAGCGCTCCGCAGTGTGTGCTCTGCCCAGGGGTCGGATCCTGACCCAGTTATTTTTGTATACAAAGGAGGGCGCACAGCCAGGATACTTTTCAAGCCTTATTTATTCCACTTCACCCCACCAACGCGTTTCAGCCACAACTGGCCTTGCTCACGGTCGGTTAGTCCCTCCACAGTTTGCTTTTTGTATTATCCCATGTTAGCCAATTACGAAGAATTATGGGAATATATATATATATATATATATATATATGTATATATTACCTACTGGCGGTCGCCAGTAGGTATATATAGTTAGGATTTTTTCTCTATGGGATTTTTGAAAATTCTATGTCTAATAACTTTGGCGTTTGTGGACGGAATTGGCTGACATTTTCAGGAAAATGGAACATTTTGTTTCTGAGCAGCCCCTGACAATTTGGGGGGGTTTCATCAAGGGGGGGCCGAGAAAAAAGGGGGGTCCCAAAACGCGTTTTTCCCATGTTAATTTCCATAGGGCGGTTGGCCTCACTTTTAGCTCGAACGGCTGAATGGATTTGCATGAAACTTGGCAAAATTGTAGGGACTGTTAGCCCGATGTGCCTTTGCTAGGTCTCAATATATGTGCTCCAGTGGATTTTGAGTAATTTAGGTTCAAAAAAAGATATATATCTGGGCGGAGCCTAACCACACATCTGATCTGATTGGCTGTCAGCACTTCATCCAAGAAGTGTTGGCAGCCATCTTGGGACCAATATACATGATAGCACCTCATTAAAAAGCATTGTAGTTAATAGAGGGTTTTAGGACTTTAGTTACATTATAAATCATTTGTTGATGGTACCATACTTGTTTTAGGAATTGTGGTGGGTTCTAAGGTGATTTTACCATGTGAAAAAACCTTCTGCTGTGATATCATGAATATTGTTTGAAAGAAAACTAATATCTCAAGATTTTCCCACAGTGGTTTGGAAGGGGATCTATAAGCTAAACTGAAAGCATATTTTCTGTAAATTCACATTATCTTTCTCAGTCATGTGAAAATGAAGTCTGACATTCTCAGTAAAACATGTACATCCAACAAGGACAGAGACTGTCAGTTGATTCCTTTGTGTTCTACTGCAGCCTCCTAGAGTGTTCTAAAGAACAACTAGAGCGCTAACAGTCCTACTTATTACAAAGGTATGGCACACCTGAAGCCATCTTGATTGGAATAAAGTGGTAACTCTTAAAACATTTCATTTAAAAAGAAACAACATGAGGGGGTATATTTTGCCATAGAAAGTATGATTAGTGCTGCAGAATGAAAAATTAGGGCACATTTTGAGTGACTTCTCAAATCCTTTTCTATTTCATTAAAACATTCTGACATGCAGTCTCCCAAAATGGCCACCAGAGACAAAAGAGCCCAAATGTAGCCCAAATATCACCCAGATGTAGCCCAAGTATAGCCCAATGACAGAATGTCCCAGAGTGTTCTAAAGAACAACTAGAGCGCTAACAGTCCTACTTATTACAAAGGTATGGCACACCTGAAGCCATCTTGATTGGAATAAAGTGGTAACTCAAAATATTTAATTTAAAAAGAAACAACATGAGGGGGTATATTTTGCCATAGAAAGTATGATTAGTGCTGCAGAATGAAAAGTTAGGGCACATTTTGAGTGACTTCTCAAATCCTTTTCTATTTCATTAAAACATTCTGACATGCAGTCTCCCAAAATGGCCACCAGAGACAAAAGAGCCCAAATGTAGCCCAAATATCACCCAGATGTAGCCCAAGTATAGCCCAATGACAGAATGTCCCAGAGTGTTCTAAAGAACAACTAGAGCGCTAACAGTCCTACTTATTACAAAGGTATAGCACACCTGGAGCCATCGTGATGGGAATAAAGTGGTAACTCTTAAAACATTTAATTTAAAAAGGAACAAAATGAGGGGGTATATTATGCAATAGAAGGTATTATTAGTGCTGCAGAAAGAAAAATTAGGGCACATTTTGAGTGACTTTTCAAATCCTCTTCTATTTCATTAAAAAAAAATTTTACATGCAGTCTCCCAAAATGGCCACCAGAGACAAAAGAGCCCAAATGTAGCCCAAATATCACCCAGATGTAGCCCAAGTATAGCCCAATGACAGAATATCCCAGAGTGTTCTAAAGAACAACTAGAGCGCTAACAGTCCTACTTATTACAAAGGTATGGCACACCTGAAGCCATCTTGATTGGAATAAAGTGGTAACTCTTAAAACATTTAATTTAAAAAGGAAAAAAATGAGGGGGTATATTTTGCCATATGAATTATGATTAGTGCTGCAGAAAGAAAAATTAGGGCACATTTTGAGTGACTTCGCAAACCCTCTTCAATTTCAATAAAAAGTTCTGACATACAGTCTCCCAAGATGGCCACCAGAGACAAAAGAGCCTAAATGTAGCCCAAATATCACCCAGATGTACCTCAAGTATAGCCGAATGACAGAATGTCCCAGAGTGTTCTAAAGAACAACTAGAGCGCTAACAGTCTTACTTATGACAAAAGTATGGCACACCAGAAGCCATCTTGATTGGAATGAAGTGGTAAGTCTGAAAACACTCAATTTAAAAAGGAACAACATGAGGGGGTTAATTTTGCCATAGAAAGTATGATTAGTGCTTCAGAAAGAAAAATTAGGGATCATTTTGAGTGACTTCTCAAATCCTCTTCTATTTCATTAAAAAAATTCTGACATGCAGACTGAAACATGCACTTTGAATACCAGCAGCAGACGTCCCTGGTGAGCAGTAGCTTTACTACAGTGATCTAATGTGCAACTAGAGTGCTAACATTCAGAATTTATGGCAAATGTGTGACACATTTGAATGCCTTCTTGATGGAACCAAAGTAAACAAGCATTGAAAATGCAATAGATCTCGCCCTCGTTTAAGTTAAAGCCATTCTGTTTGTAATGAGGTGGCTTTTTAGCTTTGCTTTTATTAGTGTTTTTTCAACTTTCATGTAAATAACATGCATCTGTATGCATATAAGTATATGTATGCATGCATTTATGTTTGTATTTATATAGATATACAGATGATATATGTTTATATATGTATGCATATATATATATTCACTGAAAAAACCATAGGCTATAGACATATATAGTTAGGAATTAGCATTTACAAAACCTTGAAAATTCACTGAAAAAACCGTAGGTTATAGACCATATATAGTTAGGAATTAGCATTTACAAAACCTCGAAAATGCACTGAAAAAACCATAGGTTATAGACCATATATAGTTAGGAATTCGCATTTACAAAACCTTATTTTACTCACACAAAACCATTGAAATTCCATATATAGTTAGTTGCACTAACTATATATCGCGCACCCGCAATCCACTGCTGATGATGTCACATAGTACATCATTCATGACATGGTCAGTGACATCACTGATGACATCACTGATGACATCTCAAATGACATCACTGATGACATCACTGATGACAACATCCAGTGACTGTATGTTTCTGTCTTACATATTGAAGAATGAGTGGATGTATAAGTGTCTGGATGAAGGATTTAGTAGGTGCATGACTGAGTGATTAAATGTGTCTCACTGAGTGCATGGGCTAGTGACTAAACTGTCTTAATTTGTGCATCATTATGTCTGTTGTTCTGTAAACTGTTGCATGTGTTGATAAGTAGCTATATGAGTAACTATATGGGTTATTGATTGGTTGCCCAAGTATTTGTATGGGAGACTGAGTGTGTGTGTGGGTGGCTGGGAGGTGTATGACTCTGTGCATAGATGTGTGAGCAGTTGATTCACTAGATGTATGGTTTCAAAAGTGCATGTGGAAACAGCTGTATGGGCGGTTGACTGTGTGCATGAGTGTATTGGTGAGTGAATGGATATCTCAGTGCTACATGTCAAAGTAAGTACATATGTAAAACACAGTACATGTGAGAGTTGACATATATAAATAACTGTGCATAAGAGCCAGTGAATGTGTGAGTGGCTGTATGGATTATTGTGAACTTGTATCAGGGATTGTATAAGAGAGTAAATATGTGTTAGTATATGTTTGAATAAGTAAAGTTTGTATAACTGTATAGTTGAGGAAATGGAGGTGTGATTGATTCTTTGCATGACTGACTAGGTGTGTGAGTAACTCCATGGATGAGTGACAGTCTGTGAGTGTCTGTTTACACTGATTGTATCTAAGGTTATATTAGAGTCTGAAGAGGTTCATCGTATTATCACATGAATGATATCATCAGTGATGTGATCAGTAATGTCAAATGAGATGTCATCAGTGATGTCATCAGTGATGTCATTTGAGATGTCATCAGTGATGTCATTTGAGATGTCATCAGTGATGTCATCAGTGATGTCACTGACCATGTCATGGAATTTCAATGGTTTTGTGTGAGTAAAATAAGGTTTTGTAAATGCGAATTCCTAACTATATATTGTCTATAGCCTATGGTTTTTTCAGTGAATATATATATATATATATCCAACAACAAGTTAGCCCAATAAGAGACGCCACTGACAGGGAGTTGAAACACCTTTAATAAAGGATGTCAGAGGGGCAGTAAAACGATTCCACCCTTCTTCATTTCTCCGCCCAATGCATTTCAAACAGCTTGTGTCCTTGTTCACGGGCAATTAGAATATGAGCACTACGGCCGTACTGAGGAACACCTGATAATGCGTCCAAGTCCCGCCTCAGTGGGCCGATGCCTACAGGCATGCTAGTACTCGTGGTTCCCCAGATATATTCACATCCTAGTGGGTGCCGTCTTGCCCCTTCTGAGTATTAAAAATGTCGTCCCCAGTTGGGTCAGGAAGGTTCTGAACATCACCTCCGCGCTGATAGTGACAACTCCTTCAAATTGTATTGATATTTGCATAATTTGTTGTAAAATGGGAAAACATGCAGGTTTGCAGAGAGTTTGCCTTTAACTCAAAGCTCAGACATTCGTTCCTTACCTCTCTGTGGCAGTCACAGGCATGTTTTGCTTGGAGCATTGTCTCATTAAGACCCTTAGAGAAGAGACATATTTGCTTCAAGAGAGGAGGACCTGGAAACCAAAAAGCATATTGAGTGTTGCAGCACTGAAGAAACACCCATACCCCTCGTATCTTTAACATTTCACTATTGAGCTACGTTTCCTTTGATCTTTGCCTCTAAATAAGATCTTAAAGTGAAAGCAGAGTAATAGCAACTGAAACTGTGAAATTATTTATTTTTCATTAATTTGCATTCCACAAAATTATAGTTTGTACCCACAAAGGCTGAGAAGTCTCAGTGGCTGTGGACCTACAGATAACATGTTCAAATAACAACTGGGCCAAGTGAGCCTTTCATACATCTGTGTTTGATAAAATGGATACTGTAGGATTTTCTGGTAATAACACTCAAAGCGCCTTACTTTAATTTGCTTTGTTGTGTAAGCTATGTAGTTTTTGCCATTATTATCACTACGTTATTTGATCCTGAAATCACATGATCACAAGTGATGAGAAGAGCAGATTACATGTTCCACAAAAGGAGACTGAAAAAGTAAATATAATTCCTTCTAATACTTTAAGTAGAGAATATAGGCTCAGAAGAGACATAGCTGTAAACTGAGGTGAATTTTCGGTACAGCATATTCTTGCACTACTTCTTTCATTTCACACTATGCTTGTTATGCAAAGTGTGTGAGATTATGCTATTACAATCTGTTGCAAAGCTAAAATGCCGTTCATGTAAATATCCTATTGTGGGAGCGAAGAAACTATGTGAACGAACGGAATTTGCCAGGTTCTTACTCATGTCGCACGCATGTTTGTGCTTTTTTTAAACACAAAGGGCCTCATTTTTGAGGCTGTGCGTCACTTTTACGACGCTTGTGCGTCTCTTTTTGTGACGCACTAGTGGCGTAAAAAAATGCGCCTTGTTGCGCCATATTTACAAAGTGACGCATCTAGAAAGATGCGTCACTTTGTAAACCCCTGCACCACATTATACCTGCGCCAGGAATAATGTATGCAAGGGGGGCGTTTTGATGCAAGAAAGGGTCATGGAAGTGACGCAGTGAAATCCATAAGATTTCACTGCGCCATTTCTTCGCCGCTAATGCGTCAAAATCTTACGCCTGCTTCATGGCAGGTGTAATACTGACGCAGGCACTAACAACATGGGACTTGCCCATGTGAAAGTACACATTGCTGGAGTTGCGTCACTTTTGTGACACACTCCAGCAATGCGTCACTTTTGCGCCTACAGATACGTCAGAAATACTGACGTATCTGTAAATCCTTGCGACATGATGCATCATATTATAAATATGACGCATCAATCATGACGCAAGGAGTGTGCACTGAGAAGTGACGCATCGCTGCTTTCACGAAGCGATGCATCATTTCTCATAAATGAGGCCCAAAATGTGTCCTGTCCAAAATGGATACAAGAATTCTATTTCCGCTATGATTTCTTTTAACATTTTGCCTAATTTCCAAAATGGAAATGACACAAATTTCACCCAATGTTATATATCTGCAAGACATTATAGTCTCCTTTGGAATAATTATAAACTAATTATATAATGCATTATTTAATATAATGCATCGAGCAATGAAAGTGATCCAAGTGTCCATGGTTCAATTTTAAATATGCAGTTGGAATGTAAATTATTTGCTGACAGTGCACAATGAGCGATAATGCTAGTGTTGGAAGAAATGGCATCCCCTGAGCCATACTCACTGATGCTGATGTGCAGGCTGGAGGCACTGTCGACGTGCAGCTTCTGCAGTAACACCCTCTACTGTCAAAGGCTTATCACAACTAAAAGACAGACAGTTGAACCCTGACTCTGGCTGTCATGCCAACATGTGACTGTACTTGTCCTTTTACTTCTGAAGACATTTCAAAGAGATACTTATCAAAACTAAATTGTGAAAGAGTTGAAAAGCCAAGCAGAAGAAAGCGTGATTTGACAGATCATCAGACACTAGAAAATCCCCTGTCTTTCATATTATCTCTAATAGCCGTCTTTTTATCTGGTTTTCGCTTCAAATTATCATCTTAGAAGTGCATTTACGTTACCAGGCTGACCCGATCTAGAATGTTAATAGAAAGCCAGAAATGATGAAATTCAACATTTTCCACCATACAAAATTTCGTTGGGATCTTTTGTATTTTTTTTAAAATCTGGTCACAGGGTAATATAATTTATTAGTGGATTAGTCCATTTTACTCTATGATACGGATGGATTCACAGAATTACAGGTGTGAATATAAATTAGGTCTTATTGTTGACGTCAATAAAATAGTTGCGATGGAGTTAGGTAATAGGAACACTCGCCTTTAAAAACACTATCAATAAGTAAAAATGGCCTCAGAATTGGAATTATAAATTGTTTTTCTGCTAGTGCGTGACTCTTGTTAGCTTTTATAATTTAGAATAACAAATATATTATTCAATGATGTGTTTGAAAAGTGTCTGCAAAGCAAACTGGCCAAATCTTGGCGCAGTTCAGACTGTTTCAGCACAATGCACTGCAGAGAGCCTGTTCACAACATTTCACAGAAATCCAGTATTGTCAAAATCAAGAAGTCGGATTCATGCTGTAAATGCTCAATGTGGCTTTAGAGATGGAAGCCTGCAAGTGGCTGCAAGTGACAATGGACCTCAATCTCTGCATTCGCTCAGTGCAGGCAATGCAGTCCATTTTACATGGAAGGGCAGTGGTTATACTTTGGAAAACAAAGTGGCACATTGTGGTAGAGACATTAGGGATTTCTGCTATTGGTCTATGGAGTTTTTTCTGTCTGTTTCCAAAAATGTCCATACCAGTCATTCTCTTAGTGAAAATTGTCCTCAGCTTCAACTGCGCAAATGGTTACAGCCTGAATGATGATGACCAAATGAACAGATTTCCATGTGAAAAGCAAGGAAGGGAAAACAGACCAATTTGTTTCCCGTTTTACTTGTGATTTGGAAAGAAGTGCAATGTTAACATTTTGAGCCACATCGTAATTTATGAGTTATTATAATACTCTTGTTAATTGCCTTATCGTTTTCTACCCTGGTAAAGCTTGACACAGAAAAGCGCTGGCTTAGCGAAGGTGAATATTTTTTCGGACATCGGGTTTATTTGAGAAGCTTCTGAAGCAAGTATTTTTCAGTGGAAATCAGTTTTCAGTTTTTAAATTCTATTTTATTGAGTTTAAGAACGCCTTCAGTAGTTGATTTATTTATTACTCTTGATAAAACAAATTTTCACGATAGTTACTAAATAGATGTTCCAAAAAGTTAAAGAAAAACAATGTTATAGCGACAAGATATGACAGCAGACACATGAGCTACATTCTGCCCTACAACTAATACCCTTTGATATTTCTGAGTCAAAAATAATGCACGGGTATTTTCTTTTCCCTCCGCAGATAAACACTACAACAAAATAGCACATTGACAAAAAGAGACATAAAAGACAAAAAGTAAACAAACGCCCCCTAAACTTAATTGAATAACTCATTAAATTGCACCATTACCATTTTTTCTCCATGTCTAACTTTTAAACATACTTTTAACATAACTTTTAAAGATATTTATCTCTTTATAAAACCTTTCCAAAATTTAACTTTGAACTCTAGGTATACACTTTAAATCAGTTCATTTTAAATGTGTTTTTAACCACAAGTAAGGCACAAACTACCCTTGCTATCTGACCGAGCATAAACTTGCTTCTGATGTTCTCATATCAGATGAGAGATAGTTGTGTCGTATTTCTTAAAATCAGGTGACGTGGCTCGCTCTTGTCTCATGCTCTCACTGTAATGGATTCCTTGCTCTTGAGGAATCCATATTAGAGCTTCTAGAGCAAGCATTCTGGGGTAGTTGGTTTGGCGCTGGCCAGCAGGGAAGCACCTGCTCTACGACGTTGTTGCTTAAATAAAGCGGCTTACCTTATTTCAGTGGTGTTTGTCTACGGTGTTTCATGACAGAGCTCTATCTAGCTTTTCCCAAGACACAGCCCCATAATATTTTATACTTCGTGTTAGACCTGGCACCATGGCGTGGGTCCCCCTTCCATTTTTGCAGTTGCCTCATGTGTTTTTGCTGTGTTAGATGCTTTGGGCACTGTGCCACTGCTATTCAGTGCCACAGTGCAAGTGCTCCCTATTGTAAATTGATGTATGGATTAGTGATTCTATGTTTCGATATTTTGGTTTACTTATCAGACCCTAGTCTAGTGCACTGAGTGTGCCAGGACGTGTAATCCAAATGCTGCTGGTGGGCCTGCAGCACTGGTTGTGCCACCCACAGAAGCAGCCCTGTAAAATGTGTCTAAGGTCTGCCATTGCAGAGCCTGAGTGCAGTCTGGTACTGTCATGCTGACTGGGCAAGTGCACCCACTTCCGAGTCCCTAAACCTTCCCTTTTCTTCACATCAGTCACCCCTATGGTAGGCCCAAGGGTAGGGTGCACTGTAAGTTTAGGTAGGACAAGCCCTGATGAGTGTGGCATGTCCTAATAGTGAATTACAGCCATTTTCGTTTTTCACTATTGCAAGGCTACCTGTTCTCCATAGGCCAGAATGGGCTGTTAGAATTGTTACAGTTTATAATCCTAACAGGCTAAAGAGAACAGGGTAGAAATTCGAGTTTAGTATGCCTGAACTCAGAATAATAAAATACATCTTTTAGTAAAGTTTATTTTAATATTCTGTGTTTGCAAATACCACTTTTAGAAAGTAGGTATTTGCTTGTCTAACCATTCAAACCTGCCTCTGCTAGGTTGTGTATTCCTATGTCTGGAAACCTACTGGGAGAATGGTCTCCTGTATTGTGAGCCTAAGGTTGCTGAACCTGGGTCATCCCGTGTGCTGGTGGTACCCCAGAAGTTCAGAGCCTTCCTACTGGGGCTGGCTCATGATGTGCCATTAGCAGGACATTTAGGGCAGGACAAGACCTTTGAGAGGCTTGTCACCCACTTTCATTGGCCCCAAATGCGCAAGAGTTCTGATACTCATTGCCGGACTTGTCAGACTTGCCAGGCAAGTGAAAAGAGTGGGAGGAAGCACAAGGCTCCTCTCCAGCCATTCCCTGTGGTCAGTACCCCCTTCAAGCGGGTGGGGATTGACATTGTGGGGCCACTGGACCCCAAGACAGCCATGGGTAACAGGTTCATCCTGGTCTTGGTGGACCATGCCACCCGGTACCCGGAAGCCATACCTCTGAGGACAGTGACGGCACCCGTGGTGGGACGAGCACTGATGGGAATTTTCTCCCGAGTGGGATTCCCTCGCGAGGTAGTGTCTGACCGGGGAACCAACTTCATTTCAAAGTATATGAAGTCCCTGTGGCAGGAGTGCGGTGTAACTTACAAGTTCACCACTCCTTACCACCCCCAAGGAAATTGGCTGGTTGAAAGGTTCACATCATCAAACAACAACTACTCTGTCTATCACACTCCAATCACCCCCCACCCAACACTCCCCCTAGTTACTCGGCACCCATAAGAGCCTCTCTAAACGCCGCAGCGAGACTTATCACTGGATCAAAAAAACACTCACACATTTCCCCTGACTTCAAATCACTGAACTGGCTACCGTTTGAAGCCAGAATACACCTGAAAATAGCCTGTTTGACCCACAAGGCTGTCCACCTGAGCTCACCTAGATACCTCGCTCAGAAGCTGACGATTTCTGGAGGCTCTAGAAACACTAGAGGCACAAACAATCTTTTGCTAAAGCCTAAAAGATTCCGCAAGGAAAAAACCTATAAACGCTCTTTCTCAGGAATGGCTCCCAGGATTTGGAACTCGCTCCCCCCTGAAACAAGGCTCATCACCTCTACCATACTTTTCAAGAGAGAAGTAAAAGCCATCCTCATGGCTAAATACACTTGAACCACAAAGACCCGATACTCATCTGTACTACTTGTTCGATCCCTTGTACTTTTACTTTGACGTTGAAATTGACTTACTTGATTGTTTTATGATATCACTTCAATGTACGGTTAACATGTGTGATGTATCTGCGTATACATGCTCCCCTCCTCTGTAAAGCGCTCTGATATCTGCGAAGATCTTGTTCGCGCTATATAAAACTTTCAAAATAAAATAAATAAATAAATAACCGGACCCTGAAGGGCATGATTATGGGTCTTGAGGAACCCATTAGCCTTAAGTGGGACGTCCTCTTACCATATCTGTTGTCTGCATACCAGGAGGTACCACAGAAATCTCTAGGGTTCAGTCCCTTTGAGCTTCTCTATGGACACCGGTCAGAGGACCTCTGAGTCTAGTTAAAGAAGGCTGGGAGCAATCTCCCAGGACACCTCCCCAGGATGTATATAGCTACATGCTGGCCTTCAGGAACCAGACCAGGTGCTTTAGTGAACTCGCTCAGGTGAACCTGGAGGCCAGCCAGGAGGAGATAAAGCGCTGGTATGACCAGAATGCCACTCTGGTAGAGCTTCAGCCTAGACCGAAGGTGTGGGTCATGGCCCCAGTGGAGCCCTGTGCACTCCAAGATAAGTGGACCGGACCTTTTGAGGTTGTGGATCGCAAGAATCCAGTTACCTATTTGGTGGACTTGCAGTCTCATAGCAACCCCTTGAGGGTCCTACATGTCAACCATCTTAAACCCCACTTAGAGAGGTCTGAAGTGGGCATGCTCTTGGCAACAGATGCTGGGATGGAGGAGGAGACTGAGCCTCTTCCTGACCTCCTGTCAGCCTCAGAGCAAGATGGGTCAGTGGATGGTTTTAACCTCTCTTCCACCCTGACCCCTGAGCAACAGAATGACTGCCGCCAGTTGCTGGGACAGTTTCCTGATCTGTTCTCCCTGGTTCCTGGTGTCACAGATTGGTGCGTCCATGATGTGGACACAGGAGACAGCTTACCTGTGAAGCACAAGTCTTACAGGGTAACTGACAGAGTGAGGGCTTGCATTAAAGAGGAGGTCTCAAAGATGCTTGCACTTGGGGTGACTGAGTCATCTAGCAGTCATTGGGCCAGCCCAGTGGTCTTGGTCCCGAAGGCTGCAGCACAGGGTGCCACACCTGAACTCCGGTTCTGTGTGGACTACCGAGGGCTCAATTCAGTCACAGAGACTGACGCACACCTCATCCCCAGAACTGATGAGCTCATCGATCGGCTAGGGGCTGCACGGTACCTCAGCACTTTTGATTTAACGTCTGGGTACTGGCAGATCGCCTTAACTGATGGGGCAAAGGAGAGATCAGCATTCTCCACACCAGATGGGCATTTCCAGTACCGTGTTATGCCTTTTGGGATGAAGAATGCCCCTGCCACCTTTCAGAGGTTGGTAAACCAGGTGTTGGTTGGACTGGAGGAATTCAGTGCCACCTACCTGGATGACATCGCAGTGTTCAGTGTCAGTTGGGAGGAACATCTGCCCCACCCCTGGGAACTGTTGTTGGCATTGCGGAAAGCAGGCCTCACGCTCAAGGTGAGTCAGTGCCAGATCGGGCAGGGTTCTGTGGTGTACTTGGGACACCAAGTTGGGAACGGCAAGGTGGCGCCCCCACCAACCCAAGATTGAAACCATTCTAGCTTGAGAACCGCCCAAAACCCAGACAGAGGTGAGAGCCTTCTCTCACAGTGTATTACAGGAAGTTTGTCAAGGGGTATGGCAACATTGTTGCACCCTTGACAGCAGCCCAAGAAAGTGATTTGGACTGACACCTGTCAGAAAGCCTTTGAGACGTGAAAGCCGCCACATGCTCCTGGCACCCAACTTCTCAAGAGATTTCATTGTCCAGACAGACGCTTCTGAGCATGGTGTGGGGGCTGTTTTGTCACAGATGAATGAGGAGGGCCTAGATCAACCTGTAGCCTTTATCAGTAGAATGTTACTTCCCCGGGAACAGATCTGGAGTGCTATTGAGCGTGAGGCATTTGCTGTGGTCTGGGCTCTGAAGAAGCTAAGGCCATACCTGTTTGGGACTCACTTCTGGGTTCAGACAGACCACAGGCCCCTCAGATGGTTGATGCAGATGAGGGGTGAGAATCCAAAGCTGTTGAGGTGGTCCATCTCCCTACAGGCTATGGACTGTGCGATGGAACACCGCCCTGGTACAGAACACGCCAATGCTGATGGTCTGTCCAGATTTCTCTGCCTTAGTGAAGAGAACTCCCAGGAGTTAGGGTAGTTCTCCCCACTTTTCAGCTGGAGGGGACATGTGTTAGACCTGGCACCATTGGCGTGGGTCTCCCTTCCATTTTTGCTGTTGCCTCATGTGTTTTTGCTGTGTTAGATGCTTTGGGCACTGTGCCACTGCTATTCAGTGCCACAGTGCAAGTGCTCCCTATTGTAAATTGATGCATGGATTAGTGATTCCATGTTTGGCTACTTTGGCTTACTTATCAGACCCTAGTATAGTGCACTGAGTGTGCCAGGGCGTGTAATCCAAATGCTGCTGGTGGACCTGCAGCACTGGTTGGCCGCCCACAGAAGCAGCCTTGTAAAATGTGTCTAAGGTCTGCCATTGCAGAGCCTGCAAACAGTCTGGTACTGTCATGCTGACTGGGCAAGTGCACCCACTTCCCAGTCCCTAAACCTTCCCTTTTCTTCATATCAGTCACCCCTATGGTAGGCCCAAGGGTAGGGTGCATTGCAAGTATAAGGTAGGACAAGCCTTGATGAGTGTGGCATGTCCTAATGGTGAATTACAGCCATTTTGGTTTTTCACTATTGCAAGGCTACCTGTTCTCCATAGGCCAGAATAGGCTGAAAGAATTATTACAGTTTATAATCCTAACAGGCTCAGAGAACATGGTAGAAATTCGAGTTTAGTATGCCTGAACTCAGAATAATAAAATACATCTTTTAGTAAAGTTTATTTTAATATTCTGTGTTTGCAAATACCACTTTTAGAAAGTAGGTATTTGCTTGTCTAACCATTCAAACCTGCCTCTGCTAGGATGTGTATTTTTATGTCTGGTTTCTGTGTGTGACAGGGCTGGGGAATTCCAGGAGACAGGCTGAGTCTCCCAGTGGTGAATAGAGAGATCTGCATCTTGATGGGAGGGAGGAGTGCACCTGAACTCTGAATAGGGCTGTGCCTGCCTTCCACAATGCCGGCTCCACTCCCTGAGGAGCGGCTGATGTCTCTGCCCTGCACACTAAAAGAAGAGAAGGAGTGCTCCAGGACTGTACTTGCCTTCCACAATGCTGGCTCCACCTCCTCTGGGGCGTCTGATGTGCATGCCCTGCACTGTGAAAGGAAAGGAGAAGTCTGGTAAACAGAGTGCTTCAGAACTGGTTTGGACTGGGCAAAGGCCCCTCTCCCCTCAGAGAACAAAGGATTTCTGGGTATAAGTATTGGGACCCTGATCCCATGAAATTAGATCACTTTTGGACTACAAGAAGAAACCTTTACTGAGGAGAGGAGCCTGAAGAAACTGAGGAGAGACTATTCCCAAGCTGAAGTGCTGCTTGAGGGATTGGCCTGCAGTGGTTGCCTTACTGCCAAAGGAAGGAGAAAGGAACCTTGTGTACTTTGCTTTCAACTTGAGAAGGATCTCCAAGTGCTTGGAAAAGAGCTTGCCTCCTGCTAAAGTCTCAGGGACAACAGACTTCACCCCCCCCAGCCCCCAGAGTTCTTTTGGAAGTGCCTGCTGCTGTTTTGGGCCTTCTGAGGTACTGTGTGTCGCTAGGAGCTGGAAGCGCGACTCAACGAGAAGAAGCGTGTCGCAACTCTGGAGAAAGGAGGGTGTCGCCGCTGGAACTGTCGCACTGCACTGCATCGGAGAGAAGCATGCCGCAACAAAGAGGAAGCGTGTTGCCGTCGCTGCTGCTGCTGTCGCAACTTTGAAGAAGGAGGGTGTCGCCGCTGGAGCTGTCGCACTGCACCGCATCAGGAGAAGAATCTTGCAACGAGGTCGGAGTGTGTCGCCATTGCTGTGCCTGCCGTCACAACTCCGAAGGAGAGTGTCGCCTCTGGAACTGTCGCATTGCACCCCATCGACCAAGAGCACCTTGCATCCTGGAGAAGCGTGACGCCGTCGGAGCTGCTGCCGTCGCATCTTGGATGTCACCGCTGTAGTTGTCGCATCGAGCGGAAGCTTCACGCATCGTGGAGAAGAGCGTCGCCGCTGGAGCTGTTGCTGTCGCATCGTAAGGGTGTCGCCGCTGCAGTCCACGCATCGAACCGAGAGCTTCTCGCATCCCCGAGAAGCGTGCCGCATCTGGAAGATCTTCACGTCTTTATTTCTTTGTATCTGAACTTTGCTGCATTTCCCATTGCTGCGACATTGCTTGTCGTCGAAGCGCAACGCAAATTAAGGTACATTGACACAGAGTGTCGCATCTAAGAACTGAACTGAACTAAGTTTAATCTACCATCTTAAAGTAATCATTGAGTGTATTTTTGTCGTTTATGGTCTTGTGGTAACTCTATATAAAGTCTACTTATTTTTTATATAAAAACTGTGTGGTGTCCATTTGTAGTGTTGTCACTGGATTACTGTATGTGGTCACAACTTCTTAACTTACAACGCCTCTGAAATAAGCCTTGACTGCTCGCGCCACGCAGCCTAGAGGGTGAGCAGGGGTTATTTTAGCAGTGTAATCCCCTTGTCCTGACTAGAGGAGAGGGTCCTTATTTGTCACAAGTACCTACCTGTGCCAACTAGAGACCCCCAAATCTAACATTTAAAAAAAGGAAATCCTTCTGAGAACTCCAGAATGGATGCTTCAATTAGTCAGCAGCCAATTTGTAATTTCAACAACAGTCAGGTAACTCCAACACCGCCATTTTAGTCAGCGACCAAACCAAACCTGGAATATGGGCCATATTTGTAAAGTAGTTGTGTTGCACGTGCACCTCACAATGGGGTGCAAGCATGACGCCACTACTAAGTGCAGCTTATCAAGCCATGCACAGGCACCTTGCGTGGCCCAGAGTGATTGTTAAGTCTGGAGTAAGGCAACACGGCACAAATAGCTGCATTGCATTACTCTTCCCCAGGGATCCTTTCCATCTGTGGTGTGTGGGTTTTCACCCAACACCCTTGGATTTTGAGGCATTTTCAGAATTACAATAAGTGCGTCAAAACTGTTATGTCTCCCCAGGTGAGGCGTAACTAGGAGATAAATGTTTCTTTCTCCTCGTTTTTTCCTCTTTCTTTGTGTGCTGCATTTTGCAGCATACATACATAGAGGAAAATGCCTCAGGGGATTGTTTTTGTGCAGGAAGGTGTACCTTGCTGTACAAAAATAACACTGCTTACAGACCATACTACAACGTATACTACTATAAAAATAATAATGCTTACAAGCTTGCACCCCTCCACAACCCGTCCAAACAACACCCTCTGAAGGCAGCCTGGTACACCACAGAACTCCAAGAAGCCAGGCTCTCCTGCAGACGCCTAGAGAAAACCTGGCAAAACCAGAAAACCACTGAAGCACAGAACAACCACAGGAGCACCCTGAAGGAATACCACCAGCTCATAAGAGACACCAAACAGACCTTCTTAAGAGACAAAGTCCAGACCAACACGACCAATGCCAAGGAACTGTGCAACATCATACAGCAGTTCACAAAACAACCCAGGGATGACCCGGAAATTCTCACCCTCCCAGGAACTCTGCGACAAGCTCAGCTCCTATTTCCATCTGAAGATCCAGGCCCTTTATGACAACTTCAGCGAACAGACGCCGGACACCACCCGCACTCCGCCACCGCAGACAAGCCAAGTATCATGACCTGGAATCCTGCCACCATCGAACACATCACCATGACCATGAAGAAAACCCTCTCAGGGGGCCCGACAGACCCCTGCCCACTGCACAGTTTCCACATGGCCGCCATTGTACCCGTACTAGGATGGACAATGAACACCTCCTTCAAATTCTGCACCTTCCCAGACGACTGGAAGCCGGCGGAGGTTAAACCGTTCCTCAAGATGCCAACAGCCGATACAACAGACCTGAAAAACTACTGACCCATATCTCTCCTCCCCTTCGCGGCCAAAGTCACCAAGAGACTCGTAAATGCCCAGCTGACCACCTCCATCAAAGAGAACGCCATCCTCGATACCTCACAATCTGGATTCAGCAGCAACTACAGCACCGAGACCACCCTCTTCGCCGCCACAGATGACATCCGCTTACTACTCGACCAGGGACACACCACGGCCCTCATCCTTCTAGACCTTGCCGTAGCTTTCCACACAGTCTCTCATCGCACGCTTGCAGCCAGACTTCATGACACAGGGATACAAGGAACCGCCCTCGACTGGATCCAATTCTTCCTCTCTGGCAGAACCCAGAGGATCAGACTCCCTCCTTTCCTCTCCAAACCTACTGACATCAACTGCTGATTACCCCGAAGATCATGTCTCAGCCTGACACTCTTTAACATCTATATGGCCCCCCTCGCCACCTTCATCGAACAGCAAGGGCTCAGCATAGTATCCTATGCCGACGATACCCAGCTCATCCTCTCACTCATGAAAAACCCAGAAGACCCCAGACTGCTACCACGAAGGAAAGAAGGACGTCACAGCTTGGATGAAAAACAGTTGCCCGAAGCTCAACTCAGAGAAAACCAAGGTCCGCATCCTCGGCCCCTACTTGTCCACATGGGGCAACACCTGGTGGCCTTCCACCCTCGGGAAGCCACCCACCACCACAGACCACGCACGAAACATTGGCATCATCCCCAACTCCTCCCTCTCCATGAACCGCCAGATCAACGCTGTTGCTTCCACCAGTGTCAATTTCATGAACATCCTTCGCAAGACCTTCAAATGGATACCCCCAATTGCAGAAGGACCGTCACCCACACTCTCATCACTAGCAGACTGGACTACGGCAAAGCCCTATACGCCAGAAACAACAGAACTCTTCTACACAAACTCCAAACCATCCAGAACGCCGTAACCAGACTCGTCCTCGGAACTCCACACTACAAGCACATGACCCAACACCTATGAGACCTCCACTGGCTCCCCGTCGAGAAGAGGGTCACCTTCAAGCTCCTCACCCACACCTACAAGTCCCTCAACAACTTCGGACCCAAATACCTCAATGAGAGAGCCTCCTTCCACGTACCCAAGAGGAACCTTTGCTCCGCTGACCTCCCCCTGGCAGAAGTCCCTTCGCATCCGCAGACGCAGAACAGGCAGTAGACCTATCCCATACATCACAGCCAAGACCTGGAATGAGCTCCCTGTGAACATCAGACGCTCCCTGACCCTGCACACGTTCAGGAAGGACCTCAAGACCTGGCTCTTTGACTGATCCTGAGCTGCTCCACCCCCACCAGAGCTTTGAGACCCTCACAGGTGAGTAGCGCACCTTATAAGCCCCCTGATTGATTGATTGATTGATTGAACGAAGGCACCATTGCATTATGGTGCAAGGGTTTCTGGATTGGCACTAGGCAGCACATTGTGCGCCAGCACAGTTGAAAGAAAGAAAGGCACAATATAATTTTAAATAGGGCGCATTCCTTCCCTTTACCGGTCACGCAGCTCAGCACATCAAGGTGGCTTGCTGCACTGTGCTGCATGACTATTTGATAAATCTGCCCCTAAATTTTGCAGGGCACATATGTACCCTAAACCAAGTTTTCGCTTGGTTAACCTTTTATATATTGTGTCCCACCTGAGTGCGGAGACTCGTAACTGAATGAGTCGTAAGTCCCTCTGTGTATCGAGCCCTAAAACATGTCTGGGAAATGTCAGCACTAATTGCTGAGGTAACCCTTTTATATCTACAATCAGTGGCTGTCACATTTTCAAGTGCAATCTACTTTGATTGTACCTAATGGAGGATTTTTTTACCCAAGCAGTAGTGGTGCACTTTTCACAACAAATCCTTATATGGTCAAAATGTCTTTCAACGAGAAGGAGGTATGCAGAGATGACTATGCTCCTTCATTTAAAATGTCTGCCACAGATTCTGTACAATTTGAGTGCCTAATTTGTGCCTTGGTTGTAGGCGGTGGGCACCAGAACTCGTTTTGGGAACTGGGACTTTTTTTTACTTTGGAGACTTTGACACCTGCCACCAACAGTGAAAAGGGAAAGAAATGGAAATGAAGGAGAAAGAAACAGCAAAACAGTGACAAAAGGAGAGAGCGGAAATAAAAAAGAACCTGCAGCAATTAGATAAAGAGCCAGGAATTGTAGGGTGGGGGAAGAAAGGGGTATAAAGTGGTACTAAGAGGAGGCAGCCTTGGCGTTTAGCAACACTGACATTGACATGGTCCATGATGGGCTCCTAAGAAACACTTTGGGCTTCACAAATATTTATTTATAAAGTAAACATTATCAGGCAACAAGGTAATTGCTTGTTCATGTTTCAACTAAAGGCTGTTGGCAATAAAGTTTATAATAAACATAACATGCTTACTCATTTGAATTCATCACTCGCTTGTTATGACAAAACGGTTGCATCTAATTTAAAGTCAGAAAAGATATTCAATATTGCAATGATCTTGTTTTAAAGCAGGACAATAGGTCATTCTGTTTGTTCAATTTTTCCTAATCTTAAATGATTAAAAAAAAAAAAAAATTAAAAGGAGTTGCAGTCATAGCTTTTACATTTTACAATGAATATTGTATTAAAACATTAGGAGGTCTATTTTAACGCGTCTTTGTGATGAAAGCAGAGATGCTTCATAGATATAACCAAGGTTGAAGTATTGCAGCTATGCATCACACAGAATTTACCAGTATAACAGTTCTGATTTTGTTTTGAATTCTCTGATAGCCCACCTGCATGACAGATATGGGTTAAATAATGTAGTAATCTTTAAACACATATCTTTGCATAGATTTTGTGAAGTTTCAGAATAATAGACAGGCAATGGCAAATGTGTTCAAGGAAAATAGCACAACGTGAAATGGAAATTGGAAATTAAAGGTATGTGCCAATTGAAGTTTATAACAGAGAACTCTCTCCACCTTGTCTTAAGCATTCTCTCCAAAACATGTAATCGCAAGTGACAGAACTTTGGATCTGATGTACAAATAAGTGATCGCAAATTACGAGCAGTATTGCAAGCGACCAGTAAAAAAACTAAAAGAACCAACCAGTTTACCAACCAGGATTGTTCTTATAATTGCAAATAGTAGCATGTTAAAATCTAGCTTACCTTATGCATATTAATGTTGTAGCTTGCCCATTTTGACTCACTGCAGTTGAAGGCTATCACAGGGATGGCATCTTGCTGGGGGCAGCTGAACACCGTGTTTGTGACTGCTTTTAAATAAAGTAAATGTAGCCTGTGTCTAAAAACATTTATTTATTTTTTCACAAAGTTTTTTTAAGCGTTGCTAGTAGTCCCATGCTCACTAAACACTCTTAAAGAAACTTTTCTTTGCCTTCACCAAGGAGAAGGGATCGCAAAGAAACTCTCTTTCTGTTGTGAATGCATTACCACCGTCTTGGAATTGTCAGTAAAGTTTCAATGTATTGCGACCAAATTTTTCGTTGCAAAACGTTAATGCATAAGATACCAATTTAGTTTTTGGAAGGGACAACTACAACATGTCCATTCCAGATACCAAATGTGTATTCATTTGGAATCTCATTTTTGAAATCGGAGAAACTTTTCCAACTTCTAAAATGGAATAGTGCATTGGAAAAAAGCATTTTAAAGGTTGAAAATAAAGAATTAAAGCATTTGTGTCCATCAAAATGCTTATTACAATTGGTCCTTAATGCCGAAATTATAAACAGCCCACCCTATTAAGTGAAATAATTTCTTGGAAACCCCAAATGACAAAACTCATGATATTTTATCACAATTAATATGTATCTTATTAATTGTTGTGGGCATTCAATAGAATTGTAACTAACTCGGGGAGCTTCTCTCCAAATCATATTGACAACATATCTTATTTAAAAGTTCTTTTAAAATAAAAAGTTCCAATTTAAAGGATTGTGAGCAAACCAAACGTTGCAAACAATCATGGGTCATATCTTGAAAGAAAGACCCACAAATTAAATAGTCTGTTGAAAATCATGCCATCTGGAAAGCAAACTGATAGTTTTGAGAAACCTGAAAGAAGTCCATGTTATAAGTACTTTCTGACAAGATATAATTTTTTATTATTTTGTAGAGTTAATGAAATGATGTTCAATGTTCTCTTAAAATAAAATGTTGGCAAGTACATTTGCAAACAGCTATGGTTGTTAGAGAGAAAACAACCACAAAAGCAGAGCAGGCTGTCTTGGATTGCACTAGTGTATATTTATTTCAGATTTACTGAATTCACCTTGTTGTGCTCAACTTTTAGTGACACCACTGCTTAGGAATCACACTGATAGCCAAATCTTTCCAACACAAAAATGAAAAGTGGCACTAACATCAAAATTTGTATGTATCATTAAAGTAATGAAAATTTTAAGCGAAAGTTTTTCACCCAAAAAGTCTCAAATATCAATCATCCAATCAGCTTCAGTCTATCATTAAGTGAGAAATTGTGTATTGATAGCCACATTCAATTTTATGAATTCCTTTGTCAAATGCCATTCAGCGCAGCCAATGCGTTTCGTCCATGAGGACTTCATCAGGGTTGGTATCTCCATGTGCCTAGTATAACAGTGTGATGTGCAAATCCACTCATGGCGAGATATGTTGGGAAAATATCCTAATTCCCAGGAGTTTTATTCTCCCCAAATGGGATGTTCACTGTTGTGCAGAACGCACCAAACGTGGGGATTCTTCTGCCTCACTTCTTGTCAAAGCCTCAAGCCCACCTTGTGCATTGTTCATGTACCAGTGGAGAGGGCAGCACATAGACTCAATTGGAAGACAGCTGGTTTAGGGTGCGATTTCAAGCTATGTATTAAACTGTATCTACATTTCATTAAGCAGACATTTCTTGATCCTATTCTTTTCACTCTACTTTCCTCATCCTACCTACCTACATCCCTTACTCTCTTTCAAAATAGACCACAACCACATTCCACATCAGTAGGCCCAGAGCATGAAATGACTTTCATTTCTTGCACTTGTTCATAAAAATTAAAAGTCACATAACTTCCTTCTGCTCGAGTGAATAAGAGTGTGAGGATTCATGAATTCAGGAATGAATATGACTGCGATTAAATAAATTACCTTCATTAAACCTACTAGATCATTGATTTAGAGCCACTCTAATCTATGAACTTAGACGCTGTTTCAACGTGCATTTAAAATGGAGCAAGAAAGGTATTATTAACTGTACTCTTTCGTTCCCTCTGGTAATGTGTGGCATATTTTGAAGGGTTGCTCTTTGACATTGCACTTCAAGAACAGTTAATACCATAATGAAGAGGGCGTCAAAGACATTCCTGTGATGACCTCGGATTAATCAACTGCACTTACGCCTACATTAGCCTACGTCTCCCGAGGCCCTTTTCTTTATTCACGTTGGCAATAGCATACCTAACAATAAGGGCAAATATTAAAATATCATGGTTTACGTTATTCGTTTGTTGTTTAAAGAAAGTGAAATATGTTTGAAAGCTACAAAGTGCAATTTCAAGAGATAAGACAGTATCTTCCAACCAATATACACAAATTAAGTATTTTCCTGTCAATGCTTTATAAAGATTGTTTTTAATGCAAATGCTTACTAATCGGTTTTCACTTCGTTTTCATTACTTTTAACAATTCTTTACCTCGAAAATATTTTTCGTCATAATTAATATTTTTCTTCTTTTCCCTGTTTCCCTTTTGCATTTTAACGTCATGCTTTTTTTAAATTGTGTCCTGGAAACATCTTTAATTGACTTGGCTGCTGCATGTTTTCTACAAAAACGTATTTTCTATAAATATATACATATATGCATACACAGAAATTTTTTCAGTCCCCTTCATCTATTGGTGTTTTGAACTGTCATTTACCTGCTGCTTCTGACCCCTAAAGAAAACATCATTGGGCAATAGGTGAACCCACTACATCCACTGGATGCCCTGTACTGTGAATGATAGTATATTGGCTCATCGCACATGCACATCCATCCAAGAAAAATAACATTTCATTACCGAGGTTGGCTCACCGATGTGCCTACTTTATTATTATTTTTTTTGCATATTCCAAATATTTGAGAAAAATAAATTAAAAACGATGCACAAGTGATAAGAGTGAAGCTATAGGCTTTACCAGTGCTTATTTCCATTAGCTTTTGGTGCATTTTATTTGATTGAATTAAAAAAAATCTTCTTTCTCTAGCAAGAGATACCACCTCATAGTGCCTGCCACTTTTTTTCTTGTAGCGGAGTATTCAATACAGCCTCTTTCAGTCTTCCTTCCTTGGGGCTGATTCCGATCCGGGTCGGAAGGGCACCGAACGCGATCCGGCTGGAAAAACTACCAGATGTACGCGTGTTTTCCGCCAGACTCGTACAGCTGTACGAGCGAGCTAGTACGATGCGAGCTACGTGAAAATCACCGACCGAGTCTTTTCTGAGTCCGAACTGCTCTGTACGTCTCGCCCGTAAGCTAATCATGGCGGGCAAAGGATGTGATTTACGACCGAGCCAGTACGATGTATGCATTGGACAGCCGGTGCGAGCCGAAGTGTACGGCTCGCAAAACGTCTGGGAAGTTGCTTTTGGGGGTCCGCGTCGGACTCCCTGTCACCCACAGCCCTACGACTCGGACACAGGGGTCCCCCCAACACAGGCATGTACAGTGCGGATGGCACTGATGCGTACCCACTGTAGGGGGCGCCCTTGTGCGAGACATACCCATTCAGTCAATGGGAGCCCATGAACACGCCGTACAACCGGCTCCTATTGACTTCTATGGGAGTCCGACCGAACCAAGTCCGCAGCATAAGGCTGCATCGTACTCGCTCGGTCAGACTGCAGGACTCTGGCTCGGTCGGAATACACTCCAGATCCTGCTCGGTCGGAGAGCTTTCGACCCAGATCGGAATCGCCCCCCTTGTGTGGCCAATCCATTTTCCCCTGCTCTCCATCCATTGCAATGGGAAGTATTTTTTCATTTCACAATTTTTATCTTTTTTCTTGACCCAGATGCTTCGGCATGCTCCTCTGATATGATATTGTTTCTCAGCATAAAACCTTTGGGCAAAACAATAACAAAATGCCGCAGCTTGGTATAAGTTTTAAAAGGACAACTAGCTATCATTTTCTTTATACGCCAACGGAGCCATTCATTCACAGATCCATATTTATTTCACAGAGCAAGGCCCAATCTGGCCATTTAATCAAGCAACGACCCAACTCATTGGACAGTGAATTTCGAAATCCTTGACATCACAAATTTGCTTTAGTCTGCTTAATACATTTTAAAAATGCTTTTCTACTAAGGTAACAAAAATCACTAAAGAAAGAAGAAAAGTCTGCTATGTACCTTTTACATTTTATCTCTATTCCATAATCTAAAAATTTTAAGGGAGAGATAATTATATCATAAATACCAAACAATTTTGACACTTGCTGTTTCTTGATGTCCTTGTCATGTTGGTATCAAGAATTGCCCGAAGACACAGTCCAGCTATTAAATTTGACTCCCCTCTTAGCAAACTTTTAAGAAACTTCAGACCAAACGCTTCGGCTTCAAAATGTAATCTCTTTAGGCCTAATTACAAACTTAAACCTTCAATACTAGTCACCAATGGCAGATGTCATGTATTACAATTCCCAAATTATCCAGGAAAGTCGAGGATAACAGCTGTACAATCATAGAGAGCACGTAATTTAAGTGTTTGCTTGAATGCCTTCAGGAGAGGTTTTAAAGGCTAACCACAGTAAAGCATGTTAAATCTCCTCAGGCCTATATTGGTCTCCAGAGCAAGTTTAGACATTTTTTCCATGAAGTTTCCGACCAAGGGGCTATATGTATCAAGCAAATTAGCATTCGCAAAGGCCTTTGTGAATGCTAATTTGCTAAATGGTATGTATGAAAAATGTTGGCAGCAAAATAAGGAATCGCTAAATTTGCCATTCCATATTTAGAGATTGCACTTAAGGATGCAATGTATCAAAGGAAAATTAATTCAAAAATGCCCATAAGGATTCGCAAATTACCACCAACTTCTAGTTGGTGATAAGTTGCGAATTCTTTTAAAAAAACAATTTATTTAAAATCCAAAGGTGCCATATGACGCTCATATATGCCCACACATGTCATTTTCAGGGGTGCAGCAGGGTGTTCTTGTGACACCCCTGCACCCTTGAAAATATTCCTAAATTGCGATTAGCAAATTGCTAATCGCAAATTTCCCCTTCATTCCTATGGGCCTCCTGGCCCATACAAATGAATGGGAAATTTAGGAATGTTAAGGAATCGCTAAAAAGAAGCGATTTCCTACATACATACAATTTTGCGATTTCTAAATAGCGATTCCTTAAAAAATCGCTATTTAGAAATCGCAAATGGTCATGATGATACATATGGCCCTAAATTACTATTGAATAACACTCCCAGATACTTGTAGTGCTTAAACACCTTAAGTCCACATCCACCAAATGACCAGGAGAGGGAGAGGTGTGTTGCTGCGGCCAGAGCAGCTGACTCCAGCCCACGAGGGATCCCGGTGCGATCCCGGGAGCTGGCTGCAGCTCAGCTCATCACCATGTGACTCTGGGCAATAGCTCACTTAATCTCCCCAACGGCCCCCAGCGACTTGAGACTCGTAGAAGTGATTCGTTCTCGCTTTACAAATACCGGATACATACAAATTGAGTTTAATTTCTACCAAACTCCATTGTCTGGGTTTTTTCAGTATCAATAAGATGCTAACATATTTAACTGTCTCTGAAAACTTACTGGAGTCTGGTCAAATAGCACAACATCATATACAGAGAGATCATAGTTATGTTACGATCCTTCATTTTATAAGGGAAAGACCCCAGGGGTCAAAAATTGATACATATATGCATGTTTGTGTTACCTAGGAACACACACATGCCATTAGACAAGGAGGGTTTACCATGCAAAGGTGGCAAACATTTGGACCATCTCCACACAAAGCATATTCGAGAATCATCCCAGTTTCATCCTAGATCCTTCCATGCTGTAGCAGCTGTGAGGTTGACATCCTATCATTGGAGGTCCTGAATCCTATGTGCAAAGAAAGGCTGTGGAGTGCATATGATCCAACACTATCTTTATGAAGGCTGCCAAACTGTCAGTGTCTGCATATACGCATCATGCACCTTATCATTAATGAAGATCGCTAAGCCACCCTTACTTGGGGGTTAAAGTACCAGTGTACCCTCTTTTGTGAGGTCCTTCAAAGCTCCTTACTAAGGACAGGGTGACACCAGGATCAAAGTCAAAACTGGTCGGTTTACTGACCACTCCCTCCCTGCGCACTGCACCTTCCATTGCACATGCCTCACACAATGTGTAAGTGATGAAGTTTCTAGATGAAGTTTCTATGTTAAGTAACTTTAAATTAGTATACCTATTTGTCTGAGAAAACAGTGAATGTTCAGAGGCATTGGCTATGATTGGCCTATAAATCAGTTTACTCTCTGATTTTTCTATTATAGTATTTACCCGTGTTGGCAAACAGAATACATACGAGTGGGTACATGACAGACAATAAGATACACATTCTGCTGTGGGGAAGGATATTTTATGTTCTGTTATTTTTATAGTGTACAGCTCGTCTTGTAGGGTATTCTGGTTCTGAAGCAGGAGCTGTATAGGGTGAGCAAAGGGCTGGGCCAAGTGAAGAGGTAGGTCTTCAGCTTCTTGAGGAATTCAAGAACTGAGGAGGCAGCTCTGAATTGCAGGGGTAGGCTGTTCCAGGCTTTAGGAGCGTGTTAGGAGAAAGCACATGCAGGGAGTGTGTGCAAGTAGGAGTACGGGTGAGTGGAGGTGTCTGGTAGGTTAGGGGAAGTTTATGCGATTGTTGCGGCATATGGGGGCCAAAGGCTGTGTATGTGTGAATGAGGAGTTTTAAGAGTGCTTGTTTTTAGGTCTCATCTATGCAGCGCGCATGCGCTAATAGGAGAAAGACCTTTAGCCATCGATGCGCCTTTTCAGCCAAAAACATGCATGCATTGCATTGCTTTTAATGGCAACCGGTGCACGTCTGGCGATTCCCTTGCAGGAGCGAGCTTTGACACCATATGTTAGTAATTAACTTGCAAACATATGGTACCCCTGCTCGTTCCCGTAAGGGAAAGAGGCGCAGGCACACCTCCTCTCTCGTGTGCGCTTGTTCTTAAACGCGAGCACGCCTGTAATTTTCATTATAAAGCAGCTTCCCTGGCTGATAACTAGATGGCGCCAGACGCCATGTTTTCTCTTTCTCTAAAGTACAGAGGGGCGGATTTATGTTAACTGGCGCATCCCGAGGGATGCGCCAGTTAACGTGCGCCACAGTTCGCCACAGCTACGCCACCCATGGTGCGCCGCATTTATAATGCGGCGCACCATGGTGCAAAAACGGCACAGATGCGTGACGCATCTGTGCCGGAAATGTGGCGCATTGCTGGAGTTGCGTCGCAAGCGCGACGCAGCTCCAGCAAGGCTCGGGGGTGCCCCATCTACACAATGCTGCATCAAGACCTACGCCTGATTCAAGCAGGCGCAGGGTTTTGACGCAGCATTGCCCTGAAAGTGACTGAGTGAAATCTCATAGATTTCACTCAGCCACTTTCAGGAGGCGTTCCTGCGCAGGAACGCCCCCCCCCCTGCGCAGGAACGCCTCCTTATGGTGCAGGGCTTTACAACGTGACGCATCTCCTAGATGCGTCACGTTGTAAATAGGGCGCATTGTTTGTGCCGCAGTTGCGTCAAATAAAGTCACGCAATTGCGGCGCAAGGGCATCATAAATCTGCCCCAGATTGTCTAATGTTAGAAACCGGCGCAACGTGTCACTTCTTGCCACAATGGCAGAGGCATCAAGATGTCCCTCTGTGAAGTTTTGACTCCAGGTTTATTTCCGGCAAACCCGATCAGAAATATGACACCTTTATAATTAGAATTCCACTTATTTCCTGTAATGTGGTACCGCAATTCCGCATAACAGCACAGAACAAGCATTTGCAATGCAGTAGATCTCGGTCCTTCTGTCTTGTCCCTGTCATTCCGTCTTTACAGTCCGCCTACAATGTTTCTCTGTCCGGTGCTTTGTCCATGCCCTGTCAGTCCATCTCTCCAGTCCACCTGTCATGTTGCTCTATCGGTCGCTCTCTCCTGTCCCTGCCAGTCCCTCTCTCCAGTCTGCCTGCAAGGTTTCTCTGTCAGTTCCTCTGGCCAGTCCTCGTCTGTCTGTCACTCCATTTGCCATGTTTCTGTGTCAGTCCCTCTTTACTGTGCCTCTGTCCTGTAACTGTCAGTCTATCTCTCCTGTCCACCTTATTTGCTTCTCTGTCGGTCCCTTTGTCATGCCCTTGTCATTCACTCCAGTCCGCCTGTCATGTTTCTCTGTCTGTCCCTCTGGCTAGTCCCCGTCAGTGCATGTCTTCAGTCCGCCTATCTTGTTTCTCTGTCAGTCCCACTGTCCTGTCCCTGTCAGTCTGTCCCTCCGGTCCTTCTGTCATGATTTTCTGTTAGTCCCTCTGTCCTGCCCCTGTCAGTTTATCTCTCCCGTCCACCTGCCATGTTTCCCTGTCATTCTCCCTGTCCTGTCCCTGTCAATTTGTCTCTTCGGTCCGTCTGCCATGTTTCTCTGCAAGTCCCTCAGTCCTGTCCCTGTCTGTCCACCTCTCCAGTCAGCTACCCATGTTTCTCTGTCTGTCCCTCTGTCCTGTCAGCCCTTTCTGAAGTCTTTTTATTCAGCCCCTCTGTCCATTCCCTGTGTCCAGTCCGTCAGTCCAGTCTAGAGCCACAAACTTCCACAAAACCCACCACAATCCCAGAACAGACCCTGCAGCGCACGTGCGTCTGACTTCACTCTGATCCGCACTTTAGGGAGTGTCGCTGTTCACACCTCACTCGATTACTCAATAATGTTTAAGGCCGCAGACAGATTAATTTTGTTCCTCGTCATTTCTAGTACACTCTGAGTTCAAGTTTCGTGCCGAGTCCACGGGTGGGCAGGAAAACTCTGCATCACACATGTGATAGAAACACTGCCAGAGGTATCCTTTCTGGGGTCTGCGCACGTCTCCGCCGCAACTGCCCTAACTCTCTGATCTATCCCTGCTGGCTTATTCCACAAAGCGTTCTGAGGTCACTGAATATTTGTAGGTTGAAACTTCAAAGTATGATTTATTTTCTTTATTGTCTTCTGAGCATATGGTTGAATTGTTTAATGAATAATATCTATGCAAATTAGATCCCGTCCAATCTACCATTAACAGCTAAAACACGTTCAACTTCTGGCCCCATGAGATTCGCCTTAAAACTGCTTTAAAAGGGAAGTAGTTAACCCCTTAAAGCGCACCTTTTTCTTGGCTTCAAATATCCTCTGGTCTTGCTAGAGTCCAGCGCATATCTTCCCCGTGCTCGTTTAATGCCTGAACTGTTGTATTTATGTGGGAATAAAAGATGTCCACCTTTAATTTGCCATAAAGACCCTGTAAGAGATGAGTTTCTTTCTTAGGCCATAGCTAGAGGAACTCACTCATTGCTGGCGTCGCCACACACTCATGGCTGGATCTGTTTCTCACTCGCCACATGAGGATGTTCGCTCAGTCATATCTAGAGGTGCTCACTTGATGCTTGCTGGACCTGCCATTTACTCACCACAGGAGGAGCACCCTCAGTCATAGCTAGAGGTGCTCAGTGGATGCTCGCTGGACCTGTTGCTCGCCACCGGGGGAGCTCCCTCAGTTATAGCTAAGGTCACACACTCATCTTTGGACTTCTTCATCACTTACCACTGGGGGAGCTCCCTCAGTTATAGCTAACTAAACTCAGACTTCTCTGGGCTTGCTACTCACTTGCTGCCACTGGAGGGGCACCCTCAGTTATACTTAAACGTGCTCACTGGTTTATCGCTAGACCTATGTCACGGTCAAAGGTACTTACCGACTGGTCAATTGAGCTGTCACTCGCCACCGCAGGTGAACTCTGAGACTAGCCACTGGGACTCACTCCTGGCTGGACCGGCTTCTTATTCACGGCTGCTGGCGCTCCCTCGCTCATTGGTGCCAGAGATGGGGGAGCAGGCACCCGGGAGGCTCCTCAGACCCGTAGCTCGCACTCTCAGAGTGGGTGAGTACCCAAGGAAGCAGGCACCCTGAGTGGCTGCTCCCGCCCGGAGCTCTGATTCCTGGAGTGAGTGAGCTCCCGAGAAAACAAGCGCACCGGGAGGCTGTCCCAGACGGGAGTTTGGACTGATGGAGTGTGAGATATCTTGAGGGATCAGGCACCCCGGGAGGCTGTTCCAGACCCGGAGATCGGACTGATAGTGTGATGGGGTGAGCGAGTTCCCAAAGAAGCAAGTACCCCAGGAGGCCGCTCAGAGCTTGACTTTTCAAGTGAGTGATTTTCCGAGGAAGCAGAATCCCTGGAGCTTTTTCCATACTCGAGGCTCGCAATTGTGGAATGAGTGAGTTCCTGAGACAGCAGGCACCCCGGAGAGACTGCTCAAGGCCCCGAGCTCAGACTTGTGGAGTGAGTGAGTGAGTTCCAGAGGGAGCAGGCACCAGGGGAGGCTGATGCAGACCCAGAGCTCGGTCTTGTGGAGTTAGTGAGTTCTCAAGGGAGCAGGAACCAGGGGAGGCTGCTGCAGACCCAGAGCTCAGACTTGTGGAGTGAGTGAGTTCGTGAGGGAGTAGGCAACAGGGGAGGCTTCTGCAGACCCAGAGCTTGGACTTGTGGAGTGAGTGAGTTCGTGAGGGAGTAGGCAACAGGGGAGGCTGCTGCAGAACCAGAGCTTGGACTTGTGGAGTGAGTGAGTTCGTGAGGGAGTAGGCAAAAGGGGAGGCTGCTGCAGAACCAGAGCTTGGACTTGTGGAGTGAGTGAGTTCTGGAGGGAGCAGGAACCAGGAGAGGCTGCTGCAGATCCAGAGCTCAGACTTGTGGAGTGAGTGAGTTCTCGAGGGAGCAGGCACCAGGGGAGGCTGATGTGCTCCAGACCCAGAGCTCGGACTTGTGGAGTGAGTGAGTTTGTGAGGGAGTAGGCAACAGGGGAGGCTGCTGCAGACCCAGAGCTTGGACTTGTGGAGTGAGTGAGTTCTCGAGGGAGCAGGAACCAGGAGAGGCTTCTGCAGATCCAGAGCTCAGACTTGTGGAGTGAGTGAGTTCTCGAGGGAGCAGGCACCAGGGGAGGCTGATGTGCTGCAGACCCAGAGCTCGGACTTGTGGAGTGAGTGAGTTCGTGAGGGAGTAGGCAACAGGGGAGGCTGCTGCAGACCCAGAGCTTGGACTTGTGGAGTGAGTGAGTTCTCGAGGGAGCAGGAACCAGGAGAGGCTGCTGCAGATCCAGAGCTCAGACTTGTGGAGTGAGTGAGTTCTCGAGGGAGCAGGCACCAGGGGAGGCTGATGTGCTGCAGACCCAGAGCTCGGACTTGTGGAGTGAGTGAGTTCGTGAGGGAGTAGGCAACAGGGGAGGCTGCTGCAGACCCAGAGCTTGGACTTGTGGAGTGAGTGAGTTCTCGAGGGAGCAGGAACCAGGAGAGGCTGCTGCAGATCCAGAGCTTAGACGTGTGGAGTGAGTGAGTTCTCGAGGGAGCAGGCACCAGGGGAGGCTGATGTGCTGCAGACCCAGAGCTCGGACTTGTGGAGTGAGTGAGTTTGTGAGGGAGTAGGCAACAGGGGAGGCTGCTGCAGACCCAGAGCTTGAACTTGTGGAGTTCGTGAGTTCGTGAGGGAGTAGGCAACAGGGGAGGCTGCTGCAGAACCAGAGCTTGGACTTGTGAAGTGAGTGAGTTTGTGAGGGAGCAGGCACCAGGGGAGGCTGATGCAGACCCAGAGCTCGGATTTGTGGAGTGAGTGAGTTTGTGAGGGAGTAGGCAACAGGGGAGGCTGCTGCAGACCCAGAGCTTGGACTTGTGGAGTGAGTGAGTTCTCGAGGGAGCAGGCACCAGGGGAGGCTGCTGTGCTGCAGACCCAGAGCTCGGACTTATGGAGTGAGTAAGTTCACGAGAGAACAGAGGCCACGAGGGGCTGCTGCTAACCCGGAGCTCGTATCCGGAGCTTAGAGAAATGGAGTGAGTGAGTTCTCGAGGCCACATCTTTAAGGAAAAATGCAAAATAACATTAAAATTGGATTTAGGGGTAGTGAAGAGTTGTTGAGCTCTGGGTTGTGTCATAAGGGTTTTCATTTGCCATAAAGACCCTGGAAGAGACTAGTCCCTCTCTGAGGCCATTCTGGGTGTGTATTCTTTCATTCTTTATAATTGTCATGGTGTAAGTCTTTCTGCGTGGGCTGGGCTGGGTGAGTCATTTCCTCATTATCCTCCCGCAAACTGCAGCCAATCACTGGAGCGAGAAAAGTAGACTTTAGTTACTAGGTGTGGTTTCACATCGCCTTCATAGAAAACAAGCATTGGAATAGCCAATCGGTCTCGCCTTTGGGACCTTATAAGTGCTTAGCCAAGCAACAGTTGATGTTGTTGCACCAAGGATATTGTGCTGCAAAACTAAATACTTATAAAGTCTCAAAAGCAAGACCTATTGGCTATGCCAATGCTTGTTTAATTGGGAGCCAGTAGAGGTCATTGAGGTGTGGGTTGATGTGAGTGCGGGCTGGGAGGTTGAGTGTGAACCTGGCAACTTAGTTATGTATGGTCTGGAGTCTTCTTGTCAATTGAGCATTGATTCTGGCCTAGAGTTCATTGCTGTTGTCCAGCATGCTGGTAATGAGGGCTTAGGAGACGGTTCTGTGAGTGTTTGTGGGAAGTCATTTAAAGATCTTCCTCAGCATCTGCAGTGTGAGGGAGCAGAAGATACAGACTGCATTTACTTGACCAGTCATGGTGAGTTGGTTTCAGTTACTTTTACGAGGTTCTTTGAATGGGCTGTTGGGAGGGGTGTGATTCTGAGTTTGGCATGTTACCAGATGGAGTCCCAGAGTGAGATGTAGTTGCCGAAGATTACTTTTTCTGTCTTGTCTGTGTTGCGCTTGAGGCAGTTGGTTTTCATCAGTTTGGCGACTTCTGTCATGCTAGCAAAGAAATTGGTCCGGGGCTTTTGGCGTCTTGTTGAATATGGAGAGTGTGAGCTGGGTGTCTTCAGCAAAGGATATTATGTTGATATCGTGGGCACTCATGATGGTGGTGAGAGGAACCCTATAGACGCTGAATAGGATGGGACTTCGTGAGGAGTCTTGAGGAACTTTGTAGATGAGGTTGATGGTGCCTGGGGTGACGAGGGCTTGAGCTGACTAAGTGGGTGTGCACTGTCAGGAAGAAGAAAATTCATCCAAATGTGGGTTCTGTGTGGGTTCTTGGATGCCAGCTTCATGCAGTCATTGGCTAAGGATGTGGCGGGAGACTGTGACGGAAGTTGTATGAATGTACAATTGGATGAGTATCGCAGTGTCCCCTTTGTCCATGATCATCCGGATGTTGTCCATGAAGGTGATGAGGGTGGTCTCTGCGCTGTGGTTGGGCATAGGTCCATAATGAATGGGGTTGAGGTGGTGATTGTTGTTGAGGTGGGTGGTTAAGAATTTGTTTAACATCTTCTCCATGACTTTTGCTGGGTAGAGTAGCACGGAGCTCAGCCAGTAATTGGATTTATAGGTTTGCTGAGGGTTTCTTGAATAGGAGGAGTAAATAAAATGTTAATGTTAATCAAGCTTCATTCAATTACTTTAAAATAATCATAAAAGTACATAAAAGACAATAGCTCTATACATTTTGTTTCATCTCAAATATTTTTTTTAATCTCACAAAGGTGGAAGGTATAAAATCCTAAATGTCCTTGTATTCACATGAATTCATATAATTACTTGTTCACCCATAAAATAATCTCATAACAATGGTGTTCCTACATTTAAATATTTTTTTTTAAGAACTGTACAATAGAGGGTATACACTCAAAATATCGAGTTTTAAATATCAAGTTACATTAATATCGAATTAAAAATATAGAATGGACACAATATCGAATGGACAGAATATAGACTACAAAAATATCGAATAGAATAGCATTAATATCGAATCCAAAATATAGAATGGACAAAATATCGAATGGACTGAATATAGACAACACAAATATCGAATTTGAGGTAAGTAAGTTAATATCAATTTTTTAAAGTGTTTTTATGTTACGATATGTGTGAAAGTGTATATTTATTTTATAATTTATTTTAATTAATTAATGTTATGGTATTTGATTTTTGCGTAATATAATTCTGTAGTGGGTTGTGGGTTTATAGGGGAATAGGATGGGAAGTAATTTAATTATAATAAATGAAATATGTTAATTTATTTATTGGTATTTATTTTGAATTAATTGTTAATTAATTATTAATAGGTAAATAATTAAAATATAATTGGTAATTAATTTTAATTAATTGATAAATATGTTAATTGTTTTAATTTATTTTTTGTAGCGGGTTGTGGGTTTATAGGGGAATAGGGTGGGAAGTAATTGAATTATAAATAATTAAATTTGTAAATGTATTTATTGGTTATTTTTATTGTAATTTTTAATTATGTTTTAATTGTTAATTAATTTATTGTTAATTGGTAAATAATTTGTATTAGTAGGTAATTTTTTTTAATAATTAATTTTCATTTGTATTTTTAATTGATTAGTTAATATATTATATAACATTGTTAATTATATTAAACTATTTGTAATTGGTATTAATATTTAATTTAATTTATTTTTATTCATATATGAAGTATTTACTTTCCCTACTGTTGCACTCTCTAGAGTGGGAATAGTAATTTTTACCCCTACGCTATCCAAAGCTTTCCCTACTGTTGCACTCACTGGAGTAGGAATAGTACGTTTTACCCCTACGCTATCCAACGTTTTCTCTACTGTTGCACTCACTGGAGTGGGAATAGTAATTTTTACCCCTACGCTTTCCAACGTTTTCTCTACTGTTGCACTCACTGGAGTGGGAATAGTAATTTTTACCCCTACGCTATCCAACGTTTTCTCTACTGTTGCACTCACTGGAGTGGGAATAGTAATTTTTACCCCTACGCTTTCCAACGTTTTCTCTACTGTTGCACTCACTGGAGTGGGAATAGTAAGTTTTTACCCCTACGCTATCCAACGCTTTCCCCACTGTTGCACTCTCTGGAGTGGGAATAGTAATTTTTACTCTCCCGCTATCCAACGCTTTTCCCACTGTTGCACTCACTGAAGTGGGAATAGTAATTTTTACCCCTACGCTATCCAATGCTTTCCCTACTGTTGCACTCTCTGGAGTGGGAATAGTAATTTTTACTCTCCCACTATCCAACGCTTTCCCTACTGTTGCACTCATTGGAGTGGGAATAGTAATTTGTACCTCTATGCTATCCAACGCTTTCCCCACTGTTGCACTCTCTGAAGTGGGAATAGTAATTTTTACCCTCCCGCTATCCAACGCTTTCCCTACTGTTGCACTCACTGGAGTGGGAATAGTACATTTTATGTGTACGCTATCTAACACTTTCCCTACTGTTGTACTCTCTGGAGTGGGAATAGTATTTTTTACCCCTACGCTATCCAACGCTTTCCCTACTGTTGTACTCTCTGGAGTGGGAATAAATTTTTTTACCCCTAAGCTATCCAATGTTTTCTCTACTGTTGCCCTCACTGGAGTGGTAATAGTAAATTTAACCCTCTCGCTATCCTGCGGTAAAAATATTGTATATTTTTTGTTAATATTATGTTTATATATATATATGTATTAATTATTACTATTATTTTTAAGTTACATTAATTATTTATTAATTTTAAGGTTATTTAAGTATTTTAAGTATGTTTAAGTTAATTATATTTATTATTATATTAATTTTAAATTACTTTTAAGACATTTAAAAAATTCGATATTTTGACTATCTATATTTTTTACAACGATATTTTTGATTCGATATTTTTGTACTTACCTGTTTGGAGATAGGGATTCTATATTTTTGTATTTTATATTTTTTACTCGATATTTTTGTAGTCCTATATTTTTGACATCGATATTATGTCAGTGATCCAAAATAGAGGTAATAAAAAAGACATTCTCTAACAATTGTAGATTCAATAATGCTGGCCGACATTGTCTAAGGCCAAGGGACTTTAGGATTGGACAATTCCATCTCTTTCGTGGCACAGAATAGAATTTACACAAAAAAGAATATGTGCAGTGTTTACTGTAGTGTCATTAAATGGACAATTACATAAAGATCTGGACCAATCATTCAACTCAGAGAAACTAATTGTTCTATGAAAAGTGTTTAATCTGAAGCGCACTAGAAAAAATCTGTCATAATCTCCTGTAACAATCCTCAAGTAAGGCTGAATGCTAGTTGACATCAGGGTGAGATAATGCGCCTGGTCAGTTGGTTTAGTCATAATAGAACTGTTTCTGTTTGCTTCAAGCAGACGGAAACAGCTAGTTTTAAGATCTTTTTTAGCGACCAGTGTAATATTCAGGGTAATCAAGATTGCATGTAAATTATTTTATATAACGTAGCCACTCAATGTGCATGGCCCGTCTAACCCACTGCTATCCTTCATTATTTGTCGATTGAGCAATGTTTCCTATGTGGTCCACATCTGGTGCCAGAGTAATACTGGATGCATTTGTATAATGTCCGTCAGATATGGCAGACCTAATTCTGTGTGACATATATGTGTAGGAGTACTTGAGGGGATGGTCAACAAGAACCTAAGAAAGGCGTTCTCGGCTACCTGCAAGGATTTAATGTTGGCATGTCCCCAAACGCCGGCCACATACGTAGCAATAGAAACACAGTTTGGCTTGTATATTTTTAGCAATTCATCTGCCGATCTTTTACCTAATTTCCTACTAAAATTTGAAAGGGCTGTAAGTGCCTTGGTAAACAATAGTCTCCTCGTTTTAATGGCCTGTGTCCAAGTCCCCCCTTGATCAACTAAAATACCTAAATATGAAAACGTTTTTGAACTTTCTAACTTTTTTGAATCAATATAAAAATCTCTTCTCTTGTTACTACCTGACCCACATTTCACAATAAACGTTTTTGAAGTGTTACCAGAGAGACCCAAATCACTCTTGAATTTGGCAAAGCTAGAAACTACCCGTTGGAGCCCCAATGGGGTGAGGGCCATAAGGACCGCATCGTCTGCATGCATTAACGCGGTTTGTCCACCAGCGGTAGTTCCTAGCATCCCTCCTGTAATACTTGCCCTAAATTATTTATATCCAAAGTAAAGAGGAAGGGTGCCAGAACACATCCCTGCCTCACACCTCTCTTAGGGCCCCATTAGGATGGCGGGCGGGCTTTGCCTGCCCGCCATCCTATCGGAAATCGGGACCGCCCGCCCTAAGGGTGGGGGTCCTGCACGCACCATTAGGATGTGCCCGCCACAGTGGCGGGCACATCCTGTATTTTTAGTATTGTGGCGGGTGGAACTCTGTGCTCCGCCCGCCACAATACTAAAAATGCTTTGCAGCATTTACATAATCAAAGCGGCAGGCACCGCGCGGTGCCTACCGCTTTGATTATGTAAATGCAGGGGGGTACCACAGGTACCCCCCCGTGTGCCACCCCCCTTGGCCTTCACTCCGGGGGCCCACAGGGGGCCCCCAAAGTGAACACCGCCTGCCTTTCCGTGGCAGCATTGCTGCCGTGGAAAGGCATTGCACTGGTGCCATTGTAATATGGTTGGCGGTGTTTTATAGACACCGCCACCATATTAATCATTTTCCGCCCCGGCCGCAAGTGGCGGCCGGTGTTTCCCTACATTGCGGTCCCCCCCGCCATTGTTATGTGGCGGGGGGGGAAAGGGTGGCGGGCGGACATTTCTGTCGGGCGGATTGCCACCGCCACCCTGGCGGTGGCGATCCGCCCGACATCCTAATGGAGCCCTTAATGTCAAATGGCTTTGTGCACTCCCCCCTACCCCATAGCGGACTCTTGCCTTTGCCTCTGAGTAGAGCTGCTTCAAAAAAGTAAAAGTGATTTGTCCACCCCAATCCCTCTAAAAGTATCCAGAGCTTCTTGTGAAGAACGCAATCAAAAGCCTCTGTTGACTCAACGAATGCTGAAAATAACCTTTCCTTTTTGACCTTAGTGTACTTGCCTAACACGATTGACAGATTGAGTCCCTGTTCCACCGTACTCATTCCTTTGCGAAAGCCATATTGTAAGTCACTAATAATAGTATTATTGTTAGCCCATTCATGTAGTCTATTTAGAATAATTCGGCCCACAATTTTGACTGTAGTGTTCAATAAGGAAGTTGGCCTGTTGCACATCGGGTTCTCTCTATCCCCATTTTAGGGTTCAGCCTACGTCCCACGAAGTGGGCGTGGCTTAAGAGTCCTTTTATGAGGGCTTTGAAAATCTAACCTACGAATTCCAGAGAAGCTGGTGATTTTTGCTCGATATTTATGGCAACTGCATGGCAATTGGGCCTCGCTTGCCTGTGTTTTTACAAGCCAGCACGCAATTGGCCATAAGCCATAGAGTTGCTCTGCTTCCTGCATATTCCGTGCAGACACGCACAGCAGAAGGGCATATATCTTTAATTACCAGCTGTCAGGGCCCACGGTAATTGAAGACAGATGCTGGGCGCGCGTGCACCATTCTTTGCAGTGTGCTCTCGTGGCCAGGCCCCCTCGCAGCGCAGACGTGCCTCCATGAACCGTCCCGCTCTTCGCCGTGCATTTTTCAGATGCCTCCGGCTACTCTTTGCTCTTCAATTATAGTGGCGCGCGCCTGGCATCACTCGAGCTCTAGTGCGCTCTCAGATTGGACAGTGCGCAGGAATGTTTTCGAAGGAGCGCCGCAGCCGGGCCAGCTAGATTGTATACAACAGCAGTTAAAGCAGAATTAGGCGCGACCTTTCAAAAGCGCTCTTTGAAGGGCGTTACTTTCCACGAGGGAACATTTTCTAACTCCAAGCTGAGGAGGCGGGTAAAATGTGAATAGAACTGAGTCTGACACATCCGAACAAGCCGCAAAAAGAGTGCGGTCTTTTACTCATTTTTTTTAATTCACAAACTTCAACCAGTGTCACACGAATTGTGACACGAATGTGGTACGAGATTAAAGAAAACAGTAAAAAGGTGTGGGATATGGCACTTTGTTTTGGTATTTTAGTAAAATTAAGACAGAAGTTCAGTGTAAAGAAGTCTGAACCAGTCTATGCTTCCAAATTTAATGTTATGATTGTCAGCAGTTTTTTATACTTTTTTTGTTGATCTCTTCAGCAATAATAATAATATAATGGACAATAAATTTGCAATGATGATCATAATTGAGTGTGTGCGTGAAACACCGATTTGAACTGCATGAAAATGTAACACATAGTCGGAAATTACTATTGAGTAATTATGTCGCACTCGCAATCAGTGTCCGTGGGGCCAAGGCAGCGACTGCTGCATTCTCTTAATTTATAAAAGTGAGATGAGGGGAGGGCTGCTCAGCTCATTTTCATACTCCGGGGCCTAACAATGCAATATCAACTTTCAAAACTTTTGAAAAGATACATGAGGGGCGTGGCCAAGATGGCGGGGTGAGCGGACGCTTCCTCCCGTAGCTCCTCCGGCCCGGCTCAGCTCGAGCCCCGATTTCAGCGCTTCTCTCCCCCCGCGGCTGCTTTGCGGGTGAGAGGAATGTGTCGGAGTTCCTGGCGCACCTATTGATACTACTTTGACTCCTATCGCCCCGGGGGAAGTACCCCGAAAGCTTGCTTAAAGTTCGGAGCACGGAGGAGAGCCTGGGAGGCGGAGCGTATTGCAGTGCTGTCCAGGCGCCTCGGCTGGGCCTGGTGCTGAAAGCTGGTAATCCCGAGTGTTCGGTCCCGACGTGCTCCGGAGAATAACAGCACTCCCCGGCCGAAGCCTACGTGACCGGTATCACCGACGCGCAACAGGCCCTGGACCTTAGCTGGCACTTTGGCACTTTGGCCCCTCGCTACCGACAACGGTGCATGGCACGGCGTGGGCCCCGGACCTGGCGGAGAGGGACGGAGGCATCTAAACGGCGGCCGACCTGGGCGAACCCACTGGCGGAACTGTGAGACATTGGCTGTGGACTTTCCTTGCTTATGGTGCCCCTGAGGTCGCCGACGGTCTCGCCAGCACCGGCCGCTCTGTTGGGCCCCGCCCTGCCGCCATCTTCTCCCTGAGGAGCTGGAGCTGGCGACCTCCACCCGTGCCTTTGGCGGGCAGGTGCCCACTTTCGCATTGGCTCATGTCCTGATCGCCCAAGGGGTGCGCTTCTGAAAGACCCTGACTTTGGCCCCCCTGATTGCCACCTTGGTCGGTACAACGATTGTCTCGCCCCGGCCAGAGCCGCCATTTTGTCGCTTGTGACGCAGCACCCTTGTCCTCGGCGGGGTCTCACATCTGGTGCCCGCAGGCGACTGAACGCATCTACAGCGGCCGGCCCTGAACCTTGCCCATTGCAGTGGCCACGATGACTGGGAGAGGAGGCTCGAGAAGGGGCGATCGTACTCTGCCGGACATGCTCAGCAGGGCCCAGCAGCTAAGGGACAGGACGCAGCCGTCGCCGGGGTCCTCCCGGGCCTCGGCAGACGCAACCGGCGGCGAACCACCGGTCACGAGGTCCTTTATGGAGGACTTATTTAGCTCCCTCAAGGACGACTTCCAAACGCTAAAGAAGGAGGTGGCCAGCGAGGTGCGAGAAGTGCGCAAGGAGGTAGAGGGCCTTGGTGAGCGCGTTGACACGGTGGAAACGCCGGCCCAGCGCCGTGACGAGGAGATAGTCCATCTCCAGCAGGACGTTCTCCGTCTCCGAGAACAGTGTGTCGAGCTCCAGGCCCACTCTGAAGACCTCGAGAACAGGTCCAGACGGAACAACATCCGGGTGCGGGGTGTCCCATCAGCGGACGAGGGGACGGACCTGGTGGCCTATCTACAGGACTTGTTCCGGGAGATTCTGGGAGAGGACGCAGAATTCCCGATCCGCATAGACAGAGCGCACAGAGTGGGCCGACAGCGCCAGTCTTCAGCACCCCCACCGTACATCCTGGCGTTCCTGCCGGATTTCCCCTTGAAGGAGCGCATCATGGCGGAGGCCCGCAGGAAGCAGCCTTTCACTTTCAGAGAGCGGCCTGTGGCGCTCTATCAGGACCTGTCCGCCATCACGCTGCAGAAGCGCAGGTCCTTCCGGATTGCTACAGACTTTCTGCGGGAGCACGAGACGCCCTACTCCTGGGGTCACCCCTTCCGCCTCATCTTTCGATGGAACGGAGTGCTACACCAGCTGCGCTCCCTCCAGGACATCTGTGGGGTGTTGGGACTCACGGCCACGGAGGAGGACGGAGCGACGCCCACGTGGAGGCGCTCGGAGAGACGGAATCGGAGGAGATCGACGAGGAGAAGATCGTCAGCGACTGTGAGCCGCCCTGATTCCCCTACCATCAGGGCAGATATGGAGGAAGCCCTGAGAACGGCGGCCAGGAACTTGCCTGCCTCCGACAGCGTGGCCTTGACGGCCTGATTTCACTCCGGGGGGAGAGATGCTTAGCTTCTACGATGCTGGGTTGGGGCTGGGGGTTGGGAGGGAACGGTTGGTTGTGAGTGGCTGAACGTCCACTTGATTGTTTTCTACAGACTTGCCCGTTTGGGCTGGACTGAGACAATGGGGTGTTTTTATTTGTTCGTGGTTTTGGCTAGTTGCCATGGGTTGGTTTTGGGAGGGTGTAAGAGTTGTTTTGTTGTTGGTGGGGTCCAGTCTGATAATGCCCAAACACACGTGAGGCCGGTCCTGGCCTTCCCTGACTCCTGCCCCGCGCGCCCCCTCCACTGATCCCTCGCTTGCTGCATAGCGCTTCGATCCCCTGGGAGCGATGCCGTCCTTGAAGGTGGTGACCCTTAATGTTAAGGGTCTGAACAACCCTGTGAAGCGTAGGGCGATCCTTTCCCTGCTAGAGGGGACGCAAGCAGACATTTGCCTTTTGCAGGAAACTCATTTACTTTCCAAAGATTGTCACAGGCTGCGCTCCGCCAAGTTCCCCACCCAATTCTTCTCTTCGGCGGCGACCAAGACTGCGGGTGTAGCCATTCTTTTAGCCAGCTCCTTCAGGGGCGAGGTATTGTACAAATATGCCGAGCAGAAGGGGAGGCTCTTAGTGTATCGCATGCGGCTTGGGGGTATCGCCTTCACGGTTGGCTCCGTTTACAGCCCAAATGACCACCAGGATCGTTTCCTGGAATCAGTGTTGGTGGACGTCACTGCCTCGCCCGATCGCCATGTTGTCTTGGGGGGAGACCTAAATATGGTCTTCGACTCAGCTATGGATAGGTCTGCCCAACGCTTCCCGCAGACGGGGGAGCTTTCCCGAGCGGTGCAAGACCGGATTGCAGAGATGGATCTGCATGACCTCTGGCGCACTATGCACCCCACCGATCGGGACTATTCATACTTCTCCCATGCGCACCGCACTTATTCGCGGTTGGACTATCTCTTGGTGAGCGGACCGCTTCGCTCGGCCGCCACGGCAGCAGACAGGGGTTTTGTCCCTGTCCGATCATGCACCAGTGTCCGGAGTCTTTGCTTGGCCGGCAGCCCCCCCCTCCAGAGGGATGTGGCGGCTTCGGGATACTCTTCTACATAAGAAGTCGGTGGTGAAGCGAGTGGGGGAGGTCATTCAGGAGTATCTGGTCCACAATAGCAACTCCGACACGTCTCTAGCGACGCAATGGGCAGCCTTGAAAGCGGTCCTCAGGGGGGAATTTATCTCCATTTCCTCGGCGGAGAACAGAGAGCGGCAATGTAAGAGGGATGAACTGACGGCGCAAGTCAGGGAACTTGAGCAGGTTCACCGCCGAACGGGAGCTCCTCGAGTTTGGAGGCAGCTGAAAGCGGCGAGGAAACTCCTCTCTGCGCTAGATCTAGATCGGGCGGAATACGCAGCGTTGCGTCTGAAGCATGCCTTTTATACGGGCGGGGACAGATGCGGTAAGCTCCTGGCCCATCGGCTCAGAGCTGCGCAGCGACGCAATGTGGTGAAGGAGCTAGTGGGTGCAGATGGGGTTCCGGTTACCGGTGACGTGGACGTGGCGGATTCCTTCCGTAGCTTTTACGAGGCGTTATACGCCGCGGAACCCTCCCCACCGGGAGAAGCTGAGGCCTATCTGGAGTCTATGACCCTCCCGGCTCTGGAGCCCGCCCAGGCGGACCACCTAGAGAGGGACATCCATGTGGAGGAAGTCATCTCCGCTATTGCACGATTGAAGCACGGTAAGGCCCCAGGCCCGGATGGCTACACAGCCTTGTTCTACAAGACCTTCTGCTCCACTGTGGCGCCTATCCTGGCTCGCCTGTTCAACTCCTTCTCTGAGCCGGGGGCTATCCCGCCGGACCTCCTTTCCGCGACGGTGTCGGTTATTCCGAAGCCCGGGAAGGATCGGACCCTGTGCGGTTCATATCGGCCTATTTCGCTTCTGAATGTGGACCTTAAGCTCTACACGGGGATCCTGGCGGCCAGACTTGGCCTGCACCTACCGGGCCTGGTGGAGGCGGACCAGGCTGGGTTTGTGCCCGGTAGGCAGACAGTCGACAACACTAAGAGGGTGACGCACGTGTTAGAAAAGGCCTCACGCGTCCCGGGGGAACGGATGTTACTGTCGGTCGATGCGGAGAAGGCCTTTGATAGGGTTCATTGGCCGTACCTTGAGCTGGTTCTCGGGAAACTGGGGATCGGCGAGAAGTTCCGCACCATGGTCTTCAATTGTTATAAGAGACCGTCGGCATCGGTGCGGGTCAACGGACACAGCTCTAGTAGTTTTGCCATTGAGCGTGGTACGAGACAGGGCTGCCCCCTCTCACCGCTCTTGTTCGCCCTCTATATGGAGCCGTTCGCCCAGAGGATCCGCGACAATCCGGACGCTATTGGGGTTAAGATGGGTCAGTACACCCATACTGTCAGCCTATATGCGGACGATGTCCTGCTGACCCTGGATGACCCCAAGCGGTCGCTCCCTGCTTGTGTCCAGGAACTGAACGCCTTTGCACGCGTGGCCGGCTTTAAAATGAACATGTCCAAATCGGCTGCCCTGGATGTGTCGCTCTCCGCGGACACCAGGCGAGACCTCCAGCGTCTTTTCCCTATGCAGTGGTCCTCTTCCACGGTGCCGTACCTGGGGATCCTGCTTGCACCTTCGCTGCCTGAAATGGTCGAAGCCAACTATTCTTCCCTTAGCAAGAAGATTAAGAAGGAACTCGGCCGATGGGGCAAGGGCCTGCTCTCGTGGCTGGGTCGTATCGCAGCGGTGAAGATGACGGTACTGCCTCAGATCTTGTATCTTTTTCGCGCTCTACCTCTCCAGCCCCCTGTGGGTTGGATACAGCAAGCGCAGGCTGACATCTCCCGTTTCGTGTGGCAGGGCCGCAAGCCTCGGATGAAGCGGGTTCTTTCCACGCTTGCCCCGGAGGCGGGGGGTCTCGGTGTTCCGGACCTCCGGAAGTATTTTCAAGCGGCGCAACTCCGGTATTTGGTGGAATGGAGCAGGTGGGAGTCGGACAAGCACTGGCTTTTCCAAGACCAGGCGGTTGCAGGTCGCACCCTTCAAGAGGTTCCATTCCTGCGGCGCGCACATCGCCCGGCTAATCTCTACGCCTCCTTTGTCACCCAGGTCCCACTGCGAGTGTGGGACGCGGTTTGTGAGCTCCGCGAACTAACCACTTTCCCATCACCGTTTACACCCATAGTTGGTAACCCAGACTTTACTCCGGGCCTAGAACCGGGAGCTTTTTCTCACTGGGTGAGTGCGGGTTGCAGGGTGCTCTTTCAGATTTACGGGCCAGAGGGCGTGCTCCCTTTCCTACAACTCCGACAGGAATTTGGTCTGACGGAGGTGGACAGACTGCGTTATATGCAGGTCCGTCATTGGGCTCTCCAGCCCCAAGTGCGCGACGTCGCAGCCCGTCAAATCACACCTTACGAGCGGTGGCTGGTGACTCGGACCTCGGATGCCAAGCTTATCACCGATCTGTATAAATTTCTCCAACCCCCGCCGTTTCATTACCACAACCCGGGGAGGGAGCGTTGGCACAGGGAGCTGGGCAGAACCCTGAGCCACAAGGAGTGGGACAAGATCGCATATCGGGCGAGGCACTCTGCGTATCACACTGGGCTGACGGAGACCTTCACCAAGGTGTCCACCTACTGGTATTACACCCCGGAGAGGCTCTACGAGATGCACAAACTCACCGACAAGGGTTGCTGGCGAGGCTGCGGACAGGAGGGTACTTTATCGCACATTCTCTGGGGGTGCCCGGTGCTGTCTGCTTATTGGAAGGAGGTCTTAGATGAGGTGGACAGGCACTTTGAGGTGGAGCTCCCGCGCTTCCCAGCATACGTCCTGCTAGGCCTTCCCAACGACTTGATGTACCCGCTGAAGTCCCGCAGGGGTAGGCAGATTGCTATTGCGCTAGGCTCAGCGGTTCAAAATATCCTTGTACACTGGCGCACCCCCACTGCCCCCTCTATCACTGGCTGGTTACATAGACTCTGGCAAGTACTGGGTATGGAGAAGATGTCGCTCACTGTGGCTGGAAATGTAGACCAGTTCGAGGAGCTCTGGCACCCTTTCTTGGCACTGCTGTCCACGGAATTTCGTGAGCTCACATGTCCGAGGTACCTGCGCCTTCTTAGGCTGACGCCGCCGGAGGCTCCAGCGGATTAAGAGGGATGGGATCGGGGGGACTGGGGGTTGGGGGTAGGCGGCTTGGGGTGAATGTTTCTACAACGGGCTATTGGACGGGGATGTTGGGGTATTGTTTTCTTCTTTTTTCTTTTCTGGGGACGGGGGGCTTAGAGGGACTGTGTTGTTTTCGCTGTGTTGCGGGACGCTACTCATGCTTAGCTCTGATTGGGAGGTCGGGGACTTTTGGAGGGTTTTTCGCACTACCTTATTGCCTTGTAGCATATGCCTCTTTTCCCCTCCGGGACTACCGACCTCCCCACTTTCCGCCAGAATTGCTGCAACATATCTCTTTTTGCACTGTATGTAAACTTGACCTCCTACTTCCCTTCCCCATGTTTTTTTATGTTTTAATAAAATGCTTTAAACCTAAAAGATACATGAGAGCAAGTGAACAGAACTCTGAAATTTCCTTGTTTCGTGTGCGGCCTGTCTGGCAGTTCTGCGCGGCTTGAGCCCGCCTGCGCCCCCCCTGGGTCCTTTCTTTATATATTTCACTGTAGCACTGCATGGTGGTGAAGAGGTCGGGGTGGGGACAGGCACTGCAGCAATGCGTGGCTGCAGTGGCGTGCAGACCCTTAGAGAAGGCACCTGCAGCTAATGGTCGACTCAGCTGATGTACACGTGGTGCACAGCACAGGTGTATACACTGCACAGAGCCACACCGTGCGTGTTAGGCACAAACCACAGCTTTCCAGAAACTGCACGCGACGGCCCCTTGTGGTTACAGACCTAAGCAGTTTGGCGCGAAATGCCCAGCCTTTGTTTTAAAATGACACCCAGACCAATATAAGGAAAGTTCGTAATTGTTCCACAATATAGTGCTTTATGTGAAAATGACCTATTATAAATTGCTACTTTTGTTTCAACAAATTATCAGCAAATTCAAGTGCATGCACATGACATCTATCCAAGAGTTGCAATATGTAGTTGTAAATCTATGTGTAGCTTTGTGTACAGCATTCTGGACTGGGATGTACTATAGGGATATCCCTACTCCCCCCAGACACCACAAGGTGTGTGATCAGGATATTTCAGGGCTGTCCAACCTTAAAGGTAGCGCCTCTGTATGACCGCATGATGAGCACTAGTGGTTCTAGCTCATTTCAAGTTACCGCCAAGACACCCTCGCGTAAACGCGCGCTTAAGAAGTAAATATATCATTCCATAACATTGCATCCATTATCTCAAGTCTGCAAGGTCCCTCCAGGCTGCCCGGCTCGGTGTTTACTGGGTGGCTTCTCAGCGCGAACCGCGTGCTCTTAGCAAGGACTCTCTCTCCCTCACTTGTTGGAAACCAGGAAACAAACAGCTCCCACGGCTCTGGCCCTCTGGGCGGATACACAACTGCTGGGCCCTGAGCTCAGGAGGAGAAAACCTCTATCGTGAGAGGGGCTGTGTGTGGGGGAAGCAAAGGAACACCGCGGGTGCCTGGAGCACACACCGAGCACTTTACAAACGGTATGGGAGAATTATCCACCACACACAGACCTCTCTCTACACATATAAACTCAAAGGGCAGAGCTACGTCTTTTCGCATTACGTAGGGTGAGCAGTGTCTGAGTGTGTAGGGTAAGCAGTGTGTAAGTGTGCAGGGTGAGCAGTGTGTGAGTATGCAGGGAGTAGTGTGTGAGCGTGCAGGGTGAATTTTGCGTGAGTGTGTAGGGTGAGCAGTGTGTGAGTGTGCTGGGTGAACATTGTGTGAGCGTGTAGTGTGAGCAGTGTGGGAGTGTGCAGGGTGAGCAGTGTGTGTGTGCAGGGTGAGCAGTGTGTGTGTTGGGTGAGCAGTGTGTGAGTATGTAGGGTGAGCAGTGTGTGAGTGTGCAGGGTGAACAGTGTGTAAGTGTGCAGGGTGCACAGTGTGTGAGTGTGCAGAATGAACAGTGTGTGACTATGCAGGGTCAACAGTGTGAGTGTGCAGGTAGAGCAGTGTATGAGTGTGTAGGGGCACTGTGTGAGTGTGCAGGAGACAAACACTCAAACTAAGTCGACCACACACATACATAAGACCACACACAAAACACCACACCACATACACCACACACACACACCACACTCACCCACATCACACACACCAGCCTCTCACCAGCACACACTCATCACCACTCACCACCACACACTCACCACTACACACTCACCCCCACAGACTCACCACCACACACTCACAACTACACACACAACAACACACAACCACACACCACCAGCCGTCAGTGCACCCTTTCACCAAGCGCAAACACCACCAGCCATCAATGTACGCTTTCATCAAGCACAAACACCACCAGGGCATTAGTACAGGCTTTCACCACGCACACAACACCAAATGTCAGTGCATGCTTTCATCAAACACACACACACACACACCACCAGCCGTCACTGCTCACTTTTACCAGTCACACACAACACCAGTCGTCAGTGCATGCTTTTACTAGGCGCACAGACCAGCAGCCAACAGTGCACAATTTCAACAGGCACACACACCACCACCCACCAGTGCACACATCAATTGTTAACGCATCCACAATTAACTATTGTAGCAATTGCAATATGGTGCCCTTTACTTTTAAACATATTCATCTAAAGCACAGCATACCACCATTCCTAATATTCCAATCCAACACACATAATTCCACTACACACCACATGCATACACTCAAAAAACCACTGTTAAAAGACATTGCCATTTACAATTCCATTAGCTCTAACTCAAAAAAATCCAAGACCTATTGCATTTCCAATGCTTGTTTAAATATTGGTACCAATGTCGACTCTGCCCATGATGATGGGAAGTAGGTCGAGCAGCTTGCATTAAAGCCTTGAGTTAAAAACGGCCCCCATAATGGAATATTAGCTTTAAAAAGATCCACAGGGATACTGTCAGGACCGGGGGCTTTCCCTCCTATACTTGACTCAATAGCTCAATTAACTTCTGACAGTTCGAAACGTAGGTCTAGCCCGATTAGCGCTAGCTCTGGTTCATCTGTTAAGATAATTTTCTCGGCTACGTAGCCCGCTGGTTCACTATAAAACTTAGTAAAGTGATCTACCCATTCAGCCTCGGTAATAACTATCTCCAGCTTGGCCGATTCTTTATTAGCCAAGAAGGGTGCGTTAATTGCTCTCCAAAAAGCAGAAGAGTCGCTATTTCTGTAGCTATACGTAAGGCATGCCAAGCCTCGCCTTTTAAGGCATCTTTCCGTTCCTTCATTGCACACTGATAATCTTTTCTGGCCTTTCTAATTTGATCTCGATTTTTATTTATGTTATGTAAGGCATATTTTAATTTTGTGTAGGTCTTAGTGCACTTGGAGTCGAAGCATCCTTTTTTGTGTGTTTTTTTAATTAATATTAAAAAAGAGAGCTTTTTTAATATACTCTGAGATTATGCTAAAACTTTTTATAATTTCGCTAAGGGGGGTGGACTCATGGAGACACGCTTGAGTAGCATCCTTGCAGTGTACCGTAACCTTTCTGGTGAACGTGACAAGATCCCATTTTTCCCATCTGAGTGCATACCCATTTAGCCTGCCCAAGGTTGTATTATCCACAATGTGAGTTTGGCTATCTCTTATATTTATCATGTTGCTAGATATGGTTAAACCTATACTCAGAGGGAAATGATCACTCAAAGAAATCGAGTGAGTGCGGAAGTCATAAACTCTGGACGAGTGTCTGTTTGATACTAAAATAATATCAATAATTGAAAAGGTACCTTGACCGTTAAAAGTAGGACTAAATGAAGTTGGTGGTGTACATAGCTTGTTTGCCAATTCCAAATCCGCTGGAAAAATTATTTCATTTAAAAAGTCTTCAAGAGGCGTATGATGGAAGTGTGACAAACCCAAGTCTTTCTCTAACAAAATCCCACAAACACCCTTTTCCACGTGTGGGCATAAGGCCGAGTTAAACTCTCCTCCCCAAATGGTAAATGCCTCTGCCTCTCTTGTCGGGGTGGTCTGAATGCTTTGTAGGCAATAACATAGTTTCTTGAGTTCCCCCTCCATCCTATCATGGGGAATATTATTAAAGTAGTTTATCAGAACAATTCTGAATGATTTAGCGACCTCTATCGTGAAGGACTGGAAGTACCTACTTTTGGCATTCGAAACAATCCTACTTAAAATTATAAGATTTGAAACATATGTGCATATACCTCCCTTAGCTCCCCCATGAGTTAAAGTTATTGCTGCCATGTGCAATGTTTTGTAGCCATTTATATGTATCGGCTCAACCGCCCATATTTCTTGAATGTTATGTTATGTTATGTTAAATTTAACTTATAAAGCGCACGTACGCCCGTAGGCTTCATGGCGCTGTAGGAAGTTTTCAGAAGCACAACACAACAACAGGAGGACAACTTAGAACATCTAAGGATAGGCTTCCCTAAAAAGCCAGGTCTTAAAGGCTAGTCTAAAGGCTAGAATATCCTCGTGTGACCTTAAAGAAGCTGGCAAGGAGTTCCAGAGGGAGGCAGCAAGAAAATGAAAGGAGCTGCCGCCCTGACGTTGTTTCCTAACAACCGGCACCATGAGCAAGCTTTTGTGACCAGAACGGAGGTTGCGAGAGGGGACGTATCTGGCAAGCAAGTTGATGATAAATTTGGGGCCCTTGCCTTGTAATGCCCTAAAGATAATGCAGCCGGTTTTAAAAGCCGCCCTCTGGGCTACCGGCAACCAATGCAGATCTGCCAGGCCTGGCCTGATGGACTGCCATTTAGGAAGCCCACAGATCAGCCTGGCCGCCTGATTTTTGAACCAGCTGCAGCCTCTTGAGCTGCCCGGCTGGAAGGCCCAAATATAAACTATTTGAGTAGTCCAGCCTAGACAGCACAAGGGCGATGGTCACCTGTATCAGGGCAGAATGGGTTAGGAAATGGGCAATCTTTCTAATCTTGCGCAGCTGAAAGAAGCATGCGGAAACAACTGACCCTACCTGACTTTTCAAGGAGAGGTCTTCACTAAAGGTGACTCCAAGGCTCTTGACCGTGCGGGATTTGGAGGGGGGATTTCCCATCTCTGGAGGCCAAAATTGAGGTCCCCAGCTGAGTTCGCTCTTCCCAGGCAAGATCAGTTCAGTCTTGCCTGGGTTAAGTTTTAGGTGGTTAAGGCCCATCCATCTCTGGATATGAGCCATGACCTCCCTAAACTCAGTGACAGCATCCGGCGACCCTAGGGGGAAAATCAATTGCAGATCATCTGCGTAGTTAAAGATCCACACTTTGAATTTCCTCAAGGAGTACAAAAGGGGACGCAAGTATAAATTAAATAAAAGGGGAGACAGGGAAGAGCCCTGAGGGACACCACAGTCGTTCTTAATTCTAGGGGCTGTGAAGGTGCCCAGTCTCACTGCTTGAGTTCGGTCAGACAAAAATGATTCCACCCAGCTCAGGGCAGTACCTCTGAGGCCTGCCTGCCCGACACGGCCCCACAAAATGCTAATTATATCATATTTCCCAACAAAATCCATCCCCATCTGGTTAGTCACCTTAGCTTTTAAGCTGCCAAGTTCCCAAACATGGCCTGACAAGTACCCTTCCTCTTGCATGTATTAACTGGTTCCGTATTTTCCCTCACATAGGACGGTGTTAGGTCAGCAGATTGTATTGGGGAAAAAGGAGTGGTCACTCAGTTCAGTTCAGTTCAGTTCAAAAAGCTTTATTTGAAGTGTAAAAACAATTCATAAAAGCATATACAACAATCACAATCATTAAAATTCATCATAAGTACAATTATAAATTAAAAACAGAAGACCGATAATAAAATCCATGTTAACTGGTATCTTAAAAAATGAGCATAAGATTTCAGTAGGGGCATGTAGGTTAAAAATAATGATTGATAAGGTTAAATTATCAAGGGAACAGCAGTTATTCAAATATGATGGTCCGTCTTAGTCTCATTATTGCTCTTAAATACATAATTACAGTGTTATTAGTGTAGTGATCTTCCAAAGTCCTTAATTTGTTGTATGCCTCTTGTGACTTTCTTATTCCCCACAATAGCAAAAGAGGTCTTAATATTTGTCGCCTTGGGTATGCGTATAAAGTGCAATATAGAATACAATGGATGTTAGATTGGGTTGACATCTCATCACAGGGACAGATAATTTTATCTTTGGACCAATCGTTACACCTTGGAAGCGTTATTAATCTAAAAAATGTTTCAAATCGAAAACATGTTAGTAGCCTACGGAAGAAAAAGGGTTGGTCTACAACAAGATACAGCTGGATGTTTCTGTGCAATGTAACATCGTCATGATTAATAACTGATATCTTGCACCTCTATTTGTTCCATCTATTCATTTCAAGGTGTTCCACCAAATGTTTTTTTAGACTGGATTGGGAAACAAAATCCATTGTAGTTGGGTTTGAGAAGTATTGCGGGTGACCAATTTCAGATACAGTCCTCTTTATGTAGGTGAACCATGTAATGTTTTTTACCCCTTCACACAACAAGCAATCCTCTATTACAGTTCTGTTTAGTGTTGTGGCAGCATTGGTCCAGATGTTATGCCAGAGTAAAATTGGTGCCACCTTTATGATATCCGAGATATGTTGTATAGCAAGCTCAGCATGGAGCACGTATGTAGATGTGCTATTGGGCATTGCCAGCAGATATCGTAGGAATTTGTTCTCTATTCGTTGGATTGTTTCCAGAGGATGTAACCCCCATAGGCCTGCTCCGTAGGATCCTATGGAGACGCATTTTGATTTATAAATTTGGAGGTGCTCCCTAGGTGGCCTTGATCCTATCTTTTTTGCGAAATTTAAGAGTGCTCCTGTTGCTTTAGTGAACGCTAGGGCTCTCGCTTTGAACGCGGGTCTCCAGGTGCCTCGTCTGTCAAAATGTACACCTAGGTAACAAAAAGTATCCACCAGGTTTATGTGAAGCCCCCTTTTACTCATGTAGTGTGAGAATGTATCTACAGAATCTTGTAATCCCCTCTTAGCCTGCGATAAAATTGCCGCATCATCGGCGTAGAGGAGTATGGGTATGGGTTTTCCCTTGATTACTGGATAGTCATTATAGTGTTGTACTAGGAAAGAGCCCACATCGTTTATATATAAATTAAAAAGCAGGGGTGCAAGAATGCACCCCTGTCTTACTCCTCTATGGATGGGGAAAAAATCTGAACATTCTCCTTTTTTGCCGTATCTCACACGGGCACCTGCCCCAAAATAAAGTTCTTTAATAAAATTAAGGATCCTGTTGTCTAGCCCAATATCCCCTAAGGTTTGCCACAAAGTATCATGCCTTACGCAATCAAACGCAGAGCTAAGGTCTACGTAGGTTACATATAGATTGTTTTTTTAACATGTATATATTTTGAGGTAATGAGGGCAAGATTTAGACCTTGTTCTATCGTTCCCTTCCCTCGCCTAAATCCGTATTGTAATGGGGATAGAATATAATTTTTGTCGATCCATTCCTGAATTCGAGTAAGAATGATCCTGCCTGCCGTAAGCCATCTAAAAGCGAGATAGGCCGGTAGCAGATAGGGTCATTTCTATCGCCTTTTTAGGTCTCGCCTGTCGATGCGCATGCGCATCGAGCAAGCGAGACTATTGCGACTTATCCACTCTTTATCTACACTGCAAGGAATCGTGGCGATTCCTTGCAGTGCCCGTGACTTTTAAGGTCAATGCGCATGCGAATTGAGCTTATGCGCATGCGCATTGACCTTAAAAGCGCGTGCGCGTGCACGTCCGTCTTTGTTTACCCGCTCCGCCCCCTCCCGCCGTGTCGCATTTCTCCTCCCCCTCCCCTCTCTTCCTTCCGTCTAACGCCGTCTGCAAGCCTATTTTGTGTGCTCAATCCCCCCCCGCGCCTCGCACCAGACTCCCCCGCCGCTCGCCATATGCTCGCTCGTTCCCTCCCACTGGCAGCCTGCGGCCACTGCTGAGAAGCTTGTTTTTTCCTGTGAGCTATCAAGCACCCCTTGCTAACGGCCCACCGTGTACCACGATCATATCCTGTTTTTCAGCAAATAAGCCGGGATCTGTGTACCAGTCTTCCTGAATACGCATTACACACCGCAGACACACAGAACAGAAGGTAACACAATGTTTGTCCGTGGTCTGTATTGCAGGCGAGTGTTTTGGAGTCGCTTCCATGCTTGGCTAAACATAATGCTTCGCATATTAAAAGAGCAAAGCTACGTAAACACAATGATTCCGTCGAATTCCGTTTGTGGACACTAAACGAAGGTCTTCTTCTAACGTCCCCCAACCTCTCAACAATTCCAAAACCGCAATATCGGATTTAGAGTTCACACATGCCCTCTTGAATACCGCTGCACTACTAATGTATAGGCAAGTGACACAATTAGGAAAAGGGACCTGGGAAAACTAGAGTTTAACACCTTGCTAAAAGTCTTGTAAAGTTCAAAGCAGAGGCCTACGAACCAACCCCACTCCACAAGCGAGGCAATATAAGCAGTGTATCGTCAGTGTAATGCGGTCTACCCAGGGCAACCTTGTTCCGCAGAAATAACTCGGGTTTGTGCAATGAAACGGGCCCGTGTATCCGGTCCAGTAGCGACATTACTTCCGATGTGCCGTCTTTGCCTGTCTGCTAATTGGACCAAATTTTGAAATTTAAGATAAGTGTTTCAAAGGCCACAGTAAAAGAGTCACAGTGTAAAAAGCCCCAATTAATAGTGTCTCCACAGCAAGGTGACGTTATCACGTAGAAGACTGGGTGCGAGAGAGCGAGGCAGGAAGACCCCTCCAGAGGCTCCAATTTGTACTACAAAGGAGGTGTGTGGGGTGTGTTGGCCGTGAAAGCCTTTCACCTTGCCGTTTCTCTTTTTCTTTCATTGTCTGGTTGCACGTCTTTATTTCGCTTTCTTTCTCATTTTGATCTCACTGTCTTTATATTTTCTGTATTTCGTTCTTTCCTTCGCCAAAATACTCTTTCTTGTGTAAATAAATTGTATCTGTAAAGCTTAAGCGCACTCGGGGGTTTCTTGGCGCCATGTAACAAATGTTTATTTTCACCGAAGAAATGGTACGCGTTTTATCGACCCCGGGAGTATGATGGGCCGAGCATACCGTTTCCAGCTATAAACGGATGTTGTAGTATTTTGCTGTGGGAACCCAAGAAGATGCTCCATTCTGCTGTACTGTCCTTCCCTGGCTCGGAAACATTTGTGATGCAGATTTGTACATCTTTGTCGAAAGCATGCCGAGTTACTTTCCTCTAACCAGTGCAATAAAACTATAATTCAATTGCTTTGTGCTTTAAGAGGGTCAGCGTTGCTCATTCTACTGAATAGTCCCCAAGCCCTCCTTTCATGTTGAGTGGCCTCGGATTCCATGGCAAGAAATGCTCCAAATTCTTCGCGGGATGGGTTTGCATGTGAACCAGGAGAGGTCATTGTTTGGTTTCTTTCACAAGCCCTGCCTAGGGGGTCTGCATCAGCCTTGCGTGCTCCTTCCTGCAGTGTCTGGACCCTTGAATATTAAAGGGCTGGGCCTGGCTGGGTGCGAGAGAGCGAGGCAGGAAGACCCCTCCAGAGGCTCCAATTTGTACTACAAAGGAGGTGTGTGGGGTGTGTTGATTACATCAAAGGCTTTCACGGCCGGCCGGCCATGCTTTCAGTTTCACGACCGGCCGGCCGTGAAAGCCTTTCACGTTTATTCGCAATTTTTTTTGAAAGAGTATCGGGAACGACGCTCAACATCCTCTTGATTCTTGATGATGTCCTTTGGTGTCAGTCTATGGACCCAGTAGGGAGGCAAGTAGGAATCTATTTAGTTGTCAGTTTTATTTTTTATTCAGGGTTGTTTTCTGGGCGATTTTGACCGGGGTTTTACAAAATTGTTACAGGGCATTAACTTTTCTAGATTTTGAAAGTTGGCCGTTTTCACCAATTGCCGGGTTTGTTCAGCATTGCATAGTGACTGTTGGTATGTAATGTTTAAGAGTGAGGTTTAGAATATGCCAATGGCAAAGTTTGGAACTTTCTGTTTGGGGACACCCCTCACCCTCAAACCCTCACCCTCACTCACCCACCCTCAACCCCTCACCCTCACTCACTCACCCTCAACCCCTCACCCTCACTCACTCACCCTCACTCACCCTCAACCCCTCCCCCTCGACCCCTCCCCCTCAACCCCTCCCCCTCAACCCCTCACCCTCACCCTCACTCACCCTCACTCACCCTCAACCCCTCACTCACCCTCACCCTCAACCCCTCACCCTCAACCCCTCACTCACCCTCACTCTCACTCACCCTCACTCATCCTCACTCATCCTCACTCACCCTCAACCCCTCACCCTCACCCTCACTCACCCTCAACCCCTCACCCTCACTCACTCACCCTCAACCCCTCACCCTCAACCCCTCACTAACCCTCACTCTCACTCATCCTCACTCAACCACCCTCAACCTCCCTCACCCTCAACCCCTCACCCTCAACCCCTCACCCTCACTCACTCACCCTCAACCCCTCACTCTCACTCACTCACCCTCACTCACCCTCAACCCCTCCCCCTCGACCCCTCCCCCTCAACCCCTCACTCACCCTCAACCCCTCACTCACCCTCAACCCCTCAACCCCTCACCCTCAACCCCTCACCCTCAACCCCTCACCCACCCTCAACCCCTCCCCCTCAACCCCTCACCCTCACTCACCCTCAACCCCTCACCCTCACTCACCCTCAACCCCTCACCCTCAACCCCTCACCCTCAACCCCTCACCTACCCTCACCCTCACTCACCCTCAACCCCTCACCCTCACCCTCACTCACCCTCAACACCTCACCCTCACTCACCCTCAACACCTCACCCTCACTCACCCTCAACCCCTCACCCACCCTCAACCCCTCACCCTCAATCCCTCACCCTCACTCACCCACACTCACCCACACTCACCCACACTCACCCTCACTCACCCTCACCCTCACTCACCTTCACCCTCACTCACCTTCACCCTCACTCACCTTCACCCTCACTCACCCTCAACCCCTCACCCTCACTCACCCCCACTCACCCTCAACCCCTCACCCTCAACCCCTCACCCTCCCTCACCCTCATTCACCCTCAACCCCTCACCATAACTCACCCTCATTCACCCTCAACCCCTCACCCTCACTCACCCTCAACCCCTCACCCTCAATCCCTCACCCTCACCCACACTCACCCACACTCACCCCCACTCACACTCACCCACCCTCACTCACCCTCACCCTCACTCACCCTCACTCACCCTCACCCTCACTCACCCTCACTCACCCTCACTCACCCTCAACCTCATGCTAAAGATTTACAAAAAAAACCATTAACAATTCTAAAAGCACTAACTCTAATGCTGCGAGACCTATTGCATTTCTAATGCTTGTTTATATATGGGAACCAGGACTGCCTCTTGCCAGGTCTTTATAAAACCAATTTGATTAGAGGAATTAAGTACATTTGTAAGTATTGGGGCCCAGAGGTCAGGAAAATGTTTAAAAACATCAATTGGCACACTATCGGGTCCAGGAGCTTTAGCCGCTGAACTTTCCTTTAGAGCTTTTTGAACGTCTTCTAATTCAAAATGGATGTCTATTGGATAGGTGCTTCCCGAATTTTCAGTTGGAGGTCTTAAATGAATGGAACCTTCTAGGGAAGCGGAGATACTATAAAGGGCCTGAAAATGTTGCACCCATTCCTGTGCTGAAATTGCATTGTCTATGGAGAGGCCCAAATGCTCTTGATAGAATGGTGCCTTTACGGCCTTCCAAAAGGCAACGTTGTCCTTTTTTTCGCAAGCCGCATGCAAAGTGGCCCAGGCTTTAATTTTAAGATCTTTTTTTCTGGAAGTTAAAGCGGAGCGATAACTCTGTCTAGCGGATCTAATCTGTGTTCTAGTGAACGAATTGGCGTGCAGGATGTGTTTGAGAGCAGTAAGTGCCCTTGTACAATTTCCGTCAAACCAGCCCGGGGAACCCTTAGTGGTATTACCAGGGGTTCTTATCAGGAGCTTTTTAATACAAGAGCAAATGTTACCAAAGGATCTAAGAACAGAGAATCAATCTTCTTTTAAGGACAAGCAAACATTAATATTGTTAAGGGTAGAACTCACCAGACTTTTTGTAAAGTTTTCTGGGATTACTTTCTCCCATTTAATTGTAAACCCATTTTTTTGCCCAAGGGTCGGATTAAGATCATAGTGAGTGTAAAGAGTTCGAGGTCGGCTATTAAGGTCAAAGTTATAAGTGACCGAGATAGGGTAGTGGTCACTCATAGCTGTATTAAGGGTCAGCCAATTAGTTACCTGGGTAGCATACCGGGTTGAAAATAGAGCAAAGTCGATAATTGATTTTGCTCCTCTGCCATTGAAGGTTGGGGTAAATGTTTTAGGCGGATTACAGAGCTCATTAATGAAAGCCAGGGAGTAATCTTCCATTATATTATTCATTAAATCACCAATCTTTGTGTGGCAGAAGTGATGGTGTGTCGCCCTATGGTCTTCTCCCTCTAAGCCACAGACCCCTTTTAAGCTCATAGGGCATATGGAGCAGTTAAAATCACCTACCGAAATAATTTTCATATCCCCAGTTAGGGATTCTTCGATGGAATTGAGAGTACTGGAAAGTTTTTTAATTACCTTTTCTACTTCTGGTGGTGGGATGTTGTTATAAAAGTTTATTATGATTACATTTTTTTGGAGACCCCAAGTGGAAATTAGAATTTGGTAATAGTTATTATCCAGGTAGCTTTTTATGACGGTCGGACCAGTAGTGATTGATATGTACAGGGATAATCCTCCCTTCGGTCTGCCTTTTCTACTGGGTATGGCTGGTGTAAAGAATGTTTTATAACCCAAAAGATGGAGTGCTTCGGTTGCCCATGTTTCCTGGACGGCAATGATAGAATGGGTTGTTGTTATTGACTGCCAATGGGTATCTTCAATTTTACCAGCTAGACCCGCCACATTCCATGTGATAACAGAGCCCGGGGTTTCAGTCCTTGGCGGGAGTGTCAAGCTATTTGGGAGGTTTTGAGGTGGGTCAGTATTGGTGGTTTGGGTGAGTGGCTCCATTACATTTCTCATAGAGACTCCCGGTTTAGGGTGAACTGGTGGTTGGTCACCTAGAGAATGTAATTGGAAGTGGGAGGTTACCTTGGAAGAGAATCCCTGGGTACGTCAATCTACACCTTCGAAGCCTAGGAGAGCGTGATGTCTATTTGTTAAGGTGTGTTAATAGTGATAGGCCTCATGGTGTCTCTGATGTTGTGACTCCTGTTGGTGTTTGGGAAGTATCAGTGTCCTAGGGTAGAAGTAATTTAATTGCTGTAGCTGTATACCTAAGTTCTCCTTTTCCTGGTACCGCTCGTTTAGATGGTTCATTACTCTGTAGTCTCTAAAGTTGATGATTATAACATCTCCACTGATGTCCTTTGGTCTGACACACAGCCATTTGGCCATTCTTACATGTAAGATCTCTCCGTTGATATTTGGGGGAAGGGGTCTATTCCTTTTTAGCCAATACATTGTTTTGTTTTTGAGGCTCCCGTAGTCCTTGTATTGGGTTGGAAGTAACTCGGGACCCCTGTCAGCACAGTGACAAATGGAGCTGATTCAGGAGGGAGCGTGATTTGAATCTCGCGCCGCATTCTGGTTTCTGGCCTATTTTGGGCCATAGAATTATTTTTTCCAGTTGTGGAATTAGGATTATTTTTGGCCCCATGACAGTCTGTTTTGTTTTTATTAGAGTCTTTGTTTGCGGCATCTACCTTAGTGCTTTTATCCCCTGTGTTTCTTGGGCCTTGTTGGGTTTGAGGTAAAGGTATACGTTTTTTTGGGGCTAGGTCTGACTGTGAGGGTTGTGCCATAACGGTTTTATCACAGGTAGATTTAGAGTTATTTTGTCCTTTCGTTGTTTTACCCTCCGATCTAATGACTTTATCCTGGGGAGCTGGAGGAATAGTAGATTTCCTACATACTGTGTTCTTGGATGTCTGTTTAATAAGTTCTCTAGTGAGTTCTACATTGGTTTGAGCTGTATTCTCTAATTCACCTAGCTTTTCAGAGATGTTTTTTAACCTATGTACTATCGGTAGAATTAAAGATTTGATCAAATGCTCGAAGTTCCCTACCAGTTCTTTTATTAGAGGGGGTTGTACTGTGGGTTTATTTAGGGTGTTTGGCTCATTTAATGTAGATTCTTTTTGGGTATTCTTGACATTCCCGGGTTTAGTATCTGTTTTCTTCCTGGATTTAGCGCTTCTACCTTGGAATGGGTCCACCCCTCGTTTCCTCTTTCTGGGGGAAAACCTGGCTCTTAGTCATTATAGGTGAGAGAGTGAGTGGTTGTGTCAATAATGACGAAGCCCCTTCTGATGGAGCCTCGTTTTCTGGTAAGTCTATAGTAGGATTCGGAGATCTGTTCACGTAACTGAAGAGGGATGCTGATATCTCCCTCCTCGTCTTGAACAACAAGTTGGTGTAGGGGGGACGTAACCTTGTTGACTACCCCTACAGAGGCACTGATGTCATTATCCAGTAAGGGAGAAAGCGCCGTGGAGTGCAGGGAAGGGAGTTCCATGATGCTAGTATCCTTTTGAAGGAGTTGTACATGTGTCACGGTGGAGTAGGTGGAATGCATGGGAGGGATACAAATGATGGTAGAAGATAAGAATCCTGAGAATTGTTAGTGGTATCCGACAAATTAATTATGGAAAGTGGGGGCAATGAGCCTATGGGTAGCGACAAGCATCTTTCGGTGTGCTCGATAGCGGGTGTCACTACTCCAATAGTCCTTTGTAAAATACGGTCTATAGCAGTCAGGGATTGTATGTTGGTTTTGGGTGGTTTAGCTGTTTTAGAGGGGGGCATGATGACTGACATAGGGTTAATAGGAGATAGTAAACCCGCAAAGCAGTGTAGTCAGTTCTTACTTTATAGAGAGATGAGGTCCAGCGGTGTAGGGGCAGCCGAGGGACAAGAGGGGTGGCCCAGCCCAGCCTCCTTCGGCCCCCGAACGGCCCCGGGCGATGCAGCGCGCTCCCGCGACGCGGATGTGCTGCTTGATTTATGGCGCCTCCGGGCACGCAAGGTGACGTGGCGCCGCACTGCCTCCTGGGGATGGTAGTCCTCCACTCGGCGGCCGCTTCGGTGGAAGTGCGGCGGTGGGAGGACTACCGGTCACTGGGGCGGCTGGACGGCTTCTGACTGGCGGCAAGACAGCTTCAGGCTATAGGGACTCTGCAGGCAGGCAAGAAGAAAGGACACACACGTTCCCCGGTGTGCCGCTTGATTTATGGCGCCTCCGGGCGCGCAAGGTGACGTGGCGCCGCACTGCCTCCTGGGGATGGTAGTCCTCCACTCGGCGGCCGCTTCGGTGGAAGTGTGGCGGCGGGAGGACTACCGGTCACTGAGGCGGCTGGACAGCTTCTGACAGGCGGCAAGACAGCTTCAGGCTACAGGCACTCTGCAGGCAGGCAAGAAGAAAGGACTCACATGCTCCCCGGTGTGCTGCTTGATTTATGGCGCCTCCGGGCGCGCAAGGTGACGTGGCGCCGCACTGCCTCCTGGGGATGGTACTAGTCCTCCACTCGGCGGCCTCTTCGGTGGAAGTGCGGTGGCAGGAGGACTACCGGTCACTGGGGCGGCTGGACGGCTTCTGACAGGCTGCAAGACAGCTTCAGGCTACAGGCACTCTTGCGGGTCCCAGGCTCTTTCCCCAGCTCTGCTCCTCCTCCGTTCCTTGCTTAGCACAGCCGCCTACAGCTCAGCCAGGCCCAGTATCTCCTTTCACACAGAAGTCGTGCTCACTGACAGCACCAGTGGTCACTCGCTGTCTCTATATCTCTGGCATTTGGTGGATTATCTATTGCCTCTATGGTATTTACTGAATATTGGAATATTGATTAATAACAGGGCTACTAGGTAAGTTGACTTGTTTAACTTGTGTGATGTATAAATGTAATTTTGGCAATTGTTCTCCATCGGTGCCCATCTAATATCATCTAGCTGCAGTCAGTCCAATTCATCCAGGCAAGGTAGAATATCAAAACGATTATGATTTGGGATATTATAAGCAGGGACTTGATTAGCTGAAAAGTGCCTATTAGCCAAATTCTCGTCGTTGTTTATACCGTTAGGCTGATACAAATATCCCAATGGGACTCGATTAATGCCTTGCTCTGTGATGACGTGGTTGCCTGCTCCTGATAAAAGGGAATGTACGAGCTGCTGGGTGTTAAAAGTTTAAACCACACAGTCTCCGGATAGGGTCTTACGTCCTCTCCCTATCCAGCCTACTCATCTGGCCATTTTAAGCTCGGCAAAGATCTTTTCAGTTAAACCCATTTTGGTATTTATTCCGTAATGTGTGCCATGATACTACCCCTCCTATCAGAAGCCTAGGAAGCCTCGGTGTATGGAGTTACTGCTGGGGGAAGGTCCAGAATATTTGTATCTGGTGCTTGTCTATACCGAGTAGTGGACAACCTTGCTGAATCTGCACCTGTAATTTAGGGGGGGGAGCCTTGCAGATTTTTATACTCTGCCATTTGCAAACTGTCTTTTTCCGGGAGTAACTGGGTATGTGAAATACAAAGTGGGGCTGTCATTACAACAGGATAAAGGGATGTATAATTATCGGCCCTTAATTCTCCGTTACTGTACTTGTTACATGGTGCTGTGGGTAGAGTCTGAGTATGGGCCTGACGAGTGGGTACTGGGTAACCCGGATCTATTTGGCAACGAGTAGCCATGTTTTCCATGGATAACTGGTAACATTTCACACATCTATTTAATAAAACTTCCTTTCCATCAGAGAGTGGGCATCTACCTGGGCGGTCAGGACTGGCTGCAGGCCCGGTAAGGTGCGGCAACTGGCAATTTTCTACCCACACCGCTGTCAGCAACCTTGACGAATCCGTTCTTGGGCTGTTGCAGCCCTATCTTCTGGTGGATTTTAGTCCCTGTAGTTCTTTCCCCATTACTCTTGGGCCGCCATTATTCCTGGAGGGGACCAGGGAGTGTGCAAGCTCCGCCTCCAAAAAGTTGCAATATCCGCGGGATCACTATGGAGACTTCCAAGCCGCTTAGGAAATTACCTTGGAGAAAGGGCACTGTTCTACGTGCCGTCTCCCCCGGGGCCGCCCAGCAGCAGCAGTTGCCGCCACCCCAGGACAAAATGCCTCACTCAGGTGGCCCACTGATGCAACCTCGGACTAGTGACTTTTTCGGCAACACTGCTCTTCAAATAGGCTCTCCCCCCATCTCAACATCACAGCATGACGCGGACATAAACGCAGATATCCTGGTTCATGATAACCATTCCTCTTCCAACCCTGTTCACTTTAAAAGCTCACTTTCGGAAAATCTTCACCCATCCTCGCCCAAAGCCCTTGTCTCACATGAGACCCACCAGTTGCGTACGTTTTCCCAGGACGACGCCATCACGATCCAGGACAGCTCCATTGCTTCACCAAGTGCCTTCTCTACTGGCCTGGGGAATCTATCTGAACCAGTCTCGGGCTCAGACTCTACAAACACCACTGTAATAAATACTATGACCAAGTTACAAGTCCAAGCCCAAGTCTACAGCAGCGTGCTGTCTACACCTTTAAAAGATTCTGACAACTGCAAAGTGGAAGACTTAACACCGAAGCCCTCACCACAACGCAGCACAGGCTCAGGTGATCTCCAAATCAGTCAGAAGGACCCTCTATCTTTAAAAAGGAGCCTAAAGTATTAAAGTCCCCTGTCATCTAATCGATTCCTGGCTTCTTTAGAAGCCCATATCGAAGAATCCTTTGCTCACACACCAGGACTCAGTTCGCATTCCAACTCTTCTAGTATTGTGCAAGAGGATCAAGAGCCACCTGTGTTTGCTTCCCAGGGATCTATAAATTCTATCTCGGTCTCGCTGACATCCCTTCATGTAAAGCAAGACGCAATCGCCACAGTCATGCTATGGCAATCTCAGAAAATGGAACTTTAGATTGACCTAATTCAAACTTTGGCTTCAGTCTGACCTTGGCTCCAGGCTAAGCTTTCTTGAAAGATCTGCAGGGCCACTGGATAACTTGAATTTCAGTTCATGCTCTCCACTAATTAATAAACTCTCATCTCTCCCAGAAATCCTGGGAGCACTCTTGGATAGTGTGAAGAGTAACATCAATGGAAAGGGACAGTGAAACTCACTCAAGTGCTTCAAATTTCATTCTCCTCGGAGGAGCCCTTACACACTGCTATATTGGTTGGCTTACCATCAGGGGGAAAAATTATCTCCCCATCTTTTGAACCAGTTCTTAATAGCTCGGCTTGTTTGTCATTGGGGACAAGCCCAGGAAACCCCAAAGTGGGCCCAGAACGCACCGACATCAGCAGCCTGACGCCGACGCAACTAGCGATCCCGCGGCCCAACCCCACTAACACAGCCCACAAAAACATGATCCACACGTCCTCCAATCTCCCGATGAAACCTCCGTTGTCAAGGAGGGAGAGAAAGAAATTGAAAAAACAATCCAAAAAACAATGCTTAGCGAAAAGGAGAGTGGGGCTTGATGGGCCAGCGGCTCTTAGTACGCCAGCTATCAAACCTAGGGTCCTTCCTTATTTTCCCATTTTCAATCTGGCTTCAAAACCCACAACGAAAACTACCGGGACAAGCATGATTCAAGTGGGCAGCAAGGATACCACAGATAAACCGGGGCTATTGAAACTGGGAGCGCCTGTGGGAACACCCCCGGTTTTAGGAGTCATCGAACTACACTCCACAACGGCAACGTATGGATCTCTGCCACATAAAACTAAAGGAATAGCCACCTATGACCTAGGCCTTGGCAGCCAGAACAATACTGCACAGCCCTCAGCAGCAATGCCAGACGCACGGAACAGCCCAATCAAAGGCCAGGGAATGGCAAAAGTATCGAAAGGAGACTTCCAAATTGCAACAGAGGTTGTAGCGACGGGCTGTTCTGCGTGCTATCTGCCAGAGGTTCCAACCAAAGCCTGCGGGGACTCTTCTATACAAATGCAGAGGCTTTCACAGCCCCAATTTATATATGTCCCGGGAGTGAAAAAGTCAAGAGGGGGGGAACAATTATTCATCTGAAGCATGACCCCAACAATTGAAGGCGCTTGCATCTTCAAGCGAACCAACCAGGAGTCAGAACCTTCAAAGTCCGTAAAATGATGCTGAACTTGTTTTTTTACCTCACTACGTTCATAAGGGCCCACATGACATCCTCAATAGAAACAACCTTATCCCGCTATTCAACAACGTTCCAGCGCTGTCCGGGGTCAATTCTTCGAACCTTACATCGGTCAAGTTTTCCGCAATACCAGGCAAAGGGGGTTTAGAGGCCACCATAACAACGTGGTCCCAGGAATCTATAAGGGATGCAATCCTCGGGGAAGCAAGCCTATTTGAAAACTGGGGCATAGAAATTAGGGTGCCTATACAACAAAAATATCTCCACGTTCTCCTTCTGGTGGCCCCTGCGAGGCAGCACATTAGCGTTCTGAAGTGGTCCCGGGGTGCAACTCATGTCTGGCTCCCAGCAGCGACGAAAGTGGATAATTTCATAAACATCTCATGTAACAACAACCATCGCCTGGTAAGCTGCAAACCGAGCCGCCCTGTCCTCCACACTACTGATAGCCGCTACTGGCATCATGATCCAGAGCCTGCAACTGCACGTGCCCAGCAGTGCTCCTCCTAACGGGGAAGCCAACTGGTCTGATTCTAACCTGACTATCATGTCCTGGAATGTGGCTGGGCTAAAGTCAACGATTGCCTCTAAATCAGCCGTGGAATATCTGAACAAAAGTGACATCATTTGTCTTCAGGAGACTTGGTCTCTAGCTCCAACGCCTCTCTTCGGCTACTATGAACTTTTTCAACCAGCTACTCAGGCCAACTCCCATGGAAGGCCTTCCGGGGGCCTCTCTATTTTCATCAACACAGGTGTAAGATAGCGGCTACCCCCATCCTTCGGAACTTAATGACAGGGCCGACTGTATTAAATACCGGCCTTTCACCTTCTGGCAGGGCCTTCTCCATATTCCTAATCAACTGCTACCATAATACAGCGAAAACCACATAAGCAACTGCAACCGATCTACTGATTAAACATCTGGAAGATCTTCTATTGGAATTTGCATCCACAGAGGTACTGCTATTAGGGGATTTCAACATCAAAGACCCGATGTAGGTGGCAAATCCCGATCGGAAACGGCCGAATTTGGCCGTTTCCGACCGGTATTTGGCATCTTGAGATGTAGGGGGCCAGATTTTACAGATTCTGTAAATTTACCGAATCGGTAAATTTACAGAATCTGTAAAATACCGAATTGGTATTTTTACCGATTCGGTAATTCCCAGATGTAGGTGGGACTCTTCTGAGTCCCAAAGGCCCTGCAAATTCGGTATTTTACCACCCAATCCAATTGGGTGTTAAAATACCGAATTCAGATGTGCATGCGCATGTGTGCATGCACACCTAGCCATGTGACAGACAGACATGCCCTTAGGGCATGTCTGTGTGCCACATGGCGCACATGCCTATTTTTGGGGTGCCAGAGGGTGTCAAAGTGACACCCCCTGCACCCTTGCAAAATTCGGTATTTACCGATTCTGTAATTACAGAATCAGTATTGCCCATTGATTCCTATGGGCTTTAAGGCCCATAGGAATCAATGGGCAACACCGATTCGGTATTTACAGATTCGGTAAATACTGAATCTTAACGATTCGGTATTTACAGAATCTGTAATACCTACATCTCCCCCTACATATTTACCGACTCTTAAATACCGAATCGGTAAAATTCGGTATTTAAGAGTCGGTAAATATGAATTACCTACATCTGGCCCCTGGTAACCAACGCCTGTCCAGCCATCAAAACCAAAGAGCGAGAAGCCATGTTTACATTTCTAATTAATTACAATCTACGCTCAGCAAAGCAAATAATATTGGAACAGAACCCTGCGGCTCATTTTTTACCAACATTTAAGAACATCTCAACTATTGATTATATTTTCCTATCACCATTTCTGGGAAATAAATTAATCCGGATGGAAATTCCCCATCGTCACGAGAGCGATCATAACCTGTTAACGGTAACAATGCACCTGCTAGTGCCAACCGCCGCTAAAATAACTGTGGTGGGGCTCTCAATGCAGGTCGAACTCCACACCTTAGTCAGAAGAATCAAATGGGACACATTGGGTTCTGCCAAGGCTGGGTACTTGGCTTACGGGAGAAACTCCAAATTTCAAGCACAATGCTATCACATATCTACATCACCGGTGGGATAACGCTATCAGCAAATTACAAGACCTCTTAACGGGTCCCGAGGCTCATCATAGACCCCACGGGCTACGTCCGAAGCGGACCTTCGACCCAGTGCTAGCCACTCAAAGAAAAGCCCTAAGGAGGGCTGTGCGCCTGCATAAATTGAATGGCACTGAGCACTCCGCCAACAACATGGCCTTACTGCGCAAGGCCTTCAAAAAATCATCATGGGATGCTAAGAGACTAAAAGATCAGAATGAGTGGCTAAAAATGTTCGCACTGCTAAGGGGCAAAAATCTGTCCCAGTTCTGGAACTATATGAACAAGCTCCGTTCCTCGAATAACAACAGAGGGAACGCAGTTCGTGAAGAAGATTGGGCCCTGCATGTGACTCAACTATACGACTGCAACAGTTTGTCCTGTTTGGGTTTTGAAATTAAAATACACAAAAACACTGGAAGTAAAACAGATGATCTTACAGAGCCAGGAAGTGTGAACCACTCTAATGCTTAATAACAAGCTTCTCTGCTGCTTAAAATTAAAAAAACACAAAGAAATGCATGTAACTAATTTTAACGCTTTAGAAAAGTGCCGGGTATTCTGTGTAGGCGAGGACTGGAAGACGTACATGCATCAGGTCGCCACTTGTAAGTAGGAGTGCTGACAGGAGTTGCTCTGTGCCACAGTGATGCTTTCTGGCACCCCAGTATGTTCCATTTATAATTGATGCGTGATTATTTGGCTAAATAGCTATCATGAAAATCTGGCATATATTAGTATTATATTTTTAGGGGGGAGTGTTTTATATAGCGCCAACAAGAGCCGGAGGTATCAAAGTGCTTTATATGAGCACCAGTTGCATTACAACTTCTTCTGACATTGGACACCCGCAGTGCCAGAGCAACACCAGGCCGCCTGCCTGGCTCACATGGGGGTGAGAGGAGCTGTTGTGGTCTGACGTCAATCTTACTGCAGCCGCACCGAGTACTTTCCAGGTCTTTAAAAGACCATTTAGTTAACAAGGCCTTGTTGTTCTTTCACCCCTTCATAGAGCCCCTGCATCTTCACTCTGCTGATTGCCTGAAGAATTAGCCCTCGAAATATTTTCTTAGCCCTCGCCGAAATGTGGCTCTAGTTTCTCCTTTGCCTCAGCTGAAGTATCGTGTTTAAGAGTACGCATTTCTTGGTGAACTCGATCTGTCTGTCTAAGCCTTTCATGGATGTATGGGTCCATTCACTCAGTGATATCAGTACTGCGATTCCCGGCAATAACTGGGAATACATATTTCGAAAATAATTCCAGAGTTAATATTACATTGAGGAGGAGCAACACCACTCGCTTTTAACTTCTTAGTAAGCATGGGCGAATTTTGCGGATTTGCGGTCTGCATATTCGCGCGGAATTGCCCAATAAATCAGCGAGTTCGCGAAAAATCCGCAAACTCGCGGATTTGCACAAATTAATGTTTCTACTGGCAAAAAGTAAGTGCTAGCTCGTTGGGTAAATGTATAGTGCTTTTCCAACACTGCAGCTGCGAAAGGGCCAGAAGAGTTATCTAAAGTGACCATGTGTGTGTTACTATGCCATCGCGCCAAAGGGCGCAGGGGTCCTTTGAGTGAGCTGTCCATCATAGTGGGTAATTGGCGAGAAGACGGTGCACACCGCGAGTGTGTGGGCAGGTCCAAACGGGTGGGCCTTCTATGCGAGTTCACATGCCTCTTGTGTGTATAAACAGTCAGAGACCGATCAGAGCAGCAGATGAGGAGAAATAGGATCCTAGTCACAGGAACTGCACGGGGATTGCGCTCATGAAAGTCAAGGATGCAAAGGCCTCCATCCAGCATCACAGCTAATTTTCAACTGTAGATATGGGGAGAAAGCACACCTGCCCAGCCTCTGCAAAGCTCACAATTGTTTTGGTCCTGATGGAATACTGTGGAGACTGAGTGCTTTCTATTGGATTATCACTAAGTGCTACCTCGTTGGGTAAATGTATAGTGCTTTTCCTACACTACAGCTGCGTAAAGTGCCAGAAGAGTTGTCTCCAGTGACCATGTGTGTGTTACTATGCCATCGCGCCAAAGGGCGCAGGGGTCCCTTGAGTGAGCTGTCCATCATGGTGGGTAAATGGCAGGAAGACTGTGCACACCGCAAGTGTGTGGGTGGGGCCAAACGGGCGGGCCTTCTATGCGAGTTTACATGCCTCTTGTGTGTATAAAAGGTCAGAGACCGATCAGAGCAGCAGATGAGGAGAAATAAGCTCCTAGTCACAGGAACTGCACAGGGATTGCGCTCGTGAAAGTCAAGGATGCAAAGGCCTCCATCCAGCATCACAGCTAATTTTCGACTGTAGATATGGGGAGAAAGCGCACCTGCCCAGCCTCGACAAAGCTCACGATTGTTTTTGGGCTGATGAAATACTGTGGAGACTGAATACTTTCTACTGGCTAATCAGTGAGTGCTACCTCGTTGGGTAAATGTATAGTGCCTTTCCTACACTATAGCTGCGTAAAGTGCCAGAAGAGTTGTCTACAGTGACCATGTGTGTGTTACTATGCCATCGCACCAAAGGGCGCAGGGGTCCCTTGAGTGAGCTGTCCATCATAGTGGGTAAATGGCGGGAAGATGGTGAACACCGCGAGTGTGTGGGCGGGCCAAACGGGCGGGCTTCACATGCCTCTTGTGTGTACAAAATGTCAGAGACCGATCAGAGCAGCAAATGAGGAGAAAGAAGCTCCTAGTCACAGGAACTGCACGGGGATTGCGCTAGTGAAAGTCAAGGATGCAAAGGCCTCCATCCAGTATCACAGCAAATTTTCGACGGTAGATATGGGGAGAAGGCGCACCTGCCCTGCCTCGAGAATGCGTTTCTGAATTTGAGCTTCAACTCGCGCACCGGCTTTATTTATATCTGTAAGTGCTTCCTGTTGAGGTTTGATTTTTGTGACAGGAGCATCATGCCAGAATGAACCCTGCCCTTCATATTTATCCGAGAAGACACCACCGGTTTGTGCTCAACTGACCAAAATCAGCCCGTGAGCGGATTTGCGAATTTTTCGGCAATTTTGCGAGATTTGCAGATTGCAAAATTGCCGAAAATCCGCAAAATCCGCGAGCGGAACGTATTTTGTGCCTACCCCTACTTCTTAGTAATGGCCACCATAATCACTGTGTTAAAAGATTTCCTGCTAAATCTAAGAAAGTGAAATAGACACAGGAATATGCAAAGAGTAGTGACTATACGGTATATACACACATGTATGAATGAAATATAAACCAGTAACTGGACTACCTATTGTTAGAAATCAATTTTGCAAGGTATATCCTGTCACTCAAACATGGATGCCATTTGTATTGACTAAGGGGAAGGAATTTTTTTTGTCCCCTTTTGACTTCTTTTTCCCTGTATATATTGCACGCTTGACTCATAATCCAGCGTGTGATCAAGACTGCGGGGCAGTTTAAACACGTAACTGGAAATAAACTAACAGCTGGTTGACAAATCCCCAGAGTGAGCGCTTATTTTATGGAAATATTGAGCATTACGTCCAGCGTGCTCCACTGGCATCAGGGCTCCAACTACCTGAGGAAGAGGGAGAACAAAAGGAGCAAACTGAAGTACCAATATACATATATATAATTTACCTACTGGAGTTCACCAGAAGGTAGTTATTGTTAGGTCCTAGTTTCCATAGAAAAAGTATTTTGTGTTTTGTCAATAACTTTGGCACAGTTTGAAGAATCTTCACAAATCTTTCAACATTGGTATGACACTCAGATCATGACACCAAATTGTACCTAGGAGTCAAAAAGAATAAGTCATTCAACATGGATCACAAGACCAATACCATACAGATAACACCAGTGGGAACACACCATGCAAGCTGGTATACAATGCTGGCCAAGTCAAGGCTCAAGAGCATGTGGAGAAAGTTCCCATCAGAAGCCACACTGTACCGCCCTCTTTCTCATCATTTGGGTTCTCCTTACCCAGGAGACAAAACGGCCGGTCTGATGTTACCGTGACCGATATAGATGTGAAAAGTGGGTAGTATATGTTATTCAAATGTTGAGGTGGCTACTGAAAAAAAGCAGTGTGTGGTGATAGGAGTGAAATAGTGGAGGGTTTTGTTAAAATTAGGTGAATCGGGTAGAAAAACAATTTTTATTAGTATCTCCCAATCCCTAAGGTTAAAAGGCAAGTGCAAGTGCGGGTTTGAAATAATAACCGTACTTGATAGTGGTCAACATGTTTCTGCATTAAGAGAAAAGAGTTTCAAATGCATTCTTCAGGACCTGTTGTTTTAGAACTACTGCTTTACGTGAATAATAATAAAAAAAGATATCACCTGAGAGTCCCAGGTTGTGTGCTCAACCATATACTGTTACCGCATCGTACCACACGGCATTGGATCCAACAGAAAGACAAACAAACAAGAAAAATAAAAGAACATGAGTGTATCATATTCCCGCGGTTTGTTTGGAATATTTTATCAAATAGAACCTCAGTGCAATGACACCACATTCACACATACCGGAAAATGAATTCCAATATAGACACTCACCCATACTTGGTGGTTGAGGAGCTTCACCCCACCTGGCTGCGGCTCAGGTATGAGGAGTACCGCTCTAGAAATGAGTTTTTAAAAAATTGAGTTTAAAAGGAGAAGGAGGCAATCATGGCTCAGTATAATCCATCGAATGGTACATGGATTGCTTATGAGTAACCCTGCTTATACTGATCCTGTAGAATCAGATATTTGACTATTAACTCAGTTAAAGTCTCAATGTTTTGTATAATATAGTATAGTTCATTGTATATGTAAAGTGTCACGGTAGTCCAGTAATGCCTCAATACGTCCGTCTTGTAGTTTCACAAAGAAAGAAAGACAACCCACTGGACACATATACACAAAAACATGAATCCCTGGCTTATTCGGCACATTTTGCAATATGCTCGGTTCAAAGTCTACAGGTATGCAAGCCAACACGCTTGTGCTACGTTGCCTATGCGTTTATGTTGCCGTCTCCATAGAGTACAGTTGACGAAAGTCGTCTGCCAAGCAGTTCGCGCGCTAGCGTGTTTAGGCACGCGGATACAGGGCAGCCGGCTTACCTGACCGTCGGTGTCTCCTGACAGTCGTCCGAACTGTCTGGGGGGGCACCGGTTGTCTGAATGGAGACGTGTTTATGCGTCCGCTTTCGGACGATAGAGTCACGTGATCGGCTATGGTCACGTGACTCTAGGAATGCCGGGAATTGTAGTTCAAAGGACGTTTCGCCGTGGTTTGTGTAAAAACCAAACAATAAACCTGTTCTGTGTGTTGAAAAACGTAACGTTAAGCCTGTTGTAATTACTTTTTCGTTTTCTAACCACTTATAATGAATTATAGGGAGGCACATTATTATGTGTAGAAAAATTATTGTTTTAGGACAAACAGAGATTTTAATGGGACTAATAGGACTCATTCATTGGAATTTATTATCCACCATAATATATAGTGTATTAACGCCGTCTAATATGTCCAAAGCCTCAATAATAGGTTGTTCAATTAGTTAGTATTCAGTGTATGTAATTTAAAGGCGAAAACCAAAGGCCAAAGGCAGGAGCAAGTCTATTGGGTCTATATGCTGGACAGTGTATCATGGTAATTTAGAGGGACATCCAAGGTATCGGCTCATTGAGTCCCTCCTTATCACTGTTCAGTCTGTAGACCCATTTCTGTTCAATTTTGAAAGCGACTAATGTCAGTGCAGAATTCGGGAATCTGTGGTTGTTCTAAGACGGTCCAACAGAATTCGTCGGGGCCATGTCCTTTCTCCAAAAAATGTGCAGTTAGGCGAGTAGCCTGTTTGCGACACCGTACTGTACTCTTGTGTTCTTGTATTCGCGTCCTTATTTTTCTAGTCGTCATGCCAACCTATCGAAGTTGGCACGGACATGTTATCAAATAAATAAAGTTACTGTTGTTACAGTTGGTGAACCTAGTTTGTGTCCATGGTCTGTTTGTCCCTATGTCTATGCTGGTTGATTTGTAAGTCTGGGGACATACTGAGCAAGCCCCGCAGGGATGGTGGCCTACGACAGGTGGCAGGTCCCACAACGTGCCCACTTGTCTTGGTTCTTTGTTCCGTGGGCGTGTGTGGACTAACTGGTCCTTGAGATTTTGTCCTCTTTTAAAGGCAAAGAGTGGTAAAGGGATATCATCACCCCCAGTTTTCAAGATCGACCAATGTTTTTTTATGATCCTTTGTACTTGATTGGATCTGCTGTTAAATGTATTTACAAAGACGTTACGGTTGGTATTTTCTTTGGGAGGATGTATCTCAAGTAGAGATTCTCTGTTGTTGTTAGATGCCCTCTTTTTGGACTGACGAATAATTTTCTTTGGGTAGTTTTTCTCACTGAGTTGTTGTTCTAGATTTCGCGAGTGGATCTTAAAGGCCTCTTTGCTGGAACAGTTCCTTTGCACTCTGAGAAACTGGCCGAAAGGTAAGTTATCTCTTAATGCCCGAGGGTGACAACTATCGTATCTCAGAAGGGCATTCCTGGCCATCGGCTTACGATAGAGTTCAGATTCAAGGCCGTTCGGAGTTGCGTGAATCATCAGGTCAAGAAACACCAGTGACGTCCGACTGTATTCAATGGTGAATTTAAGGTATACGTTCCTGCTGTTCAACCATCCATGGAACGACACGAGATCTTCTTCCGTGCCTCGCCAAACCACCAGGATATCGTCAATATAACGTTTCCATACGTTGTCTTTCTTTCTTTGTGAAACTACAAGACAGACGTCTTGAGGCATTACTGGACTACCGTGACACTTTACATATACAATGAACTATACTATATTATACAAAACATTGAGACTTTAACTGAGTTAATAGTCAAATATCTGATTCTACAGGATCAGTATAAGCAGGGTTACTCATAAGCAATCCATGTACCATTTGATGGATTATACTGAGCCATGATTGCCTCCTTCTCCTTTTAAACTCAATTTTTTAAAAACTCATTTCTAGAGCGGTACTCCTCATACCTGAGCCGCAGCCAGGTGGGGTGAAGCTCCTCAACCACCACGTATGGGTGAGTGTCTATATTGGAATTCATTTTCCGGTATGTGTGAATGTGGTGTCATTGCACTGAGGTTCTATTTGATAAAATATTCCAAACAAACCGCGGGAATATGATACACTCATGTTCTTTTATTTTTCTTGTTTGTTTGTCTTTCTGTTGGATCCAATGCCGTGTGGTACGATGCGGTAACAGTATATGGTTGAGCACACAACCTGGGACTCTCAGGTGATATCTTTTTTTATTATTATTCACGTAAAGCAGTAGTTCTAAAACAACAGGTCCTGAAGAATGCATTTGAAACTCTTTTCTCTTAATGCAGAAACATGTTGACCACTATCAAGTACGGTTATTATTTCAAACCCGCACTTGCACTTGCCTTTTAACCTTAGGGATTGGGAGATACTAATAAAAATTGTTTTTCTACCCGATTCACCTAATTTTAACAAAACCCTCCACTATTTCACTCCTATCACCACACACTGCTTTTTTTCAGTAGCCACCTCAACATTTGAATAACATATACTACCCACTTTTCACATCTATATCGGTCACGGTAACATCAGACCGGCCGTTTTGTCTCCTGGGTAAGGAGAACCCAAATGATGAGAAAGAGGGCGGTACAGTGTGGCTTCTGATGGGAACTTTCTCCACATGCTCTTGAGCCTTGACTTGGCCAGCATTGTATACCAGCTTGCATGGTGTGTTCCCACTGGTGTTATCTGTATGGTATTGGTCTTGTGATCCATGTTGAATGACTTATTCTTTTTGACTCCTAGGTACAATTTGGTGTCATGATATTGTGTTTGGGGCGTGTACCTGGTCAGTCGTTAAATCTGCCCTTAGACCCTTCTCTCATTTTCTGTTGTGTATATGACACTCAGATCAGCTGCTGGGATGTAGGTTTTGTGGCGATTTGTCAAGTGGGGGCAGAGAGAAAAGGGTGGTTCCTAAAACACATTTTCCCTATGCAATTTTCCATAGGAATTTCAGACACGACTACAGCCCTACTCGTTGAACAGAATTACACCAAATTTGGCAGAAAGATAGCTCTTGGTCTAAAAAAAGCCCCTTTTGTTACTTCGTGTAAATCCAATCAGTACTTTTTGAGCTATTAATGGGAAAATAAATTAGTATAGCTAGAGGCGCGAATATGTCAACAACCTTATGCAGTGCTTTGCTAATCCACGTGCCTACAGCAATGACATGATTAACTCACTGCAATATGAGTAAAAAGTTGCTGCTGCCATTTTACATATCAGTGAACCGTGCCTGGAAGCACACATTAAACTGTAAAGTGGTAGACGGTACCCTGACTCCATAGGAGGAAAAAAGGGGTCTTTCAGTGACCCCCTATGTGAACAAGATGTTCAAAATGTTTTTTTACCAATATGCGGCATTTGCGAATCCATCGCAATGCTCAGCGTGGCCGTCCACATATAATGTTTCAGTTGATTCGCAAATTCTGCTGAAAATTTAAAACAATATATACATACATACACTCACTCAGATACTAATGTACTCACTCACAGACCCACTCCCACTCTCATACCTACTCACAGACCCACTCCCACAGACCCACTCAGCAACCCACACACCTTCTCATAGACCCAATCAGACACTCATGCACCCACTCACAGACCCACTCAGACACTAATGCATTTTCTCCCAGACCCATTCAGATACTTATGCACCCACTTACACACCCATTCTGTGACTCACTCACCCACATACCCTCTCACAAACCCACTCAGACACTCCTACTCACAGACACACTCAGAGCCTCTTGTACATATTCACAGACCCACTGAGACACATACACATTCAGTCATCCAGTCAGACACTAATGGACACACACAGACCCACTCAGATACTCATGCACATACTCACAGACCCACAGAGACTCTCACGCTCCCTGTCAAAGACTCATGCACCCACTCAAAGACCCACACAGACATTTATGCATTCTCTCACAGATCTACTCAAGGACTCATGCACCCACTTGTTCACCCACTCAGACACTCGTGCATCTGGTCACACATCAATACAGACGCTCACAGACCCTCTCACACACCCACTCAGATACCAATGCACCCACTTAGAGACACACTCAGATATTCAGATATTCACATACCTATTTAGGGAGCCATTTAGACATTCACATACTCACTCATAGGCCCACTCAGAGACATGTGCACTTGTTGACAGATCAAATCAGACACTTATGCAACCACTCACAGACCCACTCAGATACGTATGCACATACTCACAGACCCACCCAGACACTTATGTGCCCACTCACAGACCCACTCAGTCACACATCCACTTGCAGACCCACTCAGACTCTCTCACACCGGCTCACAGACCCTTTTACTCACATACCTATGTAGGCACTCACACACCCACTCACAGACCCACACAGACACTCACATATCAGCTCAGAGACCTACACAGACACTCACACACCCACTCACAGACCCACACAGACACTCAGATAACTACTCACGGACCCACTCAGTCACTCACCCACCAACTCACAGACCAACTCAGACACTCTCACACCCACTCACAGACCCACTCAAACATTCACACACCCAGTGATGGACCCATACAGGAATTCACCCACACACTCACAGATTTACAGATGCACTCACAGACTCACACAGTCACTGAGACACCCACTCACAAAGACCCCATACTCACACACCCAGTCACAAAATAACATCAGCAATCAAACACCTATTCTCAGATCCAAAGAGATACTCATCGATCCACACAGACACTCACGCACTGACTCACAGTCCAATTCAGCCACTCACACACCCAGGCACTGACCCATACATCTACTCACATACCCACTTACAGACTCATACAGCAACTCACACACCCATACAGCCAATCACACACCCACTCACTGACCTATGCAGCCACTCCCACACCTACTCACAGAGGTTACCATTAGGAAATACAAAAATATAAACCTTCAGAATTCACACAAAACAAACTAAGGCTACAGGAGTGTTATTGTTAGGAAATAACAATACAAAACCTGAGACATTCACTTAAAAAATCAAAGGTTACAGGGACATTATAGTTAGGAAATAGCATTTTATAAACCTTAGAAATTCACAGAAAAAAATAAAGGTTGCAATAATGTTGCAATTAGGTTCAGATTTGACACTCACAGAACCATATACATTCAGTAGTTATAGTTTTCTAAGCTAAATATTACTTATATCCTCGCAATGCACTGCTTATTACCTCATATATTTTATCTCTCCTGACATGGTCAGTGACATCACGGATGACTTCGAAATGACATCACTGATTATATCATCCACAGAACCACTCACACACCAACTTACACCCCATACAACTTCTTGTACACCCACTCACATTCCCGCATAACCCATTCACACAACTATACCAGTACTCACACACCCACTTACTCCTGCATAGAGCTACTCACACACCCACTCACTCACTTGTACAGCCACTTACACAACCATTCACTCACCCATACAGCCACTCATACCCATTTTTTAAAGATTGGGTCAATGGGGTGCCTCAAGGCCCCCACGGTCCCTACAGCTCCCCGCTTCCTGCAGGAGCAGACTTTTCTTTTACACAAAGGGAGCTGCTAGCATGCAGCTCCCTGTGTGTAAAAGCAAAGTGTGCTCTGCTTTGAGCCAGCAAGAGCAAAATGCTCTTGCTTGGTCAAAGCAGAGCACTGTTTGCTATGGCTGGTAGGAGCGGTGCTCCTGTCAAGCCACAGCAAACAGCAATGTCCCAAAAGTGGGCAACCCATGAAATTGCAGGAGCTGGCCTTGGGGGTGGCAGTCCTTAGGGCCATGTATGGCTCCAGGAGAGGGGGTTTGACTGGCCGCACTCCTTCCTTGACTAAGATCCTGCCACCAGGAGGTGACAGTTCCCGGAGATGAAAACAGCTCCGGATGGGAACCATATGGCCCCCCTCCCATTTGTTAAAAAAACTCTTTGCCCTGGGAGGTGGTTGTCCCCAGGGCCCGGTGGGTCTATGAGGCCCACATAAAAAATAAAAATCCCTGAGGAGGTGGCGGTCCAGGGCAGAGGAGTGCATGGGGCCCCCATTACATTAGTACCAGGGAAGTGGTGACCTCCGAGGCTGCTGGGGAGGCCACACAGGCCACCCCACACTTATTTAATATTTAGCCCCAGAAGGCGGCAGTCCCTGGGGCTGCAGGAGGGGTGCGGACCCCCGCATCACTTTACAGATGTTTACCCTAGGGAGGTGTTGATCCCCAGGGTGTGGGGGTGCTGCATGGGCACCCCCCACAATACTATAAAAACTGCCCCAGGACCTGGTCCTCATGGGGCCTATATTTAACGAAGTAGGGGAGCCTGTGCTTGATTTAAAAAAAAGAATTTGGCAGGAGTTGCAGAGTCAGCATGACTCCTGCCCAAAATGTAATAAGAAATACTTTTTTGGCCAGCCCCCAAGAGGCCAAGGAGGAGAGGGTGTTTCTACATTTCCCCCTTTCTTTTTTTAATGTTTTTTCTGTGACACGGTTGAGTTGAGTCACAAGTTAGCTGCAAAAAATTCCTGGTTTGAAGTGTGGGTAGCCAATCAGATCTCAGCATGAGATTGAGAGGGGTCGCAGATCCCAGATATAGGACTGGAAAAGTCTTTAAATATCTCCGAAACTACTGAATGGATGTATACCATGTGTGAGAGGCTGTAAGTATGAGTGAATTGGTGTGTGAGTGCAGTATGGGTGAATAAGTGACTGAGTGAGGTTGTATGGGAGTTGATGTGCTTGTCTCAGTGACTGTATAGGTGATTGAGTACATGTGTTAGTATATGTATGAGTAAGTGAGTGTGTGTGTGTGTGTGTGTGTGATTAACTATATAGATAAGTGAGTGGCTATGTGACTGCCTGTAAAGGAGAGTAGGTAGGTGTGCTATGGGTGTCTGTATCTCTACATGACTGGATGTGAGTGGGCATCTTGGTCAGTAAGTAGGTTGCATTAGTGGCTTTGAGGGTGAGTTGATGTGTCAGTGGATTTGTGATTAGATGTATGAGTGTTTGTTGGGTCTATGAATGGCTATGTCAGTGGTTGCGTGGGAGAAGGTGTGTGTGATATTGTATAGGATATAAGTGGGTGTGTCTGTAGTTCTGTGGATGATGTCATCAGTGATGCCATTTGATATGTCATCCATTAGGTCATCAGTGATGTCACGAACCATGTCATGAGTGACATAATATGTGAGGTTATAAGCTGTGCATTGAGGGGGTGTAAGTTATAGTTAGCTCAGGAAATTATAACTGCTAAATTTCTCTTGTTTTGTATGAGTGAAATGTCAGCCTAACTATAAGATCCCTATAAGATTTGGCATTTCACTGAATTTCTAAGTTTTTTTAAAAGTCTTTATCCTAACTATAACATCCCAGTAACCTTTTTCATCAGTGATGTCATTTCAGATGTCATCAGTGATGTCATTGTGGGGGTGCGAATTATAGTTAGCTCAACTAACTATAACAGCCAAATTTCCCTGGTTTTGTATGAGTGAAATGTACAACTAACTATAATGTCTCTGAAACCTATGGTGTTTTCAATGAATTTCTAAGGTTTTTTAAATGCTAATTACTAACTAAAACGTCCCTGAAACCTATGTTTTTTCATTGAATTTCTACGTTTTTTTAAATGCTATTTCCTAACCATAACATTCCTTTAAACTCAGTGAATTTCTATGTTTTTAAAAAATGTATTTCCTAACTGTCATTTGTTGAGGTTTAATTTCAATAAAATGAGCATTGTGCCAGAATGAATCCTGGCTGCATATTTATATTAGAAGAGTCTGCAGTTTTGTGCAACACCTAAACTCAAGTGAAGTACAGTCTGCTGGCTAATTAGTAAGTTCTACCTCATTGGGTAAATGTATAGTGTGTCTCCTAGACTACAGCTGCGTAAAGGACGAGAGAAAATGTCTCTAGTGACCTTGTGTGTCTGTAACTTTGCCAATAGGATTTTTCCAACATGGTCTTCACCAGATAACTTTGCAAAGTTGTACGGCAGAGAAAATACATTTGGATGATTTGTACTTTGCAGAAGTAACTGCTTCTTTGTTTGGTGGGGATGTGATCGTATTCCGAGGTATGAGTAATGTGTCTCCAAAATCAGTGGGAAAGGGTGGGAAGATGTTGCCTACCGCTAATGTATATGGGGCAGGGCCAAACGGGTAAGGTTTCAAGGCAATTTACATACTTCTAGTTTTTAAAAGTTTAGAATATGATCTCTGGTTTCAGCAGCAGATGACAAGAAAGAACCCCCTCAGGGGAATGGGGCCACGTGACACCCTTTCCCCAGCTGATTTTGACCCCAGGGGCCCTATCCCTCAGAGCCCAGTCTTCAATTTTATTTTGTTTTTATAGGGGAGGGAGTCACGTGGTCCTCTCCCTAGGCTGATTTTGTCCCTGGGTACACCATCTACCAGCACCTTGCCATATTTCTCTGGGCAGCGAGGGGAGACTGAAGGCCCCCACGTTTCCTGCTAGCTTTCAGCCTCCTGCGGGAGCCGGCATTGCTTTCATACACAAGGAGCTGCTAAACATGCCGCTCTCTGTGTCTGAAAGCGATTTGTCGGTTTCCCTGTTCACTTGACAGTGGGCAGAGAACCAGATGAATGCTCCACTTCCAGCAAGCAAGAGTATACTATTTTGTCAGTTCTTGCATGCTGGAAGCAGAGCATTTGCTGTGACTTGGTAGAAGCAGTAAAGCTCCTGCCAAGCCACAGCAAACATCTAATTGCTGGGGTGGGCATCCCAGGACAAAGCAGCAGCCAGCAAAGGGGGGTGTTGGTCCCCAGGGCTCCACAAGGGACGCCACACAAGCCCCCTTCCTTTGTTGCAGTAGGGCCTTCATCAGGAAGGTGATGGTCCCTATGGCCAAGAATGGTCAAGAGGGGGGCCGCATGCCCCACTCTAATTTTCAAAAATAGAATTTTGCCCCGGGGAGGTGGCAGTACTCCGGGGGTTCCATGAAGCCTCCAATTGTGAAATTAAATAGCCCCAGGAAGGTGGTGGTCCACATGGCATGGGGGTCTGCAAGGGCCCCCGGATCTATATTACAATAGCCCCAGGGAGGTAGCAGTCCCAGGGGACCAGGGGGGTCTGTGCGACCCCCCTCTTGTTTAAAACATTATTGGATGCATTCCCTCAGGACCTGGCCCCCCTGGGGGGCTCAATAAAAGAAAAGTGGGAGAGCCCACCAAGCCATAGCAAACATCCATTTCCCAGGGGTAGGCCCCCTGGGACATAGCAGGAGCTGGCCCGGGGGGTGGCAGTCACCAGGGCCATCAATGGCTCCAGGAGGGGGGCAACTAGCTTCCTCCTTTCAAAATGTATACCGTCTGACCGAAGGGAGGTGGCAGTCCCAAGGGCTGAGAACAGCCTGGGAGGGGGCAGCTTGGCCCCCTCCCAAATTGTTAAAAAAAAGATGGCCCCGGGGAGGTGATGGTCTCCGAGGCCCCAATATAAATTCATCATGGCCCCGGGGAGGTGGTAGTTGCCGGAGCCTGTGAAGGTGTCAGAGAGGCCCCACCATAAAAATCAATTACCCCCGGCATGTGGTGGTCTCCGGGGACGGGGGTCCAAGAAACCACCATTTTTAAATAAGGAAGCCATTGAGATGTGGTGGTGCCCAGTGCATTAATACGCTCCAGGAAGTGGGGCCCGTGCACCCCCTCCTTTCTTATGCAAATGCTCTCATGACCTGGCCCACCCGGGGGCTGGTTATTAACTAAGCTTAGAGTTTAAAAAAAATGTTGGAGGGATACAAAAATGCTTATTTAGCCCTAGGGGGGTCCCTGTGGCACCTCAGGAGGCTGCCCCCTTTTCTGTTTTTTATGTTTTGCGGGCCGTAAGTTATAGTTAGTTGCTGAATTTCTATAGTTTTGTACTAGTAAAATCTGAGTAACCTTTTTTCAGTGAAATTCTAAGATTTTTGAATTCTATTTCCTAATTGTAACATCCTTGTAACCTTTGTTTTTTTCAGTAAATTCCAAGGCTTTTCAAATTCAATTTCCTAAATAAACATCCCAGTAACATTTGTTTTTTTAAGTGCGTTTCTATGTTTTTTTTACCAGTAGTTGTGTTTGCAGAGTAGTGGAGACCAGCTCTCAGCAATTATGCTGTGTGGGACTTACTGGCGGTAACAGGAGGGGTCCTTGGCCCCCAAAGACCCTTGCTACCAGCACCCTGCATCCTGCGTAAGTCAGCATTTCTTTCAGATATAGCGAGCTTCTGAACATGGAGCTTCATCTGTCTTGAAGCAATTCTGCTTTGAGCAAGTGAGAGCATTTTCAATGCTTTTGCTTGCTGGAAGTAGAGCATTTTCTGTGGTGACCTGGCAGGAGCAATAAAGCCCACCCCTGAGATTTTGCTGGAGATGGCCCAGGGGGGTAGCAGTCCCCAGTGCCATCTATGACTCAAGGAGGGGGGCCATGTGGCCCCCTCCATTACATGACTTTGCTCCGGTACGTTATGATCCCTGGGGCTGAGGGAGCCATTTTGCCCCCTGCATTAATTTTACATTTAGCCCTGGGGAGATGCCAGAGTCTGGTCCCAGGCACGACCAGCGGGCCAGCCCGCAAACATATCTTTTCATGCCCCAGGGAGGTGGCACTCCCGTGGCTGCAGGGGGATGTGCAGGCCACCCAGCATTTACTGCAGATTTGCCCTGGGGAGGTGGCAGTCCCCAGAGCGCTGGGTTGCTGAGCGAGCAACCCCTGAATACATTAAAAATGATGCACCGGGAAGGTGGCTGTCCTTGGGGCTTTATAAGCCCTAGAAGGACAGCCCGGCGCTCCGCTCACCTACATACATTGCACATGCCCCCGGGACCTAGCCCACCTGGGGGCTCAATATTACTGAAGCCCGGGAGCCCATGCTTCTGTTTTTGCAAGGATCCAGTATGACTCCCACCAAAAATGTATTTTTACATTCTTTTTTACCCTGAGGTGTCTCTCTGTGCCCCCCACTCAAGAGGTCTAGAGGGTCAAGTTATTTCTACACTGCCCTGTTTTCCTTTTTTAAAAGATTTTTCTGGGAGTTGGCTTAAACTGAGGCCCAAGATGGCTGCCAACACTTCCTGGTTAGAAGTGGCAGCCAATCAGATTTCAGCACAAGATCAGGAGGAGTCGCGGATCTTCCACATCCCTATATATACAATTTGGAATTTCTTTTACTAACTCTGCAACTACTGAACAGATTTACACCAAATCACAAAAAGGCACTTCCCTGAACCAACATCTACCTTTCTGCCAAATTTCATTCCATTCAGCAATTTGGGCTGTAGCCATGTCTTAAGTCCCTATGGAAATTAACACAAGGAAAATGCATTTCTGACCTCTACTTTTTCTCTGCCCTTGCTTGACAACTCTCCCTGAAACATGCAAGACAGCAGCTGAAGTGAGTGACAAACTAGTTTTGAAAATTTCGTGAGGATTCATCAAACGACTCCAAAGTTATTGGCAAATGAAAATATTATTTTTCAATGGAAAATAGGTCCTAACTATAACAATCTACTGGTGACCTCCAGTAGGTATTATATACATATATATATATATATATATATATATATATATATATATATATATATATATATATATATATATATATATATATATATATATATATTACCTAATGGCAATCACCAGTAGGTAGTTATAGTTAGGACCATGTTCCCATAGGAAAAGTATTTTTTGACTTGCCTTTATCTTTGGTGCCGTTTGATGAATCTTCAAAGACTCTTCCCCAAAAAAGTGCCTTGCTAATTTTAGCTGTGCTTAGACAATTTCTGGGCGATCAGTGAAGTGAGTGCCAAGAAAAAGGGGAGGGTCAAGAATGGTGTGTTTACCATGTTAATTCCCATTGAGATTTTAGACACAACTACAGCCTGATCCGCTGAATGGAATTACACCAAGTTTAGCAGAAAGGTAGTTCTTGGTCCAGAAAGAATGCTTTGTTGTTATTTGGTGTAAATATGTAGCAGTCAGCTTGTTGAACTGCTGTTCTTTTCCTTGTACTCATACTAAGGGGTCGATTCCGATGTCCTTCGGAAGGGCTTCAAATCGGGTTCGGGTTTGCTGAATCTGTTCTGGGGCCCTTGTTTCAGGCTGGCTCGTTCCTAGTCCCGAATGACCGAGTATGATGCCTGGAAACTGTTAGGGCTTATCAAATCGGTTCTGGAAGACATCCAGACAGGATGAGCCTTTACGGATCTGATTCGTACAACTTTATGGACTTTGTTTCCGAACCAGTGGTACAATGACCGATTCAGGCAGCCTTTCTGATTCGCTTTGACCGGAACTAATCAGCTGCATGAATCAGTCTTTGGAGACCCTTAGCAGGCCCCCCTTCACCTGCGGCCCTCTGAAATAGCCCATGGGGGTACCCTTTCCAACCATGCACAATGTAGCAAGCACCATGGGGTGCCCGCCCCAGGGTGCACAATTTTCCCCAACTACCCCTTTCTTTAATGGGAGTCTGTGTTTGCGTTTGGAACACAGGCTCCTGTTATGTTATGTTATGTTACATTTTTATTTATACAGCGCACGTACGCCCATGGGCTTCTTGGCGCTACTAAATCTTTTGGAAACACAACACAGAATGACCAGAGAGAAGCCAGTCTACGGGTATGCCTGTCTAAATAGCAGGGTCTTAAAGGCATGTCTGAATGTAAGCAGATTGTCACTGTGTCTCAGAGAAGAAGGCAAGGAGTTCCATAAGGATGCAGCCAAGTATTGGAAAGAGCTGCCCCCTTGGCGTTTCCTCTTGACTGAGGGGATAGTCAGCAGATTTTTGTGTGCAGATCTGAGGTTACGTGACGGATTGTGTTTACACAGCATGTTGGTGATGAATTTCGGGCCTTTCCCTTGTAAAGCCTTAAATACAATGCAGCCCGTTTTAAATAAGACCCTTTGATCTATAGGTAGCCAATGGAGTTCGGCCATTCCACATCTGATAGAGTGCCATTTAGGTAAATTAAGGATGAGTCTAGCAGCCTGGTTTTGAACGTATTGAAGCCTCTTCAATTGGCCCACAGGAAGACCCAGATAAAGACTGTTGGAATAGTCGAGGCGAGATAAAACTAGAGCAGTCACTGCTAGAATAAAGGCAGAATGAGTCAGCACATGGGAGATTTTCTTAATCTTCCGTAGCTGGAAGAAGCTGGAAGATACGACCGTTTCAATCTGAGTTTTGAGGGATAAGTCACTGCAGAGGGTGACCCCGAGGCTCTTAACAGTATTGGATTTGGTCGGGGGGACTCCCAGGTCAGAAGGCCAGAAGTGTGGGCCCCAGCTGATTTCGCTTTTGTCAGGCAGGACCAACTCTGTCTTGCCTGGGTTAAGCTTCAAGTGATTTAGGTTCATCCATCTCTGTATATGGCACATGACCTGTTGGAATTCTGATACTGCCTCAGGAGAGTTCAGAGGAAACACCAATTGCAGGTCATCGGCGTAGTTAAAAATTTTGACCTTGTAATCTCTTAAAGAGTAAAGCAGGGGGCGCAAATACAAATTAAAAAGAAGCGGGGATAGGGACGAGCCCTGAGGCACACCACACAAAGAGATTCTCTTGGGGGCAGTGTAAGTTCCCAGTCTTACTGCTTGGGTACGGTTTGAGATGAAGGACCTCAACCAGACAAGGGCGGGCCCCCTGAGGCCAGCCTGCTCGACACGGTTGACCAAGATAACATGGTCCACCGCGATGAACGCGGCCGACAAGTCCAGCAGTACGAGTGCCTGGTGAATGTCCCTGTCTGCGTTGGAGTACGAGGTGTTCTGGACTGCTAGAATCACCGTCTCTGTGGAGTGGCAGGGACGAAACCCTGCCTGATTGGGTTCTAGATAGTCTGTACCCTCAATGAACTTTGATAAGCAGCTCGAGACATATGCCTCCAGTATTTTTGACAAAAAAGGCAGCAAAGAAATAGGTCTGTAGCTGGAGGGGTCGAAGAGGTCCAGTCCGGGTTTCTTGATCAAGGGGATTAGGAGCGCTTTCTTGAAGTTGCTTGGCACCGCCCCTTGTTCCAGAGATTTATTTAAAAGCGGAAGGATGCTATGAGGAATAGCCTGTGCTACCGCCTTCATGATATAGGGTGGACAAATGTCATCTGGAGACCCTGATTTGACCCTGACCCTGTTGAAGTCATGGGGAGCCCGACTGAACCACATCCGTAGGCATTTGGATTTGTCATTGCTCCCTTGGTCTGACTCCCCCAATACGAGACATCCGGAAAGCATTCCGGAGCCGATGTGGTCGGAATGCTTTCCGAACAAGATCAGAATCGACTGCTATGTGTGGTTTTGGAGTTCCCTGGCCCCAATGCGCTTTAGTAGCAACATCTTTAAAAGGCCTTTAGTCCTTCACTCAATCTGCATGTTGTCATTGTTTTATGTGTTTGCCAGTTTTCAACGTTTTTGATTTAGTTTGTGTTTATTTACCAGTAGTGTCTGCTGCAAGGGAGCTTGCAGTATGAGCAACAATTGGTTCTGTAAGTTTTTCGATTCTAAATGAATTCGTTCCTTATTAAACTCAGGCTTCCCACCCATTTGGCTTGTTATCTACACAAATAAATGTAGACAAATTGATATACATTTAGAATCATTAACACCAGAGACGGTTAAGGAAACAGGAGGTATATTAACATTCATAGACAATAAGTGCTTACACTTGCCCAATGCCCATTGAATTCATATATACAATGAGTGAACAAACAACAATTGTTACACAATATGGAATGGGCACAGAGTGTTACAAATATAAACATTTAAATCCACAAGACCTTACCTGTGTTACGTAACAGTACAAAACAAAGAGGGGCAGATTTACAAGCCCCTTGCATCAAATTTACGCTGCTGTTGTGTCACTTCTGTTACACAGCGGCAGCATAAACCATGCACCACCTTGCAACTTATTTACAACATGATGCATATAGGGAGATGCGCCACATTAAACCTGTGTCAGGTTTCATGTATGCAGGTTGGGCACTCCGTCCTAAGAAACCTCGTAAAAGTGATGCAGTGAAATCTACAAGATTTCACTGGGTTACTTTTCAGAGGCCGCTGTGACGAAACCTTATGCCTGCATGAAGCAGGTGTAAGGAGTGGCGCAGCAACGTTAGGTATGGCCAGTCCCCTGAGCATTGCTGGAGTTGCGTTGCGCAGATTAATAATGGGATTATTCATACACTCAATTTTATCTATCGCTGCCTCTGCCCCGGTTCCGGGAAGGTAGTGAGAATCTTCCCTCAGGATTCCCATGGGGAAATACAGACCAGGAGACAAACTTCCCTAGGTGCCGGCTGAGCTAGAGTCCAAAGTCCACAGATAGGCATATTGCAAAAAAAAGGTCAGTTTTAAGTGGCAAAATGGGATATGTTCAGGTTGCGTTTTGGGACATTTCCTGTCACGGGTACTTGGCACATCCATACAAGTGAGGTACCATTTTTATTGGGAGACCTGGGGGAATGCTGGGTGGTAGGAAATTTGTGTTAGCCCACTGATCCCACAACTTTCTCGCACAGAAACGTGAAAAAAATTTGATTTTTTTCATCTACGTTTGAGGTTTGCAGGGGAATCTTTGCAGGAAATCATAGTGGCATCAACGCAAGTTACACCTTCCTGGACGCCACCGTGTGTCTAGTTTGCATAAAAGTGAGGGTTTCAGGTTTTCCTAGTTGACCCCAAAGCCAGGATCAAAAAAGCATGTGCCCCCTTTTGCAATGCCAGGTCGTTTTGTGATAGATCATTTTGATGTTTCCACAATGAGTTTTGGGCCCTTCCCTGCCATGGGTACTTGGCCCACCCACACAAGTGAGGTACCATTTTTATGCGGCGACCTGGGGGAATGCCGAGTTTTAGGAAATTTGTGTCAGACCAGGGATCCCATAACTTTCCAACACAAAAATGTGAGAAAATGGGATTTTTCAGCAAAATTTGAGGTTTGCAGGGGTTTCTGGGTAGGAAAACATTGGGTGATCCATGCATGTCACACCTACCTGGACTCCCCTGGGTGTCTAATTTTCATAAAATCCCCAAGATGGCGCCAAGATGGCGCCGGAGACGGGGAGCTCCTCCACTGAGCTCTGGTTTAAGGGATCACCTTTTTGGTAATAATCCTCGTTATAACCCGGCTGCTCATGCGATCTCCCTCGCCCCGCTGCCATACATCAACATCTGCAAACTTGGCCCCCACAGGACCGCACCGAACAGCCCAAGAGACCACTCCTACCTCGGTTCTCCAAACGGGATGTCGATCCCTTTCCACGAGCCCACTGGATGCTGCTGACGACCGGTGCCCATCGAGCAACGTATCCTGCGGACAAGGACTGGGGGCTGTGCTGCTGATTGGACCAATCGAGGACGCCTATCCTGATCTGGTGATTCTGGTGAGTCGAGTCCTACCCTCCCCCGCTGCCCCGCTGCAGGCCACCCTCGGTTCTCTGACCGAATCACCCGGGTGAAGTGCTTTAACCTCAACCTCAACGTTGTGACGAACCCGAATACGGGCGAGGCGCTGCGAGGCTGACTTGCCGCGTCGCTTCAGAGTGCGGAACGTAGCAAAGAAAACGGAGCCAGGCAATATTTACTTGCACAGCTGGGGGATCTGGTTCTCGCTGCCACCCCCCCCCCTCCCTGTATAGCGCTCGCATGTCAATTGCACTCGGGGCATCAGGGGCAATCAGAGCCAGGGCACTAATCGGACCGAGCCGCGGTGATGGAGAACTGCAAAGTCAACACAGGTTCCTGGCTCAAGACAAAGCCCACCCCACGCCTGCACTGAAAGCAGCAAGATCAAGATTTGAGGCTGCAATACGTGTGCCTGCCTTAACAGCCTTACTCTGTATAACTGCGTCCATACTTTGCCAAAACAACAATTTTTATTGCCTCTGCCACTTTGTTGTTCTCAACTTGCCCTCTGGCTGCCCCGTCACTACACTTTGGAAAATGGCAGCACATTGAAATCCTATTGGTAAGAGGACAGATCTACAGAAATAAACAAGGGTCCACTGCTGTACCCAACCAGGCTGTTTCAGCAGTGATACTCGCTCAGGTGGCGGCCATCTTTAAGTGGCACTGAGAGAAAAAAAAAATTGGAGGCCGTGGAAAGCTCCAGGAATCTCGTCTCCCTGCAACCTGTTGGTACGTGGAAAGCTCCAGGAATCTCGTCTCCCTTCAACCTGGCCTAACTATTACCTCTCAAAGTTACTATTCCAACCCTAAGGACACAAAGGTTTCTTTTGATTCCAACCCAGGTCGCGCCTCAGTACCCAACTCGTGTCAACACGGTCAGTCCTGGCCTGACTGCTACTGGAGAAAACACATGCACCCTAGTTTACCCCCCTACCCACTCCAAAAGAGCTGCAAAAAACTTCAAGCACCTCACCATGAAAAACCACCCGGAGACTCTGATCTCTGACCTACGCTTCAGTGCAGACAACGGCACAGTCATCAATGACCTTGTTTTCTACTCCAGAAGAACCCCCACTTGGCGCAATACCCTTGAACACCTCCTTAATGTTCGCTCAACCAGGAAAATTCCCTACGGTACTAAACTCTCAATAGCGCCTTCTGCAAACCTGCAAGATGACCTCACCATCACCCTCTACAAAAGCGGCATCATACTGGTCTAAGCCTCAACCAAAAACCTCAATACATTTGCAGAACTCTTTACCGTTCTCAGAAACCATGTGCATGACACTAGCAGGGCGACCTACACCCACTGCGACAACATTATGACCTGCCCGCCTCGTATATCTAACCACCCACTAACCACCTCTCAAAGGTTCTCCAACGCTACTCCTCCCAACCCCTCCAGTCCCTTTACTAGCCCTACCAACACTTCAGCCCGGAAACCCCTACCCCCCTCCCATCCCTCTCCCCCTATAATATCGGAGGTCTCTTCTACAGTACACCCTAACCTCCTCAGCTCATCTATCGGCCCTGCTAACGCAATCGTCCAGAAACCCCTGGTCTCCGCCTGCCTAACTCTCCTCTCAGACTTTGAGACTGGTAATTCTCCATGGTCCTACGATGCAGGTCAAGCTAACCCTGCTAGCCCACAATTCACCCCACCTACTGATCCCAATACAGCCCATCTTATCCCTACTAGCACACCTATCGCACCTGCTCCCCTCACAGCCCATCCTAACCCTCCTAGTACCCATACCTAAGGGTGGGCGTAAAATCAGTTTCGCGGGCGAATTTGCGGATTTTCCGCGATTTCGCGATCCGCGAATCTCGCGAAATCGCGGTAAAATCCGCGAATCAGCAGGGACGAATTTTCAGCCAAGCAAGGGTTACAGCAGCAGGTGCAAAAGTTGAACCTAATTTCTTTGTAACCTTTTACAAAAGGGTTACAAACAAATTAACTTCAACTTGGACACCTGCTGCTAATTGCTTCCTGGCGCCTCGTTGCCTACTTGCAACTATTCTCTGACCCTGCTCTGACTCTTGAAGCAGGGTCAGAGAATAGTTACAAGTAGGCAACGAGGCACCTGTCCAAGGAATTAAACCTCATCAGGGAGCACTTACAGATATAAAAAACAGGAAAAAGGGAGAGGATGGCAAATACACCCATTTTGAGTTGTCAGGAGGGGTTAAACTAAAAGAGACCTTTACAACACAATTTTCATATGCATTTTGCTAAAAATCAAAAGCTGTATGTTCTGTAGGGGCAACTCAGGAATCTGGCCCTTCAGAGATCCGGCCTCTCTTTCTTTCTCTCGTTCTCTCTCTCCCTCTCTCTTTCCCTCTCTTTCTCTCTCTATCTATCTATCTCTCTCTCCCTCTCCCATAAACGACTGCATGGGTAACTTCGCAATGCAAGCGGCTCGCGAAGATGCAAAAATCCCCGCGAACACGCAAAAAACCCCACGAACACGCAAAAAACCCAGCGAACACGCAAAAAACTAAAATCCGCAAATTTGCACAAATTCGCGAATGTTGCGGATCGCGAATTCGCAAATCCGCAAATTCGCAGATCGCGAATTCGCAAAATTCGCCCATGCTTACCCATACCACGTCTGCTCCCATCACAGCCCATTCTAACCCACACCCTATCACGCCTGATCCCTTCTCAACCCATTGTAACCCTCCCAGCACCCTTATCACGCCCGCTCCCATCACAGCCCATTCTAACCCTCATAGCACCCATACCGCGCCCCCCCCGTATGTGGATATCGATACTCTGCATTCCAGAGCCACCAAAATAATCCAGAGCATCCACTTCTCCATCCTGGATCTAACAAACGTCCTCCAGCTCGATGAACTCTCCTTCGCCAGCCTGAAGCCCCAATTCAGCTCCACTTCCCCACCCACTACAGAGCTCCCCAAACACACTCTAACTCTATGCCTGAAGCACCTTCGCCCTCGCAGGCACACCTGCCACCTTTCAGAGAATGAAACCCTAGCTCTTGCACTCTCCTATAACCCTCTCCTCACCTCACCAAATCCACTAGACTTCACTTAAAAAGAAATCCTTGCCATCCTACAGGACCACAATGCAGCCACAGTCACCCTTTGTTCCTCTGATATGAATGAAGAACACCCCATCGGCACGGTTGCTATCAATCCTTGCAGATCGGCCACCCTCTGCAATAGAAGTGTGACTAGAAGCAATCTAACGCCTGTACTCCTGTCTACCCCGACACCCGACACCCCCCTGACGGCTGCCTGACTGGTCTCTTAATCAACTGCCGATCGGCAGTAAAGCCCGCCGCTGATGTTGCTGCTCTCATCATGAACAGTAAGCTCGACTTAGCAATCCTAACGGAATCATGGCTAATGACTCCTCATCACCATGCCTGGACCTCCTAGTTCCTCCCAACTACAACATTGCGAGGCTGGACAGAAAACAGAACAAGAAAGGAGGGGGCATCGCCTGCATCTATTGCTCTAACCTTCTTGTCACTGAAATCCTGGCGAATACCTCTGACTCCTATGAATACCTTGTCCTCTCAATTTGCAATAATTCCACCCTAACTTGCAACCTCCACATTTTTTACCACCCCCAGGCAAGAACGACTCCTTCACTGACCTCCTCTTGGAAATCCTCACAGCATAGAGTTTCCCCAGTGCGAACAACATCTTCCTCAGCGACTTTAACTTACACTGGAATGACCCCAAGGAGTCTCATGTCAACGCCATTAAAGACTTCCTGACCGATCAAGCCCTGACTCAATCTTGTTTACTCCCAACTCACTCGAAAGGAGCTACTCTTGACTGGATCATTGCTAAGGAAAAAACCGTCAAGCTTATGTTAATAGACCCCGGTGACTGGTCCGACCACCACGCCATTACCTTCCTACTTCCAGGCTCCCTCAAGACAAGGGCCCCCCAGCTGCTGCTTCCTAAACGATGGACCAGAGACACTAAGAACCTTGACCACAAGGAACTCGAGGCTAGGTGCAAATCTGACCTCCCCCTCCCTCACATATCACAACGGTCTGTGACCTTAACGATCACTCCTCTGCTACCATGTCAACCATCCTGGATGACCTGGCCCCTCTAAAAATAAAAAGAACCCAAATTAAAGATAGAAACCCCTGGTTCACTGGATCCCTCAACATTGAGAGGAGATCTCTCCGACAAACCGAAAGAATTTGGAGACAGCACCCTTCTGCCGCTCACCTAAAACTTCTCCGCCAGGCCAGAAATACATACAACAAGAACATCCTCAACTCAAAAAAAGATTTCTTCAGAGCCGAACTGGGAAATGCTCAGAACAGGCCCAGCAAACTCTTCGAACTGGTCAAACACCAATCCAACAAATTGGCCAAAACATCAAAAGAAAACCCCAAGTCCCTAATTTCATCTGAGGAATTTTCCTCGTTTTTTCCGGACAAAATAAAAAACTTAGGTAACGAACTTAGTTCCGCCCCACTCTCTCTAACCGCCCATGACCCGCCTCCTCCACCACCCATGCTACCCCTACAGGCTGCACCCAAGAACCATGCACAGTGGACTAACTTCACACTCTACGACGAGGACTCTGTCTCCAAAATCCTATCTACCTTAAGGCCGAACAACCACTTCAACGACCCGCTCCCTTCCAAATGCCTAACTACTGTCGCTCAATCCATTATCCCTAGTTGGACTTCGATAATCAATGCCTCCCTCGGGCAGGGATCAATTCCTGACTCCCTGAAAGTGGGCTAAGTCCTCCCCATTTTGAAAAAGCCATCTCTGGACCCAGCCTCACCTGACAACTTCAGACCTATCTCCAACATCCCTCTCTTAGCCAAAGTGCTGGAGAAATGTGTGCAGCAGCAGCTTAGTCGTCGCATTAACAACTTTCACCTGCTCGATGACTTCCAATCTGGATTCATGTCAGGACACAGCACTGAAACCACCATGCTCCACATCGTCGATGATGCCCTCCAAGCCCTTGACCAAGGTAAAACCTGTCTCCTAATCATCCTAGAACTATCCTCTGCCTTCGACACGGTCAACCATGGGAAACTTCTCGAACGTCTAAAACTTAGGATGGTACTTGGTGGTACTGTTCTTGAATGGTTTAGCTCCTTGCTCCAAAACCGACCTCAAAGATTCTTAGTCAACGGCATCCTTTCCGCTCCCTCTTCGGTCACAGTAGGAGTCCCTCAAGGCTCGACGCTGTCCCCCACCCTCTTCAACCTCTATCTAGAACCACTTGCCGAAGTCCTCCTCAATGCAAATATCTCCTATCACATGTACCCTGTTGACACGCAGATCTACATCAAAATCTCATCTCTGGAGGAGGTTCTCTCCCTGAATGAGGCCCTGAAGCAGACCGTCCAATGGCTTGCCTCCAATCAACTCAAACTCAACGCAAAGAAAACTGAATTTCTTCTCATCTCCCCTCCTAAAACTAACCCTGAATCTCAAACTTGGATTAAGGCCATCACAGCCTTAAACTGTCCTCAGACCATTGTGAACTCTGTCAAATCACTGGGAATAACCTTGGACTGCAAACTGAACATGCGAAATCACATCAGCTCGATGGCCAAATCCGCCAGATTCCACCTAAGCTATCTATGGAAATTGAAACCCTTCCTGGACGCTCCCGACCTAAAAATGGCAGTCCAAGCACTTGTCATTTCCAGACTGGAATATGGCTGCTCCACCCTATCTGGCATACCAAAGATCTCACTAGCACCATTGAAAGCCTGTCTCAATGCGGCCGCCAGACTACACACCGGCACAAGGAAATTTGATCACATTTCCCCACATTTGAAAATGCTGAACTGGCTTCATTTCGAGGCCAGAATACAGCTTAAGCTGGCATGCATCACGCACAGGGCCGTATATACGAACTCCCCTGCATATCTATCACAGAAACGTGTGTTATCGGGCGGAATCAGAAACTCATGGTCCGCCAGAGACCTCCTACTCCAGCCTGCATGCTTTCGAAAAAGAAAAACTTATAATCGGGCGTTCACTGGGGCTGCGCCAAGGATATGGAACTCCCTCCCACCCGCCATCAGAAGAATCCCCTCTGCTGCACATTTCAAAAAGGAGGCCAAATGGTTCCTCATAAATAACTTCCTCATCTAATCCCTGTCCTTTAGCCCTACAGTGACTATTGCCTTCTTCCGTCGACCTTTCGCCCCACCATGAAACCTGGGGCCTACCTTCAGCAACTTTAATGTTAACCATACTTGCATCCTTCCTCACTCCTTTGTTCCTATGCTATAGCCATGCTAACTGTACCTTGTGTTCCTTGCATCCCCTTGTACACCCATGATTCCCTTCCGATTGCACAAACTTCTGACTATGTAAAGCTCTCTGATACCCTAACGGGTCAAGTTCGCACTCTATAAAACTCAAAATAAATAAATAAATACATACAAATAAATGTGTGGGTTTGGTAGGTTTCCCTAGACGGCCGCTGAGCCCGGGACCAAAAACGAAGGTGCCCCCTTGTAAAACCAGGTAGTTTAGTGATCGATAGTTTTGATGTCTCCACAATACGTTTTGGGCCCTTCCCTGCCACGAGTACTTGTCCCACCAATACAAGTGAGGTACTATTGTTATTGGGAGACTTAGGGTAATGCTGGGTGGGTGGAAGTTTGTGGCTTCCCACAGATTCCAGGACTTTCCATCACAGAAATGTGAGGAAAATGTTTTATTTTTTAGTTTGAGGTTTGCAAAGGATTCAGGGTAACAGAACCTAGAGAGAGCCACACAAATGACCCCATCCTGGATTCCCCTGGGTGTCTAGTTTTGGAAAATGTTTAGGTTTGCTAGGTTTCCTTAGGTGCCTGCAGAGCTAGGGTCCAAAATTCATATTCTATGCACATTGCGAAACAAAAGGGTCAGTTTTCACTCGAAAATTGTAATGTGCCCACCTTGCTTTTTGGGCCGTTTCCTATCACAGGTACTATGCCTACCCACATAGGTAAAGTGCCATTTTATTTGATACTTTGGGGAATGCTGGGTGGGTGGAAGATTGTGGATTTACACAGATTCCAGAACTTTTCATCACAGAAATGTGAGGAAAAAGGTGTTTTAAAAAAAATAAAATTTCAGGTTTGCAAGGGATTCTGGGTAATGGAACTGGGAGAGACCCACATAAGTCACCCTATCCTGGATTCCCCTATATGTATAGTTTAAAAAAATGTATAGGTGTGCTAGGTTTTCTTATGTGCCGGCAAAGCTAGGGTCCAAAATCCACAACTAGGCACAATGCGAAAAAAGAGTCTGTTTTCGTTGGAAAAATGTGATATGTCCACGTGTTTTTTGGGCCATTTTCTGTTGTGGGTACAAGGCATATCCATAAAAGTGAGGTAACATTTTTATCAGGAGACTTTGGAGAATGCTGCGTGGCTGGAAGTTTGTGGATCCACGCAGATTCCAGAACATTCCATCACAGAAATGTGAGGAACATGAATTTATTTTTACAAAGTTTGAGGTTTGTAAGGGATTCTGGGTACCAGAACCTGGTAAGAGGTAAACTAGTCACCCCATCCTGGATTCCCCTGGATGTCTAGTTTTCCAAAATGTATAGGTGTGCTAGTTTTACTTAGGTGCCGGAAGAGCTAGGGTCTAAAATAAACAACTAGGCACATTGTGGACAAAGGGTCAGTTTTCACTGGAAAAATTGGATGTGTCCACTTTGCGTTTTGGGCCGTTTCCTGTTGTGGATACTAGGCCCACCCACAAACGTGAGTAACCATTTTCAACGGAAGACTTTGGACAATATTGAGTGGCTGGAATTTTATGGATCCACGCAGATTCCAGAACTTTCCATCACAGAAAAGTGAGGAAAAGGTTTTGTTTTTTACTATGTTTAAGGTTTGCAAGGGATTCTGGGTAACAGAACCTATTGAGAGCTGCACAAGTCACCCCATCCTGGATTTCCCTGGATGTCTAGTTTAAAAAAATGTATAGGTCTCCTTAGGTGCCGGCAGAGGTAGGGTCCAAAATCCACAAGTAGCATAGCTAAAAAAAATCAGTTTTCACTAGAAAAATGTGATGTGTCCATGTTGCTTTTTAGGCCGTTTCCTGTTGTGGGCACTAGACCTACCTACACAATTGAGGTTCTATTTTTATCGGGAGACTTTGCAAAATTCTGGGTGGCTGGAGGTCTGTGGTTCCCTGCAGATTCCATCAATTTCTATCAATGAAATCTGAAGAAAATGTGTTCTTTTTGACAAAGTTGGAGGTTTGCAGGGAATTCAGGGAAACAGAACCTAGTGAAAGCTACACAAGTTACTCCATTCTGGATTTCCCTTGCTGTCTAGTTTTAAAAAATTTACAGGTTTGCTTGGTTTCCCTAGGTGCCGGCTAAGCTAGGGTTCAAAATGCACAGCTAGGCACATTGTGAGAAAAGGGTCAGTTTTCACTAGAAAAATGTGATGTGTCCAAGTTGCGTTTTGGGCCGTTCCCTGTCGTGGGTACTAGGCCTACATACACAAGTGAGGTACCTTTTTTATCTGTAGACTTTTGGGAATGCTGGGTGGTTGGAAGTTTGTGGCTCCCCGCAGATTCCAGAACTTTCCATGAAAGAAATGTGAAGAAAATGTTTTTTTTACTACGTTTGAGGTTTGCATGGGATTTGCGTAACAGAACCTAGTGACAACCACACGTCACCCCATCCTGAATTCCCCTGGGTGTCTAGTTTTCAAACATGTATAGGTTTATTGGTTTCCCTAGGGGCCGGCTGAGCTAGGGTTCAAAATTCACAGCTAGGCACATTGCAATAAAAGGGTCAGTTTTTACTTGAAAAATTCGATGTGTCCATGTTGCGTGTTGGGCGGTTTCCTATCATAGGCTCTGGGCCCATCCACACAAGTGAGGTACAGTTCTTATTGGGAGACATAGGGAAACACATTATACTAGAGCAAGTGTTATTACAAATGGACTTTCATTGCATTTCTGCCCTCCAAATGTAAGACAATGTGTAAAAAAGAAGTCATTTTGAAAAATGTCCTCTAATTCACATGATTGTATGGGCACCCACAATTTCAGAGATGTGCAAATAACCACTGCTTCTAAACTCTAGATGTTGATCCCACTTTCAAAATATATAGGTTTCCTTGGTACCTGTTTTTCAATCTTTGTATTTTACAAATTAAATTGCTATATACCAGGCACACAATGAAAAACCTTTGCAAGATGCAGTTCAGCTATTAGCTCTGGTTACCTCGGGTTCTTGGTGAACCTACAAGTCCTATGTTAGAAAGGGAATTTATGGTTGGCTAGGGCATACACCTAAGCCAGGCAGAAACCACCAGTCCAGTCAGAGCAAGGGAGTTACACGATGAAGGTAACCCCTGTTCACCTCTGGGTAGCTTGGCACGAGCAGTCAGGCTTATCCCAGAGCCCAAGTGTAAAGCATTTGCACAACACACACACAAACACAGCAGCAACACAATAGGTACACCTCAAAAAGGAACTTGACACAAGGTTATATAAAAAATACTAGAAACATAATCACACATTTACACTGTGCCAACTGGCACTGGGCAATATTCACAGGGGATTATATACAGGACCAGGCCAATCGGGCCCCGGTCAGAACCATCAGAACAGGTAAGTAAATGTAAAACACAACCAGTAACTACTGGAACCATAATGACCTAAGCATTATCACATTAGCATTATCCACCATCCTAAAATATCATAGCATGACATGAGGCATAAACACATTAGGCCCAAACCTCATTAGCATAAACACAAATGTACTAGGCCTCACCAGTACAAACAAAGTATGCAATAACCTCCTAAGCATAAATCACTTATAGGGGCATAAATCAGGATGCATATATCACATTTGGCATATGCCTCACATAAATCATACTTTGCAATCACCATCTACAATGACCTCAGGGGTCAAGCTATCCTGGCTGAAGACGGCTGATAGCCAGAAACCGGTTCTAGTATGCTTGATTCCGGTCCAGGGAAGACATGGCTTGGCAGTTCGGGCTGGACTGTTCCCATGAGGCACAGGGTCAAACCTGATTTGCATATGGCCATGTCTGAACTGGGGTGGCTTAGTGAGCAAAATAATGATGGATTAAACCCAGATCTGTGACTGGGGGTGAATGTTTTGCCATTGTGCACCATTCCGTCCATCATCTTGTGTGCTTTGCAGATCACTGTGGGCACTGGCACTCATTGTGTCCTCTGATCTCAAAAAGAAATGCCCCACAAAGGCCCACTATGGGACTTCTAACAACAATTATGCCCAAATACCACTGTGCCCCTGAACTGCCAGCACCCAACAATTCCCCCAAAGAAATTAGCATGAGCATTCACTGTGCCCTATGGAGTCCCACTCCGGGACTCTTGGAACCAAATGTGCCCCCTTGATGCAGCCAATAGTGGGCAAAGTAAAGCCCCACTCAATGTGCTCAGCCAACTCAAAATGCGGACCCTCCATTGAAGCTGCCCGCTACAGCAGCACAGCTGTGAGTAAAACTGGCCCTTCTGTGCCCGCTGGACCCCACTTGGGTCCTGCCAATGATGGGCCCCTCGTTGGAGTGGCCCGCTCTCCTGTGGGACTTCCCGGGCACCAACAATGTGCCCCAAGACACCTCCCCCACCAGGTTTGCACTTTGGCCCCACTCACTGGGCTCTGTAGGCTTGCCTCGGTGTGCAAGGAGTTGGGGTCGGCTCCCGCTCTTCGTCCAGCACCACTCTGCTCCTCTCGGCACGCATGGAGGCGGGTTAGACTCTCGCTCTTCGCACGGTACCGTCTAGAGCGGGCTAGGCTCCCACCTGGATTCTCCTCCTGGTTCAACCTTGGGCACTGTGGCTCCCACCGCTTACAGGTGCCCCGCTCGGCCGGGCCTTAGCTCCGCCCAATGTCAGGCAGCTTTGCCTGACATCCAGTTCGCCACCCGATCACGGAGGCCTGTGGCTCCTCTCTTCATCTTCCTGCAGCAAATTCGGGCTGGACTCCTGCTGCATACCTCAAATGCTGAGTGGGCACCTGCTCGTCAAACAAATCCTCAATATGGCATGGGCACCCACGAAATGAGCATCAATGCAGGGTGGGCACACGCTCGTGTAACACCACATCAATGTGGGGGAACCCTACGTTTCACCCCAGTGCTGCAGCTACAAACAGGAGCGCTTTTCTCAGCTGGCTTTTCAAATACAGCGCTCACAAGGCGCTCGGTCCTGCACAGTTCAGGGTGGGCAGAACTGTGCCCAGGCAGGCCAGCACGCAGGGCCTTCCAGCAGGGAGGCAGTACCTCGAGGCGGTTCCTCCTGGTGCTAAGCAGCAGCAACAGGCCCCCAAGTCACAGAAAAAGCTCTTTTTTCATTGGGTCACAACTCCTATATTTATTTTATACATTTATTTTGTCTATCCTGGCACAGGGCTTGGGGTTACGAGCCAGAACTGGTTCTGGGGGGTTTTGGAGCACCCAGTTTACCAGGCTCCTCTTCCCCTTTGTCAGGTGGGGGCTCGTCATCAGACACACCACAGGGCGGCGGAGCCAGCATTGTACAGGCTAGGCACAGACCTAATCAGGGAACAGGGACTACTCCTACCACTACTCCAAAGGCAGATGTCCCATTCAGCCTAGTGCTGACTCGTCCTGCCCTCCTCGAGCCACACACACCTCACCAGACCCTGTCAATCAAAACTCAGACATCCAATTCACATCAGACAGGCAGACACATAGCACACAGAAGTGCCAACTTCTAAAAGTGGCATTTCTAAAATAGTTATTATAAATCTGGGCACACCTTTGCACAGCATTTCTTATCACTAATCCAAATATAACAAATTTGACCACGCTGCGCCTCTCATATCAGGAATTACCACTGAAACACTTATCAGAGAATCCCCAATGCATTCCTATGGGAGGGCAGCCTCACAGTAGTTAGAAACCAAAAAGGCTGTTTGTCACTACCAGCTCATGCCACACACTTAAGGTACATGCCCTATCTTTTACCTAGAATGCACTCTCCCCAGAGGGTTAGCTAGGCCTAGCTTAGAGGTGACATGACATGCAGTAAAAGGGGGTCCCAGGCATGGCACACACTTTGGGTGCCACATCACAGCGGCAGTAACACTGCGTGCACAGGCACTGCAATGGCAGAGGCCTGAGATAGTTTTGAAAGGTTACTTTGGTGGGTGGCACAACCAGCGTTGCAAGCCCACCAGTAGCATTTAATTTACCAGCCCTGTGTATATAAGATACCTCTTTACAAGGGACTGACGGGTAAATTAAATAGGCCAAGCAGATGTAGACCAATCTTAAGATCTTTAACATAGAGAGCACACACACTTTAAACTGAACAGCAGTGCTAAAGTGCCCAGAGTCATAAAACCACCAACACCATGTCAGAAAAAAGGCTAGGAGAAAGGCAAAAAGTTTAGGGATGCCCCTGCAAAAAGGGCCAAGTCCAACATCCTATATATCCCTGCAACCAGAAGGGTGAATCCGGAGTAATGGTATATTCATTTTAAAAAATTGCCATACTTAGAAGAAGTTACAGGTGAAAATGTTGGCACAAATGGCTGTCTTTTCCGACTCAATTTCAATTGTTTTTTATTTCAATTGTTAGTTTTTATAGAAAAACCTTGAAAGATCTACACACATGACTCCTTGCTGAATTTAGAATGTTGTCTACTTTTCAGAAATGTATAATTCTCCGGGATCAATTATTGGTTTCAACCCCGTTTCTACCACTAACTGGAAGGAGGGTGAAAGCACAAAAAAATAGGAAAAATAGGCTATGCCCCAGTAAAATGCCAAAACTGAGTAGAAAATGTTGTTTTTCTGACGAAAGTCTGACTCTTCCTGAAAGCTAGGAAGATGATGATTGTAGCACCACAAATCCTTTGTTGATACCTTTTGCAGGTAAAAAGCAGACCTTTCTTCTGAACACTTTTTTCCAATTTGTCCTAAAAAAAATAAAAAAAATTTGCTGCATTTTGGACAATTTCTTGGTCTCCTCCAAGGGAATTCACAAACCATGGGTACCTTTAGAATCCTCAAGATGTTGGAAGAAAAGGACGCACATTTGGCATGGATACCTTAATAATAAAAAGTTACAGGGGCCTAAGCACGAACTACCCCAAATAGACAAAAAAAGGCTTAGCACAGGGGAAGGATGGCCTATCAACGAAGGGGTTACGTTTTCATCGCAAAGTCACCCTGAGACAGTATTTGGAACATCTCACGTTCAGAAGGGGCGATCAACGTTCCTGTTCTACAAACTGACTATCCAAAGATGTCTGTGCACCCAGTCTCTAGGGGACACATTAATCTGATCTAAAAAACATAAATATTTTGGCTTTGCAACATGGGGCAAGTTTGGACTGCTCGAGGAACCTCCAAGCCATCGGATGCTGTGAATGTTACCTGCTTTTCTCTTTGATGACTACCTTACATTTTCATCTTTTTCTTCCACAAGCTCCCTTTTCATACAATGCCACTGAAACGGCCTTTAATCTACACATTGAGCCTAATAACTCACCAATAAACAAATATGACATAACTATGAAAATGTGGGAAGAGACATACACAAATGACAAACTTTTCACTCTAGGTTGCAGAATAAGTGGCGAATGAATGAACTTTGGTTCCATGGCACGCTTCGGTGTATCGAGTGCACGTCTGGGTGCGGGACTGGCGTGCTGACATCCTGACATGCGTCAATGCAACAACACAAAAAACTGGTTCCTCTCTACCTTCCGACAAAGCCGGTGGCTATTATCGTGCCTTTAGTTGCACTGAAAGATGTTTTCAGAAAAATGCCGTCCTTCTACCCCAGGGGTGGCCACATTCCCTAGAAATGCTTTCATTGTTAAGTGATGAAACATAAATTGAGGTGAAGGACCTGAGCAAAGTGGAGGGCAGAAGCCGACGTGAGGAATGTCATTATTAGGTAACAAATAGCTTGATCACCGTGAAGACAATAGTTAGCATACCTTAAGCAATAGCATATTTCACAACATACATGGATGGCAAATTGGGCCAGATGCTAATTATTCTGGTTGCAAAAACGGGTGGCAAGTTGCAACCAGACATTTTGCGACCAAAGGCAAATTTTGTGAATCGACCTATGTATAATAGGTTGGTTCACAAAATAAGGAATTGGACTGGACCCCACGAACCAGCATACCTAATTAGTATTTATAGGGTGGGTCCCAAATTGTGACGCACTCTGATTGGCCACAGCGACACTGAGGGTGGCCCGCAATGGTCAGCAGATCACCCTGCTTGTTATAGCTTTTGAATAAAGAGCACTTTTAATACAAATAAAAAGCCAATTTCCTTATATGAAACTGGTTGGGGGGGAAGACATTCTTCTTTTAAAAACTTTAGTGAGAGTTGGCCATACTCCTCAGGACCACTTCGTACTCCCTCTGAACGTTTTGGCCCAATTCACAAATGAGAAGGGGTTCAAATGGGACTCTTCCACTTTGACAACTAGATAGCCACCCCAACATGGGGGTCGCTAACTATCCAATACAACCTTTGATAGGTATGTTAGTGAATCACAGCTTGGAAGGGACACCCACAACATGCCCCTTCCAAACTGTGATTCGGTAATGATCCAAAATGCCATTTTAGCAGTCCGTAAAAATGGACTAACTCTTAAAATAGGATTCGTACACAAGCAGAAATCTAGTTTGCGGTCGAAAATACGCAATTTTGCAAATCGGAGTATTTGCAATCGCAAGTTAGGTTAGTACACCAGGCCCATCATATCTTGAATGTAGCAGCTGTGCACACAATTATGAACTACTTCTAACCGAGCGGTATGTTAAAATGAAAACAGATGCAGAGCAGCCAGGTGCGTTTCCAAACACGATTAGCTTGTTTACCTCACTTTGATGCCAACAAATACTAGCTGCCTGCACCTGCCACTTCCTCCTCCCCTAAACTGTCTTTCACCTGCTGCTCTGGGGCTGGAAGCCTGCAGGGCCCTTCCAGGAAACACTGTTCAAGTGAGTCGTCATCCCTGCACGTGCTCCAGGAAGTACTCCAGCACATCCGCCTAATAGGTCGCCCTCCTCTGTGATTCACACAAACCTGCCCACATACCCGAGCTGGGAAGGCCACCTTCAGCCCTGGATACTTAAAGGTGGAGTTAATCTTTTCCTACATTTTCCGGCATGCAAACAGCTTGATGGCTACAAAAAGATGTCCTATGAAGGTGATCTTTTTGGCATGGGGCAAATATGTCCATCCTATATCCACTGAGAAGATGTACAGTGTATGCCACACTTACAAAGTTCAGAGCTGGCACAGTCGGCATGGGGTCCTGGGCTGCTCAGTGCTGGGGGCAGACCCCCCACCAGCCCTGGAGTCAGCAACATGCGGCCCCGATATCAGCAGCACTGGGCTGCTGTTAAAACATTCAGCAGAGATGTTAAATATATTTATTTATTTATTTTATGCGTTTTTATATAGCGTGGATTTTACCCGAAGGTGTCAGAGTGCTTCACAATAGGAACAGTAATGATACATGAGGAGAAATTGACAAGTGAACAAATTACAAAAGCAAACGTTAAGTTACATGAGACAAAAGTGACAATTGTAAGCAAACAAAATACAAGAGGTAGCAAACGGTACATTACAGGAGGAAAAAGTGACGTGTGCAAGTTACAAAAGCGTACAAAGTACAAGTAGAGGTATAATACTGCAACAAATGGCAGACACTCAAGCACAAGAACAAACGTTACGTAGGCAATGGTGGCACTTGTGCAAGTATCTAAAGCAAACAAAATGTAAGAGGTAGCAAACAGATTGTTACAAGAGAAAAGTGACGTGTGTGAGAGAGCGCCATGTTATTCTAAAAATTGTAGGGGTGCACTATACTCAGTCGTCAGCACCCACATATTTAGAGGATTTTACTAATGTAGTTTAGGAAATGTAACGTTTAGGCCGGGGATCAGTGCAATATGTAGTGGAGTGTTTATTAACCATAGACAAAATAATGCTTTACTCATGTTAAAATGTTTGCCTAAACGTAGAGAATATAATCACATGTGAAATGTCGCGTTAATAATGAAGTGCTTTAGTGAAGAATAAAGATGCTTATTAATGAGTGATTTAACAAAGGTTTTAATGTGAAGAAGCGTAGCCTTTATTGAAAATAGAATTGAAGTTTAACCAATGAAATGTATGTCATTGTTATAAGAGAAACGCATTTAGTATGCGCAACGCCTGAGGTGTGTTAAAGCTGGTAGAGGCCTAACGGTATTTTTCCTTTGCTTAGCCTTAGCTGAAGAAATAATTCTTATTCTTGGGAAAGGCTGTCCTCAGCAAATGTTGAATTGTAACTTCAAGTGTTCCAAAGTGTTCTACTCACATATTCCAGCTCGCAGGTGCCAGGCCATGGGCATTGTTAGGTAGAAGTGGCCATTGTTTGGAAGTTAAGATAGTAGGAGCAAGCGTAGAGGAGATGCCAAGGAATTTGGGAGTGGAACATTTAGCGGAAAAGGTGCCTGAGACCCAAGGACACTCCATCGGACGCTTGGTGGAGAGGAGCCATCCTGGAAAAATATGAAGACCCATACCTGCCAGAGTGGTGTGCTTGGGGCGTTCCTAAGGCGGGCTCAAAGGCGTGTCAACTGTTTGGGAGTTTTGTATTAGGGACAGCACCCAAGGATGGAGAGCAGATTAAATTTTAGAGGGCTTCAGGAGAGAGCAGGTGTAGAGGCAGAGAGTGATCTGGGGAGAGGTAAAGATGGAAGGAGATTGTGCACTTAAGGTAGAGTAGGGTGTAGGAAAGAGGGCCTGAGAGCGAGTTCTGTAGCTAAGGAAGATAGGAGGAGTGGGTGTACTTCTTAGGAAGTCACCATTGCTGACACCTTTATTCTCGCCTTGGTGAAATGCTAAGTAGGGATGTCACTCCAGAGACAGTGTAGGGACAGACTAACCAGATTCTTTCCCTTTCTGTAATGCAATCCCGGACTCAGGTTGTCAGTTTCATTCTTTGCCTGATGATTCTTGAACTAATTTTGCTTTTCATTCTGAGTCGCCTGAGACTATTGCGTAGGATTATGAATGTATTAGTTCCCGTTTACTTCTTGAATCTTTTACTGAGATGTCTGTACATCCAATTATCTTTGACTATGTAATAAATCTTTGAAATTTCTTTAGAAGTCAGTGGTTCTTGAGTTCAATTTGAATTTGGCAGGATACATTGTTAAAGTTGTAACAAGGATCTTCCCTCCACGCGTCTATGACAGGGAAAAAGGTTCAGTCGGCCTTACCTGGGATTCAGGAAATTGGTAAGAAAATCGAGAAAAGAATCCCAGCTTCTCCAGTTGGTAGCAGTGGAGGATGGTTCCCTTCTACAGCAAGGGAGGAGCTAGATTAGGATAAGAATTTCCAGAGGCCCATAGAAGTTAGGCGATGATTGCCCAGTGGATTGTTGGCGGAAGACGGCGTTTCATGGAGACCGGCGGTGAGTAGCAGTGTGGTGGAAGCAGCAGTTCCGAGGAGTGTCAGTATGAATAGAGTTTATGTTGTTAGATTGCGGGGTTTAAGTTTGAGCTTTGTGTTTTAATGTCTTGCGGAGTTGGGATGCCTGCTGTATGAAAGGAGATCAGGCTGTCAGTGCGCGCAGCCCGGGAAAATCTTAGGCTCAAGGAGAAGCTTAAGTGGTTCGGGTGTATCGAACACCCATAATAATTGTCGACCATTGTTAAGGGGATCCTGAGGGACCATTGGTCGCCCGCAGGACCGGGGAAACGAATGTGTGAGTGTGTGAGTACTGATGCTGGTAGTGAGTTGCTGTGTGCTTGTAACCTTGTAGTCTAGTTCCTATACTCCCAATAGGCTCTGTGCATTGGAATAACATAAACGGTAGTTTAGACGTAGGACTGAGGTCGACTCGGTCTCTACTGAATATGTTAGACTTAATTAGGTATGCCAGCTAGCTCAGAGGTCACTAGAAACGTTCTTGAATGAACAGGAAGGAGTTAACTTTCCTGATTAGACAAGAAGGGATTAGTTTTTGACAACCACATACACATGACAACTTTGCTCCCTCCAGAAAAAGAAGTATATCTCCAGAGTCGTGTAAAAACAATAGGTAGCTATTTCACTCAGTCAATCATGCATGCTTAGTTTCACCAGAGTGCAGAGAAATAGAGAGACGGGCGTTTTCAATAAAAGTTGTTATTTATTGAGCAGTCTTCTTTCTCATGCAAGAGAAATGAATTGCCACAATTGCAATACTTATCATAAAGTAAAGTGCGTACAGTAATAATACTGTAAAAGCAATTATATGGTTTATATGGTTTCTGAGCCATTTGATACTTAAAACGGATAAAATATATACAATACATACAATGATAAAAGTTGACTAAACGTACTCAACTGGTGCTTCTAAACTACGCCTACCCCGGTGTACCTTACCTAAGCCTAGTATGTGGGAAGGAGTAAGTGAGCTGCAGTTTAAGTTAAGTTAGTTTTGCCAAGAATCTGAATCAAGAATTCTCTAAGGATCTAATCAGCTCCGTACCTTGGTTATAGAATGAAGGAGGTCTTGTATCTCTTTCTCAGGACTCCATCTCCCAGCAACCCGCAAAGGTGACTGAAAACACTGGAGCTGGATTTCTCGGCAGGAGAAAAGACAGAGTCTTTCTCAGTGCGTCAAATGGGAGGGTCGGCTTCCTTCGGCACTCGCATCAGCTGGGCTTTGGGTAAGTAGATAGCTGCTCTGCTCCAAACCACTGTGTGTTGCTTAAGGCAAATGCTGGTATATTTATACCTGGAAGGTGCCGTGTTTGACGTAAGGTTGGACATAAGACGTTACTAAGAGCTGTCACTAAGAACTGGCAGTTCTTTCAGGACTCTCAGGAGTTCTAGGAAAGATCAAAACAGAAGCAGGGGGAATTCCCGGGCTGCTGGAGGTTTGGTTTGTTTAAAGAACGCATTGTACTTTCTAGGAGTCTAGGGAAGTAGCCTTGTCGTATTTGGACTGCATTGGCTATGACTAAATATGGATATGATTCTTATGCCTTTATAAGGATATGATTTGTTATAACCACATAAGGCCATAAATCGGGAATATTCAATTAGGGTCCTAGATACGTTCACAACACCCACTCCACGTATAATGTCCATCATTACTAAATACTAAGCAATATATAAACATATAAGTATGCACATGTTTTCCAGCCCACCCCAAAATACATCAAATGCATTTGAAATGGTATAGATATATGAAAATGAGTATTATACTGTACGTTTCTAAAGCAGTGGTATCATTCAAGTAAAATTTCTGTAGTGCATTATTATCTTCACTGAATGAATCACGAAATTTACATTTATGAAATGGCTCTTAATACAGAAGAAAAGGTCGAGACCATTTCATCACATATTTATATAAGATTGTACATGTGCTAGAGGCTGATTCAAAATATTGTCTCTAGAGTCTCTAAAAATAGAAGTTCTGTTCTCTAAGAATAGTTCTACTTTAAGCAGAGTACCATGTGCTGAAAAAAATTTAAATATTTTGGGAACTTGAAAAAAATAATTTCGCTTTCATGGGAAAAAAATAGTTCCAAATGTTTTCAGTAGTGTTGTTTATAAAAACTGAAGGACGAATTCAGAGTTCAGGGGCGCTGTATGCTCGCTATTTCAAATATTATTCCCGTTGTTAGGAGAGAATATTACTTCAGATAGGCCGGCAAAAAATGTGTCTACAACAGTAGGTGAAAGTTGGGCCAACTCCGAAAAAGTGGAAATAGTGCATATATGCGATGCATTGCCATCATCGGTGTTTAGATCAGTAATGGTCATGGAAGGTTGTACCTGAGTGGTGTCGCTTTCATCTCGTACTTCACCGTCACCTAATCGTAATGGTAAAGTCTCAACAAATGCCGTCATCAGAATAGGTAGCCGCCGGGGACAACACATTGCATGAGTCGTTACCGGACCAAGCAAAGCATCGATATCCATTGGTACTGCTGATGGTAGTGTAAGACAGACGTCCAACACGCATTCTTCTCCGCATAGCAGACATCGAAGCACAGGTAAGATGCAATCTTGCCAGATTGGTCTGAATGAAAGAAACAAGGTAGTATTCAGATCTCTTAGCCAGGCCAATCTGAGGACTTTAGTGATACGTTCTCGGTATCGTATTGCTAGGATCGTTTCTTCCATCGTAGCCTGAGTTTTGTCTGTGACTTGGCTTGCCATATCGGAGCAGAAGGAACAAAAATAAAATTCCTGCTACGAGTCCCAAAATAAGAGGCAGGCCACCGAAAAAAGAATGCACAAAATTCGGGAAGATGCCCAGAACTCTTTCAAAGGGTGCTAACTGTCCAGAAAAAATTGCCTTAAATACATGTGCGATGCCACTGGTATCTGACATGTTTAAGATTTGGCTTAACATTTCTACGAAATGCATGGGGCAATTTGTCGATAATAGGGTATGTATCTCTGCCGCTGTCCTTGCAACTTGCAGATCAAACGTCTCTTTGGACGAGGTTAAAGGCACAGTTGTCTGTAAAAGAATAGACTTCATTCTGCTTAAAGTATCAATTCGAATAGAAGACATATTCATAGAAGGCCATATTGCTGCCTCCATGTCTGGATTGCTGTTTGGATACAATACTTGCATACAACAAATGACCCTGGAAGTAACGCTCACAAGATAGGCTTTTCCTGGCATCATGCCACAACAACTGTGGTCACTTATTATAACGTAGCTACCGTTGGAAAGTTGTCTGAAAAAGGGCTCTATCTGTGTAGCAGGGGTGCCGTGCAGATGACATGAAAGTTTGTTTGATGAACCTTCGCAGGCTCCATGCAAGTTAATACCTTGACACAGAAGTGTACCGCTCAGTGATTTTTTACAATTGTTACCACTAGGAAATACCTCTTTTTTCCCTTCACTATAACATCTATGTGTATAGGGTAAATTCCAGGTTTACTTGATGTATCCTTTACCCAACCTTTCATACAGGCCTGCTGGTATATGCTTTTGGCAGTATTGAAACTGAAATGTTGTTATCGGGATTGTAATGGTGCCATGTATTATCCATTCAATGACAGGTCTTTCTGACATTGTCAATGGTAATGTTTCTAGTTTTTCAATGCTCAGCACCGTATAGTCTGCTCCTTTTTGTGCCAATGAGATTTGTCTATCAATAAGGTTAAAGATAGAAAATAATGACGATGTATTGATTAGACGCCATGGCACGTAGCCTGAACGGAGGTTTTGTAACGTCCAGCCTAGCTGTAAAATAGAACGTAATTGGGACTGACCATGTTGTAACATTAGCATATCCTGTTCTATTATATCAGTAGCAGATGATACAATTATGTCCAGTGAATACATTCTGGAGGACAGAGTCGTTAACCCATTGTCCACAACAGAAAGTGATTTTTCCAAATGAATACGATCAATTTCTCATATTTTTTCTGCAGTTTCAATTTGTGTTACTTTCCAAGCTTCATTGTAAGCTGCGTATATACCGGCGTATATGAAACGTTTTTGACGCTGTTTGCGAGGTCCCATTATTAAATCTCGCAAGTCAGCACCTTCTTTAGGTAAAGTTAAGTGCTGCTTAATTTCGGGTAGTGTGGATTTCTGCAGCCATTCTAGACATAGTTTTCCTACACTGTATGTTGTAATTATCCCTGGATGTTGTCTTTGGGAATATCTTGGGTCTGGCCTATTCTGTTTGAACCCCTGTATTTTATTCAGGAATCTATCTTGACAGTTATTAGTGTCTGTGGGCCAGATCAACCTTTTGTTCCAATCATGAATTGTTCTGTTTTGTTTTAAAATATAGGACACGTCTAACCCCTCATCTGTAGTGGTGTTTCTATCAGGCATAGGCTTTGGTAAAAACGGGTTGTTTAAATCTTTTATCTTGGCTAGGCCAAGCCAGGTTGTTTGTTGAATGGTGTCATTCAGGAACATCATTTAGTCTGGGATCATGCAGGCTCTAAATAATGATTCTAAACCTTGTACCTGCCACTCTTTTGTACCCCAGATGGTTTTTGTCTCAATGTTATTTTTCCAAAGTTCAAAACCAAATCTAGACATTTTTTCATAAAATTTTTCAGAATAAATCAGTTTAGTATTCGTCAACATGGTTTTCCTTCCTGTCTTATTTAACATTTTGAAATAAAACGTTTCTGGATTAGTGTTATTAAACCCTGAGAAGTATGGCAATTTCTCATAAAATGTTTTCGAACTGCCTTTTGGCGGAGTTGGACAATGTTCCCACTGATTATAACTGAAAACATTTCTAGGATTAGCAGATTTATACAGATAATGATGCCCAAAGGGTTTGAAGCAATTCATTTCTTCATAATTCAAAGAACCCTGTAAATAATCATGTTCTGTAGATTTTGCTGACATTCCTAAATCTGACATCATATTATTAATATTTTCAAAGTCCCAATCATCAGAGAAAGTACTAGGTGGAGAAGTGTGGCTCAATGGTTAGAGCAGCAGACCCTGATGCAGAGGTCTAGCCTGGGACCAGGGTTCAATTCCCTGCCTTGGCAGGTCTTGGGCTCAAAATTCCATGGACCTGATAATTCTCGCCTCTGTGCCTATTCCAATCATAGAGTCCCACTCTGCAACTCTGGGCAATAGCTTGCTTAATCTCCACAACGGCCCCCACAACGCTAAGTATGCCTGGCCTTCACCCTGGGGGTGCCCAGGAGTGGACGCCTCACAGGGAAATCCAGGACGGGTTCCACAGCGGTATTCGTACAAGTGCCTTGAGACCCTTGCGGGTGAGTAGTGCGCTATACAAGTATCAATTTACATTTTTTTTTACAGGTGATACAAAGTCACTTAAGGAGATCTTGAATTGGTGTGTATATTTCAAGAGCTCAACCGGGCCACAGATTTCATAGTCAGTTTTGTCCCATGCTATACCACCAGGCATAGGGATGGCTGTGATGTTCACTGATGATAGTTCTCTTTTTTCGATGTGAGAAGATCTATGTGGTCTCTGGACCAAGTTGATGTTCTGACTTGCTCTGTCCATTGTACTATATTTTCCATCAATAAATCTACCCAAACCTAAAACCAAGATGAGCCATAGAAGGAGGAAGAGTACACCTAACACAATCCATAATTCAATCCATTGTGTAATTAGATATATTTCTCTGAGTTGATGAAAGAGCTCTGTAATTTTTTCTTTGAACGTTTTTGTTGCTGGCGTTTCTTCATGTGCACTTGGATCAACAGAAAAGTCATCGAAGTTGATAAAGTAGCCAGATGCAGTTCTCTCAATTGGTGGAATTGCTTCCTGATTTCCATTGATTTTTGGATTTTCTTTTGTTACATTTGTATAATCAGAGGCTACATTGTTTTAGACAGGTGTTTCTTGACGAACTGTTGCAATTTGGGTTTCAAGAGGCACAAGTTCCATGGCTTTGTTGCATAGTCCTTTTTTATTCACTGCAGGTTTATCAAATGTGATTAGTCTCTCAGTTTGAACCTCTTGGATTGTAGCAAGATTTGGTATTCTGCTATTTCTTGGGAGTCCACTGGGTCTACTACTTATTATTGGCCACATGGTTGTGGTTTCACCAGGTCGATTGATACAACTCAGTTCTCCTTTTTACCAGCAAGGGGCGGTAGTACTACTGATCTTGTTCCGCTGACAGCTAAGACAGGTACTGCTTTTCTGTAGGAAGGCCCAAATTTCTTCTTCACCGCGATCTTTTCCTTGACCAGAACCCCAATCTTTGGAATCCAGACAGTTCTTGCTGGCACAGGTGGTTTTTGTTCAGTGGTCGCTGGCTTTTGCTTTTCGTTACTTAGACTTTTTCTTGTTTCTTTTAAGTCCTGTAAAACAGCCAAACGATCTTTGATATCAAAGGTTTTTTGTTTCACCACTGAAGTGTGACAATCGAGATATGAATGATGGTGCTTCTAAACTACGCCTACCCCGGTGTACCTAACCTAAGCCTAGTACGTGGGAAGGAGTAAGTGAGCTGCAGTTTAAGTTAATTTAGTTTTGCCAAGAATCTGAATCAAGAATTCTCTATGGATCTAATCAGCTCCGTACCTTGGTTATAGAATGAAGGAGGTCTTGTATCTCTTTCTCAGGACCCCATCTCCGAGCAACCCGCAAGGGTGACTGGAAACACTGGAGCTGGATTTCTTGGCAGGAGAAAACACAGCGTCTTTCTCAGTGCGTCAAATGAGACGGTCGACTTCCTTCGGCACTCGCATCAGCTGGGCTTTGGGTAAGTAGATAGCCGCTCTGCTCCAAACCACTGTGTGTTGCTTAAGGCAAATGCTAGTATATTTATACCTGGAAGGTGCCGTGTTTGACGTAAGGTTGGACATAAGACATCACTAAGAACTGGCAGTTCTTTCAGGACTCTCAGGAGTTCTAGGACAAATCAAAACAGAAGCAGGGGGAATTCCCGGGCTGCTGGAGGTTTTGTTTGTTTAAAGAACGCGTTGTACTTTCTCGGAGTCTAGGGAAGTAGCCTTGCTGTATTTGGACTGCATTGGCTATGACTAAATATGGATATGATTATTATGCCTTAATACGGATATGATTTGTTATAGCCACATAAGGGCATAAATCTGGAATATTTAATTAGGGTCCTAGATACGTTCACAACAACCTATCAGTTAAGGTGATTGTCCGGTCGTTTCGTGGACAGACAGTTGCCAGTTCGGTGACAATTACGCGACAGTGGACGTACAGTCAGACTGTGGACGTACATTCAGCGAAGTGATTGCTTGGTCGTAAGTAATCATTTCAGTGTAAGATTGGGACGTATGCTTGAGTGAGTACGAGAAAATTGTAAAGGAGGGGAACTGCTGCGAAGCGGAGGTTTGTTACGTCAGAGTGTGCCGCGCTGGGATAGGGCGGTTGGTGTGGAACCGCCCTGGGATTGGTGGACTGTAGCCAGGAAGTAAAAGAGCTCTGCGAGAGAGGAAACGTTGGGTTTCATCATGAAATGTTTTAAAGGATTGAGTAATTTGTTCAAAAGTGAAAAAAGATGGGAACCTCGGGGGGAGAAGAAGCCCTGCCTGAGGATACACCGGCTCATTATATGGCTACGAATGTTGGGTTACACACTATATTGTGGCTTGAAAACTGTGTGAAGATGACGGATGGAAAGGAGGTGTTAGAGTTTCCCAGATATGGAACTTTTAGACTAGAGGTTTTGTACCAATTGAAATCGATTATGGGTTCTTTGAAACCCATACCTAGACCGACACATTTTGAAGCCTTGAATGCATGGATTAGAGCGGGGCATGCGAGGAACAGAGAAAGGCGACAGGAAAGAGTGACAAGATCAGTTAGGGCAGTCCAGGAGGCAAGATGGGATGCACTGGAGAAAAGGTGGCGAGTGCAGGGCATTGAGGGAGTTAAGCTGTACCCGTTGTTGGTCAAGGCCGGGGAAGCGCAGAGAAACAATACTGAGGATGATGACAGTGATACAGATGATAGCTTGATAGAAAGGTTGTTGTCGGAGAGACCACCACCATATAACCCGGGGTTGGCAGAAGGAAGGTCAGCTCTAATAGAGGAAGTCAGGGAATCACAGATTCCTCCAAGGATGGAAGTTGTGGGACAGCTTTCAGTCAGAGAAATGCCAAAGGTAGAGTGTGTCAATTCTCAGAGGCTGCCCAATGCCCTTACAGTACCGAATACCATTGGTCCCATAGTGTCAGTATACAATCCACAGCAAGGGAAAGGAGGAAGTCTACCACAGGTAGGAGTAGAGGGGAGCATCAACTATAGAGGGAGCTGTGTGGTGGATAGACTGGGTCTGATGCGGAGACCTGTAGAATCGAGTACCCCCTTACCAGCGACTCCAGATTCATCTAGGGGACCGATGGATCTGAGGGGTCCGAGACCAAAATCCTTTGGGGAATTGAGGCCAGATTTGAGGTCCTGGGAGACAGTTGAAGGGGCTCACAATGATAGGCCTAGAGATGATTGGGACCGACGAAGTGCAGAGAGTGGGAGGGTTCCCCACAATACCCCCAAAATAAATAGGAGCGGGGACAGGACAGTGGTTGTAGGGAGTCAAGTGGTGCATCTAGTCGAGGTACTCTGAGTGCGATGATAAGGGCAAAGAGGATTGACATGATAAGGTTGAAAGGAGAAGTGGATGAAATAATAGAAGGAAATTTGCCCATAGAGAGAGTCGAACTCTATGAAACAGATGAATTACTGTTTGTAGCGAAAGATGTGCCCATGAGAAATTGACTGAATTGGCAAATAAATATGATGTGGACTTGTCAAAAACGAAAATGTTGCAGAGTAACCATAGGTTACATTACACTGATCAGGACCTGGAAGAGAAAAAGGTGATTGGGTTGAAAACTCATATTAGGGAGTTGATCATAGGAATCCGGGCTTGGAGTAGACTTGAGAAATGGGAAGAAAGGTGGTCAAAGAAAAAGAGTGTCAGGAGGAGTGGGCCAGAGACACCCCCGCCAGGAGAAGGAATGACAGGGGTTGGAATATACCCTTTATGGGAGGTAGCCCATGGGGGTTATGTGCATGTGCCCTGGAGTCGGGGAGATTTGGCTGCTTTCACAAATGATTTCCCAAAGCTGAGAGAGAGCCTGGTGGAATGGTACAAACAGGTAGAGAGGTTTGTCAAGATCTCTAAAGTACTGTGGTTTGACTTGAACACCTTGTTTGACATTGTGGTTCCAGGGGACTTGTGGGTAGCATGCAAGGTTGCTATCGAATGGCCCACTTTGGAGCCAGATAGGGACGCTCTTAACAATGGACCGTCACCTTTGGTGATGAAAAAATACGAGCAGGTGATTACCTGGCTGAAGTCTAAAGTGCCCCCGCAAGATATTGATTGAGTAAAAATAGATCGCACGATCCAGGAACCGAAAGAGACAGTGCAAGAGTTTTATGAGAGACTGCTACAAGTCTTTAAACAGTTCAGTTGGATGTGATGGACCCTAAGGATACAAGACGGTTTGTTTCAAAGTTTGTCCTAGGATTGAGACCTGATATCGGTCTCATGATCCAGCAACATTTGATTTGTTGGCAGAACAAGCCGCTGGATGAGATTTTGAGGTACGCTAGATACTGTAGTGACAAAATAGAGTCGAAGAATAAGAAACTGAAAGATAAACTTATGCTGGTTCAGATGCAGACGGGGGACAAGGGAGGTCAGGTACAGTCAGGCGGAGGTACCCTCGGGAGGAGACAAAATAATCAGAAGAAGTGAAACAGCAATGATTCCAAGCCAAGGGTGGATTTGGCGACTCTGAAGAAGACCACTGAGTGTCACCAGTGTCATCAGATTGGGCACTGGAGACGTGAGTGTACCTTTAATCCTGAAAATCAGATACAGCAGGAAGAGCAGGTTTTTCAGGCACAAGTACCTCAGGTGACAACACAGGCAGTGGCAAAGACGAAGGCGATATAAGGGGGAACTCCGGCTCCTAAAGCCCAGGTTCCCCAGCCACCGAGGATCCCGACAGGGACTCGGACCTATCAACAGATGCCCCTCTTTGATGAGAACAATGACTGTATTTCAGATCCGTTGGCATGAAGGTGCCTGTGGGGGGAGGAAGGCTGCACTCTTGGAGTAGTCTTGGAGGTACACCAGAGGGGACCATTTGGAGAGGCTAATGTTTATGGTCACCCCCACCACTTTTTTGGTTGATACTGGTGCTACCCGTTCTACTGTAAGGTCTGCAGTAGTCCCTAACCTACCCCTCTCGGGACAATCAATCCAAGTTGTAGGTGTTGCTAATAGGAGGATAACCAGCCTCCTGACAGAACCGATTCCTGTGAAGATAGGGGCGTTCAGAGATAAACATCAATATGTGGTGTGTGATTCTAGTCCTGTGTGTTTGCTGGAGAGGGATCTCCTGTGCAAGCTTAATTGTACCATCTATTGCACCCCCAAGGGAGTAGAGTTGCAGACGAATGACAATGATGCTACCGTTAAGGTGGCAAATGAGCATGTGTGCATAGAAATGTACCCTGCTCTGACAGTGGAGAAGCTTCCATAAGACCTAAGAGATTCGGTCTTGCAGGAGGTGTGGATCTTTACGGGGAAAGACATAGGTTTGATTAAAGGAGTTGAGCCAGTTAAGATTCAGATCAAGCCGAATGCTGAATTCCCAAGATCACCTCAGTACAATTTGACTCTGGAAACGATTGCTGGAATAAAGCCTGTGATTGAATCCATGATTAGGCAGGGAATTCTGAAGGAGGTTTTGTGCAGTCCGTGTAATTCACCAATTATGAGATTGCAGAAACCGAGCGGAAAGTTTAGGATTGTACAGGACCTGCGCCGGGTAAACAACATAGTTGTTCCTTGTTGTCCAGTGGTACCGAATCCATCTGTAATCTTGTTTCAGATCCCGTGCCAGGCTGAGTGGTTCACTGTTATCGACCTGTGTCAAGTCTTTTTCTCGATACCCTTGCACAAAGAAAGCCAGTTTCTTTTCGCTTTTAAACTGGAAAGCTGTGTATTAACGTGGTGTCGTATCCCTCAGGTGTACACAGAGAGTCCATCGATCTTTAATCAGATCTTGAAAAAGAACCTTGAGAGTCTAGTGCTGCCACAGAATTCAGTTCTCGTGCAGTACATAGATGACCTCCTTGTTGCATCAGAGACCGAGGATGCGTACAGAATTGACACCATCGCGTTCTTGAATCATTTGGCTGAGAATGGGCACAAGGTGTCGCCAAATAAGTTGCAGTATTGTTTGAATGAAGTGCAATTTCTGGGACACAGAATTGAGAAGGGCAAAAGGAAGGTGTCACCTGACAGGATTCAGGCCATCAGGAATATGATGGTGCCGACAACTCAGAGAGAGGTCAGGATGTTTCTAGGAATGGTTGGCTACTGTCGCCAGTGGATTGCCAATTTTTCACTGAAGGCAAAGCCTTTGCAGAGACTGACGCACAAGGACGTGAGTGATCCGGTAGACTGTATGACTGCTTTCCTTGAGTTGCGAGAGGACCTTTGTCGTGCTCCGGCTCTGGGAAGGTCTTTTTCATTGTTTTGCTGTGAACGAGATGGTTGCGCATTGGCAGTTTTAGTTCAGGAACATGGAGGTGTCCGTAGACCAGTCGCATACTTTTCAGCTACTCTAGATCCAGTAGCTTCAGCGTTGCCCGGATGTCGCAAGTCCGTTGCTGCAACAGGTGTCAGCATTGAGAGATTTGAAAGCATTGTGATGGGTCATGCACTGACAGTTTATGTACCGCATTCAGTTGAATTGTTGATGACCAGGACCAAGACACGATTCAGAAAAAGGGGTGGTGATGAACAGAGTGTCTGAATTAAGCAGACCACTCTTACCCAGTCCAAAGATCAGGGCTTGATCCATCACCGTTTTTTAGCTCACTGCACCATCCCAGCTCAGAACCTGGCTACATGCAAATTAGTCTGTTCCTGTCCCAGTGAATGATGGGAACAGGGCAAACCAAACTACCAAGCCAATTCTTATACTGGGAAGGAAACAAGCTACAGGGGACCGGTTTCTGGCATTTCAGCCGTCGTCGGCCTGGCTTGCTTGAATCCTGATGGTGCAATGAGCAAGGGACTCACATCTGAGTATACCCTTCCACGCTTATGGTGGAAAAAATGATTCAGAAGAGGGGGTGGTGATGAACAGAGTGTCTGAATTAAGCAGACCACTCTTACCCAGTCCAAAGATCAGGGCTGATCTTTGGACTGGGTAAGAGTGGTCTGCTTAATTCAGACACTCTGTTCATCACCACCCCCTTTTCTGAATCGTTTTTGGCCACTATAGGTGTGGCAGGGTATACTCAGACATGAGTCCCTTTCTCACTGCACCATCAGGATTCAAGCAAGCCGGGCCGACGACGGCTGAAATGCCATAAACTGGTCCCCGGTAGCTTGTCTCCTTTCTGGTGAAGAATTGGCTTGGTAGTTTAGTCTGCCCTGTTCCCATGATGCACTGGGCCAGGGACAGACTGATTTGCATATAGCCAGGTTCTGAACTGGGCTGGTGCAGTGAGATAAATAACGGTGATGGATCAAGCCCTGATCTTTGGACTGGGTAAGAGTGGTCTGCTTAATTCAGACACTCTGTTCATCACCACCCCCTTTTCTGAATCGTTTTTGGCCACTATAGGTGTGGCAGGGTATACTCAGACATGAGTCCCTTTCTCACTGCACCATCAGGATTCAAGCAAGCCAGGCCGACGACGGCTGAAATACCAGAAACTGGTCCCCGGTAGCTTGTCTCCTTTCTGGTGAAGAATTGGCTTGGTAGTTTAGTCTGCCCTGTTCCCATGATGCACTGGGCCAGGGACAGACTGATTTGCATATAGCCAGGTTCTGAACTGGGATGGTGCAGTGAGATAAATAACGGTGATGGATCAAGCCCTGATATTTGGACTGGGTAAGAGTGGTCTGCTTAATTCAGATACTCTGTTCATCACCACCCCCTTTTCTGAACCACCCCCTTTTTTTATCAGGACCAAGACACAGCAGCACTTGACAAACAATAGGCTCACAAGCTACGAGCAGGTTATCCTTGCTGCGGAGAATGTGACCCTTAAGAGGTGCTCTGATTTGAATCCTGCCACATTAATGCCATTGCTTAACACACTTGATGAAGATTGTGAGGATCATAACTGTCTCGATGTAATTGAACTCTGTCCCAAACCGAGACCCGACATTGTTGATGTGCCATTGACCGACCCTGATTAAATTTTCTTTGTTGATGGTTCATGCATAAGAGACAGCGTTGGTCAGTGTTTGCTGTATGCACCATCACCAGAGTTGTTGAAGCTGCATGCCTGGAAGAAGTACACTCCGCCCAGGTGGCTGAAATAATTGCCCTGACACGTGCCTGCTTAGCAGGAGACAAAATTTGGATCACAATTTACACTGACAGCCAATATGGGTTTGGTGTGGTTCATGACTTCGGACAGTTATGGTCTCAGAGGGGTTACATGACTTCTTCTGGATCTCCTATCAGAAATGGGGAGTTTGTTCGATTACTGCTAGAATCCTTGCAATGTCTTAGGGAAATATCAGTTGTGAAATGCACAGCTCGTGGTAGAGGGACAGATTTCGTGTCACTTGGAAACCGCTACGCAGATGAGGTTGCACAATACTGTGCTGAGCAAGATTACCGTTTTACTGAGCAAGAAATTGGTGGGTTACCAGAAAGAACAGAGATGAATATGATGCTTGAATTGGCCGATACTTGGGATGAGCTCAAGAACGTGCAGGAACAGGTGTCAGACCATGAGAAGAACGTGTGGAACAATTCAGGTTGTGTGAGAGGAGACGTGGATGTTTGGATTTCAGCTGATGGAAGAGTGGTCCTGTCAGATGAGATGTTGAACCCAATGGCAAGACAAATTCATGGTGCAGTGCATTTGGGAAGAGATGCAATGATGAGAGTTTTTAGACAGACCTGGTATAACCCAAAGTTTCACATGGTAGCAGAAGCTGTGTGCCAGGGGTGTGTCACGTGGCAGCAAATGAATGTGGGAAAGAGAACTGCAGTCACCTTGAGTCACATTGGAAGGTCCGGAGGGCCCTTCAACCGAATGCAATTGGATTTTGTTGAGATGCCTAGGTGCAATAATTTGAGGTACATCTTGGTAGTGGTGTGTGTGTTTTCAAGGTGGGTGGAGGCATACCCCACACGTAGATGCAATACACTTACTGTAGCTAAGCTGTTGTTGAGAGAGCTTGTGCCAAGGTTCGGGGTTCCGACCTTTTTGGAATCGGACATGGGTACGCATTTTCACAGCGAGATCATGAAGATGCTTTGCACAGCACTGAACATTGATCAGAGGCTCCATTGTAGTTATCGTCCAGAGGCGTCTGGGATAGTAGAGCAGATCAACGAGACTCTGAAGGCTCGAATGGCAAAAGTGTGTTCGTCCACCTCCATGAAATGGCCAAACACTTTGCCCCTGGTTTTAATGAGCATGCGCAGTACCCCAGACAGGAGAACAGGTCTCTCGCCACATGAAGCTTTGATGGGGAGGGCCATGGGGTTACCATCGGTGCCATCGACAGCCTTGCTCAGTATCACAGATGATATGATCCTTGATTAATGCAGGGGGCTAGCTGATGTCATCTGTTCTATGTCCCATCAGGTGCAGGCAGCTGTGGTCCCGGCTTCCAGTGATCTTTGCCACGACCTGAGCTCAGGAGATTGGGTGTTGATGCGGAAGCACGTGAGAAAAAGCTGCTTGGATGTTCACTGGAGGGGACCCTACCAGATAATCCTTGTTACGAACACTGCAGTGAAGTGTGGAGGTTTGCTAAATTGGGTGCATGCTTCACACACCCATCGAGTTCCAGCACCCTTGGAAGAAACAGCTCCTCTCCCAACTGAAAATCCAGCTGAAGTGGCAGGGACACTGGAGGGGACAAGTCAAGCTGTGAGGGTGTTACGAAGCTGGTTGCTCACTAGATCAGGCTGAGGAGGGTCACAGCAAGAGCGATGTGGAAACTCCCTCAGAAAGGGGAAGTGACTGTGAGAGTGACCCAGAGCCAAACTCAGCTGAAGAGAGTTGTGAGCAGAGTGTGCAAGACGTAGACGAGAGACCCAGCAGAACAGAGGAGCAGTGGCCAAGGAGACAAAGGCGACTGAATGTGAGGCTGGTCCCCGAAAGAGATCTTGCACCCGTGTCTGAAGGGTCTGAGTCGGAAGGAGAAGCAGTTGGACTAGCCCGAGGAGGTCCAAGGAGGTCAAGGCGAACGAGGGTGCCTTGCCAGAGGTACGCAACTCCTGAGTGGACCTATATTGTCACTGATGCCAGGTGTACTGAGATCGGGGAGGGTGAGGGCAGTGACAGTGATCAGTACCAGTCCTAACATCAAGTTGGATATGCTGTTGTTGGTACCAGGACTTGAGATCGAAGGTGTACTGACAATCATAGTTCCGAATCCCCCGATACTGAGTGGAATACGTCACCTGATTCTAAGTAGATTGCTTTTCCCTACGTTTGGCCATGAGATACCATCGCATGAATCAATTGTTATTCATCCTGAACTGTTGGAGTATGTGCTAGAAGCAGTTGGAGCTGAATTGATAATTGATTATTGACTAAAGACTTTGTTGTAAATACTTGCTGTAAATAACCTAGGTCCGAGTGGAAGAAGAAGAAATTTAGGGACTTCCCATAGAGGACGGAGAAGGGTTAGGGTTGTCAGTTGCTCACTGTAAATACAAAACTGAAATCGGGAAGGGGACTTCCAGCTTCTAAGAGGTGGGTCGAGCTTCAAGCAGTCGAAGAAGAAAAGAGACTCTGTGTGCTGTTGCTAAACGTCAAACTTAAATAGTTCTGAGACCATGGAGGCTGGAAACCCAAACCGTAGCATAGGTGCATGGTACGCACATTAGTGGGAGGAGTGATACTTTTCATTATTTTAGTAGTTTTAGTTTCATATTTGGCACCACATGAGCAGGCAGTGGAGGGTGAGGGAACACCTATACCTACCACTCCTAGCAAGAGAGAGGTTGAGATAGGAGACAGAAAAGCTTTGCTGCTAGAGGAGAGTCGTAGATTACATGCAGATCCGTCTAAAGGCAATTTCAAGCTTAATGCGTATGCAAAACTGTTGTATGAATATATAGATGCTATGGATGCGAATGATTGTTATGTGTGTATGCAGTTGCCTGCTTCAGTAGATGAGGGTATTAGATATCACCACCTTCCATTAACGTATGGAATTTCATGTAGTTTGCTGCTTAGCATTTTTTATGAGCGAGAACATTTTGAATATTTCTTTTCGAATTATGATGCGGTCCTTCCTGAAGTGCCCGCATACAAGCATTTGAATAAGTATGATTATTATAAGTCTGAGGACAGGCTTGGGACATATTTTATCCCGACCCAAGGGCTGGATACAGCGTACGCTCATCGTCATAATTTGACGTGCCTGTTGCCGAGACAGAGAAGAAGTTCATAGATCAAGTGGAAGATAGACATTGTAAGCAAAAACAGCTGCATGATTCAGGATTGGGCAAGATAGATTGGACTTAGGAAGAGAAGCTTCACAAGTCAAAGGGAAGATAGCTCTAGATGAGGTGCAAAAGGGAAAACTATGAATTCACATACCACAGGCATATTATGAGAATGTCAATGTGGGTCACACCATATGTGAACATACGTTCAACCTGGAATACGATGCAAAGGATTTCTTGCAGGGGCTAGTGCAAGTGATTCTGACTGTGTATTTCGTCTGTGGAAGGAATGCTTATGTGCGACTGCCTGAGAAATGGTATGGAACCTGTTATTTAGCGATCATTTTTCCTAAGATTTATCACACGGAGGACTTTGAACTTCTGGAGGTTGGACAACATATGAGAGAAAAGCGTGGTGCGAGTGTGGGAGAGATAGTCGGAGATGTTTTGGAGCAGTGATACCAAATTTAGGAGTGATCCTGAATGATGTGAAGATCAGAAGGTTGGAGACTGTTGTGGATGAGCTATCTATGAGTACTGCCAAGTCCTTAGTGCTGGTTGAGTGAGAGATGTTGTCAATAAGGACTATGGTTTTACAAAACCGTCTTGCTTTTGACGTCCTTTTAGCAAAAGAGGGAGGAGTCTGTAAACTTTTGAAGGTCCAGGAATGCTTACTTATATACCAGATAATAGTAAAGATCTAAAGAAATATATAAGTAACATTACTGCAATTCATTATGAGATCGAAGATTTGACAGAAGAAACTGTGTGAGAGAAGGTTGGCAGGGGATTTAGCAAGGTTGGAAGTTGGTTTGCGAACCTTGGTAAGGGAATCCTTGGTTACATTCTAAAGCCAATCATCATAGTGATCTGTTGTGTGATTGGATTGTGGGGTCTGGTGAGTACAAGTCGAATAGGCTTGAAAGGTCAATGAGAATGCAGGAGAGGCATATGGAGAGACTGCAGGACAGTCAGTATCAAAATTTGAAAAACACAGAGGTGCTCAAAAGGTCAAAGATGGCTACTAGTTCCTTATGAATGAGTTCTAACCCTTAGGGATGGTCTAGTGTATATTGACACAGGTCATCAGAGGGGGGAACTGAGAGAGCGCCATGTTATTCTAAAAATTGTAGGGGTGCACTATACTCACCCGTAGTCAGCACCCACATATTTAGAGGATTTTACTAATGTAGTTTAGGAAATGGAACTTTTAGGCCGAGGATCAGAGCAATATGTAGTGGAGTGTTTATTAACCATAGACAAAATAATGCTTTACTCATGTTAAAATGTGTGCCTAAACGTAGAGAATGTAATCACATGTGAAATGTCGCGTTAATAATGAAGTGCTTTAGTGAAGAATAAAGATGCTTATTAATGAGTGATTTAACATAGGTTTTAATGGGAAGCAGCGTAGCCTTTATTGAAAATAGAATTAAAGTTTAACCGATTAAATGTATGTTATAAGAGAAACGCATTTAGAATGTGCAAGGCCTGAGGTGTGATAAAGCTGGTAGAGGCCTAACAGTACTTTTCCTTTGCTTAGCCTTAGCTGAAGAAATAATCCTTATTCTTGGGAAAGGCTGTCCTCAGCAAATGTTGAATTGTAACTTTGTGTGTTGCAAAGGGTTCTTTTCATATATTCCAGCTCGCAGGTGCAAGGCCATGGGCCTCGTTAGGTAGAAGGACCCATTGTTTGGAAGTTAAGATAGTAGGAGCAAGCGTAGAGGAGATGCAAAGGCAATTGTGAGTGCCACATTTAGCGGAGCAGGTGCCTGGGACCCAAGGACACTCCAACGGACGCTTGGTGGAGAGGAGCCATCTTGGAAAAATACGAAGACCCATACCTGCCAGAGGGGTGTGCTTGGGGCGTTCCTAAGGCAGGCCCAAAGGCGTGTCAACTGTTTTGGGGTTTTGTATTAGGGACAGCACCCAAGGGTGGAGAGCAGATTAGATTTTAGAGGGCTTCAGGAGAGAGAAGGTGTAGAGGCAGAGAGTTATCTGGGGAGAGGTAAAGATGGAAGGAGATTGTGCACCTAAGGCAGAATAGGGTGTAGGAAGGAGGGCCTGAGAGCTAGTTCTCTAGCTAAGGAAGATAGGAGAAGTGGGTGTACTTCTTAGGAAGTCTCCAAAGTTTTTAAAGTAGTTGCGTTAATTTATTTTTCAAAGATTTGCCTTCCTTGATATTTTCATCATATCAAAATGAAGTATTTCATACTGATTTCATTGTGGTTAAGTCATAACCTCTGATCAGCATTGTTTACTTGCTCCGATGCATTTCGGGCTCCCAAGCCCTTTTTCCATTGAACGTTGATAGTGCATGATGAAAATAATTTCCAGAATAGAATTAATATGCTAATAGGGGTGTATATGATACATTTTGACATTTTGACAAAGTATTAGTTAACAATGTGTCCAACTGGTGTTGATCCTTTCCGTTTTAAACACCAGTTGGACACATTGTTAACTAATACTTTGTCAAAATGTATCATATACACCCCTATTAGCATATTAATTCTATTCTGGAAATTATTTTCATCATGTACTATCAAAGTTCAATGTGATATCTAAGGGTGGGCGGGGAGTCCATAGTTGCGATGTAAAATATGTTGAAATGTTTGGGAGGACTGTTACGATGTTGAGAAAAAGGTGTAACTACATGTATACAAGCTATGTTGAATGGTTGCACACAAGGGATTCTGGTCCACGTGGTTTGACGGAACATCGTGAATAACCCGGTAGTATAAAGGGATGGGAGGGACATCCACACAGGTGATGTTAATGAAACACGGCTTTAACAAACCCAGTACGGGGGATGTGAAGGATGGCAAGCTAGAACCAGACTGTTTCTCTGTAAGGTATGAGTTTGTTTCATAAGATAGAAAGGTATATCTAGTTGATTTAAGTTTTCTGAGGAAGCAGATAACAGTCCAAAACTAACATTTGTTTAGCGATATGTTGAACTCAGTGGGCATAACGTTGACAGTGGGGATTTTGTATGTTTACATTAATTGCAATGGGTTTACACTTCATTTCCCGTTCGGATTATTACTGATTCGATGTATTCTAAGAATGTATAGTCTAATTGAGATGTTTTATAACCTACAGATAAACCCCTGACGAAGAGCCGGGATGGCTCGAAATGCATTGGGTATAAATGGTTAACTGTAGAGGAACTCTTACGTTTCTGTCCGTGCTTTAGGACAAGGCTTCATGCATACCTACAGCAGTTAAAGGATATAAAGTATTCGTAATGGTCTTACATGTAACGGACCAACACAATTGGAATTTATGGAACAATTTGGAACAATAAAGTATTTTGATGAAACGGAATAAATGTAGCATTTTTTGTCATGTATAAAACTCACGCTGTGCGTCTGGACAGGGGCGTCAATACGCCCCCCCCTTCGAAGTTATTATTTACAAACTAACTGAATGTAAGTAAAATATTCTAATGAAGTATACTGCAATATTTATCCATCAATGCGGCCCTTGGGCTTGCCAGAGACCACACTTTGCGCCCACCTCGGAAGACGTTTGAGAGTATTTATGCCTTAGACGCACACTCGTGGGATTCAGAGAAATCATGTTCCAGGGTACCCGGAGAGCATGACGTTTTGGAAGATTTTAGGAGTTTCTTATAGGAATCGCCTGTAAATCGTTCAGCCTGTGCTAATAAATAAGACAATTGTGTTATAGAATACATGGTTTGTGCCCATAGTTTAAATCCATCTTCCAGTGAGGGAGCATCTCGCCTTCCTCCTGCAATGGGCAGGCACCCTCGCTGAGCTCATGAGGGGGCAACATCGGGGCTGATTTTGGAATATTTTCCAGAGCTGGTTCGGGTTCCCAGCAGGCCCACCCAAAAAAGATCCTGGCCCACCCAAGGCCATTCAGAAGTAGAAAACCGGGGGCACATATCTGGGTCAGCTTTCCAGCTGTTGTAGAACCCGAAAGGATGCTACAGCTCAAGTGTGTCTCTCTGTAGAGCCAGCTGCTCCATTGTCATGGGCAGAATGACAATGGGCCAGCAGAGCAGGCACAGCATGGTGTACCTCTGCCCATCCCAGACCTCAGGAGGTGATTTTGATTCTTGGGGAGCTGCTGATGCTTTTGAGCAGCGCATTTAACAAGTCATAGGAGGGGGACGTGGCCTTTAGTCCTCTGCACCAGGCCTCAACGATCGGATCGGAAAGGTACAGGGGAAGGGGGGCTAGGGCCAGAATTCCTGGTTTAAAAAATGTGCAGTGACATACCAGATTGAGATTGGAAGTTTCATTCTCATGAAATTCCATTCATTTGTAGATTGGGGAGGGTGCTGTACACAGTTAAGAGTGATGGAACTTCAGAAAAAAAGCACTAAGGACTGAAATAACTTTACATTTAAAGACAAGGTTGTGCAATGCAAGAGGCCTGGCATTTGTTCAAGTTTGAGCTATTTACATCGTCAATAACACTGCCTTTTATCTATGCGTTTTGAAAACCTGCAAGCGGTGCGTAAACACACACTTTGTATTTTGCAGGTTTTCTTAACACATAAATAAAAGGCATTGCCATGTACAATGCCATATTGCATTTTTAATGCTTTTCGCCGTGTTGTTTATTCTTATAAACTGTCCCTTCTGTGCCTCCCCTCTCGCGCCTTTTCCGTCATTCTCTCTTTTTCTACCGTTCCTCCCTCCCTGCATTACTTATACAGTTTAAACAGCAATGTAGTTAAAATAAAACAAATGAATGCAGCTATGCACATGCTTCTTGGTGTTTGGATCTTTCACAGAAACAGGCTGCAGCTAATAAATACTGAAAAGCACTTTTGAGTGTGACATCGCAAATATCGTTGTGGATAATGGTTCTCATGACTGGCTAGGCTGCGTGAGTAATGTTCCTGGAAATACAGTAATGCTGGTGAAAATCACAAACACCTCTTCCTACGGGGAAATGAAAGAATAACTGGGACTTATTCCTATGTTACATTCAAGTTGCAGATGCCTGGTGTGCAGAATGGCTGCTGTCGCAACTCACAGTGAAACTGGCTGGCCGTGTTGGCACGAAAAAAAGTCTATTACCTCATCAATTTTCTTACTGGCATTAACATGGTAGTCCCAACACCTCCATAGAAGAAAGACTGCTGTGCACGGGGATAGCTTGGAGTTGTATGGCAGCCAAGAAGAGTGGGTGTGGCGAATTGGTCCTGCAGGAAGAATAACCTCAGACTGAAGAAGATCCTTTCGAATTCAAATAAGCGTTCCTCAGTTTGGGAACCATGGGAGCTACGGACAGGTGAGTGGTAAAGATATACATGTGAGATCGCAGTTTAAGAGGACGGAAAAGATAAAGTGGCGAGTGGGAGAAAATACAAGTCCGGAGGCAGGAGGCAGGAAGTGTGACCCATTACAGGAACAGGGTGGCTAAGAGATTAACAGATATGTAGGAAGGTGGATGCACTTGGGTGCCATGCTGCTTAAAAGCAAGTGGTTGCAGGTCAGCATGTCGCTATGCTATAGGAGAAAGTGATTTAACAATGTAGTACTCACAGACTGTAAATAAAATGCATCAAGCAACTACACATATAACAGGGGGTGTACTTATGGGAGGTAACAGAAGAGAGAGAGAGCTACGAAGGAGGAACTAATAAGCCCACTGACCAATGAAAAGCCCACATTTACAAAGGTCTGTGACGGTAGCCAATTACAAAGAATGGCAGAAAAAGTGCAGAGCTTCTAGTCCATACATGAATACAGCATGCGTCGCAGAGCAGTGCATTCGCTGCCCATGCTTGACCTAAAAAATGACGACTAGATATAGTTAAGAGAAAAATTTGATTTTGACAATGTTGCACTGAAAAAAATAATTCACCCTCTATGTTGGGGCAAAAGTAGAAGTAAGCACAGAGGAGGGATAAAGAGAGAGACCACACCTAGAGGAAATGCCAAATCAGGAGTATAACCCAAGAAAAGCCTAATATGATACTATACCTCTAGGAAAGAGATACTATGGTAAAAGAAATGCCATATGGGGATTCTTCACAGTATCTAACAATTCCTCCAGAAATAGGTGAATGTTCCCTTACCACTCAACAATAAAACATACTTTTGTTCTAATATCTATTAAATGTAGAACAAGCTCCATCCATGTTTCTGAATAACCTTTGAAAGCATGCAGAACTGAAAGCACTGATAAGGACAGGAATCTTTTTAATTTTTACAGATAATGGTCTTCTGCAAATGTCAAGGTTTGATAAAGTAGGTAGCTAGCTACTGACAGCAGCAACTCAGTAAAGTGGACACCAATAATATAGCATTCGGTGTGGGGCACTGACAAGTTCAAAGGCTAGAGGGAAATTAGAGTACCTGAAATGAGAAAACACAATTGAAGAAAACGACAAGTTTCAAGACAGGAAAATAGTTTAGGTAAAACTCAAAGAGGCAATAGGAATTGAGAGAGTTGGGAATAAGGACATGGGTGTTAGAAAAGGACAACCTATATAGTGTATGTGGGTGACAGAGGAGTGAGAAAGAGGAAGAAATTATAGACTAAGAGAGAGTGAGGCAAATAGTACAGGGGCAATGGAAAGGGGAAAATCAGGGCTACTACAGAGAGAGAGAGATAAACAGGAAAAAATAGATGAATAACAAGAGAGACGGAAAAACAAGAGGGACAATGATAAAGAAGGGTATTAAAATAGATAGAGGGGTTTGTAGAGTGAGACTAAGACAGAGACAGAATGAAAAGTACGTATGGACAGACAAAAACATAGAAAATCTAATAGATGTGATCAGTGAGAACGTGAGAGTGCAGGTGAAGTGAGAGAGCAAAGAAAGGGGAAAAAGGAGACGTGATGGGCTGTTCATTCTTGTGGGGGAACGAAAGAGAGAGTAAGGACACATGTACTAGATAAAAAAATGAAAAGAAGGTCTGTAGTTGAAGTGATTTCCTCCAGCATGTCAAGCAGATTTAGATCATGTCTCTTCTCATAGTATAGATGACTCCAAGTACCAAGCTGTGTTATACCCCAAGACATCACACTCAGAGAGAGAGACTTCTGGGTGCCAACCCACAGGGTCCATGAAAGATGTGGGTGTGTACTGCCACTAAAGCATGACGTTTTGCAGTGAGTTTTCTGACTTATGAAGTGTGGGCAGAGATATCATGAGACCTCAGGGTGGCCAGGGAAATTAGTGATCTGAAGGTAAACAAGATCTTCTGGTAAGTGAAATTGAGAAGAAGATTCAGTAACTTGGGATGAGATGTGCCCCAGGGGTCTAGGGTGGACTGTATCTTCAGTGAATAATATCCCTGAGTAGGAACCTCCAGGGCCTTGACCCGGACCAGACAGCCCAATTAAATTACAATGAATAGGACGGTTGGCACCTCTGGTGAGCCAGAGCCATTGGGACAAGCAGGAGCCTTGAAGGCCTTGGAGTGAGCAAGGTTTCGGGCAACTTGGAGTAAGCATAAACCCTAGGACCCTGAGGGTGAGCTTGAGGCTCAAGGACCTAAATTCAGCTATGCTACTGGAGCATATATTCACCCCCCAATACCTACTGTGAGGATTGAGGGTGAACAGAATCTTCAGCCATCTGGTGTTGACAATACACTTCACACCCTTCCTGGAGCTTCCAAGGAGGAGGGAGCAAGAGCTACAGGGTCTGATGGTGAACAGGGAAATCAGGTGACCGGATGATGAGCTGGAATCCAAAGGCACCTGAGAGTGAGATGGAACCTTGAGGGTCTAAGCCTGAGCAGAAGTCTCAGAGGATCGGAGAGTGGAAATGAGTTTCAGGGTCCTTTTAATAAGTGGGTAGTTTTGAGACCAACTGGTGGTGAACAAGCGTCTGAAGGCCTCAGGATGAGCAGCACCTATGGATTCTTAAGTGTAAACAGAAGCCTACAGAAAAGAGGATAGGCATGAGCTTCTTGGGACATGTTGGTCAGGGCCAAGCAAGGAATTATAATAATGACCAGGAGTTTTAGGGCCTGACTGCAGAGAGAGGATTCAGAGATCATGGAGCGAGTAAGGGCTTAGAAGATCTATGAGTAAGCAACAGTTTCAGGGACCGATTCATTGAACGATGTGTGAGTGAGCTGCAGAGAAATAATAGTGTTTCCAGTAGGTGCAGAATGCTAATGGTCCTAGCACATTTGAAAAGTTTAATTTATCACAATTGTCTTCCCAGATTTGCTCCCTGATACTATCCAAGCAATGTTTCAGGAAAGGTTGTGATCTGCAAAGGTAGGCCACTTGCAATTATTTGTTCCTCATTAAACACATGACATAGGCTACTTTTAGGCCTGGGGACAAGTGTGATGTCATCAGGAGCAATAGCTTCTGCATGCACAAATGAACAGCACAGATATCCTGAACACTCTCACTTACTCTCACAGATGAGGCTGAAGACTCCATTTGTGACCATTTTGCATCATAACACTGATTTTTTTTTAAAAAAAAGGTGTTTCAGGGTTTATAGTTTACACCCGTTGTACCCTTAACTCCAGTGAAAGTATTTTTTTATTACATGAGTGGCTAAGCAGACACTGTTGAGCATAGTATAGGGCTGTCTATTTTGAGCATGTTTGTTTAGTACAGGTAACTGCAGTATTGTTTTCATGAATGAAGCTTATTTTATTACTTGGCTCACTTTAAATACAATTTACACATTGCAAACCAAATACACACTACTAAACAACCTAACAGCTCAATACTAGCTGTTCAAGCATGTTGTTACTTCTTCCATTAAGGGGGAAATGTGAATGCTGGAAGTATTGCCACTACAGGGAAGACCGCCAGAGGCTTGAATGGCCGAAAAGGAAAATCTCAGAAAAAGCTTGGATGGCCGCAAAACAGATGGGAGAAAACCCCAGGCATGGCTGTGAATGGGTTTTGAGCATAACGGGCAATGTGAGATATGGCCTGTATTGTGTGTGTTGGTTACCATCATGGTGTCAAAATAGCAAATGTTGACAGTCAGTACCTAAAATATTAGATTTCTGTAATACTTTGTACCACTGCCCATTCACCTTCGTGGCCCACCCATCCTTGTTCATGGCCCACCCCGAGCAAGAATCCTATAGCCGGGCCTGGTTCCCAGTTAAACTTATATATATAACGCTGCGTTTAGGTTTTGTCATCATTAGGAATTAGTGCTGAGAAGTATTGACTCAAAAATGAGGACGTTTCTCCGTGGAAATGCGCATACCTACTCAGCGTGCATTGATTCCGAGGTGTAAATCTTTGATGAATGGAAGTTACAGGTGATACATCGATCATTTTTGTGTGTTTGTTTTATAAAGCGCTCGACCGCATACAAGCTTCTTGGTACCTTTAAAATATACAGAGGGTCAGACACTGAAATCCGCAGAGGGGGTGGGGGGGGGTCTTTCCCATTTCAAATCGTACCAAAGTGACTAAAAGAATACAGGAAAAAAAATATCAGTAAGTCCATGAGTCAAGCAATATCGAGCGCTCGCATAATGTCTACTTGAAGTCATAGGCCGTCGAATTAGTGACCGGTTTTAGAGCCATTACTGTTCCAGTTACCCTCAATCATTAAAAGCATTTCACATAAAAATGGCCAATTCAATTATTGTGCGTCTCTGTCAGGGCTGGGGGGCTTCCTTGTCAATGTCAGTGTCTTTCTCTAAGATGCTACATGTGCTACGGAAAGCATCGCTTTCCTTTTTCAAGACCATAATAGCTCAGTTATTCATTCTACTTTGTGGCTTTTTAATCGTACAAAGATGGCAGCATTGTTTTTTAATACATGTGTGTATTTTTTGTAAGCAGTAACAACTAACATGGGAAGATCTAGAACACAGATATTTTCGTCTTAAAAAAAATAGGCAGTGATACAAATAGATATTAAAACCATTCTTTTTGTAAAGGTGGACAATTGTTACTTTGGTATGGCTGGAAATCCCCGTATTGATTTGAAGAAACTAATAAAAAGGAACTTTCAAACCTAATATTCAGTAAAAATAAATATTTCTTTTTAAGAGAGAAGTGTATCTCAATTTCTTACAAACATATAAACCTACATTTGACGTACATTCAGAATGATATTGATAATTTTTGACAGAAGTTTGGTCGAACATGTTATCAGTATCGTGTTTATCCAATTAGTGTATTTCAAGCGATGCAGGAGACTTTACCTACCTCAGACGCGTAGAGGGTCACGCCAGCATCATTTAAGCACCTCCTTCGGTTTGCATTTGTTCAAAGAGCATACTTCACTTGTCATGGGAAGTGAACCAAAAACAATTCTGATTCTAGAGACCAACACACTTATTTATTTATAGTAGACATTTTTAGTTAAGTAATAATACATTAGTTTCTAAAGCTCTTCAAACCACACTTCTTTCATTTCCAAAGGCCCTAAAACATGTTGTTATTTGTACTCATTATAATGGTATTCATGTTAGCAAATTTTGATGGATGGAAGGCTGATTTTTGTAGATTTATCCTCATGACCAGCGAGCACAGCAGATTGCAGCAAAGAGTGTTTAACTCACTGTGCAATCCTGCCGTAGGTCGCTTGCTGCCATCTTCCCTAAACTAGAAACTTGTTTCCACCCTGATAGAAAACGAAATCTCATTTCATCACAACACTTTACTAATTGAATCGCTCGATTAGCATCTGCTACTGGCACACACCATTGCCCAGATGCATCAAGCATTTTTGGAGTCGCAAACGGTGCGATTCCTTAAAATCGGCCGTTTGCGACTCCAAAAATGCTTTATGGTATGCATCATTAGTTTTTGTAGAAATTCGCTAATTTTGCGAATTTCTTAAATGCGATTCCTTAAATGCAATGCATCATTGTTAAAAAAAATTGCGAATTTGAAAATTGCAAGTGCAAATTACCACGAGTTTGAACCTTGTGGTAATTTGCTAAATTGTTTAAAAATGCACAAAAATGCATTTTTTAAACTGTTAAGTTACAGACACACATGTCCTTAGGACATGTGTGTATGTAACTTACATGTAAAAGTGCATTTCATGGGTGCAGGGGGGGGTCCTTTGGACCCCCCTCTCCACCCTTGAAATGCTTTGTTGAATTCCGATTTTCAAATTGCGAATTCGCAATTCCCATTCATTCCTATGAGCATTTCAGCCCATAGGAATGAATGGGAATTGCGAATTCGCAATTTGAAAATCGCATTTTTTATGCGATTCGGTAAAAATTGCGATTTTTACCGAATCACAAAAAAAAATCGAAAAAAATGATGCATACCATTTTGAGATTCCTAATTTGCGATTCGGTAATTTTCGCAAATTAGGAATCGCAAAACAGTACTTTGATGCATCTGGGCACATAACCTTTGCCCCTTCGTGGAACTACATTCACATGATTTCAGCTCTATCATTTGTTATATCACCATCTCTGTGACCCACTGCCCCTGGCTAGAGGCTTCAGATGTATATGACGAATTATTGGACCAGATCACAAAACAATTTGTCCGACGCTATTTCATGTCTTTGCAGGTAAGGTAAGGGACTGATTGGTGCAAACATCTTTTCATACTGCAATAAAAAATGATGTGGTAAAGTGTGACATGAATTTTTCTTCATGTTTGTCAAGGAGAATTTTGTTGCAGCTGTGATGTGATTTCTTGTTTATGTGCTGCTGTGTTTTTGTGCTGCATTATTGTAATGTGATGTTGATGTTCCGTTGTAGTTGTTGTGCCGCATTCGGTTGTGACTATTTTGTTGTGTTGTGGCCTGTTACGTTTTAGTGGTTATTCTCCTTTGTGCTTGTTATTATATTTTGTTCCGTTGTCTACTTTAGATACATCAACAAATTCTGCTACATTTCTAGCCAAAACAAGCACATGCCTTTAAGGTCCTCTGACAAGCAAGCATTTAACACTGCATAATATTGTAAAACATCATTTTTCCAGTTCATTGGCTATTTATGACACCAGTCAGCCCAAAACTGTGGCAGAGGCCATGGGCATTATCACATAAAGTGAGCACTGGTAGTGCCAAGTTAAGACACCGTGTCTGCCATAGTTTTAAGTCGACTCATGTTTTAAATAGTTGAAGAGCTGGAGAAACCTGTTTTACCACCTTTGATTGTGGTAATGGTTGCTTGTGACTTTAGGGCATGTGCTGATTTTGGCTTAAAAAGGAGCAATGTTTATAGATATGTGTAAGGCAACCAACAGAACATAGCACAATAACATGCAGAAAGTAAAATAACAATACATGTAAAACATAATAGGGCACACCACAATGGAAAAGACAAAAAAAGAAACTACAGTACAACACAACAACACTATAATGCAGTAATGCAGCACCTAACGAGAACACCACAAAAAAGATGAATGCCACCACAACAAAATTCTAGAAAACAAATGTACACAAATGGTCTTCTCGCACATTACTACCCCCAGAAACATGTTTTCATTATACTGTGGTAAAAGGTGTTTGCACCAGGCACTGCCTTAACTTACCACCATGGACATGAAAATAGTGCCAGCAAATAATGTTTTGTAATTCCGTTCCCTGTCCTAAATTAGCACTTGCAGAGTTCACTTTCTGTGATAGAGCCCATGGTGTCTCATTTAATATAATAAAGTTAATAATTCTGAAATTCTACTTCAAAGTTCTTAGGAAGTGTTCCAGAGGGTGCAACCCTCCTCCAGATTTTATCCGAATGACCTATAAATGACTCAGGACCAATACAAATCAAAGAAAGCACTTTTTGTTATAAAACTTCAGGACTCTACCATGGCTCCATTATGTTGTCTGACAGTATATCCATGACAAAAATATTCAGGAGCAAAATCTTGATGTACCCTGAAGATACATAGATCATCAAGGTGGTACATAGATGTGGAGTTAAGTATATTAAAACCTTGCTTACCCATAGAAACGTACTTATCCTCAGCATTCTTATCACAATATTTTGCCCACAAAATATTTCTTCTTCAATATATTGTGCAAACACCATTAATGGGGTTCTCCATTTCTGCACTCAGGGGTATATCCACAAGAACGTGTGATAACTACAGCAAGAGTGGGGTAACGCAACTTTCAGCATCGCAGCCCATCGCGGAAAATAACCCAGTGACAACGTGGAATTCACAACACAGCGGTAGCATGCAATAGTTTTCCGAGACTGTGGACAATGTCCGCGAAACAACCACCTTGACAAAGATAAAAACACAAACCCCATCGCTACAATACCTGCGATGGTCAAAAGCGCGATAAGAAAACAGTGACAACCAGCGTGAGGGCAGCAATACTTATGCGCAATGCGGGAAAATAGTACAAGAACAGCACACGGAAAATGCCACTGAACAAAAATCATCAACAGAGGAGTACGCGGAATGCACCCTGGCCAACTGCAGAGGATAACATGTACTCCACAACATCCAAGCACCGTGGAAGAACAGAACCGTCAGGCACACCGCACGAAAGAGACCAGTTGGCAGACAGAGCAGAGCCTCAGGAGTGACACACCCTCCGTGCAGCATACGAACACAATCAGGAGTGCACCCCAGAAGTGACAACATACTGGGTCAAACAGCACCCCCACCACATTTGAACACAGGACACAACTGGTTCAGCAAATGTGCACAACTTGCCAAATCACATCTGGATCGCAGGGAAACGTAACATCAAAAAGTACAAGTACAAACCGAGACCTGCAAAAATGTTTTATTCACACATGCAATGCATTTGAACATTTTCTACTGTCGCTGGATTGCCATGGATGGTCACAATGTGACGTGCTCATGATGGTATTCCTACAGGCCTAAGTGTCACTGATGGTATTCCTACAGGCCATTCCTGCCGCTGCAGCAGTGAGATGTGGGCCACCTGCCCCATAACCACCATCATAGGCCGGTACCTCTGCAACTGGGATCCATGGGGCCATTTGTGCGAACACAGATGTTGTGCAACACAGCTTGCACACAATGTCCAGGCTGTACAGGAGCTTCCCACCTGTGCCGTCCAGGCACCTGAAACGTGACTTACACACGCCAAATGTGCTTTCAGCGATGCCCCTGGTACATATGTGGGCCGAATTGTACTCCCTCTGGGCAGGTGTGCTCAGATCTCGGAGGGCTGTCATCATCCAAGGGCAGAGTGCATATCCTTGATCACCTGTGACAGTGCAGGGAGAAAAGAGTCATTACTTTGTTCGGCAGAATGTGATGGCAGGTCCACCAATCTAGTGACATCTGTGCTGGCTGTTTGTGGGGTGAGTGTTCACCAGCCCGCAGGGAATAGCTGATGCATGCAACTACACCTCCTGTCTGTATAGGGTGCAGGGGAAGGCCAGGATGACCATCAAGTGTTGTGGTCATGTCTGGTAGGTGTTTGTGAAGGTTGACATGTTAAATGGGGTTTGGTCATGTGTGCATCACCCCACAGTTGTACATTGTGCTTTGGAGGCGTTGTGATGTGCGGTGTGTTGACTTGGTACTTACCAACGAGCAGTCCCATCCCATATGTGCCATCCTGGAATCGCTGGTTAATGATGGACTGTCGGAAGATGATGGAATCATGCACACTGCCTGGGTAGTTGGCGACAACATTGGTGAAGAGTCCCCGGTGGTCCACTATTGCCTGCACATTGATGGAATGCGTGTGCTTTCTGTTGCGGTAGAGGTGAGCAGGGGGGCAAGTGGGACATGTGTGCAGTCGATTGTCCCCAACACGGCCGGGAATACAGCTATGGCGTAGAAGCCTTGCTTTGCCTCCAGCTGTTGCTGCGCAGTGTTGGGGGGTGAAGGTACTATCCTCCAGTTAAAACATTTAATGAGTGACATACAGCTTGCCTCTTCTCTGCTTCATGTGCTTTTGGGCAATGTTAAGGGGATTCATTACCAAAGGGTGAAGAGATACACAGCTATGGTGTGTTTGGTTGCCAAAAGCAGAGTGTTGATGACCTTGGGCAGAGGCCCTCCACTGTATCCCAGAAAGTGGTTACCAGACTTAATATAATGCAATGATCACTCCAACACAGATGCTAACTTACTACATCATGGCCCACAAAAATATGGGAAGCTCTCAGGCAATAGCTGATGGGTCAAGTGGTGGGTGTCTTGTGGGGCACTAGGCAGTGGCTGATGTGGGACTGGTTACTCTGTGTGATGGTGCTTCTGATGTTTAAATGGAATAAATGTAAATGTTATTGTAACGCTTTCTGTTTTTTGACTCATAACATGGGTGGGAGTAGCGATATAGCCTTTACTCAGTTCCCCACAGACAATTATACTTTGTTTTTCTGTTTCTTTTGGATCAAATGGGTAAGATAGGTGATTTTTTACCATTTTCCTCCCCGTTCCTTCTTTTCTGTTCCACGTTTAGATCTGGAAGTGAAATATTTGTTATGGGCATTGGGCAAGAGGGTTCTTCTCTTCTTTCTTTTTGTTTAAATGTCTTCATGGGCTTGATCTGCATTGCAGAATAATGTTATATTCGGACATTGATGCACTAGTATGCCTATTTTTTTTGTCTGGGTTTATCTTAGTGAAATGATAGTAATAATAAGCATTGGCATAGCTAATAGGTCTCGCCTTTGGGACCGTATGAGTATAGGCAGAACTTTGGGCTAAGGTGTAGAGCATTGTGGCGGCTGTGCATTATGTTGAAAATTATGATAAAAAGTGGTAAGCATTTTTGCTACCTTTATACAAACCAAGATGACATTATATACAACTGAACATACTGATTAAAAAAAGATTTTAACATAAAAAATGTTTTCTAGTTTTTTTGTACTTGCACTGCTGGCAACTTCTTTTTGCCTGTTGTCAAGCTTGTTTGTTGTAATTTTTTTTGCTATGGGGGAGCTGGACATAAAAACAATGGGGGAGTGGAGGTTGCAAAACAGTAATTTCATTAGAACACGAGCATCGGACGGACACTAGGGGAGAATCAACAGATGTCAGATTCCGAGGGCAGACTGACATGATGCTTAGGTGATGTTTAGGTGATGATTAGGTGATGCTTATGTGGTGCACTGTTGCAAAATGGTGGTGATGAGTGATGTTTGGTGCTCAGGTGGTGCCACTATATGGTGTGGATTGGAGGTACATTGTGGATTGTGGAGTTGAAATGAATTGTTTGGTGTGTAATTATGTGGTGTGTATTGGAAATGTTTGGAGTTGAATTGTGTGGCCTGGAACTGTTGTGTTGAGTGAAATTTTGTCATGGTGTGGAGTGCATTTATGTTAATTGGTGGTATGTGGCGTAGAGTACATTGATGTGGTGTGTATGTATGTTGCATTGAGTAAAGTGCAAGTATGTGGTTGTTATTATGTGGCAATTAGTGGTATTCTGTGTGGTGTATTTATGTTGCATTGAGTGCAGTATAATTATGTTGCATGTAATTCTGTGGTACTGAGCGTACATTTATGTGGTGTGTATGTATGTTGCATTGAGTAAAGTGCAACTATGTGGTTGTTATTATGTGGCACTTAGTGGTATTCTGTGCGGTGTATTTATGCTGCATTGAGTGCAGTGTAATTATGTGGCATATAATTATGTGGCACTGAGGGGTATTATGTAGAGTGAATTTATGTTGCATTGAGTAGATTGTAATCATGTGGCTTGTAATTATGTGGTACTGAGTGGTATTATGTGGAGTGTCTTTATGTTGCATTGAGTAATATATTTATGTGGCATGTAATTATGTGGTACTGAGTTGGATGTGGGGTGTATTTATGTTGCATTGAGTAGAGTGTAATTATGTGGCAAGTAACCATGTCACTGAGTGGTATTATGTGGAGTGTATTTAATGGTGTATTGAGTAGAGTGTAATTATGAGGAGTGTAATTATGTGGCACAGTGTTAATATGTGGAGTGATTTTATTTTGCAATGAATAGAGTGTAATTATGTGGCACTGAGTGGTATTATGTAGAATGTATTTATGTTGCATTGAATAGAGTGTAATTGTGACGTGTGATTATGTGCTTCTGAGTGGTATTATGTGGAGTGTATTTATGTTGCATTGAGTAGAGTGTAATTACGTGGTGAGTAATTATGTGGTACTGAGTAGTATTATGTGGAGTGTATTCATATTGCATTGAGTAGAGTGTAATTATGTGGCGTGTTTTCACGTGGCACTGAGTGGTATGAATGAATGAATGAATGAAAGCTTTATTCGATTTTGTTTTTTAAAATCATAAGAGCATACAGAAAAAATGACAGTCAATAAAAATATTAATAATAAATATGTGCATTCAAGAATAACATAACTTCAATTTCAAAAAAGACATAACCTCAACCTCGGAGTTCAGTGGTGTGACATATTATTCAAGGGGTTTATCCCTATCTGGAGTAAGATACATGGGTTTGTCCTTTAAGGTGAGTAGACAGTGGATCAAATCTGTTAGAAACAGAGAAACTAATACCACTGGGTACCTGGACTTCCCCACCCAACGGTTGGTGATAGGCTGTTGTTGGTCCTAACCGGGGGATATTTGGCGTACAGGGATAAAAGTCAAGTAGATCCCAAATATGTATTGGGCCATCCCCTTCTTGGGGTGGACAAGATCTTAAGTATGGAGCGATGTTGTGGTTCCTGAATCTAACCAGTACCAAGTCCCCTGCAATGTTTTTTGGTAGTGGGCCCAACCAGCCCACCCTTCTCACACTCAGGATTCCGCCGTCTTTGTCCGGTGGTAGGGGGCTATTTCTACCCATCCAGATTATAACTTTGTTCAATAGGTCCTGCTGTCTTTCAGCTTTTCCCATCGCAAGTGCTGGAACTCCTGAGAGGACGGATACGTATGGTGCAGCTTCTGGTGGGAGGTGTATATATGGTGCTTTGCGTACTGTCTTGACCTCTGAGGGCCTTGATTTAACAGATTTCAAAGGAGCTTCGGGAGCAGTTGATTCTGGGATTGTACTGGATTGTACGGTGACTTGCATGCTTTTGTGGATGGCAGTTCGCTTAGCTGTTGGGACAGTGGTGGTTGGCTGGGGTCGATTCGATGTTACTGGATTATCGATAGGTTTCAGGATGGCCGTGATTTTGTTCTCTAGACCCGAGAGCCTTTCCCCTATAGCGTTGATTTTTTCTGTTAGTGGGAAGATGATGGTTTTAACAATTTGTTCAATCTGAGTCAGAAGAGAGATCTGGGAGTAAGAAAAGGATTCATCCAAATTGGCATCAGTCTCCATGGTGGTAGGGAGATTATGAATGGACAATGCGGGGCTTACAGATGGTTTATGAGATTTGGATTGAGTCCTTTCGGCATTGTCCTCATCATGCTTTCTGTTGACGGGTAATAACCATGAGAGTACAGAGGCTTGTGTGTTGACTTTGTTCAATAAAAAGGGGGATTCCCGTGTACTGCCTTTAGTATTTGTAGTACAGGTGCCTTTGGCGAGAGAGGGTGCATCCACACTAACATACTTTGTTTGACATAGACTGTTAAGTTCATCCCACTGGGAGAGGTTATGCATTCTTGGGGAGTTTAGTGGAGGCGATAGCGTACTAGGTGGAGAGTAGCAAGGGCAGTTTATGTCTGTCACATGAACAGTAGGCAGGGAGCTTGTGGTAATCGTTTGCTGCATTTGGACCGCTTGACCTGGACACCCCTGCGCAGGTGAGCTAGTTCCCCTCTTACAGGGCATGATCGAAGTGGAAATAGTTATGGTTACAGAGAAAAGGAAAAAAAAATAATAATGTGTGTACACTATACCTCCTTTAGCAGAAGTGTCAAGGGGGGTGGCCCGTCCCGTCCTAATCGGTCCACTGAGGGCCACAGAGGGCCCGCCCTTTGCCCGGGCTTAGCTCAGCGTCCCGCGAAGCGGGGCAGAGCGCTGTTTATTGCGCCTCCTGGCGCTGCAGTGCGTCACCCAAGCTGCGCCGCCGCTGTGGCAGCCGGGAGTTGTGGTCCCGGGGCGGCAGCGCAGGACCCAGCAGCTGATGACTCGTGGCGGTGGCGGCTTCGTCGCAGGGCTTCCTCTCCCTGCCCCGGTGAGTTCTTGGCTGTCCCCCCCGCTCCACCGGGCAGAGCGCTGTTTATTGCGCCTCCTGGTGCTGCAGTGCATCGCCCAAGCTGCGCCGCCGCTGTGGCAGCCGGGAGTTGTGGTGCCGGGGTGGCGGCGCAGGACCCAGCAGCTGATGACTCGTGGCGGTGGCGGCTTCGTCGCAGGGCTTCCTCTCCCTGCCCCGGTGAGTTCTTGGCTGTCCCTGAGTGGTATTATTCGGAGTGTTTTTATGTTGCATTGAGTAGAGTGTAATTATGTGGCCTTAGTGGTATTATGTGGAGTCTATGTTGCAGTCAGTAGCGTGTAATTATGTGGCATGTAATTATGTGGCACTGAGTGGTATTTTTTTAAGTGTATGTTGCATCGAGTGCAGTGTTATTATGTAGCATTAATAAAGTGGCACTGAGTGGTATTATGTGGAATGTATTTATGTTACATTCAGTAGAGTGTAATCATGTGGCATGTAATTATATGGCACTGAGTGGTGCTATGCAGAGTGCATGTTACATTGAGTGCAGTGTAATTGTGTGGCATATAATTATGTGGCACTGGGTGGTGTTATGTGGAGTGTATTTATGTTGCATAGAATCGAGTGTAACTATGTAGTCTGTACTTATGTGGCACTGAGTGGTATTATGTGGAGTGTTTTTATGTTTTATTGAGTAGAGTATTTATATGGCACTGAATGGTATTATGTGGAGGGTTTTTATGTTGCTTTGATTAAAGCGTAATTATGTGGCACTGAGTGTTATTATTTGGAATTTATTTATGTTGCATTTAGAAGAATGTAATAATGTGGCTTGTAATTGTGTATTGTATTGTATTGTATTGTACTTGAATTTATATAGCGCTTATTACCCCTGACTAGGAGTCAAAACGCTTTTTTGGCAAGTAGCACGCTACTCCGGGACCCATAGAGGATTAGTGTTGAATTAGAATAGTGAAACATGCAAGTACATTTTAAGTGGTGGATAGGTTAGTCAGTTATTTGGATTTGGAATGATAGCAGAAGGATAGAGGCGGAAAAAGGTTTGTATTTATATAGCGCTTGTTGACGCATGCTATTCAGGAAGCCCATAAAGGATTAGTGGTGAATTATTATGGTGAAATAAGAAGCAATTTTAGTGGAGGATATTTAGTCAGTTATTTGGAGTGAGAAGGATAGCGGAGGTGGCACTGATTGGTATTATGTGGAGTGCAGGTTGCATTGAGTGCTCTGTAATTATGTGGTATATAATTATGTGCCACGGAGTGGTATTATGTGGAGTGTATTTATGTTGCATAGAGTAGGTTGTAAGTATGTGGCTTATAATTATGTGGTACTGAGTGGTATATGGGGTGTATTTATGTTGCATTGAGCAGAGTGTAATTATTGAGTGGTATTTTGTTGAGTGTGTTTATGTTGCATTGAGTAGAGTGTAAATATGTGTCATGTAATTATGTGGCAATAAGTGGTAATATAGGGAGTGTATTCATGTTGCATTGAGTGCAATTATATTGCGTGTAATTATGTGGCACTGAGTGGTATTATGTGGAGTGTATTTATGTTACAGTGAGTAGAGTATAATTATTAGGTGTGTAATTATGTGGCACAGTGTTATTATGTGGAGTGTATTTATGTTGCAATCAATAGATTGTAAATATGCGATGTTGTATAATTATGTGGCACTGAGTGGTATTATGTGGAATGTATTTATCTTGCATTGAATAGAATGTAATTGCGACGTGTGATTATGTGCTTCTTAGTGGTATTATGTGGAGTGTATTTATGTTGCATGGAGTAGAATGTAATTACGTGGTGAGTAATTATGTGGTACTTAGTGGTATTATGTGAAGTGTATTTATATTGCATTGAGTAGAGTGTAAATATGTAGCGTGTTATCACGTGGCACTGAGTGGTATTATGTGTAGTGTATTTATGTTGCATTTAGTAGAGTGTAATTAAGTGATACTGAGTGGTTTTATGTGGAGTGCATGTTGCATTCAGTAGAGTGTAATTATGTGGCATGTAATTATGTAGCACTGAATGGTATATTTTGCAGTGTATGTTGCATTGAGTGCAGTGTAATTATGTGGCATTAATTAAGTGGCACTGAGTGGCATTACGTGGAATGTATTTATGTTGCATTCAGTAGAGTGTAATTATGTGGCGTGTTATTATAAGGCACTGATTTTTGTTATGCAGAGGGCATGTTGCATTGAGTGCAGTGTAATTATGTGGCATATAATTATGTGGCACTGAGTAGTGTTATGTATTTATGTTGCATTGAATCACGTGTAATTATGTAGTCTGTAATTATGTGGCACTGAGTGGTATTATGGGGAGTGTTTTATGTTTTGTTGAGTAGGGTAATTATGTGGCACTAAGTGGTATTATGTGGAGTGTATTTTGCATTCAGTAGAGTGTAATATGTGGCGTGCAATTATGTGGCACCGAGTGGTATTTTTTAGAGAGTATGTTGCGTTAAGGGCAGTTTTAATTATGTAGCATATAATATGTGGCACTGATTGGTATTATGTGGAGTCATGGCCAAATGCAAATCAGGCTGACCCTGTGCCTCATGGCAACAGTCCAGCCCGAACTTCCAAACCATGTCTTCCCTGGACCGAAAACAAGCATCTGGGACCCGTTTCTAGCTAATCAGCCGGCATCAGCCAGGCTAGCTTAAATCCAGTGGCAAAGTGAGCAGGGGACCCACGTCTGTTCAAACCCTGCCAACTTTGGGCGAATAAAGCAAAACCAAAGTGGATGATGGACGGAGTGTTGAACATTGAAAACACTCAACCCAGTCACTTGATCTGGGTTTAATCCTTCATCATTCTTTAGCTCACTCTGCCACCCCAGTTCAGACATGGCCATATGCAAATCAGTCTGACCCTGTGCCTCATGGGAACAGTTCAGCCCGAGCTGCCAAGCCATGTCTTCCCTGGACTGGAAACAAGCATCCTGGGACCGGTTTCTGGTTAATCAGCCGTCATCAGCCAGGCTAGCTTGAATCCAGTGGCAAAGTGGCATGTAACTATGTGGCACTGAGTGGTATTATGTGGAGTGTATTTATGTTGCATTGAGGTGATTGTAATTATGTGGTACTGAGTGGTATATTGGGTGTATTTATGTTGCATTGAGTAGAGTGTAATTATTGAGTGGTACTATGTTGAGCATATTTATGTTGCATTGAGTAGAGTGTAAATATGTGTCATGTAATTATGTGGCACTAAGTGGTAATATAGGGAGTGTATTTATGTTGCTTTGAGTAGAGTGCAAATATGTTGCATGTAATTATATGGCACTGAGTGGTATTATGAGGAGTGTATTGATGTTGCATTGAGTAATATAATTATGTGGCATTAAATTAAGAGGTACTGAGTTGTATGTGGGGTGTATTTATGTTGCATTGAGTAGAGTGTAATTATGTGGCAAGTAACTGAGTGGTATTATGTGGAGTGTATTTATGTTACATTGAGTAGAGTGTAATTATGAGGGGTGTGAATATGTGGCACAGTGTTATTATGTGGAGTGCTTTTATGTTGCAATGAATAGAGTGTAATTATGTGGCAGTGAGTGGTATTATGTGGAATGTATTTATGTTGCATTGAATAGAGTGTAATTGTGACGTGTGATTATGTGCTTCTGAGTGGTATTATGTGGAATGTATTTATGTTGCATTGAGTAGAGTATAATTATGTGGTGTGTTATTGAGTGGCACTGAGCGTTATTATGTGGAGTGTATTTATGTTGCATTGAGTAGAGTGTAATTATGTGGCACTGAGTGGTATTGTGTGGAGTATGTTGCATTAAGTAGAGTGTAATTATATGGTGTTTAATTATGTAGCACTGAGTAGTATTTTTGGAGTGTATGTTGCATTGAGTGAAGTGTAATTATGTAGCATATAACTATGTGGCACTGAGTGGTATTATGTGGAATGTATTTATGTTGCATTTAGTAGAGTGTAATTATATGGTGGGCAATTATGTGACACTGAGTGGTGTTGTTTGGAGTGCATGTTGCATTGAGTGCAGTGTAATTATGTGGCATATAATTATGTGGCACTGAGGGGTGTTATGTGAAGTGTATTTATGTGTCATTGAATAGAGTGTAATGATGTGGTCTGCAATTATGTGGCACTGAGTGGTATTATGTGGAGTGTTTTTATATTGCATTGAGTAGAGTAAATATGTGGCACTGAATTGTATTATGTGGAGTGTTATTATATTGCATTGATTGGAGTGTAATTATGTGGCATGTAATTATTTGGCACTAATTGGTATTATGTGGAGTGCATGTTGCATTGAGTCCAGTGTAATTATGTAGCATATATTTATGTGGCACTCAGTGGTAGTATGTGGAGTGTATTTATGTAGCATTAAGTCGAACGGAATCATGTGGCGTGTAATTATGTGGCACTGAGTGGTATTATGTGGACTGTATTAATGTTGCATTCAGTAGAGCATAATTATGTGGAGTGTAATTATTTGGCAGTGATTGATCCTTAGTAAGCAAACAAAATAATAATTCCACTATGGTGGGGATATTCATTTGGTAAATTCCATAACCTTAGTGCCTCCAACACTGAACAGAAATTAGGATCCTGTAAATACGGTATCGTAGACCACTGTTTCCTTAAACAAGAATGTGAAATTTGGGTCTACAGTGACAACATTAAAGAGCCAGTGTGCACTGTAACATAATTAAACAATGTTATATGGTGTACGTGTATCACAGTGCATTTACATCCCGGGACTAATAAAATGTCACCGAAGACAGTCTGGAAAATCCGTAGCTCCAGAATCAAATGCATAGCATTTGAGGACGCATTGAAGCATGGGAAGGTGCATTAAGACCACTAGTGCCATAAAAACAAACCAGAAACAGTAAAGAAAATGTATTATAGTAGGTAAAGCACAAAAAGATTGTGCTACATAGTGCTTAGAGCCTTAGATGTGTAAAAAAATTCCCACAAAGGCACAATGAGCAAGTTACATAGCTGTGAAGCCTGCAACACTAGCTAGAAAAAATAATCATGTAAATGTTTTCAGGGAAGTCTGTAGCTGCACACAGAAAAGTTAAAATGAAAAAAAAATAATGCCTAGAGGCTTGGGGAAATGCAGCAAGGAAAGTCCATAGCTGTTTTGCCTGCAACAATAAGTAAAAATTACGGCATTTAGAATGCGGTCGAGAAAGCACACAAAGAATGTATACCAGTGTCTGAGATTTGTGAAGAAAGTGTTAAGTGTAACAGCATGTGGTAACTAGTGTCTGGGGGAGGCCCGAAGCAGGAGCTGTGAGCGGAGACCAGGACATCCTTTTCCATAACAAGCATGGCCGCGAAAGTGAAAGCGACTGTGCTATAACCTAGTAAACTGATCCATGACCAGCTGCCTGCGTGCTGCTTCTCACTCCTGAGACCCAAAGGCTATGGGAGCGAACGTTTAGAGGAAAGGCGGGACATGTACATGTCTTTGGCCATTTGCGTGCTTTCATTATTGAAAGCCACACGCAAAGGCCAATGGAATGTGTGGGAGCCGTCTGACCCACACGGAGAACACTCTGGGAAGTCTGGAGTGATTCCAAGTGGCCCTATCCTAAAGCAGCGCATGGGCGCTGCGCTAGGCTTGACCTTTAAAAAGGTGTGTCTTGGGAGGAGTGTGAAGTTCTCCTCAGAGTTCAGCAGCAGCAGTAGAAGAAGTTGTAATGTTATTTTTCAGTGAGCAGAGAGGGATTGACCCCTCCCTGACAAGATGAATTTTCAATTTACTTCTGAAGTGCTGAAGTAATGGAGCAAGCCCAATCCATGCTGGGATGTTCATCTAGATCAAGATTGTTGAACTTTAAGAAACTATTCTTCTTGTCTTTTTGTGTTCAATTCTTAGTTTTAAGTCTGTCCATGTGATTGTTTTGTGTGTTAGCATCTGACATTGTGAGACGGAAATTGTTCAACCAGTTTCAAAGACAATCAAAAGCTCAATTTATTCAAGTAATCTTTGGTCTGATTCCCAGAACCAGCCCAGGCTTCATCGAATGTCTGCCTTAACTCCCGTTTTATATAATAGTTGTTTTTCAAGTCTAATGTTTTTCAAACTTTCCATTTCCTAACATGTGCCATCAGCAGCAGTTCACATCTCCGTGAGCCATACAACACCAGAAGGCTGAAAGTGTAGAAGAAGGTGTGGATGGGTAAGGATCATATGAAAAGGAATTATTTTAGTCACCTTGGTGAAAGAGGGGGCATGAAAGTGGAGATTAAACTGGAGCAAAAAAGTAAAAGCATAAACTCAGGTATCAGTAGTGGGATAGTAGCCTACATAAAAGGCACGGTTATGAGAAAATGGTTTCGGTGAATGTGACTAATTTGAACATTCCAAGAAAGAGAAATTGGGAGGGATACAAATATTAGCAGAAAGTATAGCAGAGATTTGCCTGCGAGAAGAGATCCACCTTCTCATTGTGCACACAAATTTATTATCAAATATTCCTCAGTTCTGTAAATGAGGTGCTCAGATACCAACACATCAGTGCACGGGTGGCAATTATATTGAGAAATTAGATAGGAATTGGGGAAAGAAGACAAGGAATACATTTGAGGAAAGACTGTGGCCCTTTCCTAGAAAGAGGAGACAGGAAATGATGGTGGGTAGTTACTATGGCTATATTATAGATGATCCACATGTATTGGAAGACTGAATACTAGAATGTGTTAATTATTGCGCTCCAAGTTTTCTGAGTAGGTACTTTTACAATGTTTTAAAAAAAATTGATTTGAAATCATGGCTGAAATCCAGGGGTCTTAAAAAAGTGATCACAGTGAGGCAAACAACTCATTTCCTCTAAAAGAATTATGGGTTAATTCCTATTTGGAGACAAATTACCCCAGAGGTCTCCATTAGAATTATCTGTTAATTCATATTTGGAGACACATTTACAAAGAGGAAATAGGTTTCACATTTTAGTGGCAAATAATCCAAGCATGAATTGATGAATTCTTATTAACATTATCGATTAATATTAAGGAAGAACAACTTTTTTGCATTATGCATCAATGTATGCACATTTTTTTCTGGGATATGCTCTTAAACATCTAATGAAGGCATGTGGGTAAGTAGATAATTTGAAACCTGCAGGAGGTGGATATGCAAGAAGTGGGTAAGGCATAAAGTCAAAAATGTTTTAGAAAAATATTTGCTCTGCTAGTGTAGTTATGGTCTGGGATGCTCTTAATACATATCTTCATGATGGCATTTAAAAAGGTAGGGATCAAGTAAAATGCGAAGATTGATCTAAAAGATAATGATTACCAACATAGGAAGATCCAGCTGGAAATATTACTGGCTCCTTCTCCAAGAAAGATTTGAAAAAAAAATCATGATTTTAGGGAGAAGAATAAAGGGATTAGAAGTAAGACAGAAAGGATTTATCACCTGTGTTTTAAACCTTCTTTGTGGAGAATAATAAAATAGGAAAAATGCTTGCATCTAAAATTAGATCTAGGTCTATGTCAAATTAAATTAAGGCTATTAAGCATGAGGAAACGGGGCGTGTACAGCCATGAAAGATGTTGGATGCCTGAATCAGGAGCTCCCGCGTCGGGGCCGATAAACCCCTCCAATCGCCCAAAAATCAGCAAACATCTGTGCCAAAATATTAACGACTGCAACGCTGAGAGCTTGAGCAACGGGTAGAGGCCACTTGCGGGCTGAATTACGGAATAGCTGAGCCGATGGTTGGAGGCCTGGCCGCCAGCCGAGTCTCGGAATATCTGAGGCCGCAAGCTGAGGCCCAAGTGAGCGGGAGGAGGTACAGTGCCACAAGAAAGGGCACAGTCACAGGTGCCAGGGTGTGGCGAGTCAACCCATCCAGAGCACCACCCCTACAAACACTCAAACAGCAGACCGGCAGAGGACCCAGGCGGTGGATACAGACCCTCCCTCCAGGCCTGTAAAATGCGACTGAGACACCGCCGGGCGGAGGCCCGTCCAGAGGCTGGGCCTAGGATCACATGGTGCCGCTGGCTGAGGCCTAGGGTGGCTGAAGATACCTGAACCACCAAGGTCAAGAGCATCAGGAACAACAGTAGCCGTCGCCCCACACATGGACACATAGAGGAACCGGCGGCATGCATAGGCCCCCTCCCTCACGGATTGTATTATGGAACCACGACATCGGCGGGCAGAGACCCATCCTACGACTGCGCCTTAGACCAAGGGACACCCCAAGCTAAGGTCTGGGGTGGCTTGCGGAGTCCGTAACACCGAACCTCTGAGCAGCAAGAACAACAGTGGCCGTGGACCCTGCAGGCGGCTCCAAAGCATGGTGGCAACAGTTGTGCAATGACCCCTGCCCTCACAGGAGTGAGCCACGTATTTGCAGCGCTGGAGGTGAGAGGCCGGGATTGCGGCTGAGCCCAAAAATACGTGAGGCTGCCAGCTACGGCTTAGCATTACCTACGGCGGAGTTGTGCTGTTTGTGTGGGCACGACCAAGGAGGCCTCCGGATGAAGATCCAGCACAGGACCAACATCCCAAGAGACTACAGGTACTGGCTGTCCTATCTGAATAACTCACCGACGGGAACTGCGCAGAGCACTGGAGGTGAAGACTGCACCCGACGAAGCAGGGGGAAGTGAGGCCAAGACAAGTGTGGCCACCAGGGATGTAGAACTGAGATCAAATGAATCCCCCCTACTATAAAATAGATCAAAATCGGAGGGGCCCTAGCCTGTCCTAGATAAAGGTCCATGCAACCAGAGTGCAGTGAGGAGGACCAGATACTAAGCGAGGGCCTGGGGTAAGGATGGTAAATGGCAGGCGTGCGCCATAGCCTTACAGGGCAGGCGGAACCGACAGCCAAGGCACAGAGGCTACTTACTAAAATAAGCATGTAACCTGCACAGGCTGAATAGAACGAGACCAACTGAACAAAAGGGCAGCAAGTAAAGGGCGCATAGGACCCCCTGCATGAACAAAGCACAAATATCCTTAGCTGCCTTTTTGGGGACCGAGCAAAGCCAACATGGGAAGGCCAAAAGGGAAACAAGTGGAATGACAGGAGAAGCTAGCTCCAACATTATAAGAGACTCCCCACTTATGCAAGAGGAAATACCAGACACCCACACACAAATAGTCCGACCCCCAGATGAGCTGAACATCATTCTGAGGGAAATACACAAATACAGGTCAGTGCTGGAGCAACAACTGAGCACATTCACTACAGATGTGCGCTTACTCCGGGTGGACCACAAAAAGCTAGCGGAGAGAGTCCAGACACACTCAACAGCCTTGTCAGACATCACACCATGGCCAAAGGCGCAAACTGAAATGGTCTTGCAGCTACAGTGGCAGGTAAAAGAGCTACAAGAGAAGGTGGATGATGCGGAAGGGCACACAGAAGCAATATTCACATAGTAGGGATGCTCGAAAAAAAGCCGAGGCCGAGACCCAATGCAATTCACAGAACACTGGCTAGCACTGGAAGGCCTGGCGGAAATGTTTAATGTGGAAAGGGCTTACAGATTGCCAACAGGGATGCATGCCCCTGGACTACCACTGAGGCCTATAGTGGAAAAAATCCTGAATTATAAGGACAGGGACACACTATTCCACAAAGCAAGAGAAAAGGAGCCTCTCCTCTATGAAAACTCGAAGATCTTGCTGTTCCCAGACTACACCATGCAGGTACAAAGGCAAGGGAATGCATTATTTGTGGTTAAACAGCACCTACAACAACTGAACCTGCGCTAGGCAATAATATTTCCGGCCAAGCTCAAGATCAAACATGACAATGCCAGCCATTTCTTTGATGACGCAGAGAGAGCATGGCTATGGATAGAAGTACATTTCCCAAACCTGGCAATACTGGGCGAACACAGGCCGCCTCAAAGGTTAAGTCAGCATCATAGGTGAACAGTGCAACAGACCACTGGGTGACAGAGGATAAGGAATGAGAGAGCCCCAACCCTCGAACAGAAGATAGAAAGCAGGAGAGAAGCATTGCAAATGGCGTTGGTGCTCAGAGCGATAGGAGAAACCAGCAGGCATTAATAGTCCTCAGATGGCATGCCAGCGACTGACTCGGAGAGTAACCAGCCTCTATTCTCCTCTTTTACATCACAAACTGCCCGGGACCTGGTGGAATAATAACAGTCACTGTGCAGAGTAAATGTAAGCCGATGATGGCACAGGTCAGAGACAGTCAATTCTCAATGGACACGAATGAGGGCACAAAGGTGGATTTATCATCTGTCTACCTACCGTCAGGGGCTTAATGACAGCATTCCGTGGGGTTCTGTCCTCAAATGAATCCTTACCTTATGAGTTGGTTTGTCTCTGCTACTGTATCTCATTATCCTAATTCAAACATAAGGTCCACCAACCAATGACAATAGGCTCCATATTACCCCTTGGGCTAGTGGGCTAGTCTGACTTCTCTTGTACTTTTCTTGTACCCTGCTGTTAAATTTGACAGAGTAATAGGATGGGGCCACTATGTAGGCATCATAATACATCATACTCTGTCTTGGTTAACACGTGCGAATAAATTCCTTTACCGCTTTTTACACCCATGTTGGCGTTACTTGGCACATAGTCCCTCTCCTAGGGCTAGCCAGCGATTTATCACAGCTTATAGCTGTGGTTACTCTTGCTGTCATCATTTGATTGACAATAGGGTCGATTTACTGTTCCAATAAACCATTACCATTGTCGTTTGCACATTTGAGAGTCACTGGATAAAGTTGATTGACAATACTTTATTAGTTGACAATGATCACCACACGACGATCTAGGTTAGTGTTCTAGTTCAAAACTTCTGTTTTCACGCGTAATGACGTCCCTACCAACGCCGTCACATGTGACACGGAATGTTGTACTTTTCTTCACGTTTCTGCCTTCAGACCGGCAATATTCGGAGCCAGACGTGCATGACTAGGCGCCAGGTGGAGTCGCGAAACTTTGGAAGTAAGTGCTGTTTGTTCATCACGGGGGCTAGGCTCTCTTGATATTTTGTAGACGATAAACGTTGAATTGTTTACTTCACAGAACTTCCAATTGGGGCCCCCGGTCTGTGTTCGATGAAGTAACTTCTGTAATTGACTCAAGCAAGCCTTTTTTCTCCATAGCCAAAGCTTTATTAAATACATTGCTCTGCCTTAAGTTATAGGGCGACCATTTGCCTTACATATGTGTAGCGCATGGGTTGTTTTCTTTCGCCTAATGGGCTATAGACATAGGGGTTCCAGCCGCCATTACTAACAAGAGACAGCAACTAGTCGGCTGTTTTTTCTCCATTTCACCTCACCAGAAGGGTAGGGGGACAACGACAACTACCAATAAACAGTGGTGGTTAGCCAGGTTGGAAATTGGGCAGGAATTAATTGACCAGATACCAATTGCTTTATAGAAAAGAGCGGTCCCGGTTGGGACATTCATTTTTTTCTATATTAAGAAACACCCAATGTTGATATTTCTGAAAAACGCATATGTAAGAAAAATATTGATATGATAGAATGATGACGAGCAAAATTTGTCCCCATGTTTTCTTTCTAACAGGTTATCAGCGGTCTAATAATTTCCGAGATCACTGTTCATGGTAAAACCGTGAGTTTTTTTACACACAACCATAGGTTAGGGTACGCCTTAGCGCGGGTATACCGCCATGGTCTCACTATCCACAAGGTCCTGATGAATGCTTAGCATAATGTGCTAATACAAGCTGAAACATGTTCATGTCGACCAGTTTTTATATTCTATCGGATTTACCAGCCCCCATTGTTCAGTTGGTACTGATCCGTCACCTGTTTTTATTAGTACCCAAATTACCTAAAATAAAACACTTTTCAGGGTATATTTGGTTACTTTTTAAATCTGCACCACTCCACTTACACAAAATCACAACCTGCTCCGCTGCAATTGCAGGCGTCGTAGCACACCGGAACGGCATTCGGCTGATCCGGTGGGGACCCAATGATGAAGCATGTCTCCAACCAGGTTGGAGAGTGAGGGTCCTTCTATAAACATTTGTGTGTTTCTTTCAGTGTGTTTATAAACAGTCACTCTTCTGTTGATCTTGAACAAGAATGAGGGCGCCCACGCCGTAAGGAATCCTCAGTGGAGAATATGGAAAGAAGTACAATGCGGGCCCTGATGCGGGAGCTGGTTGCTGTTGGTAACTGTATGGGTGTGGATTAAGCATGGGCGAATTTTGCGGATCTCGCGTTCGCGAATTTTGCGGATTTGCGAATTCGCAATCCGCAAAATCCGCGAATTCCTGCGAATTTGCGGATTTTTTTTTTTTGTGTTCGCCCGTGTTTCTGCCAGTTCGCGAGGGTTTTTACAATTTCGCAATTTGCGAACTTACCTGTCGGGTCGCAAGTTTTGCGAACTTGTTGTTTCTACGTGTCCAGCCTGTTTGGGACACTCTTCTTCATCACTGCCACTCTCTGTCACCACTGCCACTCTCTGACTACTCATGCCACCCTCTGGCCCACCCATGCCACCCTCTGTTTCATCACCACACCCTCTGGTTGTCCAGTGTACATTATTTTCGGCAAAGCAAAGCACACCTTCCCTGCCTCAAGTGACCTGAATTAATTTGGGGCTGATTAATGTGTCACAGAATATTTTTTTAGCTGGCACCTGCTTCCTTAGTGCGCCCTGATTAGTGATCTTTTGCACTTGCTAAGTGCTTTCATTGTTGCAAAATTAGTTACAACACCTGCCCTGCCCCAACTGACAATAATGAATTAGGGGCTGATTAATGGATTTTAACTTCCAGCCTGGCTCCTGCTTGTCTCCCTTAGCTGTAATTCAGGACCTTTGTGGCATATGTGTAACTATTCTGAGGTTCAGAGCAGGGTCACATAATAGTTGCAACTGGCAACTGAACTCTGGAGGGGCCCCTCAGGAAGCACTACAGGAAATGGCTACTAATGATGAGCCTGAACTTTTGAACCTGGCAAGTAGTTTCAGTTTTGCTAAGATCGTATTTCTGCAATTTAGCACTTATTCGCGGGGCGCGAAGTTGTACTGGGAAGCCGCGAACTCACGCGAACAGTGCGAGCAGTGCGAGCAAAATCCGCTGCTCGCGGATTTGCGGATTTTGCGGGAGATTCGCGAATCTCGCGGATTGCGGATTTCCCGAAAATCCGCAAAATCCGCGAGCGAAACGGATTTTCCGCCCATACCTAGTGTGGATATCACTATTATGTATAATGTACATTGTTTGGGGGGGACGAGCCCAGGCCCGGAGTGCAAGGCCACTTTTTCCCCTTTTCTTCACGTCTCTCTTTCCAATGTCTCTGCTGCTTATCTCCCCTTATATACTTGATAAACTTGATACTACTGAACAATTACCGCAATACTGCCACTTGGTACAGCGCAGGGGTGCTGGCATTGGGAGGGATGGTCCACGACTGGCGTATCTTCCCCCCTAGCGATTGTAAATAGTAAGTTAAAGTTGTTGCTTCTACTAGCAGCTGTTTGGTCGGGCACATGTTTAGGGTTGGACCGTAGTACTGAGGAAGTTCAAACTCAAATAGTTAGCAGTGACAAGGGCACATGATGTGGCAAGTGACTGTATTCAACAGGAATAGAGTTAAAGCACACAGACAGGCATTAGATGGCACACATAACACAAATGACGAGAAGAGCATCATATAGGTTCCTCACGTGGAAGGTGCGAGGCATGAGCTTCATACACAAGAGGCATCGTATCCACGCACAGATGAATAGGCACAAGGTGCACATAGTATACATAATGGAGATTTAATTGAACACGGCTGAGGTGAGCAAACTATGAAAAAGGTGGAGAGGCCAACTGTACAGGACAACATATTCTGAGTTTGCAATGTGCGCTGCGGTGTGAATAAGGGCAGGTCTCCCTTTCAGCCCATTAGAACAGCGGGTGGATGGAGAGGGCAGATATGTGCTGTTCAAAGGAGAGATGTATGGCCAGGTGTTAGTGATAGGTAGAATATACTCTCCAAATACTGAGCAAGAAGGGTTCCTGGAAAGAATAAGTGCAGCTCTAGCGGACTGGGCACTCTACCCAAGGATACTGGGGGGGTGGACTATAACGCAGTGATGAACACGCAACTAGACAGGTCACACCCATCCTCTTAGGGGTGCGTTAGCAATAAGGCAGGCTAAGACACTAGAAGCATGGGTAGGTGGATGGGAACTCTACTGAGCAAGATCGTAGCATCATGATTGTTACCCTATCTTGGCATGCTGGTGTTTGTGGATTAATGTGGGTTTGTACCACGCAGGAGCACAGTGCACAATGTGAGAAGGTTATATCAAGTGATGTGAGCCCCTTTAAGCCAGTTCCCTGACACGGGTTGTCATTCATTTGACCTCCGTCAAGCGTTTGACACGCTGAGTTGGGAGTAGATGCTAATGGTGCTGGGCTGGTATGGCACACCAGTAGAATATCTGAGATGAGACAGCCTATTATACACTGCACCGACTGCTCGTGTAAGATCGGGCAAGCATATCTCAAGTGAATACGTGATTTATAGGGGCACCAGGCAGGGATGCCCACTTTCCCCCATGCTTTTCATACTAGCACTGGAATCACTAGCCCACAAACTACGCCTCTCGGCCCGAGACTGGGGCATACCTGTCGATACGACAATCCATGCTGCATCACTATACGCAGACAACATATTATTATATACCTGTGACCTACATAGTGGGCTACCAGAGGCTGCGTCGCTCTTTACAGAGTTTGGCAGAGTGTCTGGACTTTGACATATCAGTAGCATTCTCACTTCAAATACACCAATGCACCGCATATGATAAACTTTGGGGACGATAATGTACAGATGGCTCCAACCACGTTTAAGTACTTAGGAGTGAGCATATATAGAACACAACAGGATACACTGGACGGCACTATCCAGACCACAATAGCCAAACTACGGTCAAAGATAGCATTCTGGATAACCCTGGGTGCAATAAGAATAACGAGGAAGAAACACATGTGTTGTTTTTTTGCCCTGCCTAAACTAGACCAAGGAAATACTGGCTAGTGCCATTGTGTAGGAACTTGGGCATAAGAAACTACTTACACTCATACAGAATTCTGAAGACAAGTACCCTGCCCCATATAGTTTTCGCAGTTGCCAAGTTTTTAATGGCCGTGTGGCAGACAAGGGGAAAAATACTAAAAGACTGATTCTCTGTAAAAAGTGTTACGAACTGTAATCGCCTCCTCATGCCCAGACTCTACAGGGAAATGAACTACTGGTGAATTGCACCCTGCCATGCTTTTATTGTGTGTTTGATGTGTTTTAAATGTTTTAATGAATCTCTTATGTTCTCAAATGGCCAAAATAAAGAATTTTTGGATTGGATTGGACTGGATAACTCTGCCATTGTCTACCACGGGCCGCTTGGCCATAGCGAAGATGGTTATGCTACCAAGGGTTTTGTACTACTTCACAACGGTTCCAATACTAATCCCCATGAAAGTGTGCCGAGTGCTAGATTCACTGCTGACGGAGTTAATATGGGCCATTGGAAGGCGCAGAGTAGGCCTGACAAAGCTACAACTCCCAACAACGGTTGGAGGAATGGGAGCGCCAGATGCTAGAGCCTTCTGCATGGCGAGTCAGCTGCAATGGCTCTGATACTGGCTAGTTTGCCGCAGCTTGCAAGAAATTGCCTACACTCCTAGAATGCTGGTGCAGGGAAAGTTGCATGCAATGCTACATAGTATGCAACCAATTGACAGTGCTGTGTCACCACTACTGCAAGTAGCCCTGCGGTATTGGAAACAAACACTAAAATATAGATGGTGACGACTGTCGTGTGCCCCAAATACCCCGCTTCTGGGATTACCCTTACCAACAGGCACAGTCACACAGGGGGCAACTGGCTGGGAGGGATGATGGAGGGATAACCACAGTGGGTGCTTTGTTCAAGGAGGGAACCCTGCTGTCACATACAAACTTTGCACATGCCCATGGGCTACCGGACACCCTATTTCTGTAACATGCTGGGGTGGCACACAAAGTCAAACAGGTGTCGGCCCCGGACGGACAGGAGCCGCCAACAAATAAGCTAGTACATATGCCTACCCTTAATGGGTAATTGTAGACATCTGACAAAATGGCTCTATACATGTATCAGAGAGACACAGTCCTCCCCGCTAGGGGCTCTACAAGCAAAATGGGGCACAGACATGGGAGAAGAATTAACAGACAGAGAGTGGGCGTCACTTCTAGCCCACCCAAAAGAAGTATCAAGCAATGTGCGCTTCAAATTTATCAAATACACGATTACGCAGAGAGCATACTTAACACCTCACAGGCTCCACAAAATGTTCCCCACAGCTGTGTCAAATTGCCAGAGATGTATAGAGACAGATGCAGGGTTCGTTCATATGATGTCCAGTGTAACAAACTACTGGGCGCAGATAGCGCAAATATAGGCAGACATGGTATGTGGACAGCCATGGAAAACAGCAAAGAGCTGCATACTCGGGCTCTATCCTCACCCAAAAGGATGCAGGGTTCAGGTGCGCTTTGTGGACATAGTGCTGATAATAGCTAAAAGACACGTCACAAAGAGGTGGAAGCCAACTAGGCCACCAGAAATAGAGGCATGTAAGGAGGAGGTAGAAAAGTGGAGCCTAGCTGAAAGCGCTTCAATACGCAAAGAGGAACAGCAAGGGCAGTGAAAAAATACCCATAGCAATAGCTTGGGATATGCTGCGAGAGGCCTTCAAATCATCGGATGGGACCGCACAAGTAACAGCCGACCCTATAAATGACACGCCATAGACAATGGCACTGACCACCCATGCCACTAACTCACACCACAACACAGCTAATGCACGGCCCAGGGCCACAGGTGTCAGAGGCACAGATAACATGTACATGGTAACCTAAGAACTAGACATTGATAATAGAACTGTATTGTTTGTTAATGTTTCCTATCAAAAATGCAACAGATGCTCACTCTGCAATCCAGAGCAAATACCAATTGTGATGCCAGTTAGTTAACTGCGGAGTGGGTGGGAGGGATCCAGGGTTGTTTGATTGAAAATAATTGGAATATGTATCGCCTGTTAAAATTATTATATACGATTAACAAAGGGAGTGTGAAGATACAACACGTATAAGACAAGTTACGTAAATGTATATAATGGAGGCAGGAGATGGCGACTGTATAGCAATATGGTAACTGTATCACTTGCATAGTGATAATTGTACACATATGCTCATGCATCAGAACAGGTGCTAAGTGTATGAGAATGTTTACTTGAAAAACTCAATAAAGTTTGGTTAAAAAATAAAAGCCTGAGGAGACTGGCTGCTTGGAAACTGATCCATAACACATCACTCAAGACTTCTTTAAATTGTATCAGAATCCTTCTTCCAAGTAATTGTTTTCCTTGGGACAGGACAAAGATAACATTTTTGAAGAAGCAGAGTTTGATCAATCCTTTTGTTTGGAAGAAATAGGAGGAGCACATGAAGAACTACCAGCAGCTAAAACCCTGTAAGAAGATGGAATCTCTAAAGAGCTATCTGAAATATTTAAGAGTTAGTTGGATCCTCAGCTAAAATCTTTGAAGTCAGAGGGGCCCATTATGATGTCGGGCGGATTGTCCCGGCCAGGCTGGCGCTGGCCACCGCAGGCCTGGCGGGACAATCCGCCTGACGTCATCTCCTGATTTTCCCCCGCCATATTAGTATGGCGGGGGGGACCTCGGCAGACGGAAAGACCGTCCACTGCTTTTACGCCCCGGTCGCCTTGCGGCCGGGGCGGAAAAGGAATAATATGGTGGCGGTGTCTATCAGACACCGCCAGCCATATTATGATGGGCATTTTACAATGGCATGCGGTCTTCACTTTGGCGGCCCCCTGCGGGCCCCCAAAGTGAAGGAGGGGTGGGGGGTGCACACAGGGGGTACCTGTGGTACCCCTCTGCATTTGCATATACAATGCGGTAGGCACTGCACGGTGCCTGCCGCATTGTGTATGCAAATGGATTCATGTCATTGTGGCGGGAGGTGCAGAGAGCACCGCCCGCCACAATGTTAAAAATGCAGGATGCAGCCGCCACTGTGGCGGCCGCATCCTAATACCACTCACTCCCGAGTCCCGATAGGATGGCGGGCGGACTAAGTCCGCCCGTCATCATAATGACCCCCTGTATCTCTAGTAATGATCCTGCCCTTCTTTTAATAGAGGGAAAATATTAACCTTCCTGAAGCTAGTGAAAGATCGACAGTCCCGTGGGTAACGTAGGCTCACAAAACTAGATTATAAAAATGTTATGAAGATCCGAGCTACACAAATCTCTAAACGGTGTAAAGTGTAGGTGTATTATGATTGGCTGATTGTATATTAGTGGGAAGGAATGTGGTAGAATCATGGCAACGAATTAACGCAAATCAGAGTATGTTTTGTTTGAAAGTATAGTTAAAGTGTCACATTGATGGCCAACAACAGTCATATTTATCAAAGAAGCATTGTTGATAGAACTGATGGTTATCCAGTGGCAGTAACACATTTAAATATACCATCTCAGAATGTTGCTGTTCTAGATAGACATTTGCTATCAAATTATTATTTTCAATCTGTGAAAACATTTTCCTTTTTAGCATCGTAAGACATATTGAAACCTACTTCCCAGTATTAGGGTATATTAGCTCTTTCGAACCAGCACACTACCAATACCACAACATGAGCAGGTTGTTTAGTAAAGAGCACCTGCACATTTATAAACATGATCTTTGTTCAAGAATGTAAGGTGGCTGAAAAATGTAACGCTTAGATTCTTGGATCTATTGGGAGAATGTTCTTGTTGCCAACCGTGTTTTAAATGAGATTCAGGAGCAGCGTGCTGCCTGGAGAAAAAGTGCATCAATGCCTTTTCGGGGTTAGAAAGGGCTATATAAATGCAATTACAACACAGTGTAATATATATATAACCCTCCTGTGGTACTATAACACTATAACACATAGTGGACCAGGTACACTCACAGAAGACAACACTGGTGTGGGTTAATCCTGTCACTCAGTAATGTACCGCGTCAATAGACCATTTAACATCAAATGAACAAGAACAGGCTTGGAATAACTGAGGAGATCAGCTGTATGCCTCTGGCCAATGAACACTATAATTTAGACCACAATTGTAAGTTCCACCAGGATACATGCTATGATCACTTCTTAACATCTCACAATAACAATAAAAAATTTGATGAATTTGATAATGTCTTCCCCAGTAGCTCTCTCCACCATTTCTCCCTCCAACCCATGCCTGCACAGGACCATAAACTTTATACAAAATGACTCAAAAAGAATAACAAGTGAAGTAACCAGCTAAGTGGACTATGATCATAAACAATATAATAAAGGGAACTGCATAGCTCCCCCAAGCTGTCATCTGACTGAAAAATCATAAACTGAGTGCCTCCTTCTCACACTTCATCAAAAATCTCATTTCCTAGAGGGACAGGATCCTGTTATCCTGGAGCTTATTTTACTTGTGGACAAAATGCATATTTCAATTTTCCACATGGATGGCATGGTACCTGTTATCTTGGCATAGTTTTCCCAAAGATTTATCATGTGAAACATCTTAATGATCCTGTAGGGGAAGAGAAATCCACACCCAAACAAGATTTTAGTGCAGCAGAAGTAGTAGGAAATATTTGTGTTGCAATAATCACATCTGCAAGAATAAATCTAAATAATTAGAAAATTAGAAAACTGTCTACAATAGTGGATAAATTGGCTACTAGTACAGCAAATTCCTTATTACATGTAAATACTGAGATGATTGTGATAAGGTCTATGGTCTTGCAGAGCCAGCTTGTGTTAGACCTTTTGCTAACAAAAGAGGGTGGAGTCTGTGCTTATATTAGGAATATATCCGAGTTGACAAAGGATTTAAAAGAGCTGGAAGCAACAGGTGCTTGGGAAGCTATTGGAAATGAGTTTGCTTCAATAGATGGTTTGGAAGCTTGAGAAGCGGAGTGATCGGGTGTATTTTGAACATTTTGAAACCTCTTTTGAGTTAATCATCGATTGTGCAATATTCCTATTCTTGATCTTTAAAGGATATCAGCATGTGCAGGTTAGATGGGAAGTGCAGTAAATGAAGAGAAAGAGAACCAATGTGGAGTTAGAAGAAGGTCAGAGCAGATATTATGATGGTATGAAGCATCTAGAGGAGTTTAGATAAAAGATGCTCAACACCACTAGGTTTTGATTGGTCTAATGTGATAATTATTAGATTGTAATCTGTGATGGCTTGATCGCCATAAAAGGGGATTTGGAGTAGCATAATTTTGGCCCCAACCTTTTATGTTTGGCTAGAACATGTATATGTATTTACTTTTGGCCTTATGTACTTCTGTGATGCAATAATACCAATGAGATGTGGGTCATTGAAGGTATAGTAGTGCATCTATTGTGTGTTTTTGACATATATGTGTGTGTACATATTAATGTTTTCCTTTTCTGAAACATCTGTATTGCTGATATTAAACTTCTATAGGTTTAGATGGTAAGGTGGTGTGCTTAACTGCAAAAGGGTGTTCACTTTTGCCCTTTTCATCTTCTCAATTTATTTTTATTATGATTTGGAATTCCGTGGAATTCAACATAAAATACAGAATAAAAACAGCTTTTTCATCTTCTGTATGGGCACCCTGTGAGAGGACCTCTCAGTTTGGTGAAGCAGGGCTGGGAGCAAGCACCCAGGAAGCCACCTCAGGTTGGATTCAGTTACGTCATGGCCTTATGGAACCAGACAGCACGTTTCAGGAAACTCGCTCAGGAGTACCTAGAAGCTAGACAAGAGAAAACCAAACCTTGACCAGAATACCACTCGGGTTGAGCTTCAGCCTGGTCAAAGGATGTGGGTGAGGGAGCCAGTAGAGCCCTGCATGCTACAAGAACAATGGTCTGGCCCATTTGAGGTGAAGGAGCGGAGGAGTGACATAACCTACCTGATGGACATGCAGACTCCTTAGAATCCCTTAAGGCTTCTGCACGTGAAAAGCCTCAAATACCCCTTTAAGAGGTCTGAGTTGAACATGCTCTTGGCTACTGATACTGGGGCGGAAGAGAAGAGTGAACCTCTCTTCGACCCCCTGTCTGCTCAAGAGGTCTTAATTGACCATTCTCTTGGCTACTGTTGATGGAGCGGAAGAGGAGAGTGAACCTCTGCTTGACCTCCTGTCTGCTCAAGAGCAGTATGGGTCAGTGAATGGTGTGATCTCCTTCCCTACAATGACCCTAGAGCAGCAGAGTGACTGTCATCAGTTGCTGGGACAGTTTCCTACTCTATTTTCACTCCTCTAAGGAGTCACCCTTTAGTGTACTCATGACATCGATACTGGGGATAGCCCACCTGTGATGCACAAGATTTACTGCCTGACTGACAGAGTGAAGGTTAGAATTAAGGAAGAGGTTTCCAAAAAGTCAACCTTAGGGGTGAACTAGCCCTCCAGCAGTCCCTGGTCAAGCCCAGTAGTTTTGATTCCAAAAGCTGCCCACCCAGTGTCTTCTCTGAACTGTGGTTCTGCATGAACTACCATGGGTTCAATGCCATCACCAAGACTGACGTGCACCCCATCCCCCGAGCTGATGAGCTCATTGATCAGCTGAGAGCTGCCAAGTTCCTCAGTATGCTTAATTTAACTGTTGGGTACTGACAGATTGCCTTGACTGAGAGGCACAAGAGATGGCAGTGTTCTCAACATCAGAAGGGCATTACCAGTTTTGGGTTATGCCTTTTGGGTTGAAGAACACCCCTGCCACATTACAGAGAATTGTCAGCCAGGTCCTGGCTGGACTGGAGAACTTCAATGCCTCCTACCTAGAAAACATTGTGGTCTTCAGATCTAGTTAGGACTGGAGGACCTCTTGTACCACCCCCAGGAGTTGTGAGGCTCAGTAGAGTGCAGGCCTAATTTTCAAAGTCAGTAAGTGTCAAAACAAACAAGTGGCACTTCACCTGATACCTGGCTGCACAGCAGGAGTTAAACTTCGCTCATAATATAAAGATATGCAAAACTATGCTGAAATACAATGTATGTGCTTCTCAATTTTTGTTCATAGGTTTATTAAATTGTATAATATATCACATGTAACACAAATAATGATGAATTTGTTGTAACAATATCCAATTCATTTCAAAGAGTTAAATGCAACATTTCTTGATTTTGGTCTTTAAAATCTTGTAGTCCTTCAACATTCTGATGTGAATGATGCCCAATGCATTTCACAGTAATGAATCCCTTCTTCAGGGCCTCGAATATATCGAATCTTGTTCCAACAAGCGTGAATAATAATCACGAAGGTCAATGCGCACACACTAGTACTACGTTCTCAATGTGTCCTAGCGTCCAGCAGCTACCTCAACTAAGACCAAAAGCTCCAAGTGTAAACCGACCAACACAGACTTTCCCAATAGTCGTATGTTTCCAGAAAGCAGTGTTTTCAATTCTAAGTCAGTAAGTGCCATATAGGGCAGGTGTCTGTGGTGTACTTGGGGCACCAGATAGGAAGTGGGCAGGTGGCACCCCTACAACCCAATATCAACACCATTCTGGCTTGGGCACCCCCCCAACAGGTACTAATGCAGATTTGTCAAGGGGTATGGCACCATTGTTGCCCCCTTGACAGAGCTGTCTTCAAGAACGCACTGGACTGAGGCATGCCAGACCACTTTTGACACCCTGAAGGAGGCCATATGCACGGTGCCCATGCTCAAGGCTCCGGCCTCTTCCAAAGAGTTTGTGGTGCACACTGATGCCTCAGAGCAAGGTTTGGGAGCTGCGATTTCACAGCTATATGGAGAGGGCCTAGATCAACCAGTAGCCTTCATTAGTAGGAGGTTACTTTCCCGGGAACAGAGGTGGAGTGCGATTGAAAGGGAAGCTTTTGCTGCGGTTAGAGTGGTGAAGAAGCTAAGACACCACTTGTTTGGGACTCCCTTCCAGATTCAGACAGACCACAGGCCCAAAACTATTGAGGTGGTCCATCTCCCTCCAGGGAATGGACTTAACGGTGGAACATCGCCCTGGCATAGAACACGCCAATGCTTATGGCCGGTCAAGGTTCTTCCACTTTAGTGAAGGGAACTCGGATTAGGTTGGGTAGTTCTTCTCACTCTTACATGGGGGGGACACTTGTTAGACCTGGCAGCTTTGGAGTCATATCTCCTGTCTTTTGCTTCTGACCTTTTTGACTATGTGCTGCATTTCATTTTTGCTGGTTTTAGGAATCTGGACACTTTACCACTGCTGACTAGTGCTAAAGTGCAAGTGCTCCCTTTGTAAATTGTATTGGTGATTGGTTTATCCAAGATTGGCATATCTGATTTACTAATAAGTCCCTAGTGCACCAGGTATGCCCAGGGCCTGTAAACCCAATGCTACTAGTGGGCCTGCAGCATTAATTTTGCGCCCAACACATGCAAACGTATCTCAGGCCTCCCACTGCAGTGTCTGTTTGTGCAGTTTTAAACTGCCATTTAGACCTGGCAAGTGCACCCACTTGCCAGGCACAAACCTTTCCTTTTACTTCATGCAAGTCACCCCTAAGGTACACCCAAAGCAGCCCCCTGGGCAGGATGCATTGTGTTTAAAAGGTAGGACAGGTAGTGGTGTGTTTTACATGTCCTAATAGTGAAATACTCCTAATTGTGTTTTTCACTATTGCTAAGATTATCTCTCCCATAGGGTAACATGGGGATTGCCTTAAACTATCTTTTATGTGTCATTTCCTATTGTGAACAGATAGAGATTTATAGTTTGGGGTCTCTGAACTCACAATTTAAAAGTACATCTTTTGGTGAAGTTGGTTTTAAATTGCATGTTTGAAAATACCACTGTTAGAAATTGGACACTTTCTTTCTTAAAAGTTCTGTGCTTCTGCCTGTCTGTAGAATCCACATCTGGGTTAGGTTGACAGTTGGTTTCTTGGACATTCACTTTAGACAGTCACACAAAGGAAGTTGAGTTCTGCCTTGCATATACCTGATGGGCCATCACTAGGTTGATGGGCTTTCCTGAGCTAGAGTGGTTGCAGGAGTTGTCACTTATACTTGAATAGGGCTCCTTTTGTCCTCACACAAAGCTGTAGTGTGTCAGGGGCCAGGTCAGGGAAAGGCAGGGTTTTGTGCACTACAAAAACTTTGCTTTGAAGTTTGCCTACTTCAAAGGCAGAAAGAGGTTTAAGTATTGGACCTCTGACACTCTCAAATCAGAACTCCTCTGGACTAAAGGACATTCTGTAAGGAAGAAGAGCAGGATGGTGTAGGACGGACTGACGGTCCCGCACCGCCAATTAGCATGCCACCGCAACCATGGCGGTCGCAACCTGTATATTTAACATTGTGGCGGGTTGTGCTGTATTCAGCACCCACCACAATGTTAAAAGGGCATGTTGTGCATTTGCATGCACAACATGACAGGCACCGCATGGTGCCTGCCACCTTGTGCATGCAAATGTCAGGGGTACAATGGGTACCCCCCAAGTGCAGCCACCCAACCCCTCAACCCCCTGGGGGCCCACAACTTGCCCCCAAATGCATTCTCCACATGCCTCTCCATAGCGGAGTCTCTGCCATGGAAAGGAATGAGATCGCCATCATCATAATATGGATGGCGGTGCCTAGAAGGCACCCACACCATATTGCAGGTCTTTTCCACCCGGTAGGCAATCGGGCGGATTGCCTACCGGCGGAAAACTGGTTGGTGGTCTTTCCGTCCGCCTGGGTCCCCACCCCCATCGTAATATGGCGGGGGAAATTTTAGGTGGGCGGATGGAAATGTCGGGCAGATCACCCCCGCCATACTGGGGGTGGCTATCCGCCCGCCATCCTAATAGACACCTAAGTTAGGGAAATAGAGTTATTTTTAATAAATAGAACTAGACCAAGTTACAAAAATCCAATCAGTAAAAATCAGAGGTTGTTAAAACTGGTGGTCTCTAATTTGCAGAGGTAGGTAGATTTGTCCAAGTAGGGACTCTTACTTCTAGTCAGGGTAAGGGGGATACACACTCTAGATAACCCCTGCTCACCCCCTTGGTAGCTTGGCACGTGCAGACAGGATATCCCAAAGACAAATGGTAAAGCATTTGTACTCAAAACACAAAGTAACACAATGACAACACCACAAATGGACACCACTCCTGTTTAGAAAAATAAAGAATCTTTATCTAAGATCAACAAGACCAAAATGACAAAAATCCAACATACAGGTAGTGAAATATGACTGTAGAACAGTAATTTGACAAATAAAGCTTGTAGAAAACAAATAGCTCCACGTGGGTCTTCTAAAGCATCATGACAGCAATAAATCCAAAGTACGGCGCCGACCGTGAGTTGGATGGCGTCAAGCACAGAGTCACACGGACCTCCAAACAAACAGTACTTTGGAAAGCAAAGTCTATGGTGACACACAGCATCATGGAGGTGAGGCGTTGGTGCCAAGGTCGAGGTCAGATCCGTGGCTGCCAGTAAATAGACATAATATTGAATATTAAATATCGAATTGCACTAATATCACATTGTTTATATTGATATTACCATTATATCTAAGCAATTAATATTGATGTAAAAAATATTGTTTTAAAAAAAAATATTGAAGTATAAAACATCGAGTCAAAAATATCATTAGTAGAAAATATTGTTTTTTAGTGTAGTTATAAATATCGGAAAAAAAATATATAGAATGTGTGAAATATAGTTTTCTGTAAATATCGAAATAGCATTTATTGGTATTAATTTATTTGTTTTATTGTATTAATATTTGTATGAAATTGTAATAAAATAATTATTGTAAGATATATTTTAGGAGCGGGATGTTGGGTTATTAGGGTATAAGGGTGGGGAGTGTTTTAAAAATAGTAGTATGAATGTACACATTAATTTAAAATAAGAAATTTAATTCCAAAATTCTAAATTATATGTTTTGTTTTAGGAGCGGGATATTGGGTTATTAGGGGATAAGGATGGGGAGTATTTTAAAAATATTAATATAACATTACACATTAAATTAATATTTAGAATTTTGAAATTAATTTAAAATAAGACATTTTAATTTAAATTTGAAATTTTATTTTTGTTTTAGGAGTGGGATGGTGGGTTATTAGAGGATAAGGGTGGGGAGTGTTTTAAAAAATATTACCATAAATTTACATTTTAATTACAATTTAGAAAATTGCAAATATTTTAAAATTCGAAATTTGGATTTAAATTCAAAATTATATTTTTGTTTTAGGAGCGGGATGTTGGGTTATTAGGGGATAAGGGTGGGGAGTGTTTTAAAAATATTATCATAAAACAACCCATTTACATAAAAATTAGAACATTTATATTATTTTAAAATTAAAATTTTAAAGTTACATTTGAAATTTTACATTTGGTTTATTGCGGCCTAGTGTAGAAATGTAATGCTATGTTTCTAAATGTATGTTTATTTAATATGGAGTGTATATAAATGTTGTTTATTATACTGTATGTGTATGTTTGTGTGGGTTGGTATGTTTCTTTCTCCTTTTGTAGGTTTTGTTCTCAGAATCACGTTTCGGATGAGATAGAGTTTTTTTATTAAGAAGTGTGTATTAGTATTTATTACTAATATTTATTTAACACTTTCTTAATATTTAATGTTTTCCTGGAGCGTTTCTTTTTTTAAACACTATTTTCTGGTTTTTAATATTGTTTTACTGGAGTGTTTCTTTGTTTAATTACTATTTTGGGGTTTTTCATGGTTAGTCGTTGGATTTATCATTGCTGGATTTTTTGGGTGGAACAGATGTATTATATATATATATATATCTCAGCTCAAGTTTCTTTCAAGTCCAAGGAAAGAAATATTACCTACTGGCGGTCGCCAGTAGGTATATATAGTTAGGATTTTTTCTCTATGGAACTTTTGAAAATTCTATGTCTAATAACTTTGGCGTCTGTGGACGGAATCGGCTGAAATTTTCAGGAAAATGGCACATTTTGTTTCCGAGTAGCCCCTGAAAATTTGGGGGGGTTTTCTCAAGGGGGGGCCGAGAAAAAAGGGGGGTCCCAAAACGCGTTTTTCCCATCCATTTTTCCATAGGGCGTTTGGCCTCACTTTTAGCTCGAACGGCTGAATGGATTTACACGAAACTTGGCAAAATTGTAGGGACGATGTGCCTTTGCTGGGTCTCAATATATGTGCTCCAGTGGATTTTGAGAAATTAACGTTTAAAAAAACAGATATATCTGTGACAGCGTCCCGGATAGCGCTCCAGATCGCATACTTTTCGCGTAACGGAGCTTTGCGAAGCGAAGCTGATTGGCTCTCCGGTGTCTGTCAACATTCTAAACAGTCCGGTGCGGCCGCCATCTTGTTTCTCGGTAGGATTGAGAGACAAGAGGAGGAGAAAAACGAAGGGGGAATTTAATGAAAGGGGGCAAGGTAGACTCCTCTTGACCCCCTAGGAATGATGTTGGGGTTATTAAAGGGTCCCGTGGGGCAAATAAAAAAACTTTGATTTTTCGCGGTAGAAGCGCTTCTCGGTTCGCGAACCGGGTCGCAAACTGGTAGCGAATCGTGAATTCGCCATTTTGTGTTTCGATTTAATTAAATTACAAGATGGAGGAAAAGCAATGTGAGTATTGGGTATAAGGGGGTATGGGAGACGCATCCTGACCCCCTATGTTTTCTGAGGGTGGTTGAGGAGGCTCATATATGTTGATATTTGTCTTTCAGCGGTTGCGCGTGAGCGTTTTTTTTTTTTTTTGCCGCTTGACCTCTGTTAACGTTCGATTCGAAGGAAATCAGGAAGTGTTGACCGCCATTTTGACACTGCGAGTAAATATATTGTTAAAAATAATTGTTATAAATTAATCCGTATTGATAAACATTGTCTGCGCCATCTTGCTTTTTTTCCAATGCCACACTTTTGTCGTGCACGGCAGCCATTTTATAGGCCTTGACCAGACCCACTCTCTGCACGCCGCCGATCCTCAGCATGGCTCCCCACCCTCGCAAGCATCTCCCCCACGCACTGGTCACCCCTGCTCTCTCTCTCATGCATGGGCCATAAACCTCCCCCCATCTGCGCTGCTCTTCCCTGAGTATCACACCCTGTGCCCGCCCGACACCTCCCTTTCACCCTATTCACTACCGCACCCTCTGACACTCCTCTTCCTCTGTGTCTGATTGTCCAGGCCAGTCCCAGGCTATCACCTAGCCCTGCGGATGTAGTTTATGGCCCCAACTGTAAAGAATCACCCCTGTTCAAAGGAGTTACAGTAGATCAAGGCCCCCACCTCATGAGATCCGTCACACCACACGCGTTCCTACTATCTGATAACGATCCTGTATTGTGATTGGGGAGGGGATTCTCACTGTAAGGGTGTGTGGGACCGAGCCTGAAGCGGAAGATTCCAGGGATGCCTTTTTGTACATCAAAGTCTTCACAATTAAGTGTCATATTAAAAATATATAGTACTCCAACAAAGTAGTAGGAATATAACACTTTAATAACTTATAAATATATACAACGCTCCAACAAAGTAAACACGTTAAAAAAAAACTTTTTAAACAACTATTTACATGACATTGCTTTAACCAGGATAGACAAAGAAATGACACAGTGATGTAAAAGTTTCTGAAAGAAATGCCAAGAACGTCCCATGTGAAAGTGAATTTTATCTGGCAATTTTTTTCTTTTCCTTCTCATGAAAAAAAAGTTAATGCCAGGTTCGTTACCTGCCTCATCTGCAAAAAAAAAACTCTCGAGAGGGACCGAAAAAAAATATAGCTATGGTAATCATACCATGCATCGGCACATGGAGAGGTGGCACCCTCTTAATTATTCTAAAGCACAACTTCGAGATTTGGTGGATAACCCCCGACCGGCAAAAACATCCACCAATGACTTAGCAATAAGTGAGTCAGAGGCAAGGGAAACGGTCCCAAATCTGCAAAAGAACTTTGGGCAGATGAGATTGACTTGTGTAGCATGTGGAAAATTAATTTCATGCGGAGAGATGAGTATTACTTTAATAAATAGATCATATGAAAATCATCAATGTCCAAAATGTCCTAGAAAGTTATTTTTGTCATTTTTGAGGAAGAGAGATAACCTACAGTGGTACGGGGTCGTTTTCGTTCGTACTAGGGGGGCCAGGTGACATTCCTTCGGGTGGCTTAGGGGCATTTAAAACAACTTCCCTGATACAGGTAGCATATAACGTAGAGGCTAAATACCATGATCTTTATCGATTGCTTTATGCTGTACAAAAATGAAAAACACATACAACAAACCTGGACCATTCATATTTTCAATGTTTCTGCGTACTATACTTTTTAACCCTTAACTAATTGAGCTGCTTCATATATATATATATATATATATATATATATATATATATATATATATATATATATATATATATATATATATATATATATATATATATATATATACACACATATATATATATAGAACTCCAACGAGTCGCCGGCTGCAGCCGTCAGTCAGCGCACAGGTACACAGACTCCAAGAAATAATCACCCCAAACCAGTCTTCAATATGAGAATTATTTATTCCATAAAATGGAGGTGGTGGTGCCAGTCATCAGACGCGTTTCGGACATGCGTCCTTGCTCACTGATGAGCGGATAATGCGGAGGTCATGTTTAAAAAGGTTTGGTAAGCATTTGAATTTCGCGCCTTTGTAGGTGCTAGTAAACATAAACGGTAGACTAACATTTTAAGTCTCCTTCCAATCCCATTTCGTGGGTGCCATATTACAATGGTCAACGGTGAATAACAAATGTTTACCATGTCCATCAAAACATAGGTACTGCAACATATTACTGCATATGATTATTTGAACCAGATTTTAACATTTCGACCATCTTAAAGCATTACCAATGTTCAGAATGCTAGTGTTGCTCGCATTGATGTGCCCGTGAGGTAAATATTAGACTCATTATCATAAAGTTGCCTCCTTGTATACTTCATATATAGCGGTAATCAGTTTGACTCACATATAATTGTATGCTTTACTGTCTGTACAAATACTCATATTACATGCAAGCTAATCACAATGCATACATGTTGATAGGGCGCAATAATGCATGGTTGCAGGTAAAATAATACACCATAGATCTCAATGCAATACGTGTTACAGCATAAATTGATTATGTAAAAACATAATCAGTGTTGGATATATATATATATATATATATATATATATATATATATATATATATATATATATATATATATATATATATGTATATATATATATATATATATATATATATATATATATATATACTTATATATATATATATATATATATATATATACGCCATCGACCTCTGGAATCTTCTAGACACCATCTCTCCGGACGTCGCCTTCCTTACAGAAACATGGATGAACGCCTCCTCCGCCCCAGACATCACCATTGCCATCCCAGAAGATTATAAGATCACACGCAAGGACCGTACCGGCCACACAGGAGGAGGAATCGCTATCGTCCATAAGAAATCCATCCACATCTCAACCAGCTCTGACGTCAATCTCGCCAACTCTGAACACCTTCACTTCCAGATCCACATCGACCCCAAGACCACACTCAGAGGCACCCTCCTTTACAGGCCACCAGGACCCCGCGCACAATTTAGTGAGGACATCACGGACTTCATCACTCCACACGCGCTCCCCTCCAAAGATTACATCCTTCTGGGAGACCTCAACTTTCACCTTGAAAAGAACAACGACCGCAACTCTACCACCCTTCTGGACAACCTCGCCAACCTCGGACTTAAACAACTGGTCACTTCCCCCACCCACATCGCAGGTCACACTCTCGACCCTATCTTCACCTCCAGCAATCATGTCTCCTTCAGCCACACTACGGCTCTCCTCTGGACTGACCACAGCTGCGTTCACTTTACCTACAACAAGCCCAAACCCAACAACCACCCCCAACCAACTTTGCAAAGAAACTGGAACAAAATCACCATCGACCAGATCTCCTCATCGCTTCTTCTAAACCCCCCAGCCCACTCCTCAAACCCCAACCAAGCCGCCACCAACCTCACCCTATGGCTATCCAACAGCGCCGACATCCTAGCACCACTGAAAAAACGACAAAGCAAACTTGGCAGCAAGAAGGCCTCATGGTTCAACGATGATCTTAAGAAATCCAAGAAACTCTGCCGCTCCCTTGAGAAGGTCTGGAAAAAAGACCCAACCACCAGCACCAAGGACGCCTTCAAAAACGCCACCCGCATACACCACCAACTGATCCGAAAGGCCAAGAAAGCAGCCTTCAAGGAACGACTAGATAACAACGCCCACAACAGCAAGGAACTTTTTAACATCGTCAAGGAATTTACCAATCCCTCGGCCAACTCTAACGACATCACCCCCTCTCAAGCACTCTGCGACTCCCTAGCCTCATTCTTCCACAACAAAATTGCAGACATCCACAACAGCTTCGACAACCAACCCGGAGACCAACCCACCCAACCATCTGCTGGACCTTCACCCCCTTCGAACATCCTTAAGGACTGGAACCCAATCTCCACTGAGGACACCATCCGCCTGATGAACTCCATCCACTCAGGATCCCCCACAGACCCATGCCCTCACCACATCTTCAACAAAGCAGACTCCATCATAGCACCGCACCTCCGAGACGTCATCAATTGCTCCTTCAAATCCACCACCTTCCCGGAAAGCTGGAAACACGCTGAACTCAGCGCCCTTCTGAAAAAACCCACAGCGGACCCCACCGAACTCAAAAATTACTGCCCCATCTCGCTACTTCCATTCCTGGCCAAAGTCATCGAGAAAGCTGTCAACAACCAGCTCGCCGCCTTCCTCGAAGCCAACAAATCCCTCGACTCCTCACAGTCCGGCTTCCGAGCAAAACACAGCACTGAGACCGCCCTCATCGCAACAACAGACGACATCCGAACCCTACTGGACAATGGAGACACAGTCGCCCTCATCCTCCTCGACCTCTCCGCAGCCTTCGACACAGTCTGCCATAGCACCCTTCTACAGCGCCTCAGAAACATCGGAATCCAAGGAAAAGCACTGGAATGGATCACCTCGTTCCTCACCAGAAGAACCCAGAGAGTCCGCCTTCCACCATTCAAGTCAGAGGCCACTGAAGTCATCTGCGGCGTACCACAAGGATCTTCACTCAGCCCCACCCTTTTCAACGTATACATGAGCCCCCTCGCGGCCATCGCCCGCCAACACAACCTCAACATCATCTCCTACGCGGATGACACTCAACTGATCCTATCACTCACCAATGACCCTAGCACCGCCAAAACGAACCTACACGAAGGAATGAAAGAAGTAGCCGAATGGATGAAACACAGCCGTCTGAAACTGAACTCAGATAAAACAGAAGTCCTCATCTTAGGTACCTCCCCCTCCGCATGGGACGACTCTTGGTGGCCAGAAGCCCTTGGAAAAGCACCCACCCCGACAGACCACGCACGGAACCTGGGCGTCATCCTGGATTCCTCACTTTCAATGAACAGACAAGTCAACGCCGTCTCCTCATCCTGCTTCAACATTCTTCGCATGCTCAAAAAAACATTTCGTTGGATCCCCACCGAAACTAGGAAAACGGTCACCCACGCTCTGGTCACGAGCCGACTGGACTATGGAAACACCCTCTACGCCGGGACTACCGCTAATCTCCAGAAAAAACTCCAACAAATCCAAAACGCCTCAGCCAGGCTCATATTAGACATCCCGCGTAAAGAACATATCTCTGGTCACCTGAAAAACCTCCACTGGCTTCCCGTCAATAAGAGGATCACTTTCCGGCTCCTAACCCACGCACACAAAGCACTCTACGAAATCGGACCAGATTGCCTCAACACACGACTGTCCTTCTACACCCCCTCCCGCCAGCTTCGATCTTCCAACCAACCCCTTGCCACTGTACCTCGCATCAACAAGACCACCATGGGAGGTAGATCCTTCTCCTACCTGGCAGCTAAAACCTGGAACTCACTCCCCACTTACCTTCGCCTTACCCAGAACCACCTAGCATTCAGAAAGCAACTTAAAACATGGATATTTGACAAGTAATTCCCCACCCCTCCTTAAGTGCCTTGAGACCCTCTGGGTATGTAGTGCGCTATATAAATTCTCTGACTTGACTATATATATATATATATATATATATATATATATATAATTAAATATATATATATATATATATATATATATATATATATATATATATATATATATATATATATATATATATATATATATATATATATATATATATATATATATATATATATATATATATATATATATCACAGTAGGTATATATAGTTAGGACCTAGTTACCATAGGAAATCTTCAACATTCTATTGGGAATAACTTTGGCCCCGATTGAGGAATCTGTGTGTAATGTTCCTTAAATTTGCTCATCTACGCTTCGCTCCTTCCCTGACAGTTTCGGGGGGATTCGTCAAACGGGGGCCGAGAAAAAAGGGGGGGTCTCAAAATGTGTTTTCCCCATGTTAATTTCCGTAGGGACCTTTAGACACGGCTACAGCCCGAACGGCTGAATGGAATTACACCAAACTTGGCAAAATGGTAGGGCCTGGTATGCAGATGTGCCTTTGCTATGTTTGATGAAAATCCCTCCAGTAGTTCTTGAGAAGATTGAATTTGATTTTTTTCAAATGGCATTTTCTATGGGACCTTTAGACACAGCTACAGCCCGAACGGCTGAACGAAATTACACCAAACTTGGCAAAATGGTAGGAACAGGTATGCAGTAGTGCCTTTTCTATATTTGGTGAAAATCCCTCCAGTAGATGTTGAGAAAATTGAATTTGAGCAAATTATATATCTATAAGCGCTCAACATTCTATTAGGAATAACTTTGGCGCCGATTTAGGAATCTGCGTGTAATTTTCCAGAATTTTGGCCAGCTCCGCTCCGCTCCTTCCCTGAAAGTTTTGGGGGGATTCGTCAAGCGGGGGCCGAAATGGGGTCCCAAAACGTGTTTTCCCCATGTTAATTTCCATAGGGACCTTTAGACACGGCTACAGCCCGAACGGCTGAATGGAATTACACCAAACTTGGCAAAATGGTAGGGCCTGGTATGCACATGTGCCTTTGCTATGTTTGCGGAAAATCCCTCCAGTAGTTCTTGAGAAAATTGAATTTGAAATTGGTCAAATGGCATTTTCTATGGACCTTTAGACACGGCTACAGCCTGAACGGCTGAACGGAATTACACTAAACTTGGCAAAATGGTAGGGACAGGTATGCAGTAGTGCCTTTTCTATATTTGGTGAAAATCCCTAAAGTAGTTGTTGAGAAAATTAAATTTGAGCAAATTATATATCTATATGCGCTCACCGTACCCGCACCGTACGCGTACGGTACGTGTACCGTACGCATACGTGCGCGGACCCTTACGTGCGCGAGCGAGTTTCTGATTGGCTGGCAGTCAACTGTCAACATTCTATACTGTCCAAACCAGGAAGTGTTGGCCACCATCTTGTTTTTCAGGAGAACTGAGGCACAAGAGAGCCCAAAACAAGAGTGGAAAACACAAAAAGGGGGCAGGGTAGAGACCCCCCAACCCTCTAGCCCTTCTCAGGGGTCCCAGAAGGACCCCCAAGGGCAAAAATAAATCAAAAAAAATAAATCGAGGGGTACACACACCGTAGGTGTACGGTACGCGTACTGTGCGCGTACCCCATGATTTAAAAAAAAGAATAATTTTTTTTGCACTTGGTGGTTCTTCTAGGACCCCCTGAGAAGGGCTAGGGGGTCAGGGGCCTCTACCCTGCCCCCTTTTCACGTTTTTCACTCTTGTTTTGTGCTCTCTTGTGCCTCACTTCTACTGAGAAACAAGATGGCTGCTCAGGTGGTCCCAGAAGGATAATAACATATATAAACAATATCCGCTAATAGAATTAGCATTTACAAAACCTTTGAAATTTATTGAAAAAAAATATAGGTTTCACGTCTAATAGAGTTAGGAATTAGCATTTAAAAAACCTTGCAAATTCACTGAAAAAACCATAGGTTTCAGGCCTTATATGGTTAGGAATTAGCATTTAGAAAACCTTGCAAATTCACTGAAAAACCATAGGTTTCAGGCCTTATATAGTATTATAGTTAGGAATTAGCATTTAAAAAACCTTGCAAATTCACTTAAATAACCATAGGTTTCAGGCCTTATATAGTTAGGAATTAGCATTTTAAAAACCTTGCAAATTCACTTAAAAAAAGAAGGTTTCAGGCCTTATATAGTTAGGAATTAGCATTTCAAAAACCATTGAAATTGCGCCTATATAGTTAGTTGTACTAACTATATTTCGCACACCCGCAATCCACTGCTGATGATGTCACATATTACATCATTCATGACATGGTCAGTGACATCACTGATGACATCACTGATGACATCTCAAATGACATCACTGATGACATCACTGATGACATATCATTTGACAATACTGATCACATCACTGATGATATCATTCATGTGATAATACGATGCACCTTCTCACACTCTAATATAACCTTTGATACACCCAGTGTTAACTACAGACTACCATTCTTGAAACCATTGACACACCAATACTAGTTACTACATACGCACTCACTGATTCCTAGGTCTACACACACATTCACTCATTCACCCATAGAATCACTCATACATACAGTCACTCATCAATACAACACTATCTTATGCACTCATACACCTTTACAGACACTCACACACTGCCACTCATCCATGGAGTTACTCACACACCTAGTCAGTCATGCAAAGAATCAATCACACTTCCATTTCCTCAACTATACAGTTATACACACAACACCTTACTTATTCAAACATATACTAACACATACTTACTCTCTTATACAATCATTGATACAAGTACACAATGATCCATACAGCCACTCGCACATTCACTGGCTCTCATGTATAGTCATTTATATATGCCAACTCTCACATGCACTGTGTTTTACATATGTACTTACTTGAACATGTAGCACTGAGATATCCATTCACTCACCAACACAACCATGCACACAGTCAACCGCCCATATAGCTGTTTCCACATGCACTCTTGAACTCATACACCTAGTGAATCAACTGCTCAAACATCTATGCACAGAGTCACACACCTCCCAGCCACCCACACACACACTCAGTCTCCCATTCAAATACTTGGGCAACCAATCAATAACCCATATAGCCACTCATATAGCTACTGATCAACACATGCAGCAGCTTACACAACAGACATACTGATGCACACATTCAGACAGTTTAGTCACTAACCCATGCATTTAGTAAGACACATTTAATCACTCACTCATACAGTCAGTCACGCACCTACTAAATCCTTCATCCAGACACTTAAACAGCCACTCATTCTTCAATATGTAAAACATATTTAAACTTTACAGAAACACATAGTCACTGGATGATGTCATCAGTGATGTCATCAGTGATGTCAAATGAGATGTCATCAGTGATGTCATTTGAGATGTCATCAGTGATGTCATCGGTGATGTCACTGATCATGTCATGAATGATGTAATATGTGACATCATCAGCAGTGTATTGCGGGTGCACGAAATATAGTTAGTACAACTAACTATATAGGAGCAATTTCAATGGTTTTTTAAATGCTAATTCCTAACTATATAAGGCCTGAAACCTATGGTTTTTTAAGTGAATATATATATATATATATATATATATATATATATATATATATATATATATATATATATATATATGACATTTTATTTATATTTTAAAAAGATAAGAATATATATAACGACAGTTACCAAATGTCTTTTGTAGCAAAGTCTTTTGCTATTAATTTAAGTTATTTTTTTAAAGAATAGTTTTTGCTATTAGTGACAGGTATTCTAGTCCTCTAGTAGTTTGATATAGTGTTACTTGACTTTGTAGTAGGTCGTACATTCTTTTGGTCTGTTTTGTGAGTTTAGGGCCTATTTGAGTTACTGATTGTTCCATTCTAAGTTCTTTGTACCTTTGTTCTTTTTGTAGGGCTTGGAGTAATTTATGTAGGGTAGGTATTGCTCTTTCTGTTATGCCATCCTTCAACAGCATTGTTGGTTTTGGCTCATTTATTTAAGGTGTTTAAGTAGACATTCCACCAGGGAATGTGGAATTTGGGTAGTCTTCTGTGCCCTGATCTGTAGAGTCTTCCTACCCAGGTATCCTCAAAGTAATACAATAGTGTGCTTAGTTTTTCTTTGTGTCTTTTGTAGCAGGGACTTTCAATTATGATACTGTAGTGCTCTGCTACCTCCGTTACTGGAACATAGGATGTCCGGTGGTCGACTAGTTGACCGGGCGAGAAAGGGGCTAGATATGGTGGCGGTGTCTGCTAGAGACCGCCATCCATATTAGCATGGGTGTGGGAAGCAGCCTTTCCGTGACGGCTATGCCACCACAGACAGGCATGTTAATTTTGCTGTTGGGGCCTGTTGTAGGCCCCCCGGTTATCCCCCGGCAGCTGGGAAAAGAGGATGCCACCGCCACTGTAGCATCCTAATTGTAGGTGCGGGACCGCCGCACCACTGGCGGCTGGCCCCAGCACTGCTAGGGTGGCGGGCGGCATCCTAATCAGCCCCTAAGGGTTGACTTTTGTAGATGTCTCCAGAGACACTGATTAAAGTGGTAATAGCAACCCTGGATTGCTGTATGGGAGTAGCATTTTAGCATACTATTGATCATGGAATGCTAAAAATCAATAAGTATTTTCTGAGGGAAATGATTATTGGTTTTATCTTTTATTTGGTTTCAAATGTCCAAGTAGGTAGTTTGATTTTTATTAGGGAGTAGCGTATAGACAAATGGAATATTAGAATTTTGGAAAAAGCCATGTATTGTGTATAATTGATAGGATGGTTTGGGGCACATTTTGAATGTCCCATCCATCATTCAAGTATTACATTGTTGCAATTTTACTAAATTAATTGCAGTAGCAAACATAATAATTTGTTTGTAATTGCATTTATTGTCGAAAAATATGAATGGTTCATTGGTGTGTGTGACACTTAGCTCAGGGGGAATCTCAACTTCTTGAAATGTTCTGGGGCAGGTGTACTAGATGTCGTGGCTTTTTCTGTCTTTCTATGGTTTTTTTTAAGGAGTCAATAGTTGGCAATTGACTAGATGCATGTTGTGGTACTGTTAGTAATTGCTCCTTCAGTATCTCTGTGGTAGGCCTATCTGTGCTAGTGCTAGCTTCTTTAATATTTTCAAGGGCACTTTTAATTTCTATCTCGGTTACATTTGGTATGGTTATGTTCTTTAACCAGATGTAACAGTTGGTTCCTGCATGATAGCCCTACCTTAGCATTTATTAGAATAATATTTACTGCATTTCCAAAATACTTTTAAACCACTCTGTTTTTCTTGTATGTATACATAGCCCATATAAAACAATAACATTTTGCCGTTTTGTGATGTAACAAATTCGGCTCCTTCAGCCATGGTGGTTTGTTTAGGTCTAAGAAAATTATTTAAACATATTAATTGATAATATGTAGTATATATTAAAAGAAAATACATATACATTTTACTTTATATACTTACTATGTTACTGTTGAGGTTGCTGAAGATGTTTTTGTTTATTTTCAAAATTCTGTTTTATTATATTCGAAAATATTTCTGTTGGCAAGAAGAAATATAATGTTATAATGTTTGTTCTATTAATATATAGGTGATGGGGAATTTGGGAATAAGTGGGGTTTTTAGTGGGTATTTTAGGGAATAGTGGGATATACAATAGAAATGTACTTACTTTGTAAATTACTCTTTTGTTGATGTAGTTGAAGTAGTTTTGGGATGCCTTTTAGGAGATATCTGTAGAGGAGATATTAGTGCAAGATAGATATATTAGTAATGACATTTTGATATGAGTAGTTTGCTAGTTTAAAGGGTAGTTAAAATTGTGTTTTACTTACTTGGTGCTGTTGTAAATTTCTTTCAGAGTAGTAAATCTGCTTTCTGTGAGTAATCCGGCAGAGTTTCCTCTTCTTTTTTGATTAGCGTTGTAGTTTGTATTATGTGTAAAAATGTGTTGTTTATATAGTGTTTGTTTAATTGATGGATTTATATCATTGGTTTATTCTATTAGTTTGAGGTTATTATTTGTTGTTTTGTATTTATTTACTTTCCATATAGTGAAAATGCTAATTAAGAAGTTGTTAATGCTAATTATTATTTTAAAAGGTTTATCTTTGGTTTTGTATGTTTAATATAGTTTAAAATGTATATTATTGTATACTATTGTATGTTTTAATTTTCAAAAATGTAAAAACATTTTATATGAAGTTTAATAGTGTGAATATTAAAGTTTTGATGTTTTTATATGTTTATATGTTACAACACAGGTTTATAATAATTATAATTTGGGTAGTTTGATTTTACTGAGTACGTCAAACATGCCAATCATGGATAACCAATCAAAATAACAATTTGTACAGGGAGCACTTGCACTTTGACACTGATTATCAGTGGTAAAGTGCCTAAAGCATCTAAGCAGCACAGCACAGCATCGAAAATACAGGAGGTAGAGGCAAATGTAAGGGAAAACCAAGCCAAAGATGCCAAGTGTGACAGAGGATTACACTTTTAAAGATTCCAGTGAAGTTAATGCCAAAAGGCTCAAAACTGTGGATATCTGGTCACACCACCACTGGACATAATCACAAGTTCCGCTGATCACAAAGGAGCACAGACCCGCCACGGAAACCCAGTTACACCCCAGAACAAAGTGTCCTCAATCCTGGTTTACAGAGCATTGGTAGGATCTGTGTCGAAGAATTATCACACAGCCAGAGTGATTCACCGGTTTTAAGAGGCAACCAGGCTGGGATGCGAGGCCCTGCGTGGTTGTTGAGGATCTTGTCGACAAGGATTGGATGCCACTTGGCAGGGTAGACTTGCAAGTGTCAGAGGCTAGGTTCAAAGGCCAGGTTAGTGGAAGACTGTTGTGTCCCTTAGACTTCAGATCAGGAGGCCAGCCAACTAGCCCTTAGAGTCACTTTGGCGTTCTGAGTTCAAAGGATGCAGGTCCAGTCCTTCTCACTCATGCAAGACAGCCGCAGGCCAGCACAGCAGGGCAGTTGGCCCTTCAGGTAAGCAGTTCAACAGAGTGGAGGTCCTTTCAGCAGCACAGCAGTCCTTATTCCTGGCAGAGTATGCACAGGTCCAGAAGTGTACTGAACAATTTGTGTCTGAGATATAGTATATAGGTATAGCATACCTATTTGGGCCTTTAAAGTATGCAGAAGCTTCTAGAGGCATGCCTTGGAAGTGCACTGGTGCCCTGCATTCCTCACCCTGGCTCCAAAGTAAATACAGGAGGTATGCAACCATTTGTGGGGAGGCAGCACATATCCTATTCAAGTGTAAGCAGGGCTGGGCACAGCTCCTATCACCCATCCTGCTAGTGAAGGCCCATCCAGGAACACCTAACTTCCCTATTGTGTGGATGTCTAGAAGCAACACACAGAGCCCAACTGTCAATTACAGCCAGTCATGTGTGATGTAGAGACAGACTGCAAGCACCAAATGGCTAAGGTAGGAAAATGAAAACTTTATAAAAGTGGTATTTTATAAATTGTAATTTAAAATTCAATTTCACCATAAGTTAGGATTTTCATTACAATTCCAAAGACACCAAAACATAAACAGGTCACTTGCTCCTGTTTGGGCATATATAGCTTATTAAATGTAATAAGATAACCTCAATGTTAGCCTTTAGGAGAGCGGTAGGGCTTGCAGTAGTGAAAAATTAATTTAAGGGTTTTTCACTACCCGGACATGTAAAACTTAAAATTGCATGTCCAACTTTTTAAATGCACTAAAAACAGTCCAAACAATTTGGCAAGTACAGGATATTGCAGAACTTCAAGGATGTGAGGATAAAGGGGAGTTAGCTGTTGTTACTGTGCATTAAAGAAGCAGACAATGGGCAGTTCAGTATGATGCTGTGTAAGCACACATCAAACCGCTGTGCTATCTTTGAAAGTCTAGGGCTCTGAGTGCGAAGATACAGTTATTTGGGTTAAGACTTTGGGAACGTGTACTGCTCCCCGCTCACGAGGCAGTTTACTTGCGATGTCTGTGCCCAGGGGTCGGTTTCTGTGCCTTCCTGCCTTTGCTGCACTCTGTCATTGCTAGAGTGTAGGCTTGCATACCAAGTGGGGGAGGGAGGGCTCCTAATGTGAAGTGGTAGGGAGGAAGAAATTAACTTCAAGACGCATGCCGCGGCGTGCAAAAGAAATACAAAGAGGGGGTCTCCTAATGCAAGAGGGAGGGAGAGAAAAAGAACTTCAAGGAGCACGCCATGTTCTGCCACATTTTGTTGCATTCTGCCATTGCTACAGTAAAAGCGTGCATACCGAGAGGAGGGGATGTAAATGTGCACTGCTCCCAAGGCAGTTTACCTGTGATGACCGTGCCCAGGGGTAGGTTTCATTGCTATCCTGCTTTTGTTGCACTCTGACATTTTTAAAATGAAAGGACACATATGGGGGAGCTCCTAATGCGAAGCTGGAGGTGAGGAAGCAAAAGAGCCTCAAGGAGCATGTGGCGGGCAAAACAAGCACACGATTGGTGCGTGCGTGCGCGCGCCTCGCACTCTGACATTTTTAAAGTGAAAGCACATATGGGGAGCTCTTAATGCGAAGCCGGGTAGCAAAAGAGCTTCAAGGAGCATGCTGTGGTGGTTTAAAGTGAAAGCACACATATTGGGGGAGCTCTTAATGCGAAGCCGGAGGTGAGGAAGCAAAAAAGCTTGAAGGAGCATGCTGTAGCGGGCAAAACAAGCACGCGAGTTGGGCGAGCGTGCGTGTGCACGCACTAAAAGTTAATAAAGAAAATAAAGGAGGCAAGTCTGGTGAGTGGCGAGCGATGCGCTTAATGAGCCATGACAAGAGATGAAAACAAGATGGCGCCTCTGCGCGTAACCGCAAGCTTTAGGCCACAAGCAAAAGTGTGTAGTGAGCTTTTTAAAGCCCACTTACTAAAAGTCTTGCCAGAGTAGCACAAGCGCTGGCCTAGGCGAGACCTGAAAAGGAAGGTATGGGCCTGCCAAAAGGTGTATTTTGCTCGGTCTACATGGCAGCTTATGAACAGCACACACAGGAAGCAATGGCAGACCTGAGATATGTTTAATGGGCTACCTAAGTGGGAGGCACTATCAGTGCTGCAGCCCCACAAGAATCATTTAATTTAATGACCATGGGCACAGCTAGTACAACTTTACTAGGGACTTACAAGTAAATTAGATATGCCAATTGGTGTCAGCCAATTCTACCATGTTTAGGGAGAGATTACAATCACTTTCGACAGGTTAGCAGTGGTAAAGTGCACAGAGTTCTAAAAGCAAACAAAAATGGCGTTAGAGAACAGAAAGTTGAAGACAAAATGGTTTAGGGGTGACCCGGGAAAAACGGCCAAGTCTCACATGTGCCCTCCGCTTGTGAGAGGGCTGCCATGTAGGCCCCAGAGCTGCCAGACTGTTAAATACATACATCACTCAGAAGATTAACAGATATTGTGTGGTGAGGACAATGTCCCAGAGGTTTTAGAACTTCCTCTAGCATAGGAGGACCAAAGTTCAATTAGGGGGTTACTTGACTTGCGTAGTGTTTCTCTGGTGTTCTCACCCTGTAAAAGTTGTGTGGCCATCTAGAGGGTGTCACAATAGGGCGTTCCACCTCCATACCTCATATGTTTGTTAATTAGGTCTCGCCTGCGTTGCAGCGCATGCGCTGCACGCTTGCAAGATCTATACTTGTTGGTTTTCTGTCTGTTTTATTTGGAAGTGGGGTTGGTGACCGCCCTGTCTCCCTTAGACCCCGTCCCTTAGGTCTTGCCTGCATTGCAGAGCATGCGCTGCTCACTTGCTTCAGAAGTGGGGTTGGTGACCGCCCTATCTCCCTTAAGACCAGCCCCTTAGGTCTCGCCTGCGTTGCAGCGCATTCACTGCTCGCTTGCAAGATCTATAGAAGTTGGTTTTCTGTCTGGTTTCTTTGGAAGTGGGGTTGGTGACCGCCCTGTCTCCCTTAGGCCCTGCAGCGCATGCACCCTTCACTTTGTGTCCTTGTCTCCAGTACCCCATGGTATAATATCATTATTCTGCCCGTTCTCATTGTTTTTTTGCACCTCCATCCCCCGGTGAAATTCAAAATCTATTAGCGCATCCGGGAAACCAACTCAACAGGAAGTAAAAACCACGCAACAACACTGAGCACAACGTGGGAGCTGAGAGCACAGCATTGTGTGCAGGAGCCTGCCTAAGTGCCAGTGCACTTCATGCCTCATCGTCATCCGAGAAGGGCTCAGTTGGGAGGCGGGTGGACAGGGTTCACCTCGTGAGTAGGGCAGTATGAACCAGGGTTCTCCTCCTGTTTATGGCAGTATGAACCAGGGTTCACCTGCTGTTTAGGGCAGTATGAACTGGCGTTCACCTCCTGTTTAGGGCAGTATGACCCTGCGCCTCTGTGCACCTTCTCCATTTGCGACCCTGACAGTTTCCTGGTTACTTTCAGAGTATTTTATGTTTAAGGCTTCCCTTCATCTTTCCTTCTGCTCATGGCTCTGTTTATTTTGCACAGCGGGCAATTTCATCTGTGATACTACTGTGTGATTCATTGTTCCTCAGCTGCTGAGTGACAGCCTGGCCTTGGTCACTCAGTCCTGTCAGGGGTGCGTGAGTTCCGTGTTATAAGCAGCCTTTCATGAACAAAGCACTCAAAATGATGTCCTTTAAAAAATAACAATCCAAAGTGAAATTTAATGAAACAACAACTACACCGTCCTCATTATTACCCACTGAAAGAAAAGAACATCTATTAGGGAACCCGAGCACCCAATCTTATCATAAATAAAGAGGGAGTGAAGCCTCAAGTATACACACATTAGAAGAGTGACGTCACCCAGCCTCTGTTCATTGGTCACAGCTCCTTTGGACTGGGTAGTTTCATCGGTTGGTAATTCGACTTTGGCTTAAGCTCTCTTACAAACCAAAGGAGCATCAGCCTTTACACTCCCTCTGATGTGCAGGGATGAACCCTGACTAAGTCTAGGGCTGGGGTCTTTTCTTCTGTTGTTGAGGTACCTAAGCCTGGGTTCTGCTGTCGAGGCACTTACGCCCAGGTTATATTGTTGAGGCACTTAGGCCAGGGTTCTGCTGTCGAGAAACTTAGACCAGGGTTCTGCTGTTGAGAAGCTTAGGGCCAGATTCTGCTGTTGAGGCACTTAGGCCAGAGTTCTGCCATTGAGACTCTTAGGCCAGGGTTCTGCTGTTAAGGCACTTAGGCCAGGGTTCTGCTGTTGAGGCACTTAGGGCCGGGTTCTGCTGTTGAGACACTTAGGCCAGGGTTCTGCTGTTCAGATACTTAGGGCCGGGTACTGCTGTTGAGGCACTTAGGGCTGTGTTCTGTTTTAAGGCACTTAGGGCCAGGTTTTGCTGTTGAGGCACTTAGGGCGGCCATCAGGTTAGATGCAACCATGTAGCAAAGATCACCAAAATAGCACGCATGATATGGTTATTTATTTGAAAGTTTTATACAGCACGAACAAGACCCTTGTGGGTATCAGAACGCTTTACAAGGTAAGTATCTTAGTTACATAGTACAGTTAAATGACATAGGGTTCAGTGCAAGTCGATGATAGTATACAAATAGTCTTTAAGCTACATAGTAAGATGGTACATAACAAAACGTTCCCAATATATCAAGCATAATATAGATATACTAGCTAGGATATCTGAATGGACAGTAGACATTATAAGGTTCCATATCGGAGATACATTGGGTTGCCTAATATCAGTAATCCATGCTCAAGTGAATTTAGCCATGAGAAGTGATTTCACTTCTTTTTTGAAGGATGCAGTAGAGGGGTTAAGTCTGGTTTCTGGGGGTAGAGCATTCCAGATTTTGGGCGCTATCCCTGAAAAGTTTCTGTGCCAGATAGCTGGGCGTAGTGTGAAGAATGGCTTTATGTGTTATTCATGCTATTTATCAAATGAATTCTGGCTTCAAAAGGTAGCCAATTAAGGGATTTTAGGTCAGGGGATATGTGGGAGTTTCTTTTCGTGCCAGTGATGAGTCTTGCTGCAGTGTTGATTGATGCTCTTAGAGGGGCCGTTGCAGCTTTGGGCAGGCCGCAGAGAGAGACACTCCCGTAATCCACTCTTGGTATGACTAGAGCGTGTACTGCCAGCTTGAAGTCCTTCTCCGGCAGAAAAGGTTTCAGCTTTCTCAACGTATTTATCTGAAAGTTTGCTCCTGTTCTTGCGTTGCTGATGTGTTTTTGCATATTGAGGTTTCTGTCAAGTGTTATTCTCAGCGATTACGCTGAGTCCACGATGATAGGTTGGCAGTTGAGTGCAGTAATGTGTTTGATCCAGTCTTGCATTATGGGTACTTGGGCGGGAGGAGCGATTGGGAGGATTTCAATTTTGAGGGGATTCAATTTGAGATGGTTTTCTGCCAGCTAAGTCTGAGTTTTTCCAAGAGTTATGTTGAGCGATTTGAAGTCTTTTAGGATATGGATCTTAATATATAGTTGTGTGTCATGTTTTTCCCATTGTGCTACTTTGCAATTTTTTCACTGTACTTAGGTGTGACATTTCAATGCCTTTTTCGTGACACACTCGGGTAAACATCTTATTGCCGTGAAATGCAGTAGAATCAAAGTTATTACTACAGCCATTTAAATTACCATAGTTTGTGACACTTGTGAAGTAGAAAGACCCCTAAAACAGCCCTTCGCTTGACATGTATCCCATTTCAAACAAGATGGTTCTGGATAATTTTGTGGAATAACTACAAAGAAAGCATCTAAAAGCAGCATTTAAATGTGTCCTGAATCTCTTATGCTATAAACCTTACCGGCAAATGTTGCTTTTTATGCCGCTCAGAAAGGATTTGGAGGGCTGTCCGGGCCCCATGGTGGCAGCCCGCTCTTCACAGCCTGGGTAAATACAACTCTGGGCACCGAATGTGGTCTTGTGACCACTGCTGTATGACTCACCACTCAGGGGCAGAGGCCAGGCAGAGAGTCGCTGCCTTTGGACATAGGGAAGGTGAGAATTACACTTTTGGTACCTTTGTGTATGTGTTTGCGTGGTGGCCGGAGAGACCGAGGGAAAGAGAGCCTGTGTGTGTGTGTAGGTTTTTTTGATTTGTATTATCTTTTTATAGGACTGTTCTCAACTTTAAACTGTACAACCAATTGAAACATACACAAACATTTGCAATGCAATAGGTCTCGCATTTATATGAGTTTGAGCTAGTGGCATTGTAAATTACAATATCTTTTATTTATGTTTTTAAAACATAACTAAAAGGCATTGTCATTTGCAATGCCAATAGCTCAAACATGTGTAAATGCGAGTCCTATTGCATTGCAAATGCTTGTTTTTATGTTGTGCTTACTTTTGTTTGTAATAGGTACATTTCAGTTTATAAGAAAAATCACTGACTAAACAGCAATTTATTGAGTGTTATTTGCTGAGGTCTAAGTATCTAGCTCACAGCACCTACTCTGAGTAAGCCTTAAACTGTTCTGCCTCACTACCCTGAGAGTCAGGTGCTAAAAGTGCTCAAAAGGGGTTCTTGATTAGGAGATCTCAGTGCGGGGTCCTTGGACAACAAAGCGTTGAAAGACTCAAGTTATTACAGTGGGGGCCCAGTGCTTTCTCATTGCCCTTGTACCCACCAGCTCTTATTTCTGACACTATCCCTAAGATGTTGTGGGTTGCTAGAAAGAAGGACAAAACCTTGTTTCCATTCCATTCAATTATCATTGACTGAACTAAACAGCAATCCGTTTTCATTTCTCGCATTCTTTAAATAAATATTTGTAGATTTCATTATTATCATTTGTATTTAAATTTGGTGCTTCTCAACAATTTTCTTCTGCAGTTTCTTTCTTCAGCAGCATAACATCATCATAGCTCACTTTTGTTCTTCATTCTCTGTGATTGACTAGGCTCCCCGCTCGCCTAGAGGAGGGGCGCAGTTAGTCGCGCCATGAAACCGAGCTCCAGATGGAGGGGCTGGTTTAAGTGATCAGATTTTGTGATGACCTGTGTGTACACGTATCGAAACCGAAACTTATCGCAGGGGGTACGATGGAACTGTGTAGTGGATAGGCGGGGATGGGACTGACCTGCTGGTGGTCCTGGTCTCTACTGCCGAGGGTAGGTGCAGGGAGGGGACTGACCCGCCGGTGGTCCTGTCTCTACTGGCCTATCCTGCAACGTATAGACTGTGTGGACTCTTTGGGAGGCTGCCTGTGTTCGGGTACCTTGGTGGCCTGGTGCGCTATGTGCTGGCCTGTATTTCAAAGCAATGCAATGTTTGCTGTAGAGCGTTGGGGCCTGCCGGCACAATGTGCACAGCTGGATCGGCCGAGTCGGCCAGCAAATTTAAATACATGTGTATGGCAAAGCTGAAATCAATTATAATGCTATGCTTAATTTCCTTACTGCTTTTGTCATGTGGATGTGGCAGAGTCGGCCAACAAATTTAAATACATGTGGATGGCGAAGCTGAAATCAATTATAATGTTAAGCCTACTTTCTTGACTGCCTTTTGTCATATGGATGTCGCTAAATGTCTGTTCATGTGATCAATGATATATATCCAAGTAGTACTTTTCTCCCGTTGTGGTTGTGTAGATTTATGAGTTATTGTGAATAAAAGTCTATGCCATGGACAATATGTGAAGGGGAGAGAGTGTTTCATTGTGCGCGTATTATAGATAAGAACAGATGTTTGCTCGTTCCTTTGGGGTTGCGTTCTCTCTCTCTCTGTCACACAAACACACAATCTCTTTCTCTCTCTTACAAAGACATACCATTTTTCTGCACCTCTATGCCCACACTCGTTCTCTATCTCATTCTCCCCTTTACTCATCCCTCCGGCTACACCCATCTTCGCTCTATTCATGAGTCTCTCTGCATCTCTCTCAATCTAAGATCTCCACCGAAACGGGCTAGACTACATTGAAAAAAGGCCCATTAAAAATGTTCCCTTTTTCAGTCCAGCATTCACTTAGCTGCAAAATCTGAACACTTTTTCAAGCAACACAAGGGTGCATGATCTAGGAAGCACACATACAAATGTGATGCACGAAAAGATATGCCCTGCACGAATTTTACTACAGATAACTGACTAACTTTGGAGTGGCAAAGACCACCGAGTCACGTTTAGCTACGGTTCCAGCTGCTCATAAACCTCTGCTGTGAGGAACCCCCGTGGGATTCTGCCGCACCTACACAACGAAAACGGTGAGTCAGTCAGTGCCTCTGTTTTTTACATGAGTACAAATTAAGTGCAAGATCAAAATAAACTCCTGTTTATACCCTGAAGGCAACTGATTTAAATTAACTGTGACACATTGATCACTTGAGGCAAATTCCTCTGGGAAGGTAGAATTGCACGACAAGCCGATAGAATCCTTCTGTTGCATTTGGGGGAGGAGTGAATGCAGCCTTTTCCACATTCTTTGGGGTTTATATGTAGGACTCTAAGCTGCCATGATACACGTATGATTTAACGTTCACTTCCTTTGTGAACGCACATACAAGTCCATAAGGACAGTTGTTTTGAGAGAAAAAAAAAAAGGCCACATGTGCAATGCTCAGGTTTATTGGTCATTGTACAACACTGAAATGTGAAAGAAACACAAATTTGAGTACAAATGAAAAATCTATTTCATGTGTAGTAGGCTCTTAGAATGACCCGGCATTTCTAATGCCGTCTTTTGCCCCAGACTCAATATCTCAACAACATATGACCATAACTGCATGTCTCCTGCTTCTATGGGCATGCGGCAAATCCATCTATTTGATTCATATAATATCTTAATGATAATCTCACATGCTTTCTTTCTTTTTATAGCACGTTCTGCTCTGATTTTAAGAGACTTCACAATGACATGGCAAGGAGCAAAATACACACGCAGAAACGTACATATAAAATCCTTCTTAGATATTGTTGGGATAATGTTTGGAACATACTTCACCTCGCACAGGGCTGGGTGCACCTTGGGGATATTTCTCCTTGGGTGAAAATGTAATTTAGGGGGGTCGTGGCTTGGATGGCAACGGAAGCAGACGCCTGAATCCAGAGCTCCGCAACTCCGGGGGACGAACGGCGAATTAAGCAGCGAAACAGACCCCGATCCTACAAACAAAGGATCTAAAATGAAGCATGAACAACAGGAGAGCAAACTGATGCCCAGATAAATCGAGCTGAGGTGGGCAGTAGGCAAGTAAGGAACCTCCGAAAAAACCACGGTACAAAGGGAACGAAGAATCCAAGATGGCAGAGTGAGAAGTAAGAGAAGTGAACCACGAAGCGACAAAGCGGCGCCGAGGGAAGGAATCACCAATAAACAGCGAGCAAATAGTAACAAGCGGGAAGAGATTAAAGAGGCAGTGAACCACCAGCAGGACAACAGGAGCGGAGCACGGAGCCAAAACAACAACAACAACAACAACACGCTCCTCTGGCAACAAGCAAAAGAGAAATAGGACTAACGCAGCAGGGGTAAACAGAGCGGCCATTTTGAGCAAGGCAAACGCCGAACGGAGAAGGAAGGTGGAAGCAGCGAGGCCTCCGCTGACACACCCCTGGGTGCAGAACAGGTACTTGCAAGTACATGCGAGCAAGGGCGGCGCGAGTGGCTGATGCAGGTGGAAGGCGACAGGCGAGAGGCTTGCAACCACTACTAAGCGGCAGCCATCTTGAGTGTGGGCCGAACCGGAAACAGAACAGACAGGCCATTTTGAGCAAGGCAGATCGCGAGCAGAGAATAAAAGGTGGAAGCAGCGAGGCCTCCGCAGAGACACCCCTGGGCGCAGAACCACTACATTGATGTAAATATATGATTTACCGTCAAAATTTCTATGCAGGTAAGTACTTAATCAATAATAACTCAAGTCGGAAAGAAAGAACCAGAGTCCGTGGTGTTAGAGTTCTTAGGGGTTTTATTCCTCAAAAAGGAATGGTCAAGACCAGAATATCATGTTCTTCCCACCGCAGGGGTGGAAGAAGGGATAGAGCGCTACATTTTATTGACAGTACACAGCTTATATACTTGATTCATGTCATAGAAAACAGTACAGTAGGCGTAACAGCTGAGAGAAGACAAGATAACAGTATACACGTGTTACTAGTACGTAATCAGAAGGCGTGGACTAGGCGTGAACTGGAGGTGTGTGCTAGGAACGTCACAGATAGGTGTCACTAGGGGGTGGCACAAAACAGAAATGTTGCAATGTCAGCAGAAATCGGAAGCTTGGATGCGCGCGCAGCTGCATGGCGTGTGATAGACGTGAAACTGGAGGGTGCAGGGGACTTGACATTTACACGGACGGAAAGAGACAGAAGTCTGGCATGTCAGATCAACTTGTACTTCTATCATATCTGATATCTGATGTTTGGGAACCATATTATCTGGACGGAAAGGTCTCTGGGGCAGAAGCTATTCTATACTGACTGTGAGTGCGTGTTTAAGCGCCTAAGTGTCTGCATGAGAAGCGTGGGGCATGGGGCCTTCCATGGGAGCATGGTAACAGAGGCTGTGAATTACTTGCATGGAGACAGGTCGGCCCTTTGGCCCCGTAGCTGAGGGGGATGTTTACTGAAGCTAGTAGGCAGGAATGCATTTTCGAGGAGCGGAACAGATAACTCGAAGGTTATAGTCAGTCTTGGCAGGCAGCAGGCTGAGCTGAGCGCGGTGGGCCGCGCTGGAAGTAAGTCAGAGTTCACGGGTACAGAGGCAGCCTGGGCTGAGGCTTTCAGAGTCAGAAGCCAGAAAAAGAGGCTCGATGGCAGAAATTCAGGGCCTACCTTGCCAGAGCTGAAAAACATGTAAGGTACACTACAAAAAGACGTTGGCATAACATACTTAGGAACGGACTATTTAATCCATTCAGGGTGGATCTGAAAGAGGACAAGTTAACGTTGGACGCAAATGTATTTGCGTCTTCATAGCTGGCACAGGAGGGAAGTTACATGCACTTTAAGCTGGTACATGGAGACGGTGGGGTACGCGCTAGGGAACACAACTTGACGATAAAATTTATATTTCCTCATTCCCTCCTTGTTCCCTACGGACCCTTCATGATATATCGATCCTCATGAATCGATCAGTTTGTTCTTGTAACATCATTTGCTCTTCTTTCTTTCTTTTACGTTTTGAGAGAAAACTGGAATGTTCAATACAAGATGTGGCACACAGTCCACAAATCGCTGGCCCGCACTGCAGGCACAGGCAGCAACTGAATACTAGGACTAGGCCAATGCCTAGGAAGGATAGGATCTTCCATCCCCAAGCGGTTAACGTTGTCCAGAACCAACCGGACCATGTCCAGGTGCCTGGATTCTGATGTATCTGATTTGCAATTTTATGGAGACGTGTAATAGCTTGATATACAGATGGTGCGTTTTGTGGAATGAAAACACAGCAACTTGACCCGATGACCTTACAGGCTCCGCCTCTATCTGCCAAGATGACGTCAATAACAAGACGATTCTGAAGGACAACAACCCGCATGGCGGACTGCTCTTCTGTTAAGTTACCTAGGGCGGAGGCAGTTTCATTCACTACTGCTTCAAGTGTTCTAGTTAATCTGCGTATTAGTTTACTATTTTGAACAGGTCCTAAAAAGAAAAAGAATCCTTTATTAAAATCGGTGTACTGTTCCCATGCCGTTTCTGTGTAGTCGACAAGTGTGATATCTCTTCTGGGTCTATTCTTTACTAGATTTGTATTTCTGTGGTAATCAGGAGGAGCTAGGAAAACAGGTGGCAGAAGGAATGCAATGTAACAGGTACCATCCCAATCTGGAGGTAGGCGTATGTATGCGGTATGACCACAAACAAAATAGGAATGACTGATAGCTTTAAAGGACGATTTTCCATGATCACTGAATTCGACCACAGTAGTGCATTTACTATGACCTAAGTGTACTGAACCTTTCTTCCTGACACATAATTCACCAGTGACGGGTAATACTGACATAGTGGGTATAACAGGTGCGGCTTCGGATTCAACAGTAAGAATCATAAGGCTAATTGTGTAATTACCTAATCCATACACTTCATTTTCTAGATCAGTTCCTATTCTAGTGGGGAGTCCCTCCTTATCAGGGTAACAGACGTCGAGCAGGACCAAGTTCAAGTTTCCCCAAACCCAGCCCCCGTCGAAAACAGCAATATCAGGATCTAAGGAATTAATTATTTTAAACCATGCACCACAGGAACCATTGTGAGTGAACGGGTACGGAAAGAGGGGCAGAGCTCCCTTGTAATTCTGGTAGGGAGGGAGTCGGCCACATATCCAGCAGTCTGTAGCATTGTTAGTTTGATGGGAATGGTGTAACATACTAATGAACGTGTTGTTGCGCAGCGCAAGTCTGTAGGAGAGTTCATGTGGAGGTAACTCGCTAAAAGTGTGTTCAGCAGAGACATTGTAAGCAGATTGTTCACGCTTGAAAATAGGGTAGTAAATAGGGAGAAGTATACTTGCAACTATTATCAGAAGACTTAGAAAAAACATTATTAACAATGTCACTATACAGTGACTACGCAGTGATTTACAGTATGTACGTTTCTTGCATTCTCTCTCTCTTTCTCTATCTCGATCTAGGGGATACATGTCAGAAACTATTTAACCGATTCACCTAGGGGAGGACTTAAACAATTAAACTGTCTGACTTGCTAGATCGGAGCTTGAGTCTGTATTCCTCTTGGGGAGTTTTTTCTCGTTCGGAAGTTTTAAAGTCACTGGGCTTGATACAGTCTTTGGAAGGGGTGGATGAGCCTGGGTCGGATTTCAGTTCATTACACAGTTTAACATGGCTCATATGGACCCACCCCTTCCTGCCCTCAACCTTCACCGCTGTCCTCGTAGTAAGTAGAACGGTCTTCGGCGATTTCCAGCGGGGCTCCAACGGACTTTTCCGGTCGAAGTTTCTTATGAGTATCAGATCACCTGGACGGACATCATGTGGCTTTACATCAGTGTTGTCAGGGAAAGCTGCGGCAACCTGTGAACGACATGATTGGAGTGCAGACATCAAGGAGGCAAGGTAATCTGTCAACATATTGCAATCAACATCAGTAATTTTCTTCGGAATGGGCGTCCCCCACATATTCGGTGGTCTCCCAAAGACCACTTCGTACGGGGATAGTCCTGATCTCGAATGGGCAACCATCCTCATATAGAACAGTGCCACTGGCAGGGCGACTATCCAGTCGACCCCTTTCTCTTTACATATTTTAGCAATTCGTGTCTTTAATGTCTGATTATGCCTCTCTACAAGGCCTGCAGCTTCGGGATGTCGGACACAATGGAATTTCCACTGGTATCCTAGCAATAAAGAAACTTCTTTCATTAATTCGGATGAGAATGGCTGACCGTTATCTGAGTACACAACACGAGGCAAGCCGTACCGTGGGAAGAATTCACGAACCAACTGCCTGGCAGTGGTCGGAGCAGTGTAATCTGGGACTGGGTATGCTTCAGTCCAACGGGACAGAGCACAAACAATTACGAGAACATATTTAAAACCTCGACAACGGTCCATCTGGATATAATCCATCTGGAGGACTTCAAAAGGGTGATCGGGAGGATGAAATCCACCTTGCTCTACAGGGACGCTTTTTCCTGGATTGAACTGACAACAGATCATGCAAGTACGCACTTTCTGTTTTGCTGCTGCTCGTAAGTGTTTATTGTTCCAAAGATTTTGTAAACTGTCTAGCATCGCTTTTTCTCCTAGATGTGCTGGACTATGTGCTGTATTAATCATGACTTGAACCATGGAATCAGGGAGAAACCATGTAGATTTTCCCTTCGTCATCCAACCTTGATCTGTCTGGATCCCTCCTAGTTCAATCCATTTCTTTATTTCTTCTGGGGTAGCATGTGTCTGAATATCGATAACATCTAGTGTGGGATCTCTGACTGTCATACAATGTGTCGGTCCTGTTGTCTTCGTCATGTCAGTTGTCTGAGTGTGAGTCAATGCTGTATGTTTTGCTGTCTGGTCTGCCAGGTCGTTACCCTGGGAAACAGAATCTGTGACTTTAGTATGTGCTTTACACTTCATGACGGATATTCCTGAAGGCAGATGTATTGCTTCTAACAGTGCTTGAATGAGGGGACCATGTTGGATCTTGGCACCGTGAGAGGTCAGAAAACCTCGTTCTTGCCATAACATGCCGAAGTCGTGTACAACTCCGAACGCATAACGGGAATCAGTGTATATGTTGACATTTCTGTTCTTGGCTAGAATACAGGCTCGGGTCAGAGCAATAAGCTCTGCCGCTTGAGCAGACAGTGTGCCAATACGATGTGTTTCGGTTTCAGTGGTCACGGCATATGCGGCCACTAATTCTCCTGTACTTGTTCGCATACATGATCCATCCACATAAAGTGTCAGGTCTGGATTTGTCAATGGAACATCTGTTAAGTCTCGTCTGGGCTTTGTTACTGCATTATTGATCTCTATGCAATCATGCGGGGCTGGATCTGTCATAATTGTAGGTAACAGTGTTGCGGGGTTCAGAATGCTGCAGCGTCTGATCTCTATGTGTGGCTGGAATAGCGTTAATTCGTAACCTGTCAGTCGTGCTATAGTCAAGTGTTGAGTCTGAGTTCTGTTTAAAAGAACCTCTACAGAGTGTGGAACTTGTACTGTTAACTGATGTCCTAAGACAATTGAATCGCTCTGTCTTATTGCTAACGCTGTTGCTGCTACTGACTTTAAGCACGCAGGGAGTGCCTGGGCTACTGAGTCCAATGTACTAGAAAAATAAGCGCAAGGCTTATGTGAGCCTGCTTGATCTTGAGTGAGGACAGACAATGCTGTACCATCACGTTCTGTAACAAAAAGTGTAAACGGTTTGTTGTAACATGGTGTCGCTAAAACTGGTGCTTGACATAATGCTTTCTTTAATTCCTCAAAGGCTTGTGTATGTTCCTGAGTCCAAGGGAGGGCAGTCGAAATTGCTGCCTCCTGCGTCGTTAACTGGATGAGTGGTTTAGCTAGAAATGCATATTGAGGAATCCATTGTCTGCAGTACGAGGTGAGGCCTATAAAGGCCCGCACTTCCTTTTGTGTCTGTGGTTGTGGCATATTTACAATTAACTGAATGCGATCGGGAGTGAGCTGTCTCCCCACTTTGGACAGCAAGTGACCCAAGTACACAACTTGCTGAACACAGAATTGTAGCTTCGAAGGAGACACCTTGTGTCCCTTGTCTGCCAGAAAATGTAGAACTGTCAGTGATGCTTGTTCACATTCGGGCTCACTTCGTGCGGTGATCAGCAGATCATCGACGTATTGCAGTAAAGCGGTGTTAACTGGCATTTGAATACAATCTAGTTGTCTTTTCAGTGCTTGACTATAGATGCTGGGGCTTTCTGTGAATCCTTGAGGTGCGCGGGAAAATTTGAAGCTTCGTCCATTTAAACTGAATCCGAAGAGATATTGGCTCTCTGGATCAATAGGTACACTGAAGAAAGCGTTCTTGAGATCAATTACAGTAAAGAACGTTGCTTCTGAATCAATAGCAGTCAATAGGGAAGAGATATCGGGGACCACAGGGTACTGTGGTACAATACATTTGTTCAGTTCTCGAAGATCAATCACCAGCCGATATACTGGCGGTGCATTGGGGTCGGTACGTTTAAGAATTGGAATGATAGGTGAATTACAGATATTGGAGTCAGTCTCTACGACCACTCCTTGTGCTATAAGCTCTTCAATGATTTCCAGTAAAGCCACTACAGCATCGGGTGGTAACTTGTATTGTCTGATTCGTGGTAGTACAACTCCTGTCTTGAGTGTAACACGGTATGGTGTGATATGCATACAACCTACATCAGTTGGGCCTTTTGCCCACAGGTGATCTGGTACATTTCTCAATCTGACATCAAATTCTCGCAACACATAATGACCCTTGAAATCCCGTAGAAAGAGTCTAACTCCCTCCGGGGAACAGCAGATTATAGCTCCTAGAGCCTTCAATGTTTTAATTCCTAACAGATTTTCTGGGCATGAGTTCGTAAGTAACAAGTCTGTAACTCGTGATAATGGACCCACAGCCAAAGGTACTGGTTCCGATACTTCATTTACAATGGGCTGTCCTGAAAAACCAAGGGAAACATTCTGTGAGCCTGAGAGGGGTGCCCCTGGGACTTCATTATGGCTGATTGTGGTGCGGCTTGCCCCTGTGTCAATTAAAAACTTTCTGTCTTTTCCCAATACTTGACTGTGTACATAAGGACCTTCTTGATCTACAGGAATTTCAATAAGAGGCAAGCCAAATTCCCTCTCTAGGCTGTTTCATGTGTATCGTTGATACTCAGGGTAAGCAGATTGGGCATACTGGTACATCTGTTGGGAAACTTGTTGAGTCGTGGCAGTGGGCTGTGGTACTGCTACTGTCTGCGCTGTATGAGATGAAGCAGGCTGTGTGTTCTGCATGGGCGGTACATTCTGTGAAGTCTGTTGCTGAACCTGGTCTTGTCTAGGTGGATGCGGTCTCTCTTTAGTTTTACCTGCCGCTATGTTATGTTTCAGAACTGGACATTCATGTACGTAGTGACCTGGCTGCTTGCAATAATTGCACGTCCCTTTAACGGGACCTGCGACGTGACCTGTCTGGTTCGTACCCTTTCTGTTTCCGTCGGTATGGACCGACTGGGCTACCAACATTTTCATTTTCGTGTCTTTCATACGTTTCTGTTCTTGATCCTGTTCTTCTCTAATTCTATTCTGATGGTATTGTAACATTTGTAACATCTGGGATGGCGTATTTGCTTGCCATGTACTCTCAACCTTGTATACACGATTTTTGACTGCTAACAGGGAATTCTCAACCAACTTGGATACAAAAAGATGCGGGTACGATTCGCTACTTGGTTTAAGACCACTATTAATAATAAAACATTTCTCGAATCTTGAATAAAAGTCACTAGTATCTTCGTCGGGCTTCTGTTTACATGCTGAGATTGCATCCCAGTCTTCTTTTCTAGTTGCCAATAATCTTGGCAGAACCTGTACTATTAAACCTGGTAATGCTTTAGTTTTGTCCCCAAGGCCTACCCCTGGGACACGTTTATTCTCTTCGTCTTCTATTTCTGCCCATACAATCTTTTTCTCTCCCACCTCCCATTCCTTTTCCTTTAGTTTCTCGTAGATGCCCGTGGGCAGCAGTACCTTTAACATTTTCATGATATCATCATATGTGTAATCCCCCATCAGTAACATGTCTTTAAGCTCTCTGTGAAAACCTGCAGGATCTTTATCATGACTCGGGACTAGTTTCTTCATTTCTAACAGTTCTAACTTAGTCAGTGGCGTGTGTACATATACACGTTTCAAGAGATGATCCTCACCCATAACTGGGTGTACTTCTCGTAAGGGGTTCTGACTTTCAATGCCACTCAGGCATTGCATGTGATACGTTTTCCTTTCTGGGGGCGGAGCAGGAACATATTCAGAGCTTATGAAAGTGTTATATCTATGTCGTTGTTCTAGAATTATTTGTATTAACTTGGTACTTAAACCTCTCCATCTATCCATGAGTAGTGCTTCTAATGTTTCGTGTAAGGGACCTGGATCAGAATGTTGGTTTCTGTATTTCGTGAGGAGGTGCTGAATCATGTATACACCTGCTAGTTTCTGTTCGTCTGGGGAGAGGTTCAGAAATGTCTGCGCTAATGTATCATCATTATACATATCCGGATTTTCAGCCCATAATATGGCTGACCGGGCTAGTTCTTGTTCATCCATCGAATTGAGTATGTGGTACCCCACTCGGTCTCGGAGTCTTTTATCAGTCTCCTGGAACTGGTGTTCAGAAGAATTCGGATTTGTTAAGGCAGAGAGGAAAACTCTCTTGCTTTCTGGACGGATACCTTTCCTAAGGTAAGTTCCCTTACCTACATATGCTATAGTATCTGTAGTCTTTTCTGGTTCTTCAAGCTCTTCTTCCTCCTCGGAGGAAGCCTTTTCTTTCTCTTTTTGGTGTATTTCTATCACTGTTTTTCTAATTTTCTTGTACATACTGGCTATGCAAGTCCCCTTGTCATGTTTTCCGTCAGCTATATTTTGACCCCATCTGTTTAGTGCATCTAATTCGCTCTGCTCTGTTCCAGGCCTGTCTCGTTCTCTTATTAGGCAATTTATAAAAAAACGTAGTATCTGTGCTTGAACATCAACTTTCTGTCGCTCCATGGCCTCCTGAATACTGTCAGGGTCTTTCCCTGTCTGAACAAACTCATATATCCTATCTAGACGGTCCTTCATTCCTGCATAGCACAGCAAGAAATCAGTAGCAGATCTTAACCGTAGTGATGCCAATATCATTATATCGTCTTTTCCGGGTACTGGATCATATCTGCAAACTGAAAGGTTTTCTTTGAATGCGTCAAGGCGGGGTGATTTGAACGTAAAAGGACTCCGAAAGTCCCTGAGCTGTAACCTGCGTGTCAATGGCGGGGTGTGTAGACCCCCTTCCGCACCCCCTGAGGCGGAGGCTTGGGTATCATCTCTCGGCGGAGTCTGTATCTGAACTTGAACTTGTATTTTAGTAGGATCAGGTAGAAGTGGTTTCGGTAGATCAACTTTAAGTGCGGGAAGTGGTGGAGGTGGTGGAACAGGAGGTTTCTGTTGTGGTACTGGCGGAATTTGATCTTGGGGCGGGTTACCACCCCCGTCCCTGTCGTTAGGCAGGGCGCGGACAGGCAGATTGGTGTAAGCGGGTGCTACATCCTCTAGATAGGAATTCAGGAATATGTCTTTAGTAGTCTTATGCATTACTTTAGTTGGAACTAATGGTGGCGGTAAGTTTTTCGGTATTTCAGAAATGGCCTCAGGCGAACCCTCAGCCGCGAGATACATACCGTTCACGAGGTTATTTCGTGCGCGGTCTACTTGTTCTGTTTTTACTCGAATCCCCTCGGTAACTAACTCGTTTTCTTGGGCCTTTTCTGATTCTTTAAGTCTGTCTTCTCTACGTAGTGCTTTTTCAGCACGCTTATGCGATTCCTTACGCCAAAACTCTATGGCGTCTTTCTGAGATTGTCTGGCTTTCTTTTTCCATAGTACTTCCTCCACCTTCATGATGCACTCAGCATCCCATGTTCCGTTAACAGGCCATCTGTGTCTTTCGTCTAGGTGCTTAGTATAGTCGGCCCATAACTCTAGAAATAATATGGCATCTATGCCATGCTTGTGGTACATGAAGTTTCCTGGAGTGTCCCTAGGGGGGATAGGAATTGCTTCCTCTAGTATCCCTTTCCTAGTTCCTATCTGCTTTAATTTGTCGAAAAACGGCATCTTGTTTACTTAATACTGAATACTCAAACCTTACTACTTAATACTGAATATAACTAGTTATACAAGAACACGATAAGGCACATGTAAAAACGGTCACATTCATACCACGACATTAATCACACGAAAAGACATTTTTGAAACATATATGACTACCCCCTATACTGGATGTACTGCTAAACAGTACAGATACACTGGTAAACAGTGCAGAACTTCAGCATACTAGATATACTGCTAAACAGTACAGATACACTGTCTAAAAACAGTGCAGACCGGACTTGTGTACCCAAACCCGTCTTGATACGTCCCAGCAATGGTACTCACCGGGAAGCACGGAAACAGAAGGCCTCGGAAAACTCGACTGGACTGGACTGGACTCGGCTCGACTTCGGAAAACTTCGGAAAACTTCGGAAAACTGGTGGGCCTCTTGACACCTCGGACCTTGCTTCTTTCGGCTAGGCTCTGGTCGGGATCCTCCGCACTCCTCACCGCCTCGTCTGGGTACTGATCGCAGTCTTCGTCACCTCCGTGGGCCAGAGGGAGATGCAGGAAATCCTGCCGGTACGCGTAGTTTCCGTCTAACTGATGGCAGGGGACAGAGCTTGCAACGCACCAACCGGCGCGTGAGGTGGGGGAGGGGTCCCTGTTCGGGCGCCAAAATGATGTAAATATATGATTTACCGTCGAAATTTCTATGCAGGTAAGTACTTAATCAATAATAACTCAAGTCGGAAAGAAAGAACCAGAGTCCGTGGTGTTAGAGTTCTTAGGGGTTTTATTCCTCAAAAAGGAATGGTCAAGACCAGAATATCATGTTCTTCCCACCGCATGGGGTGGAAGAAGGGATAGAGCGCTACATTTTATTGACAGTACACAGCTTATATACTTGATTCATGTCATAGAAAACAGTACAGTAGGCGTAACAGCTGAGAGAAGACAAGATAACAGTATACACGTGTTACTAGTACGTAATCAGAAGGCGTGGACTAGGCGTGAACTGGAGGTGTGTGCTAGGAACGTCACAGATAGGTGTCACTAGGGGGTGGCACAAAACAGAAATGTTGCAATGTCAGCAGAAATCGGAAGCTTGGATGCGCGCGCAGCTGCATGGCGTGTGATAGACGTGAAACTGGAGGGTGCAGGGGACTTGACATTTACACGGACGGAAAGAGACAGAAGTCTGGCATGTCAGATCAACTTGTACTTCTATCATATCTGATATCTGATGTTTGGGAACCATATTATCTGGACGGAAAGGTCTCTGGGGCAGAAGCTATTCTATACTGACTGTGAGTGCGTGTTTAAGCGCCTAAGTGTCTGCATGAGAAGCGTGGGGCATGGGGCCTTCCATGGGAGCATGGTAACAGAGGCTGTGAATTACTTGCATGGAGACAGGTCGGCCCTTTGGCCCCGTAGCTGAGGGGGATGTTTACTGAAGCTAGTAGGCAGGAATGCATTTTCGAGGAGCGGAACAGATAACTCGAAGGTTATAGTCAGTCTTGGCAGGCAGCAGGCTGAGCTGAGCGCGGTGGGCCGCGCTGGAAGTAAGTCAGAGTTCACGGGTACAGAGGCAGCCTGGGCTGAGGCTTTCAGAGTCAGAAGCCAGAAAAAGAGGCTCGATGGCAGAAATTCAGGGCCTACCTTGCCAGAGCTGAAAAACATGTAAGGTACACTACAAAAAGACGTTGGCATAACATACTTAGGAACGGACTATTTAATCCATTCAGGGTGGATCTGAAAGAGGACAAGTTAACGTTGGACGCAAATGTATTTGCGTCTTCATAGCTGGCACAGGAGGGAAGTTACATGCACTTTAAGCTGGTACATGGAGACGGTGGGGTACGCGCTAGGGAACACAACTTGACCATAAAATTTAAATTTCCTCAACATGCAAGTACATGCAAGTAAGCGGCATGAGTGGCTGAAGGCGGGCGGAAGACTACAGGCGTAGGCCTGCTACCCACCACTAAGGAGGCAGACATATTGAGTGAGGACTGTATCAAAACAAAAACATACTGGCCACTCTGAGCAAGGCATACCGCGAGCAGAACAATTACACGCAAGTACATGCAAGCAAAGCGGTAGGAACAAGGCAGACCGCGAACAGAGAGTGGAAGGTGGAAGCAGCGGGGTCCCCACCGGCGCACTCTTGAGTCCGGAACAAGTACATGCAAGTACAAGCAAGCAGAGCGGTGAAAGTGGCGTGTGAGGCCGGAGGCAGGGGGAAGGCAACAGGCAGAAGGCGTGCAAGCCACCACTAACGGCGCATGAGCGCCAACATCAAATATAACAAGCGAGAGAGTCTTGAGGAGGCAGCGCACCGCCAGCAAGAAAACAGCATCGGCGCACAGAAGCCAGAACAGCAACAACAACACGACCCCTGGCGACAAGCGAAAGAGAAAAAGGACCAATGCAGCAGGGGTAAACAGAGCGGCCAGTTTGAGCAAGGCAAACCTCGAACAGAGAGGGAAGGTGGAAGCAGCGGGGCCTCCGCCGAGACACCCCCGGAGCGCAGAACCAGTACATGCAGGCACACGCAAGCAAAAGGGACGCCAGTGGCTGAGGCTCCTCTGGCGACAAGACGACAGAAACAGCGCACGAACGCCAGAACAACAACAACAATAGTCACACGCTCCTCTTACGACAAGCAAAAGAGAAATAGGACTAACGCAGCAGGGGGAAAGAGAGCGGCCATTCTGAGCAGGGGAGACCACGAACAGAGAGTAGAAGGTGGAAGCAGCTGAGCCTCCGCCGTAACAACCCTGGGTGCAGAACCAGTACATGCAAGCACATGCGAGTAAGAGTGGCATGAGTGGATGGAGGCAGGTGTAAGGCGATAGGCGAGAGGGGTGCAAGCCACCGGAAGCAGTTCCTACATCACCACCTACGGACATCAGAAGAGGACTCACGCCCAGACGCGCTACAACAGAAGCACAGAAACACAAGCCCTCTGCCGCACAATCACAACCAGAGTCCTGGAGTCCGGTAAAACTAGAACAAGGACAATAAGGTGGTCCAGCAGATTCTCCCTAGGCGTAACACCCAAGGTCAGACACAATACCACAGGAAGCAGCGAAGCAACCCAAACCAGCCAGCGAATAGACCAACAGACATAGGGCAGTTTGACGATACAACTAGAGAGGAGAGGCCTCGACAAGATGGCAGGCAGAGACGACAAAATAACCAGTGAGAGCAAAAAAATCAGGAAAGACACATCGGAATCACCAGTCAAAACTAAGAACCCAACCTCAAACAAAGCAGCAATGGAAATCCTGCTCATTGAAACCAACGACCTAGCCAAAGCCACTAAGATCTCCATGGACAATGTCCAGTTGGAACTGACAGCCATAAGGGCAGACCAGAACAGAGTGGCTAACAGAGTGGGAGAAGCGGAGAGGAGAATAGGGAACGTTGAGGACAGAACAATGGACAACGAGCGAGAAATACACCGGGTAATCAAGGCAACTAATGACCTACAGAGAATGTTCACGGAACAGGAAGATAGAAACAGGAAGGGCAACATCAGGATCCTGGGGATGCCGGAAGACGAGGAACAGACCGCTGGGTCATGCGCTGCGATGCTGGAAATCCTAATCCCGAAAATGACAGGCCTAAATTTCGACAGGCCTTTTGAGATTGACAAGGCTTACAGAGTCCCAGCAATGAAGCAACAACACGCTAAAGAGCCAAGACCAATCATATGCAAACCAACAAGATCTGGGCATACCGGCGCCATCTTTGCTTTTGCCAGAAAGGGCCAAACGGTGAAATGGAACGGGCATAAGATCATACTTACGCAAGACTTCTCAAAAGGCACGGTTGAAACAAGGAAGGGCTTCCTAGCCCTCAGAGAAAAGCTCAAGAACGCAAACATCGCATTCAGGTTCGCAGGGCCAGCCAAGATGCGCATAACAGACAGGAGAGGAACGCGCACTTTCGAAGACCCAGCTGATCTGCGAAGATACCTCCAGGAACCGGAACAAGAAGAAATGGAGGCCCTAAGTCCAGGTACGGCGAAGAGGAAGACGTCCTCAGATGGCTCGGAACTAGGCGCTGCAGGAGGCCGCTAAAGAGGAAGACAGAGAGACACTTCAATCTCAGGAGAACGAGAATTAAGCAGATCGTACAACACATCTACCTCAAATATCTAAACCAACCGCGGTGACACCACCAACATTGTGTCTACCTGAGACACATTACCTACCTCAGTCACCGCGGTCATGGGCAGAACACCAGCGACATTAACTGGGCTACCATCTCAGTATTTTACACCCTCAGGATTCAGAACTCTATGCAGATCTCTATGCACAATGGCAGATATATCCTTTAGCACACGCAAACTAAGTCAAAGGAAAGGGGCAACAAGGACTCGGGGGCGGGGGCGGAATGCGGGTAGTAATGTTGCCGTTGCACGTTTACAGTACTTTGGCAGGGGGGAGGGGGAGGGGAGGGAGGGCCGGGGGAAGGCTCGGAGGGGGGGACGAACAGCAAGAACTTTTGCAACTCCATGGAGATACTCTTTTTCTTTTTTCCTTCTATCCTATCACCATTCCCACACACCCACTAGGGCCCTAAGGGGGGGTCAAGCCAGCACGCCAATTAGGAGACAAGGCTGCACGACGTACTCAAAAGAAGGCAGAGACCACATAATAAGCGCGGACACAGGCGAGGGACTCACCACACCATGACTTCACAGCCAACACCCGCACAGCCACAACTAACATCTGACATTAAGATAGTCTCCATGAACGTCAAAGGCCTTAACCACCCCATAAAACGCCGCAAGACACTAGATCACCTAAACAAACTCAAAGGAGACATTTTTGTCCTCCAAGAAACCAGGGTAAACGAAGAGGACGCAAAGCGACTCAAGGCACGGTGGATAAGCGAAGTGGTCTGCTCTCCAGCAGTAAACAAAAAGGGAGGGGTCACGACCATCGTTAGCAAGAAAGCGAAACTTAAAATACAGAACTGCCAGGCAGACACAGAAGGTAGGAGACTAATCACAAGCATTAAGAAAGGCGAGGACACCATCTATGGCCCGACCTCAGCAAACAAACAGTTCTGGGAAGAGGTAGAAGGCGAACTCAGGGACATACCACTTGGAGAGATGCTGATAGTTGCGGGAGACATGAACCTAGCGATGGACAACGCCACAGACAGACACCCGTACAGAGCCAGCCACACGTCACTAGAACAAACCACCCTGAAAAATCTTTGCGCCAAACTAACACTATCAGACCTATGGAGACTTCAACATCCGAGCACAAGGGAATACACCTTCTATTCACACCCCCACAACTCATATAGCAGAATCGACTACATACTCATGTCCTCCACACACACACACCTCACACAGGAAACGGAGATTGGACCAATAACAATATCGGACCACGCACATATCACCCTCTCAATAAGCGGGAAACACAACGAGAAACCAACCCGCAATTGGCGCCTAAACAGCGACATCTTAGAGAACCCCGCAAACATAGCTGAAATAGAAGAGGCAATCAGGGAATACCTATCGTTCAATGACACCCCAGACACCGACACCACTACCCTATGGGAGGCACTAAAAGCCACGCTAAGAGGGAAACTCCTTTACATCAAAGGCAGGATGAACCGGAAGAGGAACAAGAGAATACAGGAGCTAGAGGATCAAATCAAAGAGCTAGAAGGCAACCATGTCGCAAACATAACAGATAGGAACACGCTCACCACACTGACAAAGAAAAAATACGAACTAAACAGGATACTCAGCGAAAGAGCAGGCAACTGGATTAGCAAATACAAGTCAATCAACCTCTGCTCGGCAAACAAAGCAGGCAAAGCACTGGCAGGGTACCTCAAAGCCAAACAGAGGCAACACTCAGTCGTAGCAATTATGGACAATAGCGGCAGGACACACACGAACAACAGGGTAATCCTAGAAACCTTCAGGGTTTTCTATAAGGAACTCTACACAGCAGACAACTCGCTAGCAGGTGACGGTGGCACCAGCATGCTAGACAAACTAGACCTGCCCAAGCTAACGGAAGAACAGAAAATAGCACTAGAACAGGACATATCCGGTGCAGAGATGGAGATGGCAATAAAATCCTTAAAACCAAACAAGGCGCCAGGGCCAGATGGCTTTACGGCGACCTTCTACAAAAAGTTCCACCCCCTCCTAAAAGACACCATGGTCTGGGTATTCCAAGCATGCGCCACCAGGGGACGCATGACTGATTCGATGGCAGAGGCAAACATCATCGTCATCCCTAAGGAGGGGAAAGATCCACAATATGCAAAGAACTAGAGGCCTATCTCACTAATCAACGTGGACTGTAAGATATACGCCAAAGTAATGGCATCAAGGCTAAACACTTACCTCCCCCACCTAATACACAGATCACAAGTAGGATACCTTAGGAACAGACTCTCACAAGACAACACCAGCCTCCTCTGTCATCTCATAAACTGCACAGCCAACAGCACGGAAAAAGCAGTAATGATTGCACTGGACGCCGAAAAGGCTTTTGACAGAGTCTCATGGCCATTCCTCAATGAATGCATGCGCAAGTTCGGCCTAGGGGACAAATATAGGGGGATGATCATGTCACTCTACCAAAACCCCCGTGCACGAGTGGTAGTCAACGCATCCACATCAGCAACGTTCACCCTAGAAAGAGGGACGAGGCAGGGATGCCCCCTCTCACCTGGACTATTCCTACTAGCCCTAGAACCACTCCTCCACATGATCAGGACCAACCCGCTAATAACTGATGTTCGCGTAGGAGAGCAGGCGTTCAAGCTAGCAGCATACGTGGACGACATCCTTATTACCACCCACAACCCTAAACCGTCAATAGACGCCTTAATGTCCACCATTGAGGAGTATGCCCACGTTTTGGGCTACAAACTGAACCGCGTCAAATCGGAATGTAAACCGATGAACTGCCACACCACCAGGGAGGTGTTGGGCGAGTCAGGCCTGGCATGGCAGGTAAAACCTCTGAAATACCTAGGCCTCCTCTTCGGCAGAGACCTAAGGACAACGCTAGACAACAACGAGGAAGCAATGCTAAAGAAACTGAAAGGCAAACTGGAGGAGTGGAGTCCGAGATACATAAGCTGGTGGGGTCGCGTCGAGACGATAAAAATGATGATCACGCCTATGTTAAACTACCTGCTGAGCATGCTACCGCTTACACTAACTGCGGATTTCCACTGCAAGTTAGACAAAGCACTCAACACATTCCTATGGGGGGGAAAAAGAGCCAGAATCAGCCTCTCAAATCTAAGACTGAAGAAAGAACTGGGAGGGCTCAACCTAACTAATTATAAGGCATTCCAAATGGCTTGCCTTGCGAAACAAGGCATACACTGGATCTCCCCCACACCAGACCATTCGCCAGTATGGATGGATGTGGAGAGGAACATCCTAGGGGGGGCAAACCCACTGATGGCGCTAACAGCCAGCAAACACCCAGAAGCAAAAAACTTCATCATCAGGAACACCAAGACAGCCCTTCTCAGGGTAGACAAAGTACTGGAGGTCAGCATCAAAAACTCCAAGTGGGAGTCCTTGTGGCACAACCCCAGAATAACATACAAAGGGGCCGTACTAATAATGAGGGGTGGTGTAGCAAAGGGATCACAACACCGGCACAACTAGAACTTAACAACAACCCACTCAGTTTTGAGACGCTGCAGGAGACACACAAACTGCACAACAGAGACTTCTACACCTTTCTTAGCACCAAAACAGCAATCACCAGAGCCAACCTATCGAAACAAAAACCCTCAATATTACAGTACACACAGAACCTAAACAAAGTGGGGCACCAGACAGCGCGCATCTACAAACTCATCACCCAGCGCACCACAACGCTCAACAACAAGACGCTAGCATTTTGGGAGGGGGCATACAGTAATCCACTTACCGAAGCAGCAAAAGCCAGGCTATGGTCATCGGCCTCAAAAAACAAAGTAACACCCCAGCTTGCCCAAACGAAATACTGGCTGCTGCACAGGCTACATTGGACACCAGCCAAACTAGAGACAGTGGGAGCTAGGGACAATGACACCTGCTGGAACTGCCAGAAAGCAAGGGGAGACCTAGCACTCATTCTATACGACTGCCCCAAGGTCAAGGCATTCTGGGGCAAGGTCCATGACCTTATAGACGCACTCACAGACAGCCAATTCACACGCGGCCCACCAGGCATCACCATGGCCTTCCTGGATACAACACTCGACTCGAAAGAAAACAGTGACCTAGTAGATGTTCTGCTCACTGCCGCTGCCAAAACAGTTCTAGGCAACTGGAAGGACACGGGGAAAGCCTCCTTCAAGCGCTGGTTCAACTGGGTAACCTTCCTGAGAGTGGCAGACAATATAGCAGCATACTATCAACCAGCCAACCACACAGCAAGAAGGGGGATGTGGTCAACCCTAGATGCTCACCTGGAACAATAACCCCCCCCCCTCTTCTTCTTTCTTTTTTTTTGTCTCCACTGTCACTAAAGCCAAGTAAATGGGTCAAACTGCATTATATTTTATATGAAAATTATATTTTCAATAAAAATACTTTGAAATTTTAAAAAAAATGTGATTTAGGCCTCGACAGGCACGTATTCCCCTTATACAGATGGATAATACACCCCCACCGAGTAAAGATAGTACGCTATTTTACTGCAAAATGGACGACAGACCACGTTCGAGACAGTTGACAGACAAGACAGCGCTTGAGGAGGAAGCTGACTGGCCTGAATACAGATCCTGATTTGGTTACTAATCTACCTCGGTGAACATACCTGCCTACTAGTGCACTTAGGTAGTGATAGTGGCCTAGTTGACAGAATTATTTCCTACATGGCCTTAAGGATGCATTCTTGCACCCAGCCTGTTCAATCTTTACACAACCAACCGATTTTCAATCAGGTAACACATTTTCTCTAACCTTGGTAGTTATTATATCTCTTGCATGGAGCCTGGTGGTGTCTCAACAACTTTAATTCAGCACTCCGATTGCACCTCAGTGCTTGCAGAATGCGCTGCCTGTCCCTTGATGTGCAAACTCACCTAACCAATAACATCAGTGAAACTAAAATCATGAATTTTGGCAGCAAGAGGAACAAACATACGTGGTCAGAAGAGTGATCAAAAAAATTGTACATTTGGGACACTTTGAGTCAAACCTGACATGGAAACTCCAGTTACAAAACATTGCCTCTGAGTGTTGACGCAATTAATTTGTTTGGTGTCAGAATGTTTGGAGCAGAACATGGGGGTGTGCCTTCTATGTAGGTGGTGGACCTGGCCATCTCTGCAGTCACCCCCCAAATTGTTTGCCTTCACCCCTACTGTTTTCGGAACCCATTTGTTTAAACCCTTTTTTATTGGGCTTAGGACTCTGTGCTCTTTACCACGGCTAAACAGTGCTAACGTGCTTGCAATATCTCCTTTAAACATAGTGAAATAGGCTTACACCCAATTGGCACATTTAATGTACTTTGTAATCCCTAGTAAAGTTGTACTACATGTACCCAGGGCCTGTAAACAAAATGCTACTAGTTGGCCTGCAGCACTGATTGTGCCACCCACTTCAGTAGTCTTTTAAACATGGCCCAGACCTGCCAATGCAGCCTGTGTGTGCAGTTTTAAACTGCCATTTTGACCCAGCAAAAATAACTCTTTTGTCAGGCCTAAACCTTCCGTTTAAATACACATAAGTCACCCATATGGCAGGTCCATATGGCAGAATTCAATGTATTAAAACAATAGAAAAATTAATTTTTAGTTTTACATGTGCTGGTGGTGAAACACTCCTAAATTGCACTAGTGCAAGGCCTACCTCTCCCATAGCATAAAATTGGGTTACATTATTACATTTAATAAGTGATAATGTTGGATTGGGAGTAGGTAGGCATATCGTATTTGGTCTCTAGAACCCTTCTTTAATGGTAAAGTAATATTTTAAGTCACAATTCTGAAAATACCACTTTTAGAAAGCTGGCATTTGATTGTCTTAACCATTCGGTGCCTGGAGCCTGTATCCCGGGTTGCATGACTAGGTTAGCTGATAGGTAGTCTGTGTGTATTCCTCTAAGACAGTGATACAAAGGAGGACTAGGTTCTGGAAGGGTAGGCCGTCTAGCAGGATGAGGGGGGAAGCTGTCACCTACCATACTTGCAATTCAAAGTGGCAGCCTTAGCACACTCACAAAGGGTTTTACACTAGTCTATTGTGATCCCAGCCAATCTGGGGACAGGACAGGGAGGAAAGAAATGACAAATACATCCATGGGGGAAAGCATTAGAAGTTTATTTCACTTCAAAGCTAGCACTAGGTATACAGATTGGACCCTCAGACCAAACTCTTCAGATAAATTCTGGAACTGCTGAAAACTCAGAAGAAGAACTTCTCTGTTGTCCATCTGCTGGAAGGACTGCCCTGAGAGTAAGAGGGACTTCCCTGCTGCCAAAGGAAGGAGGACTGGACCTAGATCTTGACCCTAGGACCACCAGAGTGACTCCAAGGGTTAGTTTGCTGGCCTCCTGTTCTGAGCTGCAGGAACATAACACACTCCAACACCCTTGAACCCTGCTCCTAGACCTCTACTGCAGTGTGTGCGGACCCAAAAGTGGTGGCCCCAGTCATGGATCCTTGGAAGTGAGGCTTAAGGTGCTGTACCAGCCTAACTGTGTTCTTTAGCGAAACCGATACAATGCAATGTAACTCGATGCAGGACCTCACATCGCAGCCCTCACAGCTCCTTATTGGAACTGACGCAGCGTGACACAATGCCCTGCTTCATCTAGTCCCATTATGCGGTATGCACTCTATCGCAGTCGACTTGAACTTGTGGCTATTTCCCAGTCTGAAATGACCAGATAAATGCAGTTGGTGCTTAATGCTTTTAGGTGCTATTTTCACCCGAAGCTTTAAATTCCATATCTCTGGTTCAACTTAGTGGATTTTTGTCATTTTGGTGTTAAATTGTTTATTAAATTGTACTCTATTTTTCTAAATTGGTGTGGGGTTTTTCCTGTGTTGTTTTTTCTCTTGATGAATGTATGTGTGCTGCATAAATACTTTATACAGTGTCTCTAAATTAAGCATGACTGCTCTTGTACCAAGCTACCAGAGGGTTAAGCACATGTTAATTTAGTGACTTTTGCGGTTTACACTGATGTGGATTGTGCTGTTGCTTGAGAGGGGCTCAAACCCCCCTTAACTAATAACCCAGTTTCTCACAGTCAGCAATGACTCTTCAGTGATGTAGTGATGCAGCGGAAACCATGAAGTAACATATATACCATAAGTAGCCAATTTAATAACCACTAATCTTTTCTCCTTATGAAACAAAAATTCGGTCCATACCTATAACTGGTCCTCCGACAAACCTTTTGAGAGTTGTAATGTACTGACAACTGTTAAGATGGAATATTCCCCCCCTTATGAGGACCTGCAACAAAGGGAATATTCAACAAAGAAACTTACATCTCAATCTCTTTTATTCTTCGATTTCTATGGCACTGGGGGATTCTAATCTTCACGTAGATGACCGCTCCTGCACACAAGCCGGGCAGATGTTTTCCTTCCTTGAGGGGGCCAATATTTCCCTATCTATTAACCTTCCCACACACAAAGCAGGGCATACCCTGGACCTCGTTTTTTCCACTATACCATCTCTAAAAAGCAAAGCCCCGAGTCCGTTGGTGTGGTCTGACCACTTGTTCCTTTTTCATTTAATCTGGCTAAATCCCATTTTCCAGACAGCTCCCGCCTCTTTTTTAAGAAAATGGAAAAAGTTGATAGATGAGTTTCTGGACCCAGTGCTGCTGGCCAGTCAAACCGCACTTTCTAGGGACCCCAACGCTGACTCCGTGACCCTTCACAAGTGGATGGCAGAAGCAGTGGAGGCCACAGCCCCAGCAAAAATCAGGAAATCGCCTTCCGTCCCTTGGTTCTCGGAGAAGCTGAGAAACATGAAAAGTAGATGTAAGCAGCTGGAGAGACACTGGAGAGTGAATTACGATAGCTCAGCTAAAGATGCATACAAAAAATCATTAAAAGAAATGCACAAATCTATGAAGAAAGCCAGGAGACATCATATAGCTAACTGCATTGAGGGGGCTGATAAACCTGATAAAGCTATTTTTAAGGTGATAAAGCTATTTTTAAGATTGTTAATTCCTTTCTTAAACCTCGCGAGCTGCTGATTGATGTTCAACCCTCAACAGCACTTTGCGAGGAATTATCAGATTTCTCCGATAGTAAAATCCGGAAGATTTAAAAATCTTTTCGGCCACAGTTGAAACAGTTTAACCTGACATATTGATATGGAAAAATCCCAGACCTCTTCTCTCTAATTTCGCGCTGATAACCCAGAAGGAGGCTCTGGCGGCCATTCAGGGCTGCAAGTCAGGATCACCGGAGGACCCATGCCCTCCAAAACTGTGGAAGGAGCTGGCTAACTCCTCCTTTCAGGCAGTGTCTTAAATTTAGAACACCTCCCAGACTAGAGGCATTTTTCCGGACTTATGGAAGCATGCAATGCTCCTCCCCCTTAAGAAGAAATCTAATGTTGATTCAGGTGATCTCAATAACTATTGACCAATTTCTCTATTGCCTGCACCAGTAAAGATGCTTGAAAAATAGTGCAGAAACAGCTGGCCAACTTTATTGAGTGCCACAGCATCCTGCATGACACGCTATCTGGGTTCCGCGCTGGATTCAGTACGGAAACCGCGTTAATAGAGGTGGGGGACTCTGTCAGGATGGAGTTGGATTCAGGGGCATCAGCTATGCTGGTGCTCCTGGATCTCTCTGCAGCATTTGATACAGTGGACCACTCCATCCTGGCCCAGCGCCTCCAGGACTTGGGGATTGAGGACACAGCCCTGCGGTGGCTTAAATCTTTCCTTTTTGAACGCAAGCAGAGGGTGGGGCTTAAACCTTATCAGTCCAAACGCACGCCCCTATGGTGTGGGGTCTCACAAGGGTCGGCTTTTTAACATCTATTTGGCCCATTTTAACATCTATTGGCGCGTTATTTGCACTAAATGCCAACTGGGGGGTGAAGGCGATCTCCTAGGCAGATTTATTTTTATTTATTTTATGTGATTTATAAAGCGCACAGCTACCCCCGAAGGGGTGTCCCGGCGCTAGAACCTGAGCCTCCAGGGGAGGAGCGTGGAGCAAGGGGAACAGAAGGTTGAATTAAAGTCCAGAGAAGAGCCAGGTTTTGAGTTTGGCTCGGAAGATGGATTCGGCGGTGCAGAATCTCAGATCGATAGGCAGAGCATTCCACAGTTTAGCCGCAATGACACTGAACCCTCTGCCACCCATTCTAGATAGTCTGAAACGGGGAGAGATCAGGAGGCGGAGGTCATTGGATCTCAGGGATCTGATGGAGCGAGATATAGAGACCCGTTTTTTCAGATAGTTAGGTCCGCGGTTGTTGACGGCTCGGTGGGTAAGGGTAAGGATCTTGAATTGGATGCGGCTGGCCACTGGAAGCCAGTGAAGTTCCTTACGATACGCAGTTACAGATTGGCGGTAGGGGATGTTACCAATCAGTCTGGCCGACGCATTCTGGACAATTTGTAGCCGATCCAACAGATACTGGGGGGCACCAGCATAGAGGCTGTTAGCATAGTCCAGGTGGGACGTGATGAGGGCTTGGGTAACTGTGCGGCGGGAATCCAGGGGGAGATAAGGGAGTATTTTTTTTATCATGCGCAGCTTCAGGAAGCAGGCAGAGGTCACTTTATTGACCTGGGTTTTGCATGAAAGGGAGGGAGCAGATGATACCCAGTTGGTATTTCCTTTCAAGATTTGTCGAGTGCCTCTTTCTTGAATTTTAAGAGTTGCTTAAAAAGACATAGCGCAATGGATGAACAACAACAAACTGAAGCTGAATGCAGAAAAAACGGAGGTGCTGTTCTTCGGTAATAGCCAAACCCCGCCGCAGGCCTTTGGTGGCCGGAGGAAATGGGTTGCCCCCCACCCCCCTATGCTGCGCAATAAACCTGGGTGTAAAATGGCAGGCAGACCTATCATTCTCGGCCCAAATATAACAGGTGACAGGCGTTTGCTTTGGTAATTTGAAGAACCTGCGTAAAGTTTTACACCTTTTTCCAGAAAACTGCCTTTCGGGCACTCAATGGATCCTGCCCCAAATATGTAAAGCGGATGCATACAAACTGCCTTGCTTGCTCAGATCTAGCTCCCAGAACCTGCTATGCACCCCCCGAGTTAGGAAAGCTCGACTGTGGGGGCTGATCCTTTACGGTTAGGGCTGCCATGCTTTGGAACACTCTGCCCAACACCATGCGACAAATCACCTCTGAAACCATTTTTAGGAAATCAATTAAAACTTGGCTTTTCAATCTGGACTAATCTACTGGACTCTCTGTTGTACTCAGGCCACCCTGCAGCCACCTGGTGCTACAGCGCCGGGACACCTCTTAGGAGGTAGCTTTTCGCGCTCTATAAATTACAGTATTACTATTAGTATTATTAATGTACAAATCGCATTAATTGTAGTCATCAATAATGACGGACACAGTTTTACTAACTTAGCTTTACGTATACATTTGAAGCATATGAAATGGTCAATACAAAGTCACAGTATCAAGTTACAAATCATCACACAAGAGGAAGTAAGCAATTCACAAAAACATCCCATTTCACGTGCATGAATGAGTGGATAAGTAAAGAGACAAAGAGCATTCTAACACGATAAATGCAATTTCAAAGTATCATGCAAACCTAAAGAAAGTATAGCACAGCGTGCTAATAGTCTGAAGAGATAATCCTCTGGCCAGAAGGGAAAGCTGTGGCAACCTGACAAAGGTATGAGGAGCAAAGCTAAAGAGTCAGGATCAGACAGCAGTAGCCGAAGTAGAGCTTAAGGAAACAGCTCCCTCCTCACGAGTAACAGCCCACGCAAAATTACTTTCCCTCGCAGCCTCAGCTCGAGCCCACCACTAAGATTCTAACACTAATAGTTATACCCTAAATTTTTAAGTATTTTCTAATTTAGTATCAAAGTTCAAGCATTTCACAGTTTTCATTGGTTCAGGAGCATAGGGTCTTCAGTCACACCACTTCCGTCGCACTTTACTCTCAAGAGTTCCTTGTTTAGAGCCATACGGTCATCATCGTCTTTCAGCAGAGGAAATCATGATATTCTCCTTCCTAGGCTCACGAGCATTTTTTAAACAATTGCAACATTTTACTAAAGCAGTTATCCACAAGACCAATAATTTCCTTGGACAGTAGGACATGCTGTTGATATTCCAACCCTGTAGCCGTTGACAAGAAAAGAACACAACAATCATAACAAAGGACAAAATTATTTTCTTCTGCAGCCTACTTTTAAAAAGCAAATTAATCCTAACAGTGTTGTGAGGCCTTCTCTGCAAAGCATGCAGTTTCTCTAGGAGAAATATTCTAATTCGGTTATTTGTTCACATAAAAACCTCCATTTCATTATTCATTGTAGTCGTCTATTATTCTAATATAAACACAAACTTCTCATTGAGTATTCTATGTAATTAATATCACTCGTGTAAAACTCCTTTGTTAATGCATTTCATTTACGCTGCACATGAAAACTCACACCTCTCAGCGTTATTTCTCTATTGTCTCTTGTGCAGAAATCGTTTGCAGCCGACAAGAACCACTTGTCATTTTTCTGCACGTTTCTTGATTCTCTTTCTAAATACCCCATGCTAATTTTTCTCTGTTCATTTCATGACTCTTGTTAATAAACTTCACACAGTAGGAGGTTCAATCCAAGCAGGTTTAGTTTACCAAAATCCTGCTCCATCAATAGCAAGGATGTCATAGGCCCTAATTGAAGCAGATGAAATGGACCACCTATCCCATGGCTTTGTTGTGAAAAATGGTTCTAATTGGGTTGCATGGGGTACCACACCCCCCTCCTCCACTGCCACACCACCTTCTGCACTATTGATAGCTATACCCATGAAAGGCTCCCCTCTTAGGTAAGCTCCATATCAGGATTGTGCTCAGTGGTGTATCACGGAAAATGTAACTCACTTCTGAACACTATTGAACTTTTTGATTTGCATAAATTATCCAAGCTAAGACATGGTGCACTTTTAGAAATTCACAGACTGTAGTTTAGCAGAATTTCTTCCTGTCTGAGTGTAGGTGGCAGAGCCCTGAAGTGTTTTTATGAGCTGCTGCAAGATTTCCAAAGAAAGGTGGCTATTTTATGAAGTCATTATTGTGAGAATAGACTCTAAAAACAACATCAGTAAAATTATATGGCTGTCTTACTCAGTTCTTTAATTTTTTACGATTTGAATGACTCATGGTGGGTAAATATATGGTGCTATCATAACACTACAACAAAAAGCACAACAGAACCAGCTAAAGCACTATGCAGATCATGGTAAGTCATTATTTACCAGTAACAGCCAATATTGTGCGATTTGGAGTGTACAAACAGCCAATAATTCCTCGAGAAGATGACAGATGGAGGATTCACAGTTTGTAGGCCACAGATGAGACCTTCACAGGCCACCATGTACTGCTATTGTACCCCTAGAAAATGCTCGCTATGTTTTGAGTCCTGAGAGACTTTGAGGAGGATATTAATCCAAAAAGAGCCTAATATGAACACACTACCTCTGATTAAATTAATTCTTGTAATATATTTCGATTTCACTGGCTACTTCCATCCGATTGTAGCCACTACCAATGGATTGTCACAATCAGCATTCTGAAGGCTCCTGGAGGAAACCACTATGGTCATGAAGGCACTCAGTAAAATGGCATATTCCCTACAACAAATGCATAGGGAACGGTCAACAATGCCATATATTCTGCCAGTAGTTCATGCCCCAATATCATTGATATAACAGACCTCACCCATGTGCATCATGGTCCACCCAGAATACAATAATCAAATATATACAAGTTATGGGTGATAATACAGTCACACACAAGAGCAAGGATATTTATGCCTACATCCGTGTAGGTATCTTCAATCATATACCTGTGATGTCAAAATCATTCATAGTTAACAAATATGCAAATAACATCTTAGTCACTGCAATCCAAGCATTTCAGTAGCATAATAAATTATCAGGGGCCATGTAACACATTGTTGTCATACGCAGGAGGCCCACCGGCCCTGAATGCAACATCTACTGCAGCTCTGTTACACTTAAAGGAAGTGACTACGCGCTCGCCTGAGGCCCCATTGGGAGTGTGGGCATTCAACTACTGGAATTGAGGGAAAGTGCTAGAAGTTATCAAGGCCCAGCTGGACTTGCTCAACGTCTCTCGACCCTGGCAATGCAGCGACAATGCTGCATTTGGCCGCATAATTAATCAGGTGCCAGTTTACTCCCACCAGGGAAGCCCTTCTGGATCAGGTTGAGAAAGTGCATATCCACATTAATTATTGAGGAGGCTCCCTGGAGCAATCAAACTCTGTGACTGGATGCGTACACAGAGGAAAAAGGGAGATAAAGTCAGAGGGGTTGCATGATTTAAGCAAGAAACTTCACACACCTGGTGCAGGTGGCTGAAAACACGTCATATATGGTATAGTTGCGTTGCCTATACAGGAAAAGGCATGTGCTGGGCCTACTGAGCATCAGTGTTGGCCCCAGCAACCCCCGGTGGCATCTCTGATACACTAGTTCTGTGCCATTGACACTGCTCCTCCCACTGCGCCATGCACTTGATCGAGGTCAGCACTGTCCACTTCATACTGCGTAATGCTGCGCATTGGTTCTAGGACAGGGTTTCTCTTGCTTGAGATGGGCCTGGTGGTGAGGCATATTGCTGAATGCTGACTTGACCACATAGGAGACCTGGACTGCTCATTGTGTGAGAAGAGTACCATGACTGGGGCCGCAGCTAGTGGTATTATCATCTGCCAAGGGGGGACCTCCTTTGTTTGCCACAATGGGCATGACTGACAAGTCCCAATGTAAAATGAAGTTGGATCTTAGCAAAACTCCTAAGGCGCGCAATGGGGGAGCAACCGTGCCGGGACCTGCCTGAGGACTTGGAGGCAAATCCTATCAGCCATGCAGCACAGCCTTACAAAAATCAATGGCAAAATTGATGCATTGTCATTTCAGATGGATCGGATGTCGGAGAGACGAGACAAGCATGCAGAATGTCTCAACATGGTTGAGCGACGTGTCTCAGAAGCCAAAGATGAACAGGCTGCGACATCCACTGCACATAAGAAGATGGACAAGTTCTGACCTGCACTGCAGGTGTAGACAAATGATCTGGATGCCCACTCCTTAACTAACAATCTGAGAATAGTGGGCGTAGCTGAGTCTACCAATATAAACAATATGCAATGCTATGTTGAACGCCTCCTCATTGACTTGCTGGGACGAGACATCTTCTCAGAGATTTTCATCGTAAAGCGTGCCCACTGCTGTCTGGCCCTGCATCTAATCCCGGGGGCTAACCCTCACCCCATAATAGTGAGACTGTTACATTTAAAAGATTATGATGCAGCACTATGAAAAGCACAAAAACAGAAGGTCTTGCGGCATGAGGGCTCTGAAATATAACTATACCCAGCCTTCACACAACAGGTGCAGGAGGCTAGACATCTTTTCATCTCAGCGAAGAAAAAGCTGCATAAGCTCCAAATGGAGTACAGTATATTAAACCCAGCAAGACTATGGGTCCAGTTGGACAGCAAGGCACTATTTTTCAGTGACCCCAAGCAGTAGCAACAGTTACTCAAGTAGAGAGAGATGACAAGGACCCAAGGCTCTTCCCCGGGGTGAAGGATGAAGAGGGGGAGGCACGCAAGACATGGAGGATGAGACAGCTCATGCTTTGCTAGACACCTTGTTCACTGCTCACTTGGTATCTGCACTGGGAGCGCTCTCCCAACCGGAACTTTTTGGACTGCCCTGGGGACTGGTCTGCTCCCTGGAAGTGGGCTTAAGGGCAACTGTGACTGCGATCCTATCACAAATCCCTGTTGATGCAGCATGCCTCAAACTGTGGAAAGAGCGTTCCAACACCTGCCTAGCAATTGCCAGATAAACTACATTATTGAGTTTTGCTTCACGCCCCTCATGATGACTCATTTTCTCTGGGATTGTGGCTCGGACTAATATGGTAAAGTTGTTTTCCCTTTACTGTCTTAGGCACACGCTATGCTTGGTATATGCCCCCCTGTAGCTAAAGACAGCATGGTGTGTAAGGCCGGGCAACATCTGTCCCCATATGTGTACCACCTGGCTTTGTTTGGATTTCATTGAGGAGGGGGTCAGGGTGGGGATGGAAGAGATGAATTACAGTTGTGTAAGTTGCTGATATTCATAGCGTGGGTGGGTGGGAAGCTAGCCTTATTCGTTGCAGCTGTTTTTTACATGTTGGTGATGGATGCAAGCTTTGCATGTTTACTGGCTGCCTGTGGCAGAGTGTGCTCTTCAGGTGATGGATGGTGGATGACACGAGGCATGCAGCAACTGGTCCTTTCGGGATAATCACTGCTTCGATTTATTACATAGAATGTCAGGGGTCTAAATGACGGCAGGAAGATATGAAAGGTGATGGACTACCTCAAGGGGCACAGAGTAGATATAGCAATACTGCAAGCAACTCACCTAACATAGATGAGTGGAGTGCTAACACAGCATAGAATGCTGTGGTGTATGAGCAGGACCCCTGACCTCCTGGCCAGGTTCCCCCTCGCTGCCCCAGCAGCTCCGCTTTATCCTTGCCTGCCGCTGCCCCAGACACCTCTCTCCCAGGTAAGGTGTTCAAGGCCCTTCTCCACCTGCAGACTCCTGTCTGCGCCTCATCCCTGGTGGTCCAGTGGGAGAGCCTTGCTCTTCGGCTATTCCACTGATGCGTGTCTGCCTTGTTGTGCCAGCTTTGTCTTTGTGTATTTTGTCTGTCTTTTATTGAGTTTTTACTGTAATTTCTGTGCCTGTTTGTCTCGCCACCCTTTTTTCGCCACCCCTATCCCCTGCTGTTCTCACTCCCACCTCCCAGCTGAGCTTTCCTCCCCCTTCCCTATTTAATGGTGGCAGCTGCGCGGCCACTCCAAAGGCAAGCCCGTCTGTGCCCATCCGAGACCCGACCGCGACCAACGCCAAAGACCCTGGATCTCTGACCATCCACTGCTACGTCCTCCTCGCACTAAAACCCGGAAGAAACAATTGCCATCTGTCTACACTGAAATCCACCCACAGCCAGTTCTCCTGCCAACACTGCAGCTGAATCTTCACCACCCTCTGCACACCTACAGCTGTCACCCCCATGCCAGACGCAAATACCCCCAATGCCCTGAGGTGCATCCTCCTCAACATGCGCTCTCTACAAAGACACGCCATAGAGATCTTGGACCTCCTCAACATCATGTCGCCTGACGTCAGCTTCTTCATGGAAACCTGGACCAACTCTACCTCTGCCCCCGACATTGCCACCACCATCCCTGACAGATACAAGATCCAGAGGAAAGACCGCTCCAACCGCCCCAGCAAGAATTCCTTCCGACTCACCACCTCCAGCACTAGTGACTCTCCATCCACCACCGAACACCTCTCTTTCCAAATGCATACCAGCCATAGATCCACCCTACACTACACCCTCGCCTACAGGCCCCCCCAGATGTCAAACAGCATTCACCACTACCATCACCGACCTCATCGCCCCCATGGACTACATACTCATTAGAGACCTCAACTTCCACCTCGACAACCTCAACGACCCCAACTCCTCCATCCTCCTGGACAACCTTGCCAACCTCGGACTGAAACAGCTCATCATCACCCACACCCACAAGGCCGGCACCGCCTCTACCCCATCTTCAAAAGAGGAAACAACATTCACTTCAGCCACACTATGCAGCCCCTCTGGATGGACCACCACTGCGTACACTTCCACGTCAGCAAACCCACCATTCCCAAACCTGCACCTGCTCCCCGTGGATAAACTGGAGCAAGGTCACTGAGGAGCACCTCAACTCTACCGTCAACCACGATGCCGCTGTGACAAAATATATATGAATATCCATATAAATTCATTTGCATGTACTTCCAAAGAGTTCATGATTATATAAGATCACATTAACATGAGGCCTGGAACTCAAAATGGCTTCCTATCTGACCTTGACTGGACAAGCTTCAACAAGCTATTCTGTACACCCTTACAGGTCACCTTGCTTTTCTTGACTACATGATATGCAAATGTTACACAGTGCAGACCCTGCCTTTCTGGTCTGCCCATATCTGGCTGTTTTGCATGGTGCAGACTTTGCACATCCATGTCAGCCATATTTGGCTTGGTTTTGAGGGGGTGGTGGGAGCACTCCGTTATTCCTGAATTAATCAATTTGGTACACTGGTGCTGCGATTGTTGAGGTGTGTCAGACCTGGTTCTAAAATCGGTTATGGTGAAATTGTGTTTCCACCCAATCGCGCACTGTTCACTTGGCGCCCTGGCGCTTTCTATAAACTTATTACTTTAATCTTATTTAAACCACACTTTTGTTACATTACATTGGTTTATTTTCCTATTTCATGCTCATATTTTTTTCATATAGGCTATGATTTCATTATTCTGCATCCGCATTATTTCATGACAACAAACATATTTTCACAATATTGCTTAACATCTTGTGTATCAACATTTACTTGGCACTTCTGTTATTTATACATTTAATCAACTTTTCTTGAGTGAGCCCAATGCATTTCGGCACTCATGTGTGCCTTCATCAGGGGCAGAATCTGGTTAATGGTGTTGTGTATTGTAAGATGCTGTTCTTCACTATGGCCACTCCACTCCTTCAATTATGATATCGCCGGTTTCTTGTTCTAATGTGCCTTGAGGTTCTTGTCTTGCTCCTGGCGCTCTGTGATTAATCCGTCTACCGCTGTAAAAGGTTACCGTTAACAGCTCGGTCAAGCTGTTAACGGTAACCTTTTACAGCGGTAGACGGAGTGGAGCGGAGTGGAGTGGCCATAGTGAAGGACAGCATCTTACAATACACAACACCATTAACCAGATTCTGCCCCTGATAAAGGCACACATGAGTGCCGAAATGCATTGGGCTCACTCAAGAAAAGTTGATTAAATGTATAAATAACAGAAGTGCCAAGTAAATGTTGATACACAAGATGTTAAGCAATATTGTGAAAATATGTTTGTTGTCATGAAATAATGCGGATAGAGAATAATGAAATCATAGCCTATATGAAAAAAATATGAGCATGAAATAGGAAAATAAACCAATGTAATGTAACAAAAGTGTGGTTTAAATAAGATTAAAGTAATAAGTTTATAGAAAGCGCCAGGGCGCCAAGTGAACAGTGCGCGATTGGGTGGAAACACAATTTCACCATAACCGATATTTGGCTTGGTGCCTTATTCTAGTTCAGCTGAAATAGCACGTCATACAGTATATAAGACCTAGAAACTTGTCACTCTGGGAAGAAGCGGTCTGAGAGCCCCTAAGGTGGCAGATCTAACTTCTTCCTTGCTAATTAGCAATGATGCATGCTTTGGTACCAATAAATACATTTCACTCTGTTTCTGAGCAACCCTGCTATGTCTGGCGAGTTTCATTCATGATATGCTCCTGGTAGGGTGCCAGTGTTTCCCCATCAGCCCCTTCACCTCGACCGACGCCAACCTCGCAGCCAAAGAACTACACAGATGGATCTCCAACTGCGCTGACGAACTTGCACCCCTTCCCAACCCGACAGACAGCGTACCAGAATGGCCATCTGGTTTACTGCAAACTTCTAAGAATCCAGACGCACCTGCAGGCGTCTCGAGAAGAGTTGGCGAAAGAGCAAAACTTCGGAAGACTGCACCGCATACAAGAACGCCATGACAGAATACCATTGTTAAAACTGGCATTTCTGGTTGGCTAAGGCTTACGCCAAAGCCAGGCAGAAACCACCATTCTAGTCAGGGCAAGGAAGTCACACGCCAAGATAACCCCTGCTCACCCCCTTGGTAGCTTGGCACGAGCAGACAGGCTTATCCTGGAGGCAACGTGTGAAGCATTTGCGCACGCACACAACAGCAACAACATCCTAGGCACACCACAAAAGGAACTCCACACAAGGTTATATAAAAATAACTTTTTTATTGTCAAAACACAACTCATACCAACTCCTCCAGTCCAACACACCACTCATCCACACACTCCCCCTCCAGACTGGTGAGGCAGTTCCTCACTGCCCCTGACTCTCAACCTGTACCGCTCTTACTGAGCACCAGGCACCATACTCTGGGAACTGGGAATGGGACTATATGCACTGGACACATTTTAGCTGCCACCACTGGATCCTACCATACTGGGGAATCCAGACACACACACTACACTCAGGTGATAACCACCCTCCCGAGCTAACCATTTCTCCTCCACACTCCCTCTCTTTCATTTATCCACACCTCTGGGGACAGGAACAGGGATTGGGCACTAGACCCAGCAAGGGATTCCTTATCTATGGGAACCTCCCCCTCTACTGGCGTCCCGCCCTGTCATTTTCTCTCTTCTGCCGCTAAACATAAAGCGCAGGAACACCATTTGAAAATGACACTCTTGAGGAAAAACTAAATCAAAAACAAAAATCCCCAACATGTGACTATCTAGAATGCAGAGTTTTGTAATGTAGTCAGTTGTCGCTGTGGCACTGCGCAAACACAAGTCCTAATCCTCACTGCTGACCAACAAAGGGCAAGGGAGTCACACGCCAAGATAACCCCTGCTCACCCCCTTGGTAGCTTGGCACGAGCAGACAGGCTTATCCCAGAGGCAATGTGTAAAGCATTTGTGCACGCACACAACAGCAACAACCTCCTAGGCACACCGCAAAAGGAACTCCACACAAGGTTATATAAAAATAACTGTTGTATTGTCAAAACACATCAGATAGTAATCACACAATATACATTGTGTCAACTGGCAAAGGCAATATTCACAAGGGATTATTTACACCAGGACAGGGCCACATGGGTCACTGTCAGAATCAGCACTTAGTAGAACTAGCACTTTGAATAACTGTAACACAAACTGACAATTGTAGAACACCACCAGTAACCACTGGTATAGGGAGGTACCCACTACGCAATACTAATAACCATAGGCCTAGATCATGCAGGGACACAAACTCACTAGTATAACATACTAGGCGAAGCAAACTTCTAAGCCTGAGCACCTTTAGAAGTATAACACAAGGATGTACCATGTTACTCCGCATACTTTTACTCCGCATACCATTACAACGCGACTTTTACAACGCATACCATTACAACGCATAGCGCTTTGGGGTGCTGGATAGTGGTAAGTATAATTTACTATTCTAACTCCAGTCCCCGTGGACCCTAGGGAAGGTGTTGGATAGTAAATTATACTTATTCCCTATCCTAGAGCGCCCCCCAGCGCAATGCGTTGTAATGGTATGCGGAGTAAAAGTCGCGTTGTAATGGTAGTGCGGAGTAAAAGATGCGTTGTAACGGGTGTATACCTAACACAAGCATAAAGGCAAAGCACCGTACGCAGCAATCACATTTAGGACTAAACAATATGACTACAGTAGGCAATCTCTCACTAGTCTAAACACATTAGACTCTGCCTCCTAAGAATAAATCACATTTAAATCAGATTAGCGTATAAATCACATTTAAATCAGATTAGCGCATAAATCACATTTAAATCAGATTAGCTCATAAATCACATTTAGGCAATTATCATTATGAACATATTAGATAATCACCTTGCACAAAAAACACATTAGGTCCTTGCACCCTATACCTCTACCAGTCCCCTAGGCCAACTGGCCATCAAGAAGGGGCTCAAATACCCTATGTCCAGAATGTCAGGGCGTGCAGTCAGGGGTGCGCCACCGGCGCAAGCCTAAACGTTGCAGCTGCCCACTACTTGCTGGGCAGCTGATGCCAATCACAAGGGCCTAAACGCTGCAGCTGGCACTAAGTGCTGCACAGCTGTGATAGGCCAAGTTAGGGGTGAAGGAAGTGCGACTCACTCCTGGATTCACAAGGAACAGGTCCCCCTGAAAGAAAAACCTAAACGGTGCAGCTGCCCACTACTTGCTGGGCAGCTGGGAAGGACAAACTGCGACATGGGCCCTCACTGGCCCTTAGGAGCAAAGTCTGCGCCACAGGCTCTCACTAGCCCTTTAAACAAAATTGCGCCAAACTAAGCCACCTGGCTCTGGAACCACCACTGTACCAACGATGGAGCCCTCTAGCTTCTGACCTCAACTATGCCCCTCTAATAAAGCATGGGCCCCTCTGGGCCTGGACAAGGACTAGCCGTCAAAGGTTGGGAGCCATCTGGCTCTTAACATAACGATGCTCAAAACGTTGGAGCCCTCTATGCTCTAAAATACATTGCGCACAGCATAGGAGCCCTCTAGGCTCTAAAATCAACTATACCCCTGGTGGAGCGCACTAGCGCTCTGGAACAACATGGGTCCCCACGCACTGGGGCTGTAAAAGGGAACCGAGCCCCCTAAGAGCCATCTGGGTTCTGGAAATCCCTGCTCAGGCTGGAGCCACACGGGGCTCTGTACTCATGATGTCCCCAAATACTACAGAAAGAACACGGACCCCCAAACATCGGAGTTAAGTGCCCACGAGGCCTTGGGACCTCCACCGGGGTCTTCAAAACTATGTCACTATGTTGGAGCGGCCCTCTGGGCATACGGGGCTGCTCGGACTCCGTCTCTCCCCCCCCAGCTCCCTCGGACACTCACCGGCTGGGGGCGACGGCAGGACTCTGTTCACAGATGCAGCAGGGGTGGCAGCTGCGATCAAGGGGCCACAGGGGAATCCCTACGAGGGGGATTCCCTCGATATGGGCTGCAACACCGCGCTGCTCAGCCCCCAGGCTCTCCCTTCTCTAGGGAAAGTACATAAGTACATAAAAAGCGCGCCCAGTCCAAAAATAAGGCGCAGGAAGGCTGCTGAAGGTCCTGGCAAGGGTAAAAGCAGCCAGTAAGGTCCCAGAAATCCTGGAGATCAAAGGATGGAGCAACACAGCTCCCAGCAAGGAAAATCCTCCAGGCATCCAGGGGCTGGGCAGGGCCCAGGGAGGCAAGCCTTCCCCCGGGCCCCAGCAGCAGCATGCCCTCGGTTGATTCCAGTCAGAAACAAGAACATCTTCAGGGTGTCACAGCACCCTTTTTATACAGCAAAGTCCTTTGTTTACAAGGTGCAGGCAATGTGAGAACCAGCTACAACTGGTTGTGGGGAACTCCCTTTCACTGGCCAGACTAGGGACATCAGACGCACCACAGGGGGTGGAGCCAGCATTGTGGAGGGAAGGACCAGCCCTATTCAGTTCCCAGGTGTACCCCTCCCACACATCAGCATGCTAATCTCTCCATTCACCACCGGGGCAGACCCATCATGACTCTTGGAGCCAGGCTCACCAGCCAGCTCCAGCCAATCACACGCCAGACACAAATTACACTAACATGCCAACTTCTAGAAGTGGCACTTGCACACTAGACACAATCATGCTGCATGCATCATTGCGCAGCATTCAATCTCACAAGTTCGCACATACCAAACTCGACCCTCAACTCCCCACACATCAGGAACTACCATGGTCACACATATTCCCCATGCATTCCTATGGGAGGGCAGGTCACTCTTATCACACACACAGAGAGCGCACGCACTTTACACTGGACCACAGTGAAAAAGTGCACAGAGTCCTAAAATCACTAACACCAGGTTACAGAAACAGGCTAGGAAAAAGCAAAAAGTTTCGGGGTAAACCTGCCATAAAGGGCGGGGTCCAACAACCATCAACTCATCAGATCAACCAAAGAACCTTCATCCAGTGCAAGATCACTGCCAACTCCAGCAACTTGAAGGAACTCTTCAGCATCATTCAAGAATTCACCAAACCCCCCAGCGAGGCCAAGGACATCACCCCCTCCAAGGACCTCTGCAACAAGCTCAGCTCCCTCTATGACAACTTCAACTAACAGAACCGGACTCAGAAACCACTCTCCCTCCAACAACGCCAGCCAACCCACCATCTCTGCCTGGACATTAGCCACCACTGAAGGCACTGAATCGACCATGAAAGGCATTTACTCAGGAGCACCCATGGACCCCTGCCCTCTGCACATCTTCCACAGAGCCGATGCCACCATCGCACCGGAACTACGATACACCATCAACACCACCTTTGAAACCGGCACCTTCCCCAATGACTCGAAAAGCCCAGAATTCAAGCCCCTGTTCAAGAAGCCCTCGGCAGTCCTTTTGGACCTCAAAAACTACCCACCCATCTCCCTCCTCCACTTCATGGCCAAAGTCACAGAGAAGACCGTCAGCGCCCAACTAACGAAATTCATCAAAGAGAACTCCATTCTCGTCCCTCTCAATCCAGATTCCTCAGCAACCACAGCACCGAGACCGCTCTAATCACCACCAGAGATGACATTCGCACCCTCCTCGACCAAGGCCACACCACAGCCCTGTTCCTTCTTGACCTCTCCGCAGCCTTCTACACTCTCTCCCACCACACACTTGCTGAAAGATTCCACGGCGCCGGCACAGAGGGAACTGCTCTCAAATGGCTCCGCTCCTTCCTCACCCGCAGAACCCAAAGAATCAGACTGCCACATGTTCTCCTCCAAGACCGCAACTCCAGAGTACCCCAAGGATCGTCACTCAGCTCAATGATCTTCAATATCTAAATTTCCCCCCTCGCTGCCATCGTCCGACAGCAAGGACTCAACATAGTATCCTACGCCAAAGACACCCAGCTCATCCTCTCACTCACCAAGGATCCCCTCACCACCAGACTCAGGTTCCAGGAAGAAATGAAGGGCATTGCATCCTGAATGGACAGCAGCTGCCTGAAGCTCAACTCAGAGAAGACAGAGGTCCTCGTCTGCTGACCCTCTCCCACTGTATAGGACAATACCTGGTGGCCCACCACCCTCAGAAGCACCCCCACCCCCACGGACCATGCCAGGAACCTTGGCATCATAATCGACTCCTCCCTCTCCATGACCCAACAGATCAACCCTGTCACCTCCACCTGCTTCAATACCCTCTGCATCCTTTCAAATGAATCCCCCCAAACAAGAAAGATCATCACCCACGCGCTCATAACCAGCAGACTGGACTACGGAAAAGCCCTCTCTGCTGGAATCAACAAGTCTCTGCTCGGCAAACTCTAGACCATACAGAACACCACAGCCAGACACGTCCTTATTATCCCTTGACATGAACACATCACGCAACACCTGCAAGACCTCCACTGGCACCCTGATGAGAAGAGGGTAACCTTCAAGATACTCACCTACACCTACAAATGCCTCCACAACACCGGACCCCAATACCTCAATGAGAGAATCTCCTTCCATGTACCTCAGAGAAACCTCTGATCCGCCGACCTTGCCCTAGCCGAACCCTGTGCATCCGCAGAGCCAGAATGGGTGGAAGAGCCTTCTCCTACATCATGGCCAAGACCTGGAACAAGCTCCTGTTCGACACCAGGCGTGCCCCCCTCTCTGAACATCTTCAGGAAGATCCTCAAGACCTGGCTCTTTGACTGAACGGAGCGGTTTATCCAACCTCAGCAACTTGAGACCCTCAATGGTGAGTAGCGCGCTTGACAATTCCCTGATTGATTGATTGAGAATGCAGGGCCTTTGTTACACAGCAGGCTTTATCATGCGTACTTGAGGGGTTCTGATTAGGGTGCGTAGGGGATCGGGGGTCCACCTGCAAGAGGTATGCAAAGACCTGGGGGGCACATTTGTGGTATCACATTGTTTCAAGGGTGATTTGGTGGTGTTACTGGTCGGGGTATATGGACCCAACTATGATAACCCACAGTTCTATTATTCCCTCAGAGCACGACTGATACAAGGAGGTGACCTGCCGCAAATCTGGGGCAGGTGATTTTAATTGTGTGTTATGCCCAGAGCATGATCACTCAACAAGTCCACCGAGAAGACCCTCAGCGGCAGCCAGAGCTTTCAAGGAGATAGCTAGTCAAGAACGTTTGCTAGATATTTAGTGTTATAAGTCCCCCACAGGGTTGAGATATACCCACTATTCCACCATACATGATATCTATACATGCATAGACTTTTGGCTGATATCGAATGGACTGGCATCCTAGGTCCAGCAATTTGAGCTGCTACTGCTGACATACTGAGGTCATTCACCTGTGCTATTGGAGGTGGAGCTGCATGCTCTGCGGCTGTCTGCTTTCTCTTGGCAATTCCACCCATATTCTTTATTAGTCACTGGGTTCCATGAGAAACTAGTGCAAGCGATTGAGGAATTCTTCTGTAACAATGTGATAATGGTCAATAAGTTTGTGACAGTATGAGAAACATTCGAGGTTTACATATGGGAAGTCATGTTAGCTAAGCGTGCCGTGGTCCTTAGGTTGTTGCGTGGTCGATTGTCTGGGCCTAAGATGGAAATAGCTGATCTAGAATGGTGACATTGGGATATGCTGATCGCCGCCTCCTGCGTAAAATTAGTGCTAAGATGAATGAATTCCATGAAACTGCTTCAATTGAGGCACATCACTTAGGGAAATATGCGATAGCACCTATATATGAGGAAAGTGAATGCCCTCGTGGGACTTGGGCAGTGCTATTACAACCCTGCCGAGAGGCGGATGGGATTTTAGCAGGGCAGAATGAGCTGGAACTACGTTTAAGCACCACTGAGCAAGTATCTGACCAATTACACAGATATTATGCAGACTTTTACAAGTCAAGGCTCGCACACAATGACACTGCTTGAGGAACCAGAATTCAATTTGGGCCTAGCAAAACATATAGTTGCTTATAGTAATTAGCGTGATGCATCTAGTGGGCTAATGAAGAGACGCAAACATTTAAACACACACGATATGTAATAATTTAGGAATTAGCATACACCACATTACACGTTTTTGTATCTAAATCGCAGGCAGTACCGCTTGACTCGACCGACGCCATTTTTGTGGCCTCGTTTGCTCACCGCATTAGTAAAACCTATTGTTGCATTCTGCCCGAGCCATTCCCTTGAGAAATAGCCCAACTGTTGCAAACTGCTGCTTCTGCACGTTAGGCCTGTCAAGGTTGTAGGTGGGGGGGAGGCGGGATAAGCACATTCCGGGGGGTGCTGTGCGGACTCTCTCGGAGTTAGCAGAAGGGAGTCACCCTCACGACCTTGCTATAATGAGATGAGCTAAACCAAGAGCGCTTTATCTCCCATATATGGTCTTTCCCCTGCACCAACCTGTACCAACTTGTATTTTTCCACCTTAGGTAACGGTTTCGAAATGTAACAGTATATATGTGATGTTCTGATAATGTGCCAGCAGTCTTCTTGGCGGACCTCCTGGGGTTAGGTCGCAAGGAGATCCTCTGGCAGAGTTTGTTTGTTATAATAAACGATTGGACCGTCTACACTGCCAACTGACTGATTATTGGTAATTGGTATTGGGCTATTTGTAAGTATAGCTCTAGGTGGGTTGTAATTTATTTTCGGTACTTCAGTTGGCAACTCCGCCGGGACTCCGCGTTGGGGTCGTCCCTCTGTAATCAGAAATTAAACGGGACATTGAAAAGGGCGATCTTGATCGGGGGGGGAAGGATTGACCGAAGAATTTGGGGTCTGCTCCGCTCTCCCGATCGAGAGAGCCCCAGCTGCTAGTGACCCCACGACGGAGTCCTTCGGGTGTAACCCGCGAACCAGCCACGTTGGTTTATTCAAGAATTGGCAGTGAAGAACACACAATCGGACCTAAGTGCACCAGGTGAGTGTCTTGTCTTGTCTTGTGTTGGATATCTTTTGGATTTTGGATTTGGGACTTGGCATTTGGTGGCTTCTGGTCACGGAGAACTCGACAAAGGGGGTCTGACGGGGCAGTACTGAAGCTGCACATGCGGACGCCCCTGTTTTGGATTTTGGAAATAACTAGAGATTAGGACCAGACGCCTTGGTGTAACTTGCGGTTTTCACCCGGCCGGAATGCTCTCGGGAACGCCGGCGGCTGAGATTGGGTAGCACTCGGACAAATCTGGAGCGGCGCTTGAGAAAGCGGGCTTAGCCAGAATAGTTCGGGAGGTGAACCATGAATGCTGTCGCATGGCCCGTAGGTCGGTCTGTGGTTTAGAGAAACCTGTGTGGCTATCTCTAGGCAGTCTAAGGATAAGACTGTTTGACTTTGTCTTTTTGGATCTTTGAAGTTTCGGAAAGGGTTCTCCATAGGTGGGAGTCGACAGGCTTCTCCTCTTGTTTGCAATACATTTGGTTTTGGGGTTTATGTGGATGTAAATTGAAGATTCGTTTTCTTGCTGTGGTCACTTTATTCGTGTGCGAGTGAATTCGAGTGCAGACATGGCCATGTGTATGAGAGTGTTGTAACTAATAATTTTGATTCCTTTTCAGCTCGATTCTGGTAAGGGGCGATGCCGTGCTTTAGTAAACTATGTTTTGGCTGTATTGACCGAGGGAGCACGAGGTTGGATGAAAGCCAGCCAGCCCCTCCGGAGGGAACTCCCAGCCATGATATGTATTGCAAGCACGGAATCGGGCCCCTCCTATTTAATACTTTGTGGAATAAATACACTAAGGATAATGTAGAACTGCTGTGGCCAAAGACAGGGTCTTTTGATGAGAAAAAGATACAGTATCTGCAAGAACGTCTGTTTACTAAACGCAGCAGACAGGCCATGTTTGATACTCTTAATAAATGGCAGAAAGAGGCGAAGCGGGGACGCATACAGTCCGAAAAACTCCTGAAGATACAGCAAGGGCAGACTGTAACTCAGAAAGCCATTGCTCATGATAAAAATAAGACTGAGCAAAATATTGAGTATGCAGACAGACAGTTTAGGTTACAGGTGGATACAAGTTATGTGACACGGAATGAAGCAGAAGATGAGATAGAGGACTTGTTGAATAAACGACCACCCCCACCGTATGCGCCTCAACGCATATATCCCGCCGTACCTCTTCAGACGGCTGCTGCGCCCCAGGCCTCCACACCGGAGGAAGACGTGCCTCTCATCTCCTTGGGGACTACCCGTGCCCCACCTACCTCAGTGAGAGACACAGCTACACTCATCCCTGACCCCCGACAACCCTCTGGAACGTCCCATGTGGTGTTAGCAGCTCCAAGCCCCATATGGACCTCCCAATCAGCCAGTACAACCCCCGGAGATATGGAGAGAAAACCGATGGGGGAAAAGGGAGGTCTGATCAGTAGACGATTATTCACAAGAGCCTCCTTAGGGTATGGTGAGAAAGAAGCTGTAGCATACCAGGCAGCTAAATTGATGCAGAACAATATATACACAGTAGCTGATGTATGGAGCACCATTAAAGATTTGGAACCGGTAATGCAGCAGCAAGCTTTATATCAAATGTCTTGTTACCTCATCGAGGCCTGGGAACTATGTTGCAGGGATGGGATGGCCCCTCAGGTACTGTATACCATCCGAGACTGGACTCATAAGTTTAACATGGATCCACAGGAGGTATACAAAAATGTAGACACGTTAGTAAAATATTGAGGCAGAATGTTCATAAAAAGCCCCAATTGGGCTTCCCAGCATCCCATGCGAGAAGTGCACCCTATTTTCCACCCTGAAATTCCAGAGGCTCGTGATAATAGTAACCAAGTTATACGAGCTTGGATAGAAGACCGGTTCCAGGAGCAATGGGAATATACTCCGTGGAAACGAAGTGAGTTTCTTGCCCTTAAATCACAACTGCCCGATACCCGCAAGAATCCCACCGCTTACTACAAGGAACTGACTGAAGCCGCCGCCTCGGCCGTAATGACATTGGCAGATGTTGAGCTATTCTTCGGGTTATTGTTCCGGTCGATATATGGCGACAGGTTCATGACACTGATCATTCTGCAGAATTAGGGGGGACTTGGAATGAGCTAAAAGACTGGGACCGAGATCGAAAGCCTGGAAATAAGCCTAGAAACGAAATCAGCTCTTTACCAGCAAAAATAATAGCGTACATGCATACCCTGATCCCTTCACGGAAGGTTGACTGGGACAAACTGACAGCTTGTAGGCAGAAGAAGGATGAAAGTGTGTCCGACTTCTTTACCAGGTTTGAAGGAGTTTTTATTGACTTTAGTGGACAGGATTTGGCCACAGAAGGTGGTGTACAGTTGTTCGTGAATAGATTTGTTACCAATTTGGCACCAGAAATCTCTGCACGGTTACAGGCCGCAGAAAGCACCTGGACTACCTCTATCCCCTCCGTGATCTTAAGCATGGCCCAATATTACGAGCACAGGGAAAATGAGAGCAAGGATAAAGTGGTGAAAAAGGCCAAGGATCTTAAAACTTGGTTGTTGCTTCAGCAAGTCGTCCGGGGACAAAGAGGGGGGAGAGGAGTCAGAGGGCCAGTATCCAGAGGGGCGGGGACAGGCAGAGGCGCAGGCGCGACCCAGACTATAGGGATAAACCAATGCTCCTTATGTAAGCAGGAAGGACACTGGAAAGCGCAGTGTCCATTATTGCTTGCCCAGAACGGAGCAGTTCGGGGGCGAGGACGCGGACGAGGTGGCCCAGACCGGAGTGATATGCACAGAGAAGAGGCACCAGGCAAGTCCGAACAGAATCATTTTGATAACCACCAAGGCAGACAATATTATAACGAAGATTATGCATTCGAAGATCAGGATGGGTATGTCTACCCATAGGACAGCCAGGGACAGAGTAGGGGCCAAGTGTCGATCCCAGTCAATAAAAAGGGACCTTATGTGAGAGGGGAATTGATGGGGACTTCGGAGAATTTCCTGATTGACACGGGGGCAATGAATAGTTCAGTTGCTCGATCATTGGTTCCAGGGGCGCTCTGTCCGGGCAAAATAATGTATCTGTAGGATTTTCAGGAGTTCCAATAGTAAGCCTTGTCTCTAAACCCCTTTCCTTCACGATCGGTCCCGCTACTGTTGAGTCACCTTTTCTGTTAACTTTGCATTGTGGTGAGAATCTATTGGGCTTGGATATGTTAAAGAACTTGAATGCCAAAATGTACAGCTCCCCGGATGGGGTTTATTTAACGATACAACCTCACACAGACAGCATGAAGCAATGTTTTGCTAAAAATGAACCTCTTACCCCCGAGTTTGATAGCATTCCTGCTGCATTATGGGCAACAGGGGATGCGGATGTTGGAAAATTAGACATCCCCCCATTCCACATCACGTTGAAACCTGGCGCAAAGTTACCACGCACACCACAGTACAAAATTTTGCCAGCCGGTGAGCGGGCTTTGCTATCAATTATTCAGGATCTGATTGATAAAGGGGTAGTTGAGGAGACAGCTGCCAATATTTGTAACAGCCCGATTCTTCCGATTTTGAATAAAAGTTCTGATTCTGGTCCACAGGGAAATGTTGATGCTTATCATTTTGTGATTGACCTGAGAGCAGTTAATAAGGTTGTAGTACCACAGTACCCTGTGGTAACTGACATCACCACTATTCTTACGATGATCCCGCCTACTGCTCAATATTTTTTGGTCAACGATCTGAAGAATGCTTTCTTCAGTATCCCTATCCATCCTGATAGCAGACAGATCTTCGGCTTCTCGTTATCTGGCCGAAGCTTCAGATTCTGTCGTGCACCGCAAAGCTATACTGAGAGTCCAAGCATCTATAGTCAGGCCCTCAAGGCTCTGTTGGACGATCTCGTCTTGCCCGAGGGCAATGTGCTCTTGCAGTACGTGAACGACTTATTGATCGCATCCGACACTGAGGAAGGCTGTAAGGATGCCACTGTTAAATTACTGCATCATTTGGCGGCAAAAGGTATTAAGGTGTCCCTGTCTAAGTTTCAATACTGTCGACAGGAGGTGACCTACTTAGGTCATCTACTGTCAAAGGAGGGTAGGCGTTTGACTCCTGAGCGTGTTACTACCATCTCTAACATGTCTGTCCCTCGCACTCAGCGTGAAGTTCGTGCTTTTCTTGGCATCACTTCTTACTGTCGCCAATGGATACCTAATTTTTCTCCCCTTGCTAAACCTTTGTTGCATTTAACCACTAAAGATGTGCATGAACCTCTCCCTTGGACGGATGACTGTGAGCATTCTTTTGACTCTTTAAAAACTGCTCTTTGTTCTGCACCCGTCTTGGGTACTCCTGATTACCGTACACCCTTTGTACTATATGTGCATGAGGTCGACGGTTGCTCGCTTTCTGTGTTAACACAAGGATTTGGTGGTAAGCAAAGACCTTGGGCCTTATTTATGAAGGCCTTGCGTCAGTTTTGCGCTGCCGGTGCGTCACTTTTTGTGACGCACCGGCGGTGTAAAAAATGCGCCTTGTTGCGCCATATTTAAAAAGTGACGCATCTACGTAGATGCGTCACTTTTTAAACCCCTGCGCCACATTATACCTGCGTCAGGTATAATGTATGCAGAGGGGGCGTTCCCCCGCAAAAAGCCTCGTAATAGTGACGCAGTGAAATCTATGAGATTTCACTGCATCACTTTAGAACGCTGTTGCGTCAAAATCTTGCGCCTGCCTCACAGCAGATGTAAGACTGACGCAAGCCCTTTCCATGTGAAAGGACGCATTGCTGGAGTTGCGTCACTTTTGTGACACACTCCAGCAATGCGTCACTTTTGGCTTACAGATACATCAGAAATACTGACGTATCTGTAACTCCTTGCGACATGATGCGTCATACATTAAATATGACTTCTTGCCTGACCGACTCTTGCTGTGGGCTGTCTCTCATCACGTTGGATTTCATCTCTCCTCACCAGCTCCTCGCCGGACCCGCTCCGCGGGTCCCGCTTCGTGAGGCGGGAGAGGCGCACTGTGACTGGAGGGGTTGCGCTGCTGGGCGCCTGACAGAGGGAAGTACAGGGCTGCGAGTGGACTCGCAGGGACTCAAACTTCCAGGAGTCCCTGCATGAGGTCAACCCACAACACCTTGGTCGCTCTCCCTGCCTGCCCCGCCCCCCACCCAAGCACTAAAACCAGCCCTGATTCTGCACGTCGTGGGACTTCTTGCCTGACCGACTCTTGCTGTGGGCTGTCTCTCATCACGTTGGATTTCATCTCTCCTCACCAGCTCCTCGCCGGACCCGCTCCGCGGGTCCCGCTTCGTGAGGCGGGAGAGGCGCACTGTGACTGGAGGGGTTGCGCTGCTGGGCGCTTGACAGAGGGAAGTACAGGGCTGCGAGCGGACCCGCAGGGACTCAAACTTCCAGGAGTCCCTGCGTGAGGTCAACCCACAACACCTGGGTCGCTCTCCCTGCCTGCCCCGCCCCCCGCCCAAGCACTAAAACCAGCCCTGATTCTGCACGTCGTGGGACTTCTTGCCTGACCGACTCTTGCTGTGGGCTGTCTCTCATCACGTTGGATTTCATCTCTCCTCACCAGCTCCTCGCCGGACCCGCTCCGCGGGTCCCGCTTCGTGAGGCGGGAGAGGCGCACTGTGACTGGAGGGGTTGCGCTGCTGGGCGCTTGACAGAGGGAAGTACAGGGCTGCGAGCGGACCCGCAGGGACTCAAACTTCCATGAGTCCCTGCGTGAGGTCAACCCATAACACCTGGGTCGCTCTCCCTGCCTGACCCGCCCCTTGCCCCACCTCTCCCTTATTACTGTGCTTTGGTACCGCTGCGCGGGAGCGTGCGGGAGGGCGCCGGGAGAAGCCCGGGACAAGGGCGGGACCGTCTGTGGCCGTCAGGGGCCGAAGGAGGCCGGGCTGGGCCCACCTTCTTTCGTCTGCACCTTCCTGATCCTAGCTGGAATGAGATAGGACACATTCATGCCTTCATCGGCCCTAGGTGAAAGTCCATCAAGGGCATGGGGTAGCAATACTGGGACTCTGGATAACTACTTTAAAGCAGCGAAGGGGGAAGGGGGAAAGGAAAGCTCCCTAGAGAAGCATAGGGTAGAGCGTTGTCGCTCCATTGAAAACATGAAAAACAGACCTCTCAGTGAGATAATTCCCTACCCCATCTCCCAAGAGGAAAGCCCCCGTCTTAGTAGCCAGGATTTATCAACCCAAGAGGGTGTCCCCCTACTATTACGGGATATCATCCCCAATCCAGGTACACTCCCTGAACAGACCATGGAGGCCATCCCACCCCCAACTGATAGCAGTATGACTGTTGATCTGGTTACCCAAACACCCCCGGCAGCCAAAACTAAGAAAAATAAGCCCAAACAAACCGTTGTGGTCGAGGTACATGGCCCTCCACCCAACAAGCGCAGAAGGAAGACTAGGGGTGGGCAGGGGAAAACCAAAACTCCCCACTCAGACTTTGGGAAAAATTACAAACCAGCACACATCCCAAATAGGCTCAGTGAGAAGGTACCTACAGCCGCTTCCCCCAAGGGTACGAACATGACTACTGCTGCCGCCAATAGTGACCTAGGGATTCACCTACCTAATATAGTACCCCCTGTTACATCTTTGGGGAGCATAGAATTCCTACTAAGATCACTCCTATTGCCTATTAGCGAGAGTTTAAAAAAAGTAGAGATCAGGCTCACTATCTTAGAAGCTACTTTAACTAGTTTGAATGCCGCGGCTAGCAAGCAGACCAAAGCCGCTGGGCCCAATTTTTCCCTAGGGACCCTACCCCACTCACAAAAACCTCCTCTCAATGCAGGACCCACACAGGGTGCCGCCGTTGCTCTCCCTTTGCAACCACTTATGTCTATCCAAGTCCCAGTTCCATCGAACATTCCTAATACTATGCCCCACCAGATAGCAGCTCCAGCCGCTCATAGTTTAGTCCCAGGTATAAATCATAGGGCCCTACCAAACGTTTGTATCTCCCTTCCCCCGTCAACAAAGCCCGCTCCCAGACCTCGGAGACCAGACTTGCCTCCGGAAGTTAATAGCCTTATGGTGGTACTGGCAGGTGCCCCCCCTCTTGAAAGGGGCGAAAATGAAAATTTCCAATCACTCAAGAGGAAAGTCATCAAGTGGCTCAATTGGAACAGACCCTTACCGCCCCACTTCAATAACGAGATCATCATGGTCAGAAGGGTACCTTGGCTGGGTAGGACGAAGAAAACAATAATAGGGGATTGCATTATGGTGTCCTTCAGAGACCCTGGCACTGTCTTACATATCTGCGCAGGGTCAAACAGATCACTGGACTCCACCATACAGTCTTTGCCAGTCTCCTTCTTCTTCCCCCCCACCCGTATGCACCATGAGTCAGTACAAGGCAACTGGACAAGGGTAGAACGGAGACCCAGATACAAGGAACATGCTGCACGCCCAGTTTACCAATCACCTGACACACCCTTCTTTCACTACAATCGCTTTAACTGTTTGGGTGGGTTGGATGGGGTTGATTGACTGTTCTCAAAGTCAGCCCCTAACCCTGTGACCCTGGACAATGGCCCCAGTGATCTCTCTGAGCCAGCTGGATCTATTGTCGACAACGTCCCCGATGTAGCCAACGCTGTAACATCTGAGACTGCCCCCCCGACACTTCCTTCTCTGCAACTTCTACTACTGAGCATTTGAGACTTATCTGGTGGAATGTGGCCGGACTTGCTAACAAGTTGATCACTCCAGACTGGATAACATACATTAAGACTGGGGACGTTTGCATGTTCCAGGAGACCAGGGCAAGGGAGGAACACACGCACCTGGGATACCAGTCATTCTTTATCCCGGCCAGGTGGGAGGGTAAAGGCCGCCCTTCTGGTGGACTAACAACGTGGGTGGCATCCCACTTAGGCTGTGAGGCCCTACGCTTACCGGTGCCATCTGACGATATTCTTGTGGTTTTACTGTCCTGGCCGAATCAAGCAAAACTTGCCTTGATTAATATCTACTCGAGGCCAGTGGGAGTTGCCAGGGAGTCTCCCACCATTGATGAACTCTCAGCTTATCTAGCCCAAATACCAGGAGATCTACCCTATATAGTGGGGGGGGGGGATCTAAACTCCCATTTTGAGCCGCTGCCTGGCCTTCTAGAGGGTTTCCCGATGGAAGAAGAGGCTAGGTGGTTAGTATCTTCGGTAGAAGCCCCTCCCCCGAAGGCATGGACCCCCGTAGCATTGCAGCCCTTACCCTAAAATTCGGAATCAGAGCCTGTAACGGGCGCACCAATTAAGATGTACCTAGCAGAACTACCTATAATAGAGCGGGAAGAAAATCCCGTTTGGATTATGTCTTGGTACAGATAGAGAACTGGCCTACTATTAAGGACTTTAGGGTTACTGAAAGGCTAGATAGCGATCACAATGCTTTAGAACTTGATCTCATCCATCCCGGCCTTCAAACCCCTGCAACAATGAGTGAGGAAAATAAACCTGAACTTCTATTGGCTAATAATAGAAGAAGAATCAGGTGGGAAAAAATAGCCTCGAGCCAGGAGAAACTCCTGAAGCTTTATGCAGGGTTAATCCCTATTCTAGAGAGTGTAGGAGATTTAGCTAGCGAGGTGGGCAATAAAGACACACTGGGTAAACTTTACCAGGCACATGAGGACCTTATAAAGGGTGTGGCCCCCATCCTATTTAGTAACGTACAAAACTCGAGGAGGGGGCAGCCACATAAATCCTCGTGGTATAACACCGCCTGCAAAAAGGCAAAGGGAGAACTTCTTAGAAATATTAAGGAGGGCCCAGGTGGAGAGAAGGTAAGAGAAAGCAGACGGGCATATAAAAAACTACTTGCCCACGCTAAAACTGAATGGGAGGAGAATCAATGGGAGGAGCTTAATAATTCCCTTGTAAAAGGAGACCACAGAATGTTCTGGAGAGTAGTGAATGGGGGGTCGGGGAATCTCCACTCAGCCATTGAGCCTAATAACGCAGCTGGGGTGTGGCAGACTCACTTCCAATCCCTCTATAGTTCGGAGTTGGGAGAAACTACGAACGAGATTGGTTGTGGCCTGGCGGTATATGAGGGGGAACTAATAACAGCGGGAGAGGTTAGGGCTGCAATAGCAAGTCTGACCCAGGGCAAGGCGCCAGGATTGGACGGCCTACCCGGGGACTTGTTTAAGCAGGAACACGACGTTTGGGCTCCCTACCTTGCCGTTCTGTTTAACGGAGTTTTGAGCGGCATGGAGGTCCCGAGTACTTGGCTGGGGGCAGAGGTGGTCCCCATATTTAAGAAGGGCTTGCCCCTGCTCCCAGCCAATTATAGACCAATCAGCTTAATTGATGTGCCACAGAAGCTGTTTGGTAGGGTACTGCTGAATCGACTTCAGGACTGGGCAGAAGAAATGGGTGTCCTCAGCCCCTATCAGGCAGGATTCAGAAAGGGAGTTTCAACAGTGGACCAGGTCTTCCGATTGAACATCATCTATTGGAGGGCAACGATATTCGAAGGCGGCAGCTTATACACAATATTTGTGGATCTGAGGGCCGCCTTCGATATGGTGCCCAGAGGTAAACTTTGGAGTGTCCTGTCTGAGATGGGTGTACCTGCGGACATCTTGATAATCTTACAGAGATTACATCATAATAACTATGCCCGAGTGAGGTGCGGGAAGTCAGGGGAACTGACGGATAGATTCCCCGTTGACAGGGGGGTTAGGCAGGGCTGTGTGCTTGCACCGACCCTGTTCTGCCTCTTTGTCAACGGGGTAATCGCCCACCTGAATGGCACTGAATACACTGACGCCCCAAAATTGAACGGCAGCAGGGTGCCTGCAATCATGTTTGCAGACGACACCCTGCTGCTGTCCAAAACCCCAATGGGGATTCAGCGGATTCTCGACTCTTTTGTGGCATTTTGTACAGATAGGGGCCTAGAAATTAATGCCGCAAAAACTAAATTCATGGTCCTGAATCCAAGTCAAAAACTGCGCCCGAATCCACTACTGGGAGCGTCACGCCTAGAGAGAGTCTCCACCTTTGAATATCTAGGTGTAACCCTGAACAAGACAATGTCATGGGGGCCACATCAGACTAGAGCCAACCTTAAATTAGTACAGACCACCGGGGGTATCGCGCGGATGATGAAATGCTCGACTCACCGGCCGTTGGGACCGCTCATCCAGATCTATAAGGCACAGGCCAGGGGCGCCACTACGTATGGGGCGGAACTGTGGGGACATGCATCTACTCGCAGTTTGTCAGTAACTGAGAACAACTTTATTAGACAGATAGTTGCACTCCCGCCCAGCACCCCGCTCCTTCCTCTGAGGCTGGATCTGGGACTGAGACCAATAGCTGATGAAGTAGGTCTCAGACCCATAGTCTACTGGCGAAGTCTATGGAGTACCGAAGAACTCTCTGCTTATAGGGCGGAACTGAGGGAGCTTCTAACTCATCCTAAAGCGTTACAGATCCCTTGGGTAAAATATATTCAAAAATCATGTACGATACTGGGGCTCCCTGACCTTTGGTCTGATCCTGCCAACGCCTCACTTAACATCTCACGCAGAACTTTGGTCAATGTTTATCACGACCAGAAACTATCAACCGCCATGGGCTGTCAGCGGGAGGGATCACTAACATCTGTATTTATGCTAAGCAAGGACTCATATAGGTTGGAAAGGGTTTTGGAGGCCATGTCCCCCGTGTTGTCCAGGAAGCTGTTCCTCCAATGGAGATACAGCACATTGCCGTTGCGATCTTTCACCAGCTCCTGGACAACCCCGTCCTCCTCTAAGCAGTGTCCGACATGTTCCTATGCTGAGGAAAGTGACTTACATGTGGTCCTCTTTTGTCCAACCTACATGAAAGCTAGGAAATATTGGCTTCTCCCACTTATTAGAAACCTTGGTTGTAGGGAGTATCTCCCGATGTACAGAATTCTAAAAACCGATGTTTCAAGTCTAACCGTGTTTGCATTGGCAACATTTCTCACTAATGTCTGGCATACCCGCACTCGTATTCTGAAGTCGCAGGCCCTGATTTAATTTTAAGCCATTTCATGTAACCTTGCTAGTTTTAAACTTTCAGAAATGAACGGTTTTATAGTGTATAAATATGTATTGTTTGTTATTGTTGGTGAATTTTTTTAATGGTTGCATACGTTTTATTGTTGTTGTACATCTTTGATGGCCACATGGCCGAAATAAAGATTGAAAGGAAAAAAAAAAATGACGCATCAGGAATGTCGCAAGGAGTGCGCAGTGAAAAGTGACGCATCGCTGTTTTCACGCAGCGATGCGTCACTTTTTATAAATGAGGCCCCTTGTGCTTATTTGTCGGCCACATTGGATAATGTCACCAGAGCACTTCCTAGCTGTCTGTGGGCCACAACAGCTGTCACGGTGGCCATCCGGCAGTTGGAAGGACTCGTTCTAAAATCCAGTCTAACAGTGATGGTGCCGCACGCTGTGGACGCATTACTAATTAAAACTAAGACACAGCACCTTATGAGTGCATGCCTCACTGGATATGAATTGACACTATTTGCTCCACACATTACAAGTACGCGATGTGCCACGTTAAACCCGGCTACATTGCTACCACTCCCTACGAGTGAAACTACCAATGATATACATGATTGCATATTTCGAACTGAAGAAGAAACGAAGGGCAGGACTGACCTCACTGACATTCCTCTATCTGACCCTCAGGGGGAGTTATATGTGGATGGGTCCTGTTTCAAATTAGCAGATGGAACAACAACCGCTGCATATGCAATCAGGACCTTGAAAACAGTAGTTAAAGCATCTCGAGTGCCCCATCGGTCAGCCCAGGCTGCTGAATTGGTGGCGTTGTTACGAGCCTGTGAATTAAGTAAAGGGCTTTAGGTTAACATCTACACAGACAGCCAATACGCCTTCGGCGTAGCCCATAGTTTTGGGCGGCTGTGGAGGGAGTGGGGTTTCCTCACCTCTAATGGCCACAAAATACAGAATGGTCCCCTGGTGTTACGATTATTGGACGCCCTAACACTACCCAAGAAACTAGCCATAATAAAATGCAGCGCCCATAAGGCAGTGGTGGATGAAGTGGGCGAGGGGAATGCTTTTGCAGATCAGGTTACCAAACAAATGGCCCAAATCTACAATGTCGACTATGTTTGTAATGTCCTCTAAAAGGTGGGTGGAGGAATCTGATTTGTTTGATATTACCATAGAAAGCATGAGAGAACTGCAGAAGGAAGCCACCCCAGCTGAGTTAGAGCGATGGGAGAAGGAAGTGGGAAGACTAGACGAAAATAATTGTTGGGTTGATTTGACAGAGAAACAAAGATGGTTGTTACCCAATGCATTGATGCAAGCCGTTGTAACTATGGCCCACGGTCCGGCTAATGTTGGAGCTAGAATATATTTGTGCCCTGTTAGACCCAGTATGGAATAACCCTAACATACAAAGGATGGCTGTCCGTTTGGTCCAATACAGTATGGTCTGTCTGCAACACAATCCGGGGAAGGCAGAAAATGTTTTGAGCGGAAGTTTTGCACCCCCAATGTTATCCTTTGGAGTACTCCAGATGGATTATATCCATATGGAGGGCGTCAACAATTTGAAATATGTACTAGTGGTGGTCTGTGCCTTCAGTAAATGGGTTGAGGCCTACCCCACGAGAGAGAATACTGCCCCGTTTGATTTGGTCAGACAACGGGGGGCATTTCCATGGGGCCCTTGTTAAACATATTTGTAATGGATTACAGATAAAACAGAAATTCCATGCAGCCCGACACCCCCAGTCAGCAGGGCTCGTGGAAAAATACAACGGAATTCTGAAACTGAAGATGGCTAAAATTCAGGAAAGCACTGGTTTAAAATGGCCTGACACCCTACCCTTGGCCCTCATGTCATTTCGAGTTACCCTCTCATTCTCACTCTGGTCTCTCTCCTTATGAGATAACCTTCGGGCGACCAGCTAATATATGGGGGGTACCTAGACCACGGTCCTTTTCTGATATTGAATATCCTATGTTGATCGATTACCTGTATGCCTTGACTAAAGACCTCCGTTCTATTCATCAGCAGGTAGCATCTGTACTGCAGCCTCCGCCAGAGGGCCCCGGACATCACTTGGAACCTGGCCAGTGGGTACTGGTTAAGAAGTTTGAACGAGACACCAGCTTAGCTCCGAGGTGGTCTGAACCGTACCAAATTCTGCTCGCAACCCGGACGGCTGTAAAGGTGGATGGGAGGAAGCACTGGATACACGCCTCCCATCTGAAAAGGCTGCCACTCCCGCTTCCTTATGATCAGCAACGCTCCAGGGGAATCTTGACCCAGGAAACTGAGAGAGCCACTGCATTTGTACCTTTTTCCGACGTCTGCGAAGTAGAGCAAAGGCAAGAAGAAGGAGTGACGAGATCGGGCAAACCGGTCTCAGCTGAATCTGCAATTGCTCTTAATCCTGTCATTGATATCCCAGCAAGCAGAAGCTCTGATGAAGGAGAGGTACCTTCTGTGCTATTTTCTGATCAGGAAACTCCGGGTCATGTGCGATACAACCTGTGGCTAAGAAAGCATCACGGTGCCTCAGACCCCACTGCCAGGAGATAAGGAAAGACTTGATTGAGTAGACAGGGTTTGCTAGATTTCGGGTCTGAGGTACTGAGCGAGACACTGGACTGAACCCATTGAGAGCTGGAACTTTTGTTATTGTGCTCTGTTCAGAAAGAAAGACTAACACTGGTGAACGGCCAGGTTGTACATCGGATCCCTTTGACCACAACGTTTTGTTTTCTTGAGATGAACAATAGGAGTCTGCCTGTGAGACTCTGACGGACACAGGGAGAAGAATCCTCTAGCAGGACGGACTGCTAGGCCCGAGTTTAGTTTTGGACTTTTAGCTAGGAATGTACCCTTTTGGTCGTATTGTACCTGAAGAAGAGCTTCCCATTGCACCACGATATTTGCCATTTTATGAGCCAATCTTTTCTACATGGACCACGCGTGTAAAAATAGCCTTTGTGTTAGTGATAGCAGTTATATTAGCTATTTTTATGAGTATATTCATATATTTAGAGTATAAGTATCCCCTGCAAACTCTTCTGCCCTCTACCGTTGCCCCCCCTGAACATTTCATGCTCACTCTGGCACCCCACAAAGAACGACATCGCCAGACTTATGCAAAGAATGTATTTGTAGAAATGCTCCACCAGACCCATACCGCTACCAAAATTACTGATTGTTGGGTTTGTGGGCTTTTGACATCTGTCATGCATAAACATGACCTGTTCCTCTCATTGCCCTTGTCCTACTTAGGAAGTTTTGAAGCATGGTTTAAAATGTTTTCCGCTATGTACAACCACTATGTAGAAAATCCCAAACAATACACCGAGAAGGACTACAACATGATCCTAGCATACATTGAAACACACCAGGGATTTGACCCAGAGGGAAATGGAGGACAGGGATCGTTGGATCCAGAAGCCTGTATGAATTTGTATACTGACAACGAAAATAGTACTTGGTTAAAAGATTAACTTTATGATTTTGCTAACTTTAATGATTCGCAGTATTTCCAACACTTTGTTGCTAGAAATGTTACCAGTGAGCGTATTGTACCCATTCCCATTTTGAATATTTCTTCTGATTTCTGTGTACAAGGAATGGGACATGTACATGTTGGTGACAGTGTCTGTAACTATACTTATCGAATGAAAATATTCAGTAGCCCCCCGCTGTTGACACCACCAAATGTGTATTTCCTGTGCAGGGATAATACTTATACCTGGTTACCACGGGGTTGGGCGGGTCAGTGTTATCTGTCTTTCTTGTACCTCCCTGTGTACATTGCACCGTCAGACTACCATAGAACATACCAACTCCATCGCGCTAGAGCGGTTCCCAATAGGCAGCGTAGACAGCTCGTAGTAACGGAGGTTGATGAGACTGACACCTCCCTGCAGCAGTTCACAGACTTTAGTAAAGGATTGGTCCCTTTCTGGGGGCCCATATTCAATAATAGGGAAATAAGACGGTTGTCCAGGATAGTAGAGAACGTCATTATTATCACCACAGATATCATGACCAATATTACAGTAGAGCTTCAGGCCACAAGACTCGTTTCCCTCCAGAACCGGATGGTTCTTGACGTTATCTTGGCCGATCAAGGAGGAGCATGCCGGGTGATCGGCAGCTCCTGCTGTGTGTATATTCCAGACTCCGCCCCCACAGTTCATTTGGCTATCCAAAAGTTGCATCGCATCGCGGCTGAAATGCACACCGATAATGGGTCCTGGTCACTCTCTGGCTGGTTCTGGGGGCTCTTGTCGACTTGAGGTTGGAAATTATTGTTGATAGTAGCTGGGGCAGCGGGTATCATCTTTATCTGTTGCCTTTGTATGCAATGTGGTCCGACTTGTTGCTCCTATTGTGCCACCAAAGTAACAGCCATGTGTATCCCTTCCCCTGTCCCCACTAAGACTCAGATGATCCAGCAGGAGATTCGTGAGTTAATGGCCATTGGTGAAGAAGTCTTCCAGGATTAGTACTTCTATTTAGTTAGCTATATCACGCTAAAAGGAGGGTTTGAGGAACCAGAATTCAATTTGGGCCTAGCGAAACATATAGTTGCTTTTAGTAATTTGCGTGATGCATCTAGTAGACTAATGAAGAGATGCAAACATTTATACGCACACGATATGTAATAATTTAGGAATTAGAATACACCATATTACACGTTTTTTTATCTAAATCGCAGGCAGTACCGATTGACTTGACCGACGCCATTTTTGTGGCCTCGTTCGCTCACCGCATTAGTAAAACCTATTGTTGCATTCTGCCCAAGCCGTTCCCCTGAGAAAATAGCCCAACTGTTGCAAACTGCAGCTTCTGCACGTTAGGCCTGTCAAGGTTGTAGGTGGGGGGAGGCTGGATAAGCACATTCCGAGGGGTGCTGTGCGGACTCTCTCGGAGTTAGCAGAAGGGAGTCACCCTCACGACCTTGCTATAATGAGATGAGCTAAACCAAGAGCGCTTTATCTCCCATATATGGTCTTTCCCCTGCACCAACCTGTACCAACTTGTTTTTTTCCATCTTAGGTAACGGTTTCGAAATGTAACAGTATATATGTGATGTTCTGATAATGTGCCAGCAGTCTTCTTGGCGGACCTCGTAGGGTTAGGTCGCAAGGAGCTCCTCTGGCAGAGTTTGTTTGTTATAATAAAAAATTGGACCTTCTACACTGCCAACTGACTGATTATTGGTAATTGGTATTGGGCTATTTGTAAGTATAGCTCTAGGTGGGTTGTAATTTATTTTCGGTACTTCATGCTGCTACAGACTATCTCAAGCACATAGCCATAACCTGGCTTACAAAAGAACACAGGAAACATCTTATGGCGCCACTGAGCCCAGAAGAGTTAAGTACTGTGCTCAAAGTAATGCCACCTGGGAAGGCACTAGGCACTGTGGGGTCACTGTGCTTTCTACAAGGCTTATCCATATCAACTAATTCCTCACCTAGTCACTCTGGCAGGCCCAAATAAAAAACCTTGGTATTCTGGGGAACTAAAAGAGCTAAAACAATGCTGTAAATGGGCGGAAAGGAAATGGAGGAAAGATTTCTCAGCCGCCGCAAAAAATGAGTACAGGTTAGTGCTCAGAACATACAAAAACCAATTAAAAACTGCGCAATCAGTGTACTTTCAGGAAAGAATTTTGGAAGCAGCTAATATGCCCAGGGAAATCTTTAAAATATTTCAATCTCTGATCAGCCTTTCCTGTGCCATTAGTGCCGCCCCCGATCCCCAGAAACGCTGTGACGACCTGGCCGCTTTTTTTGCTTCCAAGGTTACTAACATCTATTCCGGCTTTGTGCCAAGTGTCCAGGCCCCTGGCCTGACTGAGAGTGAGGACGGGATCCCCGACGCGGTCACCCCGGATTCTCTTGGAACTCTCGACTCCGTCCCGTTGCTCGATCTGGCCTCGGTGGAAAGACTCCTTGGTAACCTCAAATCGGGCTCCCCTTTGGATGTTGCGCCACCGTCGGCTCTTAAACAGGTGTCGGGGACTGTGTGTCCTGCTATAATGCATGTTATAAATTCTTCCTTGAAGACAAGGGTGGTGCCCCCTTCCTAGAAGCTGGCAAAAGTTAAGGCCCTTCTAAAAAAAAAAAATATGGACCCTGAAGACTTAGCCAATTACAGGCCCATTTCGTTGTTACCAGGGCTTAGGAAAATAACCGAAAAATATGTCAACCAGGTATTATCCTCTTTTATAGCGACCACGGGAGCACTCCACTCCTCTCAGACGGGATTTAGAGCTAAGCAGGGGACGGAGACCGCTCTCGTAGTGGTGGTGGAAGCGACCAGGGGTATTTTGGATGCCGGAGGCTGCGCTGCGGTGGTCCTGCTGGACCTCAGCGCGGCCTTCGACAGCGTCAATCATCCCAACCTGCTACACTGTCTCCGCCACGCAGGAGTCTCGGGAGTGGCCCTGAAATGGCTCCAGTCTTTACTATCGGAGAGGTTTTTCTCCGTCTTTGAGGAGGAGGTGTCATCTGACCAACTTCCACTCCATTGGCTGAGGTGGTGCTTCCCTGGGGAATTCAGTTTGTCACCTACGCTGATGATACGCAGTTGGTCATCTCCCTGGCGAGGAATGACGTGAGAGACCAGGGGATTAACAACTTCACCCCGTGTCTCACCAAAGTCCTCAACTGGATGACCTCCTCATTCCTTAAATTAAATGGGTCCAAAACTGACATCATGCTTCTGGGCTATAAAGCCCCTATTAATCTTGACCCATGGTGGCCAAACTGTCTGGGCCCTCCTCCCACCCCAAAGAACCAAATAAAGAGCCTGGGGGTGTGGCTTGACACTTCTCTGGGATTTCAAGTTCAGGCCAAAATAGTTGCTGCAACCTGCTATGGTCTGCTTAGGGTCCTCAGGAAGGTCTTGTCCCTTCTTCCGTTTGAGGCCAGACGCGTGCTGGTCCAGGCGCTGATTCTTTCTCGGCTGGACTATGCAAATTCTGTCTATCTTGGGGCCCCAGTAGGTTCCATTCAAATGCTGAAAGCCATGCAGAATTGTGCAGCCCGGCTACTCATGAATATACCCAGACGCAGCTCAGCAAAGGCCTCACTGCGGTCTCTCCACTGGCTGCCGATACAGGAAAGGATCCTGTTTAAAATGATGTGCATGGTGCATAAATCCATCTCTAATATCGGCCCTATCATTCTCCGCCCCCTGTTCCGTCAACATCAGTCTCTTAGATCTCTGAGATCCAACCAGCGTAATCTGCTGGTAGTTCCAAGGGTGAAGCGAGCTCGCATGGGCGGCTGCCATCTCTCCTTCCAAGCAGCCAAGTGCTGGAACAGACTCCCCGATAACATCAGGCTTGAAACTAATCATCTGGCCTTCAGGAAGCTACTGAAGACATTCCTGTTTCACTGAGTGTCTCCACCCGTCCTCTGGTCTGACAGCGCTGGGGTGCCTCTGGGTAGCCATGCGCTATAGAAGAGAGTATTCATTCATTCATTCATTCACTCTTTATGAAGAGATGTTTGAAACGGGTTACATACCCATCTCAATGTGCGACGCCTTATTTGTAATACTCCTGAAGCCAGATAAACCGCCAGACAACTGCTCATCGAATAGGACAATGTTGCAACTGAATGTTTACAGAAACATTTAAGTAAAAGTCTTCTCCATTCGACTGGCCCCACTGCTGCCGGGAGTGGTAGACACGGAGCAGGCCGGCTTTGTCCCAAGACGTAGCTTAACATTTAATCTCTGAACGTTGTTCTATGCAATTCCACGTGGGGGCAGCAACTGTGTTCCTTGATGCTGAAGAAGTGTTCAGCTCGGTCGAATGGAGATTCGTGTTCACGGTCCTGAGACACATAGGGTAGGGTAAATTTTCCTGCATCTTGTTAAGGTGCTCTACATGTTGCCGACTGCTCATATACAAGTCAATGGCAATGCCACTTCTCCCATTAATATTACAAGGGCCACCAGCCAAGGTTGCTCCTTGTCTCCCCTGTAATACGCAATGGTGGCTGAATCACTGTCATGCACGCTTTAGGAATATCATGGACACTGAGGCCTGGCATCTGCAAATGACATGCTGCTCTATATACGCAATCCGGAACACAATCTCACCCCAGTGTTGCGTGAGGTGGTACGGTTATGGGGATACTCTGGTCTGTGAGTGAACTGGGATAAGCCCATAATATTCCCACTCACCCCAACTAAAGACACAATTACCATGAGAATGCCCACTGCAGTGGTCAACGGACTTGGTATGCTAACTGGGGATACAGGTACACACGCACCCGACAGTAGTAATGCTCGACAACTATGGAAGGACAGCACAGATAATTTCGGAGGCAGTTGACCACTGGATTAAGGTGCCATTGTCGCTCACCAGGAGTATAGCCATAATCAAGATGGTAGTGTTACTTAGGGCCAGATGTAGGTAATCCCAGTTTACTGACTCTTACATACCGAATCATACTGATTCGGTATTTCAGATTCGGAAAACGGGATGTAGGTAAAAAATCGGTAAAAATTACCGATTCAGTAACATTCGGATTTTCTCATCGGCATTTACCGATTCGGAAAAAAACGATTCGGTAATACCCATTCAACCCTATGATCCACAAGGCCCATAGGAATGAATGGGAATTACCGAATCGTTATTTACCGATTCGGTAAATACAAAAAGAACCAATGTGAGCCTGTCAACTAATCAGGAACACCTACCTCACCCCACAACAAAGCAACAGAGGAACCAACTAATCAGATGCAACCACCCTCCCCAGTACCTGGAAGTGGCAACACCCATGCAGGTGCAGAGCAACTGAACTGTTTGGAGAGCAGGAGGAAACACAGAGGAGCAGGCTGCCCTGAGCATAGCTGAGCTGCAGAATGGAGTCCCAGGATAGCCAGAAGGATGCAGCTGAGCGCAAGAGGAAAATAAAATTCAGCCCAGCAGAACTGCAGGTGCTGGTTGAGGAGGTCGTCAAACACAACACCCTGCTCTTTGGCAAGCAGTCTCTACATGTTGCTGAGTAAGTCAAAAGGAACACCTGGATGGAGATCCAGTCCAAGGTCAATGCCTTTGGGGTCATAAACAGAGACATAGATGACCTGAAAAAAGGTGGTATGATCTGCGGATCATTACCAAACAAAAACTTGCAGCACAGAGGAAAGAAGCCGGAGCCACAGGTGGAGGGAGGAACAGAGCACCAAGGCTGACAGAACTGGAGCAGCTGGTGGAATCCACCCTGGAGCCAGATAGTATCCATGGGATCGGGGATGCTGACAGCTCAGCCAGAGCTGCACAAAACAAGGTAAGATGCATGAACATGAATCCCTACCCTTTTCCCTGACCCCCTTCCCCAATGTGAGTGTTTGCATCACACTCCAGAACTGGTTTTAGTTATTTCCAGCAATGCATCATGGGAGACGTAGTCATAGGAACATACATCAATGCAGTCAACATAGAAATCAGCAAGGCATGCCACACACTACATCCATAAGCTGTTGAGGACTAGGCAATTGTGTGATAGGAATGTTATTTAATAATGACACACAGGTGAACAACACCACTGACCCAATGTCCATATCTGTCCACAGGAGAGTCATCGCGCAGTACAGCACAGGAAAGGGAGGAGAGGGCACCTGCAACGGAGAGGAGAGAGAAAACACCCAAAAGAGCAGGTCCAAGCACTGTTCTGCAAAACACACCCACAGCGCAGGCAGCCACTACACCGGAGCAACCCACCACACCACAGCCTCTGTCACCTCTGCTGTTTGGGTCACAACAGTTGGAACCACCAGCACTTTCCCACACACCAACCTCAGAGTCATCTGTGCTGGGAAGGCCAAGGAGGCATGATGTGCCCCCTCTCCGGATTCTGGAGACGTCAGATGAGGAAGATGTGGAGGGTCTCACACCAACAAATCCACCTTTGGCTGACAACGCTGGAGAGCAGACTTCATCTGGAGCTGTGCGGGCCGTTGTCCGAGGCCGAAGGGTACAGGAGAGAGGCGAAGGCCAGGATGGAGAGGGGGGCTTCTGTGGTCTCGAGGCCACCATGGTTAAAGTCTAGTGCCTGCAGGCAAAGGGCATTTTACCAGTTCATAGACAGGTGTCCACTTTAAATAGCAGGATATCCAACATAGACCGGGGGATTGGCTCAATGACAGAGTGCATACAGTCCATGGCAAAGGGAATGAGGGCCATGACACAGTGCATGAGTGCTCTCTGCGAAAAACTAGATAGTGACCACTCCGAGAGGCCCAGGGATCGTCAGTGCATGCGGCAACAGACCAAAGCCATGAACCGTCTTGCTTCAGCAACCTCCCTGCTATGCCGCCCTCTGTTGCCATGCAGGATGACATTGTGCACTGCTGCACGGATTTGTCGAGGGGGATGGGGAGAGTCACCTCTGCCATGGAGCTTTTGCTCACACACCAGGCAGCCACTGCTGGAGACACAGGTGTCGGGGACACAGAAGACTCCACCAACAGGAGTGGCTCTAGCACTCCTGTTCCTGGCATTCGAAGGAGCAGCAGGTGCCAATCTGATGACCCAGGCACCACTGCAGCCGCTGACACCCAGCCTCATGCATCCTGCACTGTAGTGCGTGGGCGCAAACATTGATAATGCCCTCAACCCACATAACAGGTCACGGTGAGGTAAACTGTGACCACCTAGTGTGGAATACAGACATTGTAGTACCATGGTGTAGTATCAGTAAAGTGCCATAGTGACTATTAAACTATGTACTTCAAATACTAAGTCTGTCTGTGTCTCCTTACTTACTTAGAAATAGCTGTGTGTGATCTCTGCCCGTCTCAGTCTCCCATCTGTTGCTGGTGCTGCTCCTGCTGCATAGGGCTCTGCCTGTTCTGTTCCATCATCAATGTCAAAGTTGTGGGTCTAAAGGATCTCTAGAACCATCCCTTCGTAGGCACTCACAATATTGTCTTCATTATGATAAGAAGACTTCCACACGTACTTCAATTCATTCATTGATCATTTTATTTGTAATCATTGAGTGTGATTCATATCATCTTTCTTGTTTCATTTAACTGATTATTGGCATTTTCATCATCGAGTTAAACATTGTCATCTTAGTGCATCCAATGCATTTCGGGCATGCAAATATGCCCTTCATCAGGGACAACGACACTGTTAGAAATAATAATTGTGATCAATAATACATATCATGTTCTGATGTACATAAACAGTCATATTGCAGTGAAAAAACGTGATTAGAAAGAGGGGTTAGGTGCAGTACGTGAACGCATAGTGAAAACGTGACGACCTGTATAACATGCATTGTATCTAACCAGTCAATGTGGGTAAACAAGGGGGTTTGTATGGACTCACATGTCAGAGGTTTCCAGCGGTGGGGAAACCTGTAAAAAGATAAAGAAAGAACCAAGTTCTGGTATCTGTACACCATGTTCGTATCTAGAGTGAAATTCGCGCTGCTCTAGACAAACGTCTCAGTAACTAACCTTCTTAGCGGTGGGAATGCCGGTTCACTGTGGGTCCTCTCGGAGTACGAGCTGGTACACGGAACAGCCGCGTTAGCAATGTTTTCAAGGGAGTTCCGGTCATGTGACAAATGACGTGTCACAAACATGAAAAAAAGACTATAAGCACGACGATTCACCGGTAATCGCGTGCAAAATAGATATGCACGTCGAAATAGTGTTCTGGCCAGAGCGAAATGTATCACTCAGTGAACAGTGATATTTAGACAAAATAACTTGAGGATTCAAAGAATAAGTTACCGCAAAACGAAAAAACGGGATTCGAACTCATATGGTTCACAATGGTATTTAAGGGGATTAATGTTGTGAGCCATGGGTGAAGTTAATAAGGAATGAAAATAATGTGTGAGTATAAGTGTCTATAGAGTATGTGAACAACACACAGTATATACAAGATACAGTCAAATAAGAGCAATTGATATAATTTTATAGGTAACATGCAAATTCAATTCTATCATTTAGTCCCATTGGTTTCTGGGTAGACAATTTATGAATCCAGTAGTTCTCTCTCATGAGTAGATATTTGTTGTTGTTTCTCCCTTCAACTTTTTGAACTGTTTCCAAGATTATGAATTTGATTTGTGAAACATTGTGACTTTCTTCTGTGTAATGGAGTGATAATGCTGATTTGGTGTTCTTTAATCTTATGTTAGATCTGTGTTCCGTTAATCGCACTTTGATGCGTCTTTCGGTTTTACCCACGTAGATCTTGCCACAAGGGCATCTAATTCCATAAATCAAATTGCTGGATTCACAGGTCGCATTGACTCTCAATTTTATTGGGTATCCTTTGGAGGGATGATTGATTATGTTGCCTCGAATCACACTGTTACAATTCCCACAGTTTAAACAGGGTTTTGTTCCTGTATATGATGAATTATCCATGGTTTTCTGTTGTAGAATCTCTCCTAAGTTTTTAGCCCTTGTAAATGCAAAGATAGGAGGTTCCCTGAAGGATTGATTAAAATCAGGTTCCATATTTAGGATTGTCCAGTGCTTCATAATTGCTTGTTTGTATTTCTTACTCGCTGTGGAATATTTAGATACTACAACTGTTCTTGTCTGTTCTGGTTTGGTTTTGCTGGTTAGTAACTGTTGTCTTCCAATTTGATCAATCTTCTTTTTGGATTCATCTAGTAGAGATAGGGGGTAACCTCTGGATGTGAACTTGTTTGTCATTTCATCAAGTCTAATATTCAGTGTGTTTTTGTCAGAAGTGATTCGTTTTACTCTAGCCATCTGTGAGAATGGTAGGTTTTTGATTAGATTTGGTTGATGAAAACTTGAGTATAGCAACATGTTGTTTCGGTCTGTTGGTTTGACGTATAAGTCAGTCGCGAATCCCTCAGTGGTAATGGTCACCTTGACATCAAGAAAATTTACAGAAGTATCTGACATATTCCATGTCAGTTGTATTCTTTGGTCATGATCATTGAATTTAGTTAATTCCATCTGTAGTTTTTCTTGTGTGTTTGTCCATACGATGAAATAGTCGTCAATGTATCTAATCAACAGTTTTAAGTTTTTCGTCCATTCGTTGTTGGAGAATATGTGTCGGTTTTCATACCACTGCATGAAAATGTTCGCATACACAGGGGCTGCTGAATTGCCCATAGCCATTCCTGATAGCTGTTGATACCATGTTTCGTCAACTTTAAAATAGCTATGGTATAAAGTAAAATACATCAGTTCCATCAAGAAAGTTTGAAAATCATGATCTAATTCTGAATTCAGAAGGGCCGCTTCCATCGCTTCAATGCCCATGTCATGGGGGATACTGGTGTATAGGCTGCAAACGTCAGCTGTGCATAGTATTACTTTTTGTGTTGGATCCAATTGAAGTTGTTGCAGAATTTGTAAAAATTGAGATGTATCTTTGACATACGTACGCATAGATTGTACTATTGGTTGAAAGTACCGGTCAATCAGTTGGCCTACTGGTTCGTGCAGGCTTCCTCTCGTGGATACGATTGGTCGCATTGGTGGGTCGTTGATGTTTTTGTGTATTTTTGGTTGCATTCTTAGTGTTGGGCTTTTTGGATCAGACGTCAGTAAAAAGTTCTTTGTTCTTTCTAGAATGATACCCTGTTGTATTGAACCATCAATAATGTTTTTTAGTGTTTTGGCATATTCCAATGTAGGGTTTCTATCCAGTTTGCAATAAATTTTGTCGTCTGAAATATGTTCTTTAACTTTTCGATTATACATTTCTGTATTCATGATGACGATAGCGCCACCTTTGTCCGCTTTGGTGTATGTTACTTTGTCATTCCTTGCCAGCTGGTGTAAGGTGTCAAGATCCTTTTGTGTGATGTTTCTATTTTTCGGTTTAACATGTTTGATTTTCTTTATTTCTTGTTTTACTAGGTTTTCAAATAGATCAAGCGTCTTGTGACTGGTTGGAGCTTGGAAGGTACTGTGAGGCCTTAACCCTGCTAATTGATCTTTTTCTTGTGGTGGTCTCTCCGGTAATGTATTGTCAAAGAAATGTCGTAACTTGAGTTTTCGCATCAGTTTAAAAAAACTGACTTCAAGTTCCAGATTGTCAGATGTAGTGGTCGGTATGAATGATGTTCCTTTTTGTAGTAAGCCCAATTCATATGGGTTAAAGTGATGGTCACTAATGTTGATGACTAGGTGTTTTGTGGTTGGTTCTTTTTGGATTTCTTCTCCTTCTCTTTCTCTTTGGCGGTCATGGTTGTACTTCTTGTGTTCGGTGGATCCCTTTCTTTGTCCTTTGCCTGATCCTCTCCTGGGTCTCCTTTTTGTGCTTGGCCTTGGTCTAAAAAAGGACTAGTTTCAGGGACTTTACTGGTAGTCGGTTCTTCTGCAGATGGTTTATCATGGGTGGCAGGAGTGGGTTGTGTCTTGCGTGCTCTTTGACTCGTATCACTGTCTGATGAAGACGTTTCAGTGTTAGAATTGTATGGACGGGTTCTGCGTTTTTGGGCATATACTTCTGCCCACGTATATACTTCCCCTAAACGATAATCTAATGTATCTCTTCTAAATTTGCGAATTTTTCGCTCATTTATTTCTTTATGATGTCGATCAATCTGACTCTTGATGTTCCGTGTACCAGCTCGTACTCCGAGAGGACCCACAGTGAACCGGCATTCCCACCGCTAAGAAGGTTAGTTACTGAGACGTTTGTCTAGAGCAGCGCGAATTTCACTCTAGATACGAACATGGTGTACAGATACCAGAACTTGGTTCTTTCTTTATCTTTTTACAGGTTTCCCCACCGCTGGAAACCTCTGACATGTGAGTCCATACAAACCCCCTTGTTTACCCACATTGACTGGTTAGATACAATGCATGTTATACAGGTCGTCACGTTTTCACTATGCGTTCACGTACTGCACCTAACCCCTCTTTCTAATCACGTTTTTTCACTGCAATATGACTGTTTATGTACATCAGAACATGATATGTATTATTGATCACAATTATTATTTCTAACAGTGTCGTTGTCCCTGATGAAGGGCATATTTGCATGCCCGAAATGCATTGGATGCACTAAGATGACAATGTTTAACTCGATGATGAAAATGCCAATAATCAGTTAAATGAAACAAGAAAGATGATATGAATCACACTCAATGATTACAAATAAAATGATCAATGAATGAATTGAAGTACGTGTGGAAGTCTTCTTATCATAATGAAGACAATATTGTGAGTGCCTACGAAGGGATGGTTCTAGAGATCCTTTAGACCCACAACTTTGGCAATATATTGAATACCGTTGGACCCTCGGTATTACCTTCTAGAGCACCAAAAAAAGAAAACAACTGAGAGACAAGAAAATTAAAGCTATAGCAGTGCATTCATCCCATCCCCATCATCAATGTCCTCATGATGTGTGAGCTCCACCTTTGTGCATTCCTTGGTGGCAAGATTGTGCAGCAAGGCACAGGTCGCTATTATTTTGCAGCAGATGATTGGATTTACTGCCGTGCACCTCCGCTCTTATGGAGGCAGCGGAACCTGCTTTTTAGTAGTCTAAATGTGCGTTCTACAACACTGCGTGTTGCTCTGTGTGCCACATTGTAATGCCTCTCACTCCTGGTAGATGGATTCATGTAGGGGGTGTGAACAAAGGACCGCAGAGCATAAGCACTATCACCTAGGTGGAAAAGAGAGTGCCATTAGTTACATACTCGTGATTGATTCATCTGCATTGACTATCAGGGTGTGTCACAGTTATTTACCTAACAGGTATCCATCCCCAAAATCGCCAGGAACAAGGCGTGTGTATATCCCACTGTTCTGGAAGATGTACGAGTCGTGGGTACTCCCTGGAAATTTGGCCACAATGTGTGTTATGATGTTGCCAGCGTTGCATATCACCTGCATATTGATTGAGGGCGTTGACTTCCGGTTCCTGTAAATGTGTTCTGTGGCTGCAGATGGGCAGAGTGGGATGTGGGTGCCATCTACACAGCCTATGATGTGAGGGAAGTGTGCCAGTTGATAGAAATCTGTTTTGGTCTTCGCAAGTTCCGCAGGTGTGTCAGGGAACCTAATATAATGATGCATTCTATGAATCATGGCCTCAAGGAACTTCCTGAAGAAATGGGACAGGCAGCTCTGGGACACACCACCTACTGAAGCAATCACACTCTGGTAACTTCCAGAGGCAAGAAGTGTAGGCTACACAGCACCTGCACATGGGGTGGGATGGGGTACGACCTTGGTGTTGGGTGATCCAGGAGTGGGTGAAGGTCCCTGATCAAGTCCAGGATGGTTTGGGGGTGTAGCCTGTACTTTTTTTTTTTTGTCCTCATACGCCTCTCCTCACCCCATATCGTCGCGGTTCCACCCTGGGGTGATTTCATCTCATATGGTAGAAATAGTGCTGTTGGGAGCAAGTATATCACGCACGCCCATCCTCCTTTAAGCAGACCTTCCGCCGAGATTCTGGAGAGGCTTAATCATAGGATTTTATAGTTCTATTACACCTAAGTCTTAGCCCCCCTCACCATCACCCATATTGTTGTAAGAACGGAGTCCAAAATCTGTATCTCTTCTCATTCCGACCAGCCATATCTAGCTTTGCTATAGCTCTCATAGCTCTTAACCAATTCAAGTCTGATGGAGGGTCAACAGATACCCACATTCTGCAAATTTCCCTCCGAGCCACCAGTATGCCATAGAACACCAACTTTACTTTATCATTGAGGCCCTTACCTTGTAGTTCAGCTCTTCCCGTCATAACAAGTTCAGGGCTTACCTCCAGTTGTTGGCCCAATACGACAGACAAGCAATTACTCACTGCTTTCCAGAAGTCCTCTATCGCAGGGCATGTGACAAACATGTGCAAATCGTCTTCGTTCGTGGCACTGCATTTGGAACACCTCACTATTCCGCCATCTTTGAATTTCGCCAATTTCTTTGGTGACCAATACGCCCTGTGGAGAGTGAACAAGTGGTTTCTCCTTAAATTCGCAGGTTTTACCACCTTGTAGAGAATCATCATAGATACTTGCCATTGGTCCTCTGTTGCGATCCTCGGCAAGCTCTCTCCCCACAGGGTCTCAGGCAATTTAAAAGGTCCATCTTCTAGTTCCACTATTGACCAATACCACATCGCCACTTCTTTTTTAATTGAAGTCTCCAAAGCTAGCTTTTCTTCAAAGACATTGTAGTGCCCGATCAGATTTTCCTTCCCGACAGCCCAACTTTGTATCTGAAGATATTTAAACTTAGAGAACATGTGGCCCCACTTGTTTTCACAGTACCTCCACGGTGCTAAGCTGCCTTCTAAAAACAAATCCCCCCATCTCTGAGGGCCCTCCATTTTTAATGGCCTTGCCAATGCATCCTCGGACTTGCTCGGAGCTCCTGGTGTGTTCCAAATTGGTGCCATTGCGCTAAAGTATGGTATCTTTGTTGCCCTCCTAACTCTGTACCATAACATTGCTAGGTCTTTCAGTACCTTTAACCTTTATTTTTTAAAGTACTTCGGGTCGGCAAATTTATACATAAAACCATTCTGATCAATCCTTTCCGTTCTAAGCAGTGCTGACATTAATGTACCAATAGCTGAACTCCCTGGAGTACCCATAAGCATTCTGCAGTTCTTCAACAGCCTGTACCTTTGCAGTATCTATGGCTCAGTCAGTTGGAAGAGCATAATTATCCTCTGCCTGTAGACTTGCTCCTCCCTTCTCCATACCCTCTCTGCTGCTGCCTGTAGCCGCCTTGCTATGACGTAGAATGCCGCCATTCTGGTAGCACTGTTGCATTTTGGGTCCTTATTTTATAGCCTGCACCTGGTTACCACCTGCTTTCAATCCATGGTATTTACAGACTCTTAAATACTGAATTTCATGAAATTCAGTATTTTTTAGGTTTCCTACATCCCAATAGTCATTTTTTACCATTTCTTATTTACCGATTCGGAAAATAAGAATTCGGTAAATAACGATTCAGAAGATTCCGCATCAGTAAATACCGACTCGTATTTACCGATTTGGTAGTATTTTGACTCCCACATCTCATTTTCCACATACCGGTCGGTAACGGCCGAAATTACCTAATTTCGACCGTTACCGACCAGTATTTGGCTACCTACATCTGACCCAAAGATTCTAATTTCTATTTCAAAATTTCTCAATGTTACTGCCTCGAGCAGTGTTTGAAAAACTTTGGACCATAATGATCTGTTTGGCCTGGTTGGGAAAGTAGCTTTGGATGCGCTGGGAATCTCTCACCTTCCCACATGATATGGGGGGCATAATCCCGAGATTTAGAAACATATCACAGAGAGGTACAAAGTATATTTGCCAACTATTGGATTCATGGCATCGGTGACTTACCAAACCTATGGCTTAAGTGCGACCTACACGCATTACCCCAGACAATATTTAAAGACCCAAAATGGCAACAAGGCATCTTTCATTCACTTATTACCACAGTGCAATCCTGGCTGAACCTCCTGGAGCGACAACCTGGATCCTTGCCATATTCATTGAATATTCCCCTGGCTTTGTGCTCATGGTTCCCTATGAGTCAGAAGCTAGGAGTGGCAGTTGGGTTAGAGGAGCTTGGTGTGAGTACCCTGGGGGACTTCTTTCAGGAGGTGTAATGTGCATGTGGGAGGCAGTTCAGAAAGGAGATAATAATCTGACTGTCCTAACCCAATTCCATTACTATAGAGCGAGACACACTGTGGGACTTGTTGGGTGATGACATTCTGGATCTTCAGAGATGCCAACACTGTCCTCTCTCCTGCAAGTAGCTACACCCCGCCGGTTCATGGCAAGATTATCTGCGTTTCCACTTGAGGTGCTTAGACCTGGAATCTCCAAAGCTAAACTTGAGTGACAGAGGGACATTGGAATAGTCATCAGCAATAAGCAATGGGAATATTGTTGCTCAATAAGATGTACAACACACTTACACGCCTCCACAGATATGGTTTGCGTGACAGAGCAGATTGCCAGCGCTGGCCGAAGGGGGAGGTGGGATTCGGACATCTGGCTTCGCTCTGTCCAGGAGTGCATGAGCTCCGGCGGGCAGTGTTCCAAGATCTAGAGGTCATCACTGTCCAAACTCTGAAACCTATCCCTAAAATAGCAATGTTGAGTTAGCACAAGGAAGTTCAGGGGGGCGCTAGACGTTTGGTGGCCATCGGCCTCCTGCTCACAAGGCGGCGTATGGCTATGCACTGGGCCTGTGGCCCTCTCCTGATGCTGAAAGATCAGCATAATTATATGGCCTTCTGTAACATGCTATCTGACACATATAGTGAATTGCTCCCGCCTCACAGTCACCCTAGAGACATTTGGTGACCTTATCTGACTTATCTGACCAGCGTTGTGACAGGTGACCCTGCGGGGGAGTCCATCGTTGCTGCAGGGGACGAATGGTGGACTAAGTATGATCTTCCCTTGCACTTTTGTTCCTGGAGTGCAAATGTGTAATTACTTTTGAGTGGGGTGGCATCTCGGTCCAACTAGTGGCAATTCTAGTTATTTATGTCAGTATATCATATTCTGTAGCTTCAAATGTACTGTGCCGATTATTAACAACCTGGCTACCCTGACTGTAAATGTTGCAGCCTTATTGTCTCTACTAAACCTATGTAATTGTGCATGCAGCCATATTTATGTTGCTTTGCCTTATTAAGTTGTATGTTCATTGAAAATCCTAAAATAAAATAACAAAAAAACTTTCATGGGATGAAAGAGTGTCCCAAGAACTACCACAGACATACTCTTGCAGCCGCCTGCCACCACTCACTGCAGACACCTGCAAGGGACAATCTTTGATCCCTCTTGAAAGAGCAGATGGGTTGCCATCTGCGCTATGAAACATGGAGCAGCTTTGAAGCAGCCACTCCGTACTTCAGTTGAATGCACTACCCCTATGGCAGCACAAGTTTGCTGGTGCCTTTATGCCAGTGCATCTGTTTGAAAGTGCACTGTGGTGCAAACAGGCAAAGTGGGCCCTTACTGTAATATGGGCCCAGATGCCCTATTGTCACTGCAGGCCAGAGGGGATATAGCCTTCAAGCTAAAGTTCCTGACACTATTGTGGAATGCTGTGGTGCTTTAGAAATAGAAATACAGTGCCTAGCATGATACAGCATTCCAATACAGTATACACAAAGTGTCCCAGGCGTACAACAGGTGTGTGCTTGCCTCTGCATCCCTGTGGAACTTTGGTATTACAGAAGGATTGTGGTTAGTGCATGTTAACTCTGTTTCATTATGTTTACATTGCTACTAGTTATCTTTTTTTTAATTTTGCATTTTCTTCACATTTTTATGTCCAGAAGCCTATGACCAAGGCCGGCTCTAGTGTGGTGCTACCAGTTAAGCCACCCCTGATGCTGACCGCAGGAGGTGCTGTGTTTAGAAATAGCACTGTAAAACAGCACCTTCTGCAAAGTTCTTTGTGAATTCAGCAGATTTCAAGCAACAATAAAAATGACAATCTAACTCTGGTGATTAAAGTTCCTGCTGGAGAGAGATCGGAGGTTTGCCTATTGGCAGTTTCCACTCATGATATAGTAGAGCAGAGGTTTAATATGCCTGTTCCAAATAACCTGTACCACCCAAATCACTGAACAGTGGATTGCTCAGCAGGTTACTGCTTTTGTCATAGAGGTTTTCTTGTTACTTGAAGTTCATAAGTTACAATTCTAATGCAGCACAGTGACCAATGAACTCTCATCAGAGAGCTGCATGTAAACTGCAAGGTATAGCTTAGAATGTTAAGTTTTTCCCCAGTCTTTCATTATCCTAATTCAGCTAAAAAATGTACATTTGGGTAGAAATATATTGTTATTATTAAAGCTAACCCCAACCACTGTGGTTCATTTTAAATACCAAGTTTATGCTTCTCTAGGCCAAGTACTCTTGAAACATACTGCCTACTAGTATGGATGACCTGTGACTACTACGCATTGTTATCCTCATTATCTTGTGTAACATCTACTTTAGATGGATTTACTGACATAATTAATTCATTGTCTCTGTAGATTGTGTGTGTGTGGTGTAAAGTGGTATGAGTAGCATTATAAAACAAATGAAATGCATGTGATATAGAGGCTATGGAGAGATGAGGGGCACTGGTGAAGCATGGCAGTGAGGGAATTTGTGGAGAAGGAGATTTTGGGGTGTGCTAAAAAAGATTATTGAACTGGGCACCACCAGCGCTAAAGCCAGCCCTATCTATGACTTTGCTTGAACAGTGACAGTAATGTCCCTGAGGTCTTCAGCCAACATTGGTACACTCTAAATGTAATTTCTTTCTCTTTTATAGTCAATAGATTAGACTTTGCACATTCCCAACTGCCTTCAAATCAATCCAGTCCCTGATACAGTGTTTTGCACATTGTAAAGTACAAAGATCATGAAGTGTTTGGAACAATCCTGCCATGCAGCATCTCCTAACCCTTTATGATTTCAGTGACTAGTGACTGCAGCTTTTCTTCTGTGAATTTTAATTTCCAAAGCCTGCCTGAAAATGGTGTTGCCGTAATGTCTCTGTGTAAGCAATGTATAGATGGTAGATTTCTGCTAGGGTTTTGGGTGGATAAACACAATAGGGAATTGTGTGCAGCAATAGCCGCAAAGCAGTTCTCATCCACTTGAAGAGGCACCTACCCAGCTTCTCCACTATAGGATGAAAAAACATCCCCAAAATATCTAAAGGGGCTAGCGTGGACATCTAATTTCTTTTCTTGTCTTGCTAAAGATGGGAATGTGATTTGATGGGCAAAGGGCTGGTTCAGATGGGACTCACCTGCTGGTTGTAAATGTAAATGTAAATGTATTGGCATTTATATAGCACACTACTTACCCGTAGGGTCCCAAGGCGCTTCGACCGCTGCGAAACCCTTCCTGGCTTCCCTGAGAGATGGTCCCTTAATGGGTATCTCCAGGGTGAGACCAGGCATCCCCGGTGGTCTGGTGGGGCCGTTAGTGAAGATGAGGCAAGCTAATGCCCAGAGTTGCCGAGTGTGATCGCTGATCAGAGTGGGCACCAAGGCGAGAGAATTATCGAGTCCGCTGACCCTGGTCCAGAAACCTGCCGCGCCGGTAATCGAACCCTGGTCCCGGGCCGTCCTCTGCTCTCGGGTCTGCCGCCTCTAACCAGTGAGCCACACTACTTCAAAAACAATTTGAGACATGGGCAAAATGGGCACTGGCCCAGGGTCATAGCCTTTCAGGGGACCCCCTGAGAGAACCGGCTCTGTTCTACAGACAGTCCTGATGACCTTGAAGGATTCTTGAACCTAGTTCCTTTAAATACTATTTTCCTTTAAAAAAAAATTTAATATAGGTAATCAGTGGGAGTTTATTGCAGGGATTTTGTAGGAAAATGTTGGATTTATATTTTCCACCACTCTGCAACATCCATAAGAACATTTCTTTTGGGTCAAAACAGGAAGTCACATATGAGAAATGGGGGGACATCACAGACATTATTTGCAATAACATTAGTGTGTTACTGCTGTCTTGCGTTGTTGAAAACAAGCATTACAGTCCTTGAATATTAGATGGGAACACATTTAGAATTCAGATCAGTGTGCTTGTGCACTGTCAGTGACTTGGCGAAAGAGGGCATGGAAGAACTGTAACTGGATCATAAATTCAAAGCTTATCCGATCAGGGGCCCCGATAAATACGTTTGGTCCAGTGCTCTCAAAATCCTTAAAATGTCCACGAAGGTGGTCCATCCTGGACCTTCTAGCTGTTCCCTTGGGTTGCCTACAGTTCACTTTCAATGGAACAGTGCTCAGCTTGTTCAGGCATGGATGCTCTGGCAAGAACCATGTATTTTGCAGTTTCTTGGTGTTATATTGTAGTTTTAAAATGTTATTCTGATTTGTGTCATGCATAGTGTTAGAAATTTGTAGCACCTTTGATCTTTTATGCATACTTTTGTTGACGCGATGCATCTGGCACTGTGATTGGGATGGGAATTGGCTGCAACATGTCCTTGCCCGTTTGTGGATGCAGAAAGGAAATTCTAACTGATTGATATTGTGATTGTCACTGGCTTATGCTTGCGATATATGAGTACTAAGATTTATCTTTCTATAATGGGGTCCTTTCTCCTGTATACAAAATGCTTAACTGCTTTGAAAACATGTATGACTCTATTAAGCTTGTTTTTATTAAACAGTGCTATGTCCTGTTGACCAAAATTCACTAGATTCTTCTGTCTGTCATTTCTTAGTATACCAAATAAAAATAGATGGAGTGTATTGGGCGGGGTGGGCGAGAGGATGGCAAATGGTTAGGTTCCATGGCCTGGGGTCAATTGCAGTGACATCACAAATTGCACAGCATAAGCGTACTAAGTGTCCTCGTAACATTTACACCAAGGAAGTCACATATCATATGAATGATCCAATAGGCCTTTTCCATCTATGAACCCATGATTTGGAACTATATTCTTATATCCTTCGTTGGTTCCAGTCTTTTTTACTGGGTAGACAGCAAGCAGTGTCCCTCTCTCCTTTTCAATCTGCCTTCACCGATATTTTGCATGGCGTGCCACAGGGCTCGGCTATCAGCCCTATTTTATTCAATATCTATATGAAACCCTTGATTACGGTTATCAAAGAACACAATATTAATATTGTAAACTATGCCGATGACACACAGCTGATTCTCTCTTTGAGGGAGATCAGTCGACTTCAGTGGAAGTGTTTCATAACTGCTTGCGCGATATGGCGTGTTGGTTGAAGGAAAACTTGCTGCAATTTAATGCTGGCAAGACTGAGGTGATCTACTGCTCAGCGGACAGGGTTCCTCCTGCCTTGCCTTGTAATTTCTTGCCCACTGATACTTCGACCGCTGTTCGGCCATTTAAAATGGCCCGCAACCTGGACGTTATATTTGATAATAAACTCACTATAGAGGCTCAGGTTACGATAAACGGTGGCTTGCTGCTTCGCTATCATTAGATCATTGCGAACATTTTTTTTTCCTCTGCTGCCCCCTCAGGCGCCTGCATTAGAGGCACGTGGCACTATCCTTAGTAGACTTGATTATTGTAACGCTCTTTTGCTCGACTCTCCTAAGTTTCTTCTGGATAGACAGCAGAGGATTCAGTCAGCGGTGGGCAAGTTAGCCTTGGGGTGGTCCAGAAGGTCTTCCTCCTCCTCGGCCTTGGCAGAGTTGCACTGGCTCCTGCTGAAACAGAGTGTTCAGTTTAAGTCCCTTTATTTAGTATTTAAAGCCCTTCATGGGCGGGGGCCTGCGATTTTGCAGAGAAAGTTTGAGTGGTATGTGCCTGCGAGAAGTCGCTGGTCATCATCAGCGACCCTGGTCAAGATGCCGAGGTTCAGGAGAGTCAAGTCTGGCGGTAGATCCTTCAGGGTGGCAGCTGACAAACTCTGGAATTAACTCCCATTGGAGCTCAGACAAGTCACTGACCTCCTTCCTTTTAGACGGAGATTAAAAACCTGGTTGTTCTCCAAAGCTTAGTTGCCATCTGCTGCTGTCACATTTTTTCTGCCTCACTCGGAGTTTGCTAAGCGCCGGGATGCCTGTTAGGTTGCAGTGCGCTCTACAAATTAAATAAATGAATAAATAAATATCTATCAGGACAGCCCTTATGCTGCTCCATGTTAGGAGAGTTGAAGGCTGACCTCTATAAAAAAAAAACTATGTCACAATGCATTAACCCGTTTACTGCGGCGAACATTTCGCCGCGGTGTGGCCGTTCTTTTAGGTGGGCGGGGCTGCATCGGCCAATAGTTGTGCGCAGCACCAGGGATGGAGTGCTCACATCGGCCGTTAAACGTCGGGTTAAACGTCCACAACTCAGCCTCCTCTCCGATTGCTCTCCCACTTTAATCTTACCTTTGACCATGTGCAGTGCTCCGCTAGCTTTTGGGCAGCTTCGCGCTACAAAAATACCATATACACACATACATAAAGAATACATATAGAATCAATCATCATGTATGGTCACTGCTGAGATCAGTTTAAACCTACAGGTCAATTTGAACCTACAAGTTAGAAGCTTGAATTTGAATTAGCCAGTTCATCTCTGTTAACATCTAGAATTAGCAGGTAACACAGCAAGACTATTTGCACATTAGTGCTTTAGGAATTATGTAAAATAAATCTTTATTGCTTGATTCAATGTTGGTTTCGCTGTATTTGTATTGTTCTTTTTGGTTTTGGCATACATACCCTGACTCTGTTACCAAAAAATGAGCTTGGTTCCCATACTTCTGTATTACTAGAGAAAACAATATTTCCTAAGCAACAATATCTGTGGCAGACATAAAACAACAATAAAGTGATATTAGATCCTAGATAATTTATCTAAGGCTTGCCTAAATATACTAGTTTGGACATTTAACGTTACCGTAATTTTTTTAAATGTTTTGTTCTGCTCGGCTTGTCGCATTCTTTGGTTTATTATTTCATACTCTTTGACGAAGGTTGCAATCGATTGTTACAGTTTGCATGTTTGTGATTCTTTGCCATATCCTGCTTCAAGTACGCATTTGCTATTGAGCCAAGTATGCTTTCTGAATATGTTTCATCTATGGTTTTGAATTGTCACCTCTTTCAATAATTAAGTGCACTAGCTTCCATTTACCAGAATTTTATTTTTTCATTGACAAACTTCGTTCATATAATTCGCATCATGATTATATATCACTTTGCTTATACATTTATGCATAATTTTTATTTACCTTATTCGAAAATCACTCGAACAGTATGCCTGCTTTGGAATTGGTTGTGCTTTGTACTCTTTAATTTTCATGTTCTCAATATAAAACAATCGTAAAACGCTAATCTAAGTGAGCTACACTAAATAAGGGTTCCAAGACAGCAAATGAGATTCCCAGCACCCTGCCCCATTCCACCAGAGGAATTGTACAGTCTGATGGCGCACCAGCAAACAATAGTGCCTTTCAAACTGTTGGGGTCAGAGCAGTGGTGTAACTAAACTCGAGGGAGCCCCCCTGCAATGTACATGGAGCGCTCCTCCCCACACCTTCCCAATCAGTAGCGCTCAGGCCAGGGGCCCACTGCCCATGCACAGTGCCAGGCGGGGCCCACTGAAGCTCAGGGGCGACCCCGCACTGCGGGGCTGCAAAGGCTAATGTTAAGACAAACATTTGAACTAGCTCTTGGTGATAAGGCAGTGCTCGGTGCAAACGACGTTTACAATCGTATTGTGAAGGCAGATTTCTGGAGTTGGTAATGTATGACAAAAATGTTTGTGCGTATTGGTGTGTGGTATTTCCTGAGGCAGCGATGTGCTTTGTTTGTTTTTGTACTGCTCTGTGATGTGTTATACTCTGGTTGTTGGGTTTATTCTATTTAGTTGTTTTGTGCTCTGTTATTTATTAATTATGTTGTTATGTTTATTTGTGTGTCTTGCTGGTTATGTCCTGATATTTTCTTTAAATATGTTAGCAAATGCTGCGACTGTTCCAACCAAGGGTATCACATGCTTTTAAAGTTTCCAGGAGAAGCAAACATTTACCACTGCCTAAGGTGGTAAAATACCCATGGTCCAGCTTTTCGATTGTGTAAGATACCAGTCAGCGCAAAACAGTTTCAGAAACCATGGCCCCTACCACCCAGAGTCCTGCAAGTGCTAATTTAAGACACTCTCTGTGCTACATGTTTGGGTCCATTAATGTCCTAAATAGTTGAAGAAGTGCAGCTGCTCTTTTTTATTTACACGTTAAACTGTGGTTAGAGGATGCTTGTAACAGGAACTTTAAAGCATTTGCTGCTGTGGGCTAGAAATGATGCAGTGTTTATTGACATAGCTAAAGGACACAAAACAACATAACACAATAATATACACAAAGCAAAATAAAAACTCAATGAAAACTCAAGATTACAATTTAACAAACAGTCAAAACAAAGCGACGCAGCAACCACAGCACAACACATTGCAACAATGCAGCACAAAAAACAGTGTTTTTAGCAATTTTCACCCCGAGTGGGCTGGGTATGCTCAGACGTGAGTCCCAGGCTCTCCACATCACTGGAGTCAAGCTATCCAGGCTGAAGAAGGCTGATAGCCAGAAACCGGTCCTTGGATGCTTGATTGCAGTCTAGGAAAGACATGGCTTGGTAGTTCGGGCTGGACTTTTCCAATGAGGCACAGGGTCAAGGCTGATTTGCATATAGCCATTGTCTGACCTAGGGTGGTGTGGAAAGCAAAAAAACGGTGGATTTAGGACCAGATCTTTGTACTGGGGTGAATGTAAAACATTGTTCTGCATTCTGTCCATCAACTGTGTTTTTTGCAATTTTCACCCCAAGTGGGCTGGGTATGCTCAGACGTGAGTCCCAGGCTCTCCACATCACTGGAGTCAAGCTATCCAGGCTGAAGAAGGCTGATAGCTAGAAACCGGTCCTTGGATGCTTGATTCCGGTCTAGGAAAGACATGGCTTGGTAGTTCAGGCTGGACTGTTCCCATGAGGCACAGGGTCAAGGCTGATTTGCATATAGCCATTGTCTGACCTAGGGTGGTGTGGAGTGCAAAAAAACAATGGATTTAGGCCCAGATCTTTGTACGGGGGTGAATGTAAGACATTGTTCTGCATTCTGTCCATCAACTGTGTTTTTTGCAATTTTTACCCCGAGTGGTCTGGGTATGCTCAGATGTGAGTCCCAGGCTCTCCACATCACTGGAGTCAAGATATCCAGGCTGAAGAAGGCTGATAGCCAGAAACCGGTCATTGGATGCTTGATTCCGGTCTAAGAAAGACATGGCTTGGTAGTTCGGATTGGACTGTTCCCATGAGGCACAGGGTCAAGGCTGATTTGCATATAGCCATTGTCTGACCTAGGGTGGTGTGGAGTGCAAAAAAACGATGGATTTAGGCCCAGATCTTTGTACTGGGGTGAATGTAAGACATTGTTCTGCATTCTGTCCATCAACTGTGTTTTTTGCAATTTTCAACCCCGAGTGGGCTGGGTATGCTCAGACGTGAGTCCCAGGCTCTCTGTTAAACCTTAGGTCGCAGCGTCAACATTATCGGCGCCATCTTGCCCCTTTTTCAAGCCCATTCGTGCGCGTAAACGGCAGCCATTTTGAGTACCATGGCCTCTCTGCCCATCGTTGATTGCCAACGCGTCTCTCTCTCTCTCTCTCTCTCCCCTGACCTCGCAAAACACCCCCCCCCCCCGCACGCTGACAACCCCCGCTCTCACATGCCTTGGATCGTAAACCCCTCTTCCACACAGCTCTGCCTCGGAACCTCATCCTGTTCCCAGCACGACGCCTCCCACCATTCCTTTCATGGTCCCGGATCCTTTGATAAAACCCCCTTTCCTCTGTACCCGTTTTGTCTTCCTCGTTCCCAGGCCGCCACCTGGCCCTGCGGATACTGTTATTGCCCCCCTCTCCTGTACAGTAGGAAGTTTCCCTCATCAAAGGATCCAAGAGTTGATCAAAAGCCCCCACCCCATGAGATCCGATCAACCTCACACATTCCGTGAATCGGCGGAATGTCCAGCTGCGCGATAATCATCACCTGTTGTGACCGGGGTGGGGACTTCAACTGTAAATGTGTGTGGGAACGAGCCTGAAGCGGGGATACTGAGGATGTCTTTCCGTACATCAAAGGGTTGACAGAGATGTGTTTTATGCAATAAAGTAATAAACCTGTGTATAAGAGGCCAGGCCTCGGAGATGCAGTTAGAGCACCTCGTGAAGATACCCTGTTGTCTGATTTGATGTGTTCTGCTCCATCGGAATAAAACTTCTGTTTCCTGCCTTCCAGTCTCCAGCGCCCGCCTCTTTGTTTGGGTAAAATTGAGTGGGTATAGAGGCGACTAACGCCGGGCAACTTCGGAAAAGGTCTTCTGCCTCTACCTTTTTCAACAATTGGCGTCCCAAACGTGGGGCCCATCAGCGACCAGTGGATCCAGTGGGACAGGTCCTGATGACAGAGTGAACGACTGCAACGATCGGGAGTGCACCTGTCCGATAGACCCTCGTCTGACAGCCGATCATCCGAACTTCACTGATTCCGAACAGACCTCTCTCGAGTGATCTACGGTCCTGACTGGGAACCATCAGGAGTGCCACGAGGAATACGAAGAATAGAGGACGATCGGGCGCTGGATTCGGAAGACAAGAAACTGTCCATGCGGTCCGGGTAAGGTCGTGTAAACACGACGAATTGCGAAATGATTGTTTGATTGTTTAGAAAATACTAGTATTACTCTTTGATTGATTTATTTGGAGATTCGCTGTCTGCAAACGGAGAAACAACAGGCTCTCTCTTTGCAAACAGTGAAGGATAGGTAACGCAGCTGTCGTACCTATCTTTCTCCCCCACTGATTAATTGATTGAACCCGAACTACTGTTCGCGGATTACTTTCTGGAGATTCTCTGTCTACAAACAGGAAAGAACAGTTTCCCTCTTTGCAGGTAGTGAAAGGGTAGGGAACGCAGACTTTAGCGTGCCTATTTATTCTCCCCATTGATTGTTTGATTGACCGAGCATCGACTGTTTGATATTGGTTCTTGAGGTATTCACCGCCTGCAAACAACGTAGAATAGAAATATTCTGTCTAGTCTTTGCACGCAGTGATAAGATAGGTAGTGCTGACTTTTGTCCCCATTTTGATCCGTCATGCCTGTCTTCTCCCCACTGATTGGTAGCCTGTTTAGCCCGGACCGCTTATTAGAGATGAACCATCCGGCTCCACTGGAGGGCACCCCTAATAAGGACATGTTCATGAAACATGGATTGATCGCGATAGCCTATAGCAAGCTGTGGCGTAAATATACAAAAAAGGATCGAGAAAGTCAGTGGCCACTGATAGGATCCTTCGATGATGATAAAATGAACGCGCTAGAAACGGCCCTTGGTAAAAACAAGACAACACCCACTATGCTTGATAGTTTCGGCATGTGGCGCAAAGAAACTGAACAACGTAAAAAGAAAACTGAGAGTAGGTTGGGAAAAGAGCTGCGAAAAGCAGCCCATCTAGCTGCTCAGAAACTAGAAGAAGAGATAAAAGAAAGAGAGGAAGCCAAACAGAAACTAGAAATAGAAACATCGAACCAGTGTCCGGTTAGAACGCCCCCTATGCTCTATCCTGAATTACCCTCGAAACAAAGAGCCAACGATGATCTGCTGTTAGGTCCTCCGATCATCTACATGCCCCCTCCATATGCCCCTTCCCAACTCTTAGCACAGCACCCACTACCCCCAAGTACAAACAAGAGTAGTGCCACAGCTTCGGCCCCCATGGCCTCTGTGCCGGCCGAACTCCTTGTATTAGATACTATGCAAACAACAACGTTAGACGACCCCGAGACCCGAGGGGCCGGTTCTGCAAGAACAAACAGATTAAGCAAAGATGAGCGAGCAGGGATTGACAAGATAGCAAGGACACTGGTAGAAAGGAAGGAAGATGAAGAGTATATCACAGATATGTTTAAATCGTATACAGGAAGTCACAGACAACACTTTACCGTTCGACTGTGTTACTATGTCTTGAACGCATACGAAGACCGATATCGAGACAAAGGTCCTGAGAGCCTAATGACTCTGTACCGGAAGGTCGATATCGGGGATGAGGGCGAGTGTGATGTGACGGACCTCCTTACGCGCACGCTTGAGGTTTTCCGCCACCTCACTGAACAAAAATCGGGAACTAAAACCACGACATCCGTAGTGACCGAACCACGAACTGAGCAATCTAACACCATGATGCCGATACGAGAAGCTGCCCCTTACTGGGTTCCTCCACGAGGTGAGGGGACTCACGATGATGCAAACAACAAAGATGCAAAAGGAAGGGTAGTGTACAACTGGGTCTACCAGCCAAGGGACCGGCAAGAGATTCTGACATTCCGGAAATCTCTGCCCGATCTACGTAAAAACCCCACTGCCTTCTATACTGAGTTAGCTACAGCCCTAGGTTCAACGATTATGACCCTGGCTGACATCGACTTGTTTTTCGGGTTATGTCTACCAGCTGATGTGTGGAAACAAATCCGGAAAGTCGACCACCTTGAGCTGTTTGGACATACCTGGTCACAACTCGATGGCATTGATAAACAACGAGAACCTGGACAAAAGCCTTTGAAATCCATTTTAGACCTCCCAGATAAGATCGTACAGAAATTAAAAAGCCTGATTCCAGAAAAGAAAGTGGACTGGTCGATAGTAACGGCCTGTCGCCAGAAACCCCAGGAGGATGTATCGGATTACTTCTCCCGGTTTGAAACGGTGTTCTCTGATTACAGCGGCCAGGACATGACCACTGCAACCGGACACCATCTGTTTGTCCAGAATTATGTTAAGGGTCTGTCACCAGAGGTCTCCCAGAAACTGCAGGCCAGCGAGAGTAGTTGGGCAGCCTCCAAACCTACGGCTATCCTCCAAATGGCCCAATATTATGAACATCAGAAAAATGAAAACGATAGAGCAACAGAGAAAAAGAAGAAAGACTTGAAAGAGAGGGTGATGATTGCGCAACTGCAAGGGGTGACTATAGGACGAGACCAATACAGGGGAAATTATCAGACGAACGTCCCTAAGACTGCACCTCCCAAGGACCGCGCTTCGACTCCCCACATTGGACGTACAGACATTAGAGAGGACCAGTGCGCTTTCTGTAAAGGAACTGGCCATTGGAAATCCCAATGCCCGATCCTTTCGGAAATAATCAGAAACAAAGACCCCAAGGACATAGGAAGTGGACCGAGAAATAGGGGACAACCGCGAGGGCCCCCAAATGACACGACTAACGATAGATCAGGCAGACCAAACACATTTGATCGACCCAGACAGAACCAATGCCAGCAATCTGACTACGATGACGCCCACGACTTTGCATAGGACTGCCAAGGGCAAGGGAGGGATCCAGTCGAGCTCTATGTTGACCAGCAAGGCCCTTATGTCACTGCTAAGGTCCTGGGTACAAGGTCTCCATTTCTGGTAGACACTGGCGCAACACGTAGTGCGTTATCTAAACGACTGATTCCAAGGGCACCCTTGTCTGGCTCACTCATAACCTCGACAGGTTTCGATGGAACGCCCTCCACTAACCCATTGTCTGCCCCAATCCTCTTCGACTTAGAAAACAACACCACTGACACCACGTTTTTGCTTTCTGCCAATAGCCCTGACGCCATTATGGGACTTGACTTATTGAAACACTTCCGAGCGACAATCAGATGTTCTCAAGACGGAGTTCGAGTTTTCCTTTACGACAACCCCGTTCTGCTTAGGCATTGCCCTCCCCGACGCATGTTTTCCATCACCGACTCTGACACCTCCCTGCTTGACACTCTGCCTCCGCATCTGTGGGCTAAGACGGATTCGGACGTAGGGCGCATGATGATTGACCCAGTGCACATTACTGTCCGACCAGACGCAACACTCCCAAAACTTCCACAATATCGGATATCGCCCGAGGGCGAGAAGGCATTGGTAAAGATTATTCAGTCACTGATAGACGCAGGAGTGGTGGAGGAAGTGGTCAGCAACGTTTGCAACAGCCCTATCTTGCCCATCATCAAGAAACAGGGGGAAGGAGATGAGAAAGCATACCGCTTTATCATTGACCTTCGAGAGATCAACAAAGTGGTGGTACCCCAGTACCCCGTGGTCTCAGACATTACCACCATCCTGACTCTGATCCCTTCTACGGCCACCACCTTCACTGTCATCGACCTCAAAAATGCATTCTTTTCCATCCCCATCCACCCAGACAGCCGATATCTCTTCGGCTTCACCCTAAAAGCCCGCTCATATAGGTTCTGCCGAGCACCCCAGGGCTACACAGAAAGCCCTAGCATCTACAGCCAGGCCCTCAAGAGACAACTAGATCAAGTCCAGTTACCCGATGGAGTGGTGTTAGTGCAATATGTCGATGACATCCTTTTGGCAGCCGACACCACTCCATTAGCAGTTGCAGCCACCATTCAACTCCTGCACTTCCTTGCCGAAAACGGCCACAAGGTCTCCAAGAAGAAGTTGCAATTCTGCCAACCCCAGGTCACTTACCTAGGCCACCTTTTGTCCAAAGACGGAAGGAAACTCACTCCCGACCGGATCCAAACCATTCTCGAAACACCTGTCCCTAAGACTCAGAAACAGGTTCGCTCCCTACTAGGCCTCACCTCCTTCTGCCGACAGTGGTTACCAAACTTCAGCCTCATTGTGAAACCGCTGCTTTCTCTGCTAGCCAAAGACGTCCCCTTCCCACTCCCTTGGACCCCCGAATGCCAAACCTCCTTCACGGAACTACGAGATGCCCTTTGTTCGGCCCCTGTCCTAGGTACCCCCGATTACACAAAGCCCTTCTCCCTTTACACTCACGAAAGGGAGGGGTGCGCTTTATCTGTCCTGACCCAGTCCATTGGCCCAAAGCAACGACCGTGCGCTTACTTCTCTGCCACTCTTGACCCTGTAGCCAGAGCCCTGCCTGCCTGCCTTCGAGCTGTAGCTGCCGCTGCAATCTCTATCCGACAGAGTGAGGGGATCGTGCTCTCAAATCCCCTCACGGTACTGGTACCCCATGCAGTTGACACCCTCCTGAACCAAACCAAGACACAACACCTAACGAGTGCACGACTGACTGGATACAAATTGACTTTGCTTGCACCCCATATCACCCTGAAAAGATGCACCACACTGAACCCAGCAACTCTGTTACCCTTACCAGAGAACGATCCCAACGTACACCCTGTACATGACTGCGTGACTCTTACGGACGAACAGACTAGAAGTAGGGTTGACCTCAGAGACACGGCTTTTCCTGACCCTGACGGAGAGCTGTGGGTGGACGGTTCTTGCATCAAACTCCCCGATGGCACCACTTCAGCTGCCTATGCAGTCACCACGGCTCGAACTGTAGTCGAGACAGTCCGCATCACACAACGATCTGCCCAGGCAGCGGAACTGATTGCCCTGACACGAGCCTGCATTCTAGCTGCAGGAACCACAGCGAACATTTACACTGACAGCCAGTACGCCTTCGGGGTGGTTCATCATTTTGGGCTCCTTTGGAGAGAAAGGGGATTCTTGACCTCACACGGCACCCCCGTCTTGCATGGAGATCTAGTCTCCGCCTTGATCGAAGCTGTCCTTCTCCCCAAGAGGCTTGCGGTCATCAAATGCCAGGCACACAAGAAGGTGACGGACATTATTGGACAGGGAAATGCACTAGCCGACATCACTGCCCGAACGACAGACGAAAATAGGACGACAACACGTATGTACGTGACCAGGTCACAAGCAGAAAAATTGACTGACGCTAGGGACACTATTAGAGACATTCAAATGGCTAGCACACAACACGAACTGACTGAATGGACACGGGTGGGATTGAAGGATGACGAAGGCTGCTGGCGGACAAAGGACACAAACAAATGATTGCTACCTGACTCGTACCTGATTCCCATACTGACTATGGCACACTCCCCTGCCCACATAGGATCAGCCCCCATGATTGAACTTGTCTCCAGAGTTTGGCACAATGACAAAATCACAGACTCTGCCAAACGTCTGGTCCAACAATGCTTGATATGCCTACAACACAACCCCGGGAAAGGAACTGTAGTACCCCGGGGAGGGTTTGGGGTCCCAAATCACCCGTTTGAAGTCCTGCAGATGGACTACATCCAGCTAGACAGATGCCAAGGTCTGAAATATATACTTGTAGTAGTATGCGCATTTAGCAAGTGGGTGGAAGCATACCCAACCCGTGACAACACTGCTATGGCCACTGCAAAGGTACTATTAAAGGAATTTTTCCCTCGCTACGGCCTCTGTCGAATTTTATGGAGCGACAATGGCCCCCACTTCATAGCCGAAGTCATCCAGCTCATCATAAAGGGGCTGGGCATCAAGCAGAAGTTCCACGCAGTTTTTTACCCCCAGTCTGCGGGTCTCGTTGAGCGACACAATGCCACCCTGAAGCTCAAATTGGCCAAGATAGTGGCTGCCACGGGTCTGAAATGGCCAGACGCCCTCCCACTTGCATTGCTATCGATGCGTTCCACCCCCACCAAGCATCACTTGACACCTTATGAAGTTGTTTTTGGTCGACACATGAGTGTCTGGTCTGCACCGAAACCAACTTCCATTCATGACGTCCCGGACGTCCTAATGTCTGATTATCTATATAAATTGACTGAAACTCTGTCTGTCATTCATCAGCAGGTGCAGCAGGCCATCCCCGATGCTTCCAGGGGTCCGGGTCACGCCATCCAACCTGGAGATTTCGTGCTGATCTGAAATTTCCAGCGAACGAAAAGTCTGGAACCCAGGTGGACGGGCCCCTGGCAAGTGCTGCTCACCACCCGGACGGCTCTTCGTGTGGAGGGGAAACGGCACTGGCTGCACGCGCACCACTCTCACTGCAAGAAGGTCTCCTCGACCCTGACCACGACAGAAAACATCGACAACCAGGAAGAGCTCCTAAACAAGGACCGACCGTCTTTAGCCTGCTATCCTGACTCCGAAGCCCTTGAACTTGCAAATTTCTCTGATCCTACCGTGCCATCCAGAGAAGGGTATTTCCTGCGACGAAAGGAGGGAGCTTCGGCTAAGCAGACCACGGACTAAGTTAAATCTCAGAACGGTGACCTAAACATCACCACGGGTCACCCGGAGGGACGCTAAAACGAAGTCTGTGGTTCTGCCCGCTACCGAGCACCTTGAAGATGATGGAAGCGCCAAACAAGAAGATGATGGAAGCGCCAGATAAGAAGATGATGGAAGCAACAGGAAATACCCACTACAGAAACCCGAAAGCAGACAGACTCCACAGCTCAAAGACAATTGCACTTTTTATCATGATCCTTTTCTGCTTCCTCCTCATGACCACGCTCTGGATTATGGAAGAAAATGCACCTGCTCACGAAACATTCCTGACCACTGCTCAGCCTACCACCATGAAGGAACATTATCTGATTTCGCTCTCTCCTCAACTCAGAGAGAGGCGAAAGGAATTTTGGAATAACTCTTTTGTACAGTTGCTGCACCAGCACAATCTTGCCACCAACGCCACCAACTGTTGGATCTGTGGGTTGCTACCCCACGCCACTGGACACTCGATACCTTTCATCCCTTCACCCTTTTCAGTTCACGGCTCCTGCCTTGCTTGGCTGATCCTCCTGCAAGAAAGCTATAAAGACAATGCTACCTCCGGCAAAACCATGACACACTTCTATCATGGGGTCTGGCGAAACCGGACAAAGACACACTTCTGCCCGCAGACCTCCAATGACTCAATCCACATGGACATCCCTGCTAAGGAACGAATTGAAATGCAGGTGTTCAAGAATCCAACCAGACCCACCTTCTCCTACCTGCGGAAGCGAGCGGCTGCCACTCTGACCGTGGCCCTGTCAGTCATCAACGTCACGGGCCTCATGTGCATAGAAGGGCTCGGGACACAGCTGGTAGGCCACAGTGCTTGCCGTTTTACCAGAACTTTGGACTCCACTGATCCACCTTCCTTTGTGTCATCCCCAAATATGTATTTCGTCTGCGGCACAAAAGCTTACACCTGGCTCCCCAAAGGCTGGGGGGGCACTTGTTTCATCTCCTTCATCCTTCCTCCGACTTATGTGGCCCCAGCGAATCATCATAGACAAAAACGAGCCAAGGACATTGAACAAGCCGACTCAACAGGGGCGCAGTTCCTCGATGCTATGAAGGGACTTGTTCCACTCTGGGGCCCGATGGCAAACAGCCGTTTGCTTGATTGCAGTCTAGGAAAGACATGGCTTGGTAGTTCGGGCTGGACTTTTCCAATGAGGCACAGGGTCAAGGCTGATTTGCATATAGCCATTGTATGACCTAGGGTGGTGTGGAAAGCAAAAAAACGGTGGATTTAGGACCAGATCTTTGTACTGGGGTGAATGTAAAACATTGTTCTGCATTCTGTCCATCAACTGTGTTTTTTGCAATTTTCACCCCAAGTGGGCTGGGTATGCTCAGACGTGAGTCCCAGGCTCTCCACATCACTGGAGTCAAGCTATCCAGGCTGAAGAAGGCTGATAGCCAGAAACCAGTCCTTGGATGCTTGATTGCAGTCTAGGAAAGACATGGCTTGGTAGTTCGGGCTGGACTTTTCCAATGAGGCACAGGGTCAAGGCTGATTTGCATATAGCCATTGTCTGACCTAGGGTGGTGTGGAGTGCAAAAAAACGATGGATTTAGGCCCAGATCTTTGTACTGGGGTGAATGTAAAACATTGTTCTGCATTCTGTCCATCAACTGCATTTTTTGCAATTTTCACCCCAAGTGGGCTGGGTATGCTCAGACGTGAGTCCCAGGCTCTCCACATCACTGGAGTCAAGCTATCCAGGCTGAAGAAGGCTGATAGCCAGAAACCGGTCCTTGGATGATTGATTCCGGTCTAAGAAAGACATGGCTTGGTAGTTCGGGCTGGACTGTTCCCATGAGGCACAGGGTCAAGGCTGATTTGCATATAGCCATTGTCTGACCTAGGGTGGTGTGGAGTGCAAAACAACGATGGATTTAGGCCCAGATCTTTGTACTGGGGTGAATGTAAGACATTGTTCTGCATTCTGTCCATCAACTGTGTTTTTTGCAATTTTCACCCCGAGTGGGCTGGGTATGCTCAGACGTGAGTCCCGGGCTCTGCACATCACTGGAGTCAAGCTATCCAGGCTGAAGAAGGCTGATAGCCAAAAAACGGTCATTGGATGCTTGATTCCGGTCTAGGAAAGACATGGCTTGGTAGTTCGGGCTGGACTGTTCCCATGAGGCACAGGGTCAAGGCTGATTTGCATATAGCCATTGTCTGACCTAGGGTGGTGTGGAGTGCTAAAAAACGACGTATTTAGGCCCAGATCTTTGTACTGGGGTGAATGTAAGACATTGTTCTGCATTCTGTCCATCAACTGTGTTTTTTGCAATTTTCACCCCCAGTGGGCTGGGTATGCTCAGACGTGAGTCCCAGGCTCTCCACATCACTGGAGTCAAGCTATCCAGGCTGAAGAAGGCAGATAGCCAGAAACCGGTCCTTGGATGCTTGATTCCGGTATAGGGAAGACATGGCTTGGTAGTTCGGGCTGGACTATTCCCATGAGGCACAGGGTCAAGGCTGATTTGCATATAGCCATTGTCTGACCTAGGGTGGTGTGGAGTGCAAAAAAACAATGGATTTAGGCCCAGATATTTGTACTGGGGTGAATGTAAGACATTGTTCTGCATTCTGTCCCTCAACTGTGTTTTTTGCAATCTTCACCCCGAGTAGGCCGGGTATGCTCAGACATGAGTCCCAGGCTCTCCACATCTCTGGAGTCAAGCTATCCAGGCTGAAAAAGGCTGATAGCCAGAAACCGGTCCTTGGATGCTTGATTCCGGTCTAGGAAAGACATGGCTTGGTAGTTCGGGCTGGGCTGCTCCCATGAGGTACAGGGTCAAGGCTGATTTGCAAATAGCCATTGTCTGACCTAGGGTGATGTAGAGTGCAAAAAAACGATGGATTTAGGCCCAGATCTTTGTACTGGGGTGAATGTAAGGCATTGTTCTGCATTCTGTCCATCAACTGTGTTTTTTGCAATTTTCACCCCGAGTGGGCTGGGTATGCTCAGACGTGAGTCCCAGGCTCTCCACATCACTGGAGTCAAGCTATCCAGGCTGAAGAAGGCTGATAGCCAGAAACCGGTCCTTGGATGCTTGATTCCGGTCTAGGAAAGACATGGCTTGGTAGTTCGGGCTGGACTGTTCCCATGAGGCACAGGGTCAAGGCTGATTTGCATATAGCCATTGTCTGACCTAGGGTGGTGTGGAGTGCAAAAAAACGACGGATTTAGGCCCAGATCTTTGTACTGGGGTGAATGTAAGACATTGTTCTGCATTCTGTCCATCAACTGTGTTTTTTGCAATTTTCACCCCCAGTGGGCTGGGTATGCTCAGACGTGAGTCCCAGGCTCTCCACATCACTGGAGTCAAGCTATCCAGGCTGAAGAAGGCTGATAGCCAGAAACCGGTTCTTGGATGCTTGATTCCGGTCTAGGAAAGACATGGCTTGGTAGTTCGGGTTGGGCTGTTCCCATGAGGCACAGGGTCAAGGCTGATTTGCATATGGACATTGTCTGACCTAGGGTGATGTAGAGTGCAAAAAAACGATGGATTTAGGCCCAGATCTTTGTACTGGGGTGAATGTAAGACATTGTTCTACATTCTGTCCATCAACTGTGTTTTTTGCAATTTTCACCCGAGTGGGCTGGGTATGCTCAGACGTGAGTCCCAGGCTCTCCACATCACTGGAGTCAAGCTATCCAGGCTGAAGAAGGCTGATAGCCAGAAACCAGTCCTTGGATGCTTGATTCCGGTCTAGGAAAGACATGGCTTGGTAGTTCGGGCTGGACTGTTCCCATGAGGCACTGGGTCAAGGCTGATTTGCATATAGCCATTGTCTGACCTAGGGTGGTGTGGAGTGCAAAAAAACGACGGATTTAGGCCCAGATCTTTGTACTGGGGTGAATGTAAGACATTTTTCTGCTTTCTGTCCATCAACTGTGTTTTTTGCAATTTTCACCCCGAGTGGGCTGGGTATGCTCAGACGAGAGTCCCAGGCTCTCCACATCACTGGAGTCAAGCTATCCAGGCTGAAGAAGGCTGATAGCCAGAAACTTGTCCTTGGATGCTTGATTCCGGTCTAGGAAAGACATGGCTTGGTAGCTCGGGCTGGACTGTTCCCATGAGGCACAGGGTCAAGGCTGATTTGCATATAGCCATTGTCTGACCTAGGGTGGTGTGGAGTGCAAAACAACAATGGATTTAGGCCCAGATCTTTGTACTGGGGGGAATGTAAGACATTGTTCTGCATTCTGTCCTTCAACTGTGTTTTTTGCAATTTTCACCCCGAGTTGGCTGGGTATGCTCAGACGTGAGTCCCAGGCTCTCCACATCACTGGAGTCAAGCTATCCAGGCTGAAGAAGGCTGATAACCAGAAACCGGTCCTTGGATGCTTGATTCCGGTCTAGGAAAGACATGGCTTGGTAGTTCAGACTGGACAGTTCCCATGAGGCACAGGGTCAAGGAGGATTTGCATATAGCCATTGTCTGACCTAGGGTGGTGTGGAGTGCATAAAAACGATGGATTTAGGCACAGATCTTTGTACTGGGGTGTATGTAAGACATTGTTCTGCATTCTGTCCATCAACTGAGTTTTTTGCACAAAAAACAGCAGCACAAAACACATTAGAACAGATCTCCACAGCTAAATGCTAATCAACAATTTTGTACAAATATTTTTGTTTCACATTGCCACCTCCAGAAAGCTGCTTAAATAATGCAGGGGTAAAAGAAGTGTTCATCTAGCAATGCCATAATTTACTGCCAAGGACATAAAATAGGGCCAGTCAAAAATGTTTTGTGATCTGTGTCCTAAAATAGCACTCAGTGCTCCAGTTTATAGGTTATGGTTCTTTGGCTTCAAAGATTCCGATCGCAAAGCAAAGGCAAGCATGTTATCTGTAAAGAGGGGGGCGTTGTACTTGTATAGACTGTTTGTTCCTACTTGCACCTGCGAGGGATGCTCGCTGTACATGAAAGAGTGAAGCTGCCAGAGGACAAAGAAGAAGCGTGGGTTCTTCTCTTGTAATTGGGAGCCATTTTAAAGTTTAAAGACTTCTTATCACCAAAGGCTCAAGGGCGTCATACTCGCCTATTAGACCTTAACAAAATGTTTAAGAAAACCCTCTCTTTGAAATGTTATTCAACCGCCTATTACTCAAACTATAGGTCTTAACAGCATCAAGGCTAAGTAGTCCACTTTGCACGTGTCTCTTGCTATTTCCGTGCAACCTGCCACTTGCCTCACGTTGCTAATCACACACTCTTTAAAATAGTTTACTGCCGCTACGTGTGGCAGCTTTGTATATACTACTTCACTTGCACAGAAAAAAAAAAAGTTGAGAATGGAGAATAATTATAAAATCACCTTTGATGAGAGACGGAAGCCCAGAATTGTTGCACTTTTTCTCCAGGCACCGCTGATGAACTCTGGCGCACCCCATTATTTTGGCGCGCAAACGTTGCTGAGACGCAGCACAAAACGGATTTGCTTCACGTTGCACCAAAAACCAGGTTAGTGCATGCAAAGGGAGTGTAACAGGGTGGGAACATCACAAATGCAGCGAGGATTACACGGAGAGGTACCTAGATTGACTAATATAGCGTGATGTGATTTTATGTGAAATCCTAGTGCCAAATAAAACCAAGCGCAAACAAAGGGAAAATGGGAAGTCATGTGTGACACAATATACCCAGGGACAGTTTTCTGAGCGTAGAAATGTGTACAAAAGGATGTCTCTCAAGTACAAACCTAATGCAAGACAACACTCATTTGCTTTTGACTAGCGTGCAATATTTAGCGCCTCCGAGAAATGTTTTTTTTAACATGGGAGTGCATGTTAAAAAAAAACTTCTTTCCCTACTGACATCATTAGTGTGTGAATCTTTGTAAGTGTGGTGCTGCACAATAGTTATGCCCAGGGGTTGCAGCGGTGACCCCTGGATTGCCCTTTGCTACCCCTAGCACTGCCATTGAGACCTTTGGCCTCAGTAGTGGCAAGTTCAGTGCCTGGAATACAGGAGCAGCTGGGGCGCCATTCTTTTTATTTTCAGTAAAAAAAAAAGATTACACTAATAGTATTATTCACTAATAATGTCATAAAAATGGATCACAATATGCCCTTCCATGGCAGGTGAGGTAATTAAAAATGCCTTTATATGTATGTTGTGTGCGTGCTTGTGGGCGAGAGTGAGTTTATGTGTGAGAGAGTGTATATGTGTGAATTTGTGTGCATGTGTAAGTATGTGTGTGTGAGTGAAAGTGGAGGTCAAAAGGCATCTGATGTCACTTCCGCTACTCCTGACATTTTGGTGAATTTGCAGCCATGCCTTTGCTCAACACAATCTGCAAATTGCAGTGAATACATTAGACCTGTATTTTTTCTGCACTAGAGCAGGAAATATGCCTGAATCTATAGATATCTATGGATAATACAAACATTTCTATTTCCTCTTTCCATCCATTTTTTCCCTTTCTTTCGCCTCACCTTTGCTACCTTTCACATCTTGTGCTCCATTCACACCACTAGTAACATATGGCTGAGATACCCGCCACCCCCTCTCGACACAATCCCCAAGGATGGGAAACCGGAAACGGTTCTGAACTTTTGGAAGGCGGGAGGGAGTGACCCTCCCGGCCGTATTTATTAAAATATGAAACAAAATCAAAACATTAAAATAACAGTTTCATATTATGTACAATTTCATTTCCACATTACGATGTTTGGCTAACCTTAACATATTTCTAATACAAAGGTTCTCCTAGCCGAACTAACATCCTACAAAACATTTAACTTGAAATTGTACATCCTAACTTTTAAGGGCCAACGGCAAGGTCGTAACCGGTGTCAGATCCCTAACCAGAAATACCCCCCCCACTTGGGAGGGGCGACCGCACAGAGGCGTACCCCAAGTGCATCTACCAATTTCCCTTGACTTGACGGGGGCCCCTATGAACTCAACGCCATTTAAAGGTCGTCCGAGGACTCGTGTGAGGTGTCTAGAAGGTAGCGTAAACCCCCTCCCCACCCCACACAACTTACCACATCTGCCGTCGCAGGTGTCCTGGCCCCGGGAAATTCCCCAGGAGAGGCCCGTAGCCCCTCCTATCCAGGAAGGGGCCTTGACCGCCTTTCCTTTCCTTTCGGCGGCCCATCCTTAGAAGGGACCGCCTCCCCGTTGAGGGGCCAATGGCCACCTCCCCCGAGCGCTCCCATCCGTAATGGGTGACGCCCCCCCATAGGGATCTTCCAATTACTGCTCACCGATCATGACCTTACCGCCACAGGCCGGATAGTTGACCGGCTATCCGGACCCCCCACAACAACTCCTGCCTAAAGGTCATGTTTAAAACTCTTTAGCCAAGCTATGAGGTCTCCTATGAGTAACTCATTCCCCACCCGGGACAAATGGACCCCATCTCCCAGATACATACTGTCCCCCTTGATACAACCATGCGGAATAGAATGCAGTGTACTTGAACGAAACAATCTACCCAATTTGTTATTTACTTTCTTCACTGAGTGATTCAGAGCAGAAACCGAATTCGCCCCCCGCCACACTTTCCGTGGAATCATATGGGACCATGCAATTGTGCACCCTGGAACTCTTCTCGCCAACCAACTTTCTGTGGAGAGTATTGCCTCGAGAAGAAGTCGTCTACCAGTGGCCACCAAATCGTTGCCCCCAAGATGGACTATGATTATAGACGGCGGTGACCTCGTCCGCCCTAACAAACCCTCGAAAAAGGATTGAAACTGGTCAATACAGAGCCCGCCCCTTCCGTAGAAGGTCACCCTGTACCCGTATTCCCCAGCCATGTGAATCATGTCACCTGCTTTGAATACGTCCGCGGCACGCCTCACGTATGAGTGGCCCACGACCCACACCTCTCTTTCCGCAGCCGGTGATGTCTGACCGCTGGTTCCCAGGTGTCGGGTCGACTGCACAGTACGCCCCGCCTCGTAAGCTTGCGAAACTGTAAACCAAACAAAAACAAGAAGCGTGAGTACGTCATTACAGCTTCACAACATGTGCAACCGCACATACCTTTGTAACAATTCGAGGACCAACGCCCCAAACGTTTCACTTTTTCCACACTCAGACCCCTGGCTGTAGCCTCAGTAGCAGCCCCTATCCGAAAGGAATGGGTCCCGAACTCGCCAGGGTTCAAGCCCGCGGCCGAAATTGACATCGCAAGCACCCGCTGGAACTGAAACCTCGTCAGTGGGGTGGCGTCAGCGTGTCTCAACAAGGTCCCCCCCCATGATGCCACCCTCTGCGCCAAATATTCCTCTACGCAAACAACAGGGCCCATGGGAGACCCGGGAATCCTATGTATGACTATGCAGTCCCCAATCGCACCCTGATCGGTCTTGGACCTGACAAACGAGACAGTCATCGTCTCCACTTTAACCTGAATGTGTTCTCGGCACAGTCCCCCCACCGTATCCTGCTTGTTCTTCGCCACCAGTTCGCTTACCCGCATAGCCCCATGGAATGCTAGCGCAAAAGCGGCTCGGAATAACACTGTTTCATACTGGGATGAACATGTCGCAGGGAGTACAGAAAATAACAGGGCCAATCTATCCAGACCTATCGGGTGTCTCTCATCCACTCTGCGACCCTCCAGGCGTTGCCACCCACGTAGCGCTTTCTGTACCACGAAAGACGCTGTCGGGTCCTGGATCCCATGAGCCCTTGCCATAAAGGAAATGGCGGCCCGATGCCTCTGGGCCGTAGCTACTGATTTGCCTGCCTGATGTAAAGACAGCAAAAATTTTACGACAAGCTCTTCCTGGCCCCAAAGCTCCCCCCTAGCAGAACCCAAAAAGGACCAATAGGAACGAAACGCCCCTTCATATGCCTTCCTTGTCCTGGGTGCTAAACTCTCTCCCACGAGGTTTTGTAGTTCGGGGCACCGAGAGACCAGAGAGCTTTGGGAAAGGGTGCCGCCACCGGGTCCGCTGTGGGCAGAAAACCCCAGAAGGCCTGCATACGGAAACGAGAAAGCGCATCAGCCGCTTGATTCAACACCCCCGGGACATGTCGCGCCCTAAAGAGCACATTCAACTGCATACACAATAACACAATTTCCTTGAGCAGTCTCAGAATCCATTTGCAACGTGCTGCCTGACTATTGATGCACTCAACCACGGTCATGTTATCAGACCAAAACACCACAGAGTGATCCCGGAACACCTCAGGCCATGTTTTCAGGGCCACCAAAATAGGGAAAAGTTCGAGAAAAGCAATGTTACTCGTCAGCCCGCACTCGTGCCACCATGACGGCCATTTTTGAGCCGACCATTGCGTACCGAATATGGCGCCAAAGCCTATACTCCCCGCCGAATCTGTCCACAGCCCCAGCTCCTCGGAGGACACCGCCGGTTTGTTCCAGACAATTCGACCATTGAAATCCGCCAAGAATGCCAGCCAAATGCGCATGTCCTGGCGAATCTCTGCCGAGAGCCTCGTGCGGTGGTGTCCCTCCTTAAGGCCGACCATGGCTTATGCAATCGAGCGGGAAAAGGGGCGGGCCATTGGTATTACTCTGAGGGCAAAATTCAACTGGCCCACCGTTTGTTGCAATTGATGCAGGTTTACCTTAGACTCTCGAATACAAGTTTCAAGTGATGCACTGAATTTTAACACTTTTTCTTTGGGTAACCGAAAACAACCTTCCTCCGAGTCGAGCTCGATCCCCAGAAACTCGAGTGAAGTCGAGGGACCCACAGTCTTACCTGGTGCCAATGGCACACCAAAATGATTCATTAGAACACAAAATTCCTTTAAAGCCTGTCCACATTCTGGATCCCCGGCTGCCCCCAGGAAAAGAAAGTCATCGAGATAATGCATAACATGTTGAAAACCCGTCTTTCTTGTGAATACCCATTGTAGAAAACAGCTGAACTTTTCAAAATAAGCACAAGATATAGAGCATCCCATTGGCATACATCTATCCATGTAATATCGACCCTGAAACATGAAACCAAGAAGACGCTGATCGTCTGGGTGTACCGGGAGCAACCGGAACGCTGACTCGATGTCTGATTTTGCCATCAGCGCCCCGGGCCCCAGGCGATTCAACATGGCGACGGCCTCATCGAAAGATGCGTACCGCACCGAACACACTTCCGGGTCTATCGCATCGTTCACGGAAAGACCTCGTGGGGCTGACAAGTTATGTATTAGCCTAAACTCACCCGGGTCCTTCTTGGGGACCACCCCTAATGGGGAACAAACAAAGTCAGCAACCGGTGAAAATTCGAATGGACCGGCAACACGCCCTCGAGTCACCTCTTTCCCAATCTTTACCTGTACCACCGCCGTATGCTGCAGGACCGACAGTTGGTTCTTACAACTTGCTTCACCTCGAAAATCCCCCACTGGAATGCGGAAACCATATGAAAAACCGTCTCGCAACACCCCAGCCGAGACATGATCCGGGTATTCGTTGAGCCAAGGAATCATTGCCATGGTATCAATCGGGGTAGGTAAAGGCGCCCCTCGGACTAGTTTAGACCTGTTTGGCGCTTCCCCTACCACCGTTATCACCCGTTTTGGCTCTGCACATGGACTCAGGATGGGAGGACTGTCCACACCCCCCACATTCATGCCTAAACTTGCATGACCCCTGGGGCCTCGTACATTTTCCCCTGTTAAAATTCCAACAAATCCCCCTTTTACCTGCGTTGCCACTCGACTTCGAGAGGTGCTCGTTACCTGCACTCGTCCGAAAGGGTGTCCCAGAGGATTGGCGGGAAGACTCATCCCCGTTACTCCCCGACAATGGTACTTTTAACATGCCTGAATTCTCCATTTTTTGCCAAGAAATGGAGTCATAACAATCCCATGTGAGAGCTGGGTCGTGCTCCTTAGCCTTCCTAAAAATATTGTCATAACAAAACCACTGATTGCCCTCGTACGCTAGAGAATACTCCATGATACGTGTCTGATAGATAGGCAACTCCGTTAACAACTCAGGCCTTCGCTCACCCATAATGGAGGTAAAAATGCCAAACGCTCTGCCCCAAGTACCTATGTTTTCGTCGACCTTAAAGGCGGCCATTTTTGCACGCCAAACACTCGGATGCATAAGCTCTTTTTGGCCCTTCACATGCTCCATCTCGTAATGGTCAGTAAGCAAAGAAAACATGTTCACATACTTATTGGCCCAAATCTTTTCCTTAATTTCAAGTGGAACATGCTGGGCCACCTTCTCCCTTCGTGAGGGTACAGACCCCTCCCCCGCAATCGGCAGTAGCTGCTTACCTGAACTATGTGCTGTACTTGCTGCTGAACTCGCGCCTGCTGCAATCTCAGCCACCGGAACCTGTGGGGGAACAGAAGATGGTGCCTTCGCAGCCTCTCTAGATTCCCGCAGTTGTCTCATTACTGCCCTGGCGTCGTCCGCCGTGGTGCCCTCACTATCTTTTCCCAACCACGCTGCCAGTTGTGCCGCCAACTCGGGAGGCATATCTTCCCCGTTCACGGGGGTGACCACCACGGGGATCGGATGCCCCTCCTTCGGAACCGGGGTTGGCTCCTCTATCGGTGTATCGGGAACCGGGGCCTCCCCCCCAGGTGCCCCCCTCTTGGACCTCTTGCCTCTCCCGCTAGGGACTACTCCCGGCAATGCTGGTCCGACGATTCGCTTCGGTCCTCCCTCTCCGTTCTTTACCGCCATCTGCTTCTTCAAATCGGCTACCTCCTTTATGAGCATGCGGAGCATCTGATCGGTCCCGACCCGCTTTCCGACCTTCTTGCCCGGCATTCTCCAACGAAGATATCTGAAAGAACAAGAACAAAATTACAACGCTCAAAATTGGCTCTTCGTTCCGTCTCGAGCTCACGTGCAGCGGGGAGGTGCAGCTTCAGAGCACAGGAACAAGAGGATGCTTTCTTGGCTTGTTGCTCCTTTTATCCGTCTTCGGGCGGGCGTAAACCCGCCTCCGCCTGCCTCCGGGGGCATGGCCAGCCGCGTCAGTGTCTAGGACAACCCACTCCAGGGCGGGAAAAGGCGCGCCCCGGCTACACCGCTTCGGGCATACCAGCCGAGACTCGCCTCCCGCCCAAGATGGCTTCCCGGGGGGATCGGGGTACTCCACCATACGTTCGGGGGGACCGAATGGTCGCCCCTTTCCACATTCCTTTCACATCTTGTCGTTTATTCACACTGCTAGTAGCACATTTAAGCTGCATTGGGAGAGGACAGTACTAGGACTGGGTTGAGTTTTTGGCGTTGCGCTAATCGGAACTCCGTGCAATTAACCAAAAGCTATACCACACTACACAGATTTCCAGGAGCAGGCAGAGCTGCCTGGCGCACCCGTTCGCATTGCATTTTTACATAGTACCCAGTGTGTGCTCACGTTGGAAAACACGTGCAAACAGCACCATGTCGATCTCATGGGCACGGTCATCATGTTTCCTCTGTTCTATTCATGATTTTGGGCCTGTTTTTCTATCTTTTCCCAATGCTTTCAATCCTCGGTCCTCCTACTTAATCTACCCCTAATTTTTATTTATTGTATTGGTGTGTGTTTTTGTGTCTATGTATTGAAAAAAAAATTTCCCATCCTTATTTATTTTCTTCCTTCCTTCCTTTTTCACTTTCTTTTCTTTTTTTAGTCCACCCAGTGCCATGGCAGAGCAGGTCGACCAGAGGGGTGGGGGGCTAGGTCCCCCTCAAACAGCCAGCAGCAGCCGCCTAACCTGTGTCCATTATTCCACCCCTTCATTGTGTTCCAATTACTCAGCGTCCTCATCATAGGCTGTAGCTCTGCCTATCCATTATGAAAAGATTTTGGTTGGCTTGACTACCTGACTTTTCTAGCATTGTCAACCAACAAAATGCCTAGAGTGATATTTATCCTAGAAGATATTGCTAACTGAACTGTAGTGATGATTTGCGGTTCTATTTTCTGTATTAAAAATAATAAGGGGAAATGTGCCTGGCATCTAAAAAATGTGTAAAGTTTTTTTCTAGTCGCACAGACCAACAGTGCCAGCTCAATTTCCACTGCAGGAGTAAAAGTTGTTGGGTGGTAAGTCACATTGCTTGCTTATTGACAATCAATATTAAACTCACTAGCTACATAACTTTCGTTATGACTCATGATTATGAACTCCCCACTTTAGCAGCTAAAGAGGTAGTTGAGTTCTTATGTCCTCTTCTATCTGCAACTCAGTAAAAACTCACATTATAAATTCTAAAAAAGTTATAGCTTTATGAAAATGGGAAAGAACAAAAGGTTAAAAGACACTATGAGTGAAATGGTATATGAGAGAAAGGATGTGTGGGTAGGTGAAAGGATGCGTGGGTTGGTATTGGATAAATGGATGAATGGGTGAAAGTATGGTTGAAAGAAAGGGTGGATACTGAATAGATGGATGTAGATTGGAAATTTTGGTGGAAGACTGGATGAAAGAAAGTAAAGCTTAAATTATGGTGGCTATGGGTGAATATAGAAGAAAGGATGAATGAATACATGCTTGGATGAATAAACCAGGAATCTCTTCTGGAGAGGGGCATGCTGCTCATCTAGTTTGCTTACTTGGTTTTATGATTATCAAAGCTATGGTTCAAAGTGGAGGTTATTTTATTTTTTGGTCCACTCCCTTGACTCAATGTATTCGTTAAGGGAGGCAGATATGTATCCCACCCATCATCATTCATCACCTCTCACCCTGCCCATGGCATTTTGCCACCCATTAACTAAGTGCAGCATGGTTAAACCCTCGACTGCAATGTTGACTGTGCAATGTGCATTTGCTTTAATTAATGCAGTATTTACAAAGTTTTCAATGCATTGAAAACCAAACACACAAGGTGCATTTCCCTTTGCCCACTCAGTCACCTCTTAGTACTTCACTCCTTTATTCTTTCCTAAATTCTTCTTTGCCAGCCTACCAAAACAAAAATCCATACTTGGCCCTGTGAAGTGATTAATAAAAATAGGTCACGGTTTACCATAACAGATTTACACCTGTTGAAAATTTTTCCTTTTGAATTTAATCAGCCACAGTGACTGAATAAGCGAAAGCTTAGGCACAGTACAATGATCAATGACAACACACTATCCTATAGCAAAAACTCTGCCTACCCAGCCTAATCCCTGTACCTTACCCTGCAGTAGAGTAAGTCTTGTTTGCTTTCCTTACTGTTCAGCAAATTATTGTTATGGAAATAATTTGTGTTGGACGTTGAGGCCAGTGAGTAAAGTGGGACTAAGTGCCTGATTTCAAGTTTGGCATATGGGATACTCTGTGACAAACGTGACAAATACAATCTAAATACCTGTTCCTTTCCCTTAAGTGAAGTGCATCGTTTTCCCAACTGTCTACTTACGTAAGACTGGATATCTGAGTTTTATACGTGACATGTGTGAGGTAGTATCTGTATTATTATACAGCTGCCTCTTTGGAGTCAGGGTAGAACATGTAAGGCATTTGGAGAAGAGCAGGGTTATTGTAATTAAAGTAAGATAATTGTTCACAGTCCCAGCTGCAGAAAGCAGAGAGGAGCAAAGTACCCAACATGCTGGCTAACATGCCTTCATTAATTTACCACAAATACCTTGTACTCTATCGTGCTTAATGCCTAACTCATTAATGAGAGGAAAGTTCTTTTTATTTTTCCAGGTAGAGTGTCTGTTTGTTTTTTCACTAGAAAAGTCTTTAAATAAAAAACAAAGTCACTCTGCTTTTTTATCTGGTGTTATTCGGACTTAATTATTTTCTGCCAGACAGTCAGTGCGTTTTATGTAGGGCATGTGTGGCATAAAAAAAATTGGCTCTTTAACTCTCCTAATCACATCAAATTCCAATGGCAATAGGGAACCAGCAATGTATTGCTACTGTGCCTCCCTCTATTTAATTTTTAGTATTCAATCTGTTTATTGGCAATTTTGAGCATAATAGACAGAACAACATACGCCTACAACCCAGCGGGCCGGCTCAGCATAGTAATTCCGTGTATGCAATTCAAAGCCTATGGTGGTACAACAAATGTTTAAACACAGCAAGCCGCCTACAACCCCAAGGGGCCGGCCGCGTACAGAATAAGCAATGTGGCGAAGTGGCCTTATCCTAAGAGGTTGAGGCTAATGAATCAATAAAGAGAAGAAAAAACGAACCCCCCCACCCCACCCCAACTCTAGTCCCATCCCCTCTTCCCCCAACTCAACTGCCTTCCGTTTGGGACAAACGTAAGATACGTAAGTACCTAGGGCACGTGATTTCTCTGAATTCTGTGGCTAATAGGGGCAGAAATGGCTGCCACAGTTCCGCATACCTCGCACCTTCCCCCACTTTGATCAAGGACAGTTTTTCCATGCCTAGCACTGCCCATAGTCGAAATAGCCAACCCTGAATGGAAGGAGTGTGTGTAGTGCACCAGAGGGATAAGATATTTTGTAATGCAGACCCAATAGCGATGGCGATCAGTCTGCCCCTGCGTGACCGTAATTGGTATGTAGTAGGGTTTGGGAGGCCTAGTAGGACATAGGAGGGGAATCGCGGGATTTCAGTGTCGAAGTGGGCATCGACCTCATCCAAGACCGACTTCCATTAACCCTTGAGGTGCGCACAGTCCCATAGTAGATGTATCAAGGAACCCGTTTCCCCGCAGCCTCGCCAGCATGTTGCATCCCTACTATGATCAATCTCATGTAGTCTCTCTGGGGTGTAGTAAGAATACCTTGCTATTTTGGTGAGTGTGTCCGTTAGGCCCATGTGGTAGGTGGAGTGTCACGCTCGGTAATATATACCGTCCCATTCCTTAGAGCTGAGTGTACGTCCTAACTCCTTTTCCCACCGGGCCCTGCTCGAGTTATAGACGTGGGAGTAGCGATCTAGCAACATAAGGTGCTTATCTGTTTTCTCGTGATCAAGCAATGTTCATAAGGCCGCAATTGCCTGTTCGCCGTCTCCCGCACCTGACCATTAAGAGCCCAATGCCGCACTTGTAAGTATCTAAGGCGTTCCGACTCCGGCAGTCCATATTCCTGCTTGAATGTTTCAAAGGGGAGGATCCCTTCCCCTATGTACATGTGGAACAAGGTCCTACATCCCGCCGGGCGCCACCTCTCGTAAGCAATGACGTCCCGTCTGGGAATGAAATCAGGGTTCTCCAACAGGGGTGTGAGTGGGGATGGGAAGGTGGTTAGGTCATGTTTCAAGTTGGTGCTATCCGAAAACTCCAGAGGTACTCTCGTAATGTGGGAGGAGTAAAGATTAGGGGGTCTATGTTGTCTGCGGAGAAAGGGCACTTCCTGGAGTGGGCGGCCCGCTATGGCTTGATCCTGGAAAAGCCAGTGTTTCTCTGACTCCCATCTGCTCCATTCAACTAAGGTTCTCAGTTGGGCTGCCTGATAATACAAGAGAAGGTCCGGCAGACCCACACCTCCCTTCTCGGGTGCCAGCGTTGCCACTCTAAGTTTCATTTTAGGTTTCCTGCCGTTCCAAATGAATTGTGCCAGTTCGGCTTGCGTCTGACGGAGCCAGCCATCTGGTGGACGGAGAGGGATGGCTCAGAATAAGTAAAGTATCTGTGGAAGGAACGTCATTTTGACGGCAGCCACCTTGCCTAACCAAGATAGTGGCAAATGCTTCCACCGACTTAGCTCCTTGCGGATAAGAAGACTCAGCGACACAAAATTGACCCAAACCGTGTCCTGTAGTGTGGGGCCCAGGTGGATTCCCTGGTAAGGGACAGTGGTCTGTGTCCAGCGGAATGGAAAACAATTCAGCAGGTGGGATCGGGTCTGTGCCTCCAGAGAAAGATGCAGGGCCTCCGGCTTGGACATATTAACCTTAAATTCCGACACCCTAGAGAAGGTATCGAGACTGCCCACGCATGCTTTAGGGAGGTAGTCGGAGCGGAAAGGGACAAAAGGATGTCGTCGGCATATAGACTGATGGTGTGTGTGTAGGCCCCGATCTTAATGCCATGCACATCCGGGTTAGACCATATCAACTCTGCCAGTGGCTCCATGTATAAGGCGAAGAGCAAGGGCGACAGTGGGCATCCCTGCCTTCTGCCACGCTCGACGGGAAAGCGGGGTGATGAGTGTCCATTGACCTTGACCGTCACCGTGGGGCGAGAGTAGCAATTAAGGGCCCATGTGCGAAACCTATCGCCCAGACCTGCCTTCACCAGCACTTGCTCTAGATAAGGCCAGTGCACTCAATCAAACGCCTTTTCCGCGTCTATCGCTAAGAACATATATTCTCCCGTCGTCCTCATGGCCTTTTCTATGGGATGCAGCACCCTTTTTGTGTTGTCTACCGTTTGTCGCTCCGGGATGAAACCTGCCTGGTCAGGGTCGATCAGGGAAGGCATGAGAGGTTCGAGCTGCGTCGCAAATATACTAGTATAGAGCTTAAGGTCGACGTTGAGTAGGGAAATAGGTCAGTAGGCCTTGCAACGTGAGCGGTCCTTACCAGGTTTGTGGATGATGGAGATGGTCGCTTCCAAAAGATCCCCCGGAATCGTCCCGGGGTCAGCAAAAGAATTAAAAAGAGCCGTCAAGAGCAGCACGACCTGCGCACAAGTTTTGTAAAATATGGCAGAGAAACCGTCCGGGCTTGGGGCTTTGGCCAATTTAAGGCGAGAAATAGCCGCAAAGACCTCTTCCGGACGGATAGGCCGGTCCAAGGACTCTGCCTACTCAGGGGTCAGGGACGGTAGTGACACGGACTCCAAGAACTTCTCCCCTTACGCTAGGTCCAAAAAGGATCCCGCATACTGAGAAGTATAGAAGGCGCTAAAGGCCGCAGCTATGTCTGCATCCTCGGTGACTACCTTCCCATCCTGTGTTTAGATCTCCTGAACCGTGTGCCGCTGCTGCACCTCCCGTAATGCACGCCCCAGCATTCTTCTATACCTGTCACCCCCGGTGTAATACATGTGTCGTACCCTCACCGCCGCGTATTCTGCCCTGTCCTGGTCTATCGCCGCTAGCTGCTGCCGCGCCTGCCCGTAACTGCCTCCATATTCTCGGCGCCCCGTGCGCTGGTGTATGAGTTCAAGTTCACGCGTTTTCTGTGTCAATTCCTCTCGCTTGCGCGCTCGCCCTGCATTTTCAGCTACCGAAACCGCAATCAATTCCCCGCGGAGAACTGCCTTAAGCGCCGCCCAGCGAGTGGCCAATGAGGTGTCCGTTGTGTTGTTGTGTGTTAAATAGTCTCTAATAGCCCCCTTAAGCCTTTCAACCACTTCGGTCCGGTGTAGTAGTGTGTCGCGCAGTTTCCAGGAACGTGCTGTTCGGGTAATCGGGGGGAGGGCGAACACCGCCACCACTGAGGCAAGCGCATGTAAAGTGGAAGAGACTAAGAAGTGATCGAGGCATGCATAGGTCCTATGAGCGTTAGAGTAGTATGTATATACCTTCTCGCCCGGATGCAAGCTGCGCCACAAATCTACCATTCCCATGTCTTTTAATCTAGCGACTCCCTCTATAGAGAGTGTACCAGCCTGCGAGGAGTGCTGCCCTGACCTGTCCTGCAAAGTGTCCATCACTAAATTCAGATCCCCTCCCACAAGGATGTGACAATCAGGCAGAGCGGCAATCTCCGTGAGGGCCGTGTGTAAGAACTTCTCCTGGCCTTCATTCGGAGCATAGATAGAACATACCGAGAAAGTGGACCCCCCTAGGGAGAATCTATAGGACAACAGCCGCCCCTTCATTTCCACCCCCTTCTGCAACACCTTCCCCCTGAATCGTTGGGCCACTAGAATCGCCACACCGGCCGTCTTAGTAGGAGATGAGGAGTAAAACTGGTGTGGAAAAGAGCAAGACCGCATCCTGGTGCAGTCTTTCTGTAAAAGGTGGGTTTCCTGCAGCAGACAAATGTCTGCTTTGGAGGCTTCCAGAAGGGAGAGTATCGCCTTCCGTTTCACCGGGTTATTAAGTCCTCGCATTTTCAGCGTGAGGACCTTCAATTCAGTCGGGGGCATGGGACATTCTACGGGGAACTGAAGCCCCCCAGAGTGCTGTGTCACTCGGCAACCAAGGTTTCCCCATTGGACGCCATCTGCTTAATGGGAAGTGTCGAGATGCATACCTGTAGGTACAGGGGTCGCCCAATGGCGTATCAAAATTGTCACCGGACCTGGAACCTATCCACCCTCCCACGCCCCTCCCCCCTCCCCAACAGAACCCCTGAAAACGAGAAATAGAAAACCATAATAAAACCAACAAATCAAGACATACTTATTGTCCATCATCCGAGGATGATTGGTGAAACAGGAAAAAAGACGCCCGCAGGTGAGACTGATGATCCACACCCGGCCTCTCCTGACGTCCAGCAGGGACTTCTTCTAGAACCAACGAACGGTTTCCTCCGGCACCTTTCGACTGCCCACAGGGTGTGTGCTCAGTACAATGTCCTCACGCGTCCGTTGTGGCGTCCGTCACTTTGGCCACGGATGCCACTGCTGCCCCCCTCTCTCGCAAGGTGTCCGATAGGTCCGGCTTAGTTCCTACTGCCTGTTCGCCGACTTTCTGCCATTCGTGGGAACGACGCCGTCGCCGGGAAGAAGAGACATTGGCATCTGTCGGGTTGTTGGTTGGGTCCAATCCCAAGAGTTTGCAGGCCGCCTCTAGCGACCGAATCTGGATAAGCTTGGACTTCCATTTAAAGACAAGCCTAAACGGATTCCCCCAAGAGTAGGGTATTCCTTGCTCCCGTAGTAAGGTAGTGACTGGCCGGAAGCTCCTGCGTTTGGCCAGGGTGGAGGCTGCAAGATCTTGATATAGCACAGGTCGGTGATCACGAAATTCTAGGGGAGAGTGATCACGCGCCTCCTTCAGAATTCTTTCCTTGAGCTGGTAGTAGTGGACACAAACCAAAATGTCTGGTGGCGGAGCGCTGGGACCCCACGGAAGGCCAACTCGGTGCACTCTGTCCATCTTGATTTCCTGTGCCTCCTCATCGTTCAGAACGTGTCTAAAGAGCGCCTCCACGTAGCCTCGTAGGTCTGTCCCCTCTCCCTTCCACGACACCGCCTGTATCCATATGTTTTTCCGACGAGATCTGTTCTCCAAGTCTTCCGTGTGTGCTTGGAGGTCGAGGTTTTGTTCCGTGAGGCTCAAGATATCTTGCTGTAGCTGATGCGCATCTTCCGCAGTGCCCAAGTCTTGCTCCTCCAACGTCGCGAACCACTCTCCCACTGCATCGACATCATGCCTCATCTCCCTCAGGTCCGAAGCTAGCTGGGAGCGTAGTTCAGTAATGTTCTCCTTAATCGCTGTAAAAAGTTCTAGCATAAAGGCTTTGGTGGCCGGTGCGTCAGGGTCGTCGCGGCGCGGGGATTTGTCACTGACCGGTGACGTTGACGGCTGAGTGCCTTTCTGGGCGCTTTCTTTCAGCAGCCTGTCCTTTTTGGGCCTATTCGACGCCATGTTGCAGTCTTCCGGTGAGAATTAGCGTGAGGTGACTCTAGTTCCGTCCCCGTGTCCACACAGTATGGCCCGGCGCTACACTTCACGCGCCAATACCAGTCCAACTGGGGTGTAATCAGCTGTTGGGGCCCACACTCCGACGCTACACAGGGCCGATGTGGGGGGAGACGTCGGCTCCAAGATGTAGGCTGCCTCGCAATCGGCGCAGGAGCAGGCTGCAACGCTAGGCCTTACCCCTCCCGCCGTAGACCTGGTCAGCGAGGTGTCACGTATGTCTCCCGCCCCAGGCACAGCGCGATCGCCCTTGGTCCCGAAGGCCTCACCTCTCCTCCGTTCTGTCCAGTGATGCTCTCTGGTAGTCCTCGTGCAGGCCCCGCGTTCAGCGCTCCCGCGTGCACTGCGTGCTATCGGTGTCTCAACCGGGAGGCCCCCAGGCCCAGATCCCGTGAGGCTCAGGCGCCGTCCACCTGGGTCCTGTAGGCCGCCTCACCACTCCCTCGCCTCATCCAGCGCTGTTCTCTGGCAATCCTCGCGCAGACCCCGCGGTCACAATTCTTGGGGCCCCTATGCGCTACCGGTGCCCCAGCTGGAAGGTCCCCGGGCACAGACCTCGTGGAGTACAGGCGCCGTCTGCGGAATCGCGGACCGAGAAAGGAGAGGGGGGTCGTCCTGCCAGCCGCCCTTGCTCTGCCAGGCCGGAGCTTCGCCTACGTAGGGCCACGGGGGAGGGCCGCCGATTACCTCCAGGCGCTCTGCCGTACTTGCCCGCCGATCAACTGCCCTCGCTGTCCCCCGTAGACACTGGCCGGGGTGGAGGTGCTAATTCTTTGGGCCCTGACGCTGGAGATCAAGCGTCCGTCTGGCGTGCTGCAGGCTCTGCCCCACTGCTACGCGACCTCGGGGATGCGTAGGTCGCACAGGCCGCACCTCCCAGCGGCTCCAGGAATTGCCGTCGGGTCCGTAGAACGGCGCCTCCCGGGTCTCCGATGTGCCTCCGTGCCTCGACAAACCACCCGGACCGCAGATGGGTACCCTGCGGGGAGCTAATCAATGCTTTGATGGGAACGGCGCCGGAGGGACAGAAAAGCACGTCCTACTGCGCCGCCATCTTGGCCACGCCCCCTCTATTTAATCTTTAAAAAGTGTTTGCGCAGAGCACTGTTTTCAATTTGTCTTTTGTATTTTTCTTTATCTCTTGATATAGCTACTCTGGCTGATCCACAACCACCACCATCGACTAGGCAGGATATAGCAGTCCGCTGAGGCATCAGAGTTGAAGACCATCCAGTCTGAATGCCGGTAGCTGGTGGCCCTGGAGAAGGAAGTGGCAGAACTAACTGCCTCTGATCCGAGCCCCAGTGCAGCAAGCCATCACAGCATTCAGCCTCCTGGCCATTACATCTCCAGCACCAGCTAGGGATCGTAACTGCCGCTGCTAGCCACATTCCTGCTCAAACACTGTATTCCACCGCTGCCTCCTGCAGTAGATGGACCTTTTTCAGAGTCATTTGGCCAGGATTGAGCAAAATCTGGACTAGCTCCAGACCAGACTTGGCAACACCTTCATCTGTGCCCTTTTTACATTTTTTGTTTTTGTGGGAAGTACTTTTGTTGTGGGTGGCGATGGTGGGAATACATTTGGAACCAGGTGTTTCTGACTTTGTCTTCTTTGGACATTGGTTGGGGATGGGTTGGTTTGTTTGGTTAGTGGGGTTGGCCTGTTGTTGGTGTAGAGGGTGTTTCTTCCTGCAAAAATAACGTTACAAATATATTTTTCTATTATACTTTATGCCTGAAGTTGTATTTTGGAGTTTTACTTTTACTCTGCACTGCTGCCTATTTGTGCAGCATGTTCTTTTAATCTGTTTATCAAAGTGTGTACCAGTTAGTTATAGTTAGTTATATACTCTTGTCTTATTACCCTCTGTAACTATCTTGCCCTTTAGGGGATATGCTACCATGACCTATATTGCCTACAACCACCAAGATCAAACAATTACTTATCTGCAGTAGAAGTTAGTTGATTACTTACTAACTAAACTAGTTCACTTCACTCCATAATTCTCTTACCGGAATATAGAGGAAACAATAACAGGGAAGGCATCACAAGCATGGTCCCACTCCCACCTAGGTGAGCTGCAACTATAAGATTAATTTAAAGGATTATCCATCACCGGCAACTAAATTGAAAGTAAAACACAGAGTAAGTGGGTTATATAGTTATATCATAGCTTTACAAAGACTGAGACCAGACTACTACATGATACCGCAAAGAATACCTGATGATATAACAAAACATAGCAATAATAAATTCTTCTGAACAATGGTGAACTGGTATCTAATTAAATAATTAAAACTACAGTTACAAAATCCTTGAGTCATGAAAAGTGGACTCAAAGTCTGAAGGGGACACGGTTCAGTGTTTACACAACACAAAGCCTGAATGATGATGCTGTTAAATGATGTTATTCATACCTAAAATATGGATCCCTTTTACGCGTGGGTGAGTAATTGAGGCTAATAGAGGATATTGCTTAGGTAATAGAAAACGTGCAGTGAGTTGGTGTCGCCTTTACTACATCCGCCCACCAGAGTGTGTGATAAATTTATAGTGTAAATTAGGTCATAACCCATTGAATCACATAGCCCTGGGGAAGAGCGTTAGGGGTTTGATGAATGGATGGAAAAGGCAAACACTACACAACACTACACAAGGACAATATGCATATGGGTGATGAGCAGCACATCATCATCAATCTGTTGTGGAAGGAAATAAAGTAATGAGTATGACAAAGTTCAGCTAAATGCATTTCAAACAGTCCTTCAGCCCCAGAGACCCAAGTTATTATTATTATTATTATTATTATTATTATTATTATTATTATTATTATTACTATTATTATTATTATTATTATTATTATTATTATTATTATTATTATTATTATTATTATTATTATATACTTAAATGTTCTGTCATCTAGGTTTGAAAAATAGAAATTATGGAGGAGTGACACACACAGTTCTAAAACATAATTTTTTAAAAGAAAAATTATACCGTATTGCCAAATCAGGTGGGGCATCTGCATTCTTCTCGGATGTTGGGTGCCTGGCTGAAGCGATCTGGTAAGGTAAGCAAGAGTTTTATGGGGCTTTCGCCTTTTGTGCAGAATTGAAGGCTTCCACATTGTAAAATAGAAACTATATTGGAGAGTCAAGGAGAAGAGCAGACAGTAAGCTTCACAAGGAGTGTACCAAGAAGACTTAGAGACATGGCAAGCGTATAGTCTACTGCAATCATACATTTTTTGACCCATGTGTGATCAATTAACTGAGAAGTGAGAGCAAATACAACAACCAACAATCACAGAGAAGTGGCTGCATGTGTCGGGCTGACAAATTTCACAACTGTCATCATCATAACATTTAGCAAAGCGTAGTCAGAATGTGATGGTGTGACATCACCGGTCTATCTCCAGTTATTTACCACAATAAGGCCCCTCACCCGGCCATAGAATAGAGGAGCTTCAAATTCGAACCAGCAAGCACACACTCAGCAGCATTGTAGTGTAGTTCCTATTTTCCCAATAGGCCCTGCGCATTGGAATAACATAAACAGTAGTATCGACGTAGAAGTGCGGATCTTCCAGGCCTCTACTGACTATGCTAAACTTAATTGGGTTTGTTACCAACTAGCTCAGAGGTCACTGGAAACTTTCTTCTCTGAATAGGAAGTGATCAGCTTCCCTGGTACAGACAAGAAGGGATTCAGTTTTCCAAAAACCGTGCAACATGACAACTTTGCTCCTCAGATAAGAGTCAATCTCTAGAGTCGTGTGAACAATAGACAGATATTTTACTCAGTCAGTGGTTGTGCAGTTTACTTTCACAATATGTAGAGAATAGAGAGACGGGCGTTGTCAATAAAGGGTAACATTTATTGAACAATCTTTCTTCTCGTACAAGAGAAATGAATTGCCCAAATTGCAAGACTTGTTATTATAAAAAGTACGTACAGTAAGATAAGTATTGCGAAATAATACTGTAAAAGCATTGATATGGTTTCTTAGCCATACAATGGTTTAAAATGAATAAAACATATATACATTCATATATACAGTAGGCTAAAATACTCAACTGGTGCTTCTAACTACGCCTACCCCAGTGTACCTGACCTAAGCCTAATACTTGGGAGGGGAGTAAGTAAGTTAGTAGCTTTAAGTTAAGTTGGTTTTGCCAAGGTTTGCTTCAAGAATTCTCTCTAAGGGTTTAGTCAACACCATACCTCTGGAATAGAATGATGGAGGTCTGGTATCTCCTTCAGGGGGTCGATATCCCAGTCACTCGCAAGAGTGGCTTGGAAACGCCGGAGCTGGATTTCTCTGCAGGAGAAAAGACAGCGTCTCTCTCAGCGCGTCAAGGAGGAGGAGGGGCAGCGTCCGCGGGCAGCTTGAATCTGCTGGGCTCTTGCAGGGGACGGCTGTTCAGCTCCTAGGTTCACCACACTATCGTTCGCTAGTTAGCAGCAATAGCAGTAGCGATAGCAGCTATGGTATCATCAGCATAACAGCAACTTCAGCAGCAGCGAGACATCGTTTGCTTAAGGCAACGTTGGTAATATTTATACCTGAAAGGTGCCTTGTTTGACGTAGGTTTTTGGACATAAGACGTCAATAAAGATGTCACTAGGAAGTGATCGTCTATCAGTGCTCATTAGAGTTCTATTACTAATCAAAACATAGCAAGCGGGGATTTCCCAGATTGCTGAGTTTTATCTTGTTGAAGAACTCGGAGTGTTAATCTAGGAATCTTAGATAGTAACTTCTGCTATGTCATTGCACTAATTGGTTGCAAAGGATGTGGCAGAGTAAGCGATTCTGAAATGTGGCTCTGTTCGTGTGAGGCCAGAGACGAGTTTCTGAATATTGCATTTGAACAGTTATGCCAATATAGGGAATAAATGGATTTATAGCCGTATAGGGGCATAAGGTCACAGTATCGATCAGGATACTAGATTAGAACGCTACACCCACTCCACGAATTTATGTCCATCAAATTACTAAAACTAGAGCAATAAGATGTATGTGTAACATTGCCCACCCCCAAATACATATAAGCATTTGAAATAGGCGTATTTGTAATACGTGAAAATTTAGGTACTGTACGTTTTTGAAGCATAGAAATCATTCAAAAATTATAGCATATGAAATCAAGAACGATTATGCAAAAAGAATTACACATGAAATATCTCTGAATACAGAAGAAGGGCGAGATAATTTCATCACATATAAATGCATTGCAATAAAATGTGCTAGAGGCTGGTGTAAAGTTATTATGTCTCCAGATGTATATAGAGATAGAAGTAGAAGCTTCTGTTCTCTATGAATAGTTCTACCTTAAGCAAAGAATTTTTCGTACCATAAAACAGGTGAATATTAAAAAGTGTTCAATTCAAAAGAATTCTTGCGGAACGGGGAAAATAGAGTTCCAACGCTTTTAGCAGTTTTTGTTGTTCAAAACTGAAGGCCGAATTCAGAGTTCATGGGAATGCTGTGTGTCGGAATGCTTCTCTAAAGTTATTGTTTCTGTTCGGGCGAGAACATCATATCAGACAGGCTCTCAAAGAATTGGTCTACAAAATCAGGTGACAGTTCGACCAAATTCGATAGTGCTGTAACTTGGCAGGTGTGAGAATGATTGCTGTCATCAAAGGCTGGATCAGCAATGCTCACAGAAGGTCGTACCTGGGTGATGTTGCTTTTGTCACTCGCTCCACTGTTACCACCTAGTCGTAGTACAGGAGTCTCAACGAATGCCGTCATCAGGATTGGTAGCCGCTGGGGACAACACAATGCGTGAGCTGTTATCGGACTTAGCAAAGTATCGATATCCATTGGTACTGCTGATGGAAGTGCAAGACAGGTGTCCAACACGCACTCATCTCCGCATAGCATACATCTTAGTAAAGGTAAGATGCAGTTTTGCCATATCGGTCTGAATGAAAGGAACCAGGTCATGTTTAGATCTCTCAGCCTGGCCAATCCAAGGACTCTAGTTATTCTGTCCTGGTAGCGCATTGCTAGGATTGTCTCTCCCATTCCCATAGGAGTCATGTCTGAGCTGTGGCTTGCCATATAGGAGCAGGACGGTCAAAAATAAAATGCCTGCTACAAGTCCCAAAAATAGGGGTATGCCGCCAAAAACAGAGTGGACAAAATTTGGAACGATTCCCAGAATTGCTTGAAATGGTGTAAGCAGTCCCGTAAAAATTGTCTTAAATTTGCCTGGGATGCCTGTGGCACTAGACATGTTAAGGAGTTGGCTCAACATTTCTACGAAATGCACTGGGCAATTTGTTGATAAAAGGTCATGAACCTCCGTAGCTGTCCTTGCACCTAGGAGATCATACGTCTCTTTTGATGACGTTATGGGCACTGTTGTCTATAAAAGCACAGATTTCATTTTGCTTAAAGTATCAATTCGTATAGAAGAGAAATGCAGACGAGGCCAGATGGGAGTCTCTATGTCTCCAGGCCCGCTCGGGAACAATGCTTGCATACAGCATTTGACCATGGAAGTTACGCTTACGAGATACGCTTTTCCTGGCAAAAGGCCACAACATCTGTGATCCGTTCTTAGAATGTAACTCCCATTTGCGAGTTGCATAAAGAAGGGCTCTATCTGCGTTGCAGGTGTGAAAAGCTGGTGGCATGAAAGGTTGTTAGAATTACCTTCACAGGCTCCGTGTAAATTAATACCCTGGCACAAAAGTATACCGCTTAGTGAACGTTTACAGTTTTCACCACTAAGAAATACATTTTTGTCGCTGTCACTATAGCATGAATGTGTGTATGGTAATTTCCATGCTGATTTTACATATCCTTTACCAAATCGTAAATACTGGCCAGTAGGTATGTATTCAAGGCACTTTTTAAATCGGAAAGTTGTTATCGGAATAGTGATAATTCCGTGTATTATCCATTCAATGACAGGACTTTCTGATATTGTCAATGGTAATCTCTCAAGTTTTTCGATGCTCAGGATTGTATAGTCTGCTCCTTTCTGTGCCAAGCTGATTTGTTTATCAGTAAGGTAAAAATGGAAAACAATGACGTTGTGTTGATTAAACGCCAAGGCACATAGCCTGAACGAAGATTTTGCAGCGTCCAGCCTAATTGTACAATAGAACGTAATTGCGACTGGCCATGCTGTAACATTAGCAAGTTTCTGTCTATTATATCAAAGGCAGAGGATACAATATTGTCCAACGAATATATTCTGGAGGACAGAGTCATTAACCCATTGTCCACTACAGAAAGTGATTTTTCCAAATTAATACGATCAATTTCTCGTATTTTTTCTGCTATTTCAATTTGTGTGACTTTCCAAGCCTCGTTGTACGCAGCATAGATACTGGTCACTATGAAACGTTTTTGACGCTGTTTGCATGGTCCAAGAATGAAATCGCGCAAATCAGCACCATCTTTAAGTAAAGATAAGTGTTGCTTAATTTCAGCCAGTGTGGATGATCCTAGCCATTCGAGGCAGAGTTTCCCTACACTGTATGTTGTTACTATCCCTGGATGTTGTCTCTGGGAGTATCTAGGGTCTTGTCTGGTCATTTTTAACCCCTGTGTTTTATTCAGGAATCTATCTTGACAGTTGTTTGTGTCAGTAGGCCAGATTAACCACTTTTTCCAATCAGGATGTGTTCTGTTAAAATGTAAAATTTTTGTTACGTCTATCTCAATATCTGTTGTTGCATTTTCAGGTATTGGTTTTTGAATAGACGGTTTGTTTAGGTCTTTGATCTTAGCTAGGCCAAGACAGGATGTTTGGTGAATTGTGTCATTTAAAAACATCATTTGTTCTGGTATCATGCAGGTTCTGAACAGTGCTTCTAGGCCTTGTACCTGCCAATCTTTCGTACCCCAAATAGTTTTTGTTTCAATGTTATTTTTCCAATAATCAAAACCAAATGTCATCATTTTTTCATAAAATGCTTCTGAATATATTAATTTAGTGTTTGTCAGCATTGTTTTCATTCCTGTTTTATCTAACAGTTTGTAATAAAACGTTTCTGCATCACTGGTGTTAAACCCTGAGAAGTACTTGAATTTCTCAAAGAATGTTTTAGATCTGCTTTTAGGTGGTGTAGCACAATGTTCCCATTGTTTATACTTAAAAGCATTTCTAGGCTGTGCAGATTTATGCAAATAATGATCGCCATAATGTTTAAAACAGAACATCTGTTCATAACTAGACGAACCTTGTAAATAATCATGATCTGTGAATCTAGCTGACATTACTAAATCAGACATCATGTCATTAATACTATCAAAGTCCCAATCATCAGAGAATGTACTAGGTTTTACAAAGTCACTTAAGAAAACCTTCAGTTGATGAGGATACTTCAGGATCTCGACCGGACCATAGATCTCATAGTCAGTTTTCTCCCATACTACCCCACCGGGTATTGGAATGGCTGTGACATTTACTGTTGACAGTTCTCTTTTCTTCCCGTGGGATGATCTGTGTGGTTTGAGGACTAAGTTGATGTTCTGATTTGCTGTGTCCATTGTACTGTATTTTCCCTCAATGAATTTTCCCAAACAAAGTACCATGATGAGCCAAAGCAGGAGGAAAAATACACCTAGACCAAACCAGAACTCTAACCAAGGGGAAATAAGGTAGATTTCCTTCAGTTGATGATAGAGTTCCGTTGCTTTTTCTTTAAAAGTCTTTTTTGTTTCTGGCATCACTTCGGGGTTACTTTGATCCTCGGAAAAGTTGTCGAAGTTGATGAAATAACCAGAGGCAGTTCTGTCAATTGTTGGGATTGTTCTTTCAATCCGTCTTTCGGTAGCACTTTCTGATGCCACATCATTGTAGACTGGTGTTTCTTGACGAACTGTTTCAATCTGTGTCTCAAGAGGCACAAGTTCCATGGCATTATTGAATAGTCCTTCTCTGTGCACTGCAGGCTGATCGAATGTGATTAGTCTTTCAGTTTGAACCTCTTGGATTGTTGCAAGTTTGGGTATTCTGTTGTTTCTCGGGAGTCCACTGGGCCTACTGTTGATTATAGGCCACATGCTTGTGGTTTTACCAGGTCGATTGATACAACTCTGTTCTCCTTTTTACCAGCAAGGGGCGGTAGTACTACTGATCTTGTTCCGGTGACTGCCAAGACAGGTACTGCTTTTCTGTAAGAAGGCCCAAATTCCTTCTTCACCGCTATTTTTTCTCTGACTAGATCCCCAATCTTTAGAATCCAGACAGGCCTTGCTGGGGCTGTTGCTTTTGGTGCCTCGTCAGTGATATCTGGCTGTTGCTTTAACTTTATGTTGCTTAAGGATTTTCTTGTTTCATTCAAGTCCTGTAAAACAGCCAAACGATCTTTTATATCAAAGTCTGTTGTTTTCTTATCTTGTACCACTGATATCTGACTATCGAGGTCCTGCACTCTCATTCTAGTTCCGAACAATAGTTTGTATGGGCTGAAACCTTTTAGAGAATTTCTTGGCAAATTATTAAGACTGATCTGGACACTTATTAAATGTTTGACCCACCCAGCACCCGAACCTAATACCTTCGCTGTTATAGATCGCTTTATGTCTCGGTTTTTTCTTTCTACCACACTATTCCCTTCGGGGTGTGACAGACAAGAATACCGCAACCCAATTCCCATGCTGGCCATGGCCTCCTTTTAAGCTCAAGAGCTAAAAGCAGGACCCTGGTCAGAATGGAACATGACAATTGCGTATGTGCCGATAAAGACTCGCAGATCTTTTATAACCGTTCTGGCGTCAGCCGAGCGCTGGAGGCCACATTTTTTAAGTGTGTTTAGCCTTAAGGATGTACAATGGGACGCGTTTCTCTTTTTTGATAGCGCGGATAGATTGCCTAATGCTTTCTATTAGGGCTTCTGACACTACACTGGCCGGTTCTTCACTGCGATCTCTGTTGCAGTCTTCACAGTTTTTTGCAAACTCATGAATATCTTCACTCATTTCCGGCCACCAGTACTCTGATTCTAATTCTCTCAGAGAGTCCCTGATTGTTTGGTGTCTCAGACCCAACCCCATATGTGCTTCCTGTAATAGGAAGCCCCTCCGGTCCCTGTTTGGACTTACCCTATCCCCCACTCCAGGGATTCGAGCAAAAGGAACGGAGTTTGCATCGATTACCTATGCATAATTGAGTGGATAGTTCTGCTGCACAGTCGCCTTTTACGGTCGTTTTGACTGCCAGCATGGTTTCCCCGTCTATGTATTTTTCTGCACGCTTTTTTGTGGCTACGGAAGCTGGTTTAGTTGCTTCCGCTGTGGCTGTATTAGCCAATGAATTCCCTGCAACGTGAACGCCATCACGTTGAAGACTCTGTGCGTGTATCACGTGAGCCTTTTGTAGTTCTTTCTGTAAAAGAGCTACCTGGTTCCAGAGCAATTTATGCTTTATTGTGGCACCTGTGTCATCTTTGTAATCGTTTTCAATCCAGCTCTGCAACTTATTATTGTAAGAGTTGACGCATAAATGAGAATCACACACGATTAGTGTCGGGAATTCACGTTCTGCATTTTCGAGCGCCATCTTTAAACATCTGATTTCAGCTCTCTGAGCCGAACAGTACTTTACTGATTCAGTTTTTGTTATTTTCGGTCTGAATTTACCGCACAGCCAATGACCTTTAATAATCGCACAGGCTGCATCGTAGGATTTGCTCTCTACATTAAAATGCTGTACAAATCTATCTGTATAGATTATACAGGCGTACTGTGGGAGAGGCAGAAGTTCGATTGGCAGAGGATATTCTTCTTCATATTCTAAATCATTCAGTTCTTCGAATTGCGGGGCGAAATAGTATTTCACATCTTCCGCTCCTAGAGAATCTATACGCTGTATCCATTTCGGATCCAGTGACACGGTAGGCAGGTTTACTGGGCTGAATAGCGCCTCGAAGGCGGATTCTGCTGTGAGGATATTAATCCGTTTACCATGTGCTAATTCTCGTTCATTTGCTAATGCAATTTGCACTGCTTTCACAGTTCTTTCTGTGTGAATGAATGTTTTTTCTACTTGTGTGTACAAGTGAGATTTAATTGAAATTGGTACCTTTTCTCCCTCATTAGAGGTCAGGTACATGAATCCGCATCCTCCTGGGATGATTCGGATTACAAGATCGCGTGTGTTGTCACGTGTATCTAATTTTGTTTTTGTTAACATGTCTGTTTGCAGTGATCTCAAAATTTCTGTGTGTTTTTGAGTCCAGGTGATTTGTTTAAAATCAGGTTTAATTAGTTCGTAGAGAGGTTTAACCCTCTCTGCGTAATTTAGAATGTAAGTTCTTCCGAAATTCAGAAAGCCTAGAATCGATTGTAAATTCTTCAGCGTTTTTGGAGCTTGGAGTACAGCGCACTTCTCTAAGAAGTTGTCCGCTAGGCTTTTTCCTTCACTTAATAATTCGTATCCTAAAAATAATACTGTCAGATGGGCAATTCGAGACTTTTTAAAGTTGAATTTGTAACCCTCTGCTGCGAACCCAAGTATAATGGTGTTTACTCTTTTCAAGTGAGTATCCAAGTCGTCATCTGTGAGATATATATCATCTACGTAAGATAATGCCTCATCATCATATATTTGTAGTAACTCTGTTACTCTAGCTGAGAATAGTCCTGGGCTGTTCTTGAACCCCTGTGGGAGCCTACAGAAATTTTTCTGAGACCCCATTACGGAGATAGTGGTCAAGTATCTGCTTTCTGGTGCAATGTTTTGACAAAAGAAACCATTAGATATGTCTAATGTCGTTTTATATTTTTTCCTAACTATGTTATTCATCAGGGCTGCACTATGCGAATTCTATACTGCAAATGTTTTGCAACATGCATTAAGGTGTCTGTAGTCCAAAACTAGACAATATGAATTGTCTGGCTTGGAGACAGGAAACAAAGGATTGTTCATTTGAGAGGTGCATGTTTCAATCACCCCCTGGTATTCAAGTTGATCTAAGATCTCCCTGACTTGTTTTTTAGCTTCTTGCTTAATGGGATACTGTCGTTGGGCAGTTGGTTCACTTTTTAATTGGATTTTGTGAGGAGGTGAGTCCTCATCCCATCCTACATGATTTTTATATAATGCCGGTGCCTGGGCTACTGCCCATTTCCTTGCATAAGTATATTTTTTGTGAATCGGAATGTGATTCGAGAAGGCAGGCATAATCATTTCTTCGCCACGAGGGCACTCCCTGACAAACTCTGGGGGCCAATCTTTTTCAGCTAACAGAATGTCATAGCCTTTTGAGAGGTTATCCCAAAAGAGACCCCTTATTTTCCTAGTCTTATCACCCTCTATACGCAATGTTATTTCGTATATTTTATGGGGCTCGCTAAGTCTGGTGTCGGCAGTTTCAACCTGAATGTATTCATTCGTGTCCACTGTCTCCAGATGACTCATCAAGATCTTGCGGGCTATACTGATTTCTGCTGCACTGTCTAACATTGTCTGTGCCCACTCCCCGTTTTTCAACTGTGTCCTCAGTATTCTCGGCATGTTCGATTACTCTAATACTGGCTACCTTCTTTTTCGGAAATTGAGATTTTTTACTCTGAGCAGGTTCCTTGTCTTTGGACTTGGTGTGCTCTCCTGGGTCTGACCGTCCTCTTCTTTCCGATTTCTGCGAAAAAGATCGAGAGGGACGTGTATCAATACTTTGATATCTATAAGGTTTTTTCAACTTATCCCTATTTCTAAGGTTATATCTTTTCTCAGAGGGCTCCCTCTGGGGAGACTGGTGTTCTCGAGTCGGAGTTTTCTCCCTCCGTCGAGGAGACCTTCCTCTGGACTGGAAAACTTTTTCCTTGGGAGTGGATTGTTTATTTCCATCCCAGCTCTTTTTAGGAGTGTTTGAATTATTTTTAATAAATAATTTTTCAGGATTTTCGAGCAGTTGGGGCTTTACTGGTTTCCCACCCAAGCTGTCTCTACCTAATTCTTCATAGCATTTCTCTATGATTCTGGCAAGCTCAATTGGTTGATCTGTTATATCTGTTTCCCTCAACTTCTGGCAGATCGCCACAGATGCTGCTTCTCCCTTTATATTGGCTAATAATATAGCCGAGACCTGCTTGAAGTCTTTCAGTAATTTCATACCAAGAGTTAAAGCGGGCTCTGGACCGTATTCATTCTGAATCTGTTTTAGCACTTCTGGTATTACCGCCATGGGCGGAACACCATGTGTTTTTGTGTAAATGGAAGCAAAGACTGTACCCCAAGTGTCACAGTCCTCCACGTGTGGTGCGATTCCCATAGGAAGGCAAATGGTCAAGATTCTGTGTTTCTCGATAGGGGTAGTATCCAGAAATACTGCCTCTATTTGAGTGATTTTTTTGTGCTAACCAGAAAGGAATTTGTTCCCGTTTTATGGGTGTTTTACCAAGACATGATTGTATGTTCTGTGGTGTAATTTTATTAGTGTTCCCCTGATGAGGGGTCAGCTGTGGTACATTAACAGCTGGTTGGACTGTTGCAGTCCGCATTACATATTGGACTAATTGCCTATGTATTCTTATAAGTGTTTTTAGCTGTACTAACAGCTCTTCTTTAGACATTTTTGCAATGTCCGGATGTGGTGTGTAGCTGGCTAGAACCGGCCACGTTGCTCCTGGTCTACCTAGTGGACCGAGCCTGGTAATATGATCATTATGTTTTAGGGCGCCATTAAACCAGAGCAGGTGCTCTTGGAATTTTAATGGGATTTCGATCTCCTCGAAAGGAGCGTACTCTCCCGGTGGATCCTCTACTCTATAGTAGTGGAACTCTTGTGTTTCGGCGTTTGCCGCTGGAAATTTTATCCATGAATAGAATACCTCTGTCTGCCGATATTCGTGTGGCTCTATCACGAAGACGACTGTGCCACCTTGTGTGGTCAGTCCATTTTCTATAAGTTTTAACTTTATAGATTTTCTCAAATGTGCTGGGATGATTATCGCACCCGGTTCAGTAGTAGTGTCGGGACCCTGCTGAGTCGCATCTGCTGCGGCCCCAGTGGTTCCGTTTTCTCCTGGCATTGTATAAATGCGAGGTTTGCAGAGTAGGTCTCCAAGGAGACAAAGATTAGGTGCCCAATATTTGGAACACTGTATCCTTCAACGTTGAATAAACCAGAGCTTTACATAGGAATCTCTTCCTACTGAGTTCGGGCGGATTTTAACCTTTCACCCACTCCAGACGTCTATTGGAGTATTTACGGGGGAAAGGGGTCTGTGTGAAAAATGCACGACTGAGTTACTCTAACGTCTTGCTTTGGTTTATCGCCTTACCAAACGTTGGGCGCCATGTAGTGTAGTTCCTATTTTCCCAATAGGCCCTGCGCATTGGAATAACATAAACAGTAGTATCGACGTGGAAGTGCGGATCTTCCAGGCCTCTACTGACTATGCTAAACTTAATTGGGTTTGTTACCAACTAGCTCAGAGGTCACTGGAAACTTTCTTCTCTGAATAGGAAGTGATCAGCTTCCCTGGTACAGACAAGAAGGGATTTAGTTTTCCAACAACCGTGCAACATGACAACTTTGCTCCTCAGATAAGAGTCAATCTCTAGAGTCGTGTGAACAATAGACAGTTATTTTACTCAGTCAGTGGTTGTGCAGTTTACTTTCACAATATGTAGAGAATAGAGAGACGGGCGTTGTCAATAAAGGGTAACATTTATTGAAAAGTCTTTCTTCTCGTACAAGAGAAATGAATTGCCACAATTGCAAGACTTGTTATTATAAAGTACGTACAGTAAGATAAGTATTGCGAAATAATACTGTAAAAGCATTGATATGGTTTCTTAGCCATACAATGGTTTAAAATGAATAAAACATATATACATTCATATATACAGTAGGCTAAAATACTCAACTGGTGCTTCTAACTACGCCTACCCCAGTGTACCTGACCTAAGCCTAATACTTGGGAGGGGAGTAAGTAAGTAGCTTTAAGTTAAGTTGGTTTTGCCAAGGTTTGCTTCAAGAATTCTCTCTAAGGGTTTAGTCAACACTATACCTCTGGAATAGAATGATGGAGGTCTGGTATCTCCTTCAGGGGGTCGATATCCCAGTCACTCGCAAGAGTGGCTTGGAAACGCCGGAGCTGGATTTCTCTGCAGGAGAAAAGCCAGCGTCTCTCTCAGCGCGTCGAGGAGGAGGAGGGGCAGCGTCCGCGGGCAGCTTGAATCTGCTGGGCTCTTGCAGGGGACGGCTGTTCAGCTCCTAGGTTCACCACACCATCGTTCGCTAGTTAGCAGCGATAGCAGTAGCGATAGCAGCTATGGTATCATCAGCATTACAGCAACTTCAGCAGCAGCGAGACAGCGTTTGCTTAAGGCAACGTTGGTAATATTTATACCTGAAAGGTGCCTTGTTTGACGTAGGTTTTTGGACATAAGACGTCAATAAAGATGTCACTAGGAAGTGATCGTCTATCAGTGCTCATTAGAGTTCTATTACTAATCAAAACATAGCAAGCGGGGATTTCCCAGGTTGCTGAGTTTTATCTTGTTGAAGAACTCGGAGTGTTAATCTAGGAATCTTAGATAGTAACTTCTGCTATATCATTGCACTAATTGGTTGCAAAGGAAGTGGCAGAGTAAGCAATTCTGAAATGTGGCTCTGTTCGTGTGAGGCCAGAGACAAGTTTCTGAATATTGCATTTGAACAGTTATGCCAATATAGGGAATAAATGGATTTATAGCCGTATAGGGGCATAAGGTCACAGTATCGATCAGGACCCTAGATTAGAACGCTACAGCATTGCATTTCTCAAATCAAAGCACCTCCCATCAGTCCACTGAGTTGAGTAGGCCTCTTAGAGTCCTCATCATGTTTGTTTCCCTGAAGTCGATAACTTCCTTCTTCTGGCTGTTGTTCACATAGTCCTGCCAGAGTATTTCCATCATCCTCCTGACTCTGATTCAATAACATGTCCAACTTTCTTCTGACTCCTGAGCCCGACCCAAATGAAAGAGATCGACCTGTAGTGCAATGCTGTTGATGAACAACAAGAAAAACATTGAGTCATTTCTTTGAGTAAATTTGTGTTTGATAGCTAAATGGACTTATCTGGTTTTTGAGGAATGTGAACCAGATAATAAAGGAGTAGATCCGATAAACACATTTCGCTAAGTGTCAAAAGAGAAGGAAAAAAATAATCTTCGGGAAAAATTACCAGCCACCAGGCCACAAACATTGAAAATCATCACAATTAAGCTTACAAATTATAATTGAACACCCTCCCTCACTGCCTGCCACCACATGAATCATCACGCACAATTACTCTTATCACTCATTGTTACATTACTTGTTCCAATCCAAGCATGGTGGTACACAATTGTTGATCCTCTTTGATGCCCGCAACACTCATTGGCCAGTCTTGTAAGTCAAATGTTCTGGGGCAGTCCTACTAGGGGATGAAAAAAAGCATGGCACAGGATGAAGGCATGCATTGTCTCTCAAATGTCCTTGAAGGGAATGGGGAGGCTTCTCCACTGCACCCTGGTAGAACTCCAGTCTGGCCATTCATGTGTTAGACAAAAACAAACAAAATATATAATGTTCCCTGAGCTAAATTAATTTTCTTTGTCAAAGTAGTTCAACAATAGAAATTTCGAAGGTTGCCTGGCCCTACTCAGTAAGAGAAGTTAAGAGAAGTACAGCTAGTCCTCAAACTCAGGTGTTTTGCCCAGAAGTTGGTCAGCCAGCACACTAGTATGACCGGGTAATATCCTTTACAACACAGGCATTACAGCACCATGCTTTTACAATGCCACTTTTAGAACGCAGAAACAACTACATGGTAGGAATTTACAACGCATACTATAACTACGCATATGTAGGTACAACGCATGCTTTTACAACGCATTGGTAAGTATAGTATGGTAAGTTTTTGTTATAAATTTTATATTATTGATGTTGAAAAATGTAAGTTATATTTATTTACAAAATATAAAAATATATTTATATATTTGGTAATAGTTATTTATGAGTAAATTAATACCCAGGTATTAATATTAATGCTACAGTTGAAATTAATATGGAAATATTTTTAGAAATATTTTTGTTATAGTATAAAAAATTGACCTGTAGGTGATAATGCGCTCTACAAATAACAATTACAATACAATGCAATACAATACAATACATATATATTACATTTTTTTTAAAAACACAAAATACATTTTGAAATTTAATTTAGAATAAACATTAATAAACATTTATAAAGAAATAGAAAACAGTTCACTTTTTATTCACTTTTTTCATTGATTATTTAACATTTTTGAAATAGTTGTAATAAATTCAGAAAAAACATAAACAAATCAATTATATTTAATAATACTTTACAAAAATATTTTTACATTTTATTAAGTAGAGTAACATATTATAATACACTTTTTAATATGTTTCTAACACTTTTCCATTGGTTTTAATGAGAGAAATTGTCCTTTTTAAATTTTTACAGAAATACGTGACATTGACGCGTAGACATGAGTTTCATAATTACAGAGAGCGTCGCTGGAGAGGACAGAAGGAAGGAAGAGCAGCGTTAAAGTAAGACATTTACGTTATTAAAATACATAGTGTAGTGGTATTGTTTATTGTAAGGAGAGAGGAGGGAGGTATATCTAGTTAGTAAATGTTTTTACGTAGGTTTGTTGTGTTTTCACAAATTGATTTCCGCTATTACATGTTGCAGTAGTAGGCCCACATTGGGTCTTGTTTTTTTCTAGAATAGTTTTTGTTAGTTAAGTACTTGATGTTATATATAGTAGGTACTTAATTTAACAAAAGTGTTTGTAACTGTGTACTTTATTGGTTAAGCGGTACGTTGTTTAATAAGTAACACATTTTTATTATATTTGCGGTTAGATGTAGTTATACATTGTTTAAAATATATTATCTTTTGGATGTGCTAATAACTTAATTTCTACAGGATTTTGGGTTTTGATGAGTTGTTTTTGGGAAATTTGTGGCTTTTTTATATTTTCAAAAAGCATACTTTTCAGGATATTTTTCTTGGGTTATTTTGGATTTCGAAGGATTTCAAAAAGCATTTGGATTTGCCCTATAATTGGATTGCATTGTTGGATTTTGTTGCGTTTTTTCTACCCCAAAAAATATTTTCGGGATTTGTATGCACATATTTAGTGTGCATATTAACATCTTTTTGATCAGGTAATGTATTTTTCACATGGATTATTTGTTATTTATTATAGATTAAAGAATAAAAGGACTCTTGGTGAAGTAGTGGATCGTATGTAAGTCCAAGAGTTGAAGATACAAGAATTCTGAAGGTAAGAAGACCCGACTTAAATGTTTAAAGTTAATATTTGTTTATTATGGCAAATTGAATTAGTAGTTCTTTTAGGGTAAAACAGACAAGTAAAAGTAATGTGTTTTAAAAGTGTTGGTTCTGTTACAAATACGTGGGTATAGACTACCTGTTAACCCCTTCGATGCTTGTGCTGGAACGGTTCCGTCACGAGTGCCGGTTGGGCTGTGCTTATGACGGAACTGTTGTGTCACGGCCACGCCCGTTATTTAGAACCTTCAGCACAGCGCGAAAATTCGCGCCGTGCTGAAGGTGTTAATGATTGAGCCAATCTCTTTTCTTGGAAACTTTGCTCCTTCTTCAAAATTTCCAAGAAATTATAGAAATTAGGATGATGTTTCCCAATTGCTTTATTGAAGGAGTTGTGCCATCCCTCTATGGCATTTTTTGTGTTTGCCCTCCCTCTAAGCAGGTAGAGAACAGTTCCACCAGACCACATGGAAACGTGGTTGTGTCTTCTGTGACCTGACCTGCTTAGATGGCCAATCCATGTGTCTTCAAAATAATTTAGTATAGGTGTCAATTTTTATTCATTTGTTATAAAATATTCAGATTCAGTTATTGAGGTGTAGTACTTGTCTACACTATCAGGAGGAACAAAGCAAAGGGCAGTTCGTTTTTTTCATTCAAACTGTAGTTTACTGTCTGATATATATTCCTCAATTAAGGATGTTTTTTAAGTTTGCACCAATATGTCTGAGAAAAGTGAAAAAACATCCTTGAATTTGGGTTTCTAGATATGTTTTAATATTTGTATTAATCATAGATATTTCAAAGTCAATTATTACTTTTCTAGGGCTTTTGTTAGATGTTTTAGATTTTATCACTGATAAAAATTCAGTGTATGTTGAGGATTGTTTATCAGACAGTAAATTGTATAATAAGGGAATGACTGTATTGTTAATGTATGCGTGTATAGTGCATATTTGGTTGAATGGATGGGGTGTGCTTTTAAATGTTCCATCCATCATCCAAATATCACTGTTTTCTAACTGTACTAAATTTTGTGGTGTGCTGAATATTAAAGTTGTTTTTTAAGGGTATTCATTATCATGCAATAGGAAAGGTTCATTAGAAGAAGTAACAGAGAGTTCAGGTGGTATTATGATGTCAGAGTATGTTTGGGTTGTTACTCTTTGTGGGTTACTTGTCTGTATAATTCTTCCTAAATTAGGTATTGTGGGCATACTACTTGCAACATGTGGGAATATTTGTTGTGATACCTCCCTTAAAAGTGAACCACATGTTTCATTGGAGGTGGATGCAATATCTTTCATTTCATTGATTCTTTTTTACGAACTTCAATCCTCATTGCAAAGGCAAAGTGGTAATGGTCTGTTGTTTTTAAAACAGTGTCACCAAGGGTAACCGCTCTGCCTGTGCAATGGATTGCGTAATATTGCACACACCTCCAATGACATCTGGGTTCAGATAATCTCTCCTTACAATAAACATACCCACTATGGTTCAGCAATCTGTTCCCTCTTTTGCTTTGTATGTATTTAGCTTCTTTGGATAGTGTTGCAATTTTTTCCTGTAATAAAACAAAAACAAATAATTGTTATTTATTTACATAACTTGTGATGTATACCTGTTAAGAGTGAAAATGAAAGTATGTTTAGCCCCTGGAGTGCTTGTGACGGAACCACTCCATCACGAGCCACGGACACGCTGTGCTGGTGATGGAGTGGTTCCATCACAGCGCGGCCGCCACAACCACGCTGCAGGAATTCCGCGTCTGCGCAGGCATTCTATTGAGAGGGATGACAGAACTACTCCGTCACAAGCACAGCGCGCCCGTGGCTCATGACGGTGTGGTTCCGTCACGAGCATGGTGGCGCCAGGTGGACCCCCCTGCCCCCAGCACTGCGGCGGTAAGAAGATTATTTTTACAGTTTACATTGTATACATTTACTATATTTTGTTATTGTTTTTCATTTCATGCATCTCTAGTTTTTGTTGTATTTGAATATAAACAATCCTGCTTTATTGGGAAGAAGAAAATAGAGGTAATTTATCTTACCTTTTAATTAGATGTTGTAATGTTCTTTGGTGTTGATAAATTAGTTGTTGTTGTCTATTTCTAGAAAATAAATATGGAGTTTTATTTGGTATCTGTATTTTATTGGTGAAGTTTCCTAGTGAGAATAACATAGTTGTTTAGATTAGTTGGTTTGTATTTTTGTAATCTTACCTTTAGAAAATAGTTTTAGTTGTTCATTCCTTTAATTAGATTTTTTTTAGTTGTTTTGTGGTCTGTAAAAGATATAGGAAAATTATTGTTAGTGTTTTATTTTTTTTTACATAAGATCTCTGAAATATAATAGCATTTATTTGGTTAAGGAGCAGTACAATCATGTTTTATTATTATATAAAGATAATTTTTTGTGTTAATACTTACATTTGTGTTTCTCTGTCAATATCTTATAATCAAGTATAATACATTTATTTATCAGTTATCAATATTTTTTGGGACAGAACATATTATTGTTTTAACTTTTGAAAGCTGGAAAAAAAATTTACATTGGTAATATTTTATATTGATAACGTGTTTGTATTTTTTTTAAAGTTTGTTATTTTTGATAGAATTACCTTGGTATATTGTTTTGCTGTTGTCCACTGTATTGTGTTCTTTCTTTGTTGAGATGTTCTCGACTTTTAATGTTGTATTGAAGTTATCTGTTGATATAAAAAGAAAATTAGAGTAAGCATAGACGTTTTAACTTTTTTATATTTCACATGTTTTTAGAACAAAGCAGCTCTTGGAGTAAGAATAGTTCTTTTAATGTTATCACTATCCAACATTTATTTTTCTTACTTTGTTGCATTTGAGAGCATTACCTTGGAATAGGATTTTGCTGTTGTCCAGTGTATTTTGAGATTTCTTTGTTGAGGTGTTGTTTAACTTTGGTGTTGTATTATAATAAATTGTTGATATAAAAAAATAGAGTATGAATAGTAGTGTAAACATTTTAATATTATGCATGTTTTTTATACAAGCAGCTTTTGCAGTCAATGATTCTTAGAATCAAGCACCTCTTGGGGTTGGAATAGTCATTTTAACCGAGACACTATCCAGCACTTTCTATTAGGCAAGCATCTTTTGGAGTTGTAATAGTTATTTAAACCTAAACACTATCTAGCATTTTCTCTGAGGTAGGCAAACATCCTTTGGAGTTGGGATAGTAATTTTAACCTCTACTATTCTGCATATTTTTAGAATCAAGCACCTCTGGGAGTTGGAATAGTCATTTTAACCTAAGCACTATCCAGCAATTTCTATTAGGCAACTATCTTTTGGAGTTGGAATAGTTATTTTAACCTAAACACTATCCAGCACTTTCTGTTAGGTAAGTATCTTTTGGAGTTGGAGCAGTTATTTTAACCTAAACACTATCCAGCATTTTCTCTGAGGCAAACACCCTTTGGAGTAGGATTAGTAGTTTTAATGTACTACAATGCATATTTTTCTAATTAAGCACCTTTTGGAGTTAAAATAGTCATTTTAACGTAAGCACTATCCTGCACTTTCTATTAGGCAAGCATCTTTTGGAGTTGGAATTGTTATTTTAAACTAAACACTATCTAGCATTTTGTTTTAGGCAAGCATATTTTGGAGTAGGAATATTTATTTTAAATTAAACACTATCCAGCATTTTCTATGAGGGAAAAACCCTTTGGAGTAAGACAAGTAATATTAATATATTATTACCTGCAGTTTTTTTTTAAATCAAGTGTAAAAATTATTTAAACTGCAATATTAGTTTAACTTAGAATATTTTTTGTAAAGTGAAGTATGATTATGATTTTTGTTTGGAGTGACTTTATTTTTAGCAATATTTACTATAAAGCAAGTATTTTACATCTTGTTTTAACAAAATGTGTTGACTTACTTTTGTTATATATTTTTGAAAATAGTCTATTCAGTAAAATTGTTTGGAAGTTGTGAAGTTTTGAAACAAGCTGAAAAACAAATAGTATGTTTGAGTTTACATTATTTGCGTTTCGAAAAAGTGTTACCTAGCTATATATTTCTATATAGTTTCGTAACTTTTTATTTTACTGTTTTTTAACATCTGTTTTGACTATTTCTGGGTCAAAGTAATTGCATTGAAAGAGTTATAGGACATGTTTTCCCTATTTTTAAAACTGCACTTTTTCCGTTGTTGTTGGTATTAGCTGTGTATTATACTGCTTTCGTTATGTGTAAATTTACGATAAATTTTTACTGGTTTTATTTATATTATTAAATATATTTTTCATGTTTGTGCTTTTTTTTAGTTGAAATAATAGTTTTATTTAATTGTTAGTTAAATGCATGTTATGTTAAAACGTTGTAAATAAAACAGTTTATAATAATTTTAGTTTTATGTTTAATTTATATGTGTATTATGCATTATTGAAATGCTTTTTATAATTATAATCGGAAAAAAATGTATGGAAAAGTACTCGAGTATTAACTTTGTTGTCCGGGTATTTTCGGGGATTTAGTGTAATTTTATTGTATAATGTGTTATACATTTTTATGTGTTTTATTATTTATTTTAATAAATTGATAAAAAAGTTTAATTATTCAAATAATTAAAATGTGCACGAGTATTAATTTTAATACCAAAGTAATAATTGTAATACCTAAGCATTAATTTAATTTAATGTATATACATTTTTATTATTTACTTTTTAATACACGTCCCTACCCAAAACCTCTGCTTTCCCGACATCCCGCTGCAGGAGTTTATTATACAAAAACAAAAAAATATATTGCGTTGTAAATGTGTGCATTATTGCAGTATGCGTTGTTATGGACCTTTCTATTAAGTATACTACATTTGCGTTGTAATGGTATTCGTTGTAAAAACTTGTGATCTACTGGTACTTGTGTTGTAGAAGTTGTGTTGTAAAAGCATGCATTGTATTTGTTTGCGTTGCAACATCATATATTCGTATGACCTGAGTATGACCAAGCATCCTCCTCCTCCTCCTGTGGTGTTTTGGGTATGGTGGAATTTGGTGGTATAAAGTGTTGGTTCATTCTGATCATGGTCAATCTCTCCACATTTTGAGGTGAGGAAAGGGTCCTTCTGACTGTGACCACTACATCAGCTGCACTGAATACAGCTCAGCAGACACACTGACTACTGGTCATGCCAGATTCTTTATTTCAAGCCTGCTGGGCACTGAGCGTTGGTGCCTCTTCCCATACCAATACACCTATGGGGTTTGGTCCACATAGGCCTCTCTTCGGACCATCCTCTGAATGGTAATTGGTAGTGCAACTTGCTCATCCTTTTTAGTCTTCACCTTTGCATGGGACTTAAGACCTGCCACATGAAGCCAAGCCATTGCAGAGGTTGGACTGATGCTCCTGTGGTTGTTGTTGATGCTGGGGTTCTTGCTGCTGGTGTTGGCTTCTGTGAGACAACAGGACTGCCTTTACGGAAAGTTGAAGGCATCACCCAAGAACTTCTGGTCAGGAGTAGGACACTAATTTTCACTTGTTCTTCTTCCAGGCCATTGGCTTGCTCAGCGATCCACGTCTTGTATTGTGAAACAACCTTTTGGAAAAAGGAATGAAAATGGCCAGTAACGTTTTGTACCATGGATCAAGGATTGTGGCACAGATGTAATGTTTTGATGACACAATATCTCTTTGCAGCCTGAAATTATCCGCCAAGAGAAGGATTAAACTCTCCACCTACTCATGCGCATCTTTCTTTGCGTCTACACCTGCGTACATTTCAGACAAATTATTTGGCTTTTCTTGTAGCATATGCAGCAACAGGATAACTTGGTCTATTGTACTGTCATCCTTGCTGACTTCCTGTGTAAAAACCTCAAAAGGAAGCAACATCTCTGTCAGACATTTGACTAGGTCTCATTTGTCCATCCCAATGATTATGCCTCTCCCAGTTGTATCCCCTCTTTTCATGACATAATCATCGATCCGTCTGTACTGCTCAAACAGATGTTGCAACATGTCATAGGCTGAGTTCCAACATGTTGGCACCTCCTTTATGAGGGCTTTAACTGGCATTCTATTATCACCCTGAAAGATATTCAGCTGCTTCGGGGCTTTAAAATAATGGCTAAAAGGAGTTCAGATTCTTCTGCTAGTGAACAGTTGGTTCCTTACTTGGTCTTTTATTTAGGAAGTCCTGTACGATGATGTTGATGCAGTGTGCCAAAAACTGGACCCTGAAATAACCACAATCGGCCATGGCCTTAACTATATTACTACCCTTGTCTGTTGAAACAGATCTAATCTCAAGCCCTCTTGGTCGCAGCCATTCAAAGACCTTGTTGTTAAAGTCTTCCAAAATGTTTGCAGCATTATGGGATTTCTCCATGGCGAGCATGGCTAATGTCACATGCTTCTGAGTGGCATTAACAATCTCAGCAGTGTCAACACCTGCAGATATCTTTTATCTAGCCCCCACAAAAGAGATCCAGTGTGCCGTAATACACATGTAATCAGTGGCTTGGCAACTGGTCCACGTCTGTCATCTAGTGGATAGTGTGAACAGCACTGTGCTGTAAAGCTTGTCCAACCAATTCCAAGACATTGTGATGGAGCACTGGAACACCAAATCTGGCAAATTAGGTCCGGCTGGGAACCTTCCATTTAGGCCAGATGGCTTCCACAAGTTCTAGAAAACCCACTCCTTACACAAAAGAAAAAAAGCAGGAGGTTCAATGCAAAAATTTTAGCCACCTTGTCATTGCACAAATGTGCCATTGGGTGGTTGCTTTCGTACTGCCTCTCCTACCTAAACATGGAAGCAATAGTAGCCTGCAATTGTTTCCTTTGTGATGCCACTGACACAGCCGACTTCTGGAGGGAAGAAGGTGGTAGACTCAATGTGTGTCTCACAGGAGTCACAGTATGTCGTTGCTGTGGTGTCTCAATCTGACTCTGAGGTATCAATTAGGATGGCGGAAGGACCTCCACCGCCAGCCATGCGGTGGCGGTCCTTCCATACACTGACCGCGAGTTTCCCCCATCAAATTAGGATGGTAGGGGGAATTTCACTGTGACCGTGGTGGTCGCAAAGACCGTCCACCATGGAACCGCCACAGGCAATCCTGTTGATTGCCTGGTGGAGTGGACTTCACCGGTAAAATGGCGGCGGTGCCCAGTCGGTACCATCCGCCAAATTACGATGAAGGCCGGAGACAGCCTTTCCATGGCAGTGGAACCGCCATGGAAAGGCTGGCGGGATTGGGTTTGGGGCCCATTGCGAACCCCCCATGTTTTGGGAGAGGCCAGGGTGCACTTAAGGGATTCCCATGGTACCCCCCTACATTTCACAGCACTACATGGCAGGCACCATGTGGTGCCTGCCATGCAGTGCTGTGAAATGCACAACATGGCATTTTCCCATTGCGTCGGGTACTGCTGTCAGCAGCAACCGCCGCAATTTTAATTTGCAGGATACGACTGCCACGGTGGCAGTCTCATCCTGATCTGGTGTACGGGACCGCCGCATGCATGGTGTACGGTCCCGGTTTACACCAGGAATGTGGACGGACTACAGTCCGTCTGCCATCCTAATGAACCCCTGAGTCTTTTGCCATTTTGACGTTACTGATGTGGATGATACTTGTGCACTGCTAGGGACAGGGCTGCTTTGCGTAACAATGTCATCCTCTTCCTCATCATCTTCATCTTCTGCCATGATCAGAGTATAGTTCCTGCTCTCATCACCTTCAACAACACCACATGCAGCAATTTTTTAAGGTGTGCCTCCCAGTGGATTGTGTGATGTTTTTTTCATATGGTTCATGTGGCCTCCAGAACGACTCCTGCTTGCTAACTGTAAAGAAGTCCCAAACTGGGAAGGTCAACTTTTCCATGGGACACTGGTGCTACTGTCCGAAGAAGTGGAGGCTGGTGAGCATGTCGATGATTTCCCCTCTGCAGTTCGTACTTCTACTGAGCTAGTTGTGGATGCGGGTCACAGGGGCTTTGCAAATATGTCAGCTGGCACTGGTGGTGGTATCAGTGTAAAATGCCTTGGAACAAAGTTGAAGAGAGGTAATGTCGGTCTCCTCTGGGGCTGGGGTAGCATCCATGTGACTGGCTCATCATCGTCTCTTCTTCATCCATAACTCTAAGGCTTTCTTGAACTTTCCTTTTCCATTGCCTCTCTGGGTATGTCTCAGATTGAGGCAGGTGCCAACCCACGTTCATTTTATCAGGAGTGGGGCTTGGAGAAGATGGTGGAGTACCCTTCCTTTGTCTTTTTTTTAGTCCTCATATAACGGCCATGTAATAAGCACCCTTTCAGTCTTGACCAACCCAATTGCTTATATCTTGGGGTCTGATCTCAGCTGATGTTCTGTGGGATCCAACCCGCATTATACATCACAAGCTGACCAAGACCAAGAGTTGTAATCATTAGACATTTTATTACAACCACAACCTTCTATTCGGAGTCTAGTAACTTCCAAAATAACCCAAGCTCATTTCTTTTATTATTGAGACTAACCTTTTGATCTTTATCTCTAAAATATCTTAGTGAGTTCCACCAGCCCCTCCATGTTGGAGGTGCTGCCTGGCGCCCTTACTTACAAATTTCTCTTCTATCTAAGAGAATGAACTAAAACACAAGTTTACTCTGCAGACCTGTAAAGCCCTCCTCGCCTTCAAATGATTGGACAGTACTAAACAAAATTAAGGTAGGGCTTACCTCAGCTCCTGTACCCAGTACCTCTGACAGGGCCTTACCCACATTGTCCCAAAAGTCTTTAAGCAATGAACAGTTAGCGAACATGTGGATGTCGTCCGCCACCTGGGATCCGCATCTTGTGCATCTGGCTTCTCCACCAGTATATCCTATGAAGTGTAAAGAGGTGAATTTTCCTTAGTGCAGCCACTTTGATCATTGGGTATAGCATGTCTAAAGATACTTGCCTTAAGTTTTTCAGCTCCTCATCCAGAAAGCACTTCTCCAAATGAGGGACCTCAAGCTTCCTGTCAGCAGCGGTGAGGAGATAGTTGTACGAGAGTGCCACTTCCTTTTTTGGGGAGTTTTGATCTTGAAGGTCATCTTCCATTGCATTGTCCACTGGGTGGTACCACTGCTGGTTCTTGCACCACATTGCAATCTGATAATGTTTAAATCTAGATAGTCTGCCGTTGGTTAAATTCCCAGGGCAAACAATGACTTCCTTCAACTATATCGCCCCATCGCGTGACCCCCCCCGCTTTCAGTGGCTGAGATAAGGTGTCCGGCAGACACTCAAAAGCACACGGGGGCCCATTCGCTATAGTAGGGTATACCTAGACCAAACCATAATTTAGCAGCAGTATGTAAGACCTTCAGCTGGACTTTTGAAAAAAAAATTGGGGCACCAAATTTATACAGGAAGCCCTCTTCTGGGCTGTCCATCAACCTAGCCTTGAACATGCATCCAATCAAAGTACCGTCTTGCCTAAGGCAAAACATCCTGCAGTTCTTTAATTGATAAGCCCAACAATATAATTGCAGGTCTGGTAAACCCAGGCCACGGTGTGAAAACTTCCGCCTAAGCGCTTTCCATGATAATCTGATTCCATTACCATCCCAAATAAAAGCAGAGATCCTTCCCTGAATTTTAGCTAAAATGCTTTTATCAAACATCAAGGGAATATTATTAAAGAGATACGCAAACTTAGGCAGTACACACATTTTAACCAGGTTTGTTCTCCCATAATGTGTGAGAGGAAGATTCTGCCAATTTTTCAAAAGAATGTTTACTTCCTTAGAGACTTTCTCCAAATTAATTTTGGGCAGTTGTTTTAACTCTTGTCTTATGATTATACCTAGATGCCTTATCTCCTTTGATACCCTAACTATGTGCACTGCCATATTCCAGGTCATAACTTCAGTCTTATTGCTATTAACCTCATACCCAGACATTTTCCCAAAAGCCTGCACTTCTCTAAATAGTTCTGGTAGGGCTTGATTGGCATTAGACATAACCCTACCATGCTCATGACGAGCTGAGCTTGTCATGAGCCACGGCGCTCCGGTGCTCATGACAAGCTCAGCTCGTCATGGCCCGTGGAACGCTCAGGTGCGGGGAGAATTCCCCTGCTGTGCTGAATGTTTCACGGGAGCCAATGCACCTGTGACGAGCTCAGCTCATCATGAGCACAGGAGCGCCGTGCCTCATGACGAGCTGAGTTTGTCATGAGCATGCGGGCACTGTGCACACACCCCTGCCCCCAGCACAGCGGGGGAATAACCCCCACAGCGAAAGGAATAAACATGATCAAGTCATCAGCATACAAGGCTAACTTCCTTGAGAAGCCATTGTAAAAGGGGGGTATTTCTATATTTTGCACTGGACTTTGAGCTAAGGGCTCCGTATGTAGATAAAAAAGAATAGGAGATAAAGGACACCCTTGTCTGCTGCAGTGCCCTATTGCTACAGGGGCTGTGAGGTTGCCATTCACTACAATTTGAGCTCCAGGGTTTTTATAGATTTTTTTAAGGACCTCTCTGAAGGTCTCATCGAAACCGAAAGCCTTCAAAACGCTACTCAAATAGCATCAGTTGACTTGATCGAAGGGTTTTGCGTTGTCTAAGGTAATAATCAATAATGGTACACTATGTGCCTTTGCCAGATCTATTGAACCAATTAGAGTAAGAACTAGATCTTTCATCTGTCACCAAGGGAGGAAGCCCTTCTGATCTTCATGGATAATGGACCCAGCAATTTTACATAAACGAGAATTCAATACTCCAGTGAAGATTTTATAATCACAGTTCAATAATGAAATTGGCCGGTAGGATTGACATTGTGTAGGATCTTTCCCTGGCTTTAAAATTAGTGTTATGACTGCCTCATTCAATGAATCCGGCAGCGGGTAAAAACTTCTCAATATTTCATTAAACAATCTTATCCAAATAGGAATGACTACTTCTGCCAATAGACCATAAATCTCATTAGGGATCAAGTCTGGACCTGCTGCTTTAACTTTCTTAGTTTTATTAAGGGCAGCCATCATTTTGCTCTCTTTTATATCCTGGTTAAGGAACAGTAAGCTATCAGGACTCATCCTTGGGAGCTGTTTTTCCCCAAGCCACTGGTCTAGGGCAGACTCATCTACCACTAAATTCTCCTGGTAAAAGTCCTAGAAGAATTTACTGAACGCCAACTCTATTTCCACTTTATTGTCAATATACTGGCAGCCGTCTTCCAGTCTGATCTTTCTAATAAAATTATGGGACCTATCCATTCTGCTCTTCATTGCTAGTAATTTCCCACAATTCTCTTCTTGATCAAACTCTCTCAGAATGCGTGTTTCTCACTTCTGTAGCATTATCCCTTCCAATACCAATCTATATTCCCTCTGCAAATCCTCAACCTTCCCTACTAGGCTCTCTTTTTCTGCCCCCTGGACATGGCTGGCCTTTAAATTTACTTCGGCTGTCCTTAACCACTCCTCTAATGAGGCTATCTTTTCTTTTTCCGATCTGACCCAGACCGCTGCTGCACCCTTCAAAGTCCCTTCCAACCAGGCTTTAAATGAATCCCAAACCATATGTTGAGGAGCTGAAGCTAAATTCTGGTTTTAAAAAACGGTTGTCTCCAGTTAAATCTTATACATGATGTCTGGTTGCAGAAGCAATATTCTATTCAAGGTCCACCTCCTGAGTGAAGGTTTTAAGGGAATTTCAATATTTAATTCCGTAGCTCCATGATCTGATAAGTCTATGGACTGATACTCTATTTTCTTAACCTTATCCACTTCTGAAAGATCCATAAAAGTGTAATCAATTCTTGAGAAGGGGCGTTCTTCTTACTAAAAAAGGAATAGTTTCCTACATCTCGCTTTTTCTTTCGCCATACATCACATAAGTTCAGATTACGTAACATAGCAAGAGGTCAGGCTTTAACTCGTGGTGTATCCATTTTGAGGTGAAGATCTATCCAGCTTATTACTTAGAAATAAATTAAAATCCCCACCAGTTATCAACGGGGCTTCAAAATCGAGCAAAGAAGAACAAAACGTATTCAAAGGCATAATGCCATCTTCGTTCAGACTATAATAACTAGCCAGCGCATAAGAAGTACCACCTATTTTTATTTCTGCTACCACTCAACACCCTTTTTAATCTACTTGTGCTTTACCTAGTTCAATTCCAGCATTTGCCTTAATAATTATGGCAATTCCTTTAGAGCAACATTGTTGGTCTGTAGATACAACCTTATCCACCCCTCTTAGTTTGCTAAACAATGCTAAGCATTCTGATCTTAAAAGATGAGTCTCCTAGAGCATAAGAACTTTAGCGCAACTATCCTTAAAATATTGAAGGATCAATCGCCTTCAATACCCTTGAACCATTCACGTTCCAACATAATGTGCCCATACATTCTCTTCCCTTAGGACCCACCCTATCCCCCATCATCAATACTCCTGATTGAACTACATCTGCTGGTATTGGTTATATAAGATGAGGACCATTTTTCTTTTTTTTTCTTCTTTTTTACTCCAATGCTTACCACCACAACTTGTGCCCTCCCCATCCCACCTCGTATCCTTCCCTGGGAACCCTTCCTGACTACCTATTGGCAATTACCATTTCGAGCTGCTATTCGCCACCCATATATTTTATCTCATAGGGAAAAAGAGACTAGCCCCCACCACTCCAACAACATTTTAACCAGATTAACTTGCTGATGTCTTATTATGGGACAAGAAGCTGTCTGCTTCCTCTGGAGACTGAAAGTTATACATCTTATTGGCCCACATCACCTTGAGGAATGCCGCGGTCCTTAACTGAACTTGAGCACCCATTCCTTTCAGGGGATCTATACGCTTACCCAGCTCCCACCTTCTATCTTCTGTCACTCATGAAATATCGGACCTTATTTTAAATGATAGGTCTTGAATCTGAGTAATTTTCTGTTTAAGAGCCACTCCTAGTAGTTTATCCTTGAGGGTATACAATTGTATGTACACCAGGATTTTCCTAGGCTTCTTCCGACTGGGGTTAAGTTTAAAAGGGTCCCGTTGTGCTAGTTGGATTTCTGTTTCCCAAACTGAAGTAGAGGCACCTTGTGGAAAGGCTTTGGTCAGAATGTCTATTACAAAATCTTTAACATTACTCCCTTCTGCTCCCTCCTTATTGTCAAGAATCCAAATGTTATTCCTTCTGAAGTTGTTTTCCAGCCTTTCCAACCTGTCTGTTTAACAGAGAGATTTTTATTTTTGGTCTTACCCAGCGACAGAGTTAAATGTTGCCTGGCTTGCAGTTCAGTCTGGGAAACAGACACTTTACCCAAAAAGGTGTTAGATCTCAATGTATACCTTTTACCGAGTGTTACCTCACTTTCAGGGTCAATGGGTAAACCTCCCTCCTTAGATTGAGTTACTGGCTAACACCATTTAATGGCATGTTTTTTATTCATAAGTGGTTGGGATGATATATCTAAAATTATATTCATATGCAAGGAGCACACACCGTGCTTCTGACATATTTCCTTTGCCTGCTTTCCTTTGTTTTGTGCTGTATTTTGAGCACCAAGCTGAAACACTTCAGATGAAGACAAAACTACCCGAGGGGGCCAGCTGTCTGATTGTGAACAGGATCCCTGGAATTTGTCTGGGGAGCCACAAGTGCTGACTCTATCGAGGTTGAACCGGGAACTGAAGCTGGTATCTCCAGGGTGTGACAGAGCACGAAGCGCTGCCCATGATACTCTGAGTGTGCTTGCGGCTCTAAAGAACGCAATGCCCACATACATTAATCACCAAAATGAGACGCGAACACCACAGGTATCTGCAGTGAAATGAGACCAATAAATTGCATATATGGGTGAAAGCGCCAAGAACGCCAAAACTACACACTTGGCTGAGAGTGGTCATCAATGTGGGAAAACATCCATGAAAATAGATGACCAGGAAATAGGTGAGCAGCTGGTCCATTACAGATCCATTATCCTGGCTGCAAGTGGCAGGTTTCCTAATCCATAGTGACGGGCGGCGGAAATAAGCTCCCAGCCGGCTTGTTAGCAGACTGCCATGTTCCCTCCCACCCTTCCTTTTTCTTGCTGGAGAACTGGAAGCTTCTGAAAGCTGGGGTTCTACTGCTCAGCTGGAAGCGTGATCCCTGTTCAGTAGCTCTTGTTGTCCACTTAGCTGAGTTTCCAGCAAGTATTGGGTACTACTTTGGCAAAGAGGCAAATTCAATTCAACGTCACTGCTCATCAGCATTGTCGTGATTACAGTGGCTGCCTCTGTGACAGCTATGGGCTTAGGCCATGGTTTGGGAGGAGCCGTTGATGTGGGAGTGCTGCTCCCAGCTTGCTCCCTGGAGGCCGGAGCGTCAGGCACATAACGTTGCCTGAAAAAGTTTGGGTCGACAGACCATTGGTGGGAAGCTGCTTCTTCTCACTGGCCACTTTCTTGGCAGCAACTTTTTTGGGGGCCATCTTGAAGCTGTCAGTTGGCAGTGGCCGTTAGCTGCACAACTTGAAGAGATTTGAGGACTGATGTTACATGTTGTTGTTTTGTCATTTGTCACATGTTCAAGCCTTCTGTCTGGTAGTTCCATGAGTGATGTCTCTTCTTTTGTGCACCTAAAAGCAAACAAGCAAGAAAAACATTACCAAAACATGGCATTGTTGCAATTTGAATTAGCACAGACAAACACAATATAATTTAGTGTGGTTACTTCAGTTATAAATAAATAATTAATAACAATACAGTGTATCCATTACAAAGTCAAACCACACCTACATAACATATACTTCATTTACAATCAGGAAGGACAACAACAACATACAGATGTAACGGTTTGCTTTATCTGCATCATCTAGGGAAACACATGTGGCACTCAGGGGGGTGCAGGTGGAAATGGAATAATCCTTAGAAAATGAATGTTGTTGTGAGGCTGTGCATCTATGGTAGTCAGAGGGTTAAAGGATAGTGGGAAAATGTTTCGAAAAATGAAAAAAAATGAAAAACAAATGACTAAACTATTTTGAAAAATGTAAAAAATGAAAAAATAAAATGAAAAATAAAAAAATGTAAAAATGAAAAAGATTAAAAAATAATTTGAAAAAAATTGACAAAAGAAAATAAAAAAAATAGTTTTCTGCGTAGAGTAAGTTACCAATGTGGGATTACAATTTTGGTAAGTGACCGCAGCGAATTACTGTGTTTGCTAACAGGGGATGCCCTTGTTTCATCCAGCATGTCATAAATCCATCATCGACAGTATTAGAACTTTTCAATTATGTTTAATGTTAAGTTATGCTCTGTGAGTGGGTTAGTCCCAAACTCGAGCACTCTTCCTATACGGTCCAGCGCAGTTTTGACTTGTTTGTTGTGTCTTTCGATATCAGCTCCTCCTGTTTAAAGATCTATTTAAGGTAGTGAATGACCAGCGAATAGGCTAGTCTTAATGTCAAATGCTCTTCCTATCGTTTCATTGTGTTGTTCAGTAATGAAAAGTCGATTCAATTCAAGCAAGAGACCTATTTGCTTTGCAATGCTTGTCTAATTTATGTGTATGTTTCTCTTTTTAGGTCTCAGCCTGCGTAGGCTGCGCTTGCGTAGTCTCGCTGGGCGAGAAATTATGTCTTAGAGTAGGGAGGTAAACGAGCCAGCTCTTCTCCATTGGCTGGCTTCCTAAACGGCGGCCAGCCATTGGAGAAGAGCTCTGACTGTCCCTTTAAGCCCCATCCGTTTCAGATTGAGGGGTGTGTTTTTTTGCTGTCCTTTCTATCCATGGCATCATCCGTCCAAAACATGCCCCCAATCCAAAAAGGACGGGGCTTGTATTCCTGAAGTCTCGGCTTCCACTCCCTTTTGAAGATAGTGGCGATATGTTAAGATGCTTTGTACGACCACCCTAGCCCACCCCAAAGGACACGCCACCTCCGGCTAACAGACCTGAAGTAAAATACTACTCAAAATGGTTAACATAGAATTACTTCATGTCTTCGTTCCAGAACACAATTACCAGTTGCTATGTTTAAAACATTTTTCAGGTGACAGCGTGCTTGCGATTTAGTGCCATTCTAAGATTTAGATATGCCACCATTAATCAGCCTCTAAAGTTCACAGAGAAATCAGCTGTCACTGTCAGTGTCTCTCCCCCCACCAAACAGTTCGTCTTCACTCGCGCAATCTTCTTGCCCCCGTGGTCCCTGTGCGCGCTCACCTTGTCCATGGAGGGTTCCATGCTGAAAGGGGCTTTGAGTTATCTCGATGTCCCACGGAGTCCTGGGGTGGCTGCGACTGCTTGAATTATCCGCTTGCACTTCCGCCTGCTCTCTCCCGTTTCCACGCTGGCAGCGCTGACGTTACCAAGCAGCTGAGCTCGTGCTACCGCGAAAGGGTCAGGTGGAAGCATCAAGGCACAGAGAGGCTTCCGTAGCCGTAGAACAGTTGCTACCACGAATTGGTTAAACAAATACAGGGTATAGAGACAAAATATCGACTTTTAATTATCGACTAGACATAATATCGAGTAAAAAATATAGAATAGACAAAATATCGACTAGACATAATATAGACTACCAAAATATCGACTAGAAAAAGTTAATATTGAATAGAATGGACATAATATCGAAACAAAAATATAGAATGGACATAATATCGACTAGACATAATATAGACAAGAACAATATCGAATTTAAGGTAAGTTAATATCAATTTTTAATTTGTGTGTAATATAATTTTGTAGCGGGTTGTGGGTTTATAGGGAATAGGGTGGGAAGTAATTTAATTATAATTAATTAAATATGTTATTTTATTTATTGGTATTTATTTAGAATTAATTGTTAATTAAATATTATTTGGTAATTAATTAAAATATAATTGATAATTAATTTTAACTGATTAATTGATAAATATATTAATTTTAGTATTTTATTTTCTGTAGCGGGCTGTGGGTTTATAGGGGAATAGGGTGGGAAGTAATTTAATTATAATTAACTAAATATGTTAATTTATTCATTGGTATTTATTTTGAATTAATTGTTAATTAATTATTAATTGGTAATTAATTAAAATATAATTGGTAATTAATTGATAAATATGTTAATTTTTGTAATTTATTTTCTGTAGCGGGTTGTGGGTTTATAGGAGAATAGGGTGGGAAGTAATTTAATTATAATTAATTAATTATGTTAATTTATTTATTGGTAATTATTTAGAATTAATTGTTAATTAATTATTAATTGGTAATTAATTAAAATATAATTAGTAATTCATTGTAATTGATTAATTGATAAATATGTTACTTTTATTACATTCTTTTCTGTAGTGGGTTGTATTTTTATAGGGGAATAGCTTGGGAAGTAATTTAATTGTAAGTAATTACATTTTTTAAATATTTTTTGTGTGTCTAATTTTTATTTATTTTTATATTGTAAATTAATTTATTGGTAATTGGTAAATAATGAGTATTAGTAGGTATTTTTTATTTGTAATCTTAATTGATTAATTAATATGTTTTATTAAATTGTAAAATATTTTAATTATTTTGTAATTGGTATTAATATTTATGTTAATTATATTTATATATGAAGTATTTATTTTCCCTACTATTGCACTCACTGGAGTGGGAATAGTACTTTTCACCCCTACGCTATCCAACGCTTTCTCTACTGTTGCACTCACTGGAGTGGGAATAGTAATTTTTGCCCCTGCGCTATCCAAGGCTTTCCCTACAGTTGCACTCACTGGAGTGGGAATAGTAATTTTTACCCCTACGAAATCCAACGCTTTCCCTACTGTTGCATTCTCTGGAGTTGGAATAGTAATTATTACCGCTACGCTATCCAACGCTTTCCCTACTGTTGCACTCTCTGGAGTAGGAATAGTAATTTTTGCCTCTATGCTATCCAACGCTTTCCCTACTGTTGCACTCACTAGAGTGGGAATAGTAATTTTTACCCCTACGCTATCCAACGCTTTCCCTACTGTTGCACTCACTGGAGTGGGAACAGTAATTTTTACTCCTACGCTATCCAACGCTTTCCCTACTGTTGCACTCTCTGGAGTGGGAATAGTTATTTTACCTCTACGCTATCCAATGCTTTCCCTACTGTTGCGCTCTCTGGAGTGGGAATAGTATTTTTTACCCCTACGCTATCCAGCGCTTTCCCTACTGTTGCTCTCTCTGGAGTGGTAATAGTAATTTTTACCCTCTCACTATCCAACGCATGCCCTACTGTTGCACTCTCTGGAGTTGGAATAGTAATTTTTACCCCCACGCTATCCAATGCTTTCCCTACTGTTGCGCTCTCTGGAGTGGGAATAGTAATTTTTACCCCTACGCTATCCAACGCTTTTCCTACTGTTGCACTCTCTGGAGTGTGAATAGTAAATTTAACCCTCTCGCTATCCTATGGAAAAAATATTGTATATGTTTTATTAATAATATGTATATATATATATATATATATATATATATATATATATATATATATATATATATATATATATATATATATATATATATATATATATATATATATATATATATATTTTCTTTTTTTAATTTAAGTTACACTAATTATTTATTAATTTTAAGTTTATTTAAGTATTTAAGTATGTTTAAATGAATTATATTTATTAATATATTACTTTTCAATTACTTTAAAGATATTTAAAAAATGTCTATATTTTTTCCTATCGATATTTTGGAGTCGATAATTTTGTACTTACCTGTTTGTAGATAGGAAGTCGATATTCTGGCATTCAATATTTTTACCTCGATATTTTTGCAAGTCGATATTTTGACTGTCGATATTATGTCAATGATCCCAAATACAGACGGGCCAATGAGGGGAAAAAAAAGTGAACTGCAGTTAGACCACTAGCCTCATTTAGGAGAAACAGACGGCCATTGTAGAACAGAAATACATTTCTCATCTTCTGCCTAAACTTTACTAATCAAAGACGATTCGGATATTTAAACTACAGAAAGGACAATTTAAATCATTGACTATTTGTGGATGAAGAAACAATTAGTATTCACAGAAGTATTCGATTATTTGTATGGCTCTTATGAAAAATGCAGATCGGTTCTGAATGAAAATTATGTGCCTTTTTTCAGACTGAATCCAGCAAAATTCGGCTTTACGCGAATAGAAAATGTTTAATTCAGGGATGGACGTGGCATTTGTCTTTTAGTCTGGGTGGTTTCGGGTTCACTGTTGTGTAGTCCATCTTTCGCTTTCATAGTTGATTGAATTATTGTTCACGCTCAGGGTCCCTAGGTCAGGGGTCGCCGACTTTTTCTGTAGCGAGAGCTACATCTGGCACTGCTCGTTCTGATAGGGCACGAAGGATCATTAGCAATGATATATTTCGCGAGGCACATGTAAACTTCATTGTAATCTATAAGTAAACATATCTCGACAGTGACCATCACAATGTAAATCATACAGTAATGACACAAATTAATGCATGAATAGACTGCTTTAAGAAACTAGTCACTTTTAAAACAAAGGATGAAATACAGAAATAAACATTGTACCTCGAAGGCGAGGTAGAAATCAAAAGCAAGTAGATGGAGATAAAAGAATGAGAGGAAGGAGACTGAGAGAAAAAGCAAGGAGAGGGATCAATAAACGAAAGGAAGAATGAATGAAAGGAAGAGAAAAACCAATTGAAATAGAGAAAGGAAAAGAGGAATAAAGTTATAGCTCAAGCTGAAAACAGCACACAGAGCAGTCATATGTATTAGACTATGTGTTAGATACAATGGTGAATGAGACAGCTGCGGGAACTTTTTTTACCAGAATACTATATTCAAGATTCTCACATCACAAAATGGATCTCTATGTGTAACAGTAAACAAGCTAAGGTTTGCTTTCTGACAACAATTATGAATGAAGAGACACAGTTACGGATTTGCTAATGTCAGAGGGTCGCTGCATGTGTATGATGGGTATCGATGGGATCCATGCCAGAGGAAAGGCATGCAGGATATCCTTCAATCTTCGTATGAGCACTGCACACCTTCTGCCACTGCTGGCTTTGTTTGATGTGCTTAGGTACATTTTGTTCTAAATGCTGAAGCAGGATATCAATAGGTTTTGCTTGGGATTCTACATCCTACCTTCACACTTTATGGTCCTTATTCTATCACCTACAAACAAGTGCAAACCAGATAACTAACAATCGTCCTCGGGATTGGCACCATCAGACTACACATCTTGCTTTTGGTCCGTAGTGGATCATCATCCCCCGAAATGTACAATTTTCCAAATGTACATATGTTGCGGAGCTCCATGTATACTGACTTTTTCAACACGTGCTGAGATCATTGCCTTCACTTACTCCCTTTCTTCACTCTAAACATGCTGCATCCATATTTTATGGTCAAAATACTCCACTTATTTTGGCTGCTCATCAACCACACGTTTCTCCTGTGTCCACAAATCAACATTCGCCACACTGTCCACTTCCATCCAGCATAGATTCCATTTGGACTACAGTACTATTCCACTCACTGGGCCCAAAGCACTTTTTTTAAATTGCCCCCCACACCCAAAATTCAAAATGCCAAATCCCCATTTATCCATAACATATTTATAACTCTACACCAGGGTAGTCCAAATAAATTCTCCAGTCATATTAATTGAAGCAGGCTAATGCTGTCTGTAGCCTAGACCTAAAAAAAATAAAAGGACAATAATGTGTAATTGTACACTGGGATGCATTTTCCCGAGCGGGGATGGACACTATGTACAATCTTGCATGGGAGAAATGGGTACCTTTGGAAAATATACACTTGGATTCCAGCGCCTAACACAACTAACTAGGAGTGGCACTGGGAATGCTTGTGAATTCCCAAAAGTAGGACACGTTTATCCTTTCGAAAGTTTACAGCTAGGGGCGCAGATTCATTACTTTCTTTGTGAATCCGAGCCCTTGGTGCACAAAAATTGAAACGTACTTTTAAGAAAGTCAAATAAATAAATAGGCTTCCGAATTCCAGTGTGCAGATTGTTAATGGCCACACGTAGCAGCAACCTCCACTTCCAGGTCTTCTGTCACATATGTTCCTCATCAAAGCACTGCACAACCTAAAGTGAAAGAATCCAGAAGTGCAAGAAGCCAATAAGCAGCCAGCTCTTCTGTGAGGTAACTACCGTGTAAAATAAGCCACTTACAATTGAGAATGCTAGCAAGAATGTCCGCCCGAAGTAAAGTAAACAGGCCTTGATTTATTCAATGCGTGCTTGAAACAGAGCAGACCTAAACATCTGGGCTCCAGCTCTGCGAGCCAAGCAAATTCCCGCTGTGAAATGCAGCACATTGTCCCAGTAGGAGCATAACAGATGCATAAGCAGAGCCCTGCAAACAATATGCAGGGATTCCACTAGGCACTATCAGCAAATAATGCCATAAAACTGAACTCACAGTACAAAATACACAGTAATAATTGCCAGCACTTGCCCGCGAATAACATTTACAACCAGCCCCTTACTTGGTGTTTGCTTGCGTGCCATGCCTTAAGTCCAATTTCTAAAGCAACAAAGAAGCTGTAATGAAGATGGATGATTCTGGTTCATTCAGGATTGCAATGCCATGCATAGCTACTGCTACACCAAACACAAACGCCTGCATCCACTATATGAACAGTTCAGGCATTAAGCCAAATGAAAAAATAAAATGTAAACTATCTTTTTTAAACCAAAAATAAATACAATAAAAAATATTAAGTGATAGAAAAAACTTTTTTTTGCTTTCATTTATTTCCATTGCACAACCAAAATGTATTTTACCATTTTCCCAGTATTCGCAGTGCTACGGAGAACTTTCTTGTGGCAGTTACACATTGAATTTTATGGATGTGGACCGCTCACCTTCTGTCAATCGAGGGATTGTCTAATCCCTTTCCAGTGTCCTGGCTTCATTGCCCCCCACCTGTCAAGCCTCTTCTTAGCCTTGTCCAAGTGTATTGCCTCTTTTACACTCAGATGTAGAGCACTAACAATGTGTCTGTACACCAGCCACGGTCGGTAGTGGGAGTACCTGCAGGGTGGTGATGTGGGGAGGGGCTGGGTGGGGGGAGTAAACTATGAATTACGAAGGTTTACAGGTAAGTAAACAGATAAATAAATACAACGAAGTTCGTTGCGGGCACTGCATCGCCTTTGGGGATGCAGTGCACGCAACAAAATTCGTTTTATTTATATGTTTACTTACCTGTGAACCTCCGTAATCCATAGTTTACTCCCTCCACCCTACCCCTTCCCCTCCCCACATCACCGCCCAGCAGGTACTCCCACTACCGACTGCAGCTGCTGTACACAAAGCACCCGGTGCACCAAGAGGCTTATTTATGAGAGCCCTGCGTTACTTTTGTACCATGTAAAGTGGTACATGCATGATGCAGGGCTCTCAATCAGATTTGCGAAGCCACTCAAAGCCACCCTGTATTGCTTTGAGTTGCCTCATAAATCTTGAGTAAGGCAATGCAACGCAAATTACTGTGTCGCCTTACTAAATGTGTACAGGAGGCATTCATCTAAAACTGGGGAAGCGCCAAATCTGTATGCCTCCTGAGGTGAGGCGTAACCAGGAGAAATATCTCTATTTCTCCTTGGTTTTTCTCTTTCTATGTGTGCTGTATTCTGCAGCACACATACATAGAGGAAAGTGCCTCTTAGGATTGTTTTTGTGCTGTAAGGTGTCCCTTTCAGCACAAACATAATAGTGTCTGCATGGCTGCCTACATGGCGCTAGGCTGCCAAAACAGCGCCAGCAGAGGGAGTAAGGACAGGAGTGCACTGTATTGCAGAAATACAGTGCAATACTGCCCTTTCACCTTGGGCATAGGGCAGCGCAGCAAGGTGTTTTGCTGAGCTGCCCTACAGCAAAATCCCACAAATGAGGGTCAAAGTATGTTGCAAATGCGCAGACTCTCAGAGACAAAGGGATGATGGCCAGAATCCCAGCCACATTTCTGTACTCATTTGAAATAGGGTATTTTGTTATTTTAGGAAGTTGAACCAATATTGGTAGTTTTAAATCCTTCTCTAATGGTTTCCTTCTGAATCTTACGCTCATGTTCAATAGATATTGCAGGTCAGTTAACTAGTAAAATACTTAATCAGCATCTAGCACTAATGCTCAAATTAATTATCTCTTGCTAATTGACTCAGTACATAAAAATACACCCTTGAACTTACAATAGCTAACTCAATTGATGAAGCAACATTGAAGATCCTCTACCTATTTGCCACTTAACAAAGTCCATGACAGATTAACACGTGCTGCTATTAAAGATAATAATGTTGTTTCTCCACATTTTCTAGTTCTTCGAAGCTCTTGCTGTTTGACTGCAGAGGTTACACCTTCCCCAAAAGTCACTGCTGCTCATTTCACTTCCATAAGTGACAATTCTGAGAGGTACTCATGGTCCAGTGGCACTGGGAAATAACAGTCTCCTGTATTCACAGCCCTCATTACTAAATGGTGACTACAGTGTGGGATGCCTGCAGACGCTTTGTGGAATCCATAATGTTTTCTCAATATTGATAACAGCAAACAAAACCTCTGGGGATGCTAGATCAATTTATTCTTGACCATAGCATCTTGCATACTAGGTAGGATAACGGTAACTGTTGCGTATAATGTTATTAAGCCAAAAAGATAGTCTGCTCCTAGAGGAGAAAGATGAACAGGTTCGATCCTTTAGGAGACATCATTTAAATATGATCTTTTCTTGAACGTCAACATTGCGGCTGTGGAGCTTCTCATTGCCGCTGGAGACCATGAATTCTAATTACCCCTGCAGGTTGATGTGCCTCCAGCTTGCGCTATATAGCCCAGACACAGCCCCATTGCCCTGCAAGCACTTTGCTTGGATGCCAACATTGCTGCTGGGGAGCCATTGAGATCGCCGCTGGGAAACACGAGCCCCGTAACCCCTCCAGCTTGACATACCTTGATAGATCCCAAATTATCAAAATAGCGAACAGTCTTTCACCTCCTTCGGCGGTAGATCAAGGTGTTCCTTAAGGCTCTATACTTGCACCCAAACTGCTCAATCTCTATTTAGATCCACTGGGAGATCTCCTAAGTAAATCCGAGGTCCACTATCATCTCTACCCAGACGACACTCAAATCTACCTCAAAGTTGCCTCCACTCACGATCTCTCCGTCCTAAGCTCGACCCTGAACTCCATTCAAAACTGGATGTCAACACATCAACTGATTCTGAATCCCTCCAAAACTGAATTCCTCCTCCTCTCCTTCTCACTCTCTCCTCCCCCGGTGCAAACATGGATGGATCAGTTGAATCTACTTAACAATAAACCCCTCATTGTTGACAGCACAAAATCCCTGGGTGTCATACCCGACAAAAATCTCAATCTAATCTCCCACATCAACTCCATTGCAAAGTCTGCTCGATACCAACTGCGCCTTCTTTGGGGAATTTGACGCTTTTTCCCGGAGCAAGACCTTAAAACTCTGGTGTAATCACTGGTCCTCTCCAGACTGGACTACTGCAAATCTCTTCTCACTGGCCTCCCCAAATCCTACCTGTCCCCCCTTAAATATATTGTCCATTCAGCAGCTCGCTTCACTTATGGGGCCATAAGAAGCGACCACATCACACCCATGCTATCCACCCTCCGCTGGCTTCCTATTGAGGCAAGAGCTATCTACAAGACTCCCTGTATCGCCCACAAAGCCTTGCACTCCTCCTCTCCTTGCTACCTGGTGAATAAACTGAAACTCTCTGGAGGCTCTAGACCATCACGTTATGTTGAAAATTTACTGCTTGAACCTCCCACTTTCAAGAAGGAAAGATCGATGGCCCAATCCTTTTCAGGCAACAGGGTGAGAATCTGGAACTCACTTCCGCCTCAACTCCGGACCACCACCTCCTCCCAGGCCTTCAAAACTGACCTCAAAGTTCTCCTTCTTCAAAGACACTTCCAAATATAATTCACCCCCCTCTATTATCTGAAGGAAGACCCTCCATTATAGAGAATCCTTTTCTCCATGACTATGGAAGTGCCTTCCCAGTGTGTTCTGACAGCTATTGCAGTATTATCCTTCTACCTGTGTTTGGTACTCGTTTATAACATGCACACATCACTTTTCTCTTGTAACACACTGTTTGCTACCTCTTACATTTTGTTTACTTTCGATACTTGCACAAGTGCCACCATTGCCTACGTAACGTTTGTTCTTGTGCTTGAGAGTCTGCCATTTATTACAGTATTATACCTCTACTTGTACTTTGCACGCTGTTGTAACCTGTACACATGTCACTTTTACCTCCTGTAATGCACCGTTTGCTACCTCCTGTATTTTTTTTGCTCACAATTGTCATTTTTGCCTCATGTAACTTAACGTTTGCTTTTGTAATGTTCTCCTCATGGCCCACTAATTTAAAATCAGCTTTGACCTGGTCCCCCGACAAAAGATATGACACGTTCTTTGTGAAATGGGCATCCCCTATGACATTTTATCCCTAGTTATTCGCCTCCATGAAGGTACTAGGATAACATTTGTTGGGATGAGGAGGGGCAGATTACAGACAAAGTTCCTGTCAACAAGGGTGTCTGACAAAGATGCGGGGTGGCCCCCACACTGTTTTTCCTATACCTGAATGGCATAGTACAATTTCTCTCTCAACACCTTGCAAACATGCCCACCCTTGCTAAGTTAAAAACACCCATTCTATTCTTTGCTGAAGATACTTTATTAGTCTCCAAAACCCCAGGCGTGCTGCAACGGTTGTTGAACTGCTTTGAGGATTTTTCCCACATTTCCATACACAAATTGTGGGTGCTATTTTTAAAGAATACTGTGCATCATGCTGCAAACCAGAGGCGCCACTTCATATTTATGGAAATTGAATCCTTAAATGGCAAACGTCGTCTTAAATGGCACCAGGTATCTGTTCTACAAGATATCTTGTCCTCCATTAGTCTTGACCTGCAAATAGCCTTATCTAACCCAAGTGCCAGTCAGCACAAAGATGATGATGTTATGAAAGTATTGTATACTTACAAAAGCTTTTTCAAGCACATTAAGTCATACTTTATAATTTATGTGTTATATATTAAAAAGTATTCATGCCACCCCAGCTCATTGTTCAATAAGGATTGTAGACGAGCTCGAAAACCACTGGTGTGGCCATTAAATGGAAGGATTTAGAACAAATTCGCACTAAAAGGAAGACGTACAAGCACATTAAGCTCAAGGCAAAAGGGGACTGAGATGCAGAGGTGGCATAATCTTAAAGAATCATGCGCAGATAAAGACTACAGCAAATTATAGTATTTGTAACTTGGGGAGAATGTGGCTGCATCCCAACCAACTAATCATGTATCAACAAAGGACTGTTTGTTTTTAGTTTAGAAAGCTTTATTGAATGAAATATGCAAGTAAAACATTAGCACATAATCACAATCAATAGGAAAAAATTGGAGATATGAAAAGATACAATATAAGTGTGAGTATTAAAAAACAAGACATCCCAAAAAGGCAAAACATAATATATGTACTAAGCGAAGATGCTTTTTTTTTAATATGTATATTTTGAAAGAGAGAAAGTGAGAAAGAGAGGAAAAGAAAGGGAAGGGACTAAAGAGAGAGAAGGAGGGAGGAGGAAAAGAAAACAGAACATAGAAGATTAAGATAAATTAAAAGAAACAATTGAGGCATATTAGGATACACGTATGGAAAGAAAATCAGTTAGAGGTAACCATAACAAATCTCTTTTAATCAAAAGAGAGGTAGTCGTAGCATGGGCACGATCAAGTCTGTGATGATGACGTAACAAATTCCACCATGCGGTATAAGAGATCTTTGAAGTATCTTTCCAATTCGTTGTAATAATCTGCAAAGAAATAGCTATGAACAAGTCTACAAATTTACGAACAGTATATGAAACATTCCAAAAAGGAGAAGAACCACCTAAAAAAATATGAACAATGTCAAAAGTGTGATTGGAACTTAAAATATCATTCAGCTTGCACCATATTTGTTGCCAAAGCGAGTTAACCAAGGAGCATTGAAAAAACATATGAAACAGATTGCTATCAGGTTGAAGACATGACCAACATTGACTGGAATTTAAGGTTTTGAACTTGAATAAGTCGGAAGGGGTAAGGAAAAGTCGATTATAAACAAAATAAAGAGTCTGAGTGGTGCTAGCTGAATGAGATATGGTGTGAATTTTAGACCACATGAATTCCCAAATAGGAAAGGAAAAATCCTGTGCTAAATCCTTTTCCCATGCAAGTTCGGGTTTGGATTTAGGGCGGTCGGGAGCGGAGCGGGAGAGGATCTTGTAAATAGTAGCAGCTTTGTGTGGGGTGGTGAAATTTAAAGGGGTAGAGTCTGATGGAGCAATATCAGATAATGAATTGTGGTACGAGATGAGGGTAGATAAGGCTAGTTTAAAATCAGGAAACTGGGGAGAATATGAATTAGATAATTGAAAGAATGAGCGAATATCTGCCAAATACAATATGGAACCATTAACAAAGAGCTTATCTACATACATTATACCTTTGTCAATTCATTCCTTCCAAAAGGGGGCTTTGTTATTGATCTTCAGGGAATGATTATACCATAACGGGATAAGAGAGTGTAAATACGCTTGAGAAAAAGAGGAGCGAAACAATGAGAGTGAAAGCGCCCTGGAGAGTTTGAAAGTGGGTGAAAGAAATCATTTACGGGGTTGAGATAAATGAGTAGCAGCGAGGAAAGGGAAAGGCGAAAGCTGAGCTAGCTCTAGGGCACTCCATGCAGTGATAGGGGGAGAGGATGAATCCGCAAGGAATGGCCAGATTTGTTTTAAGGTGAAGGAAGAATGAAAACGAAAGAGGTTGGGAAAATTTACACCTCCCAAATGTTTTGGTTGCTGAAGGCGAAACAGGGATATCCTGGGTTTACGGTTGTTCCAGAGAAAACGAACAAGGATGCGATTGATAAGCGTGAAGAAATAAGCAGGGAGGGAAATGGGCAGCATAGAGAGATAAAAATTAATAATGGGAAGAAGCATCCATTTAATAGTTGCCAATCTTCTCCATCAGGATAAAAATAGGGGGACCAACGTTCTATAAGAGCAGAGAGCGTGGAATGAATATCTTTATGATTAATTTTGATGGTATCTTTGATAGAATTGGCATATAAGACACCCAAACATTTGATGCTCGTAGGATTCCATTCAAAACCGGAGCCGTGATATGTGAAAGACAGAGTTTGTTAAGAGGTAACACCTCAGATTTATCAATATTGAACTTATATCCAGAAACTGAGGAATATTCATTAAGTAAGTAAAAAAGAGCAGGTAAAGAAGAAGTAGGTTTAGAGATATAAAGTAAAATATCATCAGCATATGCTGTGAATTTGATATCTAGCATTTTATAAACAAAACCGGAATAAGATGTAGAGCACCAAATTTTTTCAAGGAAAGGTTCTAAGGCTAAAATAAAAGGAAGAGGAGACAAAGGACAACCTTGTCTAATACCCCTATGTAAAGGAAAGCTGACTGAGCACCATTAACCCAAATAGAAGTAGAGGGGGCTGAATATAATAATTGGATAAGTTTAATAATATGGGGACTGAAACCATGCCAATGAAGAGCCCCAAACATGAAGTCCCAATTAACCCTATCAAATGCTTTCTCAGCATCAAGGGTGATGGCAGCAAGAGGGGCATTCATTTTGGAGGCGAGATGAATATTGTTGAGGAGGGTTCTAGAATTATCCGTAATAGACCTGCCTTTAACAAAGCTGGACTGATAAATGTTGATGAGGTCCGGAACAACAGTATTCAAACGGGCGGCTAACATTTTTGCATACATTTTGCAATCTGTATTGATTAAAGAAATAGGCCGATAATTTTTGCAAAGGGAGGGATCTTTATCTTTTTTGGGGAGTAAACATAACATAGCTTGAGTAAAAGAACCTTTGGATTCACCCATGGAGAGAAAGGAAGCTATCAATGAGGATAAGTGTGGTATTAGATAATTTTTAAAATGAAAATAAAAGCGGACAGTGAAACCATCGGGCCGGGAGACTTATCTTTGGGTAAAAGAGTGATTGCTTGCAAAATCTCCTTTTCAGAGATGGGGGCATCAAGAGAGGAGAAGTCAAGATCAACGGGTGAGGATTTAGGTCTATTTGAGAAGGGGATGGAGTCGATTCAAGTGTATATAAAGAGGAGTAGTACTGAACAAAACAATCAAGAATGTTATCATCCGTGCTGTGACGATTCCCATGAGCATCAGTAATAACAGCTATGTTGGATTTTTGTTTCTTAATTTTAAGGTAATTTGCAAGAGATCTACCAGCTTTATTGCGCCCGCCATACATTTTAGAATTACATTTTAAAAGGTGATTGCAGGCCGCATCACAAGAGTATTTATTAAATTGAAGTTTAGCTTTAATAAGGGAAGAAAGAGCTTCAGGAGAGTTGGAAGTATAAAAAATATGCTCTAGATCTTTGATCTGTTTAATGATAAGGGAGTATTTGGAAAGGGCCTGCTTCTTTTTACGAGAAACGAAGTCAATGATAAAGCCTTGAGCTGAAGCTTTAAAAGCATCCCAGACAAAATGGAAATAGGAAGTAGAGTTAAGATTGTTATGAAAGAATTCTTTCAAAAAAGAATAAATTGATCAGCAAATTGATGGTCCAGAAGGAGAGAGTTATTGAGACGCCAACGTGGGGAGCTGGAAGTAGGTGAAGGTAAATCAATGTCTAGAATAACAGGGTCGTGGTCTGAAATGGGAATAGAACCAATTTCAATATTTGTCATAAATTGAAAAGTTTGTTGAGTGAGAAAAATATAATCAATCCGGGAATGAGATGCATGGACAGGAGAAAAAAAGGAAAATTCCAGGGTATCCGGGTGAGACAATCCCCAGGAGTCAATTAGACCACTAGAAGAGATTGCTTTGTAAAAGGACTTTTGCATTTTGTTAGGAATATATCTGGTCTGAGATTTACGATCCAGGAAAGGGTCCATTAACTGATTACAATCACCTTCAACAATTAAATCAACACTGGTGTGAGAGGAAAGAAACTTGGAGAAGTCATTCTAAAAAGTGAGATCAATACCAATGGGACCATAAACATTGCAAAAGGATAAATCCGAGTTATTGACCGTAACATCCAAATACAACCATCTGCCATTTGATTTTAAAATCTCATTTTTTAACTGAAGTGACAGAGATTTGTGAAGCTAAGGGCGAACAAAATACATCACCCACCCATTGTTTGCGTAAAGAGGAAAGGTCTTTCTGGGAAAGGTGAGTTTCTTGTAACAAAGCAACTTGGCATTTAAATCTTGCTAAATTAGATAAAACCCATTGTTTTTTAACCGGGGTCACGAAGACCTTTAACATTCCAAGATATTACACGAAGACCATTCATTTAAGAAAAAAATAGAAAGATATGCTTAAAGATAGAAAAAATGAAGAGAGCTGAGATCGAAATAAGCAACAGATAAACAGCTTAGGAGAAGAAGTAAAGACTGTAGAAATTAAAGACATAAGCCAGAAAATATAATACACCACTACCACAATAGGGAAAAAGAGAATAAGTGCATTGTGAAAAAAACTGAAAGGGTTTAGGTGAATCTGGGAATGAATAACAAAGGGAAGTAGAAAAAGGAGAGCAGAATTAAATGAAGAATTCCATGAGGAAAGAAATAGAGTGAGAGAAAAGATAGCAGGAAAAAGAGAGGAATGGGAGATCAAAACTCCCCTGAGATAAAGTGAAGAAAAAAAAATGGCGAAAAGCCAAAATGCTTCAACCATGCAGGTCAAAAGCACATAGGACAATAACGTGAGAGCGGGAGCAGCAAAGGGCAAACAGCCGCACAACAAAAGAGAACGTCAAATGTATAGCCTCAAAAACATTGGATACAAGAAGGGAAGAAAAAATACAATTGGGTCAGGAGACCAAACACGACAATGTAGAACAAATGAAGGAGACTTACCAAACAATTGGGGAAGGAAGGCAGCGTACTAGGATGCATAGAAAAGACAACGGAACAGCACAATGAAGGGAAGATAAAACTAAAACATTGGAGAGGAGACCCAAAAAACAAGGTGAGAAAAACAAGAACACATTACCATGAGGAACAAAATAACGAGAAGTTATAAAACAACAAGCAAAAACACAGAAACATTAAGAACTACTATGTTACATGGAGTCTTCTTTATGAGTGTTAATAAACGTCCGAAGGTCCGCTGGATCGTCAAAGCTGAAAGTTCTTTCTTTATAAGTCACTCTGAAAAAGCAAGGGTGAATGAGGCCGTATCTGGCATTCATGGATCGTAGTGTAGGTTGTAAGTCCAGAAAATCCTTGCGTCGCGCAGCAGTCAGCTTAGAAACATCCTGAGTGAGAAAAATGTTGTGACCAGACCATAGTAACTGCTTGTGCTGTTTGGCAGAGTGAAGAATAGTCATAAGGTCTGAGTAGAGAAGAAAATGGGCGATGAGGCCTCTGGGTTTTGAAGATACAGAAGAATTTTTTGGTCCAAGACGATGCGCCCTTTGAATATTCACATCCAGATGCCTAGGAAGGCCAGTAATAGGTAAGATTTGAGCCTTTAAAAATTGGATGATGTCTGACCCCTCCAAATTCTCCAGAATACCATAAATGCGCAGATTGTTGTGCCTATTCCGATTTTCCAAATCCTTAGAGGTTTTCTTGAGCACAGCAACTTCTTTTGTAATGCTGGCAACCATAGCAACAATATTTTGGGCATCACTGATCTGTTGTTCAACTTCTGATACCCTCTTATCCAAGTTGGACCACTTTTCGTCCAGTCTCTGTAAGGTAGTGGTGGTATCAACCATAAAAGGGCGTATAAGGCGTAGCTCCTCCATGATATCTTCTAGAGTAACAGGAAGTGGAGACTTAGAGGGAGAGGGAGGATCTTTTTTTAGGCGCTTACCAGAGGAAGCAGGGTCCTTGCGTGTAGAGGAAGCTGTAGTAGAAGCTTTGGAGTTGTGTGCGTGCTCCATTATGATGAACACTGAGAGGACCAGTGTAGAGGTAGAGGGAAAGTAAACCACCAGGGCACGTAAGTGATAAGCTGACCCAAAGAGCAACAACAGTCAAGTGGAAAGCACACAAAGAAGATTAAGCATTCAAAAATACAGCAAACTGCGAGAGAAAGGTAGCGCTGTTACATAGACCAAGGGATATACCACATATGCCAGTGACGCACATTCAAAGGAGTAATGCTGAGGCAAAATAATTCCAAGAAGCATTGTTGAATCAAGTCAATTAGGAAAATTAGCCAGTATTTGCAGCAATAAGTGAGAGATGAAGGTAACTGGATGGTCAGAGGCAAGAACAAAGAAAAAAAAGATCATTTTGGAGAAAAAAACGAGTGAAAAACAAAATGGCGGCCGCTGTCAAATTAGGAGCATTTCCGCAATTATCTATGTGAAAAAATGAGTTGGCGCCCCAAAAAGCATACCCAGCTGAAGAGGAGCATCTCCAAATCCGCCGAATTGCAAAGAAAACGCTGGCAAAGAACGAGTCCTTCTTCACGAAGCGCCGCCTGACATCGGGGAGCTCAAGGGGGTGCGGCCATTTTGTTTTGCCGCATCGCGTGCTCTCACAAAGGGCACAACAAACAAGCACTGGCAAGTGCAACGAACAAAGTAAACAAGCACTGGCAAGTGCAACGAATAGCAAGAAACGGTTTAATCAGCGCGTCCTGGGATAACAGGATCGTGCGATGGCTGACCCCGTTCCCATGGGTATGTTGGGAGTCTCGTTCCTGCACCGCCCATTGCTTCTCGCTCTTGAATCCGGCGGGGGTATGGGCCTGCGGTGGCAAGAATGGCTAGAAGATTTCACAGACTTCATGAAAGGGTCGCAGGTGACTGATGTCGAACAGAAATCGCTCTCAAGAATCTTGTAGGTAAAGAAGTTCGACAGATCATAAAAGAGCTGCCTACGGAGTCCGCTGGTTCATATGATAAAGTCTGTGAAGCACTAAATTGCAAGTTTCTGCACAAAAAGAACATTGACTATGAGAGGTACACATTTAAACATTTAACCTGGCTGCACAAGAGAAAATTGAACAAATGGGTGCATTCGTCACATGTCTGAGACGTTTGGCAAGATACTGTGACTTTGATCATTTCTCCACCGACGATGCCCTCCCACTGAGGATTACAGAAGGTTGTCTCTCAGAGCCTCTGAGACGCAAACTGCTCAAGAAAAGCTACTCGCTGGAAGAGATTAAAGAAATGACTAGAGTCGATGAGCAAGCCGACGAACATGCGAAGAAGATGGAAGCGGGGAGAAGCGAGAAACATGAACAGGCGTTCAGGATACAGTCTCGACAAGCGCACGGGCGGTCCCCACCTCAAGCGCGCTCCTCCAGATCCAAGAAACAATACCACACGTCAAGTCGTCCACGTAGAAACACAAGTCACACCAAGAAACAATCAGAAAAACAATTGAAATGCTACAGATGCGGATACGATTTCCCGAATGCAGATGCATGCCCAGCACTAGGCCAACAATGTCGGAAATGCGGTAGAGACAACCATTTCGAAAGCATGTGTGAGACGTCGCACACGAGCGATCAACAAGGACAGGCCAGGAACCATCGTCCCTCAAGCAGCCGACACCATGTTAGAGCAGTCCAAGATAGACGAGACTCATCCACGGGGACGTCACAGTCCAGCTGTCACTCCTGCAGGACATATCAATCTCGACGGTCGTCATCCAGAGAGTCAAGATCACTCTCACCCATCTCACAAAACAGAGACAAATACATATATTTTGTGGCTGATCCCGATCGGCTAAAAGAATATCCACGCCTAGACATCAGAATGGGTTCACATCATACCAGGTTTGTGCTGGACAGTGGGACGTCACTGAACTACCTACCGGTGACAGAATATCAAAGAATGAGGCCGCCTCCCAAACTGGTCAATGCCCATGTGCAAGTATATATGTGGATGTCAAAGAAGCCACTACGTATCTTGGGAAGTTCGCAACCGATCTGTCATATCAAGATCGCACGATACAAGCATACATTCACGCCATCGAGGGGCCTGAGGCAGGTTGCCTCCTAAGCCTGGCCACTGCAGAACGACTAAAGTTGATAGACATATTATACAAAGTGGATGACAAACTAGACGTCATTCAAAAGTTCCCCAAGCTTTTCCAAGGTCTTGGGAAGATGAAAACTGCCAAATCAGACTGCACATCAACGAACCAATCACACCTGTGGCACAACACCACAGAAAAATCCCATTTTACCTGCAAGATGCCGTAGAGAAGGAGCTTCAAGACTTACTAGAGGCCGACATCATAGAGAGAACGGACGGACCAACACCATGGGTCTCCCCGGTTGTGGTGGTCCCAAAGAAAGGAGAAACCAGCCGAGTCCGTCTATGCGTGGACATGAGAGTGCCTAACACAGCGATAGAGAGAGAGAGACATCCAGGCCCTCACATCAGTGACATTATCACGTCACTCAATGGAGCTAAAATATTTTCAAAATTAGACCTTAACAAAGGGTATCACCAACTAGAACTACATGAGCGGTCAAGATATATTATGACATTCTCGATGCATTTGGGGCTGTTCAGATACAAAGACTAAGTTTTGGGGTGTCCTCAGCAGCAGAAATCTTTCAAGAAGCAATCAGGAGAACAATTCATCATGTTCCCAATGTACTAAACTATAGCAATGAAATCGTGGTATATGGAGCAACCACTCAAGAACACGACAGGGCGTTAGATCGAGTCTGTCATGCACTGATGGAAGCCAACCTCACACTCAACCAGAACAAGTGTGTATTTCACAAGCCAACGCTGACATTTTTTGGTCACATATTCTCCGGAAATGGCATGAAATCAGACCCGGAAAAGGTTATAGCGCTAAATGACACACCGAGTCCAGATGAAGTTGGCGACATACGATCGTTCCTAGGCATGGCCAGCTACTGTACCAGATATATACCAGACTACGCCACAATAAGTCATCCCCTGAGAATGCTCACCAAACAAGGACAGCCATTTCAGTGGTCCACTCAATGTGAGGGGGTGTTCAGAGAAATCAAGGAAGATGTGGAGTCGGCTAAAAATGTGGCCTACTTCAATCCAAAAAAGAAGACAGAGATAACAATAGATGCCAGCCCCGTAGGACTAGGAGCCCTCCTAGCACAATACGACAGGGAAGAAGACCAGCAGCACATAGTTGCATACGCCAGCAGGAGTCTAACAGACATGGAGAGAGCATACTCCCAGCCATAAAAAGAAAGTTTAGCTGTCGTATGGGCGTGTGAACAATTCCACATATTCATCTTTGGTAAACACTTCACCCTGGTCACTGACCATCAAGCTCTGACCACAATTTTCGGAAACCCCCGAGCAAAAATGCCACCACGGATAGAGAGATGGGGCCTAAGGCTACAAGAATACACATACACCATCATACACAAGCCAGGAAAAGCTGCAAACCCCGCAGACTGCATGTCCAGACACCCCACCAGATCCAGCAAATCAGAACAATCGATTGCGGACGAATACATCCACTTCGTAGTAGATCAAGCCAGACCTCCGGCCGTTCCCCTGGAAGCCATCTGTGAGGCGACACAGGCTGACGTCACCCTACAAGAAGTGAAACGTCGGATACAAACCAACAGCTGGCGACATTCACAAATCAATAGACAAAACGACCAGAGATGGCAGCATTCAAACATGTCCACAACGAACTGTTAATAGCGACAAATGGTCTCCTCCTAAGAGACACCCTGATTGTGATCCCACAACAGCTAAAACAAGGGGTATACCTCTAGCACACGAAGGACACCGGGGCATAGTAGCCACAAAAAGAGTACTCCTCGAAAGAGTATGGTTCCCAACACTGGACCTAATGGTGGAAACAACATTGAAAGATTGCCCACAATGTCAACTGGTGAGCCGTCCAGATTCCCCTGCACCGCTACAAATGTCTCCACTACCAGAAGGTGTCTGTCAACACGTCGGACCAATATGTCCTGGTCATCATGGACGAATACTCCAAATTCCCCATCCCACAACTGTGCACATCCACGAAGGCCTCCAGCGCCATACCGATCTTAGAGGAAGTCTTTACCACGTGGGGCATTCCTCAAGTGGGGAAGTCGGACAATGGACCTCCATTCAACAGCCATGACTTCGCTGAGTTTGCTCAACACCTCAACTTCAAACACCGGAAGATCACACCACTATGGCCTCAGGCGAACGGAATGATTGAACGTTTCATGACCACGTTCAAGAAAGCCATTCAGCAAGTGGAACTCACCCGAAAGAACATTCAGACAGCACTAAACGAGGTACTACCAGCATACCAAAACATGCCCCACTTCACCACGGGCAAGTGCCCTGCCACCCTCATGCTAGGACGACCAGTGCGTACAAGATTACTAATGATGAGTATTGCAGCGAGTAAACAGTATCCCGACTCCGACCAAGAAGAGATTGTGGCCATGGATAAAATGAAGAAAGAAAAGATGAAGGACTATGCGGATGAACGTCGACATGCCTCTCCCACGCAAATCCAAGAAGGAGACTGGGTGTTGGCGTGGCAAGAGCCACACCGAAAGACTGACTGCAGGTATCATGAGACCCCACTGAAGGTAGTGCAACAGAAAGGAACTATGATCACCGCAGAAGCTGACGGAAGACGAGTTACCAGGAATGTGATGCACTTTAAAAAGTGCAGTCCCAATGTCAAAGAACTATTGACTGAACCGAGAGTGGAGAAAAGAGAACCAGAGACACTGCCCAGCCGCAGTCAGGCATTGATGGAAATCACTGACGAGCATGAGTGAGACCGTCCTGATCTTCAGTCGCGCCCCAGATGGACCATTAGAAAACGTCTCGCCTTATTGAAGAACTTTAAGTAGAGATAGTCAGCGACGTGAAAACAAGGGGTGTAAACAGACTGCTGTGTTTTGTTTCTATTTTTGTTTTGTTTACAGAGGGGGGAGATGTAGTGATGTCCATACATATGGGGCACTAGGACATGCCAGAGGGGAACGAGGGGGGGGAAAGGGAGGAGCCAGGGACGGCAGTTTGCAGTTGTACTAGGATGAGCAAGGAGGCAAATAAAGAAGCTCCTAAATTATAACAAGTGTCCGCGTGTTTGTGTACCAGGCAGGACACTACAGCTCCCAGTCAATGTGACTGGGCTTTCACTGCCTCTTGCCGCTCATTCTAAAGCTAGAAAACATGATACATTACAAAAACACACAACTGCAATACACACAGCATGCTAAATAGATAGCAGAAACAAACTAAGGGGCCTATTAGGATGGCGGACGGACCTGCGTCCGTCCGCCACCCCCAGGTGGAGGGACTGTCCGCAGGGGCAGTGGCGGTCCCTCCGGTGCAATTAGGATGTCACCGCCACCCTGGCGGTCACATCCTGTATCTTTAACCTTGCGGCGGGTGCTGCTTGAAGCAGCACCTGCCACAAGGTTAAAAATGCATCTTTTACATTGACATGCACAAAGCGGCAGGCACCGCTTGGTGCCTGCTGCTTTGTGCATGTAAATGCTGGGGTGTACCATAGGTACCCCCAATGTGCACCCCCCACCCCGACACCCTGGGGGCCCGCAACACCAAAGACCACATGCTTTTCCATGGTGAAAAGCATGTTGCAAAGCTGATCGTAATTTGGCTGACGGTGTCTTGCAGACACTGCCACCAAATAGCCATCCACACCCTGCAGATCAGCAGCAGACGGACCTGCCATCCGCCGCTGGTCCCACCGCAATCCCACCGCCATCCTAATCTGGCAGTGGGTGTTTTCTGTGGCCGCGGCGGTGAATCCGCATCCTCCAGGCCGGCGGTGGCTTCCGCCGGCCCGGAGGATGCTGATTCACCGCCATCCTAATCGGCCCCAAAGATGGGGAAAGGGCTCCTTTGCCCACCGGCGAAACAGGTACTTTTATCTTAACGCTTACTATCTCCTCTACTGTATAAAAGGTATTGTCTGCTGGGAAATGTACAGCAGCATACTATACTTTGGAGAAAAGTAAGTCACATTGTGCGCCTCAGAAAGGGCACAAGGCACATTATTTGTGCCTGTCTTTTACACAGAGTTCACTAAACGTCATGTGTAATTGATGGGATGGATGTTGTATTTCCAACATTTATATTAGAAATATTTCTGTCTCTTACAGTACAGTAATGTAAAAGTTTATATAAGCCCAACTGTGGCATGGTTGACACACACCAAGCGCTACATGTTTAACACAAACGGTGCTCTAGGCGCAATGTATTTAACGCTACTTGGGAACAGAACCAGTACCTAAATAAATATTTCTGTCTTTTACAATAATGCAAAACATTAAATAAACCCCCAAAACAGTAATGTAATTTGCGAGTTACACCAAATAAATAAGCATCTTAAAAAGTAAGTCCCCTACTGCGGAAAGCTTCCCAATGGTGATTTAGGGCAATTCGCAACATATTTACGTTCCACTAAAAAACATACATATGCCAGTCTTACCACCGCGTAACAGTTATACTAATGACATCCTTTTGCCTTTTTAACTCAAAATAGGAAGTATTGAACCTTGTTCTGGGATTGCAGACTTGTATCGTTCTCAGTTTACAAAGAATGTAAGGTGTAAACATTAGAAAGTGCTTATGTGCTAAATGTAGCAAAAAAAGTCACTCGGTAAAAACAGGCAGGAGTGAGTCTAAAAGCAAGTCATGTACCAGAAAAACAGTATTCCGACGCAATAGATAAAATATAAAATAGAATTTCTTTTATTCCAAATGAAGCAGATTTTTTTGCACTGTGAGTATAATATCTTAAAAAAACACAGCCAAAAGGATACTTCAACGGATACATTTTTAAATGTCACTAACATCTGTTCAATTTGTTACCAAGGAATAGAGTGACTGCAAACGAGTTGTGGCTGATGAAAACAATATACCGGCGCACTCAGTTTCTGAAAGAAAGAAAGTCTTTCGACCATTAAACTTGTTGCCGTACGCTACTCACTTTGCAACTCAGTGAGGCACGAGAAAAACATTTTCTTGGGGTCCGAACAGTTTGGTCTTTGGTGTGGCCGAGGGCCGCACTAATGCCAGCGCAGGGGGGGAGTAAAGTGGGTAATGGGGAAGAGAAGCGTGTACATCTAGTGGATGAAAACAATTGTACAATGTGAAATCAGAAACTCTGGGATGAATCCAGGCTTCCCCACTTGACCAAAATGTGTGAGCCAGGGCAATTATTGCATTTCAATTTCCATCCTTTTTCTTCATTTTCGCATATAAGAGGACCTCAAAATACATGACTTCAGGATGCGGGCTATACAAAGCCTTCACCTGTGTTTGAATGTAATCACTAATGTCATTGTTGCCGGGATTAGGGGATGGGGGCGGGAAGCATGAACGCTTCTAAAGTGTTGAATACCATCACCTTTAAAAAAAAATACTATTGAAAGCACTGCTAGAACCTGATTTACGAAGCTGAAATGATTCTATGGGTTTATAAACCCCTTTTTGAATTTTAAAAAGACTATCACATTTTCACAAGTTTGCTGTCTTTAAAAATATAGGCTCTCCTAAAGTTAAGGGTCCAATTACTTTCTTTCTTTAACTGCAAATAACTAAGCCTGGGCAGTAAACTCCGCTCGCAGATTTTGCAAAGTTTTCTGCATCAAATTGCGAGGAAAATCCACCTCTCAGTTAGATTTTTCCTCATTCAATGACAAGTTTGTGAGCAGTTGAGAAACTGTCAGTTTGTGTTGAGAAAGCTGCCGCACGAGTAGAAAATCTACTTGAGTGGCAGAAAAGAATCAGTGACCACTTGCGCCCGCTTACACATGATGCTGTTCGCAATAATTTCACAGCCCATACAAACACCCAGCGCTGAAAATTACTGCAAACTGCATTTTTCTAAAGCACTCTGCCACTTGCAGAACTCCACGTAGCACGGGGAGTTCTTTTTGTACTTCATGGAGTTCCGCAATGCGGAACTCCGAAAACTCCGCCCAGGCTTACAATTAACCTTTAAATTAGTGCTTGCTGTTTGATAATGTTTATTTAATGTTAGAGCTGAGTCAAGGAAACAGCAGCCCGGCGCTGCTGCAGCACAGGGGGCACATGTAAAGGTCAGGAGGGCCGCATGCGGCCCACGGACCGTACTTTGAGTATCACTGACCTAGATGAAATTAACAGGAGCCAACAGGTTTGCAACTTGATGAATTTGCTCCTGACACTCCTGCTTGTGGACCATTCTGGAAAAAACGTGCATATGTGACAAAAAAGGCAGTACATGTAAAAAAGCTTTCACTAGGCATGGGGAGATAAAGTGGTTTCCTTACAATTACAGGATGTTGAGCCTCCCACCAAGACTCGAAAGCCATACAAAAGGTCATGCACAAGGTTCACGAAACCCAAACAAAAGGAACATGTTAAACAAGAGTGTAAGAAAACAGTGGAACAGGAATATTCAGAAACAAGCTGAAGAAAACAGTGGCAAGGGGAGAATATCATTTAGAAAACAAATATGCAGGCTGCAAATTAAAACAAGGAACAGAGCGGGAGTCACGGTGGGGGAGGCAGCAGTAAAAAAGGTAGCAGTTACACAACTGTGACATTAAGAGGAGTTGGGAGGAAGAATGCTATATTTGAATGTAAGCAGCTAAGGCGCTGAGGCTAAACACAGACAAACAGTAACGCTGGAAACCAAGAATAAATAGTCCCCCCAGAAACAGATAAAGAACCACAGTGGTATGAGACAGTACTAAGTCCCTGCTCTGTGGGAGGAACAGAAGAGAGAAAGGAGGGACAAAGAGGCAGAAATGACCACTAGCAAGCAGGGATTTTTAAGGACACTGACATAGACAAATGAAAAGCAACGACAAGAAAGGGAATGGACTTCAAGCCCACACACCGATTACAGCACGTCTTGAAAAAACAGCCTGCATTGTCTAGCTCGAATAATTCTTACGGGGTAACCCAGTATCCCTGAGAACCTGGGCAATACAGTAGTAGTTTCAACAATGGTTCTTTCAGGTATCCAAACAATTGCTTTAAATCATATGCATGCCTTCAGCAGTAATCAAAACATAGCTTCAATTAATATGCTACATTAATTATCTTTAAAGTGCAAAACCAAACACAAAAAAAAGGGTCAGAGTGATTTTTAATTAAACAGTTATTTTTTCTTTTCTTTTTAGTTTTCAACTGACACCTTCCGTAAGAGCATAAAAAGCAATTTTTACTTTTTTCACAAAATACAAAATACGGCGCAACAATTCGAATCAGTGTAAGAAGTGACTTAGCGTGAAATATTGTGACATTGTGACATATAAGTGAAGGTCTATATACAAGTGAATGAGTGATTATGAGAAAGAGGGGAAAGGTTATAAAAGGCCAATTCCTATCTCGTTAATACTCGAGACCAACACGCTATTTCAATTAGCTATGGTGTGTTGGACACGGTAAGTTGGTCCTTTGGTGGTTCTGTCGACGTTTCGACCCTATGGACACCTTATTTATGGGTCACTGGCGGGTCTTCTTCAGGACGGGGACTGGGAAAGGATTATTGCGCCTGTTGGTTTAAAAGGGATAAAACCATCAGGTTTGGGTTTTGCACAAGGAATTATTATTGGAAGACGTTGTTACAATTTATTACCAGGTCTTCACCGAGCAGACATCCTTATATTCTACTTTGTGCGGGTGTCTTCAGCAATCTTGAATCTAAATAATCAAACAATTAATATTATTGGACTAATTACTCCACATTAATCATATAAGGAATTGGATCAAGCCTCACGAGTGTATTACACTCACCTATTAAGGATATCCTGTGGCATTAATCAAGGATATTTCTATTTGTAGGATGGCTTTTCTCTCTAATCACCACGATCGTTGTGCATTACTTTCAACAATCTGCAAATTAATATTATTTACAAAGTATTAGTGGAGTGTTTTAAAAAAAAAAAAAAAAAAAAAAAAGGGGTCATTGGGAAAGTATAAACATGGTTAATCACCCCACTATGTTCTCTTAGCAGCACTCACCATTTGTATCTGCGTGTTTCTATATTCAAATAATGCAAGGTTGCTGTCTGCCATCATTATGCCATCTCGCATTCAATGTGGGATTTCTGTAATATTAAAAAACGGAAAAGTCCGTCAAATCACTTGACCACACAGACCGAATTAGAATCTGTGTAGGTCTGCAGATTGCCGCGCTTACTTTTAAGGTGCCGTTTCCTTCGTCAAGCTGGGATTCAAAACTCGTCTGCTCGGCTGAGCAGTGCCGATTAGTTCAACGCGGGTCCCAGAAGGCGGTAGTTATCAACTTCCGCGTTCGCCTCGAGGACGTCAGCGTTGCCAAGCAACATAACGCGAGACAAGGCACGCGTCAGAGTGACGTCAGCCCGTCTGTGTTAGAAACACCTCTGCCCGAGTCAGTTTCAAGACGCCTCTCGTTGCTAGGCAATCCTTACAAGAAAGGCTTTAGAGATTTTAAATCGAGGTATTGGGACTAATGCATTATTCATTATTCGGTACTCGGGAGGGAGATTACGACAATTTTAAGGAGGATTAGAAGAAAAGATAGTTCAATCTTTAAGTCGAGACACAGAGGAATTTAGTGAAAAGGATACTTAACACATCTCGATGACAAAATCAAAACACTTCCATAGCCTTTTGTTTCGCCACAATTAATATAAACAATCAGTTAACGTGATCCATGTACATTATATTTGAAAAACATACAACGTTATATTTCTTTTTCCTTTGTGCTAGCGAAAACAGTGTAATACTTTTAAGCTAAACTATTCAGAAATGTTTTGGGTCAAAAATAAGACAGCAGATATACACATAGCCAAACATTCACAGCTGTCCCATTTGTCTCGCTGTTTCTTCTCTCTCATTAAGCCCCTGTGAGACACTGTTCAAAGAATGTATCCATCTACACTCCTTATAGTTCATTGCCCTCGCTAAGGATCCACCCCTTGGGCCTACGGTTACCTTTTCCACAACTCTCCACTCCATCTCATCAGGCTTATGTTTATAGGTGTTATAATGCTCAACTAGTGGGGCCCCAATAGTGTTGCATCTAATTCGGCTCATATGTTGCAAAATTCTTATTTTGACTTTTTGTGTAGTTTGTCCTACGTAAAGCAACCCACATGGACAACTGATGGTGTATATCACATGGGTACTGTTGCAATTCGTAAACTGTGCCAATTTGTATGTTCTGGAGTTATGTGTGAAACTAGATCCTTCCTGGCAGAGATCACACACCTTGCAACTGCCACATTTGTGGTTGCCAACCAACGGAGGCAGATTCAACATACTTCTTAGGTCTTGTTGCTTAGGCGGATTGAGAAAAGTGCTGACCACTACATCCTTGATGTTTCTTCCTCGTTTGAATGCAAATAGTGGCTGCTCCTCCATCTGTAGGTCACTCGCCACCAGGTTCCAGTACTTCTTTATAGTTTTTTTAATATCCGCACTTTTAGTGTTATATGTGGTTACACATACTAAGTTCTTCGTGCCATCCGTCTTCTCCTTTGGTTCCAGCAATTGTTCACGTGGTTGGTACCATGCGCGTTTTCTTGCTTTTTTAAGCAAGCTCGATGGATATCCACGTTTCCTCAGTCGCAATGTCAGGTCTTCCGCAGCCTGGAAGAAGTCCTGTCGTCTATAGCAGTTCCTTCTTACCCTCAGATACTGTCCGTAGGGTAAATTGTCCCTTAGGTTCCTGGGATGATGTGATCCATACATCAGGAGTGTATTTCTTCCCATTGGTTTGCGGAACAAATCAGTATACAGTTGACCATTTTCAACCTTAAATGTAAGATCCAAGAAATCAATGGATTCTGAGGTGCTAGTCATCGTAAATTGGATATCATTATTCCTGGTATTTATCCAGGAATAGAAGTCTTTCAATGGAACTGAAAGACTTCTATTCCTGGATAAATACCAGAAAAACACTCCACTAATACTTTGTAAATAATATTAATTTGCAGATTGTTGAAAGTAATGCACAACGATCGTGGTGATTAGAGAGAAAAGCCATCCTACAAATAGAAATATCCTTGATTAATGCCACAGGATATCCTTAATAGGTGAGTGTAATACACTCGTGAGGCTTGATCCAATTCCTTATATGATTAATGTGGAGTAATTAGTCCAATAATATTAATTGTTTGATTATTTAGATTCAAGATTGCTGAAGACACCCGCACAAAGTAGAATATAAGGATGTCTGCTCGGTGAAGACCTGGTAATAAATTGTAACAACGTCTTCCAATAATAATTCCTTGTGCAAAACCCAAACCTGATGGTTTTATCCCTTTTAAACCAACAGGCGCAATAATCCTTTCCCAGTCCCCGTCCTGAAGAAGACCCGCCAGTGACCCATAAATAAGGTGTCCATAGGGTCGAAACGTCGACAGAACCACCAAAGGACCAACTTACCGTGTCCAACACACCATAGCTAATTGAAATAGCGTGTTGGTCTCGAGTATTAACGAGATAGGAATTGGCCTTTTAAAACCTTTCCCCTCTTTCTCATAATCACTCATTCACTTGTATATAGACCTTCACTTATATGTCACAATGTCACAATATTTCACGCTAAGTCACTTCTTACACTGATTCGAATTGTTGCGCCGTATTTTGTATTTTGTGAAAAAAGTAAAAATTGCTTTTTATGCTCTTACGGAAGGTGTCAGTTGAAAACTAAAAAGAAAAGAAAAAATAACTGTTTAATTAAAAATCACTCTGACCCTTTTTCTTGTGTTTGGTTTTGCACTTTAAAGATAATTAATGTAGCATATTAATTGAAGCTATGTTTTGATTACTGCTGAAGGCATGCATATGATTTAAAGCAATTGTTTGGATACCTGAAAGAACCATTGTTGAAATTACTACTGCATTGTCTAGCTCAACCTAAAAAGGAAGGGCTAGAAATTGGTAGCTACAAAGGGGCCGGGATGGTGGCGCTTGGGTTCTGCAAAGTCATCACTGCCCTGGTCTACCGTGTGAGCCTCCGCATTCCGCCGGCCCTGGAAGGTGTGGTGCAGGTCCCTAATATCCGCGGTTCACAAGGTTATTGGAAGCACCAATGCAAAGGTTTCGGTAAGTGCGTTGCAGACTGTGAGGTCACAAAGCCAGTTGTTCACTCTGGGGGAAATATTTACAACTAAATGACACAGCACAGTGCTGCAAGCACTTTTGCTGTGCCTAGCTGCATCATTTTCAAAATGCAGGGATGTGTCATAATAACAAGAATATTGCTCATCTCTGTGCTCACCCCTAGCACCAATGCAAGCACCCTTGCACCATGATGCAACGGTGCCTGAATTACAGGGACGATTTTGTTTGTGAAGGAAGGGATCCCTTACTGCAGATAAACAATCATTAATGTCGTTTTGCTCCTTCTATGTGTGCTGCAGAATGCAGCACACATAGAAAGAGCAAAAAACGAAGAGAAATAAAAGTATTTCTCCTCTTGTGCCACAATAACGCCTCCTTTAGAAAGGCGTTAGTTTTTGGCACTGCCTCAGATTTACAGATCCTTGTAAATCTGGAGCAGTGTCAAAAAGCCATGGGTGTTGCTGGGATCGACCACAACAACACCAATTGCATGCTCTTTTGCCACAGAAAACTTTGTTGCAGCTGGCCATATTTACAAGGTTTTTTTAAGTAACGCAAAGTGGCTTAGCACAGCCTTGTAAATATGGGCTAGCAAAGAGCGCCACCAGAATGTCAAAAAAGTGACGCTCCGGTGGTGCCAGAGGCTTAAAAATATGCCCAAAGTGTCTTGTGATTTCTCCTACATAGGTCTACTGTGCTCTTGACTAGTACTAGTGCCAGTGCTGTAAAGCACCTAATGGTCTTTTGTGCATCACGGGCATAGCCCAGGAGAGTTATAAGTAAATTAGCTTCTACGTTTTGATCAGTCATCTGCTCTAGTACTAGTAAAAGTGCTCTTAGCACTATTTGCCAATAGGAAAAAATAAAGGGCTAGATGTAGGAAGCCTGCATGATCGGCCCAAAATGTATGCATTTAAGGGAGTGAGTAGGATCAACGTGATGTTGGTAGGCATATATCCTGTAACTATAACGCAGGAGTTTGTGTTGGTTTAGAGATATTCATCCAGTTTACATGCAACAGTACCTCCATTGTAGATCAGTCAAGAGTGTGTGTCCCCTGCTCGTCGGGCAGGATCTGCTCTGGCTACTGTCTTTTTTGTAAGTCTGACAAAAAAGCGAAAAACCAAAACGCATCTTTGTTATATGTGGTTAGAGATTTGAACTTTTTATGTAGCAACCCCTTCAAATCCAGATGCACTTGCACTAACTCAAATATTGCAATCATTTAAAGAAATAAAAAAAAAGTCCTTTGGGTAATGCACCCATCATGTCAATTCCCGATAGAAGAAAGTATGGTCCTCTGCGCCCCTGATGCAGGTATACAAGGAACCACACACTTGGGCTTAGGCACACAGAACTAGGAAGCAAACATATGGTCAACAATTCTGATACGTATCGCAAAGTTAGCTTTCTCCCAAGGGCAAAGATTTAGTCTCAGTTAACTTTCAGGATCTGGAAAATTACATGTGGAAATCTTTGATGCACCATCTCAAATGGGGTGTAACTTATCGGATGCGGGGATATCAGAATCTACCTTTTTTTTAAAGTTCAGAAAATGTTTCTTGAAACAATAAAGGTGTCATATACAATACAAAATATTACATTTCTGTCATTACACTATAAATCCATCTCAAAAAGATCACACAGATCGGGCTGAAAAGTAACAAAGAGATAGTAAAACAATAAAAGTGGAATATGAGCATCAGTAGAGTATAAATAGCTTTAAGAACGTTTGGGATTATCAAGGTGGTTTAAGGACCTCCTGCTGGAGTGACTGTGGCATGGTGAATTGTTTAGCGCTTGCATCAATATACATTATACCAGGTGACCATAGATTTAAGCGTTTTGTTGCCAATTGTATTGGATAAACAAAGGAGGTATCTAATCTAAGTTTATGACACACAGCATACCACCAAGCTTTATAAGAAATTTTTGTAAAGTCTTTCCAGTTTGTGGTGATTTGCTGAAAAGCAACCGCAATTGACAAGTCAATGATTTTGGTATTCAACGTACACTTTTCCCAAATATGTGATAAACTTCCTAAAAAACATGAATAAAGGAAAAAGTAAACTTAGTACCATAAATTTGATTAATTTGGGACCAAACTTGCTGCTAAAAGATATATACACATGGACAGTAAAATAACATGTGGAATAAATCAGCATTTGGAGACGAGCATGTCCAACAAGTATCCGGTACAGTTGAAAAGTTTTACTTAAAGTGACTGGCGTGAATAAAAGTCTGTTATACACAAAGAACAGTGTTTGTGTTGTGTTGGCTTCTCTGCAAGATTTACGTACTTTGATCCAAATATTGGTCTAGAGCGATAACAGCCATGATGTCATGGATCGCGCTCCCATGGTTTTTCAATGTTGGATTACGGTCTGTCTAAGTTTGTGGTTTGTAGATAGTTATAAATAGTGGAAGCCTTTAGCCGGGACTGTAACAAAGTGTAGAGGTGTGAGGTGGTATCTAGAGTACTATGAGTATCAGTTATAGTAGAAAGCTGGGCATATGTATCCATCACTGCGTCCCTGAGTAGGTTGTATTTATGAATGAATGAGGCAGGTAGGTTGAATAATGTGCTAAGTGAGGTGAAGGATAGAAAGTCAGGACCTGAGAACAATTGAAGAACCCATGATAGTCCCCTCTGTCTCCAGGTTTTCCAAAAATAAGGCTTATTATGGATGAGTATGTTCCTATTGTGCCAAATTGGTGAGTTGAGAATGGAATTTGAGGTATTATTAGTGGAATTAAAAGTTGACTCCAGGAGCTTGGAGGTATTCTTAATTATGGGGGTAAAGAGGGACAGAGGTTTGGGAGAAAAAAAAGATATTCACGAAAGGAAAAAGGAGATAAGAATCGACCTTAAAGTGAAGTCCATAGAGGGCATTCATCTTTGGAGTCAAGAAACCAAAAGGAGGCTTGACGCAAAAGGAAAGCCTTCTGATATGCCGGAAAGTCTGGGAAATTAACTCCGCCTTCTGATTAAGGTCTAGTTAGTTTTAATGAAGACATTCGAGATTTCTTATTGCTCCAGAGAAAGGAGGGAAGAATGGAGTTGATTTTCTTAAATAAATTAGCAGGTACAGTGATTGAGATGTTAGATATAGTATATAGGACTATGGGTGTCAGCATCATCTTTATGGTGTCTAAGCGTCCCCACCAAGATAGGAAAAGAGGATGCCATTTAGTAGTCAATTCTGCAATTTTTTGAATACACTTATTCATGCACAATATAACTGTGTCCGATATTAAAGCGGTGAAGTGGAGTTCTAAATACTTAATATGGTCAGGACTCCAAGTGAAATTAGATGCGCTAAAATCTGACTTAAAAGTGTACTCAGTGAAGGGCAATATCGCACATTTGTCATTATTCAATTTATATCCGAAGATTAGAGAGTAAGACTTCCCTTCTGCTACATAAACAGGAATTGACTCTTCAGTTTTGACATGAAAATCAAAATATCATAAGCATAAGTTGCAAGTTGAATGTGGGAGTTAGACATCTGAAAACCATATAAACTTGAGTTTTGGCGCAATTTGTAAAGAAATGGTTCTAGAACTAAATTAAAAAGAAAAAGGATAGAGGGGCAACCCTGACGTACCCCTCTGCCTAAATCAAACAAAGAAGAAATTAAGTCATTAGTAAAAACTGCAGCATGAGGGTTGGAATAGAGGAGGGATATCAAAGACGCAAATTTAGGGTCGAAGCCAAACCATTTGAGAGTATAAAACAAGTAATTCCATTCAACTCTATCAAACGCCTTAACTGCGCCCAATGCTATAGCTGCAAGGGGTTGTTTTAGGTTGGGTGATTTAGATTAAATATTAAAGAAAAGTTGTGTGTTATCTGTTATGACACGCCCCTTAACAAAACCAGACTGTTCTTTATCCAATAGGTTTGGTAAATAGGAGTCTAAGCATATAGCTAATGCTTTGGAAAGAAAATTGTAATCAATGCTGTCTAGGGAGATGTTGGAGTGCTTTAAGGAGTTGTGTTAAGTCTACTTCCAGAGAAGAGAGGTCAACAGGAGAAAGCTAGTTTTCTTGGATATTGGGAAAAAAGTGTGACAGTGATTGGTCGGTCAGATGTGTTTAGGATGTGTATAAGGATTTATAAATAAGAGAAAACTCATTCAATATCTCAGCATCTTTAAATTTTAGAACAGAATGTTCATCGTATATAGGTTCAATATTCAATTTGTTGTGACAAATTTTTAAATAATTAGCCAGTATTTTCCCTGCTTTGTTTTTGCCTCCATAAAATTTTGAACTGGACTTTAAAAGATATAGGGCCCGATGTAGGTCGCCAAATACCGGTCGGTAACGGCCGATTTCGGTATTTGGTTTTTGACATGTAGGGGGCATAAAGTGTACCGATTCAGTAAATTTACCGATTTGTTAAAATTAAGCATGGGCGAATTTTGCGAATCTGGCGTTCGCGAATTTTGCGAATTTGCGAACTCGCAATCCACAAAATCCGCGAATTCTCGCGAATTTGAGATTTTTTTTTGTGTTCGCAAGGATTTCTGACAGTTCGCAAGGGTTTTGTACCAGTTCGCAATTGCGAACTTACATGTCGGCTCGCAACGGTCACGATTATGTTGTTTCTACGTCTGGTTCATCATCACAGGTTCCCAGCACCCTCTGTTTCACCCCTGCCACCCTCTGTTTTACTCATGCCACCCTCTGGTACATCAATGCCACCCTCTGGTTCATCATCACTGTAGATTATGGGGGAAAAAGCAAGCACACCTGCCTGCTTCAACTGACATGAATTAATTTGGGGTTGATTTATTAATGTGTCACTGTTTTAAAATTCCAGTCTGGCACCTGCTTCCTTATCTGTAATTTGCTTTCTGTTGCAGTGCAATTTTTTTTTCCAGGACCTTTGTGGCCTACTTGTAGCTATTCTATGAGCTTGCTGTGAGGGTCAGAGCAGGGTCATGCAATTGTTGCAACTAGCAACTGAACTCTGGAGGGGCCCTTGTCAGGAAGCACTACAGGGAACGGTTACTAATGATGAGTTTGAACTTTTGAACCTGCTTTCACTTTTGCAAAACTCGTTTTTCTGCAGAACAGCATTACAGCAACTGTAATGCCCCACCAAGCTTATATGAGAAAGTTGATTTCTAATCCAAAAGTTATCCAAAGAAAATCAAAAGGCCTCAAATCCAAACAAGTGCAGGCAAATGTCAACCTGAGGAGATATTCTGATAAAAATCATCATTTTCAGAAGGTCTATGCTGCTTGCTAGTAGATTTCTTGTGCAGAATTGCAATTTTTGTAATTTTTCGAGTGCGAGATTGTTGCTGCAGGCCGCACCTACATGTTCGCAATTGCGAACTTACACCGCACGCCGCAAAATTGTATCACCAAGAAAAAAAAATCCGCTGCGTGCGAATTTGCGGATTTTCGGTAAATTCGCGAGCGTTCGCGGATTGCGAATTTACCGAAAATCCGCGAGCGTAACGGATTTTCCGCCCATGCTTAGTTAAAATACCGAATCAGTAAAATACCGAATCGGTAAATTTACCGAATCTGTAAATTTAGATGTAGGTGGCACTGAAAACAGTGCCACAGGCCCTTAAGAATTCGTTATTTACCATCAAATACTATTTGATGGTATATAACGAATTCCTGTGTACATGCACATCTGTGCAGGTACACCCTAAGGGCATGTATGTGTGTCACATGGCACACAAGCCTCAAGGCCCATAGGAATCAATGGCAATTACCGAATCAGTAAATACCGATTCGGTAATTACGAATTTTAACGATTCGGTAATTTATTCTGTAAAAATACCTACAGAGCATTTAACGATTTGTAAATACCGAATCGGTAAAATTTGGTGTTTACGAATCGGTAAATACTATTTACCTACATTTGTTGTTAAATTGCAATTTAGCATTTATAAGAGTTGTTAAACATTCTTTTGAGTGTGATGTGTAGTACTTATGTTCCAATCTCTTAATGTCAAGAAGGAGATCATTTGTAATTTTGCGTGCTATTTTTCATTTCTTAGCTACATATCCAACAATAAAATCCCTTGCTAAGGCTTCAAAAGCATCCCAAACAGTTGAGATTGATAGGGATTCACTGTGATTTAAAACAAAGTACTCATTGAAAAAGGCAATAAAAGAAGATGTAAAAACTAGATCTAGGAGGAGAGAATTATTGAAACAACACCTTCTAGGTGCATTACTCTTAGTTAGTATGTCTAGTCCAATTGAGACAGGGGCATGATCTGACAAGAGAATAGGACCAATTTCTGCATGCGTGAGAGCTTGCAAGATGTTATGTGAATCAAATATATAGTCAATTCATGACTGAGTTTGATGGGCTGGCGAGAAAACAGTGTATTCTCTGGTAACCGGGTTACACAAACGCCATGCGTCAAGGAGTTTATGCTGGGTGATTGTGTGAACAAAAAATTTATGAGACTTGTTGGGGATAAAAGAAACTTTAGAACATCTGTCCACAAATGGGTCATTAATCTGATTACAGCCGCCCGCCAATATAACATTATCTTCTATGCAATGAGTAATCTGCTTAGCTATGGTGTGCCAGAAAATAGTATCACCTCCAGTGGGTGCGTCAATATTAAGAAGAGAAACAGGAACACCTTTGAGAGATAGTTTGACATTAACCATCGACCATCTGCATCTGAGTCTTGTGATATGAGTTTAACTGGAAGTGATTTCCGACAAAGTATCATGACTCCATTACGTTTGCCGTCCGCTTGAGAAAAGAAAACTTCCCCTACCCAACCTCTTTTTAACTTTAAAGATTCAACTTCTGTAAGATGCGTTTCTTGTAAAAAATATATATCAGAATCTAATTTAGCTAGATGGGTTAAGACTCATTGCTGTTTAATAGGAGAATGTAATCCCCTAACGTGCCACGAAACTAGTTTTAAAGACATAAAATGTTAGAAAAAAAACAAAAAACATAAGCGATATGATATATATATCTGATTCGTTAAAGCCACCATAGTAAATATATAAAGAGAATGGAGAAAAAAAAATAGTAAGCTCAGACACAAGAGAGAGGAAGATAGGAAAGCCTGATGATGGAAACCAAGAATAAAGAGCACTGGTACTACAAGAAAAAAGAAATATAATAGTTAAGTAATGCAAAGACAGAAACACAAGGAGTTGAGCAATAACAAACGTATTAATAGATAAAGACATAAGATGAGAAATGTAAATAAATGAGACACCAAAAGAGAAGATAAGAAGAGAATGCAAGACAAAACAAATAACAAGGAACAAAACAAATAACATACCTACGAAAAGGGAACGAGGATATGAGGGTAGTACAGAACGGGAGAGAGGGTGGAACCACATGGAGCAGACAGTACAACCGGGCAAGACCACACGACGAGACGCAGAGGGAGTCACCGCCGAGGAGGGATATCTGTGAAGATAAATAACAACATCTTATACACAAAGAACATAACCCACAATGAAACAAAGAATAACATTGCGTAGCAGAGTAGCTTATTTGACGCAATAATTTGGCATATACTGTGAAGCTATCTAAAACTAACAGAAAACGTAATACGTTCTAAAACTGGCACAAATTTTTATAAATAGAGAAAAGTGAATTAGAATTGTAAAACATTACAAGGAATAAAACAAAATGTATTGAACCTGGAAGGAAATTGAGAAAAAAACAATTAGATTAAGCAATAAGCATGACTAGGATCCTGATGCCTCCATAGTATCCATCTTGCAGGAGTTGATGAAGGTTTGTAAGCAGAGCGGATCTTCATACTTTGTGGTTCTGGTATTGTATGTTACTTTGAAGAGGCATGGATGAAAGAGGCCATGACGGGCCCCCATTGAACGAAAATCAGCTCGCATGTTGAGACATGCCTTACGTCTATCTGCAGTTGCCTTGGTATAGTCCTGTGCAAAAAACAACGTGGATCTAGACCAAGTTATTCATTGAGTTGATTTGACCGCTGCTAAAACTTTTTAACAGATCTGAACATTCCAAAAAGTATAGGATGACTCCTCTCGGTCGTCTAAAAGATGAAGCAGTGGGTGAAGGATGGCCCAGTCTGTGGGCTCGCTGTATGTTACGAACTGAATCCTCTGGTAGATGAAGCAACTTAGGGAGGAAGGTCTTGAAGAACGTGAGAGAGTCCGCTCCTTCGACTCCCTCTGCCAGACCATAAATGCAAAGATTATTCCGCCAATTGTGATTTTCAAGGTCCTCGACTTATTTTTGAAGCGAAGAGACTTGTGATTTGAGTTGAGTGACAGTAGTGAAAGTATTTCCCATAGATAACATGCTGTTTTCTACTGTCGCTAGCCTTGTATCAAGTTTAGACCATTGGTCAGTAAGAATCTGTATTTTAGAATTGGTTTCCTCCACAAAAGATCAAAGTGCCTTTATTTTGTCTAGCAACAGCTCCATAGAGACTGGCGATACCGCTTTAGGTGGGGACGGAGGATCCTTTTTCAGGCGCTTGGTGAGTACCTTCCCTGAGGATGCAGGATTGGAGTCCATCATTGCCCCAGAACACAACGGTGGAGGAGCCAAAGTATCCTGTAATTTGGAAAATTCACAAAAAAGTTTTGAATTCTTTAAAAAAAATGTTTTGGTTTGGAATGCACAGAAAGAGTTCCTTTGAGTCTGCCCATAAGTTACAAAAGACACTTGCAGTAGCAATAGCACAGTAGTCACTAGACCAGGCAAGCATGAAGTCAACCTATCAATAAAAGACGTGCAGGCATCTATATGCAAACCATATAGGAATGTATCATATGTGCTCTGCATGGGCAAACATAAAATGAGGAGTGGAGAGAGCAGGTGAAACAGTGAGAGAAAAGGTTTCTGAAAAAAACACAACTCTTTGATTTAATACACTTTACCAACATGTATACGGGGTGATTAATATGCACAGGCGCACATGTTCTCGAAAGCCTGAGTAAAGAAATCCAGAAAACCATGAATTAAAAATGTAAACTTCACCAACTGGTTTGATAGTGTGAAACACAAAATGGCTGCCATAACAGATCTCCTCAGTAAACATCCACAGAGGGGTGTATATATAAATCTCAGCACATTTCCTTGGGTATCATAGCAAAGTCGATCTCTCCTTTTTAAGAAAAATCCAGAGTGTTAAGGGAGAGTTCTAATCTGCTTGAAGAAGACAGCAGCCATCTCCGTATTCCATGAGCTCCGTGAGCCAATAATAAAAACTAAATGCCGGCCTTTTTATCGCTGCACAGAGAGCCGGACTAAACTTATAATTGCAGCCTTTCTGTCAGAGCTGCAGTCCACTGAATGTCGCATGATGGTCCCGGAGTCCTCCAATGCGTTTAGAGTGTATTTTCGGTGTGATTGGCTGACTGTAGGCAGTAAACCTCTGCGTCGCATCGGGAGCCTCACCTGAAAGCCGCCATGCCCCGTGGGTGCTAAGCCATGCCCCCCAGAATCTACCTTTTTATAGATGTGTTTCACAGTACCTCCCACCCATGTTAATGACATATGCCAGATCATACTAAGTAAACAAAGAGTAGAAGTAAATAGCTGACCAACACTTAAAGGTGCTTATAAATATGCGACCTGAGGCACGTCTGGCCTTCTGTGATTCAATGAATTCAGGTATTTATGTTGGGCAAAGCCAAGGCATGCATTATAATGTTATCCAATTTGCCTCCGTTAACCCTGATAAGGACTCACTAATATACTGCGATAACAAAATCTCAGCTAAAGTAATAGCAAATAGATTATCGCTTTTACTGGAAGAAAATAGTTTCGCCAGTGCAGGCTGTTTTTGTCCTCCATGTCAATGCTGTAAAAGTTTGACGGATGTCTCTGTCAAACAAGATCGGTGGCCGTCAAACTTTTACAAAGTGTTACTTTTAAAAAAAAAACTCCCAAAGTGGAGGGTTGTTTTGGAAAAAAAACTAAGGGAGTTTTCTCCCATGGTGTGGTGGTCATTTAAAAAAATAAAATGTGACTATCACTCACTGCTAAAGTCTTAAAGATGTTGACAAAATGGCCTTGGCTCCTTATTTGTTTTTGATATCCAGATGTGACTTAAAGCACCTTTGCCTCGGAAGTGAGCATTACTTTCCAGTTTAACCGTAGCAATGATTTCGATGCAGAACAATGCTTACGATTTTATATCGGACAAACATGCCCAGTTTCAAAATTATATCAATTTTACCATGTACACCTGAATGAGCCTGCCTTGCTTCATAGAGGTATATTTCTTTTGCAACTTTGTTGCATGCAGTTGTCCAATGGTAGTGTTCACTTCACACTGGCCTTCAGGGCCCGACCGGCCATAGCGGCTACAGGCATTTTCCAGGAGGCTTGAAGGGTGGGGGCAGATTTTGCAGTGGTGGGTGCTGTTTTTTGTACAGTGGGTCGGTTTTGCAGTAGTACTGCTATATTGGTACAAGTAACAAAAGCAGCTGGAAGATGGGCTGTCAAAATTGGCTGGGCTGCTTTGGGTTCCCAGTATGGCCCTGCTGGCCTTATCACCTGTTTATGCAACTTGGGTACAGTTTAATGGCGCATGATATTTTGTTAGTTTCTCACGCTCAGATTAATAATCAAGTTCTAAATTAAAGATGAGCTAACTTTAGTTTCACAGGAAGTGGAAGATCTTTCTTTTATGTCCTTTTGCCTTGGACATTTTGATTGATAGTGATGGTTCACATGGTTTCTGCATAAGAATGTCTCATCTCAAATTAAAATGGGTAGTTAGTATGTTAATATGCGTGATTTATAGCCAGAAGAAGTTTGGTAGGACGAAACATGTGTTTCCTGAGATTGGCTGAAATTTAGAGAACCAAAATCGCATGCTCTGAGAGTTCTTTACTTGAGAACAGTAACCTTATATGTGCAAAGAATTCTGGCGTACACAATGGATTTTGATTAGGGCTCCCAGTTTTCTGTTTTTACTGATTTTTACAGATAAATACAGACAGAAAACAATTTTTTCCTGTCAGTATTTATTTTTAAATACATAAAAATACGGAAAATATGTCTTCTTTGGATGTTTTTTTCTACTGTCAATCATGAGTGCCAGGTCAGTGGGTGTACAGATTTAGAGGTAGGGGAGATGAAAAAAGACAATACATTTCCTAATTAAGCCTAATTAAGTGCAGATCTACAGTTATTTATGCTAATCTGCAATGCAGGTGTTTTGATATAACGCTATTGCACTGTATACTGCTGAAACCTTTTGGACATCCAGATGCGAATGTACATTTATCAGTCAAATAAATGTGAAAAAATACCTATGGCAGCTTCATTTATACAGAAAACACAAAATAGAAATGGATAAATACAGACAAAATTAGCAAAAAATAAATATGGGTAAATACAGACGGAAAAGTAGAAAAAATAAATACCATAAAACCGGGAGCCCTAATTTTGATATACTGCTTCAATTGGAACTCTCATTATACAAAACAAATCTATTGATGTGAAAGTCATTTGTTATTTTAAGAATACTTCATTTAGTTATGTTCTAAATATAGGTGCTACTTCTGTAACTCCATCAAATCTGTAGCCAATGAATTTAAGAACTGCACACTCGATTTATAATTTCATTTAAGAAACAACTATGACATACTAGAGATGTGTTGAGCTATGTTCTGCAATTGGCAGGTGTTTTAGAATATATAAGGGCAGTATTTACTATGAGATGGTTTACCTCCAGACAGTTCAGTCTGATGGCTCGGTGGACTAATGAATCCACTCAAAGAATCTCAGTTTTACAACATGGTTACAGTTTAGAATCCTGTGAGTCCACTCCGCCTTTCATCCTTCTAAACACCTTCCCTATTGTTGCACATACTTCCAACATCCAGCACCCCCTCCTAGAACAAGTTATTGTCATGGCTTGCATTGTAATGTCATGTGTTGTTACAACGCGGTCGTTGTAATGACCGCATTGTAATGGTATGCTTAAAAAAGCATGCAATGTAACATGGCATATTCAGAAAAATAAGTGCTGGTCCACGAACATGTGTGTCCGTGGGCCCCCCTTGCAAACACCAACTCAAATTAAGCATGGAGAAGAAAGCAAGTATTTAGACAAATGCATGAATGTAGCAACAAAAATCTGTAAGCAATTTACAGGATCATTATTCTTTTCGTCAGACCATTTTCCTCTGATGGACACCTGGCTCTAATATGTACTGCTCACATTGCTACTCTCATATAATTATTTTATGATATCCAGAATGTTACTAAAAGTGGGCCATTCATTCCAACCATCTACGTACATAGGACTACAGAGTAATTCTGCTTTAACATTTTGGTAGAGATAAATCAAGGCTGTATAAGGAAGCCAAGTTTGACCCTTGAAGATCCCACTAATGATGGCTGGACTGAGCTAGGAAACATTTTTTTTAAATTATTCTCAGATTTAAAGTTTCAGAGAAAGAAAGTCCCCTCTAATGAGTTTAGCAGAAAGCCCTCAAAATTACCCTATCAAAAGCTAATGGCTGGAGGATTGAAAGAACTAGCTGATCCTGTGAAAGTAGGGATGGTCTGCTCTCGGAAAGAAGCAACATGTTGACCAGTTCGACTTTAATGGGGAGTCTGTTCATCACAGTAATTACATCATAGGAATCACCAACATTATGAAGAAGCTTGGTGTGGAGAAGAGGTCTAATGGCCGAAAACTGCTATTAGTTATTTTATTGCAAGTTGTAGATAATTGTGAGGGGATGGGAGCAGCGCAGAAAGCATAATGCCATTTGACTTGATACTTCAATCTGAAGGAGGCGAAGAATCATTGGTTTGATGTATCACATCTATCTTGTACTTGTCTGCACAACCAACACTGTTTCTTAAGACTTGGGGCAAGTATCAAGCTCCGGTGATTTAAAACATTAATGTTTGCACTCTTGTGCTGTTCTTTTTTCATCTAGCAGCTCGTTATTTTCTGTTAATGCAATGTTTACATACCTTAGAATAGCACTGTGTGGGCGCAGGGTGGCAAGAGTTCTGCTTAGTTTCTTTTGCTTTTAAGTGTAGTTTTGTTCTTCTCCTCCCTACAGGCCACTGTCATTACATTTTTACAAGCTTTCGCTTAGAATTGGGGGTAAAGAATATGTTTTTCTTCACGGGCATATGTAACTGTTCTTTGAAAAATCTTTTATTTATAAGGTTTATGTGAATTATTTGCTTTATTATGCTAGTTTCCACATATTTTCTCCTTTCTGGCTGTGGTTAGCATAGGGGTGGGTTTCTAGTCCCATTTCCTTTTTGAAACATTTTTTTTTGTGTTGGGGGTGGGTTTTAAGTCCCATCACCCCAGTATGCCAGTTGGCATAATATGTTCGATATATTTGCAGTGGGTTTTAGTCCCACCTGTGTAGATTATATGTTTGTGATGGGTCCTAGTCCCAATTACTTACAGTGGGTTTTAGTCCCATCTGTGTTTCCTAAATGTTTGCATTGGGTTATAGTCCCATTTGCTCACTGTGGGTTTCAGTCCCACCTGTTTAATTTGCATTGGGTCTTAGTCCTATTTGCTTATTATGGGTTTCAGTCCCATTAGTTTAATTTGTTAGGGGTTATAGTCCCATTTGTTTGCTATGAGATTTAGTCCCATTTATGTACTTTACAATGTTTTTCCGATGGGTTCAAGTCCCATTTGCATGCAGTGGGTTTTAGTCCTACTTGCGCATTTTCTTTCTTTTTGCGGTGGGTTACATTCCCATTTGTTTGTAGGGGATTTTAGTCCCATCTACTTAATTTAATATTTTTGCTATGGGGTTCATGTCCCATTTTGTTGTTGTGGGTTTTAGTCCCACCTGGCACTAGGTCAGTTGTCCACACGGACCTCGTCTATTTTTATTTTGTGCCCTTTTGGGTGTGCGTTATTTTTTTTGTCTCCTTCAGAGGAGTTATGCTAGGGTTATAGTCCTATAGCACTATTTTGTTCACTTTCACATTTAGATTTTAAAAGTTTTGTGTCCTCATATTTAGCTTATGTCTACTATTTTTGTGCATTTATGCTTTCTTTGCTAAATATGTTCAGATTTACATGTGTTCAGATCTGATGTATTTTTATTGCAACTTTTTGCACTATTATCTCTTGCATTATGTTATTCTATTTTGCTTAGTGGTTATAGTGTTTTGATGAAGTTTCTCTTCTACTTTTCCTCATCTTCTCGAAATGAAAGTTTCTTTTGTTCTTTCTCTTTTCTTTTGCCTTCCTTTATTTTCTTCCTTTTAGTTCTGTAAGAAGAGAGGATGGTTTATATGGTGTAAGAAGGGTGGATGTTTTTTTAAGGTGTTTCCTCTTTACTGTTCTTCTTTTTCCCCTTTTGCTCATTTTACTCGCTTTCATTTTCTCCTGTTCTCCGTCCCTGTTTTAAGCTTTTTGTTTTCTGTTTAAGGAGAGAGGATGATGTAGTATCTTGGTATTCTCTATGCTATCCCTCTCTACCTCTATTGGAATGTTGATGTGATGCATCTAGCAGAATGTTGGTGATCTGCCTGACAGATTACAGTTGGCTGGGCTGAGTACCATGCTGGATGCTCCTGGTGGGGTCTCTCTTTACAACTTGAAATAAAGCATCACAAAATACTACTCAACGTGTGGACTTCTCATCATTACACAGTCCCACTCGGGTTGACAAATGCAAAAAAATAATTTGATGTACGGAATGTTGCACAATGGCAAATGGCAGTGCCAGTGAGTAGCCCTAAACCTCTCCTGGTCATTCTGCAACTCCCCCTCCTGCTAGGTCCTTGAGACGGGGACACTGCTCCCAGTCCTTACAGCTGCCAGTTTAAGTATGCTGTGCGGAAGCCCTCTGGACTGAGACCTCCATTTAAAGCTTGCTCCTGCTTTGGTTTGCTTACATTTAGGTATTTCACTTTGTCTTGCCTTATTTTGTTTTGCTTTGGTTAATTTAGCTAATTGTGTTTTGTTTGTGGGCTTATCTGTTTGAGCACTTGGTCTGGGCCTTTTAAGAAGTAGCCCAGTACATTCTGTTTCCTGCCGTTTCTTCGCCCGATAATATCCCAGCTTCCTATCCTCCTGCCTCCCTGTAGGGACTGAAGCATCATCAAATCAGTACCTTACTGACCAGGGAAAAGCTTGGATAAGCTGCAAACAGGATCAAATAAACCCAACCAAAGGCTAAACCAAGGGAGATTCTCAAGATGCATGTTGGTTCTCCTCAACAAGGAACTTCAATGCATGGGGGACAATCTAGATGGAACAGAATGCAGAGATCAACCAACAGAAGACATACAGTGAATGGGCAAGACCCAGGAGAACAAAAAAGCAAAAATAATACACTGCATACAAGTTTGAGAACCAAGGATCAGTTTCTTTTCTGTTGTTCCTCCTCTCATATGTGCCAAGAGGGAGTAAATAAATGCCCACCATGAAGACGCAAGCTTTCTCCAGAAAATAGCCCACGTCTAGTTGGACTTACCAGAAGCCACATAGGCAGTCATACCCTGCTAGCCTGCATGGAAGAAACCAATAAAAAATCGAATGCATTTCTGACCACCAGGAGTCATCCCAGGCGGATGGGGATGGTCCGAGGATGAGGACCTCCGTCTTGTCTGAGTTCAGTTTCAGACGGCTAAGTTTCATCCATTCGCGACGTTTTTCATTCCTTCCTGGAGGTTGAGTTTGGCGGTGTCTGGGTCTTTGGTGAGGGAGAGTATCAGCTGGGTGTCATCGTTGTATGAGATGCTGTTGAGGTTGTGTTTGCATGCGATGGCGGCAAGGGGCTCATGTAGATATTGAAGAGGGTTGGGCTGTGCGATGAGCCTTGGGATACGCCGCAGATGATCTCGGTGGCTGCGGAGAGGAAGGGAAGGAGGCGGACTCTCGGGGTTCTGTCGTAGAGGAACAAGGTGATCCAGTCCAGGGCTTTACCTTGGATCTCGGCGTTGTGGAAGCAGGTAATTAGGGTGCAATGGCAGACTGTATCAAAGGCGGCTGAGAGGTCTAGGAGGATGAGGGCGGTTGTTTCCCTGTTGTCAAGCAGTGTCCTGATGTCGTTGGTGGCTGCGATGAGGCCGGTCCCGGAGCTATGGTTGGCTCGAAATCCCGACTGAGATGGGTCGAGGAAGCCACTGGCCTCGAGGAATGCAGTCAGCTGTTTATTGATGATCTTCTCGATAACTTTTGCAGGGAAGGGGAGAAGAGAGATGGGGCGGAAGTTCTTGAGGTCTTTAGGCTCCGCTGTGGGTTTCTTCAGTAGGGCGTTGATCTCTGTGTGCTTCCAGCTCTCTGGGAAGGTGGCGGATGCGAGGGAGTTGTTTATGATGTTCTGTAGGTGAGGTGCGATGATGGTGTCGGCTTTGTTGAAGATGTGGTGAGGGCATGGGTCGGAAGAAGAGCCAAAGTGGATGGTGTTCATAGCGTGGGCGGTGTCTTCAGTGCTGATGGGAGTCCAAGCGCTGAGGTTGGTTGTAGGGGGCGTTGGTTCGGTGGCTGGGGGTGGAGTCTGGGCAACAAAGCTGTTGTGTATATCGGCGATCTTGCGGTGAAAGAACGTGGCGAGGGAGTTGCAAAGGTCTTGTGACGGTGTGATGTCGTTGCTGCTGGCGCTAGGGTTGGAGAGCTCTTTTACAATGCTGAAGAGTTCCTTGCTGTTGTGTGTGTTGTTGTCCAGCCGCTCCTTGAACAATGTCTTTTTGGTGGTGCAGATCAGCTGGTGGTGTTTACGAGTGGCGTTCTTGAGGGCTGTGAGGTTTTCTGTCGTCTGTTCATGGCACCAGGTTTTCCCAAGGGTTCGGCAGTATTTCTTCAATTCTCTGAGGTCGTCGGTGAACCATGTGGTTTTCCTGTTGCAGGGCTTGCCTGAAGGGTTCTTCAGTGGTGCAAGGGCGTCTGCGCAGTTGATGATCCACTGTGTGAGGTTGCGGGCTGCGTCATTGGTGTAAGTAGTGTTGATTGGTGGGTTCTAGCTCAGTGATGTGGTTAGCTGGTCTGTTGTGACTTTGCCCCAGCATCTGCGGGGGATCTGTTGCGGGTGGTGGGGGGATGTGGTCTTCTCAAAGGTGAAGTGGATGCAGCTGTGGTCGGTCCAGTGTAGTCCGGTGGAGTGGCTGAAGGCAACGTGGCTGCTGGCAGAGAAGATGGGGTCGAGTGTGTGGCCGGCGTATTGGGTGGGGGTGTTCACCAGCTGCTTGAGTCTGAGGTTGGCAAGGTTGTTGAGCAGGGTGGTGGTGTTGTTGTCGTTGTTGTTCTCCAGGTGGAAGTTCAGGTCACCTAGGAGGATGTAGTCTGATGAGGCGAGGGCATGTGGGCTGAGGAAGTCAGCGATGGCTTCACTGAATTGTGTGCGTGGGCCCGGGGGTCTGTAGATGAGGGTTCCTCTGAGGGTGGTCTTGGGGTCGGTGTGGATCTGGAAGTGTAGGTGTTTGGTGGTGGTGAGGGCATCTTCGGAGTTGGTCGTGACGCCAATGGTGTTCCTGTAGATGATGGCGATTCGTCCTCCGGTTTGGTTGACGCAGTCCTTTCGAGTGATCTTGTAGCCGTCCAGGGTGGCTATGGCGATGTCAGGGCTGCGCCTTTGGCCTGGTCGCCCCCACGCTACTCTCCTCTCCTGCTCCTGAGCCCCTGCTGACCGAGCACATCGCCGCTGAGAGCCGACGCCACTTGCAGCGCCCCAGCCGCCGCTGGGCCGCCCGCTTGCCTGCACCCGTTTTTTTCCCGCCGCTGCCTGCCTGCAGCCCCGCCCCTACGCCAGACGATTGGCTAGCATGACCCCGCCTCCCAGCTGACCCGCTCTCCCGGCTCCCTTCTTAAGGGGACACTGCCTGCCACTTGGGAGCGATCACTGCACCTTTGGCCTGGTCGCCCCCACGCTACTCTCCTCTCCTGCTCCTGAGCCCCTGCTGACCGAGCACATTGCCGCTGAGAGCTGACGCCGCTTGCAGCGCCCCAGCCGCCGCTGGGCTGCCCGCTTGCCTGCACCCGTTTTTTTCCCGCCGCTGCCTGCCTGCAACCCCGCCCCCACGCCAGAGGATTGGCTAGCACGACCCCGCCTCCCAGCTGACCCGGCCTCCCGGCTCCCTTCTTAAGGGGACCCTGCCTGCCACTTGGGAGCGACCACTGCGCCTTTGGCCTGGTCGCCCCCACGCTACTCTCCTCTCCTGCTCCTGAGCCCCTGCTGACCGAGCACATCGCCGCTGAGAGCCGACGCCGCTTGCAGCGCCCCAGCCCCCGCTGGGCCGCCCGCTTGCCTGCACCCGTTTTTGTCCCGCCGCTGCCTGCCTGCGGCCCCGCCCCCACGCCAGACGATTGGCTAGCACGACCCCGCCTCCCAGCTGACCCGCCCTCCTGGCTCCCTTCTTAAGGGGACCCTGCCTGCCACTTGGGAGTGACCACTGCGCCTTTGGCCTGGTCGCCCCCACGCTCCTCTCCTCTCCTGCTCCTGACCCCCTGCTGACCGAGCACATCGCCGCTGAGAGCCGACGCCGCTTGCAGCGCCCCAGCCCCCGCTTGCCTGCACCCGTTTTTGTCCCGCTGCTGCCTGCCTGCGGCCCCGCCCCCACGCCAGACGATTGGCTAGCACGACCCCGCCTCCCAGCTGACCCGCCCTCCCAGCTCCCTTCTTATGACGCCCCCTCAGCGACCGCGCAGCGGACACGCGCATCGGGAGCGCCGACTGAGCGCCGAAGGTGCGCCAAAGGTAAGCCCATCCGCGCCTGGACCGCGCCCATTGCCAGGACCCCTGGTTCCCGCAGACCCCAGCCCACCCGCTAGACGTACGACGCCGCCACCCTCAACGCACTCAACACCGGCCGATTCTCGGGATGCTACCGAGCCACACCGAGACGCAACCACGGACCCTTCAGCTGCCGCTCCTGCGAGTTCACTTGCATCCGGACCTGCTCTACACTCGCACCCACCAAGACCAAGACGAGCAACAACAGCAGCCACCTGAAGTGCATCCTGCTCAACACCCGCTCCGTCCACAGACACGCCGTCGAGCTCTGGAACCTGCTCGACACCACTGCACCAGACGTCGCCTTCCTCACGGAAACCTGGATGAACGCCTCTTCAGCGCCCGACATCGCCATCGCCATCCCAGACGGCTACAAGATCATCCGAAGGGACCGCATCAACCAGACCGGAGGAGGCATCGCCATCATCCACAGGAACACCATCCGCATCACGACCAACACCGACGACACCCTGACAACCGCCGAACACCTTCACTTCCAGGTCCACATCAACCCCAAGACCACCCTCAGAGGCACCCTCATCTAATGACCCCTGAGACAACGCACACAATTCAGCGAAGACATCGCCGACTTCATCAGCCCGCACGCACTCCTCTCCGCTGACTACATCCTCCTTGGGGACCTCAACTTCCACCTGGAGAACAACAACGACCGCAACACCACCACCCTGCTGGACAACCTCGCTAACCTCGGACTCAAGCAGCTGGTGACCACCCCCACCCACTACGACGGACACACACTCAACCCCGTCTTCTCATCCAGCAAGGACATCGCCTTCAGCCACGCCACCGGACTCCACTGGACGGACCACAGCTGCGTCCACTTCAGCTTCAGAAGGACCACGATCCACCACCACCAACAACAGGTTGCACGCAGAAGCTGGAACAAGATCAAAGCCGACCAGCTCGCGACTTCCCTGAGCAAGAACCCACCCACCAGCGCAACGAACCCCAGCCAAGCGGCCACCAACCTCACGAAGTGGATCAGCGACGGCGCTGACGACCTCACCCCCCTGAGGACCCCGCCTAGCAGACCCGGCAGCAAGAAAGCCCCATTGTTCACCGAAGAACTCAAGAGCTCCAAGAAGAACTGCCGAGCCCTCGAGAGAACCTGGCGCAGAGACCCAACACCGGACAACATGACTGCCCTCAAGCTCGCCACCCGAAAACACCACCAACTCATCCACGCAACCAAGAAAACTGCATTCAAGGAACGACTGGACAACAACGCACACAACAGCAAGGAACTCTTCAACATCGTTAAAGAGCTCTCCAACCCCAACGCCGGAAACAACGACATCACCCCTTCGCAAGACCTCTGCAACTCCCTCGCCTCCTTCTTCCACAACAAGATCGCGGACATACACAACAGCTACAGCACTCAACCGACGCAAGCCACGACCGAACCACCGCCCCCCGCCACAACTCTCCGCACCTGGACCCAGATCAGCACCGAAGACACCGTCTGCACGATGAACTCCATCCACTCCGGATCTCCGACCGACCCCTGCCCTCACCACGTCTTCAACAAGGCCGATGCTGTCATCGCACCCCACCTGCGGGACATCATCAACACCTCCTTCTACACCGCTACCTTCCCGGAGAGCTGGAAGCACGCCGAACTCAGCGCTCTACTAAAGAAGCCATCAGCCGACCCCACCGACCTCAAGAACTACCGACCCATCTCGCTGCTCCCGTTCCCTGCAAAAGTCATCGAAAAGACCGTCAACAAGCAGCTGGCCGCCTTCCTCGAGACGAACGGATCCCTCGACCTCTCGCAGTCTGGCTTCCGAGCCAACCACAGCACCGAGACCGCCCTGATCGCAGCCACCGATGAGATCCGAGCTCTGCTTGACAACGGAGAAACAGCAGCCCTCATCCTCCTAGACCTCTCCGCGGCCTTCGACACCGTCTGCCACCGTACAGCGCCTCAGCAACATCGGAATCCAGGAGAAGGCACTGGAGTGGATCATCTCCTTCCTCGCCGGAAGGACATAGAGAGTTTGTCTCCCCCGTTCAGATCTGAAGCCACCGAAGTCATCTGCGGCGTTCCTCAAGGCTCCTCGCTCAGTCCAACCCTCTTCAACGTCTACATGAGGCCCCTCGCAGACATCGCACGCCAGCACAACCTCAACATCATCTCCTACGCCAACGACACCCAGCTGATCCTCTCCCTCACCAACGACCCCGCCACCGCCAGAGCCAACCTCCACGAAGGGATGAAAGAGGTAGCCGAATGGATGAAGAACAGTCACCTGAAACTGAACTCGGACAAGACGGAAGTCCTCATCCTGGGATCCTCACCCTCCGCCTGGGACGACTCCTGGCGGCCCCCCGCCCTAGGCAGCGCACCCAAACCAACAGACCACGCTCGCAACCTAGGCTTCATCCTGGACTCCTCCCTCTCCATGACCAGACAAGTCAACACCGTCTCCTCGACGTGCTTCAACATCCTGCGCATGCTACGTAAGATCTTCCGGTGGATCCCCACCGAGACCAGGAAGACGGTCACCCAGGCCCTCATCACTAGCCGTCTGGACTACGGCAACTCCCTCTACGCAGGAACCACTGCCAAACTCCAGAAGAGACTTCAGCGGATCCAGAACGCCTCAGCACGACTCATCCTGGACATCCCCCGTCGCAGCCAAATCTCCGAACACCTGAGAGACTTGCACTGGCTCCCGGTCAACAAGAGAATCACATTCCGTCTCCTCACCCATGCTCACAAAGCCCTACACAACCAAGGACCAGGATACCTCAACAGCCGCCTGAACTTCTACGCTCCCAAACGCCAGCTTCGATCGACCGGCCACGCCCTCGCCGCCGTCCCCCGAATCCGAAGAGCCACCACAGGGGGATGATCCTTCTCCTACCTCGCCGCCAAGACATGGAACTCTCTCCCGACCCACCTCCGCCTGACCCAGGACCACCTCGCCTTCGGAAAGCAGCTCAAGACCTGGCTGTTCGAGCAGTAACGGATCCCCCTCCCCTAGCGCCTTGAGACCCTCTGGGTGAGTAGTGCGCTCTATAAATGCTTTGATTGATTGATTGATTGAGGCGTTCATCCAGGTTTCTGTGAGGAAGGCGACGTCTGGTGCTGTTGTGTCGAGGAGGTCCCAGACGGCTGAGGGGGGCGACCTACATGGTGACAGGGTCAAGGGTCGCTTTCAGTATTGATTTTTTCTCTAAAATGCTCAGAAAGTGTTCTCAATTATTTTGCTGTGATACTTACACATTTATTATACAAAGGTAACCAGAGTGGGAATCGTGGGACCAAAGTTTTACAAATCCTACCTGCCAACAATGTCTCAGGCCATTTGGCCATTAGTCTTTTACTATATTCCTCTCCATAGAGCAAGAATGCAGTATCTTAGATGCTCATCAGCCATAGCTCAAGGCATACACTCAGATGACTCTAAAATGAGTGAGTGGTCAAATGGCTGACCTCCGAAGACGCTGACTCCCTCAGGCTTCTGGAGGAGTAAGTCAGTGATGCAACCGTAGTTGGCTCTGTCGTTGACTTTCTGAAGGTCTGCCCGCCTTTACATCAGATGGGCAGACCTTACGTTTGGCAGACAGTGTACTCTGTCACCATTACATTGGAATACCCACTCCACCAAACTCTAAATCAGCCTCTTAACTCTGTTCATTAATGGCTATTAGAAAGGATTTGTCACTTTATGTGCTTCAAATTCCTATATCTACCAGAAATCATTTCTAGACTTTTCCTTCACATGTTCTCTCTTTTATGCATATTTCTTTCAAATAGCCAGTTTTTAGGAAGACTATAAGCATCACTGCTGAAATGTTGAATGGACTCAGGGAGCTTAAGATTGTAGTAAGTCTATCCAAAGCAAACATTATGACAATATGACTAGACCTCCGTCTAGTGCTCTGTCGGATGTGGCTGTGCTTATTGATCTTATTCATGATCTATCCAACTCTCATTCGAGACTCATGGTGTTGGGGGATTTTAACCTATGGCCGGATGGTCCTGTGGACTCAGCATATAAAGATCTGATTCAGGCTTGCTGCAACATCCAGCTCCAGCAGCTAGTACTTTCCCAGACCCATTCAAAGGGCCATATTTTAGATCTAATTTTTGGAGATGCTGTCAGGTGACTATACGCGACATCTTACCTCAATGCTGGATGGATCATGCGCTTGTACATTTCTTTCTCTCGCTCTCTGCCGCCTCAGCGAAGAAAGACAGCTTAGGAGCTACTAAGGTGGCCAGCCAGTGGTCTAGGCTTATGAAGCAGCCAACTCTGCCTACTCTGCTTCCGAATGGCTTTTCTCTGGGAGATAGCATAGACATGAGTTATGAAACTCTTAACCAGCGTATTGTGGCCTCTTTGGACTATTTAGCTCCACTGCGAAAAACTAGAGACAGGACCAAACACGCTAGACCATGGTTCTCTGAGGATTTGCTTCAGCTAAAACTTCAATGTAAATGGGCTGAACGTGCCTGGAGAAGGAAATATCTCGATTCTGATAGGGCTCTTTTTAAGCAGGCTTTGGTGACCTATAAAGCACATTTGAGATGTGCAAAGGCTAGATTTTTAGAGGCGTCGTTACTGTCAGCTCCGAACAAGTCCCAGGCCTTGTTCAAGATTGTAAAAGAACTGTCTCATCCTGCCTGTATTGTAAATGATATCTCCGCATCTCAATCTTTATGTGACTCGCTAGCACAGGCCTTTGAAGATAAGATTGCTGCCATCTTATGTAACCTCGCCATTCCACCAGGCTCTGAGTGTCAACTTCAGCCTAACCCCCCGTGTCTTCAACTTTGGAGGGAGATGCTACATTAGCTCGATTGAACAGCTTCCCGCTTCCGTCCTTTGAGGATTTTTGTACATTAGCCAATGGTGTCTCGTCGGGCTCGCCCCTTGACCCACTTCCTCATAAATATTGGAAACTGTTTCAAGAAGAGCTTTTTCCCCCTCTCTTCGCCATTTGTGATCAGTCCCTCAGGTCCGCACGTGCCCCGGACTGCTGGAAGTTGGCAGTGGTATCTCCACTCCTCAAGAAGGAAACGTTGGATTCTTCTTGCCCAGCGAATTACAGACCAATATCCTTGCTTCCATTTCCAATTAAAATCTTGGAGAAATGGACTACAAAACATCTGTTGTGTTTCTTGGAGTCTACGGCATGTCTGGACGAAGCTCAATTTTGCTTCAGGCCGGCTCACGGGACGTCAGCATTGGTGACTGTTCTGGATGATCTTAGGACTCGTGCCGACCAAGGTCGAGCAGCCTTTTTAGTGCTGCTCGACATGTCGGCCGCGTTCGATACGGTCAGCCATACAATCTTGATCAGGAGGCTGGAGGAGGCGGGGTGTCTGGCCTAGCCCTCGAGTGGCTGGTGTCGTACCTCAGTCACAGACATCAGGTGGTGGCCCTGCCACCCTTCAAATCTAACATCAGAGGGGTTGGTCAGGGTGTGCCTCAGGGGTCGGCCATTAGCCCAATTCTTTTCAATCTCTACATCCGCCCCCTGGTCAGGTTAATAAAATATTTTGGCATAGCAGTCACCAATTATGCTGACGATACCCAGCTTGTCTTCTCGTTTGAGGGCAAGGAGGCCGTGTCACAAGAAACCTTTCACCGCTTTATGATATCTACGGCGGAATGGCTGTGTCAGAATTTGCTGCAATTCAACAGCTCTAAAACCGAGGTGTTGCACTGTTCAACGGACCGTATTCCTAGGCCTCTTCCACAGGACTTTTGGCCCCCTTCCTTTCAGGGCACAAGCGCGCCTGCTGATTCTGTTCGGAACCTGGGAGGGATGTTTGGTTCCAACCTTCAGCTGGACGTGGCCGTGAACAAAATGGTGGGCACCTGTATGGCCTTGCTCCGCACGTTGCGGAAAATCTTACCTTTGCTCCCCGCGCAGGCCAGACCAGAGGTAGTGCGGAGCATAGTCTTGAGCAGATTTGACTATTGCAATGCATTACTCCTGGGGGCATTGGTGGGGAAATTGTAACGCATGCAGAACTTTGCTGCAAAACTGGCTCTTTCACGTCGCCGCTCTGACTCGTCTGTAAAGGTACTAAAGGATCTTCATTGGTTGCCGATCTCCCAGCGGATTGATTTTAAAGCCCTCTGTCTAGTGTTTAGAGCCCTTCATGGCCAGGGACCGGCACCATTACAAGACTTGTTTTCCTGCTATATTCCTTCCAGATCTCTCTGCTCGGCTTCAGCCTGCTTGGTATCAGTTCCCAAGATTCTGAGATCCCGGATGGGAGGTCGCTCCTTTAGGTATACCGCAGCTAGACTGTGGAATTCCTTGCTGTTGGGGTCGAGAACTTTGGGAGATATCACCTCTTTCAAGAAAGCTTTAAAAACGCACCTCTTTCCCAGAGCAGAGTAATTGTGACACCAGCTGATAACACTGTGTATGGAAGATCATAGTCTAAGCGCCAGGATGCCCGCTGGGTGACAGACATAGCGCTATATAAGTATGCCAATACATACATACATACATACAATATTAACTGAACTATTGACTGACCTTGAAGTGGAATACAGAACCTTGCGCAGTATCTCGTTAACCAGGTATTACATGACTATATTTGTGTGGTCCTTAATTAGTAGCTTCGCAGAAAAATCTTTATCTGTCCGTGAGACGTACCTTTCCCATGCCACCTGATTGATACTGAAGGCACAGTTTTTATGTACGTTCAGCCTACCCTATCCCCAAGACTAAAAGACATGTTTCAAAGCACACCAAATGTACTTAATAAATATCGGGCAAGTTGATTTCAAGTTAGAAGCCCAGGAGATTACTAAGTGATTGCACAGTACTCTTGGACGTCAAAGGCAGTGAGCAAGCACTCTGTCTCTAGACCCAGAAGAAGCATGGTAATGAAGGGCCCATACATCAGCAAGGTCATGAAACATGGTGCATTCAGCAGTGTAGGCGACCACGAGGGTAGAAAAAAAGATTGCAGTTGGGCAGAGCAGAAAAGTTGCTGATAAACCAAAACTATTCACACTATATTTTGTTCTGGCTTGACTGCGCTGCTGCCTGCTGGCGTATTGTTAGTAATTATTTTAAATACTGAGGGGCATATTATCAAGGACCGATGTTAAAATTATCGCCGTTAACATCAGAACATGGGCTTCTATGGGAATTAACAAGGGCGTATTATCAAGCCCATTATCGCCGTTTTATCAGCAGTTTCCTGCCGATAAAACGACGATAATTTTAACACCGGTCCTTGATAATATGCTTCACAGTGTTGACTTTCACTCTACCAAGAGGAGTGTTGCTCTCTCACCTCATCCTATTTACTGATCTATGTATCATTCTGCCTCCTATATAGCTATTGCTTTGTAATAGAAGCAGGACTATTGTACATTTCAAAAGTACACTGAATTGTCAAATTTTATATTATTTATCTCATATATGCATACTTTACAGAAAGCAATCCTTTGTTTTGTATTTTCACTGCAGCAGTCTTTCTTAATGTTGAAGTCCACACACACACATGCCTAAGGGTGCACAATCTAGCCATGTTAAGCGAAACAAGCTGTGAAAGGGCCTGTAGGCATGGCTTTAATATGATGACACGTGTCTGCACAACTGCAGTTGGCATGAACTAAAGCATTCAAACAGACCTTTGGTTTGTCGAAGCTTGTTGTACTTGTAGGACTGTGTGCTCTGGCTTCTGAATGTTGAAATAAATCAGTAAGCCACTGGATGGCAAAAAATATTTTCTCGGGCTATTACATGTCCTTGAGATTTTAAATAGCACACGACTTACTCGTGTAGGTGTGTTTGTCGTAAAAGTGATTTATGGCTGTGTTTGTGGAAATTGAAGGAGAAGTTGAAGTTGGGACATAAGAAGAAAAAACCCACAATACAATAACAACAATCACACCACCGTGCAGCAAGTTACTAAAATACTAACAGAGAACACCAGCACAACATAACAATGCAATACGGGCTGCAATTTCTGTCGGGCCTGGGATTTTTTTTTTAGAGCACCACGAGTGCTGCAGCATAGTTGTAGCATTTCCTTTAGAGACCCTAGGTACATATAGTACCATCTGCAAGGGACTTTTCATGTGCCAGTTAGGCGGATGCAAATTTTACAATTTTTAAAAACAAGAGAGAACAAGCTCTCTACTACTGATCAGCAGGAGTACAGAGCACCGAGTCCAGTGGCCCACAAAAACGGATTCAGCAAAATAAGGTAGTTAAGGCAAAAAAAAAGTCGGGGAACGCCATGCAAAAGAAATTCATTTCTAACATTTCCGAATTTAAACCGGCCGCAAAAATGCCCCGAACATTTACCAAATACCGTAGTTTTATAAATAATAAAATGTATTTTTTAAATGTGAATAGTAGTGAATCACCCAAGGCTGACCATTCAACACCCTAAAAGACATTACATTGTTAACCTCGACTTTTTTTTGCTTTTCAATAAAACGTATAACCGCCTTTGTACTCTCCATTTCAGAGCTTTGTCTTGACTTTCAGATTTGATTGGAATAAGTTATTTCCTTTATATTCCATTTTATTTAGTTTTCTATTTTTGTCAAATATTCTTTAGTCCACACTTTTAATGGCTTATGTAATGATTGGTTGTACCTTGTTCTGCCAGGGCAGTAGAGGGATATACGTTCTGCCCTCGATGACTACAGCCCAATTAATACATAGTTCTGATTTCCTGGTGTAGATTTCTGTGCCTTCAGATGCGTCACTGCCACAGTTGTTCCTCTGAAGGGATAAACTCCCAAAGCTGCAGTTTGTTAGAAAATATCCCTGACATGCTGGGAGTTTTCTCCCAACGTGTACGGTCTTTTATTTTCTGTGTTCTGGATCTCTAGGTTTTCTTTGGACCCAAACAGGTTAAGAGGTATGAGAATGATGTTGGAATATTGATCCATGGTGGGAGGTCTTTGGGACTTTGACCAATGGCTCAATGTCAGTCAGGCCATGGGTCAGATGTTTCGACTGGTGGAGCCAGTGGAAGCTCCACTGGCATTACATGGTGTTTCTCCTTACTCTAGAGCAGGCGAACTGGGACTTTGAAAGTCAGACACTTTGCCATGTTTGCTGCTGAGTACCCTGTCCAGCAAACTTGAAAATAAAGTAAAGCCCATTAATATTTACCAGTAAAAAACTACAGTAAACTTCTCATCAGTAGTGCAGCACACAATCCTATGAGTGGGATGATGCTTTGAATCAAAACTATGCACTAAGCAATTGAAATAGTTTTAGCTGAAACTAAAGTTTTTGGTGGTTGCAATTGTTGGCTGTCACATCATCCAATGAAATGTTGCAACATGGAGATAAACATAGTTACATTTAGTGTTGTTACCTTATGATACAGACACAAACCTTATTTCAACCTAATCACCACCATTGTCTTCTTATAGGTGGACGGACACAAGAACGTATGCGCACTCACACACACATATGCCACAGCATATTTTTTAGGAAACACAATTCTGTATTCCCCATACGACATGTTTGTCCATGATGCCCCTATCAGTATAGACATGGGTTACTGAAACAAATGAATTGAAAAGGCTGTGCTTCCATCAGTATGTCATCAGTATGTAATTCACTATAACCATCATCTTGTCAAAAGCATCCATTTTGTACAAAGATTAATTAAACATACAGAATGCAGCAACACTTACATTACATAAACAAGATTTGCAAAGACATACTTTCCGCTTGATTTTTAACATTCCAACACCCACCGGAGATCATTCATGAAGTTGCCAAGGCATTGTTTCTAAGTTTCGCAAATTCCTAATGAAGACACATTCTAACACGTTATGAGAAATGATTCTTGGCAGAAAAATGGTGAAATTACATTTTTCTTTTTCTTTAGGTAAATGACAAATGGAGTGGCCATCTTGGTCTCAAGAATGAAGTCTGGATTGGACTATCTGCCACATCCTTAACAGTCTCAATGTATGGCAGAGCCTCCTGTTGAGCTTTGCCGGTGGATATGGTGAAGACCTTTCTGGGATTTATAAGCAGCAGGGCCAGATTTAAATGTTTAGCCACCACCACTTAACATACATTTGCTCTTCCGAGTCCCACAGTAAACGGGAAACCTTGTGCCACAGATTTTGTGTTGTTCACATACAAATCCATTCAGGCATTTCCTAGATGAATTTGCGTGGCATTTTGAAAAGGGCATTGGATGTAGTGTCACCCTTCAATAAAACCTAAACTGCCCTTCATTTCCCATTCTAAACTGAGAATCTTGGTACTGCTGGTAAAGCTGTGACCATGAGCTAATGGTGTTTCCCCTATATGAAATTACCAGCCAATTCTTCCACATGACTCAGAACGAGCCTGTGTATCTTTTAGCAAGTCCTAAGTTTATGATTTAAATCTTATCTATGCTCATACTCAGTTGTAGGAATTATTTAAGAAATGGAAATAGTTGAAGTCTCAAGTTCTGAACCATGGGACCAATAGTCTTAAATTCACATTGCAGAACAGTGTAGTTGTACTTAGCCCTGAAAACCCCCAGCAGGACATCATGTACTAATTGCATTCTGAGATACCTACGTATACGACCCTCAAAGAATTCAAACATTTATATATCACTTTAAGATCAGTCGTTTTGAAAGGCACAATCCATGGTCCACACAAAATCCAAAGTATCTGGCTAGGGAAAATGTTATACATTTAATTAGCACTATTAAAGGCTTGTGATCTGAAAAGAAATGTAAATATTGACAACAAAACGCCACAACAAACCATTTCACTTTTTATTTCATTTAATGTGTTTGTGCAAATAAGCGACACAATGAAATGATTAGATTCTATAAGTATAGTAAAAAAATATATTATAAACCCATCCCATAGCTTATTAAATGGGAGCACAAACGTGATTGTAAAACAAAAATGATTCAAGAATTCTCTGACAAGATCTAACAAGACTGTTAGTAACGCTTGAATTGCTAAGTAAATAGTTTATATTTCAAAAGATTACCTTTTAAACAGGTCTTAGGCATGCCATTGTATCCTGTGTGTGCAGCTTTAAGCTGCCATTTTGACCAGGCAAAATAAAAATGTTGTCAGGCCCCAAACTTCTTTTTTAAGACACGTGCCGCTCTTAGGATATGCCATGAACAGCCCAGATGGCAGGTCATTGTGTATTTAAGAAGTAGGGTATGCACTTTAAAGTTTTATATGTCCTGGTAGTGAAACCCCACTAAAATTTGTTTCTTGACTACTGCAAGACCTAACGCTCCCATTGAATAATATATATTAAGCTGTAGCTGTAACTGTGAGCAGGTAGACAGGTCGGGCGGGGTTGGTGTATAAACAATTATAATCAAAAACTCTCTTTCATGGTAAAGTCAGATTTCTAAACATAATTCTTTAAATGCTACTTTTAGAAAGTTGGCATTTTCTTGTCCTAACAATTTGGCTCTTACAGAGTGATCCTGGGTTACATGGCTAGGTGTACCTGGCAGTTGGCATTTCTGAATTGCTCGCAGACAGCAAGACAAAGAAAAGATAGGTGTAGAGAGATGGGCAACTCTGAGTACACTCACGAAGCATTTCTTACTAGTCCTTTGTGACCCCAGACAAGCTGGGGCCAGGATAGGGAGAGAGGCGAAACCTGACACCTCAGGTAGGTGGAAACCTCTAGAGGTTTTCTCCACTTAAAAGTGGGTACCAGGTATACATGTTGCACGTTAAGACCCAACTCTTTAGTAGACTTTTGGACCAGTGGACTCTGATAGAAAGAAGGACTACTGCACTGCTGGTAGCACTCCCACCTTGTTTGACTGCTTCACTTAAGTACTGCTGCCCTGCTGCACTGCTACCTTGCTACCCTCCCGCTTGGTTGAGAAGGACAGGACCTGCACCTCCAAACCCAGGACTCCAGAGTGACTCCAGGTTCTAATTCGATCACCTACTGCTCTGATGCCCCAGCGACATAACATTAGGTTACATCCCCATTATTACAGACAGAGGAACCACTGTTGCCCTCATTCTACTTAACCTCAGTGTGGCTTTTAACACTATTTTTCAACCCGGTAAACAACTACATCCAAGGCCCTCACTCCATTGTAGATGGTTCATCCTGACAGTCCCGACCCCATTGGTCAGCCTGGTCCCATACTGCTCAGACACCCATAAAATAATCTGCAAAGTCCTTCAAGGTTCATCACTCAGACCTACCCTCCTCAACATGCAGATGGCACCATTTGACACCATCATCTGCACCTACTGAATCAATGTCTTGTTCTATGCTGACAACACTCAGCTGATACTTTCCCTCTTCAAAAAGACTTCTAACACTCAGACCAAGTTCTCCACCTCCATACCCAAGGTTGCAGAATGGATGAAAAACAGTTGTCTCAAACTGAACACTGACAAGAAGGAAGTTATGATCTTTGGCAAACACTCATTACTGTGGGACTCCATCTGGTGGCCAGCAGAACTCAGACTTACAGCTGTCCTTTCCACCCACACCAAGAAATCATTGACAACTCACCATGCCCACCCAAATTAGCATCATCTCTGCCTACTAATTCAAACTCTGAAGATGCTGAAGAGAATTTTCAAATGAGTCCCCATCAGCTCCCGCTGAACAGTAACACAAGACCTCATCACCAGGAAACTGGACTATGGGAACATCCTCTATGCGGGAATCAACATCAACTGACCAGGTGACTCCAAAGCATACAGAACATGGCAGCTAAGCTCACAATCAACCTAATACTCTACATCCAAATCATCCCACACCTCAGGAAGCTCCACTGGGTCCCAATAAACAAATAGGCTCTTTTCAAACTTCTCACAGACTTTCAAAGACTTACACAACACAGGCCCGGCATACCTCAATGACTGCATCAGCTTCCACAAATCCACCAGACACCTCTAACCAGTTGAACTTCTACAGGCAAACATCCCATGGGTACAAAGAATTGGTCACAACTTCTCCTATCATTCTCACATAGCCTGGAAAGACTTGCAGCTGCACAGCAAAGCTACCTCTTAAATCCATGAATTCTACAAGATGCTAAAGATGTGGCTATTACAACTATGATAGCACTCGTTTAGGCCCAGAATGCTCCAGCTTCAGAGCCAGGATACTCTTGTGTATTAGTGCGTGTTGCAAATACGCATAGCAAAGACACATAGCATTAGTTCAATTGTCTCTTTTGAATACATATCTTGCAACATCTGCTTTAATCTCTCACGATAAGAAAATGACACATTACAAACTTTGTGCCGAACTACCACATCATTATCTTTGCATATGATTTTATGTTTGAAACCAACATATTTCCCCAATTTCTCCTTTAAGACAATTGCAAATGTGCTTTTGATAAAGGATACAAAGTGATTATGACGCTCTCTCAACCCTCTCTCTTATCAGTCACATACACAGGCGGTGCGGCAAAAAAATATAACCTGATACCCAACTCTTGCTGGTGGGGCAAACTACATATAGGACCACTTCTTATTGTAAAATAAATCTTCCCCTTGGTTCTCCTGCAGCAGAATCCATATATGTACATAAGTATCCCAGAAAATCAATGTTATGTCCTGGGTAGCCAACCAGTTGAACATCAGGCAATAACAAAGGATTATTATTATCAGTAATTCACCTGTAGATGAGGCTAGGTTAAGGCTTCAAAAGATTTACACAACAGTTATGAAAGTGTCCAGTGCTTTCCCTAAACTTCAATGTGACTACCTTGAGTATTTTCATTTCGGGGTTTCCAGAAAATAACGTGTGAACTGCTTTACTTTCAATCATGATGTGTAAAGCTCCTTGAGAGAGTAAATAATTAATAATGCCTTTTCAGAATGGTGGCCAGTCATACAATTCAATGACATACAGACAATGTTATACAAGTGCTCCAGAAGATTTGCATTTGCCTGATCTTGATGTGCTGCCTGATTGGTGTGTTTCTGTTCAATATGATGGCCGTTACTATGTGTGTTGATGCACACATGCTGTTTTGCATACCACAGAGGATTTGTCATTACTCGGTTTTCTAATGGCAGCATATCCTTACATAGCAATGTCTCTGAAGGAGACATTGCTATGTAAGGATATTTTGGGGTTCTGTTGTGCTTTGGGGTTCTGTTGTGTTTTCTCGTCAAACTTTCCGTCAGGTGTGCTAATTCCGTAATTGAACATACATTTATGAAGCACACAACCTCTTGAAATTGCCGCTATCTCTTTGAGTTCTCGACCAATGGCGCATATTTGGGACGAGGACTGGGAAGATATTGTAAGATATTGTAAGATATTGATCTACTCCTGTGCTCCTACTCATCACCAACAAGAAGAACGCCCAGAGAATATGCAGGTGAGTAATTTAAAGAGTTTATCCTTTCTCCGTTGCAGACAGAAGAATGTAGGTGAACACTGTGACAGCTAATCTTCAAATGCCAAACTTTGGAACATAACACATCATCAGAGAAACAATTCAGCAATACAAAACATGCTAGTATCAGAACAACTGAAAGGACCCAGGATAGCTACTACAGTCCTCAAATTAACTCAGAATTCTTGCACATGTGCTCCAAAATCACACTAACGCAATCCCTAACCTGTAAATCTACCAATCCAGATTCATATTATACTGCAGCAACGAGACAACAGGATAACAAATCATAAGCCTTGCCCTCTTGTAAACAGTTAAAGATATTATCCGCTCCTGAATAATCATCCCGCCCTCAATCACACTGGATTCCGGATTCAGTGGCCATTTTCTTCACTTATTCTTCTCCTATCTAACCAACTAACACCATTCACATGGGCACCACCAGGTCCCCAAAATTGGTTCTCACCTATGAAGTCCCTCAGGGTTCTTTTAAGTCGCTCGTCATCGTCACTATCTTCATGAGCCCCTTGAGACTCTAATCACCGATAACATCATCAAACTTCACCGATATGCTGAAGACACGTGACTCAGCTCTGCTTGAAAGTTTCCTCCGATCCAGACATCTAACGCCTCCAGAACTCATCCAGACATGAATGTCCAGCACCTACCTTAATCTTACCCCACACCATAACAGAATTCCTACTATTTGCCAAAAACAAGAAACAGAAACTAGTCCAAACCTGGATGTCAGGCTCCGTACAGACCCGTCGAAAGCCCATGATGTCACTAAATCCCTGCATGGGCTATAGATTGAACTGATATGGCCTTCAGAGTAACCCGGGGGAAAACAGAGAGAGGGGCCGGAGAAACCTAGGACTGTATTTACCCTCTAGGTTGATTTGTCTCAGGTGGTGCCATTAACCCGTTCGATGCTAGTGACAGAACCGCTCCGTCATCAGCTGCGGTTGGGCTGTGCTGATGACGGAGCGGTTCCGTCATGGCCCGGCCGCCACCCCTGCGCAGCGCTGATTTCGCGCCTGCGCGGCGCGTTCTATTGAGCGGGGCGGGCCATGACGGAACCACTCCTTCACGAGCACAGCCCAACCGCGGCTGGTGACGGAGCGGTTCTGTCACCAGCATGCGGCCGCCGCGCGGCCGCCCCGCCCTTTTAGCGCTGCGGCGGAATAGCCGTCGCAGCAAACGAGTTAACAAACATATATCAAAGAACCTAAGAGACGTCAAGGAATTTTGGGCCAGCTGTTGTTAAAGAGAGCGTTATGTTAAACAATGCTTCCTATGTAAATATTCAACCACAGTTATTTATGTACTTAATTTGAAAAAATTCAAGAGTGGGCGAAAACGCCTACGTCATTTCCCGTTACATAGGTTAACAAACAAAAAGGATCAATGTTTTTAGATGAAAATGCATTTGCAATTTATACACATAATCATACTGGTAGCATCTCAATATGCACACAGTAGCTAACATTCCACACAAGGTGCTAATAGAAGCAAGCATTTGTAATGCAATATGTCTCGCATTTGCGAAAGTTTAAGCTATTGGCATTGTTAATTACATTTCTTTTTATTTATCTGTTTTGATAATTAACACATAGATAAAAGGCATTGTCATGTACAATGCCAATAGCTCAAACTCTTGTAAATGTGAGACCTATTTCATTTCAAAGAAGTGGCCCGGGCTGCTTGGAAAGTGGAAGCGTGCATGGTGAGCAAATGTTGCAGGATAGCATGTGATGCCTGCAGTAGAAGAGATTCATTAAAGAAAATAGTGCTTACAGACTAAATAAGATACTATGTAACAACAGAAGTAAAAGGGCCAGTCCTAATGGGAGGTTACAAATATAGACAAGGCAGTACTTAGGAGGGAAGCAAAAGCCTATCAACGATTCAGATGCCAGCATTTACAAAGGACGATGAAACAAGCCACTGATAAATATGGGCGGAGAGTGGGCGGGGCTTTCAGTACATACTTGCATGCAGCATGCCTCACAGAGCAGCGCATGCGATGCGCAGGCTCGAGCTAAAAAAGTGCATATTGAAGAAATTGGTGATCATGATAAAGTGCAAAAGAAAAGTAATGATAAAGTTTCAGATCCACAGTTAATCTATGATGGCTGCCTATAGTTTTTGTCTCATATGAAGATGAATAGGTATTTTAAGATTTCTTAAGGAATGAATGCCAAATAAAGTCCATTCCAACCTTCAATGATAGTCAATGTTTTGACTCCTAAGTGGTGAGATGAATTCTTGGGGAAGTAGCCCAAAGGATATCCGGGTAAATGTATCACTGTGGTGCTGTAAACAAAGGTTTAGGTAGGTGGTAAGCTAACAGACACAAGGCACATTTGCCATGGTAGAAAACCATTCCATGATGGATAACACACAATCTGTGTAGAGAAGTAGCGGTATACATCTCTTTCAACCCAAAAGCATCCAGGTAATGCATGCCAGTGGCGCTAAACCAAAGAAAAGCTGCACAAAAGTGGAACTGAATGCTCGGTTGACATGATAGTGCAATACTATTCCCCCTGGGGGATATTTATTCCAGGTATGACTTGTGTCGTGTCTACAGCTCTCTGACCAAAGGTTGGCAACTCAATAATTTTTTCAGATTAAGTAGCTAATTGTGGTTGAAAGTTTCCATAGGAACCATTGTTTCACATTATGCTCTCATTAACCCAGGTTCTGAGGAATATAGCTTTGCCCCTTTCTTTTTTACTGTTGTTAAGGAAAAGGCAACAGTGTGAAAGTTAAGTATAATGAATGGAGTGTGCCCACTTAACCGTTATAATTGCAGAATGTGTTGTGATCACCGCCCCTCAGAAAAGATTGGAGACTAGGTGGGAACCCCAGGATATCAGGAGGTAGTCACTGAGAGGCAAAGCGCATGGCAGAAACACACAAGGTAGGAAAACAATGGTGCAAGAGGACTACAGATGGCAAAAAAGGGAAACATTAGTCACGGAAGAACTAGAAAGAAGAAAATACCAAAGGTCAAAAGACGGGTAACGGGTGTGAACTGCAACAAATGGAAAACCTCAACATCTACACAACACATTGGCTCATGTCTGTTCCATACTTAAACCCACAAGAAGAGACCTTGGCTAACCAGAAAGTGAAGTTGTTCAATTAAACTGTATTGTGCATCCTACTGTGTATGTGAATCCAATTTCCAAAGCCCTGTGTCCAGATACTACAGGGTTATATGCCCCAATGGTGGACTGCATGTAAGAAAGCCCTCAAAATTAACTCAGACAGATTCAAACCCTAACTTTCAACTAGTGCCAACCCAATCAGATTCACCCTGGACACCAAACCCACATTCAAGAACACATTCTAAAGAAAACTAAGACAGCCGGGTCCCACCGATCCCTACTAAAAAATGAAGCCATTCCTTCAGAAAGCAAGTTTAAGAACAGCCTAAGTGGCTCTTGTACACATCACAAGCCTGAACACATACTACTTCCTGATCATGAAACTTCACTGGCTCCCCTTACCAGCCCACACCATTTTGTAAACCAGCTGCATCATCTACAAAGCCATCCCAACTGTCAGCCCTCGGTATCTTACTAACTTGTTCATCGCAATAAGCCACTCTTGACACACCTGCAACTGGACCACCGTCAGACTGGGTATGAAGGAGTGCAAAAAAGTAACAACGAGCAACAAGAGGCATGGCTTGGCTATGCCCATGAAGGCTGCCTCCTGAAGCATATCTGGCCATCCTGCTGGTTCAGCCACTTCTCACTATGGTAACCAGCATTTTTTGACAAGATGACGTAGAATAGACCTATGTGACCTGTGAACCTGTAAGGGTACTTGAGCAACAAATACACTGGTGTCACTGAAGGAAATGTGTTATGTCTTGCATTGCATTGACTTTGCTTTCTCTTGATTCTTAAATAGATTGTTCATTATGTCATTGTACTGTTCTTAGTAGAATGTTAATGAGGGGTTAGTGGCAGTTGTAGGAGATATGTGGAAAATGCAGCTTTGTTTGGTGTTCTTCTCCTGTTTCTGAATAAAACAACTGGCTGCACTTTACAAATGTTTTTGAAGTGATTTACTCAAGTAAGAAGGACATAGCAGAAGAAAGAGGCAACAAGCGAACTTGTGCAGGTCGCAAGTCTTGCTGGTATCACTATCCCCTGCTTTTACCACATTCTACACTCAATCAATCATACAAATTTGTAAAGCGTGCTACTCACCCGCTAGGGTCTCAAGGTGCTGGGAGTTGGGGGAGCCGCTACTGCTCGAACAGCCAGGTCTTGAGTTGTTTCCTGAAGGAGAGGTGGTCCTGGGTCAGCTGTAGGTGGGTGGGGAGGGAGTTCCATGTCTTGGCCGCCAGGTAGGAGAAGGATCTTCCTCCGTCCCAGGATGAGGACTTCCGTCTTGTCTGAGTTCAGTTTCAGACGACTGAGCGTCATCCATTCTGCGACGTCTTTCATTCCTTCCTGGAGGCTGGTTCTGGCGGTGGCGGGGTCGTTGGTGAGGGAGAGGATCAGCTGGGTGTCGCCAGCGTAGGAGATGATGTTGAGGTTGTGTTGGCGTGCGATGGCTGCGAGGGGGCTCATGTAGACGTTGAAGAGGGTGGGGCTGAGCGAGGATCCTTGCGGAACACCGCAGATGACTTCGGTGGCCGTGGTTTGGAACGGGGCGAGACGGACTCTCTGGGTTCTTCCAGTGAGGAACGAGATGATCCACTCCAAGGCCAATCCTTGGATACCGGTGTTGCTGAGGCGCTGTATCAGGGTGCGGTGGCATACAGTGTTGAAGGCTGCTCAGAGGTCCAGGAGGATGAGGGCAGCTGTTTCCCCGTTGTCGAGCAGGGACCTGATGTCGTCGGTAGATGCGATGAGTGCAGTCTCGGTGCTGTGGTTTGCTCGGAAACCGGACTGCGAGGGGTCGAGGGATCCGTTAGTCTCGATGAAGGTGAAGAGTTGTTTGTTGATGGTCTTCTCAATGACTTTGGCAGGAAAGGGGAGGAGCGAGATGGGGCGGAAGTTCTTAAGGTCTGTGGGGTCCGCGGTGGGTTTCTTCAGGAGGGCGTTGAGCTCGGCATGTTTCCAGCTCTCCGGGAAGGTGGCGGATGCGAAGGAGCTTTTAATGATGTCCCGGAGTTGGGGTGCGATGATGGAGTTGGCTTTGTTAAAGGTGTGGTGTGGGCATGGGTCAGTTGGGGAGCCGGAGTGGATGGTGTTCATCGTGCGGGTGGTGTCTTCGGTGCTGACCAAGGTCCAGGAGCAGAGGGTGGTGGCGGGGGGCGCTGGTTTCGGTGGTTGGGTGCGTGGTCTGTGCGCCAAAGCTGTTGTGTATGTCGGCGATCTTGCATTGAAAGAATGAGGCAAGTGAGTCGCAGAGATCTTGCGAGTGTGTGATGTCGTTGTTGCAGGCGCTGGGGTTGGAGAGCTCTTTAACGATGCTGAAGAGTTCTTTGCTGTTGTGGGTGTTCTTGTCCAGTCGTTCTCTGAATGATGTCCTTTTGGTGGTGCGGATCAGCTGGTGGTGTTTGCGGGTGGCGTTCTTGAGGGCTGTCTTATTTTCTGTTGTCTGGTCATGGCGCCAGGCTTTCTCGAGGGTGCGGCCGTTTTTCTTGGAGTTTTTGAGGTCGTTGGTGAACCACAAGGCTTTCCTGCTGCTGGGTCTGCTGGGAGGATTCTTCAGTGGTGCGAGGTCATCGGCGCAGTTGGTGAGCCACTGTGTGAGGTTCCGGACTGCTTTGTTGGGGTCCGTTGTGTTGGTGGGGGGGTTCTTGCTGAGGAAGGTGGTGAGCTGGTCGGCGGTGATCTTGCTCCAGCTTCTGCGGGGAACCTGTTGCGGGTGGTGGTGTGTCGTGGTTCTCTTGAAGTTGAAGTGGACGCAGCTGTGATCTGTCCAGTGTAGTCCGGTGGAGTGGCTGAAGGAGATGTGCTTGCTGAAGGAGAAGATGGGGTCAAGCGTGTGGCCGGCATAGTGGGTGGGGGTGTTCACCAGTTGCTTGAGTCTGAGGTTGGCGAGGTTGTCCAGCAGGGTGGTGGTGTTGCTGTCATTGTTGTTCTCCAGGTGGAAGTTGAGGTCCCCTAGGAGTATGTAGTCGGAGGAGGTTAGGGCATGCGGGCTGATGAAGTCTGCGATGGCTTCGCTGAATTGTGTGCGTGGTCCCGGGGGTCTGAAGATGAGAATGCCACTGAGGGTGGTCTTGGGGTCGGTGTGTATCTGGAAGTGAAGGTGCTCGGCGGCGGTGAGGGTGTCGTCGGAGTTGGTCGTGCTTCGAATGGTGTTTCTGTGGACGATGGCAACGCCTCCTCCGATTTGGTTGACGCGGTCCCTCCGGGTGATCTTGTAGCCATCCGGGATGGCTATGGCAATGTCGGGGGCTAAGGAGGCGTTCATCCAGGTTTCTGTGAGGAAGGCGGCGCCTGGTGACGTTGGGTCGAGGAGGTTCCAGAGTTCGACGGCGTGCCTGTGAACGGAGCGGATGTTGAGCAGAATGCATTTAAGGTGATTGTTGCTGGTGCTAGGCTTGGCGGGTGTCGGGCAGGGTCGGATGCAGGCGAATTTTCAGGTTTGGCAGGTGAAGGGTCCCTGGGTCCGTTTCAGGGTGGCTCGGTAGCAGGCGGGGTTCCGGCCAGCGTTGAGTGCGTGGAGGGTGGCAGCATCGTAAGTTCGTCGGGTGGGCAAGTCTCGTCGAAGGCCAGGGGTCCTGGCGCTGGGCGCGGTCCAGGTGCGGACGGGCGCAGACGGGCTTGCCTTAGGTGCGCCCGTGCACGCGGTCGCCGCGCGAGGCCAAGTGGGAGGGAGGAGCAGCTGGGAGGCGGGAGCGGGGAGGCCAATGGGCGTTAGGTACAGAAAGAAAAGGTGGCGGGCCACGAGGGAGCAGCAGCGAGGAGCGTTGGGGGCACACCAGAGGGCAGGGATACAACAACTACGAGGAAACCAGAAAATCCATAAAAAACAGACAATAATGCACAAATTAAGTTACAAGTGTGGGCAACAGCGGGGAAAAAGGAGAAGGTACGGCAGGAGGACACACCAGAGGGCAGGGATACAATAACTACGAGGAAAACAGAAATACCTAAAAAACAGACAATAATGCACAAATTAGGTCACAAGTGTGGGCAACAGCGGAGAAAAAGGAGAAAGTAGCGGCGGGGGGACACCGAGGCCAGGGCCGAACCTGTGGCGCCGGGGGCAGAGACGCGCTCACAGCTGAGGAGCCGTGCGGCGTGGGGAGTGTCCTTTAATGTAAGTGTTAGAATTATACTGATCATGCTAAGAACTTTCTAATTTTTCCTGATATGTGAAGACAGGTTAGCTCTTACAGCATTATCATGTGTGTGTTGTGGAGATAATGTTGAAATCTAAATTCATTCCTGTGCATGAGCATTTCTTAGCATTGACCCTAAGCAGTGAAACTGCAGGCTTAGTCTCACGCATGAGCTATAGAATGCGAGTCTGATGTATCAGTGGAGAACTGTGGCAAATTTGATTTGGGAGGGTGACACTACTGAGTGATTTTCACATTATGTCACCGAATTACAGTGGCCATTTGCGAAGTAGGCGTTTGGCACTACATCCAAGCTGTGCAACAGATGTTTTAGGAAGGTAGAAGAAACAGTTTGTTTTTGTGCTTCTTTCGTCACATCATGGAAACAGGCGGCACTGGTTTCCTGTTTTTAAATAGTCAGTTGTGGTAATTACTTATTTTCTTTATTGCTTTAGCTTCAATTGTGTGGAAATGGCAGTAACTAGAATGATACAACCACCACGGTTCATATCAGATGTTGGTAAATTTACATTACTCTGACCAACACAGAAAACACTGGTTGACTCATATATAGCAGCAATTGGGGGAGAAAAGTGTTTTGCAATTAGGAAACAGAGTGTATTGCTACATAGTCTTTATGTGGAGGGCAGAAATATCTATTAAAGTTTGGAGGAGATAAATACTGGAAATGCTGAAGGTGAACCCCAGGGACATGTATGACATGTCAGTAAGGATGTTAGAGCAGCATTTTGCTACCCCAATAAATGAGGTTCTTGAAAGACACAATGTTTTTGCATGTGAGAAGGGTAAACCAGATTGAATTGGCAACTATGTGACTGGTCTAAGAAATTTGGCTAGAACACAAGAGTTCAGGGGTTTGACTGATTCACTGATCAGAGATCAATTGGTGCTTTGCACAAATAATGTTGGAGTCCAAGAAAAGGGTTTAGCCATAAACCTGAATCTACAAAAGCCATTGCTTTTATAGAAGGCATTAGACACATTGCTAGTTGGGTGAAGGAAAGGAGGAAGGAAGATTGGGACCATGTAGATATAGACAGAGTCAGAACAACCAAAAAAGGGGATGTCAAAAAAAATATTCTATCAAAGTTCAATTGTTCAATGTAGACTGTAATAAGTTTAAATGTATCCATTTTGGTAGTGATCATTATGGAGCAAATAGCCCAAATTGCTTTGCCAAAAATGAGGTTTGTAGCAAGTGTGAGAGGAAAGTATTCCCGAAGGAAACAATTATGGGAATTATGTCACCCAGGTAAGGTATGTGAGAGAAGGAGTGAACACTGGTATAAACTGTTATGGAAGATGTAACCACAAGTATGATTGTGTGGGATACTGACAAATTGAGTATGCCAGAATGTAAGATTTAATTGGTGGAAAAGAGTTAACTGTCTTAGCAAGCTCTGGATCATCATACACTCTAGTTAGAGATCACATTTAGTAGGATGTGTATGGGAAGGATGGTATAAAACTTATAGAGACTGATATTAAGCTGTTTGGTTTTGTTGATGTAATTTTATATGTAACCATGTTGATTAATTTTAAAGGGAGAAAGATGCAGGGATTTATATGTCAAAAAGGGGTGACTTCTTATTGGGGTTGAGGCATCCAAGAGATTAAGGGAAGCACCCTCAGCCCCAATGTTGGTGAGAAAATAATGCTAGTGAGTGAAGTGAACTAGAACACTGACTGACATTTCTAGAAGTCTTTAAGGAGAAATAGGGATGGCTGAATGGTTTTGAGCATTGTTCTTAATAAGGGTGCGAAGCCCTTATTGCACATCTAATAGTGGATCCATTTAAAAAGGAACTGAATGAGGTGCTGGAGGCTACAGTGATTGAGGAGACTGATTCCCCAGATTGGCTGGCTTAAGTGGTTTTGGCACCAAAGGTCTGAGTAGGTGCATAGATCTGCCTGATCTTAGTAAGAATATATATGGGGCTGAGAAGCAAACTTTGACTAATATTGGGCAGGAGTTGTCCATGCTGAAGGGTGCATGTTTGTTTACCGTGATGGACCTTTCAGCTGCATATCATCTGGTACCATTGAGTGAAGAGCTCAAGTATTTAACTTTGCTTGTTACACCTTTGGGTGCTTACCCTTTCCCCTATATGCTGTTTGGCCTTCCATCAGCAGCAGCATGTTTTCAATGTGTCATGTTGAACGTGCTGGAGGGAATATATCAAGCCAGTGTTTTCCATGATGATATTCTGATGTTTGGTAAGAACAGGGAGGATCATGACAGGATTCTTTCTGTGGGGCTTGATTGAGTACAGAGGTGTGGTTTGTCTGTGAAAGAAAAGTGTAAAGTCATTGTGACACAATGTCTTATCTTAGTCACACACTAACTAGTAAAAACATTAGCTTTAAGCCCGATTTGTCCAAATTCATAGCCAATGCACTAGAGCATTCCAATAAGGATGAGGTGTGTCCCTTTTTAGCTTTGACTGAATACTGTAACACATTTACTGATAATATTGCTAGTGTTGTACAGCTAATCGGTTTGTTACTCAAAAAAGGTTGTTTGTGTGGTCATTAGGTTGTAAAAATGCTTTTGAGGTCATCAAGCAATGTATCAGAGAGTTACCTACCTTTGGACATTTTGATATCTTTAGGAAAATCATTTTGACTAGTGATGCCAGCTTGAAAGTTCTGGGAGAGGTTTTAAATCAGATTGTGGATGGTGAGGCGAAGGTAATAGCTTTTGCTTCCATGGCTCTAAAGATTGCAGAATAGAACTATTCAGTAATTGAAAGGGAAGCTATGGTATGCACTTGAGGTATTCTACACTTTCGTTCATGGACCTTTGGTGACGCTATTTCGTGCAAGGCTAGTGAGAAGGCTACTTCCTGTATTACCAGATGGGTGGGAAGTGACAGATACTATAATTTTCAAGTGGAGCATGTGAAGGGGTCCTTCAACCAGTCAGTGAATTGTCTATCAAGGTTGCTAGTGGAGGATTTGAAACATGAGGTTGAAGAGAGTAGTTTGCTCTTGGTGCAGGAAAGTGCTCTGTCTGAGTGAAATGGGGAAAAGCAGTGGAAAATGACAGTACTTTGGGGAATACAAGCCCCTATCGCCACATGAATGTCACTTTTTACAATGTTCCTGTGGCAATAAGGGCTTTGCCTTATTTTCAAGGCAGCGTTAAGCCACTTAAAATGGCTTAACACTACCTTGTACATTAGGCCCCCTTTCACGCTATGCTTAGCCTGAAAGGTGAGGGCAATGGATGTTGCTGTGGGCGTTCCACCACAACACCCATTGATTCTGACGCTGCCCCTATTTACAATGGAGACAGTGCCAGGGAAAACCTGGTATTACCCTGGCGCAGCATGGCGAAATGTACAATTTCTCCTATTCTTTCTGTTTTTATGTTTACTGCATTGTGCAGCACACATGAAAACAGAAAAAGGCCAATGACTGTTTATGTACAGGGAGGTCCCCCTACCTTCACATAAACAATCATTTTTTTAAACGCCATTTTGCAACTTCTGTATGTGCTGCATTAAGGAGCATACATAGAAGTTACAAAACTGCTTTTAAAGATGTGCAGGAAGGTTCCCTTCCTGCACATAATGGTAGAATGGAAGCTGACTGGCCGGCCAAGCGAACATTTGTTTTAGGGCAGCAACTGTGCCCGATAGACTACGTGTTTATTGATGCTTGGAGCTTTGAATTAATCAAGCATTTTGAAGTATTAAAGGTGGAAGGTAGTTATCAATACCCCTTGTTGACTAAACCAGATGCAAAAAAGGGTAGCCAGAGGGAGACAGTCCTCCAAGTTCATGTAGAATACCCAAAGCGGCTCACAACTCGTATTTCGGATGAGCACCTTCAAAAATTAAGTGCTGTTCATCAGAACCTCCCATTAGAAAGAACGCCATCTGAGGATGATAACACTTGGTATGCAAGTACAATAAGTCAACTAGTAGAATGCCTAAGGGTAAAAATTAAAGGTGGTTAACCCGGGGCAGATATTAACAAAAGATCATACACCAAAAATAGTCCATGGTTTGCTGAGGAATGTCACAAAGCAAAAGCTAATATCAGGCAAAAGGAAAGAAAACTTAAAGGAAGGTGTAATGAAGAACTGTTAACTAACCTTAGGAAACTAAGGATAAAATGTAAAACAATCATCAGGAATAAGAAAAGAACCTATAAAGACAGATGCTGGGTATCCTTACTAGAGGCTATTGAAGATACAAATGTGAAAGGCTTCTGGCGCCTGGTACAAGAAAGCACTGGTAAAGTGGCAGGGTCTCTACAGTGCTCGGTTCCGGAGGATAAATGGGTGGATTACCTGGAGGAAATATATGGGAAGTTGCCAACAATAGATAGAATAAGTACAATGGCATGACCACGTGTGAGGGAAGAGTTAAAAGAACATTTCACGGGGGAGGAGCTTCGCGGGCAACCAAGATGGCCGCGTGAGCTCGGAGCTCCGAAGACCTCCCGATCCTCCGCATTGATCCTGCCACCTATCCTGTCCCACGACGGTGGGAATCATCGGCTAAGTCGGTGCTGAAGCGGCGCCCGGTCTCAGACTGAAAATCCGAGCTTCCTGGACCGAATTATGCCATCGTGAAGTTGGCGGGCACTACCCACGCCATTGACTAGCATCGTTGGGACCGAGAAGTGGCCTGCCTCGGGACACCCCGTGCGGGCCTGCCACACTCGCTGGACCAGCTGGCCCGGGCGGTCTTCTTTACAACTTTTCTCTTGTCGTGCTTGGGGCGCTCATTGTGGTATCTCTCGTACCGACTGGAGGTGTTATTGGTGGCCTGCCCATCCCTTGGATTATCCTGCCCTCGCTGTTCAACATGGCGGGCAGAGGGGATCCGGACAAAGGGAAGCCTCCGAGGGTCAGCAGGAAGCCGACTCAGTCCCAATCTACTATCCCGGAACGGTTCTCTCATTCAAAGGGATCGCCGGGTACGACGGGCCGCACTAAAGACTTGCTGCGGGATGTGTCCCCTGAAGATCCTGAATTCACACTCCGGGACGTGATGGGAGCCATTGCTGGCGTGAAGGTTGAGATGCATAGCCTACACGAGGCGCTGTCCAGCAAAGTGGATACCCTTAAGATCGAACTCAATCTCATCAGAGCCGATCTCGGCAAGACAAATGACAAGGTGAAGTCGCTGGACATCAAAACGTCGAGTTTGACTAACGACATGTCGGATGTACAGACTGAGGTCCGGGACCTGAAGGCAGCTAATGGGTTGCTTGCACGCCGGCTCGACGAATTCGAGGGACGGGCCCGGCGCCAGAACGTCCGCATTACGGGTGTGCCGGAGAGAGCTGAGGAAGAGTCAGTGGAACTGTTCGTGGAAGACCTGGTGGTTAAGAACTTGGCACCGGGCGGATTGAGCAAGTTTTTCTCAGTCAAGAGGGCACACAGGATTCCGGGTGGTCCACCTAAGTCGGGTGCATCCCCTCGCCCCATCATTGCGAGACTCTTTAACTATCGGGACCGAGACGCCATTTTGCAGGCATCGAGGAGCGCTGGCCCGCTACGATTCCAGAACGCAGACATTAATTTCTTCCCTGACTTCACACAGGCTGTCCAGAAACGCCGGCAAAGTTTTAATGGTGTGAAGCGGCGGCTTAGGGAGATGGGGATGCGCTACTCCATGCTTTATCCTGCAAAACTCCGAATCGAGCATGGCAACCGGACAATGTTTTTTGACCTTCCAGATGCGGCAGGGGACTGGTTGGACACTTTGCCTCAATGTCGGACCGAACCGGAATATCAGACGGAAGATGCAGAAGGAGGTTCAGGTTCCCAGGAATGAACTTTTTGCCTGTGACTTTTATCTGGGGGGGTCGCTGCGGTTGGCATCGACCTTGAACATTGCTTCTTTTTCTTATTACTTCTGAACTTCTTGATAAGGAGGGTGACGGGGGGGATAGGATGTCTCTTTTCTCCTCTGGGGGCTTCTTGTAGGTTAGTTTTGGGGGCGACAGGCACACTGCTAGTTGGGGTGGCTTCTAGTCTAATACAGGGGTGCAGGGTGGGGGGTGGTTGGGGCGAGTGTTTACTGTCTGTTTCGTTCTTTCTAATCTCTTCAAGGCTGGGATTTTATTGTTCTGGTGCTATCGGGTTGCTGGATGCATTCCGGGGGGGGTTTCTGGGGTGGGACGTCTTTGATGATGGGGGGTAAGTCATTGAATTTGTTGAGTTGGAACGTCAATGGGTTGGGGGACCGTATTAAACGTGGTGTTGTGATACAATTGCTTAAACGCTGTGCTCCAGATGTCGTTCTTTTACAGGAAACTCATCTTGTTGGTAACACCTGTAAGGCTCTGAACAGGAGAGGGTTTAAAATGGTGGCCCATTCCGGGTTCTCTACGGGGTCCCGAGGGGTGGGCATCATGGTGCGCATGTCACTTCCCCTAGAGGTGGAGTCTACGTTGGTTGATGATAGGGGCCGATACGTGGCTGTGGTGTGCAGGTGGGAGGGGCGCACTCTGGTATTGGTTTCGGTTTATGTCCCCCCGGGGCTGCAAACATCCACTTTCCAAGACCTTAGTGGCGCCATCTTGGGTCTCCCGGAGGGACTGCTGATTCTGGGTGGGGACTTTAATTCTGTGGTTTCGGGTGATTTGGATCGTTTCCCGTCCAGAGATCTTCGTAGTGCACAGTCGTGGCTCCCGGATTTCATTACCACCATGGGCATGGTTGATTGTTGGCGACTCCTGCAACCCGCCCAGCGACAATACACATTCCATTCAGGGGCTCATGGTAGTCTTTCCCGTATCGACTATATCCTGACCCCCGCAGCCCAAGCGCAGTCGGTTTCTAGCGCTCGTCTTATGGCCAGGGGCATTTCTGACCACTCCCCGGTTTGGGTGTCTTTCGACTTTGGTATACTGGCGACGTCTAGGGTAGCGCCTATTAACCCCTGGTATTTTCGCAACCCCAAGACCCGTGACCTCCTAGCAAAGTCCATTGAGCTGTACTTTGCTGAAAACTCGGGCACAGTTACCTCGGCCGTCTCTCTTTGGGAGGCCTTCAAGACTGTTCTCAGAGGAGAGGCCTTCTCCTTGATAGCCGAGGCGCGTAGGAGACGGGATGAGGACTTGGGCGGCTGGAGTCGGACATTGCTGAACTAAATTCCCAGTTGGCCCTGGGACCGTCTCCGGATTTGCTCCATGCTCTTGCCCTGAAGCAGTCGGAATATGGGGCCACTGCTACTGACGCGGCCAAGGCGATGGGCAGGGAACAGCAGGGTAGGATCTATGACGCCGGAGATAAGGCGGGTAAGCTCCTTGCCTGGCTGGACAAGAAGGAACTGGCATCCCGAGTTGTACCAGAAATCCTGGGCGACGACGGCCTGGTCGTCACTGACCCTACTGCTATTGCCGAGGCATTTGCTGACTACTTTGAGACTGTCTACACGTCTGTCTCCGCCCTGTCCGAATCCGACTCGGCTTCCTTCCTGTAGGAGATCGAGCTCCCTTGTTTGTCTGACGTTGAGCGCGAGGATATGGACCGTGGCATGACGGTAGATGAGGTGGCACTGGCGATCAGATCGCTGCGCTCCGGGAAAGCACCGGGACCCAACGGTATCCCGGTGGAGCTGTACAAGCTCAAGGCGGACACCGTCGCTGCACCCCTGAGGGATATGTTCATGGCGGCTCGGGAGGCCGGCGAGCTCCCGCTTGATCAACGTTTGGCCACTATTGTGGTCATTCACAAAGAAGGGAAGCCTCGAGACCTATGTCGGTCGTACCGTCCTATTTCCCTGTTGAATGCTGAGCCTAAAATCCTGGCGAAGCTACTAGCCAATCGGCTTGTGGGAGTGATCGCTGACTTGGTCCACCCGGACCAGTCCGGTTTCATCCCGCATCGGAACACGGCCCTTAATCTCCGCAGGCTCCACGCGGTTATGGCGCGAGCTCGCACGCTCATGGAACCGACGGTGCTTGCTTCGCTTGACGTGACGATGGCGTTTGACTCGCTTGAGTGGAACTACCTCTGGGCGGTGCTTGCTAAATTCGGGTTTGGGCCTGACTACCTTAGTTGGGTCCGGCTCCTCTATTCTTCCCCGATGGCCAACGTGACGGTGAACGGTCGTCTGTCGGCCTCGTTTGCCTTGCGCAGAGGTACTAGACAGGGCTGCCCGCTGTCGCCGCTCCTTTTTGCTCTAGCGCTTGAGCCGCTGGCCGCATGGATCCCTACACATCCTGACATTAAGGGTATCAAATGGTCACCGGGCTTTGAGGATCGCGTCTCGCTCTATGCAGACGACATCCTCCTCTATCTTACCTCTCCCTGCCGGTCCTTGATTATGGCATTTGACGTACTGGGTACTTTTGGTGGTTACTCGGGCCTGGTCATTAATTGGTCCAAGTCCTACCTCTACGTGCTGTGTGGTAACACTCCGCGTCTCCCTTGAGGCTGCGCTATACAGATTTCGCAACAGAGATTCAAGTATTTGGGCATCTATATTTCAATGGATGCCCGTACTCGTTACACTAGCAACTTACTCCCCCCTCTGGCGCGGCTGCGGCGAGATGTGGAGGGTTGGAAGAGAATGCCGCTGTCCCTGTTGGGCCGGGCGGCATTGTTTAAAATGATGTCCCTGCCGCGGTTCCTCTATGCGCTCCAGAACACACAAGACCCAGTGCCGTCCAAGTACTTAAGAGAGGTTGAGAGCCTGCAGCATAACCTTATTGTGGGATGGTAGGCCGTGGATTTCTATTGCTAAGCTGACTATACCATGGTACGACGGAGGCATTGCTTTGCCTGACATACGTCGCTATTACTGGGCGTCCCAGCTGGCGGCAGTCAATCACGGTTTTTACGGGCCGGCAGTTAACCCGGGATATGCCATGGATCGCTGGCTCATGAATGACGGGATGTATTATAGGGCGCTGTACTCTAGATCTCTGGACCGGAAACTAACTGGAGCCACTAAGACGGCGGTGCACCTGTGGAGGGCGGTGACCAAAACTTTGGGTTGGCAGGGTAGACTCACCATGGCTACTCCCCTATACGACTCTGACCTGCTGGGAAAACTGTGGCACTCCAAGGGGTTTGACCAGTGGGATCTCATTGGCATCTCTAAAGTTGCAGATATGTTGGCTAGGGGGGAAATTAAATCGTTTGCTGCACTGCAGGCCGAGTTCCAATTGGAAGCAACGGAATACTTTCGTTATGCACAGCTACGACATGCACTCACATCTTCTATGCCTGTGGGAGAGAAAGTTCCTGAATCGTCTCCGTTAGAAGATAGGGTGCTGGACGGCCATATGCCGGATAGCGCCATCTCCCTGACCTATAAAAAGCTAATTAATGTACGGATGGACCTGCTGGTGAAACTGAGAGACCTTTGGGTGAATGACGGGATTGAGATGGATGATGAGGAATGGCAGTCTGCGGTCTCTTCCCCTAAGGAAGTGGCCATCTCAGCCAGGCTGAGACTTGTCCAGTTGAAGGTGCTCTATAGGGTTTATATCACAGGCCCAAGACTGATTCATATGGGACTCTCTCAGGATGGCCTATGCAGGAGAGGTTGTGGCGTACTGGCCACCTTTATGCACATACTCTGGGAGTGTCCGGTCGTTGCCTCCTACTGGGAGCGTGTGCATGCGGTAATGAGAGTTGTGACTGGTGTGACCCTGCATGCGGCGGCCCGGCGCTGTCTGCTGAACGTGTGGGGCCCGACTGATTACAATGTGGCTCAGACCCTTTGGGTCACCCTGGGCAATATGATAGCCAAGAGAGACATCGCCCAGAAATGGGGTGCTTCGACCCCCCCCCACCGTTAGCCTGTGGAAAACCGACATGGACTGGTGCATGCTCCGAGAAAAGACTGTCTACATGGCCCGGGGTAAACCCAAGATGTGGGGGCTGGTCTGGAGTGCTTGGAACTCGTATAGGGGAGACATTTGTGCACCCCCTGAGATGGCTCAGCCGGAGGTCCGCCAATCCCCGTGGTTCCCCCTTCCCTAGGTTCCAAATGATATATCCTGATTCTCTGCTCCCCGTCCACGTGCTTGTCTTGCATCCTGTTGCTTGTATGGTGTATCGACCCCGCCCCTCCCCGTGATATGTGCCTAAAACATCCTTGCGCTCCTCAGCCTTGTTACTTTTTACTCTTTCTCTCTCTCTCTGTTTCTTCCTTCCTCTCTCTCTATACTCTTCTTTTTCTTGGCTCTGTTGGTTTCTATTGTTATTTTAGAAGTTTTACATCGTAAAATTAAACCTGACTACTCCTGTGCTTTGTTTTTGTACATGTTTCCGATTTGAGATACAATGCTGCCTGGCCTCCGGGATGTACGGCTGAATAGCGGTGTACTTTGTTTTGATAAATAAAGGTTTTCCCCAAAAAAAAAAGAACATTTCACCCCTAGCTACATTAGGAAGATAATTTCTAGATTAAACTTGACACGTGCAGCTGGCCCAGATAATTTGCTGGCAGTTATTATAAAAAATAAACCAGAATGGTGGTCAGAGTTCCTTGCACATATGTTCCAGGGGATTCTAGAGACAGGAATAGTGCCAGAGAATTGGAAAGGAGCTATCGTTAGAGCAATCCACAAAACAAACAAAAAGGCGACGTAAATTCTCCAAAAAACTATAGACTAATAAACCTACTAGACATAGGTGAAAAAGTATTCGCTAAAGTAATCTTGGGATTACTTGAAGACTGGGTGAAAGAAAAATAGATTGTGCCCCCAGAACAGGGAGGGTTTAAAGAGGGACACTCAACGGAGGACCATTGCTTTGCTCTCTGGGCAATTGTGCGGAAGTCGCTCGAGCAGAAGGGAAGCCTGTTTGGCTGCTTATGGACTTCTGCGCAGCATTTGACCTGGTGGATCGGGAGCAGCTGTAGTTGACCTTGATAGGGTACAATATCCCGGGGGATCTACTGAGCTTGATTCTAGCCCTGCATACGGAAAATTGGGCCCAGATAATTTTGGATGTAGAGGGGAGTTTATCGCAGAAAATCCAAATTGGTAATGGGCTGAGGCAGGGGTGCGGACTGGACCCCATGCTCTTTTCCCTGTTTATCGCAGACTTGCCCCTAATCTTAGGAAATGCAAGAGGGGCAAGCCCGAAACAAGGTGGGAACCATATTTTGTGTTTACTCTACACGGTCAACCGGGTAATCATGGACCAGACGGAAAATTGGTTTTCAGAGGAAATTAAACATGTTTGAAGAATACTCATTGCACCTTGTTCATTACGCTTTTAATACATAAAAGATATTAGATCTGGATAGTAAAATAGTGGATGCTTCTCGAGGTGATTCCAAGATGGCAGCCACGCAACTTCATTATAAATTAGAATGTGATGAACATGCAAAAAATTTTATTTGATTTTTTCACCTAAATAGCTGCAGTATCTGGAGTTTACGATCCCCTTCGTATAATCATTCAGGGGCTTTCTTATATCACATTTATGCGCACGATAATGGATTCGACTTGGATTCTCATATTTTTTGACACCTTTCCAACATGGCGGCCATATAACTCTTCTATAATATAGATAGTGACGATCGTGGAATTCGTTTACCCATTCTTTACTTAAATAGCTTATATATTCTTGGTTGTATGTCCTTTTTACTGTAAAAATAAAGGCTCTTTTCCCTCGATGGTCCCTATATTAGACATTATTTGTTCTGAAGCTATTATGCACAAGGTGTCGGATGACGACGTTACATATTACAAAATGGCCACCGCGTTTTACTTTGAATCGGTTCATTATACCCGGCCAATCTATTTACGTTCTCACACGTGTTTTAACTTCTTCAATTTAACAAGATATAAAAACCGCCAGAATCTCCACTCGTCTCTCACCAGGCTCTATCCGAACTGGTTTAGACGGGAAGGGGACTACATACGGCTACGGACGGTTTTGGAACAGCTCTGGTTTGACGGTAAGCGGTTATGCTAATATAGCTGATGCACCTGGGAGTTCTTTGGAGCCCCTAGCCTGGGCGGGCTTTGCAAACAAAACTTTCTTCTTTCCAAGGTGTAGTTTTTTGTACACATATTATACGGGGGGCGGACAATGATAGTTTTAATCCCTACTTTCTAACCCTGATTAAGTAGGGGTGACTTTTGCATTATATTACTCTCCTCACCAAGGCTTAGTGCTTGGGTGCATGATATACGGGGGGCGGACATCGACTAAGCTTTCTTTACTTTCTTCAGTTTCATTTCGTCCCAGCATATTTGGTCACGATATTTGCTGACCCCTTTACCACCATGTCCACAGAAAACGAGGGAGGCCCATTAGTAATTAAAACCCTATTCAGGAAACAGGGATGAGATGAGCTAATATATGTAGAGTCCCCGACATAGTTGCACACTGGGAACAGGGGAGGGGGAGAGCGTCATAGCATGCCCATATTAGCTGTCGTGCCTTTCTGTTGTCTGATGCCTGTAATGTGGGAGGCAGACATTCAAGCCCCGGGAGTAGACCAAAATGCCTTGAAATTTACTCTGTATGGGTGCCACATTTTGCATGTTCCCAATACAAATCTCTTTTCTCATCTAGAATCTGCAGCTGGATTCGAACCAGTACGGACTACTGCACAACATAACATAAATCAAGACAAAATAGGAAAAGGGGATATGTCGTTTGAAGCCACTGAATAAAGGGCTAAGGTAATACGTGCGTCAAAACATCATCTTCCCCCTTTTTTCAATTCGACTTGGTCACGGTCGATAACTTATATAGAGGTAATGGGACTCTCCTTTCCCCTCATTATTTTTATTCCAGCACTACCCTTGACTCGCCGTAATCCTTGAAAGAATTGATCCCTTTGGATGCTTCATCTTGAAACACACATCCGTTTGTAAGTGCAATGTTTTAAAAATTCTCTTATCATAAAATAAAAGGCCACGGATGACATTGGGTTTCCGTCTAGCGGTAATATGTGCTTCAAAAAATTATTCTCCCCTTTGTCAACTCGATACGGTCAAGTCTAGTAATACACTTAGAGGCTATGTGATTCTCGTCTCTCCTCATTATTTTCATTCCAGCACTACCCTTGACTCGCCGTAATCCTTAAAAGAATTGACTCGTTTGGTTGCTTCGTGATAAAACACGCATCCGCATGTAAGTGTGATATTTATAATTCTCTTATCATAAATTTAAGGCCTACAGATGACATTGGGCTTTCTTCCAACTGTGCTATATTCGTTTTTTAAGATTAGAGATTTTGTTTGTATAATTCTTCTGCTAACAGACCTCCTCAATGGTTTCTCGACGGAATGGTGGTCAAATTAAAATCAATCGCCTCCTCGTTAGCATAGATTCTATGTACAATATCTTGAATAGTTTCTTTTTTTATAATACTCTCGCATATAATTTGTTTAAATAGCTTTCAAACCACATATGATTGCTAGTCCCAGGAACCTTGGGTCCCCTATCGAACTGAAACAGAATAACTTGTTGTAAGTATGCTTGACTAGTACCACTTGACGTACATTTTCGTAGTTATAGTTGGCCCTGTACTCATTATTTCTTTTATTTTCGCTTCCGTCAGATTCATTGAACCATACGATACACTTGATGTTTTTGAACCAGTGATCCTGTGACCACACACGGCCTGGCCATTGTGTTGCAACTTTGCTTCTCCAACATTACATCGTCGCGCTTAAGGAGCTTCTACTATTCATTTTGGTAGGTCTCTATTCTGCGGACTGAATGCTTCAGGACATTCTGACTCACCTGTGTTGGTTTTCCATGAACTATTTCTCACTCACCACTATATCTGTTACATTTTCTTCTTTATAAATCTCTTAGGATTCTTGCTTCCCTTAGAATATGTTTTTGTAACTCCAGAAGATATGTTTTCTGTTTTTAATTGTTAACAATACCGAACTGTTAAGCAACTACTTGGTAGTTATGACCTGATTGTGATATTATCTCTCCAAATCTATACGCCTAGGCCAAATTGGTCAATTTGTCTAGAATAGTATAGTGTCCATAAGATGAATTACATGATAGGACATGTAAAATGTATATAATTACGTTAGGGTTTTTTTTCTTTTTCTTTGTGATTGCCACTACTTACTTTAACCTGATGTTCCAAATATACTTAGTATCTTGTCGAAAACATGTCTATGACATGTTGACACTGACATGCGTTTGTTTTTAATTATGTAATAATTTGTAGCTCGGCTGAGTTTACAAATATTTTACAATTTTAATAATGTATTTATATGTATTTTGTCTTGTTGTAATGCAGCCCTGAAGAAGTCCCCGCAGGGACGAAACGCGTCGGCTGTGTCCTTTAACATTTGGAGTGAATAAAGAAAAATCTTTTTTGAGAAAAAAAATTGTCCTGTTTCATATGAAAAAATTCTTTTGAATATATTTTGTGTGCAAACTAGAAGTCCTTAGTTTACACATGTCCTTATTGTGGTGCACCTTTGCTTAAAATTAAGATGTTTGAAGAATACTGCCAGGTCAAAAGACTAGTGGTTAACATGGAGAAGACTAAGATCTTAAGTTACGGTAGAAGGAAAACAAGGTTTTCTAGGTATTTGAGGACTGAAAAGCGTGGAAAAAGTAACTGAATGTAGATACTTGGGGATGTGGTTGGAGGGAAGCTTGCAATGGCATACCCATCTCGACGCACTTAAACGGAGGACGGCGAACTCAGTGAAGGGTTTAAAAAGATTTAATAGTGTGTATGGTGAAATGTCTGACAACCTGGTCCTAAAAGCCTACTCTGCAATGGTTTTACCTCAATTTCTGTATGGCACAGAAGTTCTTTACTCGAGTGAAAAAAATTGGTGGGACTTGGAGGAGGGAAACAGTTTGAAAAATCTATTTTCTATGCCTAAATCTTCAATAGTACGGGCAGCGGGGCTAGAACTGGGAATAGCCTCATGGGGTATAACTGCTTGCATGGCACTACTACGCTTTTGTCAACGTTTGGGTTCAGGGAATGAACACAAAATCTCACAATGGTGTAGGAATGAAATTGTAAACAGTGAGCTAAATTGGGAAAAAGAGACCAGAGACACTGTCAAGAAAGCCTGTAGTATGTTAAAGCTTAAGCTGTGCCCCCAATCCCTTCAACTCAAGATAGACAAGAGGGTACTATGGATCTTGGGAAAAGAAACATCTAGAATACAGGACCAAGATTACCTCTTGAGGAAAAGCTCAGTTATCCACATGACCACAGCGTGGCAAAAGGAATAACACTTCCCCTATATTGACAGGCTACCTAGCTGTTCATTAAGGAGAGAGGTGTTAAGGCTAAGAGTTGGAGAAAACCCATGTCACGCGAACAAAGGGGTAAAAGTTCCATGATAAATAATAAAGGAAAATACACTTGCACCTTAGGAAGAACATGTGATATTATACATATTTATTAGATTGTCACACATTTTTAGAAATTCGAAGAGAGTTTTTATGTCCAATTTTTAAAAAGTATGATATTAAAAACAGGATGCATGCCGTAAACCTTTGAGTGGAAATGATTATCCTAGACATAGCTTGTGCCATGGGAAAATATGTTAAAAAAGTTAAATAATCCTTTAAATACATTGAGAATTGAGACAATCAGGTGGTATATGTATGAGGGAAATTAGCCACAAAACGGTACAAGCTATGTGGATTGAAACACACTACCTTGAGGAGTTTAAAATGAATTTGTGAGTTTTAGATATTGATTTTAAAATTGTAGAAATCTATTTTAGTGAGGGTATTGTTAATAATTTGTATACTTTTATGGTTGTAAAAGAATGAATAAAGTTTTAATTGAACTGAACTGTATACTGACTGAAATTTCTAGAAGTCTTTAAAGAGAAATACGTATATCTGAATAGTTTTGAGCATTGTTCTTAATAAAGGTGCACAGCCCTTAGTGCCCATCTAATAGTGGATCCATTTAAAAAGGAACTGAATAAGGTGCTGGAGGCTACAGGGATTGAGGAGACTGATTCCCCAGTTTAGCTGGCTCAAGTGATTTTTGCACCAAAGGTCTGAGTATGTGCATAGATCTGCGTGATCTTAATAAGAATATATATGGGGCTGAGAACCAGACTTTGACTAATATTGGGCAGGAGTTGTCCATGCTGAAGGGTGCATGTTTGTTTAGCGAGATGGACCTTTCAGCTGCATATCATCTGGTACCATTGAGTGAAGAGCCCAAGTATTTAACTTTGCTTGTTACACCTTTGGGTGCTTACCCTTTCCTCTACATGCTGATTGGCCTTGCATCAGCAGCAGCATATTTTTAATGTGTCATGTTGAAAGTGCTGGGGGGAATAGATCAAGTCAGTGTGTTCCAGGATGATATTCTGATGTATGGTAAGAACAGCGAGGATCATGACAGTATTCTTTCTGAAGTGCTTGATTGAGTACAGAGGTGTGGTTTGTCTGTGAAAGAAAAGTGCAAAGTCATAGAGAGATGATGTCTTATCTTAGTCACACACTAACTAGTGAAAACATTAGCTTTAAGCCTGATTTGTCCAAATCCATAGCCAATGCACGAGAATCTTCCAAAAAGGATGTGGTGTGTCCCTTTTTAGCTTTGACTGAATACTATAACACATTTATTAAAAATATTGCTAGTGTTTATTCAAAAAAGGTCACACGTTTTTGTGGTTATTTGGTTGTAAAAATGCTTTTGAGGTCATCAAGCAATGTATCAGCAAGTTACATACCTTTGGACATGTTGATGTCTTTAAGAAAATCATTTTGACTAGTGATGCCAGCTTGAAGGTTCTGAGAGAAGTTTTAAATCAGATTGTGGATGGTGAGGAGAAGGTAATAGCTTTTGCTTCCATGCTTCTAAAGATTGCAGAATAGAACTATTCAGTAATTGAAAGGAAAGCTATGGCATGCACTAGAGGCATTCTACACTTAAAGTTCATGGACCTTCGGTAACGCTATTTCGTGCAAGGGTAGTGAAAAGGCTACTTCTTGTATTAGCTGATGAGTGGGCAGTGTCAGAGACTATAATTTTCAAGTGGAGCATGTGAAGGGGTCCTTCAACCAGTCACTGAATTGTCTATCAAGGTTGCTAGTGGAGGATTTGAGACATGAGGTTGAAGAAAGCAATTTGCCCCTGGTGCAGGAAAGTGCACTGTCTGAGTGGAATGGGGAAAAACAGTGGAAAATGACAGTACCTTGAGGCATATTTACAAGCCCCTATCGCCACGGGAATGTCTCTTTTTACAACGCTCCTGTGGCGATAGGGGCTTTGCCTTATTTACAAGGCAGCGTTAAGCACCTTAGGGTGGCTTAACGCTGCCTTGTAAATTAGGCCCCCTTTCACGCTATGCTTAGTGTGAAAGGTGAGGGCAATGGGTGTTGCTGTGGACGTTCCACCACAAGACCCATTGATTCTGATGCTGCCCCCTTTTTACAAGGGAGGCATACATAGGAGGCAGCACCAGAATTAAGACCAGGAAAAACCTGTTCTTACCCTGGCGCAACAAAGAGAAATATTCAATTTCTCCTATTCTTTCTGTTTTTATGTTTACTGCATTGTGCAGCACACATGAAAACAGCAAAAGGCCAATAACTGTTTATGTACAGGAAAGTCCCCCTTACTTCACATAAACAATCATTTTTTTAAATGCCTTTTTGCAATTTCTGTATGTGCTGCACTAAACAGCATACATAGAAGTTACAAAATCGCTTCTAAAGCTGTGCAGCAAGGTCCCCCTTCCTGCACTTAAATAATCTTACCCTACAATGAGACACCCTTGCACTGTGGAGCAAGGGTGCCTGCGTTGGCGCTGGGCTGCTAAGGGTAGCGCCAGTGCAGCGGGAAATGCAGGGCTGCACCATATTCTTGTCAATATGGTGCAGCCCTGCATTTCTGAAGTTTCGGAGTGAGGCATTAAGCCAGGAAGGCTAACGCCTCACTCCACCACTTCCCTTGTAAATATGCCCCTTTGTCTCTTATGAGGACGTCTGTGTCAATAGGTTTGACAGGTAAGGTGGAAGGGTGTTAAACTGTTAAAAATGATTTGTTTGTGGGCGGAGAATTTCTGTGTAGAGGTTGAGAGATTGACACTGTCAGAGGAATTGCTAGACAAGATCATAAATGTAGCTCATGGATGTTAACAGGGGAGAAATAGGACATAAGTTAGGGACATAAGTTAGGGTCAGAGAGTGTTCTTGGGAGCCACAGATTGATCACATGTTTAAATCTATAGTGAAAAACTGCACCCAATGTGTACATTAGGATATGAGTAAAGTGACAAGGGGAGCTCCTTTATCACCACTAAAGATACCTGAAAAACCGTGGTGTAGGTCAGGGTTGGATATTGTTGGACCATTTAATTTATTACGCCCAGCTGAGATGTTTGGTATAACAATGGCTGATTACACTTCCAAGCTGGATCTGTTAATGCTCTCACTACTCCGACTGTGATTGTTTTCTTTAGAGATGAATTTGCTAGGGAAGGGGTAACTAAGAGTAGCATTACTGTCAATGGAGTGCAGTTTACCTCCATTCACATGTTAGAGTTTTTGAGAGATATGTGGTTGAACCACGTAATGACAGCTCATTTGTTTGGCTCAAGCCAATGGACTGGTGGAAATATTTAATTAGAGGGTCACAGGTTGTAGTCAACAGGAAGTAAATAATTGCAGTTATTTGAGAGAATTTCTTGCAAAGAAATTGTGGGCACTAAGAACTACAGCTGATTTGATCACTGATCTTGCTCCCTTCAAAGTGTTAAGAGGGAGGATGGCTGGCAAGAAAATACATCCAACAGTGATTACAGAACGGAAAGGATGTTGTCAGACCTGACAGCCTTAGGATGGTCTTCCCCCAAACGTTTTGCCGGCTTGCCTCCAATTTTATTTGTGTTGGCCTTAGGACTTTACCACTGCCAACCAGTGCTAAAGTGCATGTGCTTCTCACCTAACACATGATTTGATTGACTTATACACAATTGACATACTTAATTTACCTATAAGTCTCAGGTAGAGTGCACTATATGTGCCCTGGACCTGTAATACAATGCTACTATTGGGCCTGCAGCACTGATTGTGCCACCTCCACAGGAAGCACTTTAAGCATGTCTCAGGCATGCCACTTCAGAGCCTGTGTGTGCAGTTTTCACTGCCAAACCCCTTGCCAAGCACTAAACTCACCTTTTTATTACATATAATTCACCCCTAAGGTAGGTCCTAATTAGCCAATAGAAAAAGTGTTGTGTACCCAAAAGATGCCTACCCCTTTCATAGGTTAACATTGGGAATTTCTTATTATACTTATAAGCTGTAATTCCTGTTTGAGAAGGAGTAGTTCTGTCATGTTTTACTTCATTGGAATGATGAGGATAAATCCTCTTTACCAGTAAAGATTAATTTACCACTACCACTTTTATTAAGATTAATTAAACAACTAAACAAGTGCCAATACTGTTATCTCTAAATCGACTTACTACGGTTCTCTACAAAATGAATAAAACTTAGTGTGAGTACAAGACTTGGCAATCAGTCTGAATGAATCACTTTTTATTTGTATCTATTTTTAAGATATTCGTTGGTTAAATTTCACCAAATTTCACAATCAACATAAAACAAAGAAATACAAAAAACAATTTCATAGTAAAACACTTCATCCTCTGCTTTCATATATCGTTGATCAACATTACACATTCCATTCTTACACTCTCACACACACCCGACAAACATACTTTATTTACAATTTATTATACAATGGTACATATAATTAACACCATAGACAGTAATTTGTTTGATTTTGAAAATTCTGTCACATATGTAGCTATTTTTGAGGAATCTTATGGTGTAGCAAAACGGTCTACGTGTTTCGAACCCCTATTGAGTATGGCGTTCTCATCAGGACCTCATAGATAAAATAGATAAAAATAAAAAGTGATTCATTCAGACTGATTGCCAAGTCTTGTACTCACACTAAGTTTTATTCTTTTTGTTTAGAACCGTAGTGGTCGATTTAGAGATAAGAGTATTGGCACTTGTTTAGTTGTTTAGTTATTTAGTGTCTTGGCCTTACTGTGGGTAGCCCACACACAGTGTTGTTTTCCACTTTTAGAAAGATGGCATTTTTCGGTCCTTAGCCTAGTGTGCCTGCAGCCTTCTCCAATACACATCTGGGGTGGGTGACAGCAGGACTTTCTGCATTTCCTCTAGACAGCCACACACAAAGGGAGCTTAGGTTGACTGGCTGGCTACTCACATCCTGATGGGGCATCCTGGACAGGATGTAAGGTAGGAGCTGACACTTACACATGAAAAGGCTGTGTATAGTCCCCACACAAAGGGATGCATTCCCCCATGTAGTAAGTCTGGAGCAAGAGATGGGAGGGAAGACCTCTGTACACTTCAAAGCCCCTGTTTTAAGGTACCTCAACTTCCAAGGCAAAACTGGGTATAAGTACTGGATCTCTGACCCGACCAAACCAGACACTACTGGCCTTTTGAATAACTCTGTCAGAAGGAAGCACTGCTGTGCTGATTCAAGGACTGGCACACAGCTGGACTACTGCTCTTGAAGAACTGTTTTTCTGCTATGCTGCCCTATGTCCTGCTACCCTCTTTCCTGTTGAGGAAGGCTGGACCCATCTCACTTGAATCTAGACTGACTCCAAGGGCATGTTTGCTTGCTCCCTGTTCTAAGTCTCAGGGACATCAAAGACTTCTCATCCACCTGCAACAGCACCTGGACTTGCTGCAAGTCTAGCCCTGCCAAGTGGTTCCAATCCAGTACTGGGCCCTTGGAAGTGGGTATAAAGGGCTGCAACTGTTAAAAATCAATGCATCTCCCTCAACACATTGCCACTGCTGCATAGACAGCAGACCTCGCATCACCGACTACGCTGCACATCGCCTCCATCCTGCGGCTCGACGATGACCTATCTCTGATTTGCGCGGCTTGACGATGATTCATTGCCTTTGATCCAATGGTTCAACACATTGCCTCTTTCCTTCTCACATCTCAACTTCGTTGACAACAAATCCCAGGTACTTTTTAACGGGCCAAAGCTGGTCTCTCTATCTAACCCACGCTCATCACAGTCAGCCTGAAATTTTGGATTTACCCCGGTCAAGCGCAATCAAATGTCCCCAGTTAGCACTTTAATTTTTTGGCACTTTATTTTCATTTATTTTTCAGAAATTCATAACTCCACTTATACTTTTTTGGATTTTTGTCATTTTTGGTCTTGTTTTGTTCATAGAAATCTAAGCCATTGTTTTCTAACTTGGTGTGGAGTCTTTTTGTGGTGTTTTCACTGTGTTACTGTTTGAAGTTTTGTACAGATACTTTATGTTTGACTTGGTCCTTTTTGCAAGTTTATCCCTGGACTTTTTGCCTTTTGCCTCCTATTTGTATGACCTGTTTTTGTTGGCTTTAGGACTCTGGGTACTTTACCACTGCCGATCAGTGCCACAGTGCATATGCTTTCTGTGTAAATTGTAGTTCTGATTGGTTATCCATGGTTGGCATATTTGATTTGCTGGTAAGTCCATAATGTATATCACTATGTGTGCCTGGGCCTGTAAATCAAATGCTACTGCACTGGTGTGTCACCCACCTGAGTAACAGTGTAAGCTTGTCTCAGATCTGCCAGTGCAGTGTCTGCCAGTGCAGTTTTGAACTGCCATCTAGACCTAAAAAGTGCACCCTCTTGCCAGACCCAAATCTTCCCTTTTTCTGTATGTAAGGCACCCCTAAGTGGGCCCAAGGTACCTCCATGCGTCGCGTGCATTGTATGTGAAAGGTAGAACATTTACTGATATGTTTTACATGTCCTGATAGAAAAAGCCGGCCAATTTTATTTTTTACTATTATTGCAAGGACTAGGCCTCCCATGTTTTATCATTGGAGTTTCCTTGTAACATTTTATAAGAGTAACTCTCAAATGGGAACAGCCAGAGATTTGGAGTTTGGGCTCTCTGAGTCCAGAATTTAAAAACACATCTTTTAGGAAAAATGCTTTTTAAATGGTGTGTTTGAATATCCCACTTTTGGAAAGTGCGCATTTTCGTGCTTTGACATCCTGTGCCTCTGCTTTTATGTGGAATCAATCTCTGGTTTAGACTGACTGGGGCCTGTTTGTGCAATCACTCTAGACAGTAACACATAGGATGTTAAGGTGCACCCTAAATATTCTGATGGCCCATCACCAGGCTAATGGCCTTTCCTAGCTGGAGTATTGAGAGGAGCTGTCACCAACACCTGAATAGGGCTCTGCCTTGCCTCTCACAATGCTGTCTCCACCCCTCTGGAGTGTGTCTGGAGCCAAGATCATGCAGGCAAGAACTACACAGACAATCCTTTGAAGAATGCGTACTTCAAAGGCCAATAGGAGTGTAAGTATTGGCCCAAACCAGACTTTTAGAATATTTCTGGATCAAGAGGAACCTCTACTAAGGAGAAGAGCTGAAGAACTGGGAGGAGGCGTACTGCCCCTTTGCTGTGTGTTGCTTTGCTGGGTTGGTCTGCAGTTGCTGCCTTTGCTTTGGAGAGGAAAAAGGACTGGACTTTGCTTTGTATCCTGTTTGTGAAGGTTCTCCAAGGGCTTGTGTGCACCTGGTTTCTGTTGTAAGTCTCAGGGCCATCAAAGACTTCATCTGCAGCATCCCCCAACTCCATTGCTAGGAGTTCTGGTCTGCCCTGTTGTGCAACATCCAGTTGTGGACCCTTGGAGTTTATTATTTCTGCAAAGAACTGCTTAAAACCATAGAAATTGCTGCATCTCCCCTTTGAGCAACTGTCTTTTTTGATGCAGCACCGCCATGCGGGATTCCATGCATTGCTGCCGAACCACCAAAGAAATCGATGCAGCCTGAGTACAGTGCACTGCATCTCCGAACTTATCCTACTAGAAGGCAGGGTCCCTATTTGGACAGGGCCACTGCCAACTAGAGACTTGACACATTTTAAGCCTTCCTGGTCTGTGCCAAGCTACCAGAGGGTGAGCACAGGTTAATGAATGGCATGTATCTGACTTACCCAGACTAGCATTGTGGTTCTTGCTTGGACAGAGTGCATACCTCTGGTAAACAGAAACCCAGTTTCTAATAGATGTGGTTACATAATTAAATAAAGAAGTGAAAGAAACAATGATTGAACATAAAATGAAGAATAAGGATAGGTTTGATAGGAAACATGATGTACAGATAAGTGAAAGGAGTGTGGGTGACAAAGTCTGGATAAAGAAAAAACACAAAGGAAAAGCAAATTATTTTGTCTTTATGAGATCACTAAAGTAAAGTTTAACGTTGTGGGAGCACAGACTGGAGATTGGTGGAGTATTTCAAGACTGGTCACATGTGATAATAAAACTTCGTTGAGTGACAATGATTTTGTTAGCATGTCTCAAAATATGGCTTAGGCTTTACCAAGTCATAAAAGATCAAGCCGTCCACCTGAAGGGATGAAGGAGACTATGCATGTAAATAAGGTTTAGATTGTTTCCAATAGCCCCTTTTGAGTGCATCTTCTGCTCTGTTTTCCAGTGGATTCTATTATTTCTCTTTTTTCCCTTTCCTTCACTTATTGTATGCAAATGTATTTGATCGCTTTAGTGAATTTGTATATAGAGTTTTAACGCATCATGCACTGTTGTTCGGTGGTCTTCATTGAATTTGTCTAAAAAATTTTTGGGATGTGGATTTTTAATGTCCTGCTTTCATTAACTTTGCTTCCTCTTGATTCTTAAATATTTATTTTTTTACTATGCCATCCCAATGTTCTTAGTTGAATGTTAATGTTGTATTAGTGACAGGTAGAGGAGATCTGTGGAAGTATGGGTTTGGTTTTGAGCTCCTGTTTCTGAATAAACAGTTTTATTTTACTTCACATCGCTTTTAGTGTTCAAAATAGTTAATTGAGTTTATAATAAGGCAATAGACCAAACAAAAAGAGTACTAATCAAGTACAATAAACTGGCATTAATACATTGAAAAAAGTGTAGCTATACAAAATGGATTGCAGTAAAGTAGAAACAAAAACTGAAAAAATAAAAAAGGGGGTGTCAAATTATTGGTAACAAGTATTGCATAAAAGAGCCACATATTAAAATCTAATCAAGCTGTATTTAAAAATATAATTTAAAACAATTAATAGAATAATGCTATGTAATAATCACTTGGTTTTCTAAAAGTACATGACTTATGAATAACACCCAACATAGTCAAATCAGCTCCCTATCTGGTAAAAATTATCCACGACTACCATGCATGTACCGATAATAATTAAGCATCTTTCCAATTGGTTGTAATTGGTTTTAATGCAGCATATATAAGGAAATCAAAGAACTTGTTATCTAAATCTGACAGTTTTGTTGAGAGTAACACCAATTTACAAATCAACATATTATATGAAAGTGTGTCTGATAAATGAAGACTTTTTGTGATAGAATCCCAAATCTCATTCCAAAATTTTTAAATATTACATTCAAAAAGCATATGTTTGAGTGAACCTGGAGCCAAATTTCAGTGCCAACAATTAGGAGAATTTTGTAATTTTACTTTAAACATGTTTAATGGAGTCCATAAACAATTAAAACATGTGAAATAATTAGTTTGATATAAGGACACTGGTAGCCATCCAGAAGCACTATTCATCCAGATTTTCTTCCAGAAATCTTGAGAAAAAGAAAGATTACGTTCATTATTCTAAAAAGAAGAACTAAATGCATGTTATTCTTATCAAACATAATTAATTTTTTATAATACATTGATACAGCATGAGAAGATGAATCAATTGCTTGAACATATGTTTCTCAATTAGATACCATATCCATAGGAAAATTGCTGGGAAATGAATCAAGAAAAGAATTGCATACAATTTCTTATTTATTTTAAAAATGTGAAGGAGGCAAGAGAAACTTTTGTTACAGGTCTTCAAAAGGTAAAAATGTGCTATTATGGTAAATATCTTTTAAATAAAAGATGCCTGCATTTATCCAAGCCTGCAAAAATCTTATGTTTCGATTCAACTTTATATCAGGGTTAAACCATAAGGATATATGTATGGTGTGTGAAATAGGTGATTGAAAAAGAGAATCTAAATCCTGTAATATTAATTTTGTAGATTTCAATATTGTAGATCTTCGAAATAAAGCATTTGAAGCCGAAATAGTAAGTAACGTAAGTAACGGAAATGGTGCTATCAAACTTTTTTCAAGATAGAAGCCAAAAAGGTATATTATTAAACTCTGTGCTGGTAAACCAAAAGGTGCTTTGTTTTAAAAAAAACGCTTTATGATAGATAAAAAAGTTCGGCAAACCAAAACCTCCATTACATTTCACAATTTTCTATTTTTTCGTAACTTATACTATTACTTATACTATACTATACTATACTATACTATACTATACTATACTATACTATACTATACTATACTGTACTATACTATAACTTATACCATTGTTTTGTAACTTATATATTTTTTTGTAACTTATACTTCTATTTTTTTGTAACTTATACTTATATATTCCAAATAAATGTAGATATTAATGTGTCTAACAATGTATAGAACTTAAGTGGAATCTGGGTAGATACCATGGATACTATATAAAATCTTTTGGGTTCAATAAGATATATGTTAAACAGACCATTTTTGAAATTTGTCCTTAATAGTATCAAGAACATATTCACAGTTGAATGTAATTGATTGTTTAATGGTATGAGAGAATAACATCCCAAGATATTTAAGTTTTTCTTTTTGCCATATTATATCAGGGGTGCAGTGCACATTTAAGGGGAAGAATTCAGTCTTATTTGTGTTTAAGGTGTAGCCAGAAATTTGAGAATATAATTGAACTATATTCGAAAGGGGAGGAATAGAGGAATCTGGGTTACTGATATATAATAAAACATCATTCACATAGGCTAAAGTTATTATACTAACCTCATTAATAGCAATACCTTTTAAACTTTTATTTCTGTAGAGACTCTAATATAACTGAGTATGGCCCAAAAACAAAGTAAAGGTGATAAGGGACAACCTTGACTGGTGCCTCTAAAATGAAAACATTTATTGGAAAGTTGAACATTAATAAAAATTATTGGCACGGAATAAAAGGCTGAAATCATACGAATAAAGGAATAGCCAAAATCAAAGCAGACAAAGTACTAAATAAATACTGCCAATGTACTCTGTCAAACGCCTTTTCAGCATCTAATGCAAGGACACCTGCAGGAAGGGGTAGGGATGACTCTGCTTCAATTGCATGAAATCATAATCTAGTATTATTTACAGAGTGTCTGTTTTCATGAACCCAGTTTGATCAATGTGAACAATAGTGCCAAGCACAGAAGTCAAATCTGGTCACAAGAACCTTTGCATAAAGTTTGCAGTCTTGATTAATTAAGGAAATAGGGGGGTAATTCGAGACAATAGTGGGATCTTTATTACGTTTTGGAAGAACTATAATTAAAGCTCCAGTAAAGGTTCCTGGAGTATAGACTGATAAACTAAAGTGAGTAAATAATTTAGGTAAATGAGGCAAATTTGGCTTTGTTATTCAAAATTTGAATACCAACTCTTCTACTTAGCAAAGAGTTTAAATTGTATCTAAAATTCTGCAACTGAATTTTATATTTATTATCATGGAATGAAATAAAGAGATGATCATATTTTGCTATTTGCTTATCAAGCTCTTTAAGCTTAGCATTGAAAGTTTTGTTTTCATGTGCTATAATTGAAATTGTCACTTCTCTGATAGAAGCCTTAAAAGCATCCCAACTAATTACAAGTGATGTAGATCCTTCAGAATTGTAATAGAAGTAATCATGTAATGCTGGCAAAAGTTTGGTTTTATTAATGTCGCTAAGAGCTATATTCGTATTCATACACCAGCGAGAATAGTATTGTTGTGATGTATTAAGTTGCAAAACACCTGAAATAAGCGCATGGTCTGAATTATCAATATTGTGAATTACAGGATTGGAGAATGAATGAATTAATGAGAGAGAGAAATTAACTGATAATCAATACGAGAATAAGAGTTGTGGGGGTAATACGAGTTGTTGGCTTTGGAAGAAAAAGTAACTGTTTTCTTTTGAGTGATGTAAACGCCAGATATCCACTAATTTTGTCGATTTATAAAAGGACCTTAAAATAAAATAAGCCTTAGGATCACGATATTTAGTTTGAGAATACGTATCTAACAGTGGGTCACAGATTAGGTTAAAGTCACCACCAACAATGAGTGGAACAGTGCCTAATCACTTCTGAGGTAAAAAGAAACCAGAAATTAACATCATCATTTGTTGAACCATAAACATTAATGATATAAAAAATGCTAGTATCAATTTTAACTTTAGCTATAATATAGTTACCATCTGCATATGAATATTTGGATAGTAATTGAACATTCAACGTCTTTGCAAAAAGGATAGCAACGCAATTCTTTTTATTAACAGCAGGAGAAGAAATAATATTACCAACCCACCATTTATTCATGTAGGATATAGGATAAAACTGCATCATCTATATGAGTTCCTTGAAGTAAGCAAATGTCTGCTTTATACCTGGCTAAATAATCCAAAACTTGAGTTCTTTTATCAGAGTGTTGTAAACCTTTAACATTGAACGAGACAACTTTAACATTATTAATATTATCTATAAATCACAGAAAAAAGAGAAATAATAGAAAAAGAAGAGATGTGCTTTAAAGGATTAAAGAGTAGCTCCGCATAAAGAAATTAGGAGAAAAAGGAAAGATAAGGACAAACTTAAAAAAGACAACATAGATACGTAAATAATGTTCCAGAATCGCACACATATATGCAAGATTGAACTGCCTAGGCAATACCCCCACAAAAAGTAGCGACAAATAAGCAGAAATCAAGAATTATTGAATGGAAGTATCTTGTTGAAGAGTCACTTCTTTCCATGGAGAGCAAGGAATGCTGGTCCAGAAAAGCTCAGATATCTTCCGGACGCTGGAAAGATTTTGAGATATCATCCTTCCAAATTCTCATGACAGAAGGATAAAAAATGCCATATTTAAAACCACCGCTTCAAAGTTGAGGTCTAAGTTCAGTGATCTCTTTGTGAATTTCAACAGTCTCTTCGGCAAAGTCTTGATGAAATTTGTATTTTCATTAACCATTAAAGATGGTACCTCTCTGGCTGATTTCAGAATCATTAACAGATGATGGTGACGCAAGACTTTAAAAATGATCTGACGTGGTTTAACGTTGCTTGGATTACGATGAGAAGGATTTCCATGTGCCTTACCAATTTCGATTTCCCTGAGAATTTCAACTGCAAAAGACAAGGTATTAAAGATTCCGAGTATTTCCTACTGCCGTTGCCTTCAACCCGTTTTAGCAAATTAAAGATGTGCAAATTATATTGCCTATTACGGTTTTCTAGTCCAATAATAAAGCATTCATTGGTCCAATTTTCGCAGTGAGGGGCAATATGCTGTCAATTTTAACCTTATTATCTTGGATTTTTATTGTATTGTCAGCGACTTTCATTGAAAGGCTGGCCATATCTTTGCGAATGTTTTTAATTTCCAAAACAATGTTGTCAGTGTTAGAGTGTATTGCTTGTATCTCTTCTAATAAAGCTACTAATGAATGCCCATCAGAATCCACAATTTTGGACTTTAATGGTGGAGGAAAACTGTTTGCTTATGTTTGTTTGCTGTTGTATGTGAATTCTTTCCTTCCATATTCGCTTTTATCAAGCAAGATATATATAAATAGCTTCCAAAGTACTTAAAAAATAATGAAAGTGAAAATACATACAGTATCACCAAAGCAAGCAACTGTGCAGCAGCTAGAAGCAGCTGTGGATGTGGTTTAGGCCTCAACCACATCCTTTCCTGCAAAGGTCTCTGCTCTCCTGATAGGAATTTCCAGTACCTCCTCACAGGCAGCTTGAAAGCAGGGAGGAAACAAGACCAAAACTCCACAAAAAATGGAGCCAAAACCCCAAAAACCACCTATCTGCAAGCGCTGGCCACAAGGAGCAGAAGAATACTCTCTAACACTGCCAAAGTAAGTTTAAACTGAGTAAAAATCATTGTTAATGAAGGTCTTTGCGGGAAAAACTATCGGGAGGCAGCCATCTTGAAAGCGCGTTTGCACGACTCCCCTCTTCACAACACTTTTGAAGTGACTTAATTAAGTGAGGATGACATAGCAAAATACACAGTGACAGGCCACACGCTTCCCCCTGATTATAAGGCCACAGCAAATCAGCGAGTTCAGGGGACTGGCTGAAAAACCTAGAACTAGAAGAGCATGCCAATTAATACATTGTGAAAACTACAGAGCTACAGAGGACCTGGATCAGTCAAGGTGCACCAAATAAAGAAGCCACAAAAGTGGAACTTTCTTATAGCAGGTGGGCCATGCACCACCAGTAATTCTTGGTGGCAACCGTCTCTCGCTGAGACCCCCAAGACCCACCACAGGGCCCTGCCGCCCCCCTCCTCAAATACTTCTTGCCCTTCTGCTCTGTATGATGGACAAGCAGGTTTCCTCACACAGCCTCTATCACTCTTGCACTTCCTGAGATATGAGGGACCACGTTGAAGACTAGCTTGGAGAAAAGCAATAGCTGCCCATCAAATAGGGTAAGCGCTGCCTTATTTCTGTCTCTGCACCATCACCCACCAAACCAACACGACAATGCCACAGGGACACTGCTCTACAGAGTATGTATCTCTTAGAGAGAAGAGGCTTGAGACACTTTCAGCTTGACACTGAATCGCTTGCCCAGTGACCTATTTGGTACCAGCCCTTAAACTGTGGTATACTCCTGGAGGTAAATGCCCATCACTCATTGTGATGCTTGATTTAAGAAGCATAGGGTTGATACTACTGTAAAGACAGGGACCCTTATTTATGAGGCCTTGCGTCAGTTTTGCGCCGCCGGTGTGTCACTTTTTGTGACGCACCAGCGGCGTAAAATATGCGCCTTATTTAAAAAGTGACGCATCTAGGTAGATGCGTCACTTTTTAAACCCCTGTGCCACATTATACCTGCATCAGGTATAATGCATGCAGAGGGGGCATTTCCCCGCAAAAAGCCTCGTAATAATGACGCAGTGAAATCTATGAGATTTCACTGCGTCACTTTTAGGATGCTGTTGCGTCAAAATCTTGCGCCTGCCTCACAGCAGGCGTAAGACTGTCGCAAGCCCTTTCACATGGGGCTTTCCCCATGTGAAAAGACGCATTGCTGGAGTTGCGTCACTTTTGTGACACACTCCAGCAATGCGTCACTTTTGCGCTTACAGATACGTCAGAAATACTGACGTATCTGTAAGTCCTTGCGACATGATGCGTCATACATTAAATATGACGCATCATTGGTGTCGCAAGGAGTGCGCAGTGAAAAGTGACGCATTGCTGTTTTCACACAGCGATGCATCACTTTTCATAAATGAGGCCCCGGGTTTGAATCTTCCATGCCTTGCCTCTACTACAGATCCGCTGACACCAAATAGTGAACATTGAGCAGGAAGGCTCAATACTGTGGAAAGGACTCATTCATTGCCCAATAATACCAGGATTCATGACATATGACAGACAGCTCAGCACCAGGACCCTGAATGAGGGTCACTGAAGCACTTCGAGACAGACTTTTCAGGTGCATAATTGTGGTTATCTTGTAGTTATGGTCCTCTATAGCTTCACTGAGGAGCTTCCGCTATTCCTGATTACTTAGCTTGTATTGCATGGGAGATATATAACACCCTAAGAGACTATGCAAGAGACAGTGGTCACCTTCTCCTGTGCCACTGAGAGTGACTATCCTGGTGCACTTCATTGGGTGGTCAGGTGTGCAGCTCTCCTGTTGAAACCCTAGTATTGAACATTGTCAGTGTTTAAACTGAACCCTCAAAGACAACTGTCTTTATTAGAAGCAGTGGCAGGAAAGTCAAAAGCACAACAATTCACTGCACAAACATCCACCATGACAGATATCACCCTGGGCATGCAGAAGAGAGAACTAACATCAATAACATCTATCATGGCTGCAGTTAGGGACAGATCTGCAGAGACTGACCGAGATGAAGTCAATAAGAACTGATAAACCTCCTTGCTATATACAGTTAGACAATATCATAAGAAATATTTAAAGCAATGGAGACCCATGTGGTGCAGTGGCCAGGGCAGCTTTCTTTGGAGCCCATGGTTCATGGTTCAATCCTTGGCTCCAGCGGCAGCTCGGCACCATGTGACTCTGGGAAATAGCTCACTTAATTTCCAAGACGGCCCCCAGCTCCTTGAGACCTGTAAGGGTGAGTAGTTCGCACTTTACAAATAAGCATTTACATTTACCAAAGGCCAAGACTGGAGCAGGCACTTTTCGAAGTGCGACGGAAACTGGTACATTTGGAAGGCCACAGGCAATGCATGATTCCTTGGGCTACATGAAGGAGCAGAATGCTCAGAATTGATGCAGTTCGTGTCTTGGTTGCCTACATTTCGCAATCCTGTTGGAACTTCAGAGACTAAACAGAATCCAAGACTGGTATCATCAACTAAAATAGAAAGGAACTCTTAAAGAGAAATTGAAGGACTTTGAATATACTTTTTCAAGTGGGGTATATAAACACTTAAATGTCATCAACAGGATTTCCAAATAGAGGCTAAGTGGAGCCATACCTCACATAGTGGACTACCACCCAAATCAACTATGGGTATTACCCTATGAGGAGTGGGAGCTGGAACTGGACACACCATTTCAACTGTTCATATTTGGATGGAATTATTCTTCAGAGCATGGTAGATGAGGTAATCAAACTTAGAGAAAGATGTAAAATTACCACACATGTTTTGTCCTATATTTTTTAACTTGGCGTTTCATCGCCTACATGCTACACCAAAATATATTGATGCAGGTGCAAGTTCAGTGTTCCATGGGTGCATAAGGCAGGGTATGATTGTTCATTATGTCACAGAGAAAGTTCCTGTTCATGCCATCTGGAAAGCTGGTCTCCCCAATCTGTCAAATAATGGATAAACAGTTATGTTCTAATCACCCCCAATATTCAGCCAGGTTTGCTCAATTACATAATAGCTCAAAATCAGACAAGAAAGAAGAGGGATTTACCAGCATTGCGGTGTTAACTGACCAAGGGCCAGATGTAGGTAAAACCATTTTACCGATTCTAAAATACCGAATTATACCGATTTGGTATTTCAGAATCGGTAAATGGAATGTAGGAAAAAAATTGGTAATTTTTACCGATTCGGTAAAATTCAGTATCGGAGAATCGGTATTTACCGAATTGGTATACCCCATTCATTCCTATGGGCCTTTTTGGCCATAGGATTGAATGGTAAATACCGAATCGGTAAATACCGATTCGGTAAATACCGAATCGGGAAACAAAACAAAAGTGAAACCTATGAAGGCAGCCAATCAGGTGCAAACACACTCCCCCTCCCTACCAGGAAGTGGCTACCCAGGCAGCTGCAACTAATTAGAAGGTTCTGGAGAGGCAGTCAGAGCTGAGCAGAGTCACAGAGCAGCAGGGCGAGTTTTTTGTGACTTTACAAACTGAAAAATGGCAAGCAGCAGTAAAAGCCAAAAGTCTAACAGGAAGAGAAAAATCAAGTTCAGCAGCATGGAGCTGCAGGTACTTGTGGAGGAGGTAGTGAGGGTGCACCACAAACTTTTTGGCTGGCAATCCCTTACTGTTACCGAGTCTGCCAAAAGAAAAATCTGGCTAGCAATTGTTGAGAAAGTGAATGCTGTGGAAGTCACAACCAGGAACACTGAGGACCTTAAAAAAAGATTCTATGACCTCAGGAGCCTCACCAAGAGGAGTTGGTCGGTGGTGATTTTGTTCCTGTTTCTTCGCTGAATAGGTTGTGGGGGGTTGTGGGTCGAGGTAGTTTTGTAGCTGAATTGAACACAGCTGTGGTCCGTCCAATGGAGAGCTGTGGTGTGATCGAAGGAGATGTGCTTGCTGGAGGTGAAGATTGGGTCGAGCATGTGTCCGGCTACCTGGGTGGGGGTGTCAACAAGTTGTTTGAGTCCGAGATTGGCCAGGTTGTCCAGAGGGTGGTGGTGTTGCTGTCGTTTTTCTTTTCCAGGTGGAAGTTGAGGTCTCCCAGTAGAATGTAGTTCTCTGAGGTGATGGCGTGTGGGCTGATGAAGTCAGTGATGTCTTCGCTGAATTGTTTACGGGTTCCTGGTGGCCTGTAGATGAGGGTGCCTCTAAGTGTGGTCTTGGGGTCAGTGTGGATCTGGAAGTGGAGGTGTTCGGCGGTTGCAAGGTTATCGTCGAAGCTGGTCGTGATTCTGATGGTGTTCTTATGGACGATGGCGATGCCTCCTCCAGTTTGGTTGGTGCGGTCTTTTCGGATGATTTTGTAGTCGTCCGGGATGGCTATGGCGATGTCGGGTGCTGATGATGCGTTCATCCAGGTTTCTGTGAGGAAGGCGATGTCCGGTGAAGCAGTGTCGAGTAGGTCCCAGAGTTCAGTGGCGTGTCTGTGGATCGAGCGGGTGTTCAGCAGGATGCACTTCAGGTGGTTAGAGTCGGAACTGTGTTTGGAGTTAGTGGATTTGCCGTGGGTCTTGGTGCAGGTGAACTTGCAGGAGTGGCAGGCGAAGGGTCCATGGGTACGTCCTGGGGCAGCTTCGTAGCATTGTGGTGTGTGTCCGGGGTTAAGGGCTAGGAGGGTGGCGGCGTCATACGTAATGCGGGAGGAGTGCGGTTTGCGGGGGCCAGGGGGTCTGGCGCTGGGCACGGTCCTGGCGCGGACGGGCGTAGACGGGCTTACCTTTGGCGCACCTTCGGTGCTCCGTAAAAGGGGCCAGGGCTCTCCGTGAACTGAGGGGAGCCCTGAGTGCAGTCAGAGCCCCGCGGTGGTGGGAGAGGAGTCCGGAGGCTGCCGGCTCCATACCGAATTCCCGGGCCACCGGCGAGGGACCCGGGTGAATAGTGTTGTTGCTTCCTGAGACCGGCGCAGAGGTTGCCGGAAGAGATGATTCCCCAAGTGGAGCCCGGTGAGTGGGGCTCAGTCATTCCGTGGTTGGGGCATATTGCTAGCATCCGCCCCGGGGATTGAGGTTCATGTTGTTCCTCAGCTGCCCCACTTGACAGCGGGCAGCTGCAACGGGCGGCCGCCTTGGCGGTGGAATCCGCTCATGTGAACAGTGACTTGGTGGCCCCCATCCTCACAGCTGCACCGAAGCGGGCAGCTGCAACATTGGGCATTGTTAACTTGAGGGCCTTCAGAAGAGGGGCTCCCCCGGCGCAGTAGCGCCAAAAGCTAACCGGCGACGTTGGGCAGGGTTAGTTTCGAATGCTAGGTTGGGCCACTACTACTGCTGTTATGCCCATAGGGATTCTCTATGTCTATGCCTAATGCATCTCCGCCACTGAGGTTGCCTAATGCAGGATGTGTTATTTACGCCCTAATGTGAGGTCTAAGGTGGTGTTTCCCCCCCTAAGGTGCTAATATGTTCATGCATGATGGGCATATGTTTTATGTAGGATGCACTGATGCTCAGGTTGGTGCCAAACGTTTCTCCTAACGCTCACAGTATTGGTGTCCTGCATAACGTGTCTTCATGTGAGCCGGCCTAATGTCATGTGATTATGCCCAATGTTAATGTGCATGCCGATATCAGGCTGAGGCGATCTAGGCTTATGTCTGTCCATTCTGATTTATGCCTTCCTGCGCCTAGGTTTTGGGCCCCAGTCTAATAGGGTCTCACGCATAGTGTCTTCATATGCCTGACCGGATGTTTTCATTCTAGGCTTCATGTTTATACTCACATGGGATCCCTAATGCTTTTATGTTAATGTGTTTAAACTACGTGCATGGACTTGCCAGTAGCTACTGGCTGTTACTCATCTGATGCTGATGGGGCTTACTGTACTTGCACTGGTTCGGGTAGCAGCCAGATTGGCCGTGCCAGGAAAATAGTCCCCCTGTAGACTGCTACCCAGTGCCAGTTTGCACAGTGTTACAACTGTGATTGCCTTATGACTTGTTCTGCATAATACATATGCTGTTTTTTCACCTAACCTGGTGTGGTCTCTGTTTGTAGTGTGCCTAGTGTGTCGCCTGTGAGTGTGTGCTACGCAGATGCTTTACAAAATGCTCTGAGTTTGCCTACCCGGTCCGCACCACTCTACCCCGTTTCTAACAGTGTGCATATGGCCCTGCATTAGTCCCTTGGAGAGGAACTGTGTAATATTTTCAATATTTGAAAAATATTACCATGGATATCATAGCTTTATTTGTTAAATAAATTCATTTTAAGCTACCTTTTATGTGTATTGTTTCATTTTTGCAGTGTATGTGTTCGATTGCTAGTTCATAAAAGATCACACAGTGTCTAACACAGACAACAGTGGGTGATTGGGTGTGGTGTTTTGGCCTTGAGGTAGTCAACAACTGAGGGCACTTTGCTTTGTTAAGATTTATTTGATTTGACCAAAGTACATGTTTTTATGTGAAATCACGCTTTATTGGCAGTAAACAGAAAAGATAGAATAGCCATATAGCAGAAGAACCATATGGAGGAAAAAACACATTACAGAACTAAAGTCATGGAAACTAAAGGGAAACGACGGATAATAGGGGCTGAGGAATTAGAAAAGAGACTGCGATTCCTGATCGGTGCTAACAAGAAAAGTGCAGTCCTGCCAAGTATCACGTATAAGGCGTTAGACTAACGCATTTCAAGTGCAGTGCTCCGCATCACCGCACTGAAATGCATTGTCATGCATTATAAGCATATTGACACAACTGTCATTCAAGCCGTTAGCCTGCCTAAAACTGGTAAACTGGAGTGGCAGCTTGAAGCGCGCAGTGCTCCAGTATCATGCTTTGGCTCGCTGCCAGTGCTGGCTGAGTGAAACACTGAGTTATGTGCAGTGGGGGATTGAATGCCACGTCCTGCTACGAGGTGACTTGTGGCAGGGGCTGGGCTACTTTGCGCCAACTCATTGCGGTGGCAGCGCTTCCTACGCACACCGCCGGCCGCCACGTAACTCAGTTTGTTGGTCTGGCCACTCATGCAGCTAAGGCCTGACAGGAAGGTGTGAGACCTCATGTTCTGGGTCTCATGTGTGTTCCAGGCCCGCAGCAGGACCGCCGAGCTAGTGTATCTGTGCCTTTTTTGAGCCCGCAGGCACACCCATCGCCACGCTGGATGAGACCAGAAGCACTGCGACGATTCAGAAGAGGTCCCAGGCGGAAAGTGAAGAGGGATCACATGGAAAAAAAGAGCGACACTGAGCTCTGAACACCTACCGGCTGAATTCCAAGACACTGCTGCCCCTCTGCAACAGCAGTCAGCACCTCCATCAACTGTAAGGTAGTCAAATAGAGGGGGGAATAAGGTCTGATGAGGCGGAGGAAGGGAACCACCATTGATCAAATACCGGAAACTCGGCTCAACTGGGGACTCGTCACTATTAGTCACTATCAAGACTCATCATCAAGCGAGCGTATGCATGCATTTCCACCCTAAGGTAAGCTGCTCCTGCTTACAGCCACCTGAAAATACCTAAAAATAATGTGTTCTATTAAGCAATGATGCGAGGTTATTTTTATACTTCTATTGAACGAAGACGCCCATGGTTCACACACTCCCTAGATTGTAAGCAAACCCATTTTATATTATTCTTACTGATCAGTGGTCACCGGAATTCACGCCTCACAGTTTTTTTACTTTTTCAAGCCTTGGACTGGCTGCAGTGAGCTCAGTTTTCTGCTGGGTCAGAGGGTAATATTTATACTGGTTATTCCCCCTCTGAGACATTGCTCTCTCCTTGTTTCTGATAGCGGTGCTTAAAAGCTGGTGCGCCAAATGAGTTGCAGCGCGCACAATTTAATTTGTTTTATTTATTTCTTTACCTAACTGAGTGGCTGTATGCCGGAGTTTACTACCCCCACCTTGCCCTGCCCCACTGCCCCGCAGCACTCCCTCCAGGAGCTGCTACTGTTGATCATTACACAGTATGCAGCCACCATTGTGCCTGTGAGGCACAACTCCTGAAGAAGGCTGTACCCTTCCACCACTATGAGGGTAGAGTTTTGGGCAACTCTCCCAGTCCAACAAGACCACAATCTCTGGGACAGGCCTTATTCAATGTTTACCGTGGGCAACAAAATTCAAAGAGAAAAAGACATCAGTACAGTTGGAGCATTCAGGGTTGTCGTGCACGTCCATTACCATGTGGAGGAATTTTTCATCCCAACAATGACACATAAAAACGTAATAATTTTAATGCTCATTAAGTATAGTCGTTAAAAAACATTATGCCTCAGGAAATCCGACTTTTTAAAAGATCTCTTAGCCCATTAATCTGGTGTCACAGCCTCTATGATTTATCTCTTCTAAATTAGAGGGAGTTGATTGGAGGGCTCAGCCACGAGCGTCTCGTATCTCCGAACATCAGCGATTTCTATGCAATGTGTAATTTTCTTTAGATTTTCGCACGTACTAATGACTTTATAACTGTAAAATACTTCTTTCTTTATCATCTTTATTGCGACTATATTGTCATAAAAGATATTTCAATACATGTAAATCAATTCATTGCCATAAAAACTACCATCAAGGGAAATTCATTTACGCTATAAAAAACACAATGGGATAAAATCATTAAAAAAAGAGAATTAAAACATGTTCATCATGGGACCCTGCACTTATATGATTTGCAATCAGACTCCCCAAAACTATATACATGCGTCTACCCACTCCCACTAGACTGAGCATTCAGATAGTTCCGTCTCACGCACCACATTGCTGCTAGAAATTTAGATACAGCAAATACAATAGGGGGGAGAGATCAGTCTTTAGTATTCGAAAGGCTTCATGACAGTGTCTAATCCCCAAGTTTTTACAGATCGGAACTATCCACTTTTTTCTTGGGATCTGATAACCAGAGCAGAAAAACACAACATGCAATTCATTTTCTAACTCCGCCAAGCATCGCAGACAATTTTTTGGGGTAGGGGGAGACCATTTACTTGTGAGGGTTCTGAATGGCAGAGAGCCATGTCTCCATTGGAGATAAAATTTCCTAAGACCAGGAGGACTAATGTCATTCAGAACAGGCGCTAGTTTATAATAGTCCTTGTTCATTAAAAAGGTGTTGGTCAAGGTTCCTAATTTAGGATTAGACAGGCGGGCAGATAGATTGTGTTCAAAGTACAGATTAGCCAGCTGCTTGCGTGAAATGTTAGTGCAAGCTTGCTCAGGTTTACTCCACATAAGAGGGAGGCTCAGTCTTTCAAATTCCTGTCTTATGTACATTAAACAGGGGAGTTTCCCTGCATTAGGCAGTTTTAAAATCTCAGCGAGCTCTTGCCAGTAGTTATTAAGCTCTGGGGTTACCCAGAGTCGCCTCCAGAAAGTCAGAGGTTTAAGGCCCAATTCCTCATTAAGAGGTCTGAGGACCAGGTCAAGCCATAGAGGAAGCAGTGGCGTACTAGGTGGAAGTGAGACCAGCTGTCTAAGGAATTTGTTTTCAGTGGCGACTATCGCGGGAGAGCAGTTGTAACCCCACAATTCGCCACCGTAAACTACCACCCCTCGAGGGAGTTGATTGGAGGGCTCAGCCACGAACGTCTCGTGTCTCCGAACATCAGCGATTTCTATGCAATGTGTAATTTTCTTTAGATTTTCGCACGTACTTATGACTCTATAACTGTAAAATACAACAAACGTTATCGTACATATTGTATTACATAGAGCGAAAGTGTCATGGTCATGCACTAGTGCCCTTGGTACAAGAAAAAGTTCAGTTACTGTCCATCCATCAATGCATCCGTTTACTAAACAGTGTGTTGAAAATAGTACAACAAACTGTAAACGCAAAATACATTTTCAGTGTATCACAACAATATTAACCATTTCATTTCAGATCTAATTCAGTCCACGCAATTCTAAACTCTAGTAAACACCCAAGTTAGCATTCTACATTAGTAATCAACTCTGATACAAGATAGTTGCCTCAGGCCAAGAAGTGTTTAACCTACTGCTGTCTGACTAGTTTCCACCTAAAGTCGAGCCTTTTATGTGCACGTGATTTGCAAATGTGGACGCGGGCCAGAAATTCAGTTTACGAAACTATGTGACAAAACATTGACGTTTGATAATGATGAATTACGTTTTTTTTTAACCCAAAGCATTTTTTTTTTTTAAATAACCATGCAACATGATGCCTTGCACGTAGGACTCACTCACTGTGTGCAGAATAACAGGAGAAATAAGCGTTACTCAAACTATTAATCACTCTGACAAATGTCACGGTTCCATTTCCACTCGCAGCATTTATGGGAAAGTCCTCATTTTAATGGCTAATAAAAATGTTCTTGAAGTATAGCTTTATCTTACAGGCCATTCATGTGCCTCATTTCAAGAGCTCGTATTGTTTATTGGAAATATCCCCACATTATTCACTCAGCTTCAAAACGCACCTTGTGCAACTTTACTGTTTCAAAATGATTTTTAAAAGTACATTAGACATGCAGAACTAGAGAAGCAGGGGGCTAGAAACATAAATGAAATGTAAATCACATGGTATTTATATCACAAGACAGATTTTAGGTGCACTGTTTTACTCCAGTTTTTGTAGTGACCAATTCTGTTTGCAGCATTAAAAGTCATGTCTACTAACTGAAAATTTAGACCACTCGAACGAATCAATTTGGTGCCACAATATAGCACTGTTTTGTTATGTTATATCTATTTACAGAGCACACTGAATCGATCAATCAATCAATAAATCAATCAATCAGATTTGAAAAGCGCAACTGCATCTCCCGTGAGACTCTCAAGGCACTGGGAGAATGATTTGCTGGTTCTCTAGTTGGTTGAACATCCAGGTTTTGAGGTCCTTCCTGAACCGATGGAACGATGGTGATGCTCTGAGGTGCAGGGGGAGATTGTTCCCGATCTTAACGGCCAGGTGGGAGAAGGAGCGAACTCTGCTGTTGATCTGGCGGATGTGACATTTGGCAATAACATGAAAAAGGGGACCCCTCTACCAATATTTAAGGCCCGGGAAAAGGGGGGAAAAAATATAAGCACTACACTAGAAAGTTCCCTCATAGCCTATATATTTTATACTTCTGAACATTGTTCATATCCTTTTTTTAAACCTTCAAATCACAAAAGTGACTCGTGTGTTTTCTTGATTATACTTTTTTTTCCAGATGTATTTATTTTTTCATCACTTTATATCTTATTCTTTAAACTTATAAAATTATTTTTCTCATTTTTTATAAATATAACATATAAACATTACAGTACATAATTAAACTCATTTCCACATAGTACATAGATTTGTCAATATTTCATTATTACAAAAAAATACATTACAAAAATAGAATTAATTTAAAAAAAAGATCGAAAACATACACCCCTGGTTCAACAATATACCATAAATACTGTCACACTAAACTCTCTCAGATTCATACACTTTCACACCAGCCATATACATACAGTATCAATACACAGTAGAGCAAGGGTCTCCAAACCGGTCCTGGAGGGCCGGATCCATTCCATATTTTTTGGATATCCCCATTGATATACATGTAGTAATTTAAAAAATCTGGCATGGATCCGGCCCTCCAGGACCGGTTTGGAGACCCCTGCAGTAGAGTATATTACATGTAAGAGAATATCTCTGACATAATAGGAACCACAGAGTGTTTTAAAGGGTTCCTCGCAGGGTCGACTCGCGTTTTGGTGGATTTGGTGTATTACAACCACCTTCCTCAGGACCTATGTTGATACTCACTCCTCACTTTCAAACACCAGGGGATCTGGAAATACATAAAAAACACTGTTGTATTTGACAGTACCAATCTTGGACATTTTGTATCCATCAAACTAATCTGGTGGGAACCAGTATATACACACATCTGTCACACTCGGGGATACACCAATCTCTTACTAATTCATCATTAAGTGTCATTGAGAACATTGGATGCATATATTCTCAGTTTTGTTAAACCAGTCTCATATTCAGAGATATAGACACAATCATACGGATAGAAAATAGCCATCACCAAGATTTGTATATAAAAAAGGAAAAGGAAAAGAGGACCCATGTGCAAAGAAAGACTCTTTATAGGAATACTAAGAATGAGAAAGGAAAACAAAATGCATAATTTAGAAAATATGTAGATCAGTCTACTTACAAAAGCGCCATAGTTTATAAAAGATCCATAATATAAATTCCAGTTCTAAATCAGAGTCTATTGTCCAACCGAACCAACCACAGGTAGTCACTCTGTTTATCCTACAAATAAAGGACCATCCTGACAAGCCTCATACTGAGAATACCTCACATGTAAACTATTGCCTGACCGATAATTCCTTACCCAAATAATTATTATAGTTGGGTCCAAATTGTATCAATAGGTATCTTCTTAGGCTATTCCAGGCAAGTAGATGAACGAACACGAGATTCTACGAGAAAGACAACGTCCAATAATTAGAGATGATCTATTGGACTCACCGTACTAATCTGATCTACATGCTAATGACGCGTACTGACCTTCTCATAATTCTCATAAGATGTCACAAGAATTTGTCATTCGCCATGACATGCAGACTTCGCAGTATCTGGTACCAACCTGAGTGTTACCTCTGTTTCCTAAAAAACACATGAACTCACAATGTAATATATGTAGATTATCCCCTTGGACGTTCATGACGAGCTCAGCTCGTCATGATGTACACCTCCATACACTCATGACGAGCTGAGCTCGTCATGAACAATGGGAATCCAGAAAAGTCAGCATCCAGGAGAATTAGCTGTAGAATTCAAGGTGTTAAACCATCTTCTTTCTTTTTTAAATGCACATTTGGCATTGACATTTGGCTGCTCGGAAGCGGGATTCAGAGCAGAGTTTCCTTGAATGTAAGTGGAAGTGTCATTCAAGTGTTGAGGTATGCCAATCCTTTGTTGTGTAGTGCCTTGTAAGCGTGGAGAGCAGCTTGAACTGGCATCTCTTCGCGACAGGTAGCCAGTGGAGTTTTCTGAGGTGAGGGGTGATGTGAGTCTGCCTGAGGAGCTAGAGGATGAGTCTGACTGCAGTGCTCTGGATAGTCTGGAGTTTGGTCATGAGTTGTGTGGTTGTTACAGTGTAGAGAGCATTGCCGTATCTAGACCACTGGTGATGAAAGCTTGGGTGACAGTTCACCTGCTGTTAGCTGGGAGCCATCTTAAGACCTTCCTGAGCATTTGGAGGGTGGGGAAGCAGGAAGAGGAAACGTCACTGACCTGCTTCTTCATGAGCAGCTGGCAGTTGAGGATGATGCCTAGGTTGCGGGTGTATTTGGTGAGTTTGGGAGTTGGGCCTAGCTCAGTTAACCAACGTTCCTTGTTCCAGAGGGTGTCTTTGCCTATCCTAAAGATGAGCATCTCTGTGTTGTCGGTGTTGAGTTTGAAACAGTTGTTTTTCATCCAGGCGGCCACATCTTTCTTGTATCTTTGGAACATGCCCTTGGTGGTCATTTGGTCGCTAATCAGCGAGAGGATGAGTTGGATGTCGTCTGAGTAAGAGATTACGTTGAGTTTGTGGCTCTTGGCGATGTTTGCTTGGGGTATTGTGTAAAGGTTGAAGTGGGTTGGGCTGAGGGATGAGCCTTGTGGTACACCGCAGGTGATATTCTTAGGGACCGAAGAGTAGGGAGGGAGGAAGTCCTTCTGTGTTCATCCTGTGAGATAGGATGCTGAAAGAACCAGCATCCTGAGCAGGTTCCGATCAGTGGAGCAGCTCAGAGTCCCAGATAGCATTTTGGACCGTGTAAGGGAAGAGGCCTCTGCTAGCAAGAAGATACTACGAGAATTGAGGTGATAAGAAATCCAAGAGATACACCCATTTGACGAGGGCAACTGACGTCACTACATGACATTCACCATTGCTGGTTCAGAAAGACTCTAATATCACGAAATGTGCAGTGTGCTACATGAACTCCTTTTTTGCCCTGATGAAGACCTTCAATCAAATTACCTTTTGGTCCGATTATGAAGGTTTAAACGCCTTGGCATTTTCATCTTGAGGCCAAAAGTAACCACTTGGAATCATCATAATGTACATTCTGGGCTTGATTCAATAAGCACTGACATTGAGTTCTAAATTAGTACTCTGACCTCTTCAGGACCCTGAAAGCACATAGTACTGAGGATTTTAATGTAATAGGTCCCGTTATCGTAAAAGCAGCAGTAGGACAGATAAGCTTTTTTGATTTGTTTATGTATCAGTTCTAACACTGTATCAACTGTTGATTTGTCTACGTACTAATCAAATTTCTAAACATTGTATTAATTGCTGTATGCTATGTAAATATTGTAATGTTCATCCTCACTGTTCTTTGTGAAGACCAAAAATGACACAGAAGTGTATGTTTTAATTCAAAATATGGGAAAAACCCTATAAATAGAAAGAATACTAATTGATGAATCTCAGAGTTAATAAAAGTAACTTCTGAGGCTGGAAGATATTATGTTTAATCTTTGGTTGGAGAGGCACTTTTTGTATTGCTGATATGTATTAGATTCCAGCCTCTCCATCCCTGAATTTAATCACCCCCCTTTTTGTGACTGATTCTAATTAATTGACAATATTTTTGACAAATTAGTGAAGTCTTTGTTAAATTGAGTGTTTCCTTTCGTTAGTGATTACAAGCACTTAGCACTTAACATTGTAGCTGTATCGAAATGCTGTGTATTTTTATGTGATTTTATGATTGTTTTTTTAACGATCGAATAAAGCTTTTTGAAATGAAATGACTGATCCACTTGAGGGCTTCTCCACTGATGCCAATCTTGTGGAGTCTGTTTAGCAGTGTGTAGTGGGATATGGTGTCAAATGCTGCAGAGAAGTCGAGAAAGAAGAGGTCTACTGTTTTCCCATGGTCCAACAGCATTTTGATGCCATGAATGATTGCGATTAGGGCTGTGTCTGTGCTGTGGTTAGCTCTGAAGCCGATTGGGAGGGGTCCAGAACCAACATCCGCGAGAGGCCCAAAACCAACCTCCACGAAGGAATGAAGGCTGTCGCCAAATGGATGAGGAACAGCTGACTGAAGCTGAACTTGGACAAGATCGAGGTCCTCATACTCGGATGCATCCCTTCGGCCTGGGATGACTACTGGTGGCCAGCCACACTAGAAACAGCTCCAACACCTAACGACCACGCACGCACCCTCTCCATGACTAAGCAGGTCAACACTGTCTCTTCCTCCTGCTTCAACACCCTCTGCATGCTCTGCAAGATCTACAAGTGGATTCCCAACAAAATGAGAAGTATGGTCAGCCATGATCTCGTCAACGGCAGGATGGACTACGGAAATGCCCTCTACGCAGGAGCCTCGGCCAAACTCCTGAAACGGCTTCAACGCATCCAGAACGCCTCTGCATGCCTGATCCTCGACATCCCCCGCTGCAGCCACATCACACCCCACCTGAGAGACCTGCACTGGCTCCCCGTCAACAAGAGGATAACCTTCAAGTTATTCACCCTTGCACACAAGGCACTCCACAACACTGGACCAGCGTACCTCAACAGACGACTCAGCTTTTACACCCCCACCTGCCAGCTCCGCTCTGCCGCCCTTTCCCTTGCCACAGTCCCCCGCATCCGATGAGCAAACTCCAGCGGCAGATCATTCTCTCACCTCGCCACCAGAGCCTCGGGCACCTTCCCCATCCACCTGCGACAGACCCAAGACCTGCTGACCTTCAGAAGACTCCTCAAGACCTGGCTCTTCGAGCAGTAGCAGCAATCCCCACCCCCCAGCGCCTTGAGACCCTCACAGGTAAGTAGTGCGCTTTACAAATGCTATGATTGATTGATTGATTGATAGTTCTCCAGATGTCTGGTGAGCTGGACATTGATGGCTTTCTTAATGATCTTGGCAGGGAAATGGAGCAGGGAGATAGGTTGGTAGTTCTTTATTTTAACTGGGTTTGCAGATGGCTTCTTCAGCAATGGCTTCACATGAGCATTTTTCCATTTCTGGGGGAAGTGGGGTGTGGTGATTGAGATGAGGTCCTTGGTGAGTTCTTTACTGATGGGTTGATTGTGCTGTTTAAGTATGATGTGGGCAGGGTCTGCTTGGGTTCCAGACTGGATGGCTCACATTATTGAAGATGTTTCCTTCTCAGAGAGGATGCTCCATGAGGTGAGCTGCCGGGGGTGTACGTCGGTAGGCATGATGCAGTTGATGCTGTCCTCAATGGGGTTTGGGGTGCAAAGTCTTTGTAGATTGTACTGATTTTATTGTGAAAAAGTCTGCGAGGGGGTCATGGAGAGCATGCAAGGGTATCATGTTGTTTCTGTTGCCGAGGGATTGGTGCACCTGGAATTGTTTCTCTGCGCTAGGACTTTTTATGTAGCTCATCCAATCATTAAAGTAACCACATTTTCAGTAGTCTCTTAAATTGGGTGAAATCCACACAACTGCGCAGATCATCAGCAAGTTGATTCCATGCACTTGAAGCAGTTTAAGAAAAAGCTGTAATTCCATATCTTGAGGCACAAATCCAAGGAATAGCTAGAAGAGCTTTATCACAAGACCTCAGTGTGAGTACAGGCTGGTAGACATATAATTTGTCCTTCAAATATTGCAGAGATCTTCCTAATAGAGCTTTGTGGATGAGACGTCTTAAAAAAGATACACTTTCTGACCAGCAGCCAGTAAACGAACCTGAACATAGGGGATGAAGGACAGCCTGTGGGGGGTTGCAGATCAATCAGGCAGCAGTATTTTGTATGATTTGAAGTTTTGTTAAAAGATTGTCGTTGTCTGCGATGATCAAGGCATTGCTGTAATCCAGGCAACTGATAATCAGCTCCTGGATCAGCATTTTCCTAGAAAGGAGCCAAGGGAAGACTATTTTCAGGTTACGCATAGTTGCAAAACAAGTCGATCTTGTTGCGGCTACATGGATTTTGAAAGACAGTTCATGATATCTTTTTGCCCCTACGTTTTTTGCTGAGTGACTGGGGAATGGACTGCTAACTAATTCTGCAGGCCACCAGTCCAAAGATCATGGATGTTGTGCCCTACCGAACAGCAAGACTTCAGTCTTCACACTATTCAGCATCCAAAGAGGATAAAATCAATAACTGCTACCAAAGCAGTCTCAGTACTATGCGTGCTCAAAATCCCGATTGAGAGGGGTCCAGAACTGCATAATCCTCCAGGAATGCCATAAGCTGTTTGTTACATAAACAAAAGGAATCCAACTGGAGATGTTGGGGAAGTGTTCGCCACAGTGGTATGAGAGCACTTAGTGATTTGTAAAATACCCCTCACACACCAAAAGGCCCCTTGGTGTCATGCTTCATCATAGGGGTCTTCGCACCCCTCTAACGGGATGCGGCGTGCTACGACCTACGACTACGCGGGAGCACTTATAGTTATGGCTATGTGTGGTGCATGTGAAGCATGTGATACGGGATATTTTATGTGAGTGGTGGGATTTAGTGAAAGGATTAAAAAGATACCTGGCTCGATACCCTGATAATTCTCCATCCGTGCTTATTCTCACCTGTGCCCTTAAATCCCTATGTAGGTAAGCTAAAAAGTGCACTATGTCCTCATGCAACCCGTAATCTAAAAGACATTTCCAAAGCCGAGATGTATTAACAAAATCAAAGGCCGAGGACGGGTTTTGATTGCTGCCACAATTTGGAGTCTGGCTTCGAAGGTGGACTCTGTGAGCCTTGTTTTCTACATTGCAATATGGTTTTCTTCTTCCGCCCGGGCAGGTCTGTCTAGACCTTTTTTTGTTGTAATTTAAAACCGGAGCTAAGAGGGTCGCACATGGGGGTGGAAATCTGCATGCGACCGCAATAAATATTTTTCCTGATAGCATTGCGAAAGAAAAACTTTTAAATATGATTGTTATTGGGGTTTGAAACTTTTGTTTATTGTTTTACATACAACTTTCCCATTTAAAGATGGCGCTCCAAATATCGCGTTAATCACACGTGACTATACGCGAAAGGGTTTAAACATCTGGCCCGGCGCTGGGAAGCCACAGGAGGAGACAATATGCTCTGTGGGGGCCCGGTTGGTAAGGAGTATGGGGGTTAAGATCGAGTGACTTTTTATCCTATGTACGGTAGCGTAATAATGCAGACTCGGAGGGAGACACCCATTTTGTAATGTGACGGTGCAAGGTGCACAAGTTATGTACCGCGCCGTCGTGTAGGAGTCAAATGCTGGGAGCTGCATTGAGAACTAAAATGTAGAACTCATCGGCACAAACAGTCCACTATGTGCGCATACTGTGACCATTATTGATGACATTGTTATTAGGGAATTGCTGAACGTTGAAGGTTCGTGCCTAAGGTTACATTAAGAAGCAAAAATAAAGTGGTACTATGATGCTGGCCATGTATGGCGTTTGATTAGAATAGCACGTTCAAGCTGCACGGCATAATTTTATATGTTACGAATTACTTTATACATTACGAATAATTTTATACATTACGGATATGTGAATTTGAAACACTCTAATTTTCCCATGGGGTTTTTGGGTTTAGATTGACACAACGACTGAAGGGTCAATCTAATAGGAGGAGTCGCATAAGGAGTTTGTCCATTGAACTTCTACCTCAAAAGCTGATATGAGAGAAAGAGGTTGATTGAGGGTAATTATGATTAATATCAATTCATAATATAGAATCTCTTGGGATTAGTAGTAGGGAGTCTGACGCAGTGTGGCCTGTGTTTTTGCAATTGAATCAACTTGGAATTTGGGGAACAAGACTTCAGTTAATACCTGTACTTGTAGACGGTCTTTTGAAAAAACGTTTTTAATGAAAGGCAGAAAAACGTTTTGCAACTACCTCAAAAGCAATAAAACAGAAGAGTAAATGTAATGTAGAAAACTACAGTAACATGTACACATTTTTACCTAAAAAATAGATGCCTTAGAGGCCAGGTCTTGGTGCATATATAACCTCATCTTGGGGTGCCAGGCATGACCAAGAAAGAGAGTGGGCTGAGCACTCTGAATTCAAACTATACCAGGATGGCACTGCGGTGTGAGAATGACCAAAACAGTTGGAGGTTAATGGCAGGCACAAGAAACTACAATTCCTACAAGATGCCGGGCCTTCCAAGCCCTGTAGAGCGAGTATATCACAGGTGTGCTCAAACCTGGCAGATTTTAAGAAGTTATTGCCAATAGCAAATAAAGATGATGCAGAGTAGTGTATCATATTCTTCCCTGTGTATTCTGTTACCTGAGAAGCTGGGGTCCTGGCTCCTGGAGACGGTTGGGTGCCGAATGGCGCAGATGAGCTTGCCCTAAGCACGCCTTCACTGCGCCCACTGCACTCATCTGCACTATCATCTGGCTAAATAGCATAGCCCAGATGAGCGCTAGACCGCTAACCAAAAGGGGGGTGTGCATCAACCAATGAGGAGCATTTCTGCCAAGACCTGCCCTCTCTGCTCAAACAGCATGTAATCACCACGCTGCTGCAGACCGGATGGTTTTCTAAACAGTAAGATGGCAATTTAAAATAAACTAAAGGCAAAAAGTTCCCTCCCAACACAACAATTAAAATGTGCCAATTTTTAAAACTGGATGCAGGGAACTTCAGTATGATGGCGCACCCACGCTACCATCTGGCTAAATTGCATAGCATATAGCTGGGTCCACAATGAAGTGGCAAAGTGCGCAAAATAACGATGGATTGGAATGCGGTCGAAGTAATTATCAGTGGCTGAGACTAATTCAAGCATTCCATCCATCGCTATTTTGTGTTCTTATTGTGTCACCCTAAGTGGATGAGTATGCCCAGGCGTGGGTTTCATGTGCACTGTGCCACTGGAACCAAGCTGTACTCTGCTGATTAGCCCATGACTGGGCAAAACCGATCCTGGATTGCTTGTGTTCCAATTAAGGAAAGACCTGGCTTTGCAGTTCAGGATGGTCTGATCCTATTGGAGCATGGTAAAGGCTGATTTGCATATAGTTGCGTCCAAAGTGAGGTGGTAAGGTGTGCAAAATAATGTTGAATTGTGTAGCGGCCCGAGTGATTACCAGTGGCAAAGATTAATTCAAATATTCCATCCATCACTGCTTTGTATACCTTTTGTGTCTCCCTAAGTGGGATGGACATGCCCAGACATGGGTCCTGTGCACACTGTGCCACTGGAACCAAGCTGTACCTGGGTGATGAGCTCTTAACTAAGGCAAAACCTGTGCTAGGTTGCTTGTGTTCCGGTGCACGAAGGACCTGACTTGGCAGTTGAGGCTTGACTGTTTCTATTAGAGCAGGGTCAACAATGATTTGCATATAGCTGGGTCGAAACTGAAGTGGCATGATGTGCAAAATAACTATGGATTGGGATGTGGCCTAAGTGAATACCAGTAGCTGAGATTAATAAAGCATTCTATCCATCACTGTTTTGTAAAAGTATCAGATAAGACTCAGCCATAAGCAAATGTCAAGAGGCCAAACTAGGCAGAGATCCATCCTAGGGTGATTGAGTTCCTCTTTATAGAAGATCTGGCTTGGCAGTTCAGGTTGGACTGTTCTTATTGGAGCAGGACCAAGGCTGATTTTCATAAGGCTGTGTCTAATCCAAGGTTGCATTGTGGGCAAAACATAAATGGGTTGGAATACTACTCAAAGCGATTCCCAGTGTTTAAACTAATTGCAAGGTTTCCTCCCATCCGTGTTTGTGTGTTTGATGTAAAACCCAAAATAATACTACGCACAGGAGTAGCAAATGATGCAAAATCTGGTCAAATAGCTATTTGAAACCCTATTACATACTGTAATGGATAACTCTTTTCTTTTTGAGACGGTTGCTTTGTGGCAAATAATGCTCTTTGTATATATGTCTTTGTAAAAAAAAGTATATATATTGATTTTTGCTGCCACAAAACCTTACTGCACAAGAAATCAAATCGTAGTTAAAATAGCACTGGTGTTACTTAACCACATGAGAAAGTAAGAACTGTGACACCTTTATGCATTTTTTTATTGCTGTATATGTTTTCGGGCTCAAATTGCTGTTTTTAGGAAACAAAAAATATTATTCTTAACCCAACAAAAAAAAATTATAATATGTTCATGTCTTAGACAAATTGGGCCGATTCACATTATTTTTTTTAATTTACACCCCTGTTTTTACTTCAATGTTTTATGAACATGTTACACATTTTAGGGGAATTTCGAAGACACATCAGACTGCTCCTGGAAAGCGGTGAAAGTTGCAACTTTCAATAAATCAATCAATCAATCAATCAAGGGTTGTTAAAGCGCGCTACTCACCCGTGAGGGTCTCAAGGCACTGAGGGGTGGGTACGTTTGCAGGTCCGTTAGCCGAAGCAAAACCAAAGGGGATGATGGACGGAGTGTTCAACATTGTGAGCACTCACCCCCAGTCAACTGATCTGGGTTTAATCCATCATCGTTCTTTAGCTCACTCCGCCACCCCAGTTCAGACATGGCCATATGCAAATCAGTCTGACCCTGTGCCTCATGGGAACAGTCCAGCCCGAACTGCCAAGCCATGTCTTCCCTGGACCGTAAACAATCATCCTGTGACCCATTTCTGGCTAATCAGCCGTCATTAGCTTGGCTAGCTTTAATCCAGTGGCAAAGTGAGCAAAGGACCCACGTCTGGCCATACCCTGCCAACTAAGGGCGGAAAAAGCAAAACCAAAGGGGATGATGGACAGAGTGTTGAACATTGCAAGCACTCACCCCCAGTCTACTGATCTGGGTTTAATCCATCATCATTCTTTATCTCACTCCGCCATCCCAGTTCAAACAAGGCCATATGCAAATCAGTCGGACTGTGTGCCTCATGGGAACAGTCCAGCCTGAACTAACAAGCCATGTCTTCCCTGGACCGGGAACAAGCATCCTGGGACCAGTTTATGGCTAATCAGCCATCATCAGCCAGGATAGCTTGAATTCAGAGGCAAAGTGAGCAAGGGGCCCACGTCTGTGCATACCCTGCTGTTAGAAATGGGATTTCTGGTTGGCTAAGGATTGCGCCAAAGCCAGTCAGAAACCACCATTCCGAAGTCAGGGTAAGGAAGTCACCCGCCAAGACAACCCCATCTCACTCTCTTGGTAGCTTGGCACGAGCAGTCAGGCTTATCTCAGAGGCGATGTGTAAAGCATTTGTGCACGCACCCACCAGCAACAACATCCAAGGCCCCCACAAAAGGAACCCCACACAAGGTATATGTAAAAAATAGCCTTTGTATTATACCAAAACACATTAGATAAGAACACACACTTTACAATGTGCCAACAGGCACGGGCAGAATTTACAGGGGATATGTACAAGACAGGGATACATGGACCACTGTCAGGAATCAGCACTTTTAGAACTTAGCACTGGGTAGAATTAGCGCTTAGAACATAGAATATAAATCACTGTAGCACAAAATAGAAAATAGAGCACACATCCAGTAACTACTGGTAACAGGTAAGTACTACCTACGCAACCCTAACCACCTTAGGAAAAGGTCACGCAGGGAACAAGGACCTCACTAGCAACACCTGTACTAGGTGAAAAACAACCACCTAAGTATCACAATACCTGTAGGGGTATAAGCACATTGCACATGATGCATCACAACACATTCAGAGGTGTAGGGAAGGAAAACAATTGTGCAAAACCCACATGAGCCACCACCTGTGGCAGTCCTTAGGCCAACTGGCCTCCCTAGGGCTAGGACGCTCTGTGTCCCAACGTCAGGGTCCTAAACGGAGCAGCTGCCCACTAAGTGCTGGGCAGCTGTAACAACACTGGGCAAACACACTTGGGCACCTCGTGGGCTTGGAAGAAATACTTGGGGCCTCAGGAGCCTCATGGCTCTGGACAACAAATGCCCCCTCTGAGCCTCTTGGGTTTTCAAAGCAATGCTGCCACCGTTGGAGCCTCTCAGGGCTCAAAAACAATGCTGGGCCTTCCTTGGAGTCCCACTCGGGGGACTCAGGAACAAAGTGGCAACCAAGAGCCTCTCAGGGCTCCCTAACTAATTGTGCCGCTCGGAGCCTCGTGAACAATGGCCCCTTTCTCTTGGGGGCGGCCCGCTGTAAACCGGGGCCTCCCTGTGCCACACAAAACTGCCTTTCTCTCGTTGGAGTCCCTCTCGGGGGACTCGCACTTAACTTCTGCCCCCAGGATGTTGGGAGCCCAAAGGCTCAAGAGAACTGTGGCCTAATACCGTGGGCGTCCCCTCTCAGGGGGGCTCAGAAACAACTTATGCCCCCGGGAGCTTTCGTGGCTCTAAATATAAAAATACTGACAAGAGCTTTGCAGGCTCTAAAACAAAGATGCCCTCGAGCCTCGCAGGCTCTCACGAATGTGGCCCCGGATGCTGGAGTTCCCCTTCCGGGGACTCGGAAATACCAAACTGCCCCTGAGCCTCGCAGGCACTCACGAATGGCCTCGCTGGGGTGGAGGAGTGACCCCAGGGGCGCCCGCACTCACTTGTTGTCTGTGTAGGCGGCGACTCCTCGCGGGGGCGGCTCCTCTCTTCCGGGCTTCTCCTTCAGCCTCCTGGCGGCACTCCGGGGCTCTCCCTCAGTTCTGGGAGCCCCGTGAAGGCCGGCGCCGCTCTCCCTCTTCACTGGACAGCTTCAGGCGGCGTGCGCGGGTCTTCCTCCAGCAGACCGGAAGTCCCGCCTCCCGCCAGGCAACAGACTGCCTGACTTCCTTTTTCGGCGCTCTCCGTCACCCGGGCCATGGCGGCGATTCTCCTGGGTCCACGAGGGTTAGGATCCCTCTAATTTAAATGAAGAGTGAAGTGCCACGGGCGGCACAAATGCGAGGTGGCCACTCGCTTGGAATGGCAAGCGCTCCCTAGCGCTGGTGGGCAATAAAGCGCTCCCAAACACTATAGGTGCAAAACAAAGCGCTCCCAGAGCTAGAGGACAATAAACAGTGCTCCCAAGCACTATAAGGAACCATAAAGTCCAGCAAAGTTTGTTTTTTTAGGCAGGCAGGGGGGCAAGGCTGGGCTCAGAGCTAGCTCACTGGGCCTCCAGGCAGGGAGACGAACCAAGTGGCGTTCCTCCTTTGCGCCCAGCAGCACCCCCCCTCAGGAAAAGGGATCCAGGAAAAGAACATTTTCATGGGGTCACAGCCCCTCTTTTATACACCTTTTCCCTTTGTCTTTGCTCAGGGTGAGGGGAAAAACCAGTTTCAGCTGGTTTGTGAGCACTCTTGATGTGCTCAGCCCCTCACTCTATTTACTGGCAGGGCTAGGGTCATCAGTCGCACCACAGGGGGCGAATCCAGCATTGTGTGGGGAAAGCCCAGCCCTATTCAGGACCCAGGTGCACTCCTCCCCAGCCATCAGCCTGCTAATCTCCATACTCACCACCGGGCAGACCCATCAGACTCCTGGAGCCAGGCTCTCCAACCAGCTCCAGCCAATCACTTGCCAGCACACTCACTCCACATGCACACCCATGTCTAGAAGTGGCACTTCCACACTAGACACATACACGCTGCATACATCGTTGCACAGCATTCAATCACATGAGTCCGCACATACCAAACTCGAGCCTGCACACCTCACGCATCAGAAACTACCAGGGACACAGACATTTCCCATGCATTCCTATGGGAGGGCAGGCCAACCTTACTCCACGCACTCAGAGTGCGCACGCACTTTCCACTGGGACACAGTGAAAGTGCGCAGAAACCAAAAATCACTACCACCAATTCACATTCATAAGCAAAACGTTTTAGGGGTGAACCTGCCAGAAGGGCCAAGTCCAACACAACCCCCTTCCAGCCAAAACGCAGGTGAGACCAATCACCACTGTGATGGACTTCCCTGCTTGGGGCGATAGAACATGGACGCAGGCCCGCAACTGCAGGGACACCCTCCTGTTCTACACCACGGTGAACCCCTGGGGTTCCTTCTAAAACTACTGTAGGGACTAACTGGGCTACCCCACTGGTACTCCCCAGCTGTCCTTGGCCAGGACCAGGCCCTAGGCCACCCAGGTGCCACCGGTCCTTGCCTATTCGCAGTGTGGGGGGTAGGAACCCCTGGCACATAGAAGCGATTTTCCTCTCTTCCTGTCTGCAGGACAGGACTAGACTGCCACTGGTTCTCCAGCCTAGGGTCTACAACCTCAGGCGGACCAGGAGTCTCAGGGAAGGCTCTCTTCCCCCTACCTCTTCTCCTAGCATTCCTCCACCTCCTGCAAGGAGTACCCTTAGAACACCATTCACCCAACCTAGGGTTTAACATCTCAGGTTGCACCGGGGTCAGAGGTGTGCTTTCCCACCCTCTGCACCCCCTTCCAGAGGTCTGCACCCTCCCAACTGGAAGGGTTCCCCTGGAAGGTGAACCGGTCAGGACGCTGCTTACAGACGTCCTACCCTTCAGGTCAGGCGGATCCTGAACCTGGCCTTCCAACCTTGGGTCTAGAACCTTTGGTGGAATAATTGCCTGGCACTCCAGGACTTCTGGGGATTTACACACCACCCCCCCTGAGGCTAACAAATGACACATATGTTGTGTGACTGTCTGTCTTGCGCAGATCTCCCGTCCCCTGTCCACCTGACAGTGCGCGAAGATCCCCCAGAACAGAAGTGGGGTCACCGTGGTCACTACACGGGATCCTAGCCCAACTGGGTAGTCCCTGACCCACTGGTTCTTCCACTGGGGAACTCATCCCTCAATCACTCCTCACGCTGGACTCCTGTACCCTCCCTACCGGAGCGGCACTGCCAGACTCTAGAACCACAGGAGCTCTGGTTACAGACACTCCAGGTCCTCTACTCACTAGGAGATCTTCCTCAAATGGAGTAACAGGACAGCCTAGGTCCCCAACCTGGTGTTCCCTAAAGAAACCATCCAAGTCCTGAGGCAGGGCTTCGTGCGTCTGGGGACCCTCGGTCTCCCACTCACTCCTGCTCCACTGAGCCAGGCAGTGAGCACCTACACCGTCCTCGCTATCCTAGGACCTATCTGGGCTACATTGAGCCTCTTCCACCATGCTGGGCTGGAAGATACGTGACCCACTGCATTTGGACTCACTCACTAATGACTCTAGAGAACCTCTAGCACTCTCCCAGCGGTCTGCTTCATCTGCAAGCTAACATGCCTCAGACAATCCACACCCCAACAGGTGTTGGCGGAACCCTGGTGACAACAGCTGTGCAGGTGCTCTTTGACAATCAGATCAAACAGTCTGTCAAAATTAGAGTCAGTGTGAACCTGTACCCAAGCCCACAGTGCTCCACAACATTCATCCTCAAACTCCTCCCAAGACTGGTGAGACAGTTTCTTACTGTCCCTGAACTTCAACCTTAACTCCTCCTCTGGGGAAACAGGTACCATACTCTTGGGAGTGGAACTGCTCGCACTGGGCTCTATATAGCTGCCACCACTGGACTCAACCCTCCCTGGTGAGTCCAGAAAACTACAACTGCGGGCGGGGATAGTCTACCCTCCAGAGCTACTTTGTCTCTGGTAGAGACCCTCTCAGACTCCTCTATCCTCTCCTGCACTAAGACTCTCTCAGTCTCTAACTGTTGCTTTCTAACGCCCAGCTGTGCCATAGCCTGGGCATGCTCTAGCCTGAAATTTTCTAAAGCCAGCTGGTGCTCCCTTTCTCTCCTCCTATCCTCCAACTCCTCTGGGGACAGGGAAAGGGATGAGGCACTGTCTCCTACGCTGGACCCAGCAAGGGACTCCCTATCTATGGGGTCTCTAGTCTCTACTGGCGTCCAGGTACTGTCATCTTCTTCCTCCTCTTCTGAATCTTCAGGGCTCCCCACAGACCCATCACCCTCATGGGGTAAGGTCCAGGCCCTTTCCTCACTGCGCTCAAAATCCCATTGATCCTCTTGCCACCTTATCAGGCGGTATCTAAGTCTGTAATAGTTTGACTCACCCCACCCTATGTCTCTCTCTTCACAGAACCTTACCAGCTGCCCTTTACTGTATGTATCTAGATCACTGAACTCAAAAGCAGGCTCCATTTTGGCAGACGTTCTAGAGACAAGATTACACAGGGAACCTAGGGGTCTGAGCTTAACACAGGAGTACCCAATTCACAAAGGTATTCAGTAAGTTCCCTATCCCAGAGAACTCACCCTCACTTGTTCAGTGCAACACACCATTCATCCACACACAACTCCCGCTCAGACTGGTAAGGCAGTTTCTACCACCCCTGACTTCTCAATCTGACCACAGGTGACACAGGTACCAAACTCTGAGAGCAGGGCGGGAAACAAATGTACTGGACACAATTACACAATGATACCTTTAGGAGAAGAAATATGGAACTTCAAAGAAAACAATAATCCCCAAAATGTGGCCATCTAAAATGCAGAGTTTTGTAGTGCGGCCAGTTGCCACTGCGGTACAACGCAAACGCGAACACAAATCCGGATCCTCACCGCCTGCCACCAATTTGAGATATGGGATTTCTGGTTGGCTAAGGCTTGCGCCAAAGCCAGGCAGGAACCACCATTCCTAAGTCAGGGTAAGGAAGTCACCTGCCAAGACAACCCCTGCTCACCCTCTTGGTAGCTTGGCACAAGCAGTCAGGCTTATCTCAGAGGCGATGTGTAAAGCATTTGCGCACGCACCCACCAGCAACAACATCCAAGGCCCCCCACAAAAGGAACTCCACACAAGGTATATGTAAAAAATAGCCTTTGTATTATACCAAAACACATTAGATAAGAACACACACTTTACAATGTGCCAACAGGCACGGGCAGAATTTACAAGGGATATGTACAAGACAGGGCTACATGGACCACTGTCAGGAATCAGCACTTTTAGAACTTAGCACTGGGTAGAATTAGCACTTAAAACATAGAATATAAATCACTGTAGCACAAAATAGAAAATAGAGCACACAACCAGTAACTACTGGTAACAGGTAAGTACCACCAACGCAACCCCAACCACCTTAGGAAAAGGTCACGCAGGGAACCAGGACCTCACTAGCAACACCTGTACTAGGGGAAAAACAACCACCTAAGTATCACAATACCTGTAGGGGTATAAGCACATTACACATGATGCATCACAACACATTCAGAGGTGTAGGGAAGGAAAACAATTGTGCAAAACTCACATGAGCCACAACCTGTGGTAGTTCCTAGGCCAACTGGCCTCCCTAGGGCTAGGACGCTCTGTGTCCCAACGTCAGGGTCCTAAACGGAGCAGCTGCCTACTAAGTGCTGGGCAGCTGTAACAACACTGGGCAAACACACTTGGGCACCTCGTGGGCTTGGAAGAAATACTTGGGGCCTCAGGAGCCTTGTGGCCCTGCACAACAAATGCCCCCTCTGAGCCTCTTGGGCTCTCAAAGCAATGCTGCCACCGTTGGAGCCTCTCAGGGCTCGAAAACGATGCTGGGCCTTTGTTGGAGTCCCACTCGGGGGACTCAGGAACAAAGTGGAAACCAAGAGCCTCTTAGGGCTCGCTAACTAAATGTGCCACTCGGAGCCTTGTGAACAGTGGCCCCTTTCTCTTGGGGGCGGCCCGCTGTCAACCAGGGTCACCTGCGCCACACAAAACTGCCTTTCTCTTGTTGGAGTCCCTCTCGGGGGACTCGCACTTAACTTCTGCCCCCAGGATGTTGGGAGCCCGTAGGCTCAAGAGAACCGTGGGCGTCCCCTCTAAGGGGGGCTCAGAAACAACTTATGCCCCCGGGAGCCTTTGTGGCTCCAAATATAAAATGCCGCCAAGAGCCTTGCAGGCTCTAAAATAAAGATGCCCTCGAGCCTCGCAGGCTCTCACGAATGTGGCTCCGGATGCTAGAGTCCGCCTCCGGCGACTCGGAAATACCAAACTGCCCCCGAGCCTCGCAGGCTCTCACGAACGGCCTCGCTGGGGTGGAGGAGTGACCCAGGGGGCACCCGCACTCATCGGTTGTCTGGGGAGGCGATGGCTTCTCGCGGCGTTGGCTTATCTCTGCCGGGCTTCTCCTTCAGCCTTCAGGCGGCACTCCGGGGCTCTCCCTCAGTCCCGGGAGCCCCGTGAAGGCCAGCCCCGCTCTCCCTCTTCACCAGACAGCTTCAGGTGGCGGCGTGCGCGGGACTTCCTCCCGCAGACCGGAAGTCCCGCCTCCCGCCAGGCAACAGACTGCCTAACTTCCTTTTTCGGCGCTCTCCGTCTCCCGGGCCGCGGAGGCGATTCTCCCAGGTCCACGAGGGGTAGGCTCCCTCTAATTTAAATGAAGAGCAAAGTGCCACAGGCGGCACAAATGCGAGGTGGCCCCTCGCTTGGAATGGCAAGCGCTCCCCAGCGCTGGTGGGCAATAAAGCACTCCCAAGCGATATAGGTGCAAAACAAAGCGCTCCCAGCGCTAGAGGACAATAAAAAGTGCTCCCAAGCGCTATACGGAACCATAAAGTCCAGCAAAGTTATTTTAGGCAGGCAGGGGGGCAAGGCTGGGCCCAGAGCCAGCTCACTGGGCCTCCAGGCAGGGAGGCAGTCCAAGTGGCGGTCCTCCTGGCGCCCGGAAGCAGCCCCCCTCAGGAAAAGGCATCCAGGAAAAGAACATTTTCATGGGGTCACAGCCCCTCTTTTATACACCTTCTCCCTTTGTCTTTGCTCAGGGTGAGGGGAAAAACCAGTCGCAGCTGGTTTGTGAGCACTCTTGATGTGCTCAGCCCCTCACTCTATTTACTGGCAGGGCTAGGGTCATCAGTCCCACCACTAGGGCGGAGCCAGCATTGTGTGGGGAAAGCCCAGCCCTATTCAGGACCCAGGTGCACTCCTCCCCAGCCATCAGCATGCTAATCTCCATACTCACCACCGGGCGGACCCATCAAGACTCCTGGAGCCAGGCTCACCAGCCAGCTCCAGCCAATCACGTGCCAGCCCACTCACTGCCCACGCACACCCATGTCTAGAAGTGGCACTGCCACACTAGACACATACACGCCGCATACATCGTTGCGCAGCATTCAATCACATGAGTCAGCACATACCAAACTCGAGCCTGCACACCTCACGCATCAGAAACTACCAGGGACACAGACATTCCTCATGCATTCCTATGGGAGGGCAGGCCAACGATACTCCGCGCACTCAGAGTGCGCACAGACTTTTTACTGGGACACAGTGAAAGTGCACAGAAACCAAAAATCACTACCACCAATTTACATTCATAAGCAAAAAGATTTAGGGGTGAACCTGCCAGAAGGGCCAAGTCCAACACCTGCCAACTAAGGGCGAACATAGCAAAACCAAAGGGGATGATGGACGGAGTGTTGAACATTGCAAGCACTCACCCCCAGTCACTGATCTGGGTTTAATCCATCATCATTCTTTAGCTCACTCCGCCACCCCAGTTCAGACAGGGCCATATACAAATCAGTCTGACCCTGTGCCTCATGGGAACAGTCCAGCCCGAACTGCCAAGCTATGTCTTCCCTGGACCGGAAACAAGCATCATAGGACCGGTTTCTGGCTAATTAGCTGTCATCAGCCAGGCTAGCTTGAATCGCCCACATCCTTAACAATGCGGTCAGTACACTGCAATGCTGTAACATCGCGGTCGTTACAACAACCGCGATGTAACCACGCTAGACCATTACAACGCAAGTCTTTACATCAACTTGCGCTAGATGGCGTGCTAACATTAAAAATAGCGTAGTTTTTTATCCCAACACCTTCCCTACTGATAAGTGGACTTGAGTTGGAATAGTAAATTACACTTTTACAACCAGCTTGAATCCAGTTGCAAAGTGAGCAAGGGACCCACGTCTCGGCATACCCTGCCAACTAAGGGCGAACAAAGCAAAACCAAAGGAGATGATGGATGGAGTGTTGAACAATACAAGCACTTAGTCACCCCAGTCAACTGATCTGGGTTTAATCCATCATCATTCTTTACAAGACAAAAACCTATGCACACTCTAATTATTAAACAGTAGTGTCAATGTAGACATTTGAGACAATGGAGACAAAGCCTTTCATTAGCAATAAAACAATTGTTTTCTTGGAATCAGTCGTTGGAAAAGGTGTCTTTAATGTTCAAGAGAACCAGCCGACACCTGTTTCGACACGTAAGGGACAGTGTTAGACCTGACATCATTGGCTTGAGTCTCTCCTCCATTTTTTTCTGTTTGCCTCCTCTGGTTACGATGTTTTGCTGGTATATCGCTCTTGGCACTGTGCCACTGCTGATTAGAGCCGCGGTGCAAGTGCTCCATATGTGAAATTACTGTATTGATTGAATTCCATGTTTGGCTTATTTGGTTTACTGTCAGACCCTAGTCTAGTGCACGCAGAGAGCCGGGGCTTGTATATACAAATGCCGCTAGTGGGCTTGCAGCATGTGTTGTGCCACCCACACGAGCGGCCTAGTAAAAGTATGTCTACAGGTCTGTCATTGCGAGACCTACGGGCAGTCTCATACTGTCACGTGGGCTGCGCAAGTACGCCTACTTGCCAGCCCCCCCAAACCTTCCCTTAACTTCATATTAGTCACCACTATGGTAGGCCCGAGGGCAGGGTGCATTGTAAGTATAAGGTAGGACAAGCCTGACAAGATTGGCATGTCCTAATAGTGAACTACCGCCATCTACGTACTTCACTATCGTAAGGTAGCCTGCTCTCCATTAGTTAGAATGGGAAACATCACTTACAACGCAACTTTTACCACGCAGTGCCTTTACGACGCAGCTTTTACAACGCAAACCATTACAACGCATTGCGCTGGGGGGCGCTCTAGGATAGGGAATAGGTTTAATTTACTGTCCAACACCTTCTCTACTATCCACGGGGACTGGAGTTGGAATAGTAAATTAAACTATTCACTATCCAGAGCCCCAAAGCACTATGCGTTGTAATGGTATGCGTTGTAAAACACGCGTTGTAAAAGCATGCGATGTAAAAGCATGCGTTGTAATGTCGTACATCCGTTAGAATGGGCCGCCAGGATTATTAATGCTATGATCCTAGCCGGCTCGGGGAGCATGGTGCAATGTCGAGTTTGGTATCCCTGAACTCGGGGTTTAATAAAGCATCCGTTTGGGTGGATGGTTTTTGGACTCTGGGTTTGAAAATAGCACTTTTAGAAAGTGACTATTTTCTTGTCTAACTATTTCTGGTTTCTGCTGGTTTGGTGTGTGCATGACAGGAGCTGGGTGGCTCCAGAGTTCTGAATGAGTCAGTGAGGGGTGATTGGTGCATTTGCATTGAGAGTAGGGGAAGAGTAGCTCTTGATAGCCGGCCCTGCCCGATACAATGCTGGCTCCACCTCCTGCCGAGCGACGGATAGCTCTGCTCCTGCCAGTGACAATACTGGCTCCACTTCCTGCTGGGCGTCTGAGGACCTAGCCCTGCACCGTGAATCGGCCAGGTGTCACCACCTGGTTACACCCACCACAGACCCGGAACTGCATGGACAAAGGGATCAAAGCCGAAAAGGGCTATAAGAGAAGGACCCCTGAACCAAGACTTTAGATCAATTCTGACAAGAAACCCTGAACCAAGGACAAGAAGCCTGATGATCCAAGGACTTGCCTACCCCTTCTGCCAGTGTGCTGTTTCCTGGGGGGAATCCTGCAGTTGCTTCTTTATTTTTGCCAAGCTACCAGGAGAGAGGAACTGACTGTGTACTCTTGAACTTTGCCAAGGAAATCTCCAAGGGCTGGAAGAGTGCCAGCCTCCTGTTGAAGTCACAGGGTTAAAGGACTTCACCGTTGCTAAAAGTGCTTGTCGCTGGAATCTGAGAATCCAGCACCTCTGAAAGAATCCAGCAATCCCGACGCCGACGGACGTCGTCGAATCCAGCTCGACATCGTGAGTAACGGCTCCAGTGTCCCGCTTCCTCGCCGCCCGCCGCCGGGCCCGATCGACGCCAGTGCAACGCCAGTGAGTAATGAGTTCGGCTCCAGCTCCAAGTGACCTCGTGTCTGCACCGCCGCTGATCGCATCGACTTCGAGCCCTCTCGACGCCGTGAGCGCTGCTCACTCTTACAACATCATCATCGACATCGAAGACTACTGAGGCCTGATCAACACAGAAGACGCGACGTCAGATTGCTCGACGCCGCTGATAATCGCGTGCTTCATTTTCCTAAGGTACTGTGTCGTTGGGGTTCCATGTGACTCCGGGCTCGACGTAGCGCTCCTCGCGGTCGACGCCGAACCTTGGATTAAATTTACCTCGACGTCGTGTGACTCCCGTGTGGGTTACATTGTTGCCAAGAACTGAGATCTAAAGAAGAAGAGTTGCTTTTGTTACTAAAGACTTTTGTGCTAAAAAGAAACTACGCTTGAACTATTATTTCTCCTTCCAAGCGTATTTATTAAGATTGTGGTATTTTTTTGTCGTTATTTGGTCTTGTGCTAAGCCTTATATAAACATTCGTATTTTTATAATACTACTGTGTCGTGTCCATTTGTAATGTCTTCACTTTATTCCTGTATGTGGTCGTAAATGCTTAACGCACTGCCTCTGAGATAAGCCTATCTGCTTTGCCAAGCTACCGAGGGGGTGAGCAGGGGTTATCTAAGTGTGTGATCCCCTTGCCCTGACTAGAGGAAGTGAGTCCCTATTTGTCAAAAGTGTATACCTCTGCCAACTAGAGACCGCCGAGTCTAACAGACAGTCTTCCCGTGACTCCTCAGGGCTAAGAAAAAATGAAGTATCGTTGGAAGAGTCGCTCCGTCGGTGATAATTCCGACCCAACAGGGCCCTGGACTTTTCCGTGTACCGGGTATGATGACCATACCCGGTACACAGAATGAGGAGCTGGGGATAGATACACCCATCTGATAACCCAAGGCAGCTCCCTCAGAATGATCCCTCATTGCCCATTTAATGCTGTGGAGACACAGGGCTAGATGTAGGTAAATAGGTTTTACCGATTCTAAAATACCAAATTTTACCTATTCTGTATTTTAGAATCGGTAAATCCTATGTAGGTAATTATTTGGTAAAACTTACTGAATCGTCCATTGAGCCTCCAGGCCCATAGGAATGAATTGCCATTTATTCCTATGGGCCTTGAGGCCCAATGGAATGAATGTCAATTACTGAATCGGTAAATACCGATTCGGTAAAATAGGGAAATAGTCAAGGGTGGCAGGGTGTCACTTTGACACCCTGTTGCACCCCTGAATAGTGCTGGTGTGCACATGTGGCATACATACATGCCCTAAAGGCATGCATGTCTGTCACATGGCACAGGTGTAAATGCACACATTTGCATTTACACAGGAATTCCTTATTTACCACCAACCAATAGTTGGTGGTAAAAGCACAAAAGCACTCTTTACAGTGCTTCCTACATCTCATTTACCGATTCGGTAAATACCCAATCGGTAAATGATGATTCAGTAAATACCGAATCAGTAAATAATGATTCGTTATTTACCGAATCGGTAAATATACCACCTACATAGGAAAAGGCTATTACCGGTCGGTAACGGCCGATTTCTGCCTTTACCGACCGGTAAAAGCCTACCTACATCTGGCCCACAATTTCTAATTCGTCTATAGTCTAAACAATCCCTCATTCTACGTGACTCGGAGTGTCCCACTTGATTGATCCACCTTGTTTTTTCTCGCACCACGGATATTACATGCAGAGAGAATTCTCGAACCACCACCATATTTTTTAATAGTCCAGGGCCCTGTCGGCTCGGAATTATCACCGACGGAGCAACTCTCCCAACGATACTTCATTTTTTCTTAGCCCTGAGGAGTCACGGGAATACTGTCCCTTACGCGACGAAACACGTGTCGGCTGGTTCTCTTGAACATTAAAGACCCCTTTTCCAACGACTGATTGCAAGAAAACCATTGTTTTATTTATTTGCTAATGAAAGGCTTTGTCTCCATTGTCTCAAATGTCTACATTGACACTACTTTTTAATAATTAGAGTGTGCATAGGTTGTTGTCTTGTACTATACGCTGTGTTTGCCTGGGCTGACACTACACTGGGGGGTTATGGGCTCATCCCCTCATCCTTTTTGCACCTCACATTTTACAAAAAAATCGCCCAATATTTTTGCATCAACACTTAGCTGTGCGCCCTTTTCTTGAACCTGACTAAAAACCCTTTTCTCAGACCCTTATAACATCATCATTCTTTAGCTCACTCTGCCACCCCAGTTCAGACATGGCCATATGCAAATCAGTATGAGCAGTTAGCCGAAGAGCCATGTCTCGAGGGCCTTCCTGAAGGTGTTCAGGGAGTGTGCAAGCCTGATGTCTACTGTGAGCTTGTTCCAGGTTTTGGCTGCCTTGTGAGAGAAGGATCTTCCTCATGCTCTGGCTCTGAGGATGCGTGTGGTTTCGGCCAGTGTGAGATTGGAAGATCAGAGGTTTCTTTTGGGTACGTGGAAGTTGATTCTGTCGTTGAGGTATTTGGGTCCGATGTTGTGTAGGCAACTTTCCATGAATGCTCATGCGTAAAAAGCTACACATCAGTAATTGAACATGCTAGATGAGTACACAAGCTCCAATATTCGTCATTGGTGCATGTGTACAAACTAACCTTTTTTTCTATTTTCACACATGGAAAATATTTCCCCGTACAGAAATCCACCTCTCCTGCATCCACCAGATTTGGAGATGTCCCCACCCTGCATAGAGATATACTCGTGTCATTGACAAGCAGATCTCCAGTCATATCTAGGGTGAAACCAGGTGCAGGAAAAGTTTGTAAGGACTAACAAATGCACATATGTTCAATAAATTCTCATGGCAGTCCCATCTGGAATACCCAATCTCTGCCCCTAGGATTAGGTTAACTCCGACTTGATATTATGTTATGTTATGTTATTTTATTTGTAAAGCGCGTAGCTGCCACAGCCAAGTGGCGTCCCAGCGCTATGGTGGACAGAACAACACAGCACAGTGGAGGACCATACCAGAAACAGAATACTATTAAACCAAGGTGAAGAGAAATGTCTTCACGGCTTTCCTGAAAGGCAGCAGGTCGGGAATGGAACGAATGTTAACAGGGAGTGAGTTCCAAAGTCCTGCTGCCAGAACACCAAAAGAACGGCCGCCAATTCTGGCTTTTTTAAAGCGAGGAATCTTAGTCAGGAATTGTCCAGTAGAGCGTAATGCTCTGGCCGGGGTGTAATAGGAGATAGCTTGAGCAAGAATGGGGGGCGAGGCAGCCTTTAGGATCTTGAACACCAAGCACAAGGCTTTGAACTTAATCCTCTGCCCAACGGGTAGCCAATGTAGATCGGAGATGGTACGCCTAGCAGAGCAAAGCCGACCAACATTCTGGCTGCCGCGTTCTGCACGCGTTGAAGCCGAGTCAGTTCAGCTTGGTTGACACCTAGAAGAAGGGAGCTGGCATAGTCCAATCTGGACAAAATCACAGCTTGGACAATGAGTTGCCTAGTAGAGGCATCGAAAAACTTAAAAATAGGTCTAAGGCTCTGAAGAGCCCCAAAACAGGTCCCCGCAACTCTTTTCGTATGGGAGGTAAATTATAGGTTTGAGTCCAGCCAAATGCCCAGATTCTTTACCTCTATCACCGGAGTAGGTGCTTGGCCCAATTCCACTGGCCACCAGCAGTCTCCCCATAAATGAGCCTGTTTGCCAGGACTAGGACTTCGGTTTTAGAAGCATTAAGTTGGAGACAGTTATCTGTCATCCAACTAGCCACGTCCTTAAGGGCTGCCTGGAAATTAGAGGCTTCAATCATCGAGTCCCCATTTAGTGCCACCGCTAGCTGAGTGTCATCAGCGTATGACACCATGGTTTAACCCCATTTTTTAGCAACAGCAGCTAGCGGCTGCACATATAAATTAAACAGGGTCGGACTGAGTGCCGAACCCTGCGGGACCCCTTGAGGGATGTGGCAAGAAACAGATTCGAATGGAGGAGTAGAAACCTTGAAAGTCTGCTCAGCTAGAAATTAGCGAAACCATTCGAAAGCTGTGCTCTCCACACCAGCCTCTTTTAAACGTTGGAGAAGGACAGAGTGGGAAACAGTGTCGAAAGAAGCACTGAGATCCAGAAGGATCAGTGCCGCCGTCTGCCCTAGGTCCAACAACTTCCGCAGATGTTCTACCATCGCTAACAGAGCTGTCTCTGTACTATGGCCTGCGCGGAAGCCGTTCTGAGATGGATCTAAGATGCCCAGATTTTGTAGATGACAAGATAGGATTTTGTTGGCATGGGCCTCAGCCAGCTTGGAGATCCAGGGGAGAAGAGAGATGGGCCTGTAATGTTCTGGCTTAGTCGGGTCTAGAGTGGGCTTCTTTAAGATCGGGATGACCGTGGCCTGCTTCCATTTGACGGGTACAATCCCAGAGGAAAAAGTTAACCTGACAAGGTCAAGCAAAGGAGGAAGGCAGAATTCAGCAGATTCATTAAATTGTGAAGGTCTCAAAGGGTCCGCGGGTGACCCTGATTTAACTTTCAAGACTATATGACAAAGGGGCAATAGTACATGTGACTAAATACATTTTTGAGTACACATTAATGTTTTGAGAATTTCAAATTTGAATTTGAAATAACAAATCAAGCCACCAATGCATTTGAACTGTGGAGAAAAGATGGATTTTTCCAATCGGTCCATTCGACTTTAATTCATGCAAAAGGACCTGGTGGTGAAAAATAGTTGAGAAAAAAATGCACATCCTTGCAATAAGTCACAGTGTGCTAAAGTATCTCGGTGTTAACTTCCATCACCCAAGCAGTTTATCTAATCCAACCCAGCAATTAACCTGATATATCTGCTATATGAAGGTTTAGAAGCATGGGACGCGTGTCCACGTCCAACAATGGAAAAACAATTGCGGTTTGTTTTCACAGGGTCCCGTTCAGAACCAATCCAATCACCAGTGCTTATCCACGAAGGCATAAAACCAAAACCAATTGTTTTCAACAAAACGCACAACCTTCAGTTCCATTAGGTTTGCTCCATAGTTCACGTTGCAGTATCTTGTTATCTGACAAGCAAATGTAGTCCAAACTCCTGCACTTTTAATGACGCTGATGTAGCCCGTTTGCAGTAGAATCTCTTACTGCTGAAACTGCGTTTTTATGTGCTTGCAGATATGTACGTGCGATCATCTTATCTCGTGTTTCTCTTTCTGTTGTTGGTAGCTAGCTAGATGTGTTCGACGAGTCCGTGCTACCACGTCAGCTTAATCTGCACTGATATTTTGTGATGGAAAAAATAACATTCGAATGTTAGATAGTGGTTTTTGACGGCACGACGCGTGCATGCGGCTTTATCAGGCTCAATCAAGCAATCCGGTCCACACTGTGTGTGCTTTATCACTCACAAGCCATTTCACACATTTATTAACTCACTGATAAGGAAAGGCTCGTTTAGGAATATTAAATGTGAAGTATAGGGCATGGTAAACAATTAGGAACCAATGTGGCTGCCCTTATTCATGTATTACCTGATTTACACTTTTGCGGATACCCCCGCCTTTTTACAAGTGCATATATCCTATGTGTATGCGATAAGGCGGCCGGGATACCCGGCACGTTATGACGCAGTAGCCAGTCCGTCAACTTCTAAATCTGTCCCTTAATTAAATAGAACGAATATGTTGCTATACAAATATTTCATGCTCTACTAACTTCAGAGTGCTTGAGATCGTCCTCCTGTGTGAGTGTGTGTGTGTGGTTTGTGTTACTATCCTTGTGGGGACTTGAGTGCGATAACACACTCACGCTGTGGGGACTTGATTGCACTGTGGGGACCTGAACCCAGGTCCCCACAAGGCAATGTCTTCTAAATGATAAAGAATGACTTCAGGAACATATGTGCCGATTTTTACAACTTTTGAAAAAATTGCCTTGTGGGGACCTGTGTTTCATAAAGTGTGTTTATATTTTTGCTCGCTCTGTCCCTGTAGACAGGAGGTGGTACTGCAGCCTTAAACACACTTTGCATTTAAACACACTTTGCTCACCAGAAACAGACTAGCAGCAGAAATGATAGGCATTTCGAAGTAAAAGCTGTATAGCCCTATGTTTATACAAATATTTTTCATTCAAATTAACATTTTCTCTATTTATTAATATAAAACTTTATTGCAATGAAGCTTTTGAATTTAGACTATTCAGGTCTAAAAATTGTTAGTGGTTTTATAGGATTACTATAAGCAATTGTGGTCAGTATCGAATCCCAGATTACTTTATTATAGACATTTGATCCTTACCTGCAATTAAAGAATGAAGGTGAAAGACAATGTAATATAATATAAACTGATTTTCTTGCTTTTGGCAAGTAACCTAGGGGCATCAATGGCAATTGTTAGTTTAATCCCTTCCATGCTTCCATCTTCCAATGGCCGACGGCAGCACTACCTCCCCAGTGCTGCCGTCGGCAAATGGCCGACACGGCCCGCCCGTTTTGCGGAAGTGCCGCACTGCCGCAAAATCGCGGCAGCGGTAAATGGGTTAATGCTTATACCAAAAATGCAGAGCCTTTATATTGATTTGCCTTTGTTTAAATATTACTATGCAACACGGAATATGTTCTTTTCGATTATGGCTAGAGGATTGAGAAAATAGCGTTGTTTTGTGGTAAAGGCTACATTCTCTCAGGCAGCTAACTGAAGCAATGTTATGCTCACCTTGCAGTAGCCTCAAAGCACTTTGGATGAGATACATAGGGGGAGACAATTAGTGTTGTCGTGAACTACCGCTTTATCAATTAAAGCAGGATTGGGGCTCTTTTAGGGCCTCCTATGTCTGCAACTCGGCAGACAGAAGTTCATATTAAACGCTTTAAAGGAATATTGGGTTAATAAAAGAGCACGCAGGAGCGCTGAATAACAAAAGGTGCGCAAATAGAAAGGAGAAAGAAGGAAGGAATATTAAATGAAAGGAAGGTTGAAAGGAAGGATAGGTGGATGTATGAGTGGGTGGGTAGATGGATGAGTGGGTGGGTAGATGGATGAGTGGGTGAAAGGATGAAAAAAAGGATAGGTGGATGGACAGGATGGCAGAATAAAAGGATGGGTGGATGAATGGATGGATCGGTGAGTAAATGAATAGGTGGATGAATAGGTGAAAGGATGGCAGAGAAAAGAGATGGATGGATGGTTTGATGGACAGGTAAAGGATGGGAAAGTAAAGGGACGGAAGGGTGTGTTAAAAGATGAAAGAATGGATGGCAGAGTAGCTGGATGTGTGAATGGATGATGGATACCAGAATAGGGTGGTGGATGGCACACTGTATTAATGGCAGAGTGGATGGATGGATGTAAATTAAACTATGGATGAAAGAATGAATGGATCACTGAATGCAAAGTTGAAATGTGGATATCAGTGGGTGAATGGAAGGATGAAAATGTGATATAAATGGATCGATGGTTGAATGGAAAAGAGCAGTTCATGCACACTGTTGTCTCCTGCACATTACTTTGTGTCTAAACCTATTTAATGCATGCATTGGATTCAAGAACATACTGCTTTTATGCACAAGTTCGCTGATGCACACAGTCACTGATTTCTTTCATGTGTGTGCTCTGCCGTAAGCACACTTTTTTAATAGGCCACTGTTTTCTAGCAGAAACGTCTTTTATGTACACTTTGTTCAGGCACACAATTGTTTCATGAGAACACTTGTTTTGGGCTCACTCTGTTCATGCACAAGCACTTCATAATAACAAACTATTTTCTTTGTCCCAGTGACCGTTTTAGAGCAAGCACAACTTTCCTTTACAAGTTGCTTTCATATACATGCTCCTTACCTGCGTGCACTCACCGGGAGCTGTAAGTACTGGGTAAAAATAAACGTGGATCCAATCTTAAAAATCTGCTAAAAGTATTTAGAAAAGCCTTTGGGGGGCCTGTAGCGGTTGATATTCCATAAATTAAAGCATTATTAACAATGGTTTCAACAGCTTCAGCAGAAGTGCTTCTACGGAGCTGTTGTGTGTACACGCCGAGTTTACTCTGAATACCGAATATTTTATGAACACATGCCTTCCTCTCCTACAAGAAGAAAGGGGCTAATAAGCGGAAAAATGCTACGCCCCCCCCCCCCCCCCCCCCCCAAAGAATGCGTGCGCACTAAAAGAAAGGCACACAAGTATCCTCGCTTCTAGAGTCAGAAGACCGGAATTATGAGCAAAGACGGACAGTTTTGGAAATCAGACTGCTGGGGAAGGTTCTCAGCTATGCAAACACTGCTGGGGGCGTGGGTTGAAAGAGGCCTGACGGAGGCAAAGTCAAAGTCTTTGTCATGCAGCGCTGAAGGAAGCTCCCCTTCACACCTCTTCTCAATAGAGGCTCTCTTGCGCTGCAGGGTCCACACCCAGCACACCTTCAGGGGGGAAGGGCTGCCAAGGAGAACGGGCAGTGAAAGGGCTCTTCCCGAAGGAGAAAGGCAATAAATGTGCAGAGGCAAAGACCCTGTTGCTATCGCCACTGACACATTCCTTGTATGCTATCCTGTTAGGAATAAAAAGGTGAATGGAACTCTTATTCTCTGACCTTGGCATTTCTGCATCTTTATGCACGGACTGGAAATTCATTTTGAAATAACCCATCAACTATATGCCAATATAAGTGCCAATATAAGTAAACTGTTAAGTGTCTGTAACTGGAGAAACCCAATATTTCTAATTTCAAATCTATAATTAGTTTCCTGTGCTGGTGCTTTAGAGAGGGAGTACTTTGAAAAGCACAGACAGTGAAAAGCTTTGAATTTGCTTGTGCGTTTTCCATTATTTGAATTGTATAGGTAAAATGTCTGACTTTGCACATTTTCAATTATATGCTGCGTGGCTTCTAGACACTAAGGTCTCATAAGCATCTCCTTGATGTTACCACATAAACACTGCACACTCACCGACTAATTCTTCAAATTCTACTTTTATCCTTTTCATTCTGGAACCTTTTTTTATCATTATATATGGGAACAATAAGTCACAGGATGCATGAAAAATATAAAAAGGTCCGACATTCATGATAACCAAATTTTGAAAATCAAAAACTCTAGTGTTCCCCGAACATAGACATAGAAATATAATTTTGCATGGACCCAGGGCCACTGCATACTTTACATACTTTCAATGCCACCATTCTCCAACACGGTCCACGTTACAGTAAGAGAAATTAAAAGCAGCCCTTGCACAGTATAATCTGTGTTAACTAAATTGCTTTTGCTTTGGGGCAGCTAGCTAACTCTGCACTGGAACTCATGAACCTGTTTTCCTCTGTGTCTAGCTGCCCATTACTTAAAACCGGAAACATTCTAAATCTGTTGAAGAAGACAGACTCAGCAAATCCAGGCTCCCTAGTTACCCTATCAATATGGGATAACATTATCTGCGAAATAAGCATGCTAGATTGGCTAATTAAATTACTCTCAGCTTAGAAGTTTAGTAAGCATGGCAAATGTAAAGCTACGTTTGGTAAAATTACCTTTTTGTGACTGGGAATGAGCTCAAATTAATTCCTGAAGGTCTCCCTGGTAAGGTTGGCATATGCAGTCCAGTATATCCATTCAGGGGCGCTGGAATTATGCAGCATGGGGGCCCCACATTATGTGACAGGTTTGACTAAATTATGTGTCAAGAAAAGGCAAGTTATGCAGCATAATGCAGCACATTTTATGATAGTATTACCTCATTATTTTGTCATTTTTACACATTAACACTATCTGGGCAAAGCTTTCACCTCATTAGTATCACTTTGACACCCAAATACAACAGTATGCAAAAGAAAGATGATCACTCAACCTTTGCGCAGCAACACGTTATGCTGTGTTTTAATAACTTTTTATTCATTTGCGCTAGCAATAATTTTTGTGTTAAAATCTGCAGATTATGCAGCAGGTGATAGATTATGTAGGAAAGGAGGCAAATCCATACTTATGCAGAAAATACTATGACTGCAAATTTGCATAATTCCAGTGACTCGGACTATAATGCATAAGTGACTAGACCCTGCACTCCAGCTGATCTAAGAATCCATCGCACATTTTCAAAAAGTGTTTAAATGAATTTTGTTTTCGGAATTCACAGACAGGAAAAGGCCACATTTCTGTAGTCTGACTTTTTCTGTAAAAAAAGGCTGGCTGCATGGTCCTCCTTCCGTACAAAGCAAACACAAGGACATGATCGACGGAGCACTGAAACTTTTCAGATACTCACCCCAGTCACAGATCTGGGTTGAATCCATCATCGTTCTTTAGCTCACTTCACCATACCAGATCGGAACCAGCTATATGCAAATCAGTCCTGGCCCTGTGCCTCATGGGAACAATTTATTCCTAACTGCCAAGCCACGTCTTCCATGGACTGTAAACAAGCATCCTGGTAACATCCCTCATCAGCCAGGCTAGTTTGAATCCAGAGGCAAAGTTAGTAAGGGACCCCTGTCTGGGCATACCCTTCAAACTTAGGGCGAACAAATCAAACACAAGGAGATGATGGACAGAGTTCTGAAACTTTTCAGACACTCGTACAGATCTGGGTTGAATCCAACATCGTTCTCTAGCCACCACCCAAGTTCAGGCCTAGCCATATGTGAATCAGTCTTGACCCTGTTCCCCATGGGAACAGTCCAGCCCGAACTGCTAAGCCAGGTCTCCCCTAGACCGGAAACAAGCATCCTAGGATTGGTTTTGGGTTAACAGCCCCCATCAGCCAGGCTAGCTTTAATCCAGTGGTAAAGTGAGCAAGAGACCCACATCTGGGCATACCATGCCAACTTAGGGTGAACAAAGCAAACACAAGGAGATGATGGACGGTGCGCTGAAACTTTTCAGACACTCACCCCCAGTCACAGATCTGGGATGAATACATCATTGTTCTTTAGCTCACTTCAATACCCCAGTTTACAGACAGCCATATGCAAATCAGTCTTGACCCTGTTCCTCATTGGAACAGTCCTGCCAAGTCAGGTGTTCCCTGGACCGGAAACAAGCATCCTAGCACTGGTTTCGGGGTAACACCCCAAATCAGCCAGGTTAGCTTGAATCCAGTGGCAAAGTGAACAAGAGACCCACGTCTGGGCATTCCCTGAGATGATGGACGGAGCACTGACACTTTTCCGACACTCACCCTCAGTCACAGATCTGGATCATTCTTTAGCTCACTTTTCCAGCCCAGTTCAGACCCAGGCATATTCAAATCAGTCTTGACCCTGTTCCTCATGGGAACCGTCTAGCCTGAACGGAAACAAGCATCCTGGGACCGCTTTCAAAGTAACACCCATATCAGCCAGGCTAGATTTCTGTGACTTGAGTGAGTGTCTGAAAAGTTTCAGCACTCCGTCTATATTCTCCTTGTGTTTTCTTTGTACTCCTTAAGTTGGCGTGGGTCCCTTTCTCACTTTGCCACTAGATTCAAGCTAGCCTGGTTGATGAGTTGTGTTACCCTGAAAGTGGTCCCAGAATGGTTGTTTCCGATCCAGGGAAGACCTGTCTTGGCAGTTTGGGCTGGACTTTTCCCATTAGGAACAGGGTCAAGACTAACTTGCATATGGCTGAGTCTGAACTGGGGTGGTGAAGTGACATGAAGATTATTGATGGATTTAACCCAGATCTGTGACTGGGGGGGTGCATGTCTGAAAAGTTTCAGCACTCCGTCCATCTTCTTGTGTTTGCCTCCTTTGGTACAGACAGCCATGAATAACACACAGATTCTAACAAGGTGTAGCATGCCAGCTTTATAGGTCACCCTTGTTTCTGAGTGGACTGTGTCAATACTTCCTATTCCAGTCTAATACATTAATTAAAGTGTGAGTCTAGGGCAGTGTCTGATGTGTGAGAAACACATGACTAGTTTTGGACTTAGCCCTGTCTGCTAGGGTCATTCCCAAAGTTTGGGTGTGTTTTATAGTCTTGGGAGATGGCACTTTCCTTTCGCTTCTCTCAGTACTCTTCTTTCTGGAGTGGTTCATTTTGGATTTTTGGCCAGTCCCTCTTGAGTGGGAGGAAGGCGTACTTAAGCTGTAATTATCTGTACAGTTGTGAGAAGTTGAGTTTGTATTCCTCATGAAAATCTTCGCAGGAATATATTTCCCAAATTGATACGCCTATGTTTTAACATTTTCAGAAATTTCTCAATTGTTTCACATCCCACATCATTTCTCCATTCCACTTTGGCAAGTTTTGAAAACTGTCACAGATGCTGTGGGATGGGATAAGGTAAGAACTCAAACGAACCCAATCATAGCATTCAACTCATGACATTCTCACCCCAGCTCCATTCTTTAAGTAGTGTAAGCAACGGTTACTTTGCAAAAAAAATAAGTATGGGGCTCTGGTCAGGAGGCAGCATGCACTACTAGCCCATATTTCCTGTTAGTGCTGCCTAAAATAGAACCAACTACTAACCATAAAAAATAGGGTGAGAATGTATGTAATGGCCAGTGGTGCTGCTGACTTCGTAGCCAGTGGGAACCAGGTTTGAGTTTTGGGGTCGGCTCAACATCCTCTGATTCCTGACGAATCACTTAATCTCCCCATGCCTACCATAAGCGAATGTGTCCTTAACTGGTGCTCATGAAAAGCAATGGTGTTGATGATTAAGTGTCTGTGCTGAGCACCAGAAACCATGTCTCAAATTAAGCACTGAGTGCAGGAATATTTTGTCCATCAGTTTTTTAATGCAATGTAAGTGCTGATTCATACAGTTCTTTAAAAGCCCATTTGTTGGCCACCACCATCTATGAGGCCCACCAATAGTGATGACTGTTGGGACCACTATGCCCATAAAAAAAGACAGTCACGTACAGAGTCACCACTGTCATTCTTCAGACATAGCCTCAATTCCCCTTCCAGCCGTCTAAAGTTAAAATTCTCAAGATTTATGGCTAGAACACTTTGCTACTCTGAAAACTCGTGTCACCAAGAATAAGCTGTCAGCACCCTGATAAATCCAAGAACTTACTGAAAACACGCACAGCACTTGAAGACTGGAGAAGAAATGGAGAAGAATGAAATTCCAGGAGGACCTGATCATTCTGAAACCGCTCTGCTGCATCCATCATTACATTATCATCCCAGCGAAAGCCACATACTCCAAGGGCTTATTCAACAGAGCAATCAACAGAGGCATAGCCCACTTTAACCCGTTGCGTGCTCGTGATGGAACCGTTCCGTCACGAGCCTCGGGTGGGCTGTTCTGGTGACTGAACGGTTCCGTCACGTCGCGCTCGCCGCGCCTGCGCGGCGCGAATTCCGTGCCTGTGCTGAACATTCTATTAGGCGGGCGGGCCGTGACGGAACCGTTTAGTCACAAGCACAGCCCACCCGAGGCTCGTGACAGAGCGGTTCCGTCACAAGTATGGGAGCGCCGCGTAGCTGCCCCTCCCCCTTAGCGCTGCGGCGGAATAGCTGCCGTAGTACTAAGGGGTTAAGGCTGTCAAACAGTGTGCCAACCCCAACCGAGTACCCGTTATCCCACCCTAATCCAACAGATTCAGCACTATCAACTCCTTCTTCATGGAAAAAACAATAAAATCAGATTTACCATCAGCCATTCATCAGTATCATCCACACCATCACCTATACCCAGCCAGTACACCACTAACTGGTCACTCTTCAAGACTATCTCTCACTAAGACCTTTCTAACATTCTGAACTCACTGAGGCTGATCTCGTCATGAGGCACGGTGCTCCGGTGCTCATGACGAGCTCAGGTCGTCATGAGCCGTTGAACGCTCAGGTGCGGGGAGAATTCCCCTGCTGTGCTGAGCGTTCCACGGGAGCCAGTACACCTGTGACGAGCTCAGCTCGTCATGAGCACAGGAGCTCCGTGCCTCATGACTAGTTGAGCTCGTCATGAGCATGCAGGCGCTGTGCACGCCCACCTCCCCCCCCAGCACAGACATCATCACAAGATTTAGGTAGCCAAAGCTATAACATGCTTGTAGCTTATGTGCAAGAATTATCATGAAGTAAAGAATATTTTTTCTACTGCAACATTTGGAAGTCTTTGAGAAATCATTTGAGTACCCAACCAAAGCGGCATTACATATATTTCGAGCCATTATATTCAGTGTATCTGGACCTTAACACTAATATAACTGATCACCAAAAGACCAGACCTATTGGCTTTGCTAGTGCTTGTTTTTTCTCTCTACATTCTGGCACTTGTGAGCCCATATTTGTAACGAAAAAACAATAATATAAATTTCAGAAGCGCCTCTAAGCTAATCTAAGCTAATGCAGAGAAGTTATGCCTGCAACCGAAGATGGAAAATCACACACATTTTACCTCTAAAAGTAAGGTTATGTAAAAAGTTCAAACTAATACAATGTATTTTACATTGCGTGCATTTAAAAAATACTACCGCGTTAGTACATGAGTAGAAATAGATTTGTTTTTAAAGAACTGTTTAGGGAATTTAATATGAAAAATGTTTCTTCCACTCAGGATATCTAATTAATTTTTTTATGGGAATTTCATTATATTCTTGAAATTGTCATGCAGATGCTAGTAGTTTTGGTTGGGTTTCCAAAAGTGCTAGTTACTGAAATGCCCAGGAATGTGTTACCGCTCTTCATTCTCGGCTAACTGTCCTAACCAGAAATATGCAGGCGCGGTATTCCTTGCACCAGCCCTCCCAGCTCACCTGTCATATACAAGTTGGGAGCCTCTCCTCGGCCTCTGTTGTCATGGGGATGCCCAGGGTCAGGTGCGAATGCGCTCGGACCCAAGTTCAGCATAACAAAGGGCCGAGCGCTTGACAGTCTCGGCTCCATTCAGGCCTGTTCACACCCTGGCACCTGCGCTTAAACTGAGTGAGTATTCCCGAGGCTCACCTGCAGCAGGGGGCTGTAGATGGGGGGAGGAGAGCCTGTGGGGCTGATGTGTTGTGCTGGTTCCTGCTTCTCAAACGAAGCTGCCTGGAGACGAGTTTAGCAGACAAAAATATCGGCTTTTAACTGACTGGGGTAACCTTGAATTGAGTTAACAGGGCATGCACGTTTACAGCATGTGAAAAACGAACTTTTTCAGAACTGCATCTCTTCAAATCTTTAACGATTAGAAAATACCATGCCTACTTCAGAGGTAAATGTTCAAGGAGACGCAGTTAGGTATACAACACTATATGATGTTTTTCTGCTTGGTGACAAACTTTAGCGCTCTTTCTTCACATGTAAAGTGCTCTGATGTTTCAAGCTGCTGTTATCAAAATTTAAATGTTACAATAAATATCTTAAAGTTGTAAAATGTTTATTAATCTGATGATCGGCGATGACAGCAGCAATTTGACTTTCATAAACCCAAATCAAATCATTTGCAAACATAGCATAATTAACGATTTACCAAAAACAAATGATTTCATTTGGTATTCTATAGGTCTTTAAAAAGTCCATTGAAACGAAACATTCAAAGCTGGAAATACAGATTTTGAAGAGTGAATTATTCATTTTGGCAGGAACATTTAAGTTAATGGTTTTGAACTGCAACCTTTTCGGGCTCATTTATGAGAAAGTGATGCTCTATTCAGTCCAGAGCTTGTCTTATTAAAAAGAAAAGCTCTTTCATTTCACAGCAGTATGATATACTGTACACATCACTGGGGGTTCAGCAAAGTCCCAGACACAATCTCTCAGTGTCTAGATTTAGGCCTCTTGTTACCTGTTCGCTGAAATGCAGAACAGCACAGGAGTTAGTGGTGCTCACCATTCACAGTCGCACAGTCAATGTCTCAGCCAGTGGGCATAGGATTGAGGGCAGCAAACTCACACCTCAGGACTTTATTGATGGATGCAAAATAGCATAACAGACCTTTGCAGTTGTCACTAGTTTTCAACAGTCACAGCCTTAAGGCAGGTGGGAGTCCTTTGTTTTGGCAGTATTTTCCTGCCTTCAGGACTGCAGCTCCATCTGTTCACATTGTCTTGATTCCAGACGGAGCACTGTCACTTGAAGTTGATGGGGCTTCATGTTTGGTGGCTTAATGGAATAATGCATCTACTGTAGAAACCTGTGTTTGGCCTCATGGTCACAGGCTCAAATCCCGGCAGGTCCACTCAGCCTTTCATCCTTCTATGGTCAATAAAATAATTACAGTTGTGTAAGAATAAACATCTGTTATTCTGCATCAAAATACCCTTCTGGGTGAACGTGTGCTTTAGAAATACACATGTTGTTGTTTTAAACATGCCACCGAAATTTGGGATTTGCTACACGACTGATCACCCGTCCTGCTCTTCCTGCTCGAAACCTATTCGACTTCATCCTCTGCTCACATTATTGCCACGCTAATCTCCCTAGATACAAGATCTCAAGACAAGCAGACTAGCAGAATCACTATCATATTCAAATAATTCATCCAGTGCTCCACCACCTTGGAAAGCACCTCCAGCAACATAGAACACTTGACCTTTAAGCTCCTCATCATAGTGAACTACATCCTGAGTGGCACTGAGTGGCACTGTACCATCACGATCAAAGGGAGCATTAAGGCCCTACCCTTCCTGGTGGACTGTGTCGTAAATGGAACTCCTATGACTCCCAGGGGTTCCTTGACTTTGTGACCAATACCGCCCCATTATTAACCCAGAATCAGGTATCGACTCTATGGAGGACGGGATAACCACCTGGCTGCAATCAGCTAGTGACAGATTTGCCCCTCTCACCAGATTTGCACATACCAGATACGGCAATTCCCATCGCTGGTTCTCCGAGGAACTTAAAGCACAAAAATTAAAGTTACGCCACCTAGAACGCAACTGGAGACGGGGTTACTCCAAGGAGGTCCGTGCAGAGTTTGTGAGGGCTCGCAATGAATACAAAAATGCTATCACCAAAGCTAAGGCCTCACATATCTCTGAAAGAATCGTCTCAGCTCGCAACAAATCCAAAGAAATCTTTAAAATCATGAATAATTTCTCATCGGATCACAGAGTACTTCCCTCTCAGGCCCCAACCCAAGACACCTGCAATGCGCTCAACACCTACTTTATTCAGAAAATTGCAGACATCAAGAACGCTATCTCTCCTTCCATTTCCCTTAGTACTTTAGATTCCTCCCCTCTCAACCCCTGCTCCCTCACTCAGTTCCCAGCCATCACTTCCAGTACTCTTTCTGAGCTCACTACCCGTATTAAATCAGGTTCTCCCAAGGACTGCTGTCCTCCTCCAGTCCTCAGGGCAGTCTTCTCAGCTTTACCTGAAAGTATTCTCCCCCTTCTGAACACCTCCCTGAGCACTGGCACGGTCCCCTCCGTGTTCAAGCAGGCCATACTAGTTCCCCTCCTAAAAAAAGCCGGAGCTGACCCCGCCAATTCTGCTAACTATAGGCCCATCTCCCTTTTGCCTTACACCTCTAAACTTCTGGAGGCCCATGTGACAACTTGCCTGTCAGCATTCATAGAGAGTTCTGGCTTCTTGGAACCTAACCAAGCCGGCTTCAGACCAGCTCACTCTACTGAGTTAGTCATTCTAAAAGTCATTGACACTCTCCGGGAGAATGCCGACAGAGGGTCCCCACAGGCACTGGTCCTCTTGGATCTCTCGGCCGCGTTCGACACAATGGACCATGACATCCTTCTCCACGGTGTCGGACAGGTGGGCATCCAGGGCCCTGCCGGGAATGGATTAAGTCCTTCCTCTCGGGCAGAGTGCAAACAGTCCATCTAGGCCCCTTTACTGCAACCCAGGTACCCACTACCTGTGGAGTCCCTCAGGGATCCTCCCTCTCACCACTACCTTTTAATTTACACCTCCGACCGTTAATCCATTCACTACGAAACTGGAAATGCACTGTCCTCAATTATGCAGATGACATGCAGATTATTTTCCCCTTAGACATCCCTGATGCCGCATCTAACTTCCAGGCAGTAATGCTTCACATCCAACAATGGATGATTTCCAACCAGCTCAAATTAAATCCGGAGAAAACGGAACTCATCTTGCCTGGCACTAGCTCGGCACACTGGGGCCCACAATTTTGGCCAAACGAGCTAGGCACTCCTCCCAGCCCGTCGAGCGCGGTAAAAAGCTTGGGCGTTACCATTGATAATGACCTCTCTCTTAAAACCCATGTCGGAGCCATCATCTCAGCCAGCATGTTCCAGCTACGAAAAATTCGCAAAATCTCCCACCTGCTCTCCCATGAAGCATTGGTGCAAATCGTCATTTCCCTTGTTCTCTCCCGCTTCGACTTCTCCAACTCTCTTTACTGGGGCATACCCAGGTCTCTGCTCCATCGCCTCCAGATGGTGCAGAACCAGGCAGCAAGACTCATCTGCAAAGCCCCCAAATGGCAATCTGCTGGACCCCTTCTGTCCAAGCTGCACTGGCTGCCCATTGAACAAAGGGCTGCCTTCAAAATCAGCTGCCTAATTTACAAGGCCTGGCAGACCAAGTGCCCGGCCTTTCTGAAATCCCTCATCAACCCGCACTGCTCGGCCCACAACCTTCGTTCTGCCCATCTCCACCTGCTTACCATTCCGGCAGTTAAACTAAAAAAACTGGGTGGCCGCAGATTCAACTTTCTGGCACCCAAACTGTGGAATTCTCTCCCCCTACAAATCATGAAAGAAAGAAAGAGTTTAAAGACCTGGCTCTTCTCGAACTCCCACTAGCCCTCAGCCTTACCCCCAATCACAATTTCAGCGCCAGGAAACCTCCGGTGTCAGTGCGCTTTATAAATGCAGCCTAACAATAACATTAACATTAACTGTTGTCTACCGCCATATGCCACCTTCAATGGTACCATTGCAAACATTTCAACCTCCCTGATCCTTGACTCCAGTGCTAGTTTCCTCCTTGGGACATCAAATACCAACTGGAGGACCTCACTGATCTCAACACCACCAACATCCTAGAGGACATGTCCAACCTCAGACTTTCTCAGTGAGTGGAACCCCCACACATGCTGCCGGACAATGACTGGACATCATCTTCACCCATTTCATCAAATTCACAGTAGAGAAGCCTGCACCGATCACCTGGTCTGACCACACCCTCATCAACTTCAGTAGAGCCAAGCCATATCACAGTAGAAACACCATCAAAAGCAATCGCGGCCGGCATGACTCGCCGGTGCGGAGGGGGGGGTGAAATCGCATGGGGTGTGGATTTAAAAATAAATAAAAACCTTACCTTATCGGGTTCCACGCTGCCTCCACTCCTGACCGGGTCCTGCATTTTCCTGCTGCGCCTGCCTTTCTGCTCTCCTACCTTCGGCAGCAACAGGAGGAATGCAGCCTCCCTCCCCTCCCCAAAGGCAATCACAGCGCTGCTATGGCAGTGTTGTGATTGGTGAGGAAGGCGCCCAGCCGGGAGTCGATGGGGAGTCCATTTTCTCTATGTAGGCTGCATGCAGCCTACATAGTGAAAATGCAGAGTACGCATGACTGGTTGGTCAGCCCTCAGAGGGCCGACCAAACAGTCAGGGCCCACAGCTTTGGGCAAGCCACTCCTCCCCAACGCCCCCAAACAGTCATAACTTTCTGCTTTCTCGCAGTGCAAGAAGCAGAAACATAAAATGGTATTTAAAATACCATTTTATTTTTCTGCTTCTCACACTGCAAGAAAGCAGTGGGGCGGTGCTCCTCTGCCCTAATGAAGCAGCAGCCCCAGATCACAAGATCTCAGAAACATCCTACTCTCCGAACTCCTACACCACCAGCCTCGACACAAAAACAACCTTCCCTAATCTATCCCCAACTTCAATGCCTAGATCGCCACCTGCACAGATACCTTGGTGCTGCTGAAAGCCAACAAAGCCACGAGAACCAGACCGCAAGCAAACTGGAACAGGAAAGAGCACAGGCTCATCAAAGACCTTTGCAAACAACTTGAAGGCAGATGGCGATACAGTCAGGACGCCACCTACAGGAGCACCCACAAATCCGACCTCAGATACTTCCATCAGGAAATCAGAATCACCAAATGCTCCAAGGTGCATGCCCGACGCAAACCCTAAAGGCTATTTATGTAGCCACGCAAGGCCTCTGTGCATCACCCTGAGTGGCCCAATAAATCTGGAGTAAAGCAATGCCGTACAGCGGAAATCGCTGCATTGTCTTACTCTGCATGAGGGAGGCATTCCTTGGGCATTGGATGGGTGCTCCCATGCATTTCCCATGGTTTTTGACGCATTCCCAGATTTCCCCGAACTGGTAAACCTGGGAATACACGAAAAATATATGCCTTTCAAGAAGAGGCGTAACAAGTTACAAGTCCGGGGGCCAGCTTTTCAAATGTAGGCCTTGAATGGTGACTGAAAGACAAGAAATGCTGAACAAATGGTTGGCTTGAATATAATGACAATGCTGGAGGTAACACAAAAGTCAAAAGTCTGCTCTTTCTTGCCGCTGACCATAATAGACTGGAAAGCATGGATACAAAAGATGTCTGTTGTCCAAGTGGTCCTGTATCAGGTCCAGGGTCCAACTTTTGGCAAATGCGATAAACATTTAACCTAAACGGTCTGGGCAGGCAAATCAAACGGCCAAGAGTTTGTCTCCATATTCTGAAATTACCATGTGATTAGATTTACTAAGTTTTGGTGCAAGTCACATCAAGCTAAGGTGCTGTATCAACAGGAAAGACAAAATGACTGCTATCTCTACAAAGATATAGTGCTGTTTTTCTTTCCCCTAATTTCGACACACTTTTGGCTGCCAGGCTCTAATGCAGATACCCTTGCATCTTGATGCTGAAAGATGGCAATTTATGCCAGGTCTAAATATCAAAGATGAACATCTCAGAAGGAAAATTCTCATCATTCACCACAATACCTTAACCCTGGCAAGGCTCCTAAATGTATCCAATCCATAAAAAAGGAAACCAGCATGATTTTCTGAAGTATAGGTTGGTATCCCTCCAGGAAGTGGAATTCAAATATGATGTCCATGAGTGGGTAGAGCAGGCAGATCGGATACCATAGTTCCAAACTGGATTTCTGATGAACAGCTGAACCATCGACAACATTGTGGCACACGCCCTACTAGCCCACAACGCTATATTAAGTCAAAGGCTATTTAATGCATTTTTTTATCAACTTTTAGAAGAGTTTCGAGATCACTAAAAGGAATTTGCTATAGCAAAAGTTAAACAAATGGGATATGCCTGCCAATACGTTAAATACCATCATAGCTTTCTATTGTAATAACTGGATTCAAGTTAAACTTGGAAGGGATAGCAGCCTGTATATAAAAGTATATGTCAATATCAATATACATCAATATAACCTTTTTCGATCATAAAAAAATGGACATAAAAGACAAATTACACATAAAATAAAATAAAGAAGTAGCATTAAAAAGAACTAGTTTCTAAAGTACACCTGCAAAAGAGTGTGGGGTACCAACAATGCATTATAAAAAGTCATAATAACACCACGTTTAAGAAATAGCGGATTTCTGAAAGCATCCTACATGGAAACAGATGAAATGGCTTTCCAACATTGGTGAAAAGTACTAGGCAGACCTGTACTCTTCAAAACCATAACTTTTAAGAAAAGGTTTTTGGTATTTGTTAGATAAAAGTGCATGGTGGTTATATACAAAAAACTAAGATTTATCACATGGGCACATAAGAATGGTCTCTTTGTCGTACTGCTCGAATAGGAAACAGAGCAATGATCTAATGGTTCCTAGTAGAAATTTGGCTAGGAGAGCTCTTTCCCAGAAGCTGGGGACCCAAGTCAGTTAAGATTCCAAATAAGATGTTGTTTCAACCAAAACTTAGTCCTGCAACATTGGTTTCTTTAGTTTTTCTTGTTCTTTGCAGGCCACTGTCAGTTCCATAATTAGCATTTTAAGTTAATGGATGTCGGATTTTACAAGGGAGAGTGGGAGGAAAACTAATCACTCCTGAGTTAGCTGATTGTAATACCTGGGGCAAGGTGTTTGCAGCTGTGTATTCTAAGTGTTTCGGCACTCCTTCTATGACAGTCCTCCCATCCGTGATTAACCGTGTTCAAGATGAGCATGACGCTGAAGCCACTGTGGAATTGGGGATGCGTCTGATGGGGGTGTTTGACGTGGTGGCTGATATGTTCCTTGCCAATGTCAAGGGCGATGAAGTAAGCTTTCAAGTCGCTAATGGCTTGGCAGCAGTCCCTGAAGTGGACAAACCACGCGAATTACAAAAATTATTGCAAAGGCTTATAAAACCATTGGCCGCAATAGTTTGCAGAATAAACCTTTTACTCAAATGCAAACTCAGGCTCAAACACAGCTGAAAGTTCCATCTGACACAGATGGACGCCAGTCTTTTCCAAAATGAACTGGAGGAACAAAAAAAGGGGGCAACAACAACAACAGAAGCAGGGGTCAAGTGCAGGTTCACCAACACAAGAAACTTGTGAGCGTGGTTATGACTTGCGCGACCATGTGAAAATTAAGACTCCTGATAGATTTCAGGTCCCTGATCAGTGTTTTCCTCGTTCTTCACAGGACTCACCTGGCTCCCAAGTCGGTGGTGGGGAATGCGAGGATCGTGGCAAGAGTCAGCCTGTTCCAAGGGGGGGTCAGATTCCTCATTGCAAGTGGTCATGTATGCACGTGACCGCGCGCGTTGAGAAACTGTCCATTTGCGTTGAGAAAGCTGCGGCTTGAGAAAAAATCTACTCGAACGGCAGAAAGGAAAGCAGCGCCCGCTTGCGCAGTGCATGGTGTCATTCGTGATTATTGCACACTGCGGACAAGCATCCGGCACCGCAAACAGCATTTTTCTATCACACTCCACTGCTTGCAGACCTCCGCGTAGCTGAGCTTTTTTCCCACTTTGCAGAGTTCTGCTGTACGGAACTCCGCCAAGGGTTAGTGTAAAGTATTTGTGCCCATTCACACAAAGTAGCACATGAAAAAAAAACAAAAGTGCTCCACACCAGGTTATAAAAATAGACAATATTTATCTGAGTAAAACAAGACCACAACTACAAAAAAAAATCCAACTTACACAAATCGAGCTATGAATTCTTTGAGGTTAAATACAGTTCTAGTTCTGAGAAAATAATAGCTCCAACTGGAGATATCTGGTCGCAAATGACAGGGAGAAATCCAAAAGTTCAGTACGGATGTGAAGGAGCGCGGGCTGGATTTAGGAATCACTTAGATCCCCTTACAGTATCTGGGATGCATCAGAAAACAAAGACAATGCATGGCGCAGTAGAGGTGAGTCGTTACGGATGTAAGTGATGCTTTGGTTCCTTAAGGCGGTGCAGGGTCGTTGAGCTTTCCCGCTTGGGGACAATATGTTGCACAGATGAGGTGATGCATCTGTCACTTGTGCTAGACCTCTGTCCTGAAGGCGACACAGTGTTGATGATGTCAAAAGCGTGCTATGTTGATTTTTCAGTTTCGATGTTGAGCAGCTGAATTGTAGGTGCTGCGTTGAGTGAAAGTCCCACGGGGCTGTGTTGGTGTTGGAGTGGTGTGTCAAAACCTCAGTGAAGTGGTGCTCGAGACTCAAATAGTGGCGGTTCTTTGGAGGGGCTGTATCGGTAAAGTCATGGCAGCATTGTGAGTCATGGTCGATGTGTCGTGCCCTTAGCGAGCGAGGATCGCAGCATCAGTGCAGGCAGCAGCAATGCATCGAATATTGTAGGAATGCACCAATTCCAAACAGACGCTTGGAGTCAAAGCATTGGTTTCTTGATTGCAGTGCTAAATTCACCTCCAAGGGCCCAGGACTGGATGGTATGGGTTTTTGGGTGGCAATAGATTTTTGAGGGTGGGTATGGGTTTTTAGGTGGCAAGGGAATTTGTAGGGTTTAGGTTGGATATAGGTTTTCGGTTGAAAAGGTAATTTTTAGGGTTTAGGGTGGGTATGGGTTTTTGGATGGCAAGGGCAATTTGAGCATTTAGGATGCGTGTGGGTTTTTAAGTGGCGAAGACATTTTTAAGGTTTAGGGTGGGTGTGTATATTTGGGGGCACAGAAATTTATGGTTTTGGGTGAGTATGGGATTTTGGATGATAAGGTAATTTTTAGGGATTAGAGAGGAGGTGTGTTTTTGGGTTGTCACATACTTTTTCGTGTTTAGGTTCTGTATAGTTCTTGGGTGACCAGTGAATTTTTTCTGGGGTTAGGGTGGGTATGGGTTTTTGAGAGGCAAGGGTTTTTTAAGGTTAGGGCAGGTATGGGTTTTTGGGTGGTAAGGAAATTTTTCAGGTTAGGGTTGCAAGGAATTTTTTGGATTTAGAGTGGCTATCGGTTTTTTGAGTGGTAAGGGAGTGTTTAGGGCTTAGGGTGGGTATGGGTCTTTGCGTGGCAAGGGATTTGTTAGGATTTAGGGTGCCAAGGGAATTTTTATTTTTAGGGTGGGTATGGTTTTTGGGTGGCAAGGGAAATTTTAAGGTTTAGGTTGGGTGTGGATTTTTGGGGGCAAGGGAAATGTTATGGTTTTGGTTGGGTATGGGTTTTTGGGTGATAAGGTAATTGTTGAGGTTTAGGGTGAGAATGGAGTTTTGGGTGGTAATGAATCATTTAGGTGTAGTATTTGTATGGGTTTTTGGGTAGCAGTGGATTTTTCAGAATGTTTATGGGTTTTGGGAGACAAGTGAATTTTTAGGGTTTAGGGTGGATGTAGGTGTTTGAGTGGTAAAGGATTTTTCTGCATTTAGGATGGGGTGGGTTTTTAAGTGGCAAAGGTTTTTTTAAGGTTTAGAGTGGGTGTGGATTTTTTTGGGGAAAGGGAAATTTATGGTTTTGGGTGGGTATGTGTTTTTGGATAAGGGCATTTTTAGGGATTAGAGTGGATGTGTGTTTTTTGGGAGGTGAGGGACTTTTTAAGGTTAGGGTGGCAAGGGAATTTTTATTTCTTGGGTGGGCTTGGGTTTCTGATTAGCAAGGGATTGTTTTAGGGTGGGTATGTTTTTTCAAGTGGCAAGGGCATTTTTAAGGTTTAGGGTGGGTGTGGGATTTTGGGTGATAAGGTAATTTTTGGGGTTTAGGGTGGGTATGGATTTTTGGTTGGTAAGAAATGTTTTAGAGTTTAGGCTGGGCATCAGTTTTTGGCTGGTAGTGAATTGTTTAGGTGTAGTTTTTATGCGGGTTTTTGGGTGGCAAGGGATTTTTCAGGTTGGGTATGGGTGTTTGGGAGGCAAGTGAATTTTCCGGATTTAGGGTGGGTGTAGGTTTTTGAGTGGTGAGAGATTTGTTAGGGTTTAGGATTGGTATGGGCTTTATGGGTGGCAAGGGAATTTTTTGTGTTCAGGGTGAGTGTGAGATTTATGGTGATATTGTAGATTTTACAGTGTTTATGGGTTTTTGGGACACAAGGGTTTTTTAAGGTTTAGGGTGGGTGGAAAAGGATTTTTTAGGATTTCGAGTGAGCATGGTTTTTGGGTGGCAATGGAACATTCAAGGGTTAGGGCTGGTATGGTGGTAATGAATTGCGATTTTCCTAATAACATGACAAGAGAATCTGGATATCATTAAAGACACGGAGGCTAAAATTATGCATTTTCTTTTAATGCTAACTCCAAGCAGCCACTTAGAAGCAATGCATCATAAAGTGAAATAGATCTAGAATAGAATCTTCCAGATGTACAATAGCCATGCACATAGGATAGTCTGCCTCTTTTATATGCGAGCTAATAAGGTAAGTCTTCTTCTGTGTAGAATATTCTTTCTTTTTTGTGCATTCCAAATGGATAGAAATAATGAAGATTGAATGAAGGGGGCACAGAGTTAATTCTTTCTGAACATCTTCCTTGCGGAAACAGCAGTATAGATGAATTAGTTATATTGAATTATCTGAAATAAGAAAGAGTATTAGTGTTCTGTTGTCATGTAACTGAGAAAGGTGAAATATCAAAGCGCGCAAGTTATATGACATTTTTAACAATCCTTTGAAAAAAGATTGTATGAAACTTTCAACAATACATTGAATAAAGGTTGTATCCTAAATTATGCATCTATTGGTCAGTAATTCATGTATCCACCCACGGGAGGGCTAGGGTGGGATAATGTTAGCCTCCGTGCCTTTAATGAAATCCAGATTCTCTTGTCATGTTATTAGGAGAATCGCAATTTTATTACAAGACTGGAGGCTACCATTATGCATGTTGGTAGTTTAGTAATATGACATCTGACATATGTTTAATAGGATTACAATAGTGTTTAGCAAGAGTGTTAGAATTTGACCAAACAGCTGCTTTGAGAATGTCGTCTAGTTTACCCACTTTCTAAAGTGATTTGCTAGCAATAGCGCCCCATATGAGTGTGCCTGGAATCTTTTAGGCCAATACCAGCTGATTGCATTGCTTATAGAATTCATCTTGCTATAGAATCTGATGTAATGGGTTTGAAGGGTTTCACAAAAGAGATAAGTAATTGATTAACACCATTCGCATGATGTTCGCTTATTCTTGCATCTTATTCTTTCATACATTCTACCACAAAAGATTTTTTGCACGAGTTAAACTTTGTGTTGAGAATTGTACCTGATATAGTCTTAGTTCTCTTAACCCCTTTGCTGCTCATGACGAGCTCAGCTCGTCATGAGGCACGGTTGAGCTGTGCTTATGACGAGCTGAGCTCGTCATGAATAAAGGGAACTCTGTGAGTCCAGCACCGGGGGGGGGGGGGGGGGGGGGTGGAAACCTCTAGCAGCCAAGGTTTAATAATCTCGAAATTGACACCAAATGCATCATAGACTGAGTTACTTCTAGTGTTTAACGTCTGATACTCTACGGCAGGAGATTAGGCAGAGAAGAAATGCTAGTTTTATGGAAAGTCTCTTTTTATTTAGGTATCTGTTCTCAGGCCAGGTGTTGAAAGAGTATAGTAGTAACTAAACATCCCATAGGGTTTTATATTTAGGTTTAGGTGGGCTCCTTAGTTTGATACTGTTGTATGGAAGAAGTCACAGCGACCATACAGAGGTGTAGTAAAAAGGAAGTATTTATTATGAGCTACAAGTATCAGCTGGTGTCCCTCTCCAGGCTAGCAAGCAACTGTCATACTAAACAAGAAGAGAGAACACCGAAGTGAGGAAGGATCCAAAAAGAATGAACAGATTAAAGGGGCAGCGACATCAGCTTCTTCTTGTTGAACAACAGCAATCTTTCCTCTGGGCACAAACTTGTACATTCTTGAAAAGTGTCCCCGCTTCCCGCATTTCAAACAATCTTTGTCTAAGGCAAAGCATTTTTTATAATCAGCAGTGTGGTACGTGCTGCCACACCTCGAACACATTCTGTCTCTACTCTTATAAGAGTCCCCATTACCATAAGCATTGTTCGTCTTTTTTCCAACATACTTCTCACTCTTCTCATAGGATTTCTTTCCACCCACAGCTCCCACTTCCTCAACAACATCTACACACGACACATTCTCTTTTGAACTATACTTGCGTTCCATCTCCTTCATGCATGCACCAGATTCTTCAACAATCTAGGCAATGTCAATGGCATTCTGCAACAAGGGATTCTTCACCGCCCACAACTTCTCTTGCATCTTCTTGTTCCCACACTGAACGATGAGTTGATCCCTAATCATTTCGTCTCTGATGTTCCCAAAGTTGCATTTCAACGATAACTCTCGTAGACGAGTAACACATTGGTCCACACTCTCCCCTTGACGCTGAGGCTGCGTGTAAAACTTGTGTCTTGACATAACTATGTTAACTTCTTTAGAGTATCTTTTCTTCAAACGAGCTTTAGCCACCAAGTACACATTTGTAATTGGTCTTCCCTCTGCGTTAGTTCCTGGGGACAGAAACTTAAAAGCGTGTTGTCCTTCTTTTCCCAAGGTGCTCAATAGTAGCGCCTTTTTCCTCGTTGCACTGAAGTCCTTGAGAGAACGCTTCAATAGAGAACGCTGACAACGCGGACATTGTTGCTCCTCTGACGAGAGCGAGTAGCGGATCCTTCTGACTCATCACGCTGCATGTTGCGCCCTGACGTATTTATTACGTGACGGTGGCCATATTTCCGCTTCCTTCAACACGGAGGGTTGCTAGGTAACGCGAGACAAGCACGAAGGAAATACAGCTCCGGGAAATATCGATGTGAAAACAGTCCCGTGAGTAATGTTGTGTAATTATTGTCTCCAGTAGCTTACAGGGGGCAGCGTAACTGGTGGAGTAGCAGTTGAATTTAATTTGAAGACATAAAAAAAATAAGTCTCTGTCACGTCATTATTTGTTTTTCGGGGAACAGTTGAAGCACAGTACAAGCATAAGGATGGAAAGCAATAGTGTAGTGATGCCACCATTGTTTCTACAGCAAAGCGGGGACCCTCCAATAGAATGGGAGGAATGGATTGAGGTATTCGAGAACTACATTGAGGCAATTGATGACAAGGTGGTCCAGAATTACCGCTTTTATGTCGGCATAGGAGGACGTTCCAGAATGGTTTGCTACCTGATAGGCAGTCTGTGCTTCTCCGGTCAGTAACGGGGCCAAGAAGAAGGACCATTTTTCTTCAGGCCACCCACATGCCCTTGCCGCACGTTCAAAATTTAACAGGAACGCGTTGGGGTCTTCCCCGACCACATATTTCTGTAAGGCCACTCCTGAAGGGTGGGGTCCGACTGGCCTTCTGTCCAAGGGAGAGGAGGTGCTTGGGGCTTGTACTACCTTTTGTAGGGTGTCCATTTGCTGTGACATAGAGGTCCGGAACAAGTCCCGGTCGGCATCAGCGGTGTTGATCTGTTGGCTTATTGCCCATTCTAGCTTTTGTTGACCTTCTATGAGAGTCTGTATCACCTGTTCCATTGCCATGGTCGCTTCTGATGGGGCTGATCCTACTTCTGACACCAGTGTGGGTGTGGGAGTAGGGACGACCGTGACACCAGGTGTGGGATTCAAAGATGGTTTTATTTTTAAGGTTCTTATGGGCTTTGACATAAATGTCTTTCTGGTCCTGAAGGTCAGTCTTTCTCGGGCAAAGGTACTGGGGTCCGTGGCGCTGGTCTTCTCCCGTTTTCTCACTCGGCTAGGGGGGGTCTTCACTCCGGTTACAGTCGGCTCCGCCACATGAAAAAGACCAACAAGAAGGGAGGCCGTTAGGTCACAGTCCTCTAGGGGAGGTGCACCAAGGGAACCGGGGAAAGTGAGGGGTGAACCCAGTGACTCGGGCGTGCTCTATACACAGTGCTCCATGAACGTAGTATCAGGGGGGGGTTTGAGTGGGGAAACAGGGAAGGTAAAAGGTAGCGGAAGGGTAGAAAAAGCACAGAGGGAAGGGACAAACAGGGATATTTACACTGCTACTCTCTAGCACTCCGTCTCCCCACCCAGGCTGACCAATGCCGCCGTACCTGTGACAGCCACACTCCTCCCTCGGGAGTGTGGCACGGCGGTTCGCGGGGTCATTGGCCTCCTGGCTCTCCTCTTGTCTCGAACCCTCCGTCTTCTCCGCGCTGTTCTTCCGGGTACTCTCTGTCTTCTTCTCCGTCTCCGCTTCGACCGCTCCTTTCCGTCCCTTCCGCTTCCGCCTTCTCTTCCGGGGTGGTTACACACTCCATGTACAGTACTTCCTGGTTTTTCACCAATCCGGTTGCTGTGACGTCCTTCGGTGCCGGGCCTTCCTCCTTAGGTGCAAACGCCCACTTAAAGGAACCGCTCTCTTTTCCCTCGCCGTCCAGTTCGGTCATTCCATCCTCCCACTCATTGGTCTGTGGAGAAGGCGGAAATGCACAGTCAGCAGGGCACGGGCTCCACCATTCCCGAGGGGTACACTTTCCTGCTCCGTTACACTGATATTATGTGGAGAGAACATCTCCTCACCCAGTGGGTTGGTTAGAATTTCTTTAGAGGATGAAGGGAGCTCTTCCTCTTATAGGGGACTCTCGAAGTCTCGATCATCCTGGTCTAGGTAAAGGATATATTCATCCAACAGGTTCATGTTTTGGTCACCTTGTGGTTCAATTTCAAGATCTTGTGTATCATGACGAGCACTTAGATATTGTGTGCCGCTTAGGACACTTTAATAGGTTGTGTCGCTAAGGACACCTGATACTTTTGAGGTGCGTAGACCTCCCTTACAGTTTAAGGTGCTTAGACCTCCTTTATACGATGAGGTGCGTAGACCTCCCAAATTGAGGTGCTTAGACCTCCCAATGTGCTCATGGGGCTTGCTCTTTCAAAGTTGTTTTTTCTCTTTAATGTTGTGCCCCCTTTTTTTTATTGCATTCCACGTTTTGGCCTTTCTGGGTTTCAATAGTGCCATCTTCTTTCTCTATTAAGGTTTTTTGGTTGCGATGAACAGGTTGAGTGTTTTGCACATGCAGGAGTGCATCTCTTGTTGAGTAATCTTTTTCATTTCTTCATTATTGGTGTTAGGGGTAAGTACCTCAAGACCATCTGATTCTACATCAGACATGTTGGATTTTATACTCCTTTACGGGTCGTAGTAGTTAGTAATCTATATAGATGACTTGGAAGGTAGGCAATCTGATTTATTAGTAAGGTTCAGAAGAGCTTATGTAAATTAGGGATTTGTTAGAGGAGCTTATGTAAATTAATGCATTGTTACATCAGGTCTTTTACATTTTCTGCTCCTTTACTGTAAAATGAGGTATTTGGAGTAAAAATAGTTTGAGTACTTGTGGTCGCAGTTAGCAGCTGATCACAGGAGTGTCCAACTGCCAGACTTCTTGACATCGGATATGCTTGGGAGCGATCAGATGTTGATCTACTGCCCAGGTAGCCCCTCAACTATAGATGGGTTAAAGATTTTATTTTAATTTTAATTATTGATTTTTGTTATGAGTTCCGAACTTGTCTGTATTTCGGGGTAGCCCGTTATTGGGTGGAAATACAATGTGAGGTCCAGGGTGAGGGCGGAGAGTGGGGGGGAGCAGGATTTCCATAAGTTGGAAATCAGTTCGGTGTGAGCCGAAATTTAAGAAGAGTTTGTGGTCAAAGAGGTATAAGTCTATTCAGAAAGTTATACAAATTAATTTAAAAAGGGCACAAGTCTATTCAGAAAGGTATACAAATTAAATTGAGAAAACATACACATGTAGTTGCCCATTCTAGAAGATACAGGTCAAACATGAAAGTGAAGAGAAAATGTACTTATCTGCCTGGAGCCACATTTAAAAGAGGCAGAGTGTCCTATGTGAATGGCTATTGTACATCTGGAAGATTCTATTCTATGTCTATTTCACTTTATGATGTATTGCTTCTAAGTGGGTGCTTGGAGTTAGCATTAAAAGAAATATGCATAATGGTAGCCTCCGGTCTTGCAATGAAATCATTTAAGGTTTAGTGTTTGTATGGGTATTTGGGCCACAATGGCTTTTTTTATGGTGGGTATGGGTTTTTGAGTGGCAAGTTAATTTTTCGGGATTAGGTGGGTGTAGGTTTTTGAGGGGACCTGGGCATGTCTATGACCACACATAACCTTTTTGACAACCGTGGTAATATTATAGTCACACACCATCCCTGTGGGGACCTGGGCATGTCTATAATCACACACTATCTCTGTGGGGTCCTGCGCATGTCTATAATCACACACTATCTTTGTGGGGACCTGTGCATGTCTATAATTACACACTATCTCTGTGGGGACCTCAACATCTCTATAATCACACACTATCTCTGTGGGGACCTGGGCATGTCTATATTCACACACTATCTCTGTGGGGACCTGTGCATGTCTATAATCACTATCTCTGTGGGGACCTGTGCATGTCTATAATCACACACTATCTCTGTGGGGACCTGTGCATGTCTATAATTACACACTATCTCTGTGGGGACCTCACCATCTCTATAATCACACACTATCTCTGTGGGGACCTGGGCATGTCTATATTCACACACTATCTCTGTGGGGACCTGGGCATGTCTATATTCACACACTATCTCTGTGGGGACCTGGGCATGTCTATAATCACACACTATCTCTGTGGGGACCTCAGCATCTCTATAATCACACAC